>NC_053499.1:69357055-70799555 GCF_905171775.1 Rana temporaria
CCCTGGCAGCGCCTTCCTGGGAAGAGACCGGATCCTGGCCTTCTACCCGGGACAGCCCCGTCGTTGCTTCAAGTGCGGCAGCCCGACCCACATGAGCTCGGACTGCACGGTGGTCAGATGTGGCCGGTGCCACGAGTTTGGCCACCAGTCCGAGTCATGTGGGAAGATATGCTGCAATTTGTGTGGTGAGATGGGGCACCCATTCAGTCGGTGCCCCAAAGCATATCGGGGTTCTTTCTCAGGGGGGGGACCTCCCGGGCCGGGAGCGGCCGAAGCCCCCCCGGCGAGTGATGGCCGGGGGGGTGGGGATCCTGGGGCCCCTAATGCCCCTCCGGAGGGACCAACAGGCCCACAGCCTCAAAGAAGGCGGAGCAGGCGTGGGCGAGGGGCTCCCCCCCCGGGAGATACGGGCTCAGTTGGCCAGGAGGCTCCCGATCCTCCGGAAGGCGAAGCCGGTGGGGAGGAGTCGGGGAGGCCTGGGGGTCCCGGGCCTGAGGGTCCGGGGCCCCGGCTTTCCCCTCCTTTAGTTGCAGGGCCGATCCCCCCCCCTCCACCTGTTCTATCTGCCTCCCCATGCAGCCCCCCCTCATCTTCCCATCCCCGTCCCCCCCCCCCTCGTCCCCCCCCTCCCAAGTCCCGTCCCCCCCCTCCCCCTTCTTCTGCCGATCCCCTTTCTGTCCCCCCCCCTGTCTCTGGCCCCCCTCCTGCCTCTCCCATCCCCCCCCCTTCTGGACCCAAAGTCTCCTCTGGCCTTGTGGCCATGGAGACGGAAGCTGCTCGAGCCTCATCTAAGAGGGAAATCTCGAGCAGCGGGTCCGAGGAGGGGGGTGGCGTAGTCACCTCAGAGAGATGGCAGGAGTGGGAGCAGGTGAGACGCAGGAAGAAGGGGAAGGCTGTGAAATCTGGGGGCGGGAGGTCCCCTGTGAAGGGTGGGGTTCCCCCAGGGGCACGAAGTGGGGTGTCCCTGGGGAACCCGTTTGGTGTCCTCTCCTCCTCCTCGGACTCAGAGGAGGAGGAGGGAGTGTAAATATGTAAATATGTTTTGGTGTTTGTAGTATGAAGGAGAACGTGACCCTTTCAATCATTTTGATGGCGGTACCCTCTCCAATACGGCTTGCGACCATTAATGTCGCAAGTATTCGTTCTGCACGAGCTCGTTTTATGGCCTTTGATTTTCTCAGCCGTGTTGAAGCTGACATTTTGTTTTTGCAGGAGACCTGGCTGGCATCTGTGGCAGAGATGCATCTAGCAAAGAGGGAGTGGAGATGTGGGCCCTCCCTCTGGTCTCTTGCGGCCGAGCCCTGCAGTGGTGTTGCGGTCCTTTTTAAGACTGGTTCGGTGGCTTGCCGGCGAGTGATTGAAGTGGAGATTGGTAGATGTCTGGTGGTGGACGCTGTCGTGAGGGGGCAATTCCTCCGGCTCATTAATTTTTATGGGCCTCAAACCAAGAGGGAGAGGAAGAGCCTCCTTACGGCGGTTAAGCCTTATCTTTTTACATCCCAGCAGGTGATCTTTGGTGGTGACTTCAATATGATCACTAGGCCCAAAGACCGGGCAGGTGCCGCCAACCCTCTGGGATATGATAGTACTTTTTTGAATAGCGTAGTGAGGGGGCCGGGTTGGTGGATGTGCACGTTCGTCACCTCCCCAACCTCACTGGTTTCACATTTTCCCGAGGTAGTTCTAAGAGTAGATTAGATAGGTTTTTTTTAAAGGGGGACTCTGCTTGCTCGGCTCCAGAGCTGCAGTCGGTGGAGTTCTCCGATCACTGTATGGTATCTGTGGCCCTGAATGTCGCCGACACTCCTCAGAAAGGGAGGGGTATGTGGCGCCTGAATGGGTCGCTACTGGAGGATCCTGAGGTTAGGGAAGCCTATGAGGTTTTCTTCCTGGACCAGACCTCGCTCCTTGAGGGCAACTGCTCCCGCCTTGAATGGTGGGAAGTAGTTAAAAAGAGGTCTGGTGACTTTTTCCGGGAAATCTCTGGGTACAGGGCAGCTTCCAAGTACCAGGCCTACCAGAGACTACGCAGGCAGCTTGACCGCCTGGTGTCCTCTGGGGGCTCTCGGGAACAGATATCCGGTCTGAAGGCGCAGATGAAGGAGTGTCAGTACGACCGTCTCGCCTCCCTGGTTTTTGAGAGGGATTATGGGAAGTTTATCTCTCCTGATCCCTACAGGAGCTGTGGTGAGGCGGCGAGTTCGAAGGTCGTACATGGCCTGAAGGATGCCTCGGGATCTCTGGTCCGGTCCAGATCGGGGATCCTGGGTGTCGTCAGAGACCACTTTTCGGACCTCCTGAAGAAGCGGCCTCTAGACATGGAGAAAGTCAGGGAATTCCTTGATGAGACCCCACTGGAAGTGAGGTCTGACCTTCCTGACTCTCTGACAGAAGAGATCTCGGTGGCTGAAGTCGAGCAGGCTATCAGCTCTTTAGCATCTAAAAAGTCGCCTGGGCCCGATGGGCTCACGGCAGAGTTTTACAAAACCTTTAAGAGCCTCTTGGCTCCTCATTTGAGGGACGTGTACCGTGAATGTTTTGCCTATGGCCTGCTGCCTCCCTCAATGAGAAGGTCAGCTCTGATCCTTCTGTCAAAGGGGAAAGACCCGTCTGTGGTGGAGAATTGGCGTCCGATCGCCCTTCTTACCACAGATAGGAAGATACTGGCAAAGATCTTGTTTACACGTCTGTCTGCTTTGGCGGGCAGGATGCTGTCTCCCTCTCAGCACTGCACAATTCCTGGCCGGGGCACTTTTGGTGCCGTCCTGAACGTCCGGGAGGCTGTGGAAAGGTGCAGGGCTGATGGCAGCGAGCGGTATCTGCTTGCACTGGATCAGGCTAAGGCGTTTGATCGGGTGAACCATGAGTACCTTTGGCTGCTTCTGAGGAGATACGGTCTGCCTGATCAATTTGTTGATTGGCTACAGGTATTGTATAGGGGAGCTGAGAGCTTCCCTCTTGTCAACGGTTGGGTGGGTCGGGCCTTTGCTGTGGACTCTGGCGTCCGGCAGGGCTGCCCGTTGAGCCCCCTCCTGTACGTCTTTGCGGTTGACCCCTTCGTAAGGAGGCTAGACTGCGAGCGTCTTGTGGGGGTTCCGGTGGGACCTGTCGGGAGTCCGGTTTCGGCAGTGAAGGTCGTGGCCTACGCGGATGACGTCTCGGTGGTGGTATCTGGTCGTGAGGAGGCCCATTATGTGGAATCCCAGATCGGGTGCTACTCTGAGGCGTCAGGTTCGCTGGTCAATTGGGACAAGAGTGAAGTTTTCTGGATGGGGAAGGAGGGGGAGCAGTTCCCCCTTCCGGACGTGTTCCCCACGCCCGTACCAGAGATTCGAGTACTCGGCATTCATTTCGGCCCGGGTGATTATCCCAAGCTAAATTGGGAGCGCAGGCTGGTGAGTGCCACTCGGAAGGTGAAGGCCTGGAAAGGTTGGAAACTTTCCCTGAGGGAAAGGGTATGCTTGGTCAAGACGTACTTACTGCCTGAGTTTCTCTTTGTGAGCTACGTGTGTCTTTTGCCAGCATCTCTTTATGCTCGGGTCTATGGTCTGTTCTTCCTGCTGTTGTGGGGAAACAGACTGAACCTGATCAAGAGGGAGGTCACATACCGCCAGCGAAGGCAAGGAGGGTTGGACATGGTCAACCCGGTGGTGTTCTTCATCATCATTTTTGTAAAGTACAACTTGCAGTCCATCTTTGTGGATGCGCCTTCCTGGTGGGAATGTTCATGCAAGGACTGGCTCTTGCTGTTCCTGAGGAGGTGGGAGGAGGGGGGGAGGCCCGGCGATCTGAGGAGATCGCATGGGTATCTCCCATCCTACGTCCCCCTAGCATTGAAGGTACTGAGGCAGTGGCGGATAACTGCCCTTGAGGTGGGCTCTCTGGGTCGGCGTGAGCTGTACCTGAGGGTCATGGCCTCGGACATTTTGAAGCCCCTGTCTTTAAGGGACTGTCCTGAGAGGGTCCTCACGGAGGGGTTAGCCCTCTTGAATTCTTCCAGAATTCCAAACAAGTTTTGGGATCTTGCATGGAGGTCGTTCCATGGACGACTGTACGTCCGTGCAAATCTCATATATCTGAACCTAGGGGACAGGGGCTGTCCCCGACGGGAATGTGGAGGGACATTGGAGACCATGGACCATTTTCTGGTCCAATGTCCCTTCAACATGGAGGTTCTTACGATGGTAGGGGGTGCCATTGGCTACCCCCGCCTTCCGGCCCTGACCTATGCTGAGCGGGTGTATGGTGACTTCGGGGTCCGCAGGGGTTTTGAGTTATCGTCACTTTATTTAGTCAGCGTAGTTGTGCTTTACTACACTTGGCACGCTCGGTGTTTGGTGTCCACTAGGGACAAAATCCTGTCTGTGCATGAGGTGGTGGGCGATATCTTTCGGGAGTTGGTGAAGGTGCGGGATCTGGAAAGGAGCAGGGTCGGGCCTGAGAGGTGTGCCCATTTATGGAGGGGGTTCCTCTTCCAGCCCCCTTAGGCCATGACCCTGCCCCTCTCCATGGGTAGGGGCAACTTTCCTTTCTCACCCCCCTTAGATTTTGTTTATAGTTTATTTTTGAAATAAGGCTACAGACATGTCTGATTATCATGTTCTCGCTCATACGTGGGTTGTAGGTATTTGTTGTTCTGGTGGTGGGGTGTGTTGTGGGTTGGCGATGATCTGGACAGTAGTGGTTTTTATGGACTTTAATATTTCCCTACTGTACCAGTGAGCCGTTTTAAGTTGGTTTTGTTCTTTTTTTTTTGTTGGCAATGATCTGGACAAGCTTTTTCTGATGGACTGTAAAGACTTTTTCTTGTACCAGTGAGCCTGTTGTAAATACCCGTTCTAATGTTGTTGTGTTTTTTTTTTTTTTTTTTTTTGTTTTTTTTTGCAGTTATTTTCTTGGAGGGTGGTATGATGGTTTGTGTGTGTTGTTTGTTTTGTGTTATTTAGTTTATTTTGTATATTAACTTTTTTATGGTCGTAGTTTAAAAAAATAAAAATCTCCAGACCCCCCAAAAAAAAAATAAGGTGGGTTCCCTCCAGGCTCTTAGGCTTGGTCTGGAACATAAGGGGTTAAACCCGCGCAAAAAAAAATAGCGTGGGGGTCCCCCCCAAGATCCAAACCAAGCCCTTATCCCAGGCACGCAGTCTGGTCAGACAGGAATGGGGGTGGGGACGAGCGAGCGCCCCCCTCCCTCCTGAGCCATACCAGACCACATGCCCTCAACATGGGGGAGTGTGTGCTGTGGGGGAGGGGGGCACTGCCCCCCCACCCCAAAGCACTCTTGCCCCCATGTCGATAGGGACAAGAGCCTCTTCCCGACAACCCTGGCCGTTGGTTGTCGGGGTATGCGGGCGGAGAGCTTATCAGAATCTGAGAGACCCCTTTAATAAAGAGGTCCCCAGATTCCGGCCCCCCACCCTATGTGAATGAGTATGGGGTACATCGTACCTCTACCCATTCACATGGGGGAAATGTAAAGTAAAAAAAACACACCACACAGAATAAAATATTTTATTAATCTGCTCCGGAGCCCCCCCTTTCTTCTTTAGCTCTCTTAGAAGGGGGGGTTTCTTCTCTCCCGATCTTCCGCCGGGACCCTGGGCTTCGGTAATTTCTGCCGGGGGAGGGCGCCATCCCTCGGTCCTCTCCGGAGCCTTCCGCCGGATGCCCCCACCCCATTTAAGCTCTTTTTCATTAGGGAGGGGCATCCGGACTTCGGGGTCTTCTGCCGGGGGATGGCGCCTATCCCCCGGTCTTTCCGGTGCCTTCCGCCAGGGTTCCGGTCTCCTGGTCTTCTGCCGGGGGTGCGCCAACTCCCAGGTCTTTTCTCTTCTGTCTTCTCTGCTCCCTCTTCTGCCTGGCTCCCCCGCGGAGCCAGGGCTTTCTTCCGTCTTCTTTCTTCTCTCTTCCTTCTTCTGCCTGTCTCCTCCGGGAGCACAGGGCTTGTCTCCGCTGTCTTCTTGCTTCTCTTCCATTGGATGTTGACACGACGAGGTCCGGCGCTGGAATGCCGTCTGAGCAGTGGGCATGGACTTATATAGGGTAATGCCACCATGTGACCTCAACCCATGTGACATCACATTCCCATCATGCCCAGGGAATGTGATGTCACATGGGTTGAGGTCACATGGTGGCATTACCCTATATAAGTCCATGCCCGCCGCTGACACGGCATGTCAGCGCGGAACCTCGTCATGTCAACATCGAATGGAAGAGAAGGAAGAAGACAGCAGAGACAAGCCCTGTGCTCCGCGGAGGAGACAGGCAGAAGAAGGAAGAGAGAAGAAAGAAGACGGAAGAAAGCCCTGGCTCCGCGGGGGAGCCAGGCAGAAGAGGGAGCAGAGAAGACAGAAGAGAAAAGACCGGGGAGTTGGCGCACCCTCGGCAGAAGACCGGAACCCTGGCGGAAGGCACCGGAAAGACCGGGGGATAGGCGCCATCCCCCGGCAGAAGACCCCGAAGTCCGGATGCCCCTCCCTAATGAAAAAGAGCTTAAATGGGGTGGGGGCATCCGGCGGAAGGCTCCGGAGAGGACCGAGGGATGGCGCCCTCCCCCGGCAGAAATCACCGAAGCCCAGGGTCCCGGCGGAAGATCGGGAGAGAAGAAACCCCCCCCTTCTAAGAGAGCTAAAGAAGAAAGGGGGGGCTCCGGAGCTGATTAATAAAATATTTTATTCTGTGTGGTGTGTTTTATTTTACTTTACATTTCCCCCATGTGAATGGGTAGAGGTACGATGTACCCCATACTCATTCACATAGGGTGGGGGGCCGGCATCTGGGGGCCCCCTTATTAAAGGGAGCTCGCAGATTCCGATTAGCCCCGCCCGCATACCCCGACAACCAATGGCAAGGGTTGTCGGGAAGAGGCTCTTGTCCCTATCGACATGGGGGCAAGAGTGCTGTGGGGTGGGGGGGCAGTGCCCCCCTCCCCCACAGCACACACTCCCCCATGTTGAGGGCATGCGGTCTGGTACGGCTCAGGAGGGGGGGGGGCGCTCGCTCGTCCCCTCCCCATTCCTGTCCGGGCCAGACTGCATGCTTGGGATGAGGGCTTGGTTTGGATCTGGGGGGGACCCCCGCGCCGAATCGGCGCGGGTTTAACCCCTCACGTTCCGGACCAAGCCTAAGAGCCCAATGTAGCCCTGAAGGGGGACCCGCGCCGATTTCAAGTTTGAAATTTGGCGCGGAGTTCCCCTTCAGGGCTGAAAACAGCTCGGAGATTCCCGTGCGCCGCGTCACGCAGCGCAATCACGGGTACGCCGCTTGGTATTTACCAAGATTTTCACGGCGTACTGACAGGGCGCACGGGAATCCCTGACTTTTCTCTCTGCGCATTCCCAGTATGCAAATGAACCTCCCGAGGTTCAAGGCGCACTGTGCAAGCGTACGGGGATCTGTTGTCAAAAAAACACTTTCCCTTTCAATTCGGCCCGCCAAACACTTAAAACACATGTCACTTCACTTCCCCTGGCATCCCCCCACCTCCCCCCTAATAAACCCCGCCCGAACCCCCGCAATTTACAGTTTAATGTGCCGTGCGCCAGGTCTGTACTGGTGCACAATGCACCCTCTCCTGGGCGCACGGAGCACATTAGTAACTAGGGAAATACACTGCACTAGCAGCGTATTTCTTTAGTAAATGGCCAAACGGCTGCTACTCCTGCTTTTACTCCATGAGTCATGGAGTAAAGCTTGGTAAATCAGGCCCAAAGTCTCTTTCAAGGGTTTTATTGAACAAACTTTCCAACAGAGGGATTGAGGGGTGGGAAGGTATCTTACTTGCAGATCACAAACTTTCTCCTAGGTCCAGAGGAACAACTGTCTCCACGCTGGACTCAGCAACCACCGAATAGGCACACTGTCACTGTCCTAGCAGCCGGTGCGAAGTGCGATCAAAGAATAGTCTCTGCCACAGACTAGGTAGTAGAATTTGTTCATTAGTCTCTGCCACAGACTTAGTGAACTTAGGATTCACTCAATAGTCTCTGCACAGACTTTGTGCTACCCCTCACTGGGTTAACTTCTGAAGGAAAAGAACAGAACACAGCTCTCAGTGCCAGGATCTCTCAGCCGTTCCGGCAGCACTGTGAGGTAAATTTTAATCCGGATACATCCTCCAATTGAGTCCTCAATTGCTCGGTCCCTTCCATCAGGTAAGGCGACACAGGATCATCTCTGGATCAGTAGGCCCCAGTGGCTCCTTGGCTTACATCTCAGTTGCGAGGCCTCAGGCCAATGTGGCCAATGTGGCCCAGAGGCGGAAACTGCCAACACATCCCTGAGGCCAGGAGGGCCCTCAGGTGAGGATCAGAAGACGAACCCCACAAAATGGTTTCTGTCCCTTAAAGGGGTTGTAAAGGTAAAAGTTTTTCACCTTAATACATCCTATGCATTAAGGTGAAAAAATATCCGATGTTACCGCCCCCCCCCCCCCCCCCCCGAGCCCCCCGTTTTACTTACCTGACCGTTCGAAATTCCCGGGCGCGTTCACGTGATGTTCTTGGTTTTCCAGCCTGGCCGTTGATTGGCTAGGCTGGGCGATTGATAGCAGCACAGCCATTGGCTGGCGCTGCTGTCAATCACAGTGGATGACGCGGCGCGCCGGGGGGCGGGCCGAGTGATACAGTCGGCGGCTATGGCCGCCGATGTATCACGGGAGCGCGCTCGCAAAAGCTTTCCACCATGCGAGGGAGCTCGCATGAACGTGGAAAGCTTTTGTGAGGAGGAGCCGAGACAGCCGCCGAGGGACCCCAGAAGACACGGATCCGGGTCACTCTGTGCAAAACGAACTGCACAGCGGAGGTAAGTATAACATGTTTGTTATTTAAAAAAAAAAAACATTTCTGTCTGTTAGTGTCCCTTTAAGTACCCTCTCCCAGAATGCACAGCGGGTTCACCACGCCCCCTGAGCTGCTTTTGGGAAAAGAGGCACCCAATGCATCCAGCCTGTTGCCTTTCCAACCCTGACCAGCGGCGACAGCGACACCCATCGTCAGGAGGAAAACCATTCAGCAACCAGCTGAACTGAGACAGAGCCATAATTTAGACACAATCCTTCTGAGTCAACTACTGCTAAGATAACTAAAATTTTAACACATAGGGCCAGATTCTCGTACTTTCTGCGGCGGCGTAGTGTAAGCCATTTACACTACGCCGCCGCAACTTACTGGAGCAAGTGCCGTATTCCTCAAGCACTTGCTCCGTAGTTTGCGGCGGAGTAGTTTAAATGGCCAGCGTATCCCCGCGTAATTCAAAGGGACGGCTTGTATTTAAATTAAGCGCGCCCCCGCGTCGATTGAACTGCGCATGTGCCGGGCTGAAAAATAGCCCAGTGCGCATGCTCCAGCTCACGACGGAAAACGTCAATGACGCCGACGTGTGCATCATTGACGTAAAGTCGTATTCAAGAACGGACTTAGGAAAACGACGTACCTGACGGGAAAAGACGACGCGGACCGACCGCCATACTTAACATGGCATACGGCGGACTGGCGTAAGGTTACCCCTCATATAGCAGGGGTAACCTTACGCCTACGGAAACGACGTAAGCGACGAGTACGCAACGCAAATTTGTTTGGGAAATCGGCGTATCAGGCTCATTTGCATAGTCAAATGAGACCTGAACCTTAACGCCACCTAGCGGCGAATTACATTTAAGATCCGACAGTGTAAGTGACTTACACCTGTCGGATCTTGGCCATATCTATGCGAAAATGATTCTAGGAATCACTCGCATAGATACCCGGGTCAAAAACAGAGATACGACGGTGTTTCCTGAGATACACAGTCGTAACTCTTCTGACAATCTGGCCCATAGCGCCCACTTATTGGAGCAGGGCGCTACATAACATTGTAATCTTATCGGCTCTTATGCTACTAAAGTTATTTACTATTTTTGTAAACATAGACGGTTATATTTGTAATAGTATCTGACATACGATATTTCCTAATAAACAGTTTGCAAACAAAAAAGATTGTTGTGTTAAGCACAATAGCACAGAGAATGTTACCCTTTACACCTTCGTTGATGTTTTAAAGCATTCGTTATTTATTTTCATTATTTAAAGCAGATTTCCTCCGAAAAAAAATAAAATAAAAGTCAGCAGCTACAAATACTGCAACTGCTGACTTCTAAAATAAGGACACTTACCTGTCCAGGGCCCCCGCGATGTTCTCACCCGAAGCCGACCTGTCCCCCGACTCCCGGTGGAGATGCCGGCATCTTCAGCAAGGCAATCAGGAGGTGAAGCCTTGCAGCTTCACAGTCTAGTTCCCTACTGTACATACACGAGTCACATTGCGTGTTCTGACTGGTCTGCTGTCTTCTGGGACCTGTGTGTCTTCCAGAAGCCAGCGGGGGGACGGAGGAGGGGCCGTATCGATCTATCGCCGGGAAGTGGGAGCAAATAGCTGTATTAGACATCCATTGCTCCCCCCTGAAAGGTGCCAAATGTGACACCGGAGGGGGAGAGGAACCGGATAAGCGGAAGTTTTTTGGTGGAACTGCGCTTCAAGTGAACTGTTTGTGTATTGTTACCAGGGCTGCTGTTGAAATTACGGGGCCCCATATATATATATATATATAAGCTAAATAATAAAATCATAATAAGCGGACACAAACGCCACTTAACTTACAAAATTCCTGATAAATCTTAAAGATAAAACTGTATTGAGTTAATAAATAAAGCTCTGGATGAAGTCCTGGGGCTCATTCATATGGGCGCTGTGGCCTGCACAGTGTGAATCAGCAGTTTGTTTATGTGGTTGAAGCTGTGTGCAGGCAGCCTATGTTACGCTATAGAGATGTAGCACCCTCTACCTAAGGCCCCTTTCACATTGGGGCAGGGGTGCGTCGGCAGCAAAGCGCCACTGTTTTTAGCGGTGCTTTACCGTAAATTTTGCGGCGCTATTCGACCGCTAGCGGGGTGCTTTTACCTCCCGCTAGCGGCCGAGAAAGGGTTAAAACCATCTGCAAAGTGCCTCTGCAGAGGCGCTTTGCCGATGGTATAGCCGCGGTTGCCCCATTGATTTAGTATACACACCACTCCTTCACTGCTCCAAAGATGCTGCACCACTCCAGTGTGAAAGCCATTGACAGGAATGATGAAGTCACCAAGAATGATAGTGGGTATTTCAGAGGAGGGAAAGTAGGGTAGCCAAGCATTGAAGTCATCAATAAAGCGCTCTCCCTCCTGCTCGGCAGGTGCCGGGCCCCTCTTTTTAGAACTGATGGGGCCAGGCCGGGACAGAGGGTCAGCTGTACTGACCTGTCAGCGGCCCTGATTGTCATTATAAAGTTCCCTTTACACTTTATTAGGTTATATCATTATTTAGCATTACACTATTTGTTTTATACTCTGTAAAAGTTTTGTATCACAAATTTTGTGCTTATTTGTTTTATAAAATATGTATAATCTGAGCATGGATTTGTCCTGTTTTAAGTATACAACTTACTGATCTTGCTAATATATAGTGGGAAGAAGATATAATACCCTCCAACAGGGGCTCCCTTACACCTAAAAAAAATTATCAAGGTTCCTCTGGGGTAACAAAAGACTGGTTTGGGAAATGGGAAGACATATTGTTGTCCTGTATGCTTGTATGTGGCTGTCTTAGGTTTAAAGTGCATATTACACCCATTCTCATCTGCATTGGGTTCTTTTGTAATAAGGGTTATGGAAATACCTAGCATGGCCTACCCAGGGCCAGTGACCAGAAAACTTGGTGGCACAGAGAGATCATTCCAGAACGTTTCCTAGACCACTGGGCTGATGTAACAGGTCACTTACCCAGCTACTCTATTGAGAGAGAAGACTGGTTGTGTCTTTCTGCTCATAGAAGGATCTGCATCATAGAAGTTGATCACAAGCAAAGTTCTGCAACAACTTATTCTATGCATGAAGGTAAAAAACCTTTGGTATGCAGCTTGACAACCTAGCCCCCCCATACAATATTTACCTGAGCCCAAGTTCAATCCAGCAATGTGCACGAGAACAACTGCTGTCCCATCTCTCTGCCTTCTAATTGGCTCCTGCTGCGCTCAATCACAGCCAGTGAGGAGGAACCAGGGGCAGTCTGAGCCCTGTTCTGTATGTCTTATGGACACACAGAGCCGGCTCAGGAGCCAGCACTCACGAGTGCCCCCATAGCAAGCAGGTTGCTATGGGGCACTCGACAGGGTAGGAGCCCAGAGCACCAGCGAGGGAATTAATTAGAGGAGCATCGGGCTTCTCTGTGAAAAACCATTCCACAAAGCAGGTAAGTATAACATGCTTGTTATTTTTTTTTTAAATTAGCCTTTAACCACTTGGTACCCAATAGCTGAAAGATGGCTACAGCGCAAACTTCCCGTGCTGCAAGGGCATACATGGACTTCCTCTTCTTGCTCTGGGAATTGGCTGATCACTGATCGAGGTAAAAGGCCAATCACAGCATGCCCTTCATCACATGATTAGCTGTCAGCCAATGACAGCTGATCACGGATGTAAACAGAAGCTGGTAATCTGCTTTTTTTTACCTCACACTATCAGCGTGAAGAAAGAAGAAAGCCGTTATCCGGCTTCTGTTAAAGGGACATCAGTCCCCTTAGTGCCAACCAGTGCTGCTAATCATTGACTATTAATGCTGCCAATAAGTGCCCACCACTGCCACCTATCAGTACCCATTAGTGCTGTGCCCATCAGTGCTTCATCATCAGTGTCATTTATCAGTGCTGCCTATCAGTGCCCATCAGTGCCACCCATCAGTGCAGCCTATCAGTGCCCAACAGTGCAGCCTATCATTGCCCATCTGTGCCATCTCATCAGTACCCACCAGTGCCCCCTATCAATGCCCATCAGTGCAGCCTATCAATTCTTAACAGTGCAGCCTATTATTGATCATTAGTGCTGTCTCATTAGTGCCCATCAGTGAAGGAGAAAAATTACCTGTTTGCAAAATTTTATAACAAAAAATGAAAAACTTTTTTGTTTTTTGTTTATCAAAATTTTTGGTCTTTTTTTTCTTTGTTTAACAAAAAAATAAAAACCCAGAAGTGATTAAATTCTCCCAAATGAAAGATGTATTTGTGTAAAAAAAAACGGGTCCCCCTGTGGTCTTGCAGTGGACTACACCTCAGCATCCTAATTTCCAATGCAGGACTAGGGAGCCTGCTTTGGTCTTGATGACATAAGAGACTACAGGGACCAGCCGTGCAGTGCAGAGGAGCCTGCAGAATTGGAGGATCAGGTATGTAAAACTGCTTTACCCAGGCTCCTAGACCTAAACAAGCAGTTAACCCTTGCAGTGGGGCTGAACACCGCATGACTTTTACTCTTCCTGGTGTTCAGATTTCTGAATTGAATCCACTGTGTTAGCTTTCAGTTGAACAGCATTTATTACCACTTCTGTATGACTTCCTATTGGGACCACTGCAAATCCAACACCACCTTTCTAAGTTACAGATAGGAGTGTTAAGGGACACTGCAACTTAGCAGGGCATAACATAACAAAAGGAGAAGCTGACCCAAGAGAAGTGATGGTGGTCTAAATAAGTACTCTTCTCCCTCTAACTACTCACACTTTTCATTTTTCTTATTTATTTAAAGATCTGACACCTTTGTGTCCAGGCACTTACATTCCTATTCACTGTTACAGCACAAAAAACACCCATCTTCCATGTCATCCACTCTGTGACAGACTAGTACTGATTCATTACAACACTGACTGAAGTTTTAATTTTCTGAAAATAGAGATACATATATCATTTGATGAACATCCCAGACCAACCAAGTTCTTGCAGGGAAAGGATACGAGACCACATTTCATTATAAATATAAAAAAAAATCAATTTTTGTAACATTCTTTTGCACGGCACATTAAAGGCTGTTGCATCAATTAGGACTAATTCCTCTTTTTTTCAGAACCTCTTTGTAGAAAAATCTTATATTTCAGCAATTTGCATTATCCACAAAATCTGCTTTGAAGTTCTAAGTTATGGCAAGAGAAGGATCCACTTATCAGCACATAAAAATGTTCAAAGCTTATAATTCCCTGAAACAGATGTACATTATCATAGGATTTTCTTGTGTCTTTTGGGCTGCATGGGTAATATTGTATCCTATCCCTATTCACCCCCCTCCTTTTTTTACAATCTTCTCTTTACTGAAAGATTTAGCCTGCTGTGCCAATCCACACTTCAAAGATTTCTGCCTATCTATTAGAAACAAAGCACAAAGTGAGAACATATGGCCCTTTTTAAATTTCCCACATTTAAGTCAATATCATTTCTTTTCTTCTTCAGCAAAGAGAAACAGACATAAAACGGTTTATCTCCTCCTACCCTAAACCCAGTGTCTATATCTAATGTCAGTTAAGCAACTGTTTTATTTAAAGAACCTAGATAAAAAAAAGAAGTGTCATGGGCACCAAATATTTATTGTTAAAGCCATTTAGTCCGTTAGAATTTTTTTAAGTATAACTAAAGGCAAACCTTTTTTTTATTATTTATTTAGTGGTGTGGGATTAGAACCTCTGTAAGGTTTTAAAGAAGATTTGTCTCTGTAATTGTCCTGATCATCAATGTCACTTGGAATAAAAGTGATAGTTAATTTAAAATTGTGAGTTGCATAAATAGAGGGTATATATTCCAATAGAGGTGCTTGTTTTCACGACAACTATGTAAGAGGGATTCCCTCACATTGGAAAGATATTCTCTTACTTCCTGTTGAGTCTGCAAGACAATTTCTCTAATGGGACACAGATGCCAAAAACAAATCTGACAGCGGTCTAAACCCTTCCCTACTCTATCTAAAAAAAAAAAGTGTGGGCCATCGATATACTTTTAGGTAGATTCAAGTACAATGCCGCAACTTTGCGGTGGCGTAGCTTAAGGAATTTAAGTTACGCCGCCGTAAGTTAGCGAGGCAAGTACATGATTCACAATGCTAACTTACGGCGGCGTAGCCTAAATCGGCGGGCGTAAGGGTGCATAATTCTAATGTCTTTGAGGGGGGGCTGTTTTATGTCAATGAGGCTTGACCTCACGTTTTTTAAGTTTTTTTTTACTGCACATGCGCCGGGCACCTACATTTCCCAGCGAGCATTGCGGCTAAGTACGCCGCACGGGCCTATTGATTTTGACGTGGAAGTAAACGACGTAAATCCCGATTCACGGACGACTTACGCAAACAACGTAAACAATTAAAATTTCGACACTGGAAAGGCGGCCATACTTGACATTACTATTCCAATAGGGCCTAGCTCTAACTTTACGCGGCCTATCTCTTAAGTAAACGGCGTAAAAGTACTGTGTCGGCCGGGCGTACGTTCGTGAATCGGCGTATCTACTAATTTGCATAATCTACGCCGACCGCAATGGAAGCGCCACCTAGCGGCCATCCGAAATATTGCAATCTAAGATAGGACGGCGCAAGCCGTCGTATCTTAGATATGTTTAAGCGTATCTCTGTTTGAGCATACACTTAAACATAAGTCGGCGTAGATTCTGAGTTAGGTCGGCTTATCTACTGATAAGTCGGCCTAACTCTTTCTGAATCTACCTATTTATATTTAAGAGCAAGCTTTTCTCAGGGCTGTTTGAAAGACATTGGTGGGCCCAGGGCAAATGTCTCATTAGTATTCCCAGTTGTCATGTCTCCTTATGCTATCATTTGCTGCTTCTATATGCTGCACTTCCCGGAGAATTCTATTAGTGCCACACACTGACACTACAAATTAGCTCCTATTTCATTTTCTGACAAAGTTATATTAGGTTCAATAGAACAGCTAACTGTATATTCTGGTATTACAGATGAGTGCATAATACATAATATACAGATGTTGTACAGGGCCAGAGGATGGTTTAACTATGTTCAAAGACCAGCTTTGTAGAATATGTTTAAAAAAATTAGCCCATGTTCTGGTAAAATAAAAAAGCAGCTTAGGCTGCAATACGTACCTCTTCTCTGGTGCTGTTTCTCCAGTAATTCCTTCTCACCACTAGATGTCCTCAGTCTTCTGGGTTGAATAATTCCCAGTGTCATTCAACCTGGAAGACTACAGTAAGGACATACTGTGAGTGTAGGGCAGTGGTTCTCAACCTGGGGGTCGGGACCCCTTCTGGGGTCAAATGATGATTTGCCAGGGGTCACCGAATCCTGGGCTGTTAGTGAAGTTCGCACCACTCTCCCAGCCTTTTTGCAACCACACAGCCGGGCTGTCCCTGGAGCCCGTGGCCACCCAGCTGGACTGTTGCTGGAGCCCGCGGCCACCCACTCAGCCTCTTCGCAGCTGCCCATTCAGTTCACGGCATGGATGGGGGACACAGACTAGAGGTCAGCTAACTGGTGAGGTATTTGAAGTTGGAGGGGCTGGAGGAGACCTCAGATTTTGGCATAGGTGAGAGAGAGAAAAGGGAAAGAAAGGAGAGCAAAGAGAGAGTAGTACATCCTAAAATTTTCCATAAGGTTTTTTAATACTGTACAAGTGGAAGGGACTCAGGGAGCGCTAAATATCCGTGGGTTAGGGGCGGAAAATCCTTGTCTTGCCATGGGTGCTGACAACCCACGCTACAAAAATAATTTTACTGTTAGGGGTCCCCACAACTTGGGAAATTTTATCAAGGGGTCACGGCACTAGAAGGTTGAGAACCACTGGTGTAGGGCATCATGGACTTGTACCCTGAGGGGGTGTCGCCGTAACACACATCATTCAAAGTGTAATGATGCAGAGAGCAGCACTGATATTATCATGTCAGCCCTGCTCTACATCATTATGGGCCACACACTTACAGGAGAAGATCTGATGAGAAAGGGGACCAGACTAAAGACTTCTAAAAAAAATTTAAAAATCATAAAAGATGTCTGGAAGGGGAAAGGGGGGGGGATCGGCTCAATCGGGTAAGGGGGGCTTGGAGTTGGGCTTTAACCACTTGCTGACCAGTCGCCGTAGGTGTACGTCGGCTCCTTTGACCACTTGACAACCGGGCCCATTTTGGCACTTCTCTCCTTCATGTAAAAATCAAATTTTTTTGCTAGAAAATTAATCAGAACCCCCAAACATTATATATTTTTTTTAGCAGACACCCTAGGGAATAAAATGGCGTTCATTGCAACTTTTTTTCATTTAGATTGCTGAAGCATGTTTCACCCTTTGTGCATATAAACACTGCTGATCTCCTGCAACCTTGTTGCAAGAAACCGTGTCTACCTTCATGTACTACAGCAACGTCTGCATGTGATTTCTCAGAGCAGGTGGTAACAGCAGGTGATAACATGCCAGGCTGCTTATTGCATGTTGGTACAGAACCTTGTGGTCTCTATTGGTATAGCATTTTACAAGGTGACAACCAGGGGTCAAGTCCTGGAGAAAAAAGTGTGGGAACTCCCACCCAAGATCCACTCCGACACCAAAAAAAAAAGTGGATACGCTCATATGCATAATTACTAAACCGCAAGTTCTTTCTAAATCCCGCGATAACTCGCAGCAGACCTCCGCAATGACTCCTGGGAACAATGACAAAAGCTCCCAGGAGACATTGCGGCATCGAGGAAGTGACGGAATACCCGCACACTACCCAATGAATCCATATACAGGAAGCGGCCAGTAACATAAAGGATTACTAAGGTTCGCCTGCCCCTGACAGTGACTCGAGCTGGGCATCGCCTCTTAGTGAAGGATTGGCTCTGATGGCTCGGCTTCTCTAGTCCTGCAAAGGGAACTGAGTTCCTGCTGTGAAAAAAGTGCAGGAACTCCGTTCCCACGCGTTCCTGCAGGACTTGAGCCCTGGTGACAACACAGGAAAACAATTGGAAGGAAGGAACAGAATGTTGTCATACTACAGAAAGTAAAAAAATAGCAATAATCTCAAGAACTCATATGAGCGCATACATTTTCTCTAGATTGCCAGTCCTGTCCTTCTCAGCATACACTCCTACAGGCAAACTCTGCTCCAACCACTGTTTTTCAATCAAAAGTTTTGTCTGTTCTGTTTTCTTTTTCTGAGATGCTATTAGAAGCCCCATACTGGCAGGCAGTGCTATGTATGTTGTTCTAAGAAAAGTGAATAATGACACCCTTTTCTAAATGCTTTGGCTGCCTTTCTACATATGTTATTGGACTGCGTGATTCAGATCATGCTATTAGCTTGGTCTTGTATTTCAGTAACAGTTGAATTATTTTATTTATCTATGCAGGGTATTTTCGCACACACAGTCAGGTGCACACACTCTTCTGCTCATTGTCTCCAATAACCAGTCTAGGGAATGTGTTTTTATGTTTTATTTGGAAAACTTGGATAGTAGAAGGGAATTAGTAGGGTACTTTGTAGCAGGAGAAATTTAGTGGACTTTGCTTTTTCAAGGCACCAGCCAGTGTCCCTTTTACCTTACACCTGGTAGGCTGACTTCTAGGACCAAGAGGTGGATTTTAGCAACAACAGTCTCTATTATCCCTTTAGGGCAGGGGTGCCCAACCAGTGGCCCGGGGCCACATGTGACCTGCGGAGCCCTTGGATTTGGGATGGTCAATTTTATTACTAAAATCACAGGGTATATATAGGCATATCTGTTCTGCAGTGGTTACTGGACTGCTTTCAAATTGATCCGCAGGTGCAGAGCAGTGCACCTGCGGGTTATCTGCACTGAGCCATAGACTTCTGTTATTACCTGCGAGTTTGGTAAGCTTTCTGAACGTGCACCAAACCTGCAGAATATAATAGGAGTCTATTGCAAAGTGCAGGAAAGCCAAAGGTACACTGCATTGCACCCGTGGTGCGGGTAAACTGCAGCACATCTTTGTGAAATTGGACCCTCCATTCACCTCTAAGGAGTGGCAGATTTAAATCAAATTGTATCCTACCTCCAATCCAATCCGAGTATAGTGGGCTGTGTCCGTGTTTGCTCTACATATACAGAGCAGACATGGACCTGTCATCCACCCGCTCTGCTCATTGAGGCCCGCGACTGGTTACCAAGTCCCTTAAGTGGCCTTGTCGCTCTTTAAAAGGTTGGGCACCCCTGCTTTAGGGGTCTGTACTCACAAGGCCCTGGCCACAGGTTACCTTCCTCCATGATACTAGACAGGATCCGTGGACATCCTCCCTCAGTCAGCTTTTATGAGAACCCTGTGTTTCAGCTTCAGTGTTTCAGGCCCTCAGGTTGACTACCTGAGGTCGCATGGCAGCCTGTGCTGGGGAGAGGCCGCAGTCCCTTCCCTACCTTGACCTCTCTCTGCAGAGTAAGACTGGACTCTGAGCCCATGTGCTCTTCAGATATAAAAACAGGTACCTAGCATGCCTTGGGGCACATCCAATTCTCATTAGCCCAGGCTTTACAGACATTATTATTATTATTCTACAGGATTTATATAGCGCCAACAGTTTATGTAGTGCTTTACAATATAAAAGGGAGGCAATACAGTTACATTACAATAAAATTCAAGAGGATTCAGAGGGCCCTGCTCAGCAGAGCTTACAATCTAATAGGGTCGTGCAGGTGGTACAAAAGGTTGTAACTGTGGGGAATGAGCTGATGGAAGTGGTAAAAGATTAGTTGGTGTGATAGTCTTTACTGAAGAGATGAGTTTTCAGGGATCTCCTGAAGGTAGCTAGAGTAGGAGATAGCCAGGCAGGCTGAGGTAGAAAGTTACAGAGGATGGGAGAGGCTCTGGAGAAATCCTGGAGATGAGCATGGGAGGAGGAGACAAGGGGGCTTGAGAGTAGGCGGTCTTGAGAGGAGCGGAGTGGACGGTTTGGGTGATATTTGGAGACAACTTTGGTGATGTAGCTCGGGGCAGAGTTGTGAGTGCCTTTGTATGTTATGGTTAGTATTTTGAATTTAACTTGCTTGGCGATTGGGTGCCAGTGTAGGAATTAGCAGAGGGGTGGCAGATACTGAGCGGTTGGTAAGGTGGATAAGTTTGGCAGCAGCATTCATGATAGACTAAAGAGGGGATAGCCTATGTAGAGTTAGGCCAATGAGAAGAGAATTGCAATAGTCAAGGCGAGAGATAACAAGCAAGTGAATGAGTAGCTTGGTGGTTTTCATTTGTTAAGAAGGGGCGTAAAGGCTGCAGAAAGATCAAGTAGTAGGAGTATGGAGTAGTGGCCATTGGTTTTAGCAGTTAGTAAATCGTTAGTGAGTTTTAGTAAGGCAGTTTCTGTCGGCGTAAGTTTTCTCTGAATCCGGGCCTCAGTGTTCTAGATATTTAGAGGTGAATGGAAGCAATGAGATGGGTCTTAAGTTGTTCAAGTCGGTGGGGTCCAGTGAGGGCTTTTTAAGTATAGGAGTGATCTGTGCATGTTTTAGAGGGGAGGGGAAGATGCTACTAGAGAGGGAGAGATTGAAGATGTGAGTGAGGGTGCATATTATAAAATAAGAGAGTGACCATAGTAGTGGGAGGGAACAGGATTCAGGGGACAATTGGTTAGGTGGGCATCTGAGAAAAGTTTTGTAACCTCTTCAGTAGTAGCCAGTTCAAAAGAGGAGAGTGTTGACTGTGCTGTTAGGCAAGGTATGTTGAGTGGGGAAGATGTAAGCCCAGTGGAGGTTTCCTCATGTATTGCATCATTCTTGTCTTTGAAGTGATTGGCAATCTCATGGGCAGTGAGTGAGTTAGTCACTGACATCTTCTGCTCTTTTGTCTGGTCATGGAAAGGACAACACAGCAGCGGGCATCGCAGAGCCCCCCGATGGGGAGAGATAGGAGGTTGTCATTCTATGTGTCAGTGAGAGGTTGTTGGCCTTAACATTTCAGTGCTCCAATGCCGGATTTGGGCCCCACCACCTTGGCCAGTGGGAGTGGATTTTCCAGAGACCAACGGACCCCTATTTTTGCTTTGCCAATTGGTCAGGCTCTCCTTTGTATAGGGATTAGGGGTCAGTCATTGGTCCGCTTGTTATTTAGCAGGTCCATACATTATTTTGCAATTGTTTCCAAAATACTTGTAGGCAGGTTGAAAATGTGTTTAGTTCTAGCGAGTGAGCAGCTGGCCCAGGCTGGGGAAAGGCTTAACTGTTGTAAGCTCAGTTCCTGGGCTTTTTGGTTCTAGCCATCCCACCTGTACTATAAAAAAGGGGGGAAGCTGAGGTCCAGAGCTTTTTTCTAGCTGATCTGGTTGGTTCTGCTCTGCTCGGGCATCTGGACCACTGCACCTTGCAGTCCGCTTGCAGTCCACTAAAGACAACAGGACTTTCAGGGACATCCAAGCCATGGATAATGCTATAATGGACTCTCACCTCACAGAGCTATGCCTGGGAAACCACACTACTGTAGTTAGGTTCAGGGAAAGGATGTTGTTCATATTGAACTTAATTGCCACACTTATTCAGTAAAGTTATATTAACCGTTCTAAGCCTGTTATTTAAAGGGGTGCATGTTGGTTCTGGCATATCTACAGAACCAGGGTCTGTAAAAGCCCAAAGGGTATAAAGCAACACCACTAATAAAGGGGTTGACTCAGCAAGGCAAGAAGAAGAGTGTAGTTGCTATGGATAACCAAGTGAAGGAACAAGGTACAAAGGTGACAGGTCCTCTGGAAGCGATGGGGTCAATGTCTTGTTCCACCCCTAGTGGTCAGTATCCATTAGCAACCGGGTCCAAACCCCACAATACAGAGATTTTTTTTTTTTTAAAAGCCTATGGCGTGTGAACACACCCAAAAACTCCACCCCGTTGCAGAAAAAATGTGCACACACATAATGAGTGTTCACAAAAACGTGCAGATGGGTGCAACGTCAAGTGGTCCTCCTGTGAAGAGGGACCCAAACCCTGATCCCCCGGGGCGTTAGGCTCCAGACGGGGACTGAGGTACTGTGGTCCGAGCAACCAAAGCCGACACGGACCCAACTTCCTCAGAGGGACTGCCGAAACAGAACCCTCCCAGTACTAGGTGGGGCTCCCCCAAAGGGAGACCCCATTAGAGCAAGTGAACTAAGCCAGAAGGCCATGTCCACCTACTCCCAAGACGTTTAGGGCTGGCCCGAGGACCGGCACCCTAAAAAACCTCACAGTGAACAAAACGTGCACAAACAAAAATAAGACAAAAACGTGACAAACATAGGCTTAAATAAAAGAAAGTGGGGGAAAGGGATAGTGAAGAGGAGAGTGAAAGGAAGTGGTCATTGTGATCAACCGGCCAGGAATAAAAAATTCAGGTGCTAAAAAAAAACGTGTATCTGGTGCAGTGACCGTGGTATCTTAAATCAATGTGTCCCTCACACACAGTGATCTTCAGATACCCCTGGACTGCCACTCCAGGGACACATGCACCATAGGCTTTTTGTTCCATATCTGACCCCCCGACCGGCCAGTGCAGCCCTCCACCCCTGCCAGCTAGAGAGCCCTTCAAGGTTTTCTTGGGGAGAACTGCCGCTCAGGTAGCAGCCTCCACCAATACTAGCCCTTCCAGACGCTCCGTCAACCCGGCGGATTTGCATGGTCCTACCCCGTCCCACCACAGGGCATCACCAGCTCCTCCTACCGGATCGCTGACAGAGATAGCACTTACACCAGCCAGCCAGAAGGCCAGACTAGAACTCGGCAAAAAGACAAAGACCAAGCGCAGCACCCATCCTCACCAGGAGCACCCTTCCAGATGGCTCAGACTCAACCATGGGCCGGCCCCCAGTAACTGTCGGGCAGCACAGCGTAGTCCCTGCTGAAACCATCCTTCCAGGTGCAATGATGTCATTGGATTGCATCCACCCTCCCCATGTAGGAGGTGCTTCAGCGCTCCGCTGACAACTGATAAGAACAGATACCACACTGGATCCTAGCCAAAAGGCCGAGAAGCGACAGGGAAGACACCATGATCAGCACGGCCAGAGTGCAATAGCCGAGCCTCGCCCTGGGAGAACCACCTTCATAATCATGGTGTCTCCCCTGCCAGGTAAGTACAATACAGAGATATATGGCCTGGTCATTTGGTAGGGAAGCCAAAGAGATAATAAGTGCATACATGAGGTCTGCGCTAGGTGCACGGCAGGACACCATTCTATTACTGAGAGTGAGGTAATAGAGGTACTCTGGACTGGTAGAATGGGCACAGGCTCAGCACATCCCTCCTAATGCAACATACAAGTTATAGTATGAAGTGACATGGGACAAGACACTTTCAGAGGAACTCTGACATATATTATTCCACACAGTGAAGGCTCATCTCTAAAACAGAGAACTGACTTAATGTTAGGTTCTTCACATGTCCAGCGTGCTCCGTGCCTGTCTCCACGCGAAAGGTACCCCTGTGTGAAGGGCGAAGTGGGCTCCGCCCACATACTTGTTGAGATATTTATGGCTACTTTCTGTTCTTCTGGTCTTTGAAATATTGCGTATTGTTACAATAAATATTCCCTCCCAGTCTTGCAGCCATGGTGTGCCAGAGAGTGTGGAAGGTCGTTGACATCTGGAACTGAGAGACCCAAACATCAGCGACTTCTTTTGGGGGCAAGAACTACATATTGTTTGAAGCATCTGCAGTTGGTGATTCAGAGACTCCTATAATCCAAACTTAATTACATTTTTTTAAAAGTTAACCAGTCAATATTGTCTGGGAACAAGTGGAAGTGCTTCTCTGTGACAAGGGCACCCCCAGACTTCACACTTGCAAGAAGGCAGGCCTGCATACACAGAACATATTGGGCAAGCTCTGCCCAATGGTCCATCCTAGACACCCAGTAGTACGTAGCGTTCTCCTCACTATTTAGCATTTCAACATCATGGTGCCAGTAGCTGGGGCTGGCAACTGTGGCTTTAAAAATCTATGCAAAGCTATGCTGAACCTGCCCCATTGAGAAATATAGTAAAGAGGCTCTAAACTATTCCACCCACTCTACACTTAGTATTCACTTTCACAATTTCTTACAAGCCCTAAAAAAACAAATATGTGAATCTGCGTCACAATCCAAAAACACTGACAACGTTATTTAGTGAAAAAATACCAAAAATGAGCTGTTGTATTTAAAATCCCCTTATAACATATACTGGTTGTTTCATCATCATAGCAACATCTTCTAGTCTAGAAAAAGTCACTATGGTGACGAAAAGCGTCAACAGGAGCCAGACATGTATAAAGAAACTAGTGAGTAGATGTTCTAATAGCAGTGCTCACCCACAGCGCAGATGCCTGTGTGAGAGATTGGAGCTGAATTGATGTGAGATACAGGTGGACACAGTACTGGGCTACTGTGGAATTTTTTTTTATGAGTAAGTTGCCTTAATAAATCATCTGGTTTTATGGTATCACACTATGTGGGCATTTGGACTGATAGATTACTATTCCTTATCCACGGAACACAAAGGACTTCCAGTTCCCTTACCCAGCTGCTCCTTTCCCCCTCCATCCCTGACACTAGTGCATCAGTTGGATTTTGATTGAGCTCTACATTACTGTCCATCGCAACTCACCCCTTAGCATGTGTGGTAGAATGCCCGTGAGCCCAGGCTGTTTTTATGTTGCTTCAGACAATGTTGTCATAAGAGTTTTTTAATTGTGGTGTGGTTAGGTTTGAATCCCTTTTCTACTATTGTTGTAGTAACTAATAAACATTTGTAGAGCCCTGCTCCCATTGAGTGGGTGCTATGTGTTAAATTATAGTTGTCTGAGCAGTAGTCTTGGCTCATAATGATTATTCTAATTTGTGGGCTCTGTTTAGTTGAGCTGGGTTGCACAGGTTTACCCCTGATGGTGGGTGAGCTGTCACCGCAGGTCACGGTTGGAAAGGCAACAGGCTGGACGTATTGGGTATTTCCCGCTCAGAAGAGGCTCAGGGGGAGTGGACAACTCGCTGTGCATTCTGGGGAGGGGCACTAAAGGGACAGACACCATTAAGATGGGGTTCTTCTTCCGATCCAGGCCTGAGGGCCCTCCTGGCCTCAGGGATGTTGAGCTGGTTTGTAGCCTCGGGGCCGGCTGACCCGGGGCCTAGCAACTGAGAGTAGGCCCAGGAGTTTCTGGGGCCTACTGATCCAGAGATGGTCCTTCACTACCTTATCTATGGAAGGAAGCTGAACCAGTGGGATTCAATTTATGGACGTACCCTGGCAGATTTTCCTCACTGTGCTGCCGTTCCAGCTGAAAGATTCTTGGCACCGTGAGTCGTGTAACTTTTGTTGGAACTATATCGAGTGTGCAGTCGGTTGCATGATCTTGTGGCAGAAGATCGTGGGACGGCCTGACGACACTCATCAAGTCTGTGGCAGAGACTTTGTCGAGCTTCGCATCAGCTGCTAGGCCTGTGAGAATAGGCCTATCTGGTGGTTGCTGAAATCCAGTGTGGAGCTGAGTTAATTCTCTGGATCTAAGTGGTACCCGTGATCCGCAAAGTGAAAGTGCCTGAGTCTTTCCCTGTCCCTCTACCCCTCTGTTGGAGAACTTTGTTAATAAAACCCTTAAAAGAGACTTTGTGTTGGTGCACACATTCTTGTGGACAACTCTTTAAGGATAACCCCTGAAGCGAGCGTATGGAACAGTAAGGTAATGGCAAGCCCAAATCTAAACCAGCAGCTCTTTCGGGGGTAGTGCTACACATTGATTGAACGTATGCTGTGGTGTGTTCCCTTTGGGGTCCCTTATGTTCCCCACCTGTGTTTCTATACCGGTGTTGGGGAAGAACTTTGTGTCTAGTCCTATTTTTGACTCCGGGAACCCCACCCAGATATTTGAGTCTGCTCTGTGTAATTTTCTTTGCTCATTGGGTGATGCTTTTCCTTTTTCTAACCTATTTTTTATCATATAACTGTCAGTAAAGTATTATTTTTGCACTGAATATCCTTGATTGCAGCATTTTTTTTGCCCACACCAAGCGCTGCAAGTGAGATTTCTGTTTTTGTTCCTTCTGGTTGCTTTGTAGTTTGTGGATACAGTATCTTTGACATTTAAATATTGGCAAGCACATTTGTACAAAGAAACATACTGCTTCTGTGCCAGAATATGAGTAGACCTAAAAGCTATCTGGTACCTAAGATGAAGCGTTCAAAGGACAATGGCATGTTTATTAGGTCAAAGATGTAAGTACACATATAAATATTACACAGCTTTGAATGTCCAGCCTTGGCTGGCGTCCCACACACTAGACTACATCAAAGACAAAACTTCAGAGATAACTGCAGATAATGGAGGACAAAGGAGTGCACATTACAAAGCAATAAAATTCCATTCTTTGGTGTTATATATTGCTTTTTTCTAGCTTTTATGATCCCTTTTGGATAGAAATACCGTGTGTTCTACTTTATTCTGCAGGTTGCACTTACAGGAAATTCGCAATGTACCCAGATCTATCCAGCACTGAATTCAACAGAATTACAATGATGTTAATGAACCTTAAAAAATTATAATTTACTCTATCCAATAACGAAAAGGGTTCCCAATAAAAGGATATCTAAAATGGTCACTAAACATACCATTGTCATACCCTTTGTGTGAAAGAAACATGGTAAATGCTCTTTTTATACTACTGATGAAATTTTTGGTTTGGATATTGTTCATTGTTTCACACCATGTTCATTTAAAAAAAAATCGCGGTGGGCTTCCTATGCTGAGATCCCACTCCCCTCCATACCCTCCCATTATTTCCCAAGACAGATCACAAGGGCTTTATCATACCCAAGCCATGCATGTATAGGCATTACAGCAGTACACTATTTTCTGAATGCATGGGAACTAGACATTTAACTATTACTAATTATTGTTGTGTTGGACAGCTGCTATGCAAGTACCAGCCCAAATGCCCTCAAAATGATGACCCAAAAAATAAATCCTCTTCTTAAAACTGATGCTGACAAATATATCCGATATCCTAAAAGAGGTCTCCCCCCCCCCCCCCCATTACAAATATGTCATGCTCCTCTGTCCTGTCAGATAGGTTCAAAGATATTGGTTGGGCTTAGCTTACTAGCTTCTTTTGCATTAGTGGGTGATGTCCTTTGTCCTCTGATTCCCAGGGGATATGGACTCTTTTTCCATCCATGCTTTCTTATTCAGTGGCATTGCTTTGCTTTCACTGACCTAAAGTATGGGCCTGCAGTCTATATTTGGTTTCTGTGTTTTTTCAACCCAATTGTCATATGTCATAACTAATTAGAGTTCTATAAAGTTTTCTGTGTATATATATATATATATATATATATATATATATATATATATATATATATAATGTGTGTGTGTGTGTGTGTGTGTGTGTGTGTGTGTGTGTGTGTGTGTAAACTTCTTTAAAAAATTAAAGAAACACTTTGAAAACACATCATATCTCAATGGGGAAAAAATATCATGCTGGATATCTCTACTGATATGGACTGGGTAATGTGTTAGGAACGAAAGGATGCCACATCGTTTGATGGAAATAAAATTATCAACCTGCAGAGGGCAGAATTCAAAGACACCCCGAAAATCAAAGTGAAAAAATTGTGCAGCAGGCTAGTCAATTTTGCTGAAATTTCATAGCAGCAACTCAAAATGGTACTCAGTAGTTTGTATGGCCCCCACGTGCTTGTATGCATGCCTGACAATTTTGGGGCATGCTCCTAATGAGACTTTGAATGGTGTCCTGGGGTATTCCCTCCCAGATCTGGACCATGGCATCACTGAGCTCCTGAACAGACTGCAACCTGACGGCATCAGATGGACTGAAACATAATGTCCCAGAGGTGTTCTATTGGATTTAAGTCAGGCAAGCATTCAATCATATACATTTCTTCATCCTCCAGAAACTGGCTGCATACTTTTGCCACATGAGGCCGCGCATTGTTGTGCACCAGGAGGAATGCAGGACCCACTGCACCAGCTTAGGGTCTGACAATGGGTCCAAGGATTTCATCCTGATACCAAGTGGCTGTCAGGGTGCCATTGTCTAGCCTGTAGAGGTCCATGCGTTCCTCCATGGATATGCCTCTCCAGGCCATCACTAACGCATCACCAAACCAGTCATGCTGAATGATGTTACAGGCATCATAACGTTCTCCATGACTTCTCCAGACTCTTTCATGTCTGTCACATGTTTTTAGGGTGAAGCTGCTTTCATCTGTGGAAAGCACAGGGCACCAGTGGCAGACCTGCCAATTCTAGTGTTCAATGGCAAGTGCCAATTGAGTTCTACGGTGCCAGGCAGTGAGCACAGGGCCCACTAGAGGAAATCGGGCCCTCAGGCCATCCTCACAAAGTCTGTTTCTGATTATTTGGTCAGAGACCTTAACACCAGTGACCTGCTGTAGGTAATTTTTGCAGGGCTTTGGCAGTGCTCATCCTTGCAAAAAAGGAGCAGATACCGGTCCTGCTGGTGGGTTAGGGCAGTGGCGTAGCGTGGGGGGTGCAAGGGGAGCCATGGCCCCGGGCGCGACATTTAGGGGAGTGAAATTTCGTGGCTGCCTCTTATTAATTTTAATTTCATGTGTCCCCTGAGCTCTGGCCGCCATATTCAGTGTCCGGCGCCCTGTGATTGGACATATGGGCGTCATGTGTGGCATGGGGCTGGCCTGTCCGTGATCGCGGTTGCTCCTGAAGTCCCGTCTCCGCACATGACCCCCCACATGCCCAATCACAGTGCACCGGGAAACACTGAACATGGCGGCCGGAGCGCTGGAAAGTGTGATCCGCCGAGGCCACTGCCTTCTCCTCCTCCTCCTCCTCCATCCGGACCGATGCAGTACAAGAAGGTGAGGAATGGATGGACACGGACTGGGGGGGAGAGGTGCCGTATATATAGTGTCACTGTCAGTATAGGAAGACTATAGGCAGCACAGTATAGTGGTCAGTGTAGTCAACTGTATAGTGGTCAGTGTAGTGTAGTGGTCAGTATAGTGGACAGTGTAGTATAGTGGTCAGTGTAGTATAATAGTCAGTATAGTGGTCAGTATAGTCAAATGGACAGTATTGTGGTCAGTGTAGTATAGTGGTCAGTGTAGTATAGTAGTCAGTATAGTGGTCAGTATAGTATAGTGGACAGTATTGTGGTCAGTGTAGTGTAGTGTAGTGGTCAGTGTAGTATAGTGGTCAGTGTAGTATAGTGGTCAGTGTAGTATAGTGGGCAGTATAGTGGTCAGTGTAGTGTAGTGGACAGTGTAGTTCTCAGTGTAGTGGACAGTGTAGTTCTCAGTGTAGTGTAGTGGACAGTATAGTGTAGTGGACAGTATTGTGGTCAGTGTAGTGGACAGTGTAGTTCTCAGTGTAGTGTAGTGGACAGTATAGTATAGTGGTCAGTGTAGTGGACAGTGTAGTTCTCAGTGTAGTGGACAGTATAGTATATTGGACAGTATAGTGGTCGGTGTAGTGTAGTGGACAGTGTAGTTCTCAGTGTAGTGTAGTGGACAGTATAGTGGTCAGTGTAGTGGACAGTGTAGTTCTCCGTGTAGTGTATTGGTCAGTATAGTGGACAGTATAGTGTAGTGGTGTAGTGTAGTGGTCAGTGTACCTGTGCCCTCCATATTCTATTGTTATGAGGGGACAAGAATGAACTCTCGTACCCCATTACCTATATGCCTCTCTCAAAGGTAGTGAGGGAGGGAATGAGAGAGGGAGAAAAAAAAAAACGTCCCTTAACCCAACTCCCTTTATTCACCCAGACTATTTTATTTAAGTGCAATTTGTGCTTCTCACCCTTTAATTTAAGTGGCTTCGCAATTTTCTCCCTCCCTCCCCCTCTCCCTCCCTTAAACCAGAGAGACAGGGAGAGAGGGAGAGGGAAAAAAAAAACACATATCAGACTTCCCATCGGGGGAAGGGGGGGGAGGAGGAGCCCCGAATCATACCTCCGGCCAAACAGGCCAATATTACCTAAATACTATCTTCACTACTCATGTAGCCTATATAAACCGTAGACTGTCTAAACTTTGCCCAGCCCCCCCAAGTTCCCATATCATGACTATTTGGTTCCTTATATTGAGGCGTTGCCTCCTCCATACTTCTTATCCTTTCTACCTCCCTTAACCACTCTTGTATCGGAGGGGCTAGCTTGTCTTTCCATCTTTTAGGAATCAATGTCTTTGCTGCATTTAATAATATTGGGATAATTGTCATTTTATATTTTTTCTTGGGAATAGTCGTGGCATGGAACAGACATTGCCAATGGTCCAAGCTATTTTCAATTCCACTGATCTCTTTAACTAGCTTTAGTATTTGGATCCAATATAACTGGATCTTCGGACACTGCCACCAAATGTGGGCATGCGTTCCCACCTCCCCACATTCCCTCCAGCATAGAGGTGTTTCCTGGGAATTTATCTTATTTAATTTCGCTGGCACATAATACCATTATGTGCCAGCTGTGACATGTAGTGCTGTTTTTCTATTTGGATTTACAATAAAGGAAATTTGTATTCGGAGTGCGGCTGTCCAGAAGAACCTGTTCTTTTGTTTTGCAATCTCACATGCATTGCCTGCACCCGTGGTTCTGGGAGAAGCAATTATTTTGAAGATTTCCACACCTGAGCGGCATCTTTCTCTTCAGGTTAAGGACCTTGCCCCTTTTTACGATTCGGCACTGCGTCGCTTTAACTGACAATTGCGCGGTCGTGCGACGTGGCTCTCAAACAAAATTGGCGTCCTTTTTTTCCCACAAATAGAGCTTTCTTTTGGTGGTATTTGATCACCTCTGCGGTTTTTATTTTTTGCTCTATAAACAAAAATAGAGCGACAATTTTGAAAAAAAAAACAATATTTTTTACTTTTTCCTATAATAATTATCCCCCAAAAAATATAAAAAAAAAAATTTTTCCTCAGTTTAGGCCGATATGTATTATTCTACCTATTTTTGGTAAACAAAAATTGCAATAAGCGTTTAACGATTGTTTTGCGCAAAATTTATAGCGTTTTCAAAATTGGGGATAGTTTTATGATATTTTTATTAATATTTTTTTTTTTTACTACTAATGGCAGCGATCAGCAATTTTTTTCGTGACTGCGTCATTATGGCGGACACATCGGACAATTTTGACACATTTTTGGGACCATTGTCATTTTCACAGCAAAAAATGCTATAAAAATGCATTGATTACTGTGAAAATGTCAATTGCAGTTTAAGAGTTAACCACTAGGGGGCACTGTAGGGGTTAAGTGTGACCTCATATGTGTTTCTAACTGTAGGGGGGCGGGGCTGGATGTGTGATGTCATTGATCGTCTTTCCCTATATCAGGGAATAGAGGATCAATGACAGTGCCACTGTGAAGAACGGGGCAGGTGTGTTTACACACACCTCTCCCCGTTCTTCAGCTCCTGTGACCGATCACAGGACACCGGATGAGGGCAAGGAGCTTCGGACAGGGTCGTGTGCGACCCACGGCTGGGCTCTTAAAGGCGACGTACCTGTACGTGCATGTGCCCAGCCGTGCCATTCTGCCGACGTATATGTGCAGGAGGCGGTCCTTAAGTGGTTAATTGTTAGCTGTAACCAACAAGATCATACTCTAAATATAAAAACACTTATCTTTAAGTACATTTTTCCAAGGATGAGGGCTTCTCTCCAAGACTTAGGCCCCATACACACGGGAGGATTTATCCGCGGATACGGTCCAGCGGACCGTTTCCGCGGATAAATCCTCTCGAGGATTTCAGCAGATTTTAATGCGATGGAGTGTACTCACCATCGCATTGAAATCCGCGCCGAAATCCTCTGGCGATGACGTGTCGCGCCGTCGCCGCGATTATGACGCGGCGACGTGCGCGACGCTGTCATATAAGGAATTCCACGCATGTGTCAAATCATTACGACGCGTGCGGGGAATCCCTTTGGACGGATGGATCCGGTGAGTCTGTACAGACCAGCGGATCCATCCGTGGGATCCGATTCCAGCGGATAGATATTCGACAAATATCTATCTGCTGGAATTCGGAAATATCCGCGGATAAATATCCGCCGGAGTGTACACACCATAGAATCTATCCGCTGAAACCCATTCGATGGGATTTATCTGCGGATAGATTCTATGGTGTGTATGGGGCCTCAGACAGGGAGGGAATATTTGCATCGATGAACACAGAACAGATATGGGAATTCTTCAAAAAGACAGCATGTGATGTGAACATACTGTAAAATATATTCCCATGGGCAATAAGTTTAAAATGCTATAAATAAAACTTATGTGGCTCACAGGCAAAGTAAAAAAAGCTATAAATAATAAGAAAAGAGCTAAAAATATAAAAATTAATGAACGTGCGTGGCCTGGACATTGCTCTGTTATGGATGAACTGCCAGGGCTGATATTTGCACCACACTTCCTTTTTTGCACTGTTGTTCAGTTCCGTTTTGTTCACTCCAATGTTGCTTGACCTGTTTTATTTTATTATATTTTATTCTATGCTCTGTATTGTTACTGTATTTACTTGCACTGCCGATATGTGTTGCACAACATATACAAATAGTCTGGGGGGGGGGGGGGGTAGGCCGGGTAGCTTGGTTTGTACCTTGACTTCGTTCACCCACTAGCCCGTATAGGACGGCGCTCCATACCCCAATATCTTCTCTTTGAGGGGACGTCGGCGAGCGCCATAGCCGTTAGGGCTACTTTAGACCTTTCCTACAGGTGCACGCTCTAGTGTCAGCTCCTTACCCTTTATCTATCACTCCCTCCCTCGGGAATCTAAACTACCTAATTTCAGCTCCTGACACTCCCACTCCCTCCTTCCCCCCTTTACCCTCCCACGGGTGCAGTCATGGATCTGCTCAACATCATATCCATGAATGTAAAGGGATTGAACACCCCTGAGAAGCGACGGATGTTACTCCATGAAATGCGCCGTGCGAAAGCAAACGTAGGTATGATACAAGAGCCCCATTTCAGAGACCTTAAACTACCGCTACTTGAAAACAGATACTACCCACTGGCCTATCACTCAGCGTACGCGGAGGCCAAGTCCCGAGGAGTCTCCATCCTTATCTTGGCACGGGTACCCTGGAAACTAGAGGACAGCCAGCCAGACAGACAGTGAGGGCCTTTTCCTTTTTTTAAAAGGCCTTATTGGAGATAGAAGGGTGATGCTGGCAAACCTATATGCCCCTAACATCCATCAGGACACCTTTATTAAAAGACACGTCGAAAAATTAATGAACACTTAATCACTTAAATGTTAAAAACAATATAACAAAATATTTAAAAAGGAAAAACAAGAAAAAAAGACAAATTGCAAAAGATAGTAGGACAAACCCCAAAATATTCTTCAAATATATTAATAGTAAAAAAATCAAATCTGAGCATGTGGGCCCTTTAGAAAATAATCTAGAGTGGGTGACTGGGGACAAAGAGAAGGAAAATGTATTAAATACTTTCTTCTGTGTATACAAAGTACACTGGGCCATATTCTGAGAGAAGTTACGATGGAGTATCTCAGGATACTCCATCGTATCTCTCTTTTTTGGCCGGTGTATCTATGCGACTGATTCTTAGAATCATTTTCGCATAGATACACTTAAGATCCGCCATGTGTAAGTCACTTACACTGTCGGATCTTAAATGTAATTACGCCGCCCGCCGCTAGATGGCATTTACGTGAAGGTCTCATTTGTTTATGCAAATGAGCCTGCTACGCCGATTCCCGAACGATTTCGCGGCGCGTACCCATCGCTAACGTCGTTTGCGTAAGCAGAAACTTACTCCTGCTATATGAGGAGTAAGTTTCCGCATGTCCCACGTAGGCCATGTTACGGATAGCGTCGGGTCCGCGTCGTGTTTTTCCGTCGGCTACGTCGTTTCCCTAAGTCGTTCTTGAATACGACTTTACGTCAATGACGCACACGTCGGCGTCATTGACGTTTTCCGCCGAGAACTGGAGCATGCGCACTGGGCTTTTTTAAGCCCGGCGCATGCGCAGTTACTTAGAATCGGGGGCGCGCTTAATTTGAATAGAAGCCGCCCCCTTGAAGATATGCGTGGCTACGCCGGGCCATTTACACTCCGCCGCCCCAAACTACGGAGCAAGTGTTTGGGGAATACAGCACTTGCTCCTGTAGTTTGGGGCGGCGGAGTGTAAATGCCTTACGCGCCGCCCGCGGACATTTAGAGAGAATATGGGCCACTGTCCATAATGGGGGTGGTATTGACACAGCCCCAAATGATCCACAATGGCTCAAAAGTGATATGGTCCAGAAATATAGACAGAATAAAGGTGAATAAAGCACCTGGACCAGATGGCATACACCCACGGATCCTAAAAAAAAAAGTAAGCAACAGACAGCATGGACTCATGAAAGACAGAAGTTGTCAGACAAATCTGATTTCTTTTTATGAGGAGGTTGGTAAAACCTTACACAAAGGAGTGGCTGTTGACATAGTGTACTTTGATTTAGCAAAAGCGTTTGACACAGTTCTCCACACATGGATAATGTGTAAGGTAAAGTCTATATGCTTGGATCAGTTTGTAAATGGATAGAAAACTGGATAAAAGATTGTATTCAGAGAGTAGTGGGTAATGATTCATACTCTGAATGTTCTAGGGTTGTTAGTGGTGTACCCCAAGGTTCAGTGTCGGAACCCTTACTTTTTAATAAATTAAAAATTATATAGATTCTGGGATTAAAAGTACCATTTCAGTCTTTGCAGATGACACCAAGCTATGCAGTGGAATAACATCCTTACAGGATGTCTCCAATTTACAAGCCAACCTCAATGCACTGTTTGATTGGGCAACTGTGAGAAAAATGAGGTTTAATGTTGTTTAATGTAAAGTTGTGCACCTGGGGGCTAAGGATATTCATGCATCATACATACTAGGGGGAGTACAATCAGGGGAATCAATGGTGGAGAAGGATCTCGGTGTTCTGGTAGATCATAAGTTTAATAATGACACGCAATGGCAAGCTGCGTTTTCCAAAGCAAGCTAAATTCTTTCTTGTAAAAAGAGAGTTATAGGGCCAGATTCACAAAGACATACTCCGGTGTATCTCGAGATACGCGGCGTAAGTGTAGATGTGCGCCGTCGTATCGATGCGCGGTACCCACAGAAGCACATACACGTGAACTTAGGCTTCACCCGTCCAACGCAACTGTCCTCCGCCGGCGAAACTTAGGCGCATATTTAGGCTAGGCGTATTCTTCGTTCCCATTGATTAGCTATTCAATTATGCAAATGAGGGAGAAATGCCGATTCACATGCGTACGATTGTCCGTCGTAGGCTACGCGCGGTGCGCGTAAGCTGCTAGCCCGATCTAAAGTTACCCTTCATAAAAGCAGGGGTAACTTTGCAACGGACTTGCACAGATCAGCTGGTAAGGAGCAGCAACAGCAGCAGCGTGACAGAGGAGCTGAGCAACAACACTTGCAGGACAACACATCTGTGTGCCAACATGTCAGGGGCAGCCGTGGTCATACTACTACGGCGTCTACGCGCACGCAGGAGGAGGAGGAGGGCACAGGAGAGGGTACCCCGAGATCGCATGGACCTCTTTGGCATGGTGGAATCGGAGGTGTTTCGCTTGTTGAGATTTGACACTGAAGCCATCATGGAAATAGTACGATCCCTGCAGGATGACCTCACCAGCCCAACACATCGATCACAAGCAGTGCCGCCACTGCTCAAGGTCATGGCAACCCTGCATTTTTTAGCCAGTGGATCATTTCAAAGAACCAGTGGAAATTTGGCTGGGATGTCCCAATCCACAATGAGTAGGTGCGTGCACCAGGTTGTACCCGCTATCCTGAGACGGATGTCCCACCACATTGTGAGACCCACCCAGGAGGTCCAGCAGGCAAAGGCAAGAACCGATTTCTATAAAATAGCCAGATTTCCACGCACTGTGGGGGCCATTGATTGTTCTCATGTGGCACTCCAGGCCCCCCGTGACGCTGAACATATGTACCGTAACAGGAAGAATTGGCATTCCATTAATGTACAAGTAATAACCGATGCTCAAGGCCTCATATGGCACGTATGTGCTAAACACCCTGGGGCCACCCATGACAGCTTTATCTACCGGCAAAGCGACATCCCAAGACAACTTGAAGAGAACGTGTATGGGGACAGCTGGCTGGTTGGTGAGTGACATGGGTGTCAGGTTTGATTGTCCCCCCCCATGATGCAGACATCACGAGGGGCACATGCATGACTAACATCCTCCTGTCTTTTCCCTTCCAGGTGACTCTGGATATGCCCTGGGACCCCACCTGATGACCCCATTCCGGAACCCACAAACACCAGGAGAAAGAAGCTACAACGAGGCTCATATACGTACCCGGGGAGTGGTGGAGCGCACGTTTGGCCTCCTGAAGTCACGGTTCCGATGCCTAGATAGGTCTGGGGGTACCCTGTTGTATGCCCCAGACTTTGTGTGCCAGATTATCGGTGCATGTTGCATTTTGCACAATTTCGCCATGAGAAGGGGCCTGCAGGTTGAAGTCCGTCATGACCTGACCCCCGAACCAGACATTCCCCCCCCAACCGAGGGTCCCCCGTCTGCTGAGGGAAGAGCAGTCAGGAGATGCCTCGTGGAAGGCTTATTTTCACGTGCAACACGCACATGAAACATGTCACAATGCTAATGCACGCATGCACCCCACTGTGGTCCCTAACACACCCCCCCCAAACACAAATAAATTGGATTAGACCGAAGTACACCGTGCGGTACTTGGGAGCAGCAACGCCACATCAAGGCTCCAATTATGTTGCTGTATGTTTCTCTGAAAATAATTGTCAATATATATATCCAAAATAATAATAAAATAAATACAACTCCAATCGAGTATCATAATAACAAAATATCACTCATATCATGAGTATCAATTAATAACCAAAAATCAAATTGAATATAAAAATAAAATAATCTAAATGGCACTCATCTGGCCCGACGTGTACTACGCCTAGTGCCAAGGCTCCGTGCCCTCTGTTGCCTGGGGGCAGCCGCGGGTGGGGGGGGTGGGTCATTGGGAGGAGGAACATCCTCCGGTCTCTCCCTGGCTGCCTGGATACCCTCTAAAGCCAGGGCTATGCGGGTAAGGACCGCAGTGGTCTGATTCCCCACCGCCTCAATGGCTGCTGTATTGGCCTGTATGGCCACTCCCAGGCTCCTCACCTCTGCCACAAGGCCTGAATTAGTGTCATCCAGGTCCCTAACGCAGGTCACCAACGCAGTGCTGTTGGCACTGACCTCCTGCACATTTTCACTAATGGTGGCAGTGAAAGCAGCCTGGGTCTGCTGCATGGAGGCCAGGCTGGCTGCCACCCGGCGCATATCACATGCAACAGAACCCACATGTTGGGTCTGCCTGGCCAGGTCCATAGCCAAAGTGGCTTCTAAGGCATCAGGATCACCCCTCGTCTTCCTAATTGCCTTCCTGGGTGCAGGTGAGGCTTGGGGACGAATGTATGGGGAGGACCCTGAGGGAACTTCCCTTAGGGAGGATGGGCTTCCCAAAAGGTCGGAGGCCCTTAGGGGGCTTCCCAAAAGGGTGGAGGCCCTTAGGGGGGATCCCACATTTGAGGGCCTTGGGGGGGTTAGAATGAAGTTTGAGTCCCTTGGGGGGGTATCCCCTATGGAGGTGGAGGTATGGGAGGGTCCAGCGACGGTGGTCTCATCCCCCAGATATATGCCATCATCCAGGTGCCCGTGCTCCTCCTCCACTTCCTCTAATGGAGAGGTGTGGACACTGGTATCCTGGGATGGGCTTGGTTGGCCAGCAGCCGAGGATGGGCCCGCTTCATCCTGCATATCTGTGGATGACACAAAACAGTAACATGTTGGTGGACCCACACACTTGTCACATATTCACTCCCCCCCCACACACATGCTATACACCAGATAAAAGATAAAACACACTCACCTGTCCTCAAGGGCTGATCAACTGACTCGAAGCCCTCCAGGCCCTCCACCTGCTCCTTCTCCAGGCACCTGGCAATGACCTCCTCATCAGGTGTCAGTCTTAGTTTCAGGGCTGGTCCACCTCCGGTGCCCCTACTGTGTTTTTTTATCTTGGCCACCTTCTCCTTCACAAGACGCCGCAGGTCGTTGATCTTCTTGGCGATCTTGTCTGGGGTCCGGTTGGCATAGCCAAGGGCACTCACCTCCGCTGCAATCTGTGCCAAGATTTGATCCTTACGGACCTTGCTGGTCGAGCCACTTTCCTTGCCGTGGAGGAACTTGTTATATTTTCTCATGGCATCAATAATCACCGCCTTCTCCTCAATAATAAAGTTTTTTTCCCTCCTATCTTTCGAGCCAGCCTCAGACATCTTTTTTGATCTGAACAAAGCAAAAGTAGCCACACCAAACGACCAAAACCTGCAGGTGTACTTTTGCACTTGACTGGCGCATGTCCGTGCGGATTTATGCCCTGGGCGGAAACGGTGGGCTGGGTTATCGTGGGGGGGAATACGAGAGGCGAATTGGGGCGCATGCGCAGTGGGACGCGGGGGATGCGATCACGTGACGGCGCATGCGCCGTTCGTTCGGACCTTAATTTGCATGGGGTCACGCTTCATTTAAATGGATCACGCCCACCTCCTTCCCACTTTGAATTACGTCGGGTTACGCCATCAAAATTACATTACGATGGCGCAACGCAGCGCGCATTTGCTTGCTGAATAGGCTGCTTGCCTCTCTAAGTTTCGACGGTCTAGTGTATCTGCTTTGCGATACGCCCGCCTATTGATGCACTGAGCTTCGTGAATCTGGGCCATAGACTCCAGAAAGAGATAATTTTGGCCCTGTAAAAATCATTGGTAAAACCTCACCTGGAATATGCAGTTCAGTTTCAGGCACTAATTCACAAAAAGGAGTCTTAGATGACTTATGCCGCATACACACGGTCGTTTTTCGGCATGAAAAAAAACGTCATTTTTCAGCATGTCCAAAAAACGAAGTTTTTCCAACTTCATCATTAAAAACTACGTTGCCCACACACCATCGTTCTAGAAAAATTATGAACAAAGCACGGTGACGTACAACACGTACGACGGCACTCTAAAGGGGAAGTTCTATTCGCCTTTATGCTGCTTTTAGCTGCTTTTAGCTGACTCCTTGTTAGTAAAAGACGATTCGCGCTTTTTTGTCTGCTTACTTCATTATGAATGGTAGTTTTACCTGAACGAGCGCTCCCATCTCATAACTTGCTTCTGGGTATGCGCGGGTTTAAAATGTCGTTTTAGCCCACACACGATCATTTTTGACAACCCGAAAAAATAACATTTTAAAAAACAACATTAAAAAATGCAGCATGTTCGAATTTCAGAAGCCGAAAAACGATGTGAAGCCACACACGATGATTTTAAATGAAGTTTTTAAAAATTTAATTTTTTTTCATGCTGAAAAACGGCCATGTGTACGCGGCATTAAAGTGCAGAATGTGGTAATGATTAATAGGCAATGTACAGGCGGAGTGTGCGGCGGTGGGTAGTATGTGCAGGAGAGCAGTATGGGGTGTACGGCAGTGGATAGCATATGCAGGAGAGGAGTGCAGTGTGTATGAAGGTGGGTAGTATGTGCAGAAGAGGACACACCTCCAGAAGTCTGTGTGCTGTTTTTTTCTTTGTCACCCTACCAGGTACCACACTTAATGACTGGTTGTTAGTGGCTTGTTACTTCACTTGGTCACTCATAGCAACTACATTACTTCCTGACTTGCAGAGTTAACCTTTTGTAGTGGTGTTACTTAGGGCTGTGCAAATTAACTTTTAATTAATCGATGAATCTTTAATTTTTTTGATCGATCAAAATCTTTTTGATCGATTAAATTTCTTTTGATTGGTACTCACCTCTCCGCCGACTTCTGGGCCTTCAGGGAGTTCCGTTGGAGATCCAGTAACGTCACGGACACCGGCGGGGCTTGCCGTGTCCATCTGAAGGGCTCCTTTGCTGTGCCTTCATATCTGCATGCCGGCGGGACCTTACTATCTGCCGCACGCAAGAGCTGTTACACTTCCCTCTTTCACTTCCCTCTATCAACCTGGGATTTTACAACCATCCACTGGGAGTTGTGATAGTTCCCTTCATGGGACATCTACATACCGACGGACTGATGTTAACCTCTCCTCATCAGGATTCAGCAGTGGTATCGTACACATTTTTATACCAGTATCATACTTGGCTACATGTTTTTATGACTGCTTTTGGTACCGTTTGGTATTACTCGCACCATTTTTACAGTTTATGTAGCTACATCGATTTTATCTCCAGTGCAATATTTATTTGGTTACCTACTTGAAGACTATAAAAGTTTTAATGCTATTCCCATCGAGCGCTGCCTTCGTTTTTTGCATCCTGCTATCCATTTTTCCAGTTGTTGGTAGCTGCACTGGGAATCAGCCTGCAAGGAGATCAGCTAAAAGTAGTTGGATCTGTATGTGCGATATAATTAATCGAAATTAGTCGGTTAATCGATTAAAAAACAAAACGATTTAATCAAACAGAAAATTTTTGATCAGTAACAGCCCTAGTGTTACTTCATACCCCACATGTGCTTTACAGGCCTGAGTTCTTTAGAATAAGCCAGAAACAACATGCATCCCTTTGAATAACTTTACTGTAAAAATACAGCATGACAGCATACCTCCAAACTTTTTGAGATGGGAACGAGGGACAACTATTAGAAAAAGTATATAGGACACACCCCCTGCCATGCACACTTAAAGGAGATTTATACAAAAAATTATTAGGTAAACCCAGAAGTGGTTTTTTTTACCATTACAATTCCTTTATATTGGCCTTTGAAATTTACAAATGCAGATACAAAGTGCATTTATTATACCATTATATAGATCAGACCAAAATGAGGGACAAATGAGGAGGAAAGAGAGACAGAGGGACTTTGTTCCAAATCAGGGCAGTCCCTCGAAATCAGGGACAGTTGGGAGCCATGTGCAGTACAAAACAAACAATGTCCTGTCCTTAAACCTAACTAGGATAATGTAGTGACTTAGGCATACAGTACGTCTGTGGGGTGAGAGCCCATAATGGCATTGTCAATGGCTTGGATGCTGTCTGTGATCCCAGGTTGCTTCAGCGCCAAACTTGTGTCCACAGGTGTCTACGTTCCACCTGTACCCACATTACCGTTCTCCGAAGATCTTGAATCTAGGCTGTCCCCCTTTTTATAGGTGGGCCAGCCAGAGTAAAAACCCAGGAACTGAATACAAAATGTTTAAAAGTGAAGTATAGCCAAATCTTTTTTGGCTATACTTCTCCTATTTGATTACAAGAGTGCAGTCCGTTCTGCACTCTTGTGACCTGTTTTCAGCTGACAGCAGGTTAAAGCTGTTGGTGGATGTCACTCAGCCAGTCCAGGCTCAGGAAAGATCCTGATTTTACAGTGGGGAACCACCCAGTTTCCTGGACTGGCAGCTGGCTCAGCCTCTCCACAACCTTGAGCCAGCCCCTTCCGCCCCTACCACAGCCCAGTGCTCAGTGAGCACTGGAGGTGTAGAGCAAAGAGCCAGTGACTGACAGTCATGGCTCTATGCTCAAACTGGAGGGGGAGAACTGAGCGATCAGCGGTATTTAATTGTTCTGTTCCTGGGGTAGAGCCAGCGGGGGACAGTGGCAGCTGTGATCGGTGCTGCAGCCATCTAGGCATGATTTTTCATTTTTATGAATTACTGAACTTCTCTTTCAACCCTTTTCTCAGTCTGGGCCAGCTGCTGGAACTGCACACACATTTTCAACCTGCCTATAGGTGCCTTACGTAAAAAAAAAAAAAAAAAAACATGAGTGAGGTCCCCCAGAAAATCCATACTAAACCTTTCAATCGAGCATGCGCCCTGACTGGCCAGGAAGGGGGGAGAGCGTACCTTCTCCTGAACCATACCAGACCACATACCCTCAATATAGGGCTGGTGCCCATGTTGATGAGGACAAAGGCCTCTTCCCCACAACGCTGGTCAGTTGTTGTGGGGTGTCTGTGGTGTGGAGCTCATCGGAATTTAGAAATCCCTCAAATATTTGTGGCTATATTAAAGTGGTTGTAAAGCTCTCCTCCAGCCCTGCCTTAAATACTTACCTGAACCTGATCTTGATCCATCCATGTGCATGAGAGCAGAGGCTCTCTCGGTCTCGTTCTCTCCTCAGTAGCTCGGACACAGCAGTGGGAGCCACTCTGTCTGAGTTTCTGTCAATCCCAACCAATGAAGAGGAAACGGACAATGGGGAGGGAGGTAAAGCCTATCTGTGCTCTGTGTTCCTTAAGGACACATAGATCTGGCTCGGGAGCAGGCATGCGCTAATGTCCCCATAGCAAGCTGCTTGCTATGGGCACATTTGGCAGGGGAGGACACAGGAGTGCCAGCAGGCGACCTGAGAACAGGAGGAACATGGCTGCTCTGTGAAAAAAACATTACACATGGCAGGCAAGTATAACATGTTTGTTATTTAGAAAAAAATGCCTTTAGAATCACTTTAAGACAATTATGTAACCCCGCTTACATGGTCTGGATTGTAAGTCAATGGGTCGGGTGATATCAGTGGTTGGTAAGGATGCAGTGTGTACAAGCCCCCACTGTTTCCTTAGCAAACATTGAAGCCTCGTACACACGACTGTTTTTCCCAACAGGAAAACTGCCAGGAGAGCTTTTGGCCGGGAAAACCGGATGTGTGTATGCTTCCTCGCAGTTTTCCCGCCAGGAGAACCTGCTCTCTATTTTCCCGTCGGGATTCCCAGTGTTTTTTTTTCCTGCCAGATCTACTACTTACCTATGCCGATGGAGCATACACACGGCCGGGATTCCTGGCCAAAGCTCCATGGCAGTTTTCCTGCCATGTTCTCGGCTTTCCCTTGGTTTTCTCAGTGGACTTTTTACCGCCAAGAAAACCGAGAGTGTGTACAGGACTTGACACAAGAAAGCTGGCAAGTTCGTTCAAGCCAAACTCCATACACGTTCTGTGTTCAGACAAACATCCAGCTTGTGTTTAGTCAGTACTTACATTTGGATTGAACACTGGGCTCATTCCTACTGCTGGCCAATTTTGTGCTGCTGTGTCATCTGTGAGCTTTTAATATTTTGTAATTCTTGTAGGAAAACACCTTCCTATATCCTTTTTCTTAGTGCATTTCATCCAATTATCCCTCATTAAAAATGTCCTTCGGTTGACCAATTTTACTGCTGTATTATTCGTTTTGAATTAGTGAGAACAGGCACAGTCTCAGGGAACTTCTACTCAATTTCGATCCACCTATCAAAGCAGGCCTATAACATGTTGCTGCAAAAACTATTGCAAAAACTTCAAATTGCAATAAATCATATTGGAGTGCTGCTTCTGTATGTAGGCCAAGCCAATTTTATTAGGAGGCAAAATCAATATCACAGCAAAAATTTTAAAAAATGTGCTTCTAGTTAGGGCTGTTACTGATTAAAATTTTCGTGTTCGGTTAATCGTTTTTTTTTTTAATCCGTTAATAGACAAATTTTGGTTAATTATAACGCACATACAGATCCAACTACTTTTAGCTGATCTCCTTGCATTGCAACTCTGCATTAGTCAGTGATAAATGTGGTATACACTATATACAATCACCCGACACTAGTTAGTTTCCACAATCCATGACTTAACTTCACAGTTCACACAAATTTGCTTTAAATTCAAACTGTAGCACTGACGCAAGTAATTTTTTCTTATTAAACTTTAAGAAAAACATAGAAAGTTAGTTTAACTAGTTTATCTAGTGTATTGACTGTCAGTCACTTTATAGTAGGCAAGTAGGCATCACTTTAGCCAGTCATGCAGACATACCAGAGTGTTTAAATTTTCTGGAAGCAGACATGATCGCATTTTATTGACAGTATACCCTGAAGAACTGAACAGTCTTTCGCACGGAACAGATGTTGCCGATACACAAAGAATTGTCTGCACAAAACTGCTTAGGACAGGAAAACAATGGTTATTTTTGCCCCCTTCCTTTGATGGAGCCTGATGCATCCTCCTTCTCCACAGATGCAAAGGTACCTCAATCCAATGGGTGCAGTTTGCTTGCATCCAGCAGGGTAAGTCTCACTGTCCAGGCTGACCAGTGACATCAAGAATTTTGATTGATCAGAAAAATTAAAGATTAATAGAGGAATTAATCTTTAATTTCTGTAGCCCTACTTCTAGTGTATGTAGCCATTGAGATTGTCAGTAAATATACAGTTTCTTAAATCCACGAACAGTTTTAAAGGCATGCCCAAGCGTCTTAGGCCACGTACACATGGTCGGTCAAAACCGATGAAAACGGACTGAAGGACCTTTTCATCGGACCAAACCGACCGTGTGTGGGCCCCATCGGTCAGTTATCCTTCGGTCAAAAAATGTAGAACTTGCTGTAAATCTGAACCGATGGACGCCTAACCGATAGGTCAAAACCGACAGTTAGTATGCAAAAGCATCGGTTAAAAATCCATGCATGCTCAGAATCAAGTCGACGCATGCTTGGAAGCATTGAACTTTGTTTTTTTCAGCACGTTGTCGTGTTTTGCGTCACCGCGTTCTGACCCAATCGGTTATTTAACCTATGGTGTGTAGGCACATCAGACCATCAGTCAGCTTCATCGGTTAACCGATGAGAACGGTTCGAAGGACCGTTCTCATCGGATGGACTGATCGTGTGTACAGGGCTTTAGAGTTTGTATTTTTTTTTCAATATTGCCCTTAAAGCCACATGACAAGAGGCAGTCCTGGTCACGAGACGCCCCCCCCGCTCTGGTGAAGCTGACAGGAAGGAGTTTATGGTGGAACTACGGCGGTGGTATCCGATCCTGATAAACCAAGTTTTGAACCGCAGATTGGCGGTGACAGGCCTGCAGTCCCAGTGCCGGGTAGGCACTTTTAAAGTAAGAGGCCATTTGGCTTTCCGTTGTTTTTAGTTGTTTTTATTATTAAAACGTTATTACGCTATCGGCGTCTACCGGTTCTCTTTTTTTGCATATCATCCTTATCTGGAACGCCTGGAAACGAGATTCAATAGTCCATATCCATGTGTGTGTAGGCACAATCCTGCACTAGCCCGTATGACCATCTTTTTAAGTAAAGTGGTCAACAGGCTCTGGTAAGAGCACTTTATATACAAAGCACCTTGGGTGGAAACAAGTGAAATTTGAAAAGTATGGTGGTGGCATTTTCTACTTTTCTCCACTAGGAAGATCACAGCAATTGTCAAGATTCGTTTGGCTTTCTATGCATGCTATTGGGACTCTATTTTTTTATTTTTTATTTTTTTGGTGTTTAACACAGTGAACTTCAGTGTTTTTTGCTTACACTGCAGAGGAATCTGCGTATTCATGCACATCTGTGTGGGACATTTCTGCTGTATATTGATTTATATTGTTTCAGCAATCACTGTTCACATATGCTTTTGGAAACGTATTTTATTATTAATTGTTGCACGGTGTTGTGTGGTATTCCACATTTCACAATCACTATTGTGTGGTTGAGCGCCCTCTACCTTCCATTTTCATTATCACAATTCAGTATTGTTCTTTGAGGAGCAGCTTATTTAGTTTAATTTAGTACTTATTTATATTTGGCGCGGAATTTTCTATTCTACAAGAATTTTGATTGATCAGAAAAATTAAAGATTAATAGAGGAATTAATCTTTAATTTCTGTAGCCCTACTTCTAGTGTATGTTGCCATTGAGATTGTCAGTAAATATACAGTTTCTTAAATCCACGAACAGTTTTAAGGCATGCCCAAGCGTCTTAGGCCACGTACACATGGTCGGTCAAAACCGATGAAAACGGACTGAAGGACCTTTTCATCGGACCAAACCGACCGTGTGTGGGCCCCATCGGTCAGTTATCCTTCGGTCAAAAAATGTAGAACTTGCTGTAAATCTGAACCGATGGATGCCTAACCGATAGGTCAAAACCGACAGTTAGTATGCAAAAGCATCGGTTAAAAATCCATGCATGCTCAGAATCAAGTCGACGCATGCTTGGAAGCATTGAACTTTGTTTTTTTCAGCACGTTGTCGTGTTTTGCGTCACCGCGTTCTGACCCAATCGGTTATTTAACCTATGGTGTGTAGGCACATCAGACCATCAGTCAGCTTCATCGGTTAACCGATGAGAACGGTTCGAAGGACCGTTCTCATCGGATGGACTGATCGTGTGTACAGGGCTTTAGAGTTTGTATTTTTTTTTCAATATTGCCCTTAAAGCCACATGACAAGAGCCTCTCCATACATCTTATTTTTCATTTTGCTTTGGTGCATATGTCCCCAATGTCACCAATGCCCAGCTTCCCACACCTTTTTGACAGTGGTTTGCATATTTTTTTGAAAAATTTTGAGAATTTACTAACAGGATTTTCCCCCACAGACTTTAGAAAATCAAACAGGATTTTCCCAACCCTTAGCGAATCAAACCCGGGCAGATGCAATTATCTCGAATGTTGGCTCTGAGACCAAACATCCAATCCAATCATCCATATGATATACTTTTAGGGTCCATTGAGGAGTCTAGATAAACTGCAATTATTTTCTAAAGAAGATGCCTGAGGCTCTCATCTGTTGCCTGTAGTTTCTACATGTAGCACCCTGCCTTAGACATGCTAAATTTAGTTTTTGGCTCTGCTGTTTTCAGTGGGGCGGCAATCTATTTTCTAGGTCTGGCCAGGTTTCCATATGCCTGGTGCTTGATTCCTCCTGTCTGCCTCTGAAAGACATTTCCAGAAATCGAGTAGGAGGGTAAGCCCCTGAGCTATGAAAATGTATCTGGCCTCAGCCAATCCCTGGGAGGGGGTGCCGAGAAGGTGGCTGTGGAGAAAATAAATGTATGGAAGGCCTATTCAGCAGTGTCAGCAGTGTCATTCTCTTTGGGCTTCTGCCCCTGGAAGGCAGCCTGTATCCTGAAGTGCTGTTGTTAGGCTTTAGCATGTGGTTGACTGAGGTCTTGTAAGAACCTGGTCTAAAAGGTATTTGTTGGAGGGCATCACCTGTGAAATCTGGTCCCTTTTCTCTCACAGAAGAGTGTTGCATTGAAGCTAGGTGGATGACAGCTGTCCTTGGACATTATGAGTAGGATCTTGATCTAGGACTCCAGAGTACAGGGCCAATTACAATGGCCCTTTACCATGTGATCAGCCGTGACCAATCACAACTGATCATATGTAAACAGACTTGCTAGCTAACGGCAATCCGTTCCTCACACGCTGTGTCTTGTGAGGAAAGGAGTGCTGATAATCGGCAAACCTGTCAGCACACTGTTTACAATGATGATTAGTGAACTGATCACCAGTGTCCTGAATATCATTTCAGCGCCAAAAGAGCCAATCATTGCCTATCACTCCTTCAGAAGCATCCATTGTCGGCAAAATATGCAGAGGAACAACAGTGTAGCCTATACGGAAGAAACAACCAAATGTAATGTTTTGCTTTACTTTTTAAAATGATTTTAATGTAAAATAAAATGTACATATTTTTTTAAGAAAAAATTGTGTTCTGGCACCATTAAAACCCAATAGACTATGATTAGAATGAAATACTATATTTAAGGGATGTGGTGTAGAAAAAGGTCTTAGTCCAGAAGAGCTTTCCTTATTATTTAGGAACACTTAAAAATATTGCCTATCAGTGCTGCCCATCAGTGCCACCTCATCAGTGCAGCCTCATCATTGCAGCCTCATCAGTGCAGTTTTATCAGTACCCATTGGTGCCCATCAGAGCAGCCTCATCAGTGGCCATCTAAGGCCTCGTACACACCAGCGGATCTGTCCACTGAAAACGGTCCGCCAGACCGTTTTCAGTGGACATGTCCGCTGCGTCTGCTGCCGGATTTCTGTCTGATGGTTGTACACACCATCAGACAGAAATCCGTGCAGACACGATACGCGGTGATGTGGCCGCGCGGTCGCCGCAACGATGACGCGGTGACGTGCGCGGCCCTGGAAGGTCAATAGAAGATTTTCACCGCTCCAGGTGAGCCCTATAGACAATCGGGGACGGTCGGATTACCAAGGTGCTGGCAATGCACGTAGCAGTAGCAATAGGAGGAAGGAGATGGACAGCCGCACTCCGAAATAACTTTTCAAAAAAGTTGTCTTTTATTTTCAAGCAGGAACATGCATAATCACCACAACCATAAACCAGGACAGCCGACTAGTTTCGCACTCTTGCTAGTGCTTAATCATGGCCATGATTAAGCACTAGCAAGAGTGCGAAACTAGTCGGCTGTCCTGGTTTATGGTTGTGGTGATTATGCATGTTCCTGCTTGAAACACTTGTACACTTTTAGATTTGAGCAGCATTCTCATTAGATTACACATTTTCCCTGGTTTAGATTCTCTATTATTCATTTGGCCAGCACAGATTTTCTTTATCTATACAAACATAACTTCACTGTTTTGTTACCTTTTTATTCATGAAACTATTTTTTTTTTTCCAAAAAAAAATTGTTGTGCAAATACGGTTTGACATAAAACAACCACTATTTTATTCCCAAGGGTATCTGATAAAAAAAAAAACATATATATAGTTTGGCGGTTCTGAGTAATTTTCTAGCAAAAAAATTAAGATTGTAGGAGAGGAGTGCCAGAATAGGCCCGGTATGGAAGTGGTACAAGAAAGGAATTTCTAATGGCAATTGACAATATATTTTTTTTATTTGGTTTCTAGGTTGTACTATTTTTTGGGCACATTGGAGTAATGTAAGGAAAGCAAATAAACACATTTATAGTGTGTATGGGCTATTGAAATGTACTGTACAGTATATCCCATACTGTATTTTGTGTTATATGACATTTGTGAAAGGAACAATTATTTGAATAAAAATAGTATGCAAAACGTAAATTTTTGTAGTTACTGTACATCTGGCACAATATCAGTCCCTTAAAAAAAAGTGAATGAATGCCCTTAATCTGAGTGTTGATTGTACAGATTGTAATATGTTCTGCTACATACAGATCAGATTCCTTCCATTGAAATGTTTCTGTGCATAGATTGATTAGTGACTAAACTATTCTGTAATTTTTCCTAATAAAAAACAATAATATTTTACAGATTAAACATACTACGCCAGTGACAACATATTGGTTAAATATGGTCTAGACATGAACTAGAGCTAGTTATACTTCCAATGGGCATTACATAATTGACATAGTTAAATGTTATAGATACATTTTTTTAAGATCTGTTGCAATGGAAATATACTGTCTGCAGTTATGCAATTAAAGCACTACATTAAAGAAAAACTGAAAATTAAACACCATGAGGGCAATTTTCAAAGTAAAAGAACATCAGACATTCTAGAAATGACCTTTTCCATTCCAATGTTTCTGTTTATATTTAAAAGTAATGATGTTCAAGTCATATAAGTTATCTAATTTGCATATCAGTCACATTTTATAATTGATATGAGATCTAAGACACAAGGCCAACATTACCTCTAGGCTCAGTGCGATTGTGCCTAAGGAAATAGGACATGAGGGAAGTGCAGCAAAGATAACTTATTAACACTTTATAGCTATTCAATGAGGCAGAGCAAAGACTGATTTTGTTTGGTAACCTATAGCGATTTGACCGGGTAACCTTGCAAAGCGATCTGTATCATTGAATACTTTTTTGTATAATCATTATAAGTATTAATCTTTGTATATGAACATGAAGTGTTTTTTTAATTAATAAACATGTTATACTTACCAGGTCTGTGCAATTGAATTGCACAGAGTGACCCTGAACATTGTTTTCCTTGGGTTCCCCATCTACCCACCTGGCTCTTCCTCTTTAGCGAGTGTCCCTATAGTATGCTGCTTTCTGTGGTGGCACTTGTGCTGGCTCAATTCCAAGCTGCGTCGCCGGCGCCCCCTGCTGCCTCATTACAGGATTTGACTGACAGCAGCAGGAACCGATGCCTCCCGTTGCCTTGCAAAGCCTGTGAGAGCGGGGAGAGAAGAGGGACACAGTGCTGGGTCAAGTGAGGACTAGCCAAGGGCAAGGGGTGATACTGCTACCTAAAGATTTTGTACCTTTTCGACAGGGAATGTATTAAGGTCAAAAATGTTCAGGCTTTATAACCACTTTGGCAGAACATACCTGTGGGTATCCTTGAAGGGAAGATGAATATACTTAAGGGGATCATAGTGTTGATGTACTTCTAAGTGCCCGTCTACATATTTCTAAGGGCCCCAACTGTGAGTTATCTTTCATTTCCAAATGTAGTTTCAGGGCCTTATAAGTTTTCCTTGCGAAATGTTGCTCACTTCTGCTAAGCACATTGTAGCACTGTGAATAGTCCTATAGCCAAAGTTGTGCCTCGTGTCCAAACATCTGTTTTAAGAACAGTTGGCACTTCACACAGAAAATATTCAAGTGTGAAGCTAATTTCAACTCCTGGAGGGAGCTTGAGGGAGTAATAAATATGGTATTTCACCTACCTTTCTCCTTAGGCTAAAGGAGTCGTTAACTCTTGCTGTGCAGGGAGATGGGGCAACTGGATAGCAATCTATAAATTCTAACCAGAATTCAGCTTTACATTCATAAATTCCAGCTGTCATTTTCCGGGGCAGGTTTCAATCTAACTGGTAGCTATAGAGAGAAAAAAAAATTCCTAGCCTGTTATTTTGTATTATACAGGCAGCCCCCTGCCCTATATGGCTGTTAATAAGGGCCTGTTCACAAAGGACAAAGGACAATGCAGCAATTTTTATTTTCAACTGTATTGAAATATCAAAATGACATTCAGCTCATTTTATATGCACTGCAGAAGACTTACTGCTGTCATGGTGGGAGAAGCACTTGTCAATATCATGTGATACAGGGAACTAGTGCCGATGAGTGTTCCAGAGCATCCAGAGTGCTCCAGAATGTTCCAGAGTGCTCCAGAATGTTCAAGTGTGATCCAGTTTTTCCATAAAGCCGGTGCAGCATCACCATAAAGCTGGTCAGCAGACGGATATTGAAGTGCTCTAGAATTTCCTGGTAGAGGACTGTGCTGACTTTGGACTTGATAAAACACAGTGGACCAACACCAGCAGATGACATGGCTCCCCCCTAAATCATCACTGATAGTGGAAACTTCACACTGGACCTCATGCAACTTGGATTCTGTGCCTCTCCACTTTTCCTCCATACTCTGGGACTTTGATTTCCAAATGAAATGCAAAATGTTCCAGAGTCAGTGGTGATTTGGGGAGCCATGTCATCTGTTGGTGTTGGTCCACTGTGTTTTATCAAGTCCAGCTTTATGGAGATGCTGATTTCATTTTCCAGCAAGACTTGGCACCTGTCCACACTGCCCAAAGTACCAATACCTGGTTTAATGATCATGGTATCACTGTGCTTGTTTGGCCAGCAACCTCGCCTGACCTAAACCCCATAGAGAATCTGTGGGGTATTGTCAAGAGGAAGATGAGAGACACCAGACCCAACAATGCAGATGACCTGAAAGCCACTATCAAAGAAACCTGGGCTTCCATAACACCTCAGCAGTACCACAGGCTGATCCCCTCCATGCCACGCCACAATAATGCAGTAATTTATGCAAAAGGAGCCCCGACCAAGTATTGGTTCGGAATTTAGTATTCGTCCGAAAAATACATTTATTTAGTTACTCCCGAAATTAGTTTTTATTTATTTTGTTTATTTATTTTGTTTCCTTAAAAAATGCATTGGTCCGAAAATCCAAATTAATTAAGGTCGAATCTGTCATTGAAGGCTTATGGTGTCGAATGTTCTAAGAAGATTCGATGAAGCAGCTAAACTGTACGACGCCGCACTTGTACATTTCCGGTCATGTTCTGCCTACAAGCTATAGAAGAATTCTAATGTTGTATGACGCTAGTAATAATTATATTTATAAATTATTATTACCAGTCAACCAACATTCAAATTCTTCTATAGCCTATGGGCCGAGCATTTGTCCTGAAATGTACTATTGCAGTGTCGTACAGTTTAGCTGCTTGTCGAATCTTCTTAGAACTTTCGACAGACACCATAAGCCTTCAATGACAGATTCAACGCTTGTATGTTTTTCGCTGCTTCGTCAAATCTTCGTAGTTCATGTCTAATGGTCTATCCCAACACTGTCTCTATAATGTCGAATCTTTTCTCTCTATGTCGAATCTTTCCTCTCTATATCGAATCTTTCCTCTCTATGTACAATAATCTTGGACTAATAGAGTTAAGGTTAGGCACATTCGACCACAGGTTCGATAGACACAGATTGCTATTGTCAGCGTCATGTCGAATCTAGTATCTATAGCGAAATGTTGTAGCAACGAAAATAAAGCATTTTTTTATGTCGGATATTTCAGTTTTCGGATTCTGCTCTCTCATTTTCGTTTGTTAAAATGATGACAAAAATACCCGAAATTGGGACAAAAATGCATTCGGACGAAAACAAATGCACATATCTACTGTATATGGACATGACTTTTCAGTAAGCCAACATTCCTGTATTAAAAATCCTTTTTTGTATTGGTCTTACGAAATATTCCAATTTACTGAGATACTGAATTTGGGATTTTCACTAGCTGTAAGCCATAATCATAAAATTAAAAGAAATGCTTTAAATATATCACTCTGTGTGTAACCCATCTATATAATATATATAACTTTCACTTTTTGAATTGAATTACTGAAATAATTTTACTTTTTGATGATATTCTAATTTTATGAGATGCACCTGTATAATACAACAAAACGATTTTTAGGCACCTGCTGATACCTGATCCTGTTGCTGTTTCGGAATACTTAAAGTGAGGGTTGCCTGGAGACACTGAAATAAACTGTCCTCAGAGGTGAACCTGGGGAAAGGTAGAAGAACCTTTCGCTGGTCTTCATGGGACCACCAGGGATTAATAACCAACTGTTCATGGTGAGAGGCTTTTAAACACCTGCTACACTTAAACCTTCTTTGTTGTTTGCTGCTTTGGGGAATCCCTAGTTTGTAGCAGAGGCCTCTAACCTACAGCTGGAAGAGGTGCATGTAAGCAGAGATGCAAGACAGCAGCAAAACCTGCTAGTATAAGATGGCTGTCTGGAACCTGGGTAGTGAGCTCAGGAGAAGAAGATTGTATGGCTGTTGGCGCTACTGTAGAGAGAGCCCAGGGCCATTTGTTTCTTATTACCAGGGAGGACTTTGCTGCAGGGATCATGTGGCGCTGTACCCATTCTGGGGTAAAAGCTGAGAATCCCCCAGGCCATGTGACCCATTCCTTTACCGTTGCTGCTGATGTAATCCTGTTTTCCAGAGACTGTATATGTTTTATAATCCTTAAAAGTAAGGACTGCCTGGAGATACTGCAGGAAGATGGCTTGAGAAGTGGGCCGCAGGAACCTGTCCAGCTGTCTGAGAAATAGGTTCTTATTGGCTTTGAAACAACACTTTTTTTGGTGACAATAAAAAATTTCTTGAATATGGTGTGCTGATAAAATCCTGGATAGAGGCAGAAACCTTTAGCTGGCCCTTGTGGGACCGCCAGAGATTAAAGACCAGCTGTTAATGGTGAGAGGCTCCTATTCAAATGCTATACTTAAACCTTCTTTATTGTTTGCTGCCTGCTTTGGGGCATCCCTAGTTTGGAGTAGAGGTCTTTCTCTAACGTAGGGCTGGAAGAGATTCAAGTTTGCAGAGACAAGATGGGAACCTAGAGTGCCTGGCTGCTGTAGCTACTGTAGAGAGAGAGAGAGAGTCCAAGGCCTTTTTTCCCAAAAAATTGTGTAATATATTTTGTGATTCTTTTCTGCAAAAATAACTTTGTTGAATTATTTACAGAAAATTTGCATTTGATAAACGGTTCCACTAATATCATGTGACAAAATTAAAACATTTATTCTCCAGTGTCTCTGCTTTCAGAAAATATATAATGTTTGAAGCTTTATCTAATCGTCAGTCCTAAACGGATTTTTTGAACATATGAAAAAAAATACACAAAAAACACTCTGGCAGCAAAAGGGTTAAATGCATCTCCCACTCATTTAAAGCATTGTTTTTTTTCCCCCCATGTTGCGCTCAAAGTAACATTGAAGGACCCTCTCTTTGTGGTACTTTTTTTTTTATTCTTTATGTTTTTTGCTTTGTCCTCCATGGCTGTGCCCATCTTCCCATGATCTTTTTAAAAATGTCTATTATTCTTCAAAATGGTCAGAATTTAGATTACCCTCCCTTGACTTTATTTATTATGGGTACTTTTATAGCAACATCGATTTACACAGCATTTTACATATACTTTATATCTCACGTCAGTCCCTGCCCTCAAGGAGCTTCCAATCTAAGGTCCCTAACTCACATTCATGCATTGACATACTAAGCCAATTTAGACAGGAGCCAAGTAACCTAGCAGCATATCTTTGGAGTGCGGGAGAATTCCACATAGGCACAGGGAGAACATACAAACTCTTTGCAGGTAGTGCCATGGTTGGGATTTTAACCTGGGACCCTAGTGCTGTTAGGCAGAATGGCTAACCACTTCAATGGGACTAGCTGATAAGTTCAGGTTTTGCAGATTTCAAGCAAATCAAACCCAGGTTGATTTCCTCACCCCCACACGCAGTCTTGCCTTATGACCACAAAATAAAGATAAGGATCATGGCACATTACATGCTGAACAAATACACGTACTACATAAAAGCTATCTTTGTGTTTTATATACAAAGATACAGCGTTTCTGTCAATAATTTATTAAGTGGGTTGTCTTGTAGTTTATATCTGTCCAAATATTCAAACAGATTATGCAGAGCAAAAATTTCAGATCTTAATGGGGTGGAGATCAAAGTTAAAGCATGTTTAAATACAGTCTGGATTGCTTTGAACTGACTTTTAACGTCACAGTTCTTAAGGGAACAACCATGTTGCACTAAAAGAGTTAAACCAACAAGTTCTTTCTTCTTTCTGAACTCTAACATTGAAAGCATACTTTTCTTTTTAGGTTTGGTGCATCTTTCTGCCTTATAGGGTCAAACTTATTGACCTTGATCATATTTTTTTAGTACCACTATCTGGGTAAGAGTATTTCTCAGCACAGGACTAATACCTTTGAGTGCCAATACTCTTGATGTAAAGTGCCTTGTGGTTAGTTCAGACCATACGTTAGTTTTAAGAGATACGTTTGGCTTGGAAAAGAGATTAGGGGCTTAGGTGTTAATTTGAGGGTTTTGGGGGGTCAGTTCACTTAATGTTTACCGCATGTGATAAGGGTATCATGTTACTCATTTGTATAAATTATTGCATGCGGTAAACTAAGTCCAGTTCACAAAAAAAAATAAAGATTATGCTGTATTTACCGGGAAGAAAATGTGCAGGTAAATACAGCATAAAAAGCTCTTAAAGCGGATGTTCGCTCAAAAAAAATATTAAAAGCCAGCAGCTACAAATACTGCAGCTGCTGACTTTTAATATTAGGACACTTACCTGTCCTGGAGTCCAGCGATCGCTCGTCACCCTGCTGCTCCCCCCCTCCATCCACGCTGAGGGAACCTGGAAGTGAAGCGCTCCGGCTTCACTGCCCAGTTCCCTACGGCGCATGCGCGAGTCGCGCTGCGCCTGCCGATTGGCTCCCACTGTGTGATGGGAGCCGAGTGTTCCCAGCACACAATGGGGGGGGCGACGGGATGTGACGCAATGCCCGTCTTTTGCCCGTGAATGCCGGGCCGGAAGTGGGTGCAAATACCTGTCTTTAGACAGGTATCTGCACCCCCCTCCCCCCTGAAAGGTGTCAAATGTGACACCAGAGGGGGGAGGGTGCCGATCAGCGCGACTTCACTTTAGGGTGGAGAACCGCTTTAAGTCCAATTCACAAATGGACCAAATGAACGTTAAAAAGCATGCGACAATTACCACCAGGGTTTTGCTGGAGGTATCACATGCTATATTTGTCAAAAAACAGCCTGAGGTAGGGGACCTCTAGGCTGTTTTTTGACAAATAGCTGGTTGCAGAGCCCCCTTCCCTTGCCCCAAAGCACCCACCCCCCCATTTTGCATGCATATGGCCTGGTTCGCTCCCCCCCTTTTCCTGACTTGCCAGGCTGCATACCCGAATAAGATTATGGTATGGATTTGTGGGGGGGGCGCAATAAGCAGTTATTTTCTTTTTGCTTAATTTTGGCGATTTTTAGGGTTCCCCTTAAATCCCATAACGGAGCCGAAGTTTGGCTTTTTTTTATCAGCTGTGAGCGGAGTAGCCCACTGGCAGCTGTTGAGTCATCGGTTGTTAAGGATGGCGCGGCCGGCTTCCCAGCCCACACCTTAGCAACCAGCTAAATGCGGAAAATTACTGCATTAAGTAATTTGGTAATAACAGTTAAAACAAACAAATACCGCATTTGGTATTTAACTCTTTCACTAATTATTAGTCAATTGAATACTTGCAGAATTATTGGAACTCATCCCACGGGACATCTGCTGCAACACAAATGTCTCAGTGTGTATGAGGAAGATTAGCTGTCACGTGTCATTGGTGGCAGTCATAGAAAAGGGTGGGGGGGAGTGTCCCTGGATGACAAGAAATTGAGAATGCCAATCAGCAGTGTTCAAACTCTAATCAAGAAGTGAAAAATTAGGGGTTCTGTTGAAACCAAACCACGGTCAGGTAGACCAACTAAAATGTCAGCCAAAACTGGCAGGAAAATTGTTCAGGATGCAAAAAAAAACATAAATACCTTCAAGTGAAATACAGGACTCTGAAAACATGTGGCAAATTCCACAAAGTATCCCGTTTACAATACACCAAACAGCACAGAGACAAGCCTCAAACCTTCTGGCACAAAGTTATTTGGAGTGATGAGACCAAAATTTAGCTTTTTGGCCACAACCATAAACGCTACATGTGGAGAGGAGTCAACAAGGCCTATGATGAAAGATACACAAAAACAAATCTCCTGCGCTCTGATATTTTCAGGAAGTGCTATGAGGTGGTGCAGTTCAAATAAAAGTTATCATCTAGAGTCTTGCAGCCCTCCTCAGAATCGTGGGAATTCATAGAACTATAAAAAAGAAGAAAAAGAGCGGAGGGCGCACCGACCTCGTGTGATACTGATAAAAAGTATTTATTCAAATATTAAAATCAATGGTTATACTCACAAAATTGGAGTTAAAATCAGGCTTTAAAAATGAGTACAGCAGATGTCCAGCAACATCAGTGGAACACGAATAATCGTTTGAACCAATCAGTCAATGTTAAAGCTGACGCGTTTCGGGGGCGTACCCCTTTCTTCAGAGCTACGTGGTCTGCAGTGCTCTATGAAAGATACACCATTCCTACTGTGAAACACGGAGGTGGATCACTGATGTTTTGGGGTTGTGTGAGCTACAAAGGCACAGGAAATTTGGTCAAAATTGATGGTAAGATGAATGCAATTTGTTATCAAAAAATACTGGAGGAACATTTGCATTCATCAGCCAGGAAGCTGCACATGGGACATGCTTGGACATTCCAACATGACCGTGATGTAAAACACAAGGCCAAGTTGACCTGTCATTGGCTACAGCAAAATAAAGTGAAGGTTCTGGAGTGGCCATCTCAGTCTCCTGACCTCAATATCATTGAGCCACTCTGGGGAGACCTCAAATGTGTAGTTCATGCAAGACAGCCCAAGAATTTACAGGAACTGGAGGCTTTTTGCCAAGAGGAATGGGCAGCTTTACCATCTGAGAAGGTAAAGAGCCTCATCCACAAATACCACAAAAGACTTTAAGCTGTCATTGATGTTAAAGGGGCAATACACAGTAACTGGGATATGTAAAATTTTGATCAGGGTCAGTTGGGTAGTTTCTGCTGTCATTATGATTTAAAAAGAGTAAACACAGTTGATTGGTAATAAATGGCTCAGCTAAAATCTAACCATGAGTGAAAGAAAAGTTTTTGTGTTATCATTCACATTCTCTGAAAAATGTCCAAGAAATCATAAATGTTGCCAGGGTATGTAAACGTATGAGCACAATTGTATGTATGGGGCGGTTACATGTGTGTAGAGTTCATTATGACTAGGATTTGATTTTAGCTACCCCCCTCTCTCCACCCCCTATATGCAATGGATAGATGCATGCATACCGTAGCATTAAATCTATCCATGGCCGCTGCGGCCACCCCCTATTAATGCGTCCGGCCCCTATCAGGGCACTGGGTGCATGATTTTTTTTAAGCACCTGATTAGAGCCAGAGGCTCTAATGGGCTTCAAAATCGGGTGGGATCGGGTCGCAGAGGATGCGCTCCAATCCCACCCACTGATCCTCAATTCGGCCAATCAGAAGTGGGTGTGAGACCCGTTTTCCGATTGGCCAAAAAGAGTAGACTCCCGATTGACCACCGAGGAGAAGGAAGGAACCGGCAGAATGGGAGGCTGCAGGAGAACAGCATGAGAACATAAGCTTGCCAAGCAGGGGAAGCCACTGGTAATGGGGTTGGTGCTACAGACCAACCCAGGGGCGTGGCATACTGTTTTCCGCCCCCCAAAAACATTTCAACGGCCGCCACTTTTCCATGGGAAATTCCTGTGCTCCTACCACGGGAACTGACTTCATGACCATTAGTAAATTTGCGACTATTTTTCCCCTGTGTGCTATAGTAAATGCTATTTCCGCGTAAATCTACCCAGTTTAGCCAACTGAGACCCATGCATTCGCACATTCGCCGACTAGGCGCTATAGTCCCTAGGTGACCCAATTAACAGTTAACCACTTACCCCCCGGACCATATTGCTGCCCAAAGACCAGAGTACTTTTTGCGATTCGGGACTGCGTCGCTTTAACAGACAATTGCGCGGTCGTGCGACGTGGCTCCCAAACAAAATTGGCGTCCTTTTTTTCCCACAAATAGAGCTTTCTTTTGGTGGTATTTAAGAGAAAGACAAAAAGAGGGAAGCGCCTCTGAGTATACTGCTTTTAATTTAAAACATAAAAATATATATCCAGCACTTACATCATAATAATATGGTGCAGTCGTGGAGGCTGGCGTGCATCTGTAGCAGACAGTCCGCAAAGCGTCAGAGCTGGGCAGCCGGAGAGAGCCGGGGAGAGAGACGGCTGAGTCCTGGTTGTTGTGCCGCTGCTGGGCAATGGATTCGTCAGCTGTTGCGTGACGTCAGGTCGGACGGTGGCTGAGGGGGACCACAACGCGTTTCAGAGCCGGCGCACGGAAAAGACCAGCGCGCTCCTTTTTCAAGTGTAGTGAATGGAAGACAGGGCTCATATTTTAAACAGTCATGTGATCAGTGCCGACCAATGGGCATACAGGGATACCGAGCAAACGAAAGTGAATCGAATTACTTGATTAAAACTGACAGCGGGACAAGACTTATATATATATATGTGTATATAATACAAATGGAAAGGTATAATCTGAGGAGGGTGGATATTAAATGATTATCTACATATGTATAGTCAAAGTGACTGTGTATACATATAGTGGGGGAAACATGATTAAAAAGTGGAAAACGTATTACAAGTTTTGGACACTAGAGGGCCACCAAAGTAAGGATATATAAACGGTGCCTTAATTTAAAATGATATTATAATGGGAATACTACTAAGGGGTGATACTTCGGGCAGTGGCAATAGAACCACAAGGCTATGATGAGGCAGATATTGAATGTAAATATAAAAATACAGATGATAAAAATAGAAATAAAAATAAAAATAATAATAAAAGAAATAAGGATTGATCGCATCAAAATACAATACAAGGACAAGTAGGAACAATCATTGAGTATATCAGGCCCAGATGTAAATGGAAACTGATAAGTAATAGAGTATAGGGGAATATAGGGAGGGGGGGAGGGGAAAAGAAAAAGGAGAATGCGCGTGTATGTAGGGCTGCATACATAAACACACATATGCATGCATCCACATACGCGTGTAGATATGTGGTAAAGATGTAAGGAATATGTATATTTGGATATTTAAAGGATGGCATTGACATCTAATTCTTCGTTGAGGCCGAGAGGAGAGAGACAATCAAGGGTAAATATCCAGAAGGTCTCGCGTTCGCACAGTCTGGAGAAACGCTCAGCCTCAGAGAGGCCCCTAGGTATGGATTCAATGACCCATACCCGTAGGCCCTCCGTAGACCGGTCGTGGTGCTCCAGAAAATGACGAGGCACACTGTGTTCGTCACAACCAGCCTCAACGAAGCGTCGGTGTGCACCAAAACGCTGTCTCAGAGGATTGATGGTGCGTCCGACATAAAGAAGTTTACAGGGGCATGTGATACAGTACACCACATAGTCACTGGAACAATTGTGGAAATTGTCCAGCGAGTATGATTTACCTCTATGGAAGAAATCTTTTTGGCCGTGGGTGACGAATGGGCAGGTTTTGCATCTAGGTTTGTTGCACCTGTACATCCCTTTAAGTGGGATCAGACAGGTGGAATCTAACGATTTAAGACTTTTTAACCTACTGGGTGCTATCTTGTTTTTAAGGGTAGGAGCTCTTCTGTAAGTGACTTTAGGTTTATCACACAAGGTAGTAGCTAAATGGGGGTCTTGTTTAAGTATATTCCAATGTCCATTGGAATATACTTAAACAAGACCCCCATTTAGCTACTACCTTGTGTGATAAACCTAAAGTCACTTACAGAAGAGCTCCTACCCTTAAAAACAAGATAGCACCCAGTAGGTTAAAAAGTCTTAAATCGTTAGATTCCACCTGTCTGATCCCACTTAAAGGGATGTACAGGTGCAACAAACCTAGATGCAAAACCTGCCCATTCGTCACCCACGGCCAAAAAGATTTCTTCCATAGAGGTAAATCATACTCGCTGGACAATTTCCACAATTGTTCCAGTGACTATGTGGTGTACTGTATCACATGCCCCTGTAAACTTCTTTATGTCGGACGCACCATCAATCCTCTGAGACAGCGTTTTGGTGCACACCGACGCTTCGTTGAGGCTGGTTGTGACGAACACAGTGTGCCTCGTCATTTTCTGGAGCACCACGACCGGTCTACGGAGGGCCTACGGGTATGGGTCATTGAATCCATACCTAGGGGCCTCTCTGAGGCTGAGCGTTTCTCCAGACTGTGCGAACGCGAGACCTTCTGGATATTTACCCTTGATTGTCTCTCTCCTCTCGGCCTCAACGAAGAATTAGATGTCAATGCCATCCTTTAAATATCCAAATATACATATTCCTTACATCTTTACCACATATCTACACGCGTATGTGGATGCATGCATATGTGTGTTTATGTATGCAGCCCTACATACACGCGCATTCTCCTTTTTCTTTTCCCCTCCCCCCCTCCCTATATTCCCCTATACTCTATTACTTATCAGTTTCCATTTACATCTGGGCCTGATATACTCAATGATTGTTCCTACTTGTCCTTGTATTGTATTTTGATGCGATCAATCCTTATTTCTTTTATTATTATTTTTATTTTTATTTCTATTTTTATCATCTGTATTTTTATATTTACATTCAATATCTGCCTCATCATAGCCTTGTGGTTCTATTGCCACTGCCCGAAGTATCACCCCTTAGTAGTATTCCCATTATAATATCATTTTAAATTAAGGCACCGTTTATATATCCTTACTTTGGTGGCCCTCTAGTGTCCAAAACTTGTAATACGTTTTCCACTTTTTAATCATGTTTCCCCCACTATATGTATACACAGTCACTTTGACTATACATATGTAGATAATCATTTAATATCCACCCTCCTCAGATTATACCTTTCCATTTGTATTATATACACATATATATATATAAGTCTTGTCCCGCTGTCAGTTTTAATCAAGTAATTCGATTCACTTTCGTTTGCTCGGTATCCCTGTATGCCCATTGGTCGGCACTGATCACATGACTGTTTAAAATATGAGCCCTGTCTTCCATTCACTACACTTGAAAAAGGAGCGCGCTGGTCTTTTCCGTGCGCCGGCTCTGAAACGCGTTGTGGTCCCCCTCAGCCACCGTCCGACCTGACGTCACGCAACAGCTGACGAATCCATTGCCCAGCAGCGGCACAACAACCAGGACTCAGCCGTCTCTCTCCCCGGCTCTCTCCGGCTGCCCAGCTCTGACGCTTTGCGGACTGTCTGCTACAGATGCACGCCAGCCTCCACGACTGCACCATATTATTATGATGTAAGTGCTGGATATATATTTTTATGTTTTAAATTAAAAGCAGTATACTCAGAGGCGCTTCCCTCTTTTTGTCTTTCTCTTGCATACACCGAGCTGACTTCGCTCCTGGATAGCAGCCCTGAACTACTGCCTTCAACCACATCAGTTCCTCATTTTTATCAACTACAACCTCTTTAGGCATTTATGCTGGGACTGAACCTATCATGGATTTTTGAATATCACCAGTCACACTGTATATCCCCAATGTGTTTTGTGATTTTTATCTCAAACTAATCAATCAACTTTATTATCATTATTTTTATTATCACTTTTATTTATTGTTAACCCTTTAGTTGATTGTTCTGTGCAAACACCCTGAGCGCTGCACTCCACCCATTTTTTTTTTTTTGGTGGTATTTGATCACCTCTGCGTTTTTTATTTTTTGCGCTATAAACAAAAATAGAACGACAATTTTGAAAAAAATGAATATTTTTTACTTTTTGCTGTAATAAATATCCCCCAAAAATATATAGAAAAACATTTTTTTTCCTCAGTTTAGGCCGATACGTATTCTTCTACATATTTTTCGTAAAAAAAAATCGCAATAAGCGTTTATTGATTGGTTTGCGCAAAAGTTATAGCGTTTACAAAATAGGGGGTATTTTTATGGCATTTTTATTAATATTTTTTTTACTAGTAATGGCGGCGATCAGCGATTTTTTTTTCGGTATTGCGACATTATGGCGGACACTTCGGACATTTTTGACACATTTTTGGGACCATTGGCATTTTTATAGCGATCAGTGCTATAAAAATGCATTAGATTACTATAAAAATGCCACTGGCAGTGAAGGGGTTAACACTAGGGGGCGGGGAAGGGGTTAAGTATGCCTGGGTGTGTTCTTACTGCGGGGGGGGGGGGGGGCCTCACTAGGGGAAACACTGATTTTCTGTTCATACATTGTATGAACAGAAAATCAGCATTTCCCCTGCTGACAGGAACGAGAGCTGTGTGTTTACACACACAGCTCCCGTTCCCCGCTCTGTACCGAGCGATCGCGTGTGCCCGGCGGCGATCGCGCCCGCCGGGCACACGCACGGGAGTCGGGGGCGAGCGGGGGGCGCGCGCGCGCGCGCCTCCGGCGGCGCCCGTGCGCCCCTAGTGGCGGCTAATAGGCAGGACGTCCATTTACGTGGTCTCGCCTAGGAGAGCCACCTTGTGGACGTATTTCGGCGGTGCAGCGACGGCAAGTGGTTAATAAGAAAACACATAACACCTTAATTAACAGACAATAGCAGGAGACCTACTTAAACTACAATAAACACACTTGTTTAGGAGGCCCAAGTGGTTTGAGTGAATAACATTAACATCTACTGTACAGTCGTTAGCTGGTTTGAGGCAAGGAGACCCACCAATATGAACATGGAACCTCCAGTTCCCAGAGTCTGTGTGCTTTGGGAAAACATGAACTTGAATCAGAAACAAGACCACTCCACTGATCCCCCAGGCATACACCACCCAAAGAGTAGTGTTCCTCTTAAATGCCAGGCGCCATTGTCAGTGGGTAAGAGGCTTGCTCCTAGTCCTCTGCAAAAGCCCCTATCCAGGTTAGATATGTGACACGACCTTATCTGTAGATGGCATAAAAGAGATGATACGCAAGATGTAAAACGTTATTACTTAAATGTCCATTCATGAAAACCAGACAGATTGACCATGTGTTGCCACTATGTGACTTGCAATTGCTAGGAAGGGACCTGCCAATTCTCTCACTGTATTATACAAATGAGGATATTCCTCCCTGTTGGTGGACACACAGTGACTGCAGATTGTGGGATGGTTTTGAAATCTTGATTGAGCATATTTGGAGGAATATCCTTATTTGGAAGATGCATTGAGAGGATTGGCAGGTCCATTCCTGGCAATTGCAAGTGACATTGTGGTGACACAAACTGTTTGGTTTGCATACTACCTCTTTCATGCCATCTACAGATAAGGCTTGCTTGTGTATACCATATATGCTATTTTGCAGTCCTACACAATATATTTTTCTGAACTATATGATGTCCAACCATCTTTGTGCAACACTCTTGGGATGATACGCCAAATTTCTTTTTGCTGAGGAAACAACTATGTGAAACGCGTTGACCTCTTGGAACATTTAGAAAAGACATGTTGGTTCTTCAATATATGGCGGAATTTTTCCTATGATAACATGAATACATGATTTTACTAATGATTTTTACATTTTTGTAATAAATATTGTTTTATCTTAACTAAATGTGGCCGTCCTCTTGGTACCAGTAAAGTCCAACATCTCCTAGTTTTTAGTGAATTAGAAAAATGATATAGTGTTATCTTCCTTCTGTAAATTTCTAATTTATCCAACCCCCCCAGGTATTGAACTAAAGGCTGCTATACATAGCTTTTGGCTGATTCATACTGTACTTAGTTGTATAAAACTTGAGCTGTGGGTGCCCCTGTCGGCAACAACCAGCTCGACAAAAGTCGATCGTTGCTGTTAGTATACAATAGCCAATGGAAAATTCATTATCTGCGCTGTTTAGCGTGGATAAAGAAACGGTTTGATTTCTTTAACTCAGACCATAGGCAAACATGTTTTAGGTCTAGCCTGTATGACAACCCTGGTTCCCTAGATAGATACAGTGGAGTAGTGAGCATTGCCACCTAGGGAAAGAAAGTGTATTATTGCCGGATTACCAGGTAAAAATAAAGGGAAAAAAATCCCCCCCGGAACGAAAACTAAAATAGCCACCTCATCTTAACACTGGTTAGCTGCAATCAATTTCATTTTTGTTTTGGGTTAGATATGCTTTAAATCTATGTAGCCAATGCCAAAATGTATTCAAAATACTGGGTAGGAGTCATGCCCTAAGCTCTGACAATACTCATCACTATGAATATGGTACAGTAAGATAGTATACTCCTGACTGCGAATGAGATCTATTTACTAAGTGCTTTATAATATACTAATTATTTGATGTGTTTTTCAATTTGATGATAAAACATGTTTATAATAAGGTGGAACTGAGGCTTAATATATATTTACACTGTTTAAGAGTTTCGTTTTTAAAATGTTGGTGGTATTCATAGTTTATTTAATCTGAGTCTACACCAGCTTTTCTCAACCTTTTTACCCTAGGGAAACCCTAGAAATAATTTTGAGGTTTTGGGAAACTCATGCAAATCAATTACAGTATTTGAGGGTTGGGGGAAAAATCCTCCACATTGGTGGCCAGTGGGACAAATGACCCCCCCCCCCTTACAGTGGTGGCCACAATGCCACTTACAGACAGCTCAATTGTTGGAATCGTGTAGCTGGCTCTGCCAAGTGGTGCTGGCTCTGAGGCTATGCAGGTACCACCAAATTTGAGGTTAATGAGCCACAGCTCAAGAAACCACTAGCAACCTCTGTAGGAACTAGTGCTGGTGCAAGGATTTTCTACACCCTAGGCGAAACCTAATTTTGTCACCCCCTTGGCTCCGCCCCAACTCCACCCTGACTCCACCCCTTTGCCCTGCCCATGTATACGGTGGAGGTGGCGGTTGGGGGGGGATTTTTTGTAATCCTCAAATGTAATCACCTCAGTATAATGCCCCCAATGTACAGTTGGGGGGTATACAGTATACAGGTGGTGGTGTACAGTATACAGGTGGGAGTGGGGGTTTGCAGTATACAGATGGGGGGGCTGTACAGTATGCAGGTGGGTGGCAGGGGCTGTACAGTATACAGGTGGGGTGGGGGTTTGCAGTATACAGGTGGGGGGCTGTACAGTATACAGGTGGGGTGGGGGTGTGGGCTGTACAGTATACAGGTGGGGTGGGGGCTATACAGTATACAGGTGGGGGCTGTACAGTATACAGGTGGGGTGGGGGTGTGGGCTGTACAGTATACAGGTGGGGGTGGGGGCTATACAGTATACAGGTGGGGGCTGTACAGTATACAGGTGGGGTGGGGGCTGTACAGTATACAGGTGGGATGGGGGTTTGCAGTATACAGGTGGGGGGCTGTACAGTATACAGGTGGGGTGGGGTGGGGGTGTGGGCTGTACAGTATACAGGTGGGGGTGGGGGCTATACAGTATACAGGTGGGGGCTGTACAGTATACAGGTGGGGTGGGGGCTGTACAGTATATAGGTGGGGGGTCCAGTATACAGGTGGGGGGCTGTACAGTATACAGGTGGGGTGGGAGCTGTACAGTATACAGGTGGGGGTGGGGGCTGTACAGTATACAGGTGGGGGCTATACAGTATACAGGCGGGAGTGGGTGCTGTACAGTTTACAGGTGTGGGCTGTAGAGTATACATGTGGGGGCTGAACAGTATACAGGTGGGGGTGGGGTCTGTAAAGTATACAGATGGGGGTGGGGGCTGTTCACTATACAGGTGGGGGGCTGTACAGTATACAGGTGGGGGCTGTACAGTATACAGGTGGGGGTTGTCCAGTATACAGGTGGGGGGTGTACAGTATAAAGGTGGGGGTGGGAGCTGTACAGTATACAGGTGGGGGCTGTACAGTATACAGGTGGGTGGGAGCTGTACAGTATACAGGTGGGGCTGTACAGTATACAGGTGGGGAGGGGGCTTCAGGTGATTTGATCAGTTTCACTGCCTTAGTAATTTACTATTGTAGCACTACCCCACGAAGGAGCTGCTGGTTTGTTTTGGGTGGCATGTTACCTCATGGCTCCTCCGCTGTCTAGGGGTGTATAGTAAATATAGTAGTAACGGAATGTCCACGACAGGTGTCTTTTTCTGTGCTCTTTATTACCCAGCGGGGTAAAAACAAATAAACTTGTGGTGATAGAAGAGTTGAAGTAAAAGGAGAAATAGCAGATTCAGGCGTAACAATAGGGAAACAGTCCTGCTTCCAACAACACTTATGCCGCGTACAGACGGTCGTTTTTTGTGATGAAAAAACCCGTTGTTTTTGAAAACGTCATTTAAAATGACCGTGTGTGGGGAAAACGTTGTTTTATGTCTTCTCAAAAACGACAAAAAAAAAATCGAACATGCTTGAATTTTTGTGTCGTTTTTCAAAACGTTGTTCTTTGTGTCAATTAAAATGATAGTGTGTGGGCAAAACGACGTTTAAAACAACGTTTTTAAACCCGCGCATGCTCAGAAGCAAGTTATGAAGCTAGCTTTAATGGAAAAGAGTGCTGAACCTAACCGCGCTTTGCTAGAGCATTTTGAAAAAACGATGGTGTGTAGGCAAAGTCGTTTTTTAAAATGAAGTTTCAAAAACTTTGTTTTATTTCATGTTTTAAAACGTTGTTTTTTTTCATCACAAAAAACGACCGTCTGTACGTGGCATTAGTCTTCTTCGCCACTTCAGCCAGAGTGGGTATAGTGTATCTGAACAGGCCTCTCTCACTGACCTGGCAGCCAGAGTATCACTCGGAACTTAGAGGAAAAGTCTCTGCCACAGACCCTCCTTAGGATTGAAGTAGCGGAGGTGATCCTCCTTAATAGACTTTGGCCTGGATCTCCTTCAGGTTACTGACTGATAGGTGACCAACGTCCAGCCTTTCAGTAACCGGTTACCTTGATCCCCGGCCACAGCTTAAATGTTCCGGACCAACATGGTCCCGGAACCATGAACACCACGTGGCACGTGTACCCCGGCCTGGAAGGCCATTTCGCCGGGGCGCCGTGATGCAGTCACCCTAAAAGTGGGTGCCGCACTAGAAGAAGAACCCAGACCAATGGCGTCTGTATCATAAATACCCTCCCCCAGCATGCACAGTGAGGAGAAACCCTCCTGATAGGCTGCTGGGAAAAAGCACCCAAACCTCGACTCCACTGCTGCCACCTATCGTCCTGGGGTTGGAACAGCACCCCAGAAACAACAGAATGAACCCACAGCACAGCCAAGCTGAGACAGAGATCCAATTTGAACAGATAAACTGGAAAAGAAGCCAATTAACTCTCTGATCCCCCTCTAAATTTACAAAGCACCGGTAACCAGGCGCTACACACTCCCCCCACTTGAATAGACACTGTCCCAACAAACTGGTGTTTAAGCCTGAACACCTGACCTGAATCTGCTTTAACAGTAAAGGGAAGAAATAGAAAGGGTAGAAAAATATAAAAATATCAAACATTACTTTGTACAATATTCACAGTGTTGCATTATGACATTAAACATTCCTATCTATCTATTCTGCCCCATTCTCCAACAGTTTTGAAAGATAATCAATAACCTGAAAAAAAATGGAAGAACATACACAAATATACATTAATATACATTTATAGTCACTGAGGCTGAAAATGCACCTCTCCCATCTAAGGTGAAGCCTCCTTTCCTCCCAAAGAGACACATTCAAAAATAAGTGCTGAGATTTTCTCAAACTGCAAGGGCCTAGGAGAAAATATATACAGGTTAGGCTTTCTGCAGTGGTAGAAGCTGCGGAACACTGCCCCTAGTGGTCAGTGCGCTGGTACTACCAACATAAGGCAGTCCACACTTAAATTAGAGTAATCTAAAAGGAAGAAAAAAAAACTCTTCATATGAGACTCTCTGCCAGTGTTTCAATTTTTTCTTTATAACTCTTTCTCATTTCTACACTTATTGTAATCCAATATTCTTTCTGCCAATTCTCCTTTATAGGACCCTGATGATCTTTTCCACGAGATGGCACTATGTCACTGTTTGCCCCTGGCCTGCTGTCTCTGGCTGCCTCTCAGTGAGGGGGAGAGAGCCCAGGTTTCTGGGTTCTCTCATACTCCACCAGATGGCGGGCTGGTCCCGCTGTGTTGGTTGTTTTTTTTTCCCCCTCACTGACGGCGTCGTGGGTTTTTCCCGGAGCGCAGTGTTTTGGTCCCGCGCGCGCGTAAACACGTGCTGCGCGTGCGTGTGACGTCACGGGCGCGACGGGATTACAACAGATGTCGGGGATCTGACTGGTTCACCTGTGGGGGGGGGAAGTCGTCCAGGGCGGAGACAGCCATTAGCGCAGGACCACCATTGGCTCAGGTACTGTGCATGCACCTATATATACACTCCCCAGGGACTGATGGGGTCTTTATGTGACCCTTGTCCACTGTTGCAGGAGCGGATCATTGCAATACGGGGTAAGAAGCTTAATCTTTGGGCAGTACATTTCTGATGTGATTTTATACAATCTTAATACAACTTTACCTTTTTTCCATCCTTTCCTCTGCAGGCATGGGTTTATGTAGATAGCCCAGTGCTATATCCAGGCCCAAGCCTTTTCATCAACAGAGGTAATTTTTGAACAGATATTTTCAACCTATCCATTTATACATTGCTGCCCTTACCCTCAGTATAGCATATACACTATGTTACACCACCTCGTCTAGCACCTCTTTCACTTCCTCACTTTCCCCTTTCCCTTACCCACTTTTTTTTTTTTTCACATAGTCTCATATGTGTTATGCAATATGCTAATATACTAAAAACTATTTTCATTATTTCCCTCTGGCCTATGTCCAATTCAATTAACACCACTGCCCATGCTATATTCCCCCTTCCCCCCTCTTTGATCCCCTGCCGACACATGATGGAGGATGTGTAATGTGGAATGCACATGGACCTGACCCAATTTAGTTACTTTTTCATATATAATTATACATCATATACTCTATCATTATCTCTTGATAGGTGTCCCTGTGCTGACTGTCTTGCCGGGATCCCCTTCCCTTGTCAGTCTGGACTCGGTTCGGGATCCTTTTCCCATCACATTGTGAGCTCCAGTAGGCCGCCAACAGAGACACCACACTTTCGGGTCTCTCCGGTGCATTGCCTTCTGTGTGGAGGATAACTTTTGGGGTCCATTCTTGGAGTTTTCTTGCTTTTAAGCAATCTCTGGTTCCAACACAACTACGTTTCCATACAGCAAGTAGGTAGTTATATATGTAACACTTATGCTAATAGATACTTGTTCTACAATACATTGTAGCAACTATATATGTTGACATTGTACTTTTCGTTACAGTAGCACCTATTAGTTCCTCTGAAGAAGACCCTGCCTATGGGTTGAAACGCGTCAGGACCATGTTTGACATATTTGTATACCATTTATGTGCTTTTATGTCATTCTTTTGGTGCTTACCCTTCTGTATGTATATATTTGACTTTGTTTTGGAGTACCAGAGCTCATTTTTATGACTTTCAATGTACCAATAAATATTTTTGACTTACATTTACTTTCAGTTCCTATTTTACCAACCATTCGATACACTTTGCTGCCCAAAAACCCCAATGGGGGAGCTGTTTCTATTATCTATCATATAGGGGTGAGCAGCGCTTTCCACACCCACTTCGTGTCCTTTTCCATTATCCTTTTTTAACTCTTCTTCTTTTATTTTTCCTCTTTGCTGTGATGAAATCCGCGGGACCCTAATTTTACTAACTTATCATTATATCCCCCCGAAGTTCTTCACATCACTGCCAAATGTGGATCCGGAGGAAGAATGAAAACAAAAACTGAAAAGGGGTGATCGTTCCCGTTCATGATTTCTTCAATAGCAGCAGAAACAAAACAATAACACTGTAGGCATTGGTCCCACAGGTAAAATCTAGGATCCGGCAAAGTGATGATGTCCCCTTGGTCATTCATTTTGGTAATTAAATAAACCCGATCCACTTTTCCGGGACTCTTGATGACCACTCTGTCACTGTAGATGTACCGACCAGGGCTCCACTCCTTTAGGCAACCTTCAAACCGGTGGCCGGTACAGATGAAATCATACTCAGTGCCGCGATCAGCTTTTGGTACTTCCAAATATTCCCAAATTGCATCCTTGCACCACTCCTCTCTCATTTCCTCAATTAGTGTCATGAGATCTGGGGGCACGTAGAGATATTCCCAGCCATAGACCAGTGCCACCCTCGTCATTACTATGCACTGAAGGCGAGCCAGTTTCGGTAGGATACGGGGGTGTCCAAGTCCTGACATAACAATGGCATCAGGTGCTCTTTTCACGACAGGCAATGCAGCTGGTATGGGAGCAGTCTCTCTAGTAACACTGGTGCTTGGCACCGCAACTCCCCAAGTCAACTGCAGGACATCCGCCTGTGGCGCAGTTTTCCTGGAACATCTCTTGTGCTTGTGGGGTTTGGAGTTTCTGCCCCATTGTAACTTGAGCAGCACCGGCTCAAACCACTAATCATCCCCCACATCAGAGGAAGAGTCAATTTCAGAAGTGTGGTATTCTTCAGCAGGTAAACAGACACGTTCCTTAGTAAGTGTACTGACCTTGTCCTTGGACTTGGATTTGTCTTGGCCAGGGGCAACACTCTCCCTGGAATCTGTCATGTCCACACATTGGTAGGCCTTGTCCACAGCCGTGGAAGACCTTGACGGGTCCCATTTTCCCAGAGGTGAGCCAAGCGGGGACCACCGCCATGCATACTGTTTCGGTAGCAGCATCCACCTTCACAGCAGGCACATTCTCTTTATTTTCAGTGTCACTTACTTCGAACAACACAATCGGGGTAGTGAGTGTGGAAGAGACAGTCACGACATCGGGATCAACAGTAGTAGTGGTAGAAGCAGGTACAGGCCATGGGACCTTTTCTTCCGCGGTCACCGTTCCAGCTACCCAATACACCCGGTACTCACGGGGAGACTCCGTTGGTTGTTCCACATAGAACAAATATTCCCGACACTTCTTGCACCTAGCAAAAGGCAAGAGTCGGACAGCTAGCTCCGCATGTTGGGGGCAGGACAGTCCAAGGACCTTAACACTACCACTGGAAAATAGTACGAACCTCCCCTGGGTCCTCATTCGAATCCCGGTATCGGTCAGGGGGACTCTGGTGGCAGCAGGCATCGGATTGATTCCCGGTATAGACATCGTGGGTCTCAATCTCTCAAACGGCGTCGGGGGCACAGACATGTATGCACGACTCTCTCTCATGGGCGGGCAATCACTCTGTCCTTTGGCGCCAAATTTGCCCTACTTCTCACGCAGGGGTGGGTAACTCCTCCCACTTTGAGTTATTTTTCTTGCACGTTGCAGGCACAGGTCACTCCGCTGCACATGCGCCCAGACTTTAACTACCTGACGTTAACTCTCTCCTCACAGCACAGTCCAACACCACGACAATTTCCTTGCTTCAATGGCGGAATAAATGTTCTCAATTTGGTTGTCCGAGCCTATCCCGGACAAGCCCCCATACGTAGCACTACCCCCGCAGGAGTCTTTGGTTTGTTTTGGGTGGCATGTTACCTCATGGCTCCTCCGCCGTCTAGGGGTGTATGGTGAATATAATAGTAACGGAATGTCCACGACAGGTGTCTTTTTCTGTGCTCTTTATTACCCAGCCAGGTTAAAACAAATAAACTTGTGGTGATAGAAGAGTTGAAGTAAAAGGAGAAATAGGAGATTCAGGTGTAACAATAGGGAAACAGTCCTGCTTCCAACAACACTTAGTCTTCTTCGCCGGAGTGGGTATAGCGTACCTGGACAGGCCTCTCTCACTGACCTGGCAGCCATATTATCACTCGGGACTTAGAGGAAAAGTCTCTGCCACAGACCCTCTTTAGGATTGAGGTAGCAGAGGTGATCCTCCTTAATAGACTTTGGCCTGGATCTCCTTCAGGTAGTTTGCAGGTTATCGACTGATAAGTGACCAACGTCCAGCCTTTCAATAACCGGTTACCTTGATCTCCGGTGGATTGTCGAGATCCTATTGGATTGCCAGCCTCTCTTGGCTCTCCTCAGATTAACTCCCCACCGAACAGCTTCCTCACAAGGGAACAATGCTTGGGATCTTCTTAAGGATAGGGACCCAGTCGATTACTGGGGCCCAGCCACAGCTTAAATGTTCCGGACCAACATGGTCCCGGAACCAGGAACACCATGTTGCACGTGCACCCCGGCCTGGAAGGCCATTTCGCCGGGGCGCCGTGATGCAGTCAGACCAATGGCGTCTGTCTCATAAATACTCTCCCCCAGCATGCACAGCGAGGAGAAACCCTCCTGATAGGCTGCTGGGGAAAAGCACCCAAACCTTGACTCCACTGCTGCCACCTATCGTCCTGGGGTGGGAACAGCACCCCAGAAACAACAGAATGAGCCCACAGCACAGCCAAGCTGAGATAGAGACCCAATTTGAACAGATTAACTGGATCAGAGCCAGCAGAGACTCTCTGATCCCCCTCTAAATTTACGAAGCACCGGTACTTAGAAGTAACCAGGCGCTACACTATAGACGTTTCATCTGAGGGAAATCCTGAAAACATGACCTGTTGGAGGCATCTTGAGGACTGGAGCTGAGAAACACTGGTCTACACTCTCACTAATTACTATGCTTCAGGTTTTGATTTTCTATTTATGAGGCTTGAGCATTCTTAAGATTTTACATGTTCTTGTTTAACCACTTAAGGACCTTGGCTGTTCTTCAGATTTGGTGTTTACAAGACTAAAACTATTTTTTTTGCTAGAAAATTACTTAAAACCCCCAAACATTATATATTTTTTTCTAACACCCTAGAGAATAAAATGGCGGTCATTGCAATACTTTTTGTCACACCGTATTTGCGCAGCGGTCTTACAAGCGCACTTTTTTTGGAAAAAATTCATTTTTTTTGTATTAAAAAATAAGACAACAGTAAATTTAGCCCAATTTTTTTATATTGTGAAAGATAATGTTACGCCGAGTACAATGATACCCAACATGTCACGCTTCAAAATTGCGCCCGCTCGTGGAATGGCGTCAAACTTTTACCCTTAAAAATCTCCATAGGCGACGTTTAAAAAAATCTATAGGTTGCATCTTTTGAGCTACAGAGGATGTCTAGGGCTAGAATTATTGCTCTCACTCTAACGATCGCGGTGATACCTCACTTGTGTGGTTTGAACACCGTTTTCATATGCGGGCGCTACTCACGTATGCGCTCGCTTCTGCGTGCAAGCTCGTCGGGACGAGACGCTTTATAAAAAAAAATCTTTTGTTTTCTTATTTATTTCTATTTGTTTTATTAATTTTTACACTGAAAAAAAAATGGATCACTTTTATTCCTGTTACAAGGAATGTAAACATCCCTTGTAATAGAAAAAAGCATGACAGGTCCTCTTAAATATGAGATCTGGGGTCAAAAAGACCTCAGATCTCATATTTAGACTCTCATATTTAGACTTAAATGCAAAAAAAAAAAAATGTTGTCATTTGAAAAAATTACAACAAGAAAATATTGCTTTAAGAAGCATGGGCGGAAGTGACTTTTTGACGTCACTTCCGCACTGCTATGCTATGGGGACGGGTGGGGGCTATTTTGCCCTCACTCGTATCCCAGCCGAGCAGGGGACAGGACCCGATCGCCTCCGCTGCTACCGACGGTTCCGGTAAGCGGCGTTGGGCGCGGGAGAGCGGCGGGAGCCCTCTCCCGCCGCCGATAATGGTGATCTTGCGCCGAATCTGACACGGAGACAACCGTTATCGTTTACAGGACCGCTCAAGGAAAATATGGATATCTCGGTTGTGGCAGCAGATGCTGCTGTTACCGAGATATCCATCTTTAACCACTAGCCGACCGCGCACCGCCGTTCTACGTCGGCAGGTCGGCTCGGCTGGGCGAGAGCACGTAGTATAACGTCCTCTCTCTCAGCCGCCACTAGGGGCGCGCGGGCGCCCCCCGCTCGCCCCCGACTCCCGTGCGTGTGCCAGGCGGGCGCTATCCGGTCCTGTCAGCGGGGGAAACGCTGATCTTCTGTTCATACAATGTATGAACAGAAGATCAGTGTTTCCCCTAGTGAGTCCACCCCCCCCCCCACAGTAAGAACACACAAGGGACATACTTAACCCCTTCCCCACCCCCTAGTGTTAACCCCTTCACTGCCAGTGGCATTTTTATAGTAATCCAATGCATTTTTATAGCACTGATCGCTATAAAAATGCCAATGGTCCCAAAAATGTGTCAAAAGTGTCCGAAGTGTCCGCCATAATGTCGCAATACCGAAAAAAAATCGCTGATCGCCGCCATTACTAGTAAAAAAAATATATTAATAAAAATGCAATAAAACTATCCCCTATTTTGTAAACGCTATAACTTTTGCGCAAACCAATCAATAAACGCTTATTGCGATTTTTTTTACGAAAAATATGTAGAAGAATACGTATCGGCCTAAACTGAGGAAAAAAATGTTTTTTTTATATATTTTTGGGGGATATTTATTACAGCAAAAAGTAAAAAATATTAATTTTTTTCAAAATTGTCGCTCTATTTTTGTTTATAGCGCAAAAAATAAAAAACGCAGAGGTGATCAAATACCACCAAAAGAAAGCTCTATTTGTGGGAAAAAAAGGACGCCAATTTTGTTTGGTAGCCACGTCGCACGACCGCGCAATTGTCTGTTAAACGACGCAGTCCCGAATCGCAAAAAGTAGTCTGGTCTTTGGGCAGCAATATGGTCCGGCGGGTAAGTGGTTAAAAACAGGACGTATATAGTCGTGAGCGGGTCCTTAAGTGGTTGAAGGTGCAACAGTTAAAAACGATCCATTACCTGAATATTTAGCTGGTTGGCTGAATTTCAGCTTTAGTTATTTAAAGCCACCACTTTCATAGGGATTAAAGTATCATAGTTATGCTTATTCAAGATGTAATCAAAGAAAAGATATTGCATAACTTTCGTAAATGTCACATATGCGTTCTGCAACAGAATCCCTATCTGCAGTAAAACTATATGTGCAGTATACAGTACAGTAATTGTTCACAGAGGTCACTATATCTGAGTAGTAAAGGCTTGTGAAAAAAAATATGTACCAAAAAGTTTTTAGTTTTTTTACTTAAGTCCTTACAGTTCATATTTTATTTATTTATTTATAACTCTTGGGTCATTTATTGGTTGTCAGCCTGTAACCTAAAATAACATCCACATCATCCATATTCCCAGCTACATTTAATACAGAATCGTGTCGTAACTAGAGCCGGACCTAGACTGCTCTCGGTTTGACGTGGCTCCTCTCCTCTTGGCCTCAGCAACAGCTGCAAATCTATTTCAGACATAACAAATACAAATGTTCAAGTCCTCTTATGACTTGTGTTGTACATAATCTACCTATTGATTTTGTCTCTTCCATATCAAATGACAAAGTGTAGTCTAGACAAAGTGAAGACTTGTTTATACTAATAGACACCAATTATCATTGCAAATTATAATTACCATTCATTTATATATTGTCAAATATCACACAACCCTTTAGAGATGGGCTAATATTTTGTTGTTCTGAGCTACAGTATGTGATGTGTTATGAACATGAATCTCACCAGCATCCATATATATTTGGACACAGGCACAATTTAATTTTTTTCAGGTATTTACTAAAACGTATTCAAGCTATAGTTCTATAATGGATATGGGCTGAAAGTGCACTCTCAGGTTTAATTTGAGAGTATGTACATCCAAATCGGAGGAAGGGTTTAAGAATTTATAGAGGTGATGGTGGTGGTTCCCTGATAATATAACATACACATAGTGGGGTAGATTCACAGACAAGATACGACTGCGTATCTCCAGATACGCCGTCGTATCTCTGAGTCCGGCCGGTCGTATCTATGCGACTGATTCATAGAATCAGTTACGCATAGATTTCTAATAGATCCAACCGGCGTAAGTCTCTACTGATATAGACTTGGAAAGTGCTTTCTCTGATTACTCATCTGTTTCTTCAGCATTTTCATTACAGGGACAATCGAATGTAAGAGGAACTAGATTCAATCACCGCACATGAGGAAATCGGGGTAGATCTGGTGGTGGTGAGTCATGTGATGAATACAATCGCACCCCCTTCCCACTAAACGTAAAGATCCACCATCTGGGCAAGAGCAGATTGAAAGGCCTCACAAACACATGGGTGCTAATAGAGGTGATTGTTTGGTTAGGAAAAAGGAGACACAGGGTGCGAGGGGTCCACTACCACCTCCCCCCCAATATACAGATGATGATTTTTTTAGAACCAACCTCGACCTTCAAACTCTTATACTGCGTACACACAATCGGAAATTCCAACAACAAAACCGTGGATTTTTTTCCGACTGAATTTTGGCTCAAACTTGTCTTGCATACACACGATCACACAAATGTTGTCGGAAATTCCGAACGTCAAAAACGCGGTCATGTACAACACTAAGACAAGCCGAAAAAAATGAAGTTCAATGATTCCAAGAAATGCGTCAAATTGATTCCGAGCATGCGTATGATTTTTGTGCGTCAGAATTGCATACAAGGCGCCTTTTACAGTGATGACATTCTATCCAACCGTACCTGGTACAACAAAATATCCCCTTTGATTACAAGCTTTCAACAGGAATTCTGCAATTTAGAGGTTTTAGACAACACATTATTGCGAAAAACACTAGAGACTTTCTGGTTATTACTCATCCAATAAGTTCTATGCGTTACCCAAAACACACAAAAGCCTCTGGGACCCCCCAGGACTGCCTATCATTTTAGGCATCAAAAGCATCACTTTATAAGTGAGCATACTTGTAGATGACTATCTGCGCCCACATGTTGACATTCTACCGACATATCTCAGACACTATTCATTTGTTAACAATTCTTGAGGGCATGATTGTCATGATTTTCGAGACAGATACATTATTTAAGCATACCACACCAGTTAGGGCTCAAGATAGTTAAACAGTTCCTGGATGAAAGAAGTCATGACAACCATAATTATAACATCTTTGTATTGAACTTATTGCAGTGTATTTTGACGCACAATACATTTCTATTTGATGGCTCCCACGACCTCCAGATGCAAGGGGTGGCCATGGGGACTACATGTGTCCCCTCTTATGCCAACTTGTACCTGGAGGGTTGGGAGAGGTACATTTTTGGATCTGAGGACTTGTCGATGTACCTCCGCTATAAAGTCTTGTGGCAGTAGTATATCAAGGACATCCTCATCCTTTGGCCAGGACCCAAAGATATTTTGACCCATTTTGTCGATAGACTCAATAACAATTTGAAATTTACTTTAAATTTGGATACACATACTATACCCTTCCTAGATCTTAACATTACTAAGCTTTCTGATGGTTTAATTAGTAGGAATCTTTTTTTATAGAAAAAAAAACTGAATTCTCTCCTTTAAGCTACAAGGCTCCATCCTAGACAGTTTGACGGATTTGTACCAGTGATGTGGATTTTAAAATACAAGCCGATGCATGGAGGTATAGATTCCTCGAACAAGGATATAGCCACAAGGCCCTCAAGAGAGCCTATAAAAAAGCATTGGAAAGCCCACGAGAACTCTTACTATTTCAGGGAGAACAGCTATCTGAACAGGTCAAAATTAGGCCCATTAACAAACAAAGCGATGATATTTTTGCTGTCTTGCGTGAGCAATGGCATTTGCTCAATCAGGACACCACCATCAGGCACTTTGTGGATCCTAACCCCCCACATCACGTTTAAAAGAAATCGCTCACTTAAAGATGTCCTTACAGCAAGCCATTTTGATAGGCATCATGGTAATGATCAATGAGTGACGCCCGAGTGGTACATATAGGTGCAACCACCGCGACTATTGTCACTACATTAACCAGGTGAGAGACCCTTTCAAAATCGGTCCTATCACAATTTGGCCGAGACATTTTGTTAATTGCGAGGGCATAGTTTATTTACTTTTAGGAGGCTGCGATGCCTTCTATGTAGGCAAAACCGAACGCATGTTTTGGCAGCATATTAAGGCGACATTCAAGATGGGGTCTCTGAGAGCCCTATTGCAAGGCATGTCAATGAGTGTGGCTCCTGTGATTTGGATACTATCCCTTTTTCAGCAATTGATAGAATACATCCCAATCCTTGTGGGGAGATTTTGATAATCTCATCCTATGTTCTTAATCAAGCTGGATCTTTACCCTGAAGGCCAATTACCCACCCGGTTTAAATGGGGGTTTGTTAGTTACACTAATTGGTCAATTGTTTTATTTTGGGTTGATTAATTTTTTCCTAATTTTTTGGTAAATGGGCCATAGGGAATACAGTATATGTTTCGGACATGTCAGGTGGGGTCTGTTTGTCTGTTTTGGTTGTTATTTGTGGGAGGCGTTTCTCCAGGGGTGTGCAATGTGCCTTGGATGTGGCCCCTCCTTTTCGGGCATTTGAGTGCTCGGCTTAAGCACCCGTATATGTGGGGGCATGTTGAGGGAAGGCTCCGGATTCCACATTACTAGATATGCCTGGGGTGTAATATGCGTTCCCACGTGGCGCTTGCCTTCCAGGGATACGCACAGGGATGGGACGCATTTTCGGTCTGGCTGCCATCTTGGTTCTGGGAGATGCTATGACACCTCTGGTCTTTTGGGACAGACGGCATCTTTGGTGTTCCCTGACATTCTCTTCCCATCCTGCCTGCACCCCTTTAGAACTGGCCATGGGAGGGTTACCATGGAATGGATGTATCGGGTGTGGTGCATTTTATAGGGCTTTTATTTGGCTCTTTGTGGCCATTAGAGAGAGGACCTGCCCAGCACCCCACTGAACACCCCTCTTTCTGGTCCTACACAGAGGGGTAGGCTGGCATTGGGTTAATACATGCTGGATTGCGTGGTCTTTGGGAGACCCTGATAGACACTGTTTGGGGGCTCTAGGCATGAGGGAAATACCCATGTTCCTTCCATTCCACATTGTAAAGGACATATGGAGACCCTTTATGTTTTGTAATTGTTTTTTTGTTTGTGTCTGTATTTGAATTTACCACTGTTCAGGGACACCTGACTATGGTAGTGTTTTATATGTTTTTCAGGGAACCCTTGGTTGCAGACTTATTGGATGTATCCTATTTTCAGAAGGATTTGTACAGTTATCGCCTTGACTTTCATCTATTCATTATACCCAGGTAAACTTTGGGCTGATTGGCCGTGACACATTTTGGCATTCTCCATACAAACACCTTGGTGGCATCTATGTATATGTAGTTGTTTTAAATTTGTGTGCTTCTTTGATAGCCTTTTTTTGTAAGTATATATGTTTTTCTACATTTGAATGAATATTTAAAACTTTTAAATAATATATGTGCATGTTATATTACCAGGGAACCACCACTTAACACCCAAACTTTCCCTTTCCTCTTTATACATACCTAATACATAGGGCTGGTGCTTCCTGATAAATTGTTAAGCTGACTATATATCTATAACGCTTAATTTTCAGGGTTTATGAATTACAGCTCTTATGAATAGCCATCCCCTTTTGCAAGGGACCAAAAGTAATTGGACAATAGAATTAAAAGCTGTTTCGTGGCCAGGTGTGAGCTACTCCTTCGTTATTTCTTCATCATTTAAGCAGGTAAAAGGTCTGGTATCGATTCTACGTGTTGTATTTGCATTTGGAATATATTGCTGTGAACCTACATCATGCCTTCAAAGGAGTTGTCCATGCAAGTGAAACGGCCATTGTAAGGCTTCAAAAGCAAAACAAATCCACCAGAGAGATAGCAGCAACATTAGAATTGGCCAAATCAACAGTTTGGTATATTCTGATGAAAGAATGCACTGGTGAGCTCAGCAACATAAAAAGGCCTGGGTATCCACGGAAGACGCCAGTGGTGGATGATCGCAGGATCCTCTCTATGGTAAAGAGAAACCCACTCACAACATCCAGACAAGTAAAGGACACTCTCCAGGAGGTAGGCGTTTTATTGTCAAAGTCTACAATCAAGAGAATACTTCATGAGAGCACCACAAGGTGAAAAACATTCATACGCCTGAAGAATACAAAAGTCAGATTAGACTTTGCCAAAAAACATCTAAAAAAGTTAGACCAGTTCTGGAAAAGCATTCTTTGGACAGATGAAATTAAGATTAATCTGTGCCAGAATAACCGGAAGAAAAAAGTGTGGAGGTCTGCTTAATCTGCGTTTAGAGATCTACTGTCAACCTAGATTCAGCCAAATGTAGCACAGTTGATTGGATGACGCTTCACAGTACAGATGGACAATCATCCAAAACACACTGCAAAAGCAACCCAGGAGCTTTTGTAGGAAAATAAGTGGAATACTCTGCAATGGCCGAGTCAATCACCTGATCTCAACCCAATTAGAGCATGCATTTCACTTGAAGGCAAAACTAAAGGCAGAAAGACCCACAAAGAACAACTGAAGGTGGCTGCAGTTAGAGCCTGGCAAATCATCAGAAAGGAGAAAACCCAGTCTTTGGTAATGTCCATGGGTTCCAGACTTCAGGCAGTCATTACAGTATAGGATTAACAACAATATATTAAAAAATTATAATTTTATCTATGATTATATTAATTTGTCAAATTATATTTGAGCCCTTGAAAAAGGGGGGGGATGTATAAAAATGGTTTCAGTTCCCAAATGTTGTACTTGATATTTATGTTCAACCCCTTGAATTAAAGCTGGAAGTCTGCACTTCAAATTCATTTGGATTTTTTAATTTTATTCTGGTGGCATACAGAGCCAAAAGTATGAAAAAAGTGTCCAAATATATATGAACCTAACTGTATTCAACCATACTTCTTTACTGATTAAGTATTTCTAAAGTCATAAGATTTTTTACCAGAATGCACTCGATGTATTTGGGTAAAAAAAACTTTCAGTGCCTCTTACTCCCCCTCGCCCCTTGGGGGTGTATCGATCCAGCACTGTGCTCATCAGCAGGACTACTCTCCTCTCTCTGCTGGCCAGGCTTGGCTGAGAGTAGCAGGAGACATTGGCTCCTGCCACTGTCAGTCAAATTCAGTGAGAAGCGAGCAGTGGGCAGGGCCAAGCCGGGCTGTGTGTGTCAATGGACACAAGCCAAGCTCGGGAGTGAAATCGCACTTGTGCCACCATAGGAAGCATACAAAGAAAAGGAGCCCAGAGTGCTGTCAAAGGACCCCAGAAGAAGAGGTTTGGGGCTGTTCTGTGCAATACCATTGCACAGAGCAGGTAAGTTAAGCAGGTGTTAATTAAGGGGGGGGGGGAATGTGTATATCCCTGTGCTACCACACCTATGTTTAAATCACTCCAACAAAAAAATGTATTGATTGTTGCCAGCACTGACATGTGTTCCCACATCCACCACCTGAAATTCTATACAAAGTAAAGTGCAATCTGTGTGCAAACGGTATCAAATTAACAACTCCTCGGTCTCCTCCAAATGTATTTACAGGATCTTTACCACCACATTCTCCTTCAGAAATCTCAGAACTTTACTTCTGGTAAAACGTGATAATGTCACAATCGCTCCACCCCTGGCATGTTTCACCATGCCTGTCGTGGCTTACTTCACAAGAAAACTGGGAAATTTTTACAATCACTTTAAGGGAAGGAAATAAGGAAATAAGTACCTTTTGCTTGAATAACGTCCTTAATGGCACACTAATGGCACACTGTATCTTTTGGCAGCTGAGAAGGATGCAAAATGGGGCATATTGTTGGAACTGGTAGTGCCACCACATGTCTGACAGTGGCAGTGCAGTCACTTGTACCCATTCCTTCTCACCGGACTCAGTTAAAATCTGCTATGCTATGTTGCAGCTTGTAGATCTAGGGAGCCATACTGGGCCACAGCTGCTGGCAGCTGTACAGGCCAAAGCCAAGAGGTGGCTGAGCCCACACCATCTTCAGCCAGGAAAGGTCATTGTGACAACAGCACTAACCTACAGGTCCCACCCTTTTCTATTAAAAAATCACTACTTTACCTTGGCTGGCACGTTTTCAGCCTAGTGCACTGCATTGTCATGAAGTACCCCGGCTTCCAATTGGTCTTTTGTCAGGCCAAATGGGTTTGTGGCCATTTAGGATGCCTCTGCTGATTTCTGATAGCATGCTGTGTGCCCTGACTTCTACGCAACTACTTAAAATCTGATTCTGTCACCTGTCCTAAACTTTACCAATCGTCTTATCTGGCCTCTGGGGAACTGATAACACCTATTGTTTTCATTCAGCATTTTTGTGCTAAGAATGTGCTTATAATAACTAAACTGTCACAGACAGCTCCATGTCTAGACTTATGATCAGTGGGACATGATCTCAATCATTTGACCACTGTGACAGCCAATTACACTGATCACATGATTGGAAAGTCCATCCCAACTCCTGGCATTAAAACCCAGATAAAGAGCCACAAGGAAGGGTTAACAATACATTTCTCCACAGTGCCTGCAGCTGGTAAAATAAACAAAGGCAAAGTACACTAATTTTAGGAAAGTGTTTTTGGATAAAGAGAAGTTATTTAAGCTATAAAAAATTATCTGCTGCCCCTGCTAGAGGTTTTTCTTCTTTACTACGCTGACTTCTGACTTCCTGACACTGGCTCGTCTGATTACCTGCTTTGGCGTCCAAACCCTGGCTTCAGTATTTGACTACATTCCTGAGCTGTGTTTTTTGTTATTTTATTAAAGGTGTGATTTTAAATGCATTGTCTGTCTCCACCTGGTTTATGGTTCCTGACACATATATTACAATTTTTGAGTTTAGAATTAGATACCCTTTAACTACTTTTCTGTGTACAGCAAAAATAATGGAACCTATGACTTGCATGCATTGAAAGATGGATAATCATCTTTTTTTTCAGCTCTGTGTTTACACACAGATTGAGTGGTTTAATGGTTAGAATCCCACCAATAACACCATCAGAATCAGCAGTAAGGCCATTTTGCTATAGACTAAATCAGACTCAGAATCTAATGCAGGTTATTGTATATACTCTGGAAAGGGCTGCATGCTTTCTCGGTGATAAATAGATGAATCAAATAAAACAATATTTGTTTTAGCTTGTCACCACTGCTTAAAAATCTGTCTTCCATTGAAAAAGGTCACTGTATCACTGTATAAATCAATTACCAACCCAATCTGAGTTTCAGAGCCAACTGTGTGTGTGTGTGTGTATATATATATATATATATATATATATATATATATATATATTGTACAGGACGCCAGGGTTGGGTCCTGGACGGGTGCTATACAGCACCACTATTTGGGCTATGGTCCCTTTAAATAGCGGGAAGAGTGTTCAGGGGGTCACCCAAAGTGGGTGAAGGATTCCAGGTAAGAATTAATCCAGAGAGGACTGGCTCGCAGTTCTATCTGTTTTGATAGAGTAATTTGGGGCCTGGAATTCTGGAGGCTCTAAAGTGCTATTTGGGTGGGAAAGAGCCTCCACTCCTAAACACTGAAGAGCCAGCACACAAGGTGTTAACACTCCCAGAGAACCACCCATTTAAACAGGAAGTGATGGTGGAGGTGTGTGAGTGAGTTGGGAGAGTGCACCTGTGAGGACAAGATGGAAATCTGCTAGCTGTTCAGAGAGGACTTCTGAGTAGTTTGGAAGTGAAGCTGTGTCTGCAGGGAAGGTCTGGAGGACTTCTTACTAAAAACGTATGTGCCTTTCTTTTGGTTGTTTTCTGAAGAAAGACTTTTTCCTAATTTATGCTGGAAACAAGCAAGACTTTTGTTGTGACGTTTTGGATGCTGAAGAAAAGCTTTATTTTGTTTTGTTTGGTCACCAATAAAGACCCTTTGCTTTACTAACACGGTTTTACGCACTTGTCTCGCGGAGCTTAAGGACCCCCAAAGTTTACAATTGGTGGAGAATGCGGGCACTGGACCTGGAAGGGACAGGGTCTGAGGGGTCCGAACCTGAAACCTCCCCAACATACCCCTCCTATATGGAGACACCTGTCACCAATAATAAAACTGCAGAGAATGCTAATATGGAGGATAATGCCCCTGTCCCAGGTCTAGAAACCGAGTTGATCTCTGAGGGGGGGGGAGTCTTCCCATTGCAAGTTATGCTGGGGGAGGATGATGAGGAGCTCTCCCAGGTTGAGGAGGGGGAAGGGGAAGCATCCTCAAGGCCAGTACTTCCAGACCTGGATATATCCAGGGGTGCGTTCGGCACCGCCCAATTACAGGACCCTACATTGATCAATGCTCGAGAGCAGGTTTCTGTTATTGGTGGGGTCTCACAAATGCCAGGCGCAGATCAGAGGTTTCCTCACTTTGCATTGAAGGGGGACTTGGTGTATCGAGTGGCTGAGAGCCGAGGGGAAACTGTAGAGCAGTTGCTGGTTCCCCAACCGTATAGGCGGATGCTCCTTGATCTGGCCCACAACGATGCACTGGGAGGACACCTGGGGGCGGAGAAAACAGAGGCCAGGATAACCGACCGGTTTTACTGGCCAGGGCTGAAAGCCGAGGTTAAAAGGTATTGTGCGTCTTGTCCCATTTGCCAGTTAACCGCCCCAGTGTCCCACTATAGAAATCCTCTGGTACCCTTGCCAATTATTGAGGTCCCGTTTGAGCGAATCGCTATGGATCTGGTGGGACCCCTGGTAAAGTCGGCCCGGGGGCACCAATACATATTGGTAATCCTAGATTATGCAACTAGGTATCCAGAAGCCATCCCTTTGAGGAAAGTCTCCTCTAAGGCCATTGCCAGGGAATTGTTTCAAATGTTCTCACGAACTGGGTTCCCCAAAGAGATACTGACGGATCAGGGTACCCCTTTTATGTCAAAGGTGATGGCGGACTTGTGCAAACTGTTCCAAATTAAGCAGTTGCGGACGTCCGTCTATCACCCTCAGACCGATGGCCTGGTTGAGAGGTTTAATAAAACCCTAAAGTCAATGTTGAAAAGAGTAGTCCAGAAAGATGGTAAGGATTGGGATATGCTACTCCCTGCTCTGTTGTTTGCTATCCGGGAGGTTCCACAAGCATCCACGGGCTTCTCACCATTTGAATTAGTGTATGGACGAAGGCCCCGGGGGTTACTCGATCTGGTAAAAGAGACATGGGAAAGTGAGTCCTCACCGCATAAAACGGTGGTGGAGCATATCTCTCAAATGCGAGAGAGAGTGGCTAAGGTGATGCCGCTGGTGAGGGAGCACATGCAGAAGGCTCAGGATGCCCAAAGAAGAGTGTATAACAGGTCGGCTAAAATTAGACAGTTCCAAGTAGGAGACCGGGTGGCTGTTCTAATACCCACGGTAGAGAGTAAATTCTTGGCCAAGTGGCAAGGCCCGTTTGAGGTGGTAGAGAAAGTCGGTGAGGTGGACTACAAGGTACACCAGCCAGGAAAAAGAAAACCATACCAGATCTATCATGTTAATTTATTGAAACCCTGGAGAGACAGAGAACAAGTGTCCGCGGTAGTAGGGGTACAGTCAGGGGACCATGCAGGGATCGACCTGGTGCAGGTTGCTGCTACCCTGACTGGGCCCCAAACCCAGCAAACAAAAGAATTTTTACAAAGAAATAAGGATATGTTTTCAGAGTTGCCCGGTCGCACCAATGTCATCGAGCATGACATTGTGACCGAGCCGAATGTAAAAATCCGATTAAGGCCTTACCGTATCCCAGAAGCTCATAGGGTGGCAGTGTCAGAAGAGGTTAAAAGAATGTTCGAGCTTGGAGTCATTGAAGAGTCGCAGAGCGAGTGGTCAAGTCCAATTGTGTTGGTACCCAAGCCCAACGGCACCCTCCGCTTCTGCAACGACTTCAGAAAACTTAATGAAGTCTCCAAGTTTGACGCATATCCCATGCCACGGGTAGATGAGCTGATTGAGAGGTTAGGTCCTGCCAGGTACATCACCACGCTGGACCTCACAAAAGGGTACTGGCAGATCCCCCTGACTAAGGAAGCCAGGGAGAAAACGGCCTTCTCTACCCCGGAAGGCCACTTCCAATATAAAAGGATGCCGTTTGGTCTACACTCAGCCCCCGCCACATTCCAAAGGGCCATGGACAAAACTCTGCGTCCACACCAACGGTACGCTTCGGTCTATCTAGATGACATAGTCATCTTCAGCACTGATTGGGAGTCCCACCTTCTCCGGGTTCAGGCAGTTGTAGACTCCTTGAGAAGAGCAGGATTCACCATCAATCCAGAGAAGTGTGCCATTGGGATGGAGGAAGCAAAATACCTAGGGTATATTGTGGGTAGAGGGCTGGTGAAGCCCCAAATGAATAAGGTGGAGGCTATACAGGACTGGCCCCGTCCCGTAACCAAGAAGCAGGTCAGAGCGTTTTTGGGCATAGTTGGCTATTATAGGAGGTTTGTCCCCAACTTCGCCACTATTGCTGCACCGCTGACTGACTTGACCAAAGGTAGAAAGTCAGTGATGATAAAGTGGAACGCCGAGGCCGAGACAGCTTTTCAAAAGCTTAAGACAGCTTTGTGCCAAGATCCGGTGCTTGTAGCTCCAGATTTTAAAAAAGATTTTGTAGTGCAGACAGATGCTTCCAGTGAAGGGTTGGGAGCGGTCCTGTCTCAGGAAATCAATGGAGAGGAGCACCCCGTGGTTTTTCTTAGCAGGAAGCTGACATCAGCTGAGAGAAACTACGCGGTGGTGGAACGGGAGTGTCTGGCCATCAAGTGGGCTTTAGACTCCCTACGATATTTCCTCCTGGGTAGGAAGTTTCGCTTGGTGTCAGACCACGCCCCCCTTACGTGGATGAGACAAAACAAGCACACCAATGCCAGGGTAACAAGGTGGTTCCTTTCTCTCCAGGAGTTCAATTTTGTGGTAGAGCACAGACCCGGGAGACAACATCAGAATGCCGATGCCCTCTCCCGTGTCCATTGTATGGTGTCTACTGGTGCCTCCAACACCTCCGCGTTGAGGCAGAGGGGGGGGATATGTACAGGACGCCAGGGTTGGGTCCTGGACGGGTGCTATACAGCACCACTATTTGGGCTATGGTCCCTTTAAATAGCGGGAAGAGTGTTCAGGGGGTCACCCAAAGTGGGTGAAGGATTCCAGGTAAGAATTAATCCAGAGAGGACTGGCTCGCAGTTCTATCTGTTTTGATAGAGTAATTTGGGGCCTGGAATTCTGGAGGCTCTAAAGTGCTATTTGGGTGGGAAAGAGCCTCCACTCCTAAACACTGAAGAGCCAGCACACAAGGTGTTAACACTCCCAGAGAACCACCCATTTAAACAGGAAGTGATGGTGGAGGTGTGTGAGTGAGTTGGGAGAGTGCACCTGTGAGGACAAGATGGAAATCTGCTAGCTGTTCAGAGAGGACTTCTGAGTAGTTTGGAAGTGAAGCTGTGTCTGCAGGGAAGGTCTGGAGGACTTCTTACTAAAAACGTATGTGCCTTTCTTTTGGTTGTTTTCTGAAGAAAGACTTTTTCCTAATTTATGCTGGAAACAAGCAAGACTTTTGTTGTGACGTTTTGGATGCTGAAGAAAAGCTTTATTTTGTTTTGTTTGGTCACCAATAAAGACCCTTTGCTTTACTAACACGGTTTTACGCACTTGTCTCGCGGAGCTTAAGGACCCCCAAAGTTTACAATATATATATATATATATATATATATATATATATATATATACACACACACACACACACACACACACACACACAGTTGTGCTCATAAGTTTACCCTGGCAGAATTTATGATTTCTTGGCCATTTTTCATGGTTAGGCTGAAGCCATTTATTATCAATGTGTTTACTCTTTTTAAATCATAATGACAACAGAAACTAGCTGTAAAAACGCTCTAACGTTGATAAACACCGATAAACGGTCCAAAAAGTTGCTCACCAGTGTTTTGTAATGTTCTTGATCTACTGAAAAAGAAAAGAAAAAAAAACGCTAAAAAACGCTATTGCAAAAACATTGAAAAAAGTAAAAAAACGCACTGCAAAGCTACTGGCATTTTAATAACATTATTTGAATGTCCAGTGTTCATGAGGACTTAAGGTAACCATCCTCACCTGTGATCTGTTTGCTTGTAATTAGTGTGTGTGTATATAAAAGGTCAATGAATTTCTGGACTCTTGACAGACCCTTGCATCTTTCATCCAGTGCTGCACTGACATTTCTGGATTCTGAGTCATGGGGAAAGCAAAAGAATTGTCAAAGGATCGGTGAGAAAAGGTAGTTGAACTGTTTAAAACAGGAAAGGGATATAAAAAGATATCCAAGAAATTGAGAATTTCAATCAGCAGTGTTCAAACTCTAATCAAAAAGTGGGAAATAAGGGGTTCTGTTGAAACCAAACCATGTAGTCAGGTAGACCAACTACAATTTCAGCCACAACTGCCAGGAAAATTGTACGGGATGCAAAGAAAAACCCACAAATAACTTCAGGTGAAATGCAGGTCTCTCTGAAAACATGTGGTGTGGCTGTTTTAAGATGCACAATAAGGATGCACTTGAAGAAAGTTGGGCTGCATGGTCGAGTCGCCAGAAGAAAGCCATTACTATGTAAATGCCACAAAGTATCTTGCTTAAAATACGCCAAACAGCACAGAGACAAGCCTCAAACCTTCTGGCACAAAGTCATTTGGAGTGATGAGACCAAAATTTAGCTTTTTGGCCACAACCATAAATGCTACATTTGGAGAGGAGTCAACAAGGCCTATGATGAAAAGGTACAACATTCCTACTGTGAAACACGGAGGGGGATCGCTGATGTTTTTGGGATGTGTGAGCTACAAAGGCACAGGAAATTTGGTTAAAATTTATGGCAAGATGAATGCAGTATGTTATCAGAAAAATACTGGAGGAACATTTGCATTCAGCCAGGAAGCTGCGCATGGGACATACATGGACATTCCAACATGACAATGATCAAAAACACAAGACCAAGTTGATCTGTCATTGGCTACAGCAGAATAAATTGAAGGTTCTTGAGTGGCCATCTTAGTCCCCTGACCTCAATATCATTAAGCCACTCTGGGGAGATCTCAAAACATGCAGTTCATGCAAGACAGCCCAAGAATTTACAGGAACTGGAGGCTTTCTACCAAGAGGAATGGGCAGCTTTACCATCTGAGAAGATAAAGAGGTCCGATTTTTGATGCTGAAAGCGGTACAATGTTTAGCATTGAAATTTGGCATTTTATATTGTAGGCCTGTAATTCTTAGAAATAACTCACTTAAATCTGTCCAAACAAGAGTCTAGTAAACATCCCGGGTATGATAAAGTTTGAAACACAAAATCATAATATAATAAATAACTATAACAAATAATAATAATAAAATGTATTCAATAATGTAATCAAATCAAAAACAGAGAAATTTGCTCAGCTGCAGAATTGTCGCCGTCATTACTTTCAGTGTCTGTTGACGAATTTCCCCACAAATCACTATCGCTCAATTCTGCAAGTGATTCTAATTTATTATCGCTGTTTTCTAGCTGGTCAAAAAGCACTTTTGACATAAAGGGACACTATTTGGACAATCTACAGTTTACAGGCAGAAAGAACCTGTAAAACTGCATGCAGGGCACTGGACAAAGCATTAGAGACAAAAGGGATGTTAAATTATTTGATACAGTAATCTGTAAGATTACAGTGTACTGTATGTATGTGTTTTTCAGTTTTTGAATTTGGCTCTGGGCTCCGTCCCCATGTGTCGCGACGCTCGCAGGGAATGGAGCTTGGCACTGTGATACATCAAGCGGAGACACGGCTCGTACTTACAGCGGGGAGACATTGCAGAATCCTGGGGACAAGGTAAGTAAGCTGTACATGGATCCTGTGATGCAATCCCGAGTGTGGTTCGGGGTCATGGATTTTGGTACTGAAAATTCACCCCGAGCCTCATTTAGGAATACCGCTAGGAAGGTTAAGTACTGGGGTATGTAAACTTTTGATCAGGATCATTTGGGTAGTTTCCGCTGTCATTATCATTTAAAAAGAGTAAACACAGTTGATTGATCAAAAATAGCTTCAGCCAAACACTAACACCAACTTATGAGCACAACTGTGTGTATGTATGTATTTAAAGCAGTAATTTGTTTTTCTGCTGTCAGCATGGCAGTGTGATATGCATAAACATCCTGCAACAATAGCTCTTTTCTCCAGCAAGTAGTGTTGTAGGTAAAATATGTCATCATTGCTTATATCAGGGAAACTGGGTACCTACAGAAGACAGGGAACACTTTGGTTTAGGCCCTGTTCAAATAGACATTTGAAGGGGATGCTTGACAGGACATGCTGGCACATGGCAAGAACCAGCAGATAGAATCAGAAAATTGTGACAACATTGCTAACATTATGATTGTGACATCTTTATATAGACTCTGTAGGTCAACTTTATTTTGAATGAATATCTCTCCATTGTCAGTTCATGTGTATACAGTTATTACATTTTTCTAGTGTTCCATCAGACATTTTCAGCCATAGTTTTCTTCCAGATGTCATAAACAAACATATATAAACCCAGTACATAAAGACTCATTTAGTACTCAATTTAGTACTCAACTTGCTTAAACCCTTAAAAACAAATATTTTCTATTGTCCAAAAAGATGCACCTACAGCAGGAAACGTATATACAAATATTTTCATTTTAATACTGTATAAATAATGTACATTACATTAAATGTGATATAAAATATTAGACATAAAGGAAAGAGCTCTATGCTGGTTGGTTTGCACAATTGGTTACCTCAGAGAAGACAAAATTAGAAAGGTGGTAAACTTTTGAAGACTGCTGAGCAACCAATGCATTCTTTTATACCTGTTTTGTACGAGAAGACTCTTAGCACCATATCGGTTTTCCCTCTATGTCAAATATAGATGAAGAAACAAAAATTTACAATAGAAAACATCAAAGGGGGCTGTAAAACGCCATCCTAGATTTTTGGGATCCTTCCATATCAAAACTTAGAAGCCTACAACCTGCTCCCCCTTGGCTCTCTGGTTTACCTGCATAGTTCCTGTTGATTAATCTAATTTATCGGGCTGTTCTGGGCAGCATTTGTCCATATAGAAAGATCTTATTCTGCAAATAATTTCACAGCAACAGGATGAGGAACAATGCAATGCTGCTGTAAAATTGGGGTACCTTTTTTTTTACTACAGAGAATCTGAATTATTTGGAAAATTCTTAGTTTTTTTACGGAGATGTAAAGCCTGTGGGTTGGGAAATGAAAATATGTCTAAGCTTTTGGATTATTTTGTTTTTCACAGATGTAAGCTTCTCAGTTTGGGGTACTGAAACACCAATACTAGTGGTCCCAAAACAATGAGATTCAATCAGTTAGGGCCCCAGCGAGGCTACACATATTTATTAGTAGAGCTTGTTCCATATCCTCAAAATTACTGTTACAGAAGCCATATTTCTTCATAAAATATTAGAATGCATAGCAAGTCTTAATGAGTCTTATTGTGTTTGTAATAATGGAGTGGCTATGGCAGACACAGAAGAAGGCAGAATTACTAATAATAAAAAAAATCTAATGGCAGATCATCTTTAACATAAAATATTGGTTCACAATAAATCATAAATAACATTATAATTGCTTAATGTTTCCATATGTTTTGGGAAAGTATTACATAGCAAATTTAACAATACAACACAACAAGCTTTTAAATTAAAGAAACATGTAGACAAATGTAGGTTTGGGGTTTCATCTATTGGAGGTAAGGAAGTGTGGGTTTTTTAATACACTGCAATTATTTAGATGCTTGATTTTATTTTTCACATGCACTATAGGTGTGACAGCTAGCTTTTGATTGGTTGCTCCAGGCAACATTTACACTTTCCCTTTTTTCAACCATTATTCCTTACTGCTTGAACATAGTTATTAGCTTATCTCATAAAATCCAGTTGGAGATCAGAAGTTACTGCTCCAGCTGCATGTGGATATATGTGAATAAAGCAGAGAGTCAGTGAAATAAATGCATTTTTCACCGGAGTATAAACATGTTATCTAAAATAAACTGAGCACTTTGCACAAAGGACAGTGAAGCTAATGGTGTAACGCTGTATAAAAACTATTTGTAGAAGAGCAGGAGCAGGTAAATTACAGATGGCTTCTCAATAGAGCCCTTTGCAATCACTGCATTTAGTCTTGACATTCTGTTGAAAAGCAACTCAATAATACTTCAAAAAGAAGCCACAAAATTCATACATACGGTATGAATGTTTTTGCAGATAAGCTAGAAGCTCAATCTTGGGATGGTTTGGTTTAGAAAAAAATCCATTTACGGTATATAATTGGATCCAAGTAAACAGTAACCTGAAAGAAAGCTACTTGACCCATTCACTGCAAAGTACATCTGGTGTTATTTTTTCCCAGTAGGTTCCAGGCAATGGCACCCTACATGTGTAACTCCGCTCCCTCTGCTTGGTATGCTCATTGACAATACTCCTGTGCTATAGTATGCATTAGCATTTATAGCCAATGGCAGAACATCAGGCGTAAGGACTTTTCGGTTTATTTTTAACTGTGTGCCAAGCACCTTATTACCCTACATTACACAACATTTTCAGCCTTACTGCTCGTATCACATCATGTGCTTATTTTTCCACATTGTAAAATCAGTCTATGTCACCTAGTATGCTACTAAGTTCTCAAGTGCAAATCTCAGTACACAATTGTGTAGCAGGCATTATGCCCTCGATACCCTTTTTAGCCCAGGTAAAATTGCCTCTATTGTCATATTCATACCGATATGACAGCCTCCACCCCCTACAAGACTGTGTGTCTTACATTCTTCTAGATTGCAACCTTCATGTGATCATTCAGCACCCTTTTTAAAAATCATTCAACTATTCCACTTAGCACATATGGTTTCCTACCATGCATTGCTAGACAAGCTTCCTATGCACTTTGTTTAACCCACCCATTACACTGATATACCAGCTTTCAGTGCCAGACTATGGTCCCTCAATCCTTATCACACCCATACAGCAATAATCAGATTCATCTAATTTTTGGTTCTGTGGTCCCTCCTTTCTCAGTATTTGATAATCTAGCTTTAACATCCCCTGTAAATAACATGCCTATTTATATTTCTTTTCTGTAGCCACTGATATATCAGCCAATATCAACCCTTGAATTCCTACAAACTGGCACAGTTACAAGTTTATTTAGCTATTCTCATTCTTGTACTACACTTATATTTTACTTCGTCCTTCTCAACAAAACCATTCCCTGGTTGAACCCACTCTCTCACCTTAAACATTTACAGAGAATGGCACAAGTAGTTCAGTTTGCAATAGTTACACAATATGAAAATGTCCATTTTAATGACGCTAAGAATTTGATTCTCCCTTTCATGTTTCTAGTATAGCTTAGAAGATAAAAGGGTAAACTTTGATTGGTTGCTGTGCACAATCTAAGCCCCTTTAGACAGTTTATGTATGGGTTTAGGTATATGGTATATTGTTTATATGATATTCATAAAAGTTGAAAGGATGTATATCATATTCCTCAATACCTTGTCATTGTTCTATAGACTAGCAATAGATGACAGACAGCGTTGGGAGGTCACAATTAAAGTTGTGCTTATCTTGAGGTAACAGCAGCTTACGATAAAAAATAATCCTTGCCAGGAAGTCTGAAATCCACTGACCAAGAGTTTCAGTAGAGACTATATAGAGGCATCCCCAATCATTTACTGATCCTGCCTAAATTTGGGAGATTGGGTAGGCTAGATATGATAATTTAAAATCACTAGTAAGCCAGTTTAAAGTTGTTTTCTCAAGAACACAGGAAGTTGCATCTCAAAATGTCTAACAGAAGAACTGTCTATGTTGCCCCACACTAACCAATTCGTTTTATCACATTTAAAAAAATTAAAAGGCAGACCACAATTGGTTACAATACATACAGTTCTTATTTAGGTAATTTTGATAAGTCCACTGCTTCGGTCTACCAAATTCATATCAAGCTATTCTGAGTGTGTATGTCGATAACCTGTGTACCAAGGATTACCCTAATATCTGGCAATTATTTTTATTATGCTGAACATAAAATTAAATACGCTCCTTCAAAATTCAGTTTTTCTTCCGAAAATGGCAATATGCCCAGAAAACAGCAAGACTTTAACAAAAGATTCTATTACAATACATTCTCTGAAATAAAATAATTAGAATAATACTTAAGAGAAAGAGAACAGAACGCTACAAATAATCAAACCACAGATGTTTTAATGCAAAAAAAAATTGTACCTGAGTGTATAGATAATATACTATAATATTTATATATATATATTTATACTATATACTTGCCAACTTTAAGTAAAAGAAAAAATAACATAAAAAACAAAAAAAACTTTTGTCTGAAAAAGCGCAACTAAGGAGAAAAAAATGGAAATGCATGGAGGTGTTGCCATTTTTGTAAGCTGGAAAACCATCAAGATATATAAAGAATGACATAATAAATTTTGAAGGAATTACACGTCTAGTTTGTAAACTTTAAATGATAGTGCAAACCATATGAGTGCACTGTAACTTCATAACAGCCAATTGGTTATAATAATTTACATTGCAGTATCCTACTCTCTGATTGGCTGACATGGCCTAGATTTCAAATATGAGCTTCTACCATAAAAAAAATAAAAAAATTAAACTTTGGAGGCTACAGAAAGTAGAGTGTTCTGATTATACTGCATTTTTCTCAGCTCTTATACATAAGAATTGGTACAAACTTAAATTCAGAATCCAAGGGAGCTGTACTGTTAACCTCTCTCACCTAGAGCCCAGACGCCATTTCTAATGTCTTTGGAGCTCAGATACTCTTAGTTACACCGTTGCAATGGCTTTAAGTTTTATAAGGGATGTAGAAATGCCTATTTTATACAACAGCTTTTCACAGGTGGTAGTAACAAAATGTCTTATATTTCCCCATTAATCCCAATAACTACCACCTTCCCCAGTGCTGTCCTATTACAAGTTCAGAACAGCTATAACATTGTCTCCAAAAAATCCTGCCTAACTACAATGGAAGAGGGATCCATCCTCATCTCTCTTGAGCCACTTGCTGATCATACTATGCAGAGGAAAAATTCTAACTTATATAGCAGAGGTCTCCAAACTGCAGCCTGCTGGCCAAGTATAGCTGGCTGCAAAATGTTATGTGGTCAGTGGCCTCTCACAGGTCAGTCAACAGTTTATGTTTCTCCCCAGCTTCCAACACCCCCCTCCTTCCTTTCTCCAGCACTGGTTACTCCGGATCTGTCATTGTACTGTCGTTGGTTGCTAGGACCCTGAGTGCCCTAACAACAAATAATGTGCTTTCCCTCGCATTCACAGGAGGATAGTTCCTAGCCATGCCGTAAGTGTGTGAAGGTGGACTCTTAGGCCCCGTACTCACGACCAAACATGTCTGCTGAAACTGGTCCGCAGACCAGTTTCAGCAGACATGTTTGGCCGTGTGTTGGCCCGAGCGGACCATTTTGGGACGGATCGGACAGGTTTCCAGCGGACAACTGTTTCCCGGACTTGTTTTAAAACAGTCCGCTGGAAACCTGTCCGCCCGGACATGTACGGTCGTCTGTACAGACCTACCGTACATGTCCTGCCGCCCGCATCCCTCGCATGCGTCGAATGACTTCGACGCATGCGTGGAAGCATATTTAAGGCGGCCCGCCCACGTCGCCGCGTCATTGTCGCGGCGACACCGCGTCATCGACGCGGCGACACCGCGGACACGCCCCGCGTAATGTTTACGCGCGGGCTTCTGTTCGATGGTGTGTATAGCCATCGAACAGAAGTCCCCGGGCAGTCCCCGGCCAGACATGTCCGATGGAAACGGTCTGCAGACCGTTTTCATCGGACATGTCCTGCCGTGAGTACAAGGCCTTATGGAGACAAGCATGTAAGGTTCCGACGGGTTTAGGTTTATGTGAAATTTCTTTGCTTTGTTTACTCAAGTTCTTTCTCTGTTGTTCTGAATCATATTCTAATTACAAAAAACTCCATGTAAAACGTATCTATTCATGTATAAAACTCTTTTTTCTAAGCCCCTGAGTATTTGTAAAATATACAATGTGGCCCTCATATTAAAAAGTTTGGAAACCTTTGTTATACAGAAAAGAGAAAAGCAGTGTGAATGTACAACTTTTGATCACTTTCAGGAGCTATGTCACACAAGGTGGAGTGATGTGCCTTTTCAGATGGCTGTGAGAGAGAAGGAACACCCATATGCATAACGTAAGAATGGATCAAACAATTGAATATAGGAACCCAAAATAATTACCATATATTACCATGTAGTGGCATATATTCTAATGTGGTTCACTTCGTTTTTTGGGTTTCTGAGAAATGGCATTCTGGGTCTAATAAAATGTTGTTAGCTGTTTGAACCATGTTAATAAACATTTTTAAATACATTAAATGGCTTATAGCATTACCACGTAGTAACTATTATGATCTGATTTACCAATCCAGCATACTGCTGTTTGATTCTGTGCTTTGTACATAGTTATAGAACTGTCATCTTTAAATAGCCTGCATATATGTAACCATCACCTATACCAAGTAGAAGATGATTTCTATATATTGTACCATTCATTTTAAACTATCAGTTTGTTAGGGACTTACTGCTGTTGGTGTGGTAAGTCATAATCACTCCACAGTGTGAAACACATAGAAATACCATTTGTCATAAAGACTAATTCTATCTACGAAAAACTTTAAATGGCCATTGTTTTTATGAAATACGTGACAATTTAACATTACTTCAGCAGCTGGTTAAACAGTAAAAAAAAATGAATAAAATGGTTACACTGATTTTGTGTTACAGCCGATTAGTTAAATTTATAAATGACCTTCTCTTGTGCATTGGTTTTCCAGCAGGCAGATATAACTATGCATGAATAAAAATCAGTGTGAACAGCCTATTTAGAGAAACAGACTGAGCTCACCTATTCCTAAAAGCCACTATAATTGGTTAAACACTTCCAACATATGTCAAAGTCTAACATTTGACTGTTGATAGCCACATGCAGCGTACTGTATCAGCTTTTGCCATTTAATACAAAGTAAGGACGTGCAGATTTTTTCTTCATTTCTCATAAATGGCATGTGTGACAGTAATTGCATTATAATTAAATAAATCACACTGAAGAATTATTTTTCCTAATCTTATAAAACCACTTTAAAATATCTAAAAATAAAAATATTACAGAAGAATAGGAAGATTTTACTAAGTAAATATGTTGGCATTTTTCTCCTTTATAAACATACAAAATAGGTAAACAACTTACATGCATACACACAAAAAGATCATACATATGCATTTACACATACGCACGCACACACACACACACATACACACACACACACATACACACACACACACACACACACACACACGTGAGTTTGCATGTAAGGCAAGTCTACCCGTTTCATAATGAAAATCATGAACTAACACGAAGTACGAAAAATACTAGAGGTAGTCTGCTGTTTGTGGGTTTTTTTGTTAGTGATATTTTTTGATGTAAGAAACTGTTCAGATTGTTCATTTCTGCTAAAGGCTTCTGTGCAACAAGTCTAACTGTATATAAACACCATTTAATAATGCAAATATCCATCCATAGGTCCAATGTAAACGAAGTGCTTGATGATCTTTATAAACTGTATCCAAAGTCCACTTTGATGCCACAAAGCCTGTCAATAAATGTACCTTAAAAGTCAGGCAAATTCATTTCTTACTGACAATGCAATTCTCTTCATAAGAAAAGATTTCAAAATAGTGGACTGTTCTCCTTGGAATGGATGATTCTTTATGTTTGGTAGAAATGATGATAGTGGTGGTGATGCTCATGGTGATGATGGTGCTCGTGTCTTTGTACCAAATGTCCAGTATGACCTTCATAAAGTAACATGCTTGGTAGATCCCTCACATGCTCATTCTCCACAACATTTACAGGAGACTGGAAGGCTTTGCACATCTGGTGACTTTCCTTAGCTTTCTGTTTGCTCTTTCTGTGTGGCTGCTGAGGTGGTAAAGGATGGTATGGATAACCCTGTCCCATAAAAGCAGCTGGAGAAGTCACGGGAATTGACATACCATGGTTAGGTTTGCTTCTTGGTGTCCTTCCTGGCTGGCTCATTGATGCAGTAACATTTTTAGTTGAAGCTTTGGGGCTTTTTACAGAATGTTTGTTGGACTCCTGGCCTCTTTGCCTTTGTTGAAGTTCTACCATTTTTGGGTGAGAAGGGTCTAGAAGACAGAAATGCCCAGGATCCAGTGCCTGGGACCTCCTCTGGTGGAGGTACAGGGTTTCTGGTTCATGGGATCGAGATCTCATCTGATTAGAAGGTCTTGCATGAGAATCATTTTTTTCACCTGTGGTTGGAGAACCTAAGAAACACAAAATTTTTATTCACAACACAGAATTCAAATTGGTAAAAAAAAAAAACATTTACTTGATACTTGATCAAAGGAGAAAAAAAAATATACGTGGTCTTTTGGATATAAATTACGCTATATATATATATATATATATATATATATATATATATATATATATATATATATATATATATATAGACATATCTATCTATATAATATAGTATTGTTTTACCCACAAATTCATTTTTCATGTTCTGTAAAGAAACTTCCACCACAATGTTGGTCAACTCCGCAGCTCCTCTATGGGATCTAACCTGCCTTGGCTTTACACACACAATAAAGGGGATCTAATCTGAGGTCACTGCAATTGATGTCACATTGCCAATTAAAGGCACGCATGTGTGCATGTCCTCACTATAATTCACCTGTTACCTGGAATTCAGTGGTTCTATATACAGTATCCCACAAAAGGGAGTACACCCGTCACATTTTTGTAAATATTTTATTATATCTTTTCATGTGACAACACTGAAGAAATTACACTTTGCTACAATGTAACGTAGTGAGTGTACAGCTTGCATAACAGTGTAAATTTGCTGTTCCCTCAAAATAACTCAACACACAGCCATTAACCAATTACCTCCCGCCCACCGTCAAATGAGCTGAGGAGTACAAAAGACAAGTGTGTCTTTCCTACAGTCAAGCATGGTGGTGGGAGTGTCATGCGGCACTCGTTCTGGCTGAACGTCATATGACAGCTTTCCAGAACGACCGCTCTGGCGCACCCACGGGGGACACGCAGCACGGTGATCACGGCATGTTGCTAGGACAAGGCGCGACCCAGATCTCTGTAAAGAGCCGTGGCTCTTTAACCATGTGATTGGCTGTATCCAATCACAGCCGGTCACATGTAAACACGGAGATGCCAGTAATCGTCGCTCCTCGCCTCACACTGACAGAGTGTGAGGAGAGCCGATCAGCGGCATCTCCTCTTAGGGGACAATTAGGTATGTGATCAGGACACTGATCATCAGTGCCCTGATTACAATAAAGTGCCCAACAGTGCCAGTAATTAGTGCCCACCACTGCCAGCAATGAGTACCCACCAGTGCCAGCAGTCAGTGCCCACAAGTGCCAGCAATGAGAACCCACAAGTGCCAACAATGCGTACCCACAAGTGATGACAGTCAGTGCTGGCTATCAGAGTCGCCCATCAATGCTCATCACTGCTGCCCATCAATGCCGCCCATCTGTGCCCGCCAGTGCCGCCCATCTGTGCCCATAAGTGCGGCATATTCGTGCCTCCTTATCAGTGCCAGCTAATTAGTGCCCATAAGTGCCGCCTGATCAGTTCCCATAAGTGCAACCTCATCAGTGCCCATCAGTGCAGCCTATCAGCGCCCATGAGTAAAGGAGAAAAATTACTTATTTAAAAAAATTACTGACAGAAACTTAGAAAAAATTTTTTTTTCATTTTCAGTCTTTTTTTTTCTTTCTTTTTTTAGGAAAAATAAAAAACCCAGAAGTGAATACTGTCACAGGGCAGTATTCCGACATGATAACAACCCCAAACACACCTCCAAGATGACCACTGCCTTGCTAAAGAAGCTGAGGGTAAAGGTGATTCACTGGCCTCAATCCCTATTGAGCATCTGTGGGGCATTCTCAAACGGAGGGTGGAGGAGCACAAGGTCTCTAACATCCACCAGCTCCGTGATATTGTCATAGAGGAGTGGAAGAGGACTCCAGTGGCAACCTGTGAAGCTCTGGTGAACTCCATGCCCAAGAGGGTTAAGGCATTGCTGGAAATTAATGGTGGCCACACAAAATATTGACACTTTGTGCCCAATTTGGACATTTTCACTTAGGGGTGTACTCACTTTTGTTGCCAGCGGTTTAGACATTAATGGCTGTTTATTGAGTTATTTTGAGGGGACAGCAAATTTACACTGTTATACAAGCTGTACACTCACTACTTTACATTGTACCAAAGTGTAATTTCCTCAGTGTTGTCACATGAAAAGATATAATAAAATATTTACAAAAAACGTTAGGGGTGTACTCACTTTTGTGAGATACTGTACACGGATCAACATTCAGCAGGGACCTGCCAAACAGTGAGATACTGTTGGTAAAATCTAATGCCCTGTGTGTGGGCCCCATCGTTTTTTTCCCCATCGGTGAAAAGAAATAGAACCTGTTTTACATTTTTCCTATGGTTAAAAAACCAATAGAAAAAAACGATCGTCTGTGGGAAAATCCATCAGTCAAAAATCCACGCATGCTCAGAATCAAGTCGACGCATGCTCGGAAGCATTGAACTTAATTTTTCTCAGAACGTCGTTGTGTTTTACGTCACCGCGTTGGACACGATCGGATTTTTAACCGATGGTGTGTAGGCAAGACTGATGAAAGTCAGCTTCATCGGATATCTGATGAAAAAATCCATCAGCCCGTTTTCATCAGACAAACCGATCGTGTGTACAGGGCATTAGTCTTGCAAGTCCAAGCAGAATAAATTGCAAGAGATCAGCAATATTTTATAATTCAAGTAAACTGCTAATATCAGGCACACTTGGCAAGCTATATAACCCATGATTCAGTACAGGTGTGTCCTGCCAGTTATTAGATTTAGATACTGTCAAGTTTTTGATGCTGCATAGGATTCTGGTATAAAGATTTCTCTTTACTTCCTCTTAGGCCGGGTACTCACGACCAAACATGTATGGTGAAAGCGGTCCGTCGGACCGTTTCCACCATACATGTCTGCCAGAGGGCTTCTGTACGATGGTTGTACACACCATCGTACAGAAGTCCGCGCGTAAACAATACGCGGGGCGTGTCCGCGGTGTCGCCGCGTCGATGACGCGGTGTCGCCGCGACAATGACGCGGCGACGTGGGCGGCCCGCCTTTAAAATGCTTCCACGCATGCGTCGAAGTCATTCGACGCATGCGAGGGATGGCGGGCGCCTGGACATGTACGGTAGGTCTGTACTGACGACCGTACATGTCCGAGCGGGCAGAATTCCAGCGGACTGTTTTAAAACAAGTCCAGGAATATTTGTCTGCTGGGAAAAGGCCCGGCGGGCAAATGTTTGCTGGAATTCGGCCCGCTCGCGCCCACACACGACCAAACATGTCTGCTGAAACTGGCCTGCGGGCCAGTTTCAGCAGACATGTTTGCTCGTGAGTATGGGGCCTTAGACTGCAAGTGAGGGTGAAGCCCTATACACACGGGCCAGAATCTCGTCAGGAAAAAAAATTCTTTTTCCTGACGAGATTCTTGGCAAATATCACTTGCCGCCCGAGTGTTCAGACTCTCCTTTCAAAAGAACCGCGGTTCTCTTGAATGGCAAGAACGCAATGACGCCGAGCATGCGCTCATCACATTCGATGCCATCCCCGCCATCTTGTTGCACCCTACCTATGCCTAGGAAGCTACCGCGCATGAGTCAAAGTAATTTTGAGCATGCGCGGGTTTCCACGGCGACAGGTAAGTATACACACTCACGGGTTTCTCGGCAGGAAAATTGCAGAGAATCTCACAACGAGAAATATAGAGAACATGTTCTCTATTTTTCTCGTCTAGATCCTGGGCAGTTTTCTTGTCGAGAAACCTGAAAGCCTCGTACACACGCTCGGTATACTCGGCAAGAAAGCTCTGCCAGCAGTTTTCTTGCTGGTCCTTGCCGAGCGTGTGTACGAGGCTTTAGTCTTGCAAGTCCAAGCAGAATAAATTGCAAGATATCAGCAATATTTTATAATTCAAGTAAACTGCTAATGTCAGGCACACTTGGCAAGCTATATAACCTATGATTCAGTTTGATTATTACAATGCACTTTTTAAAGTATCTTTTTACAAACATGCTGGTTCGCAATTATACTTCCGTATTTAGCTGCTAAAAATTTACTGCACTGGCACATGCATAGAGAATCACCATAGCGAACAGCTGCTAACAGCATTGTATTAACAGTTGGCCGTTTCTGAGATTCCCTCTATAATTCAGCTGTCATTACAGCATATTTTTAGAGACTAAATACAGCAGGATCGAAGCAGAAGAGCACATGTGGAAAAGGGTACTTTAGATCCCCAAAGTCTTATTGCATTCAGGCAGCTGAAGACCGTATTGCCTGCCTAAGCATGTATGGATTCTGTATGCCATTCGATTACACATAGATATTGCACCAAATCAATACATAATACAGTACTGTATACTGATGTTGCCGGCAGCTAATTTATACGCTTGTGCATTAATATGTATGAAATCTCTACTTTTTTCTAAAATGCAAAAGCAGTTTCCAGATGAACACAACTAACTTTTTTATACCCCAACTGTTAGCAATACACACCTGGTCCAAACCTTGAAGTGTAATTCTCTATTCCTGCAAGATCCAAATAGTGGTTTCTCCTTTCAATGTTTTCATCCACACATTGCCTCAGACATTCAGTCTGTTCTGTTTCATTTTCAGCTGGGTTATGTCTATGAGAGATAACAAAGAACAGGATACGTCTGGGAACCACTTTCATAACATCTATGAACAGATAAAAGAATTTGCAGCAACTATTTTTGTTTATTTTTATATTACAATCTGGAGGAATTTTCTTCTCCTTTTCCTTTCATCACTCTGTCTTAGCTTGCTCTTAAAGTGGCAAAAAAGTGTCGACAGGTATGCTTTTTAGGACAGTTAGTGCCAGTTCACACTACCGCGACTTGGGATCCGACTTGTGTCGTGCAACATGAGAAATTCAATTGAAGTGAATGAGAGCCGTCTTAATGTACACTACTGAAGTCGCTGCGACTTCAGAAAAGGTTCCTGTACTACTTCAATCCGACTTCTAGGCAACTTGTACCCATTGATTTTAATGCCTCTAAAGCCGGATTGCATCTTAACTGAAGCAACTTTACAGGAAAAGAAAATAGTTTACTCAGGCAAACCCCTCCCTCCCACACAGAGCTGATTATTCTGTGATTGGCCACTGCCAAATATTATTATTTTTAACTATATCACACTGAGACGAAGCAGTATTTATTCCACATACAACCAAAGTCGCCTGTCCTGAAGGCAACTTTAAAGGGGTTGTAAAGGTAAATGTTTTTTCACCTTAATGCATCCTATGCATTAAGGTGAAAAAACATCCGACGGTACCGCCCCCCCCCCCCCCCAAACCCCCGTTTTACTTACCTTACCCCTCGAAAGTCCCGCGCGTGTCCACGTGATCCTCTTTGGTTCCCAGCCTGGCCGTTGATTGATAGCAGCGCAGCCATTGGCAGGCGCTGCTGTCAATCACAGCGGAAGACGCGGCCGAGTGATACAGTCGGCGGCTATGGCCGCCGCTGTATCACGGGAGCGCGCTCGCAAAAGCTTTCCACCATGCTTGCTCGCTCGCATGAAGGTGGAAAGCTTTTGCGAGGAGGAGCCGAGACAGCCGCCGAGGGAACCCAGAAGACAGCATTCGGGGACACTCTGTGCAAAACGAGCTGCACAGTGGAGGTATGTATAACATGTTTGTTATTTATTTTATTTTTTTAACTTTGCCTTTAGTGTTCCTTTAAGTTGCGTTGTAAGTTGCTCCAAGTCACGCTGAAGTCGCGCTGAAGTTGCCTTGCAAAGTCGCACTGTAAGTTGGGTTTTACCCCTGTGTGAACGGCACTAAAGACTGTGACTATGTCTTCTGTCAAAGTTGAGGCTCCCTGCTAGCACTCTGTTCTGTAAGTGTATACTTAGCTGTGCATGCACAGCTCAGTGTACAGTGTTAACATGTTTCTGTGTAAGGATAAAGTAACATGTGTATGCATGCACAAGAGCTACATTTTCCGGTCCCGGCAAATTAAAAGGCCGAAGACTCTGAACTTGGAAACACCGGTGATGAAGGGAAGTGCTGAGATTGCAACGCTTTGCTAGATAAGCCTACTAGCACATTATGTCATAAAGCTCCAGGGGCCAAACATTTTTCATTAGGTGTGGCAGTTTAGTTGACCTTTAAAATGTACTTGTCACGCACTTGTGCCTAAGGCTGCCATTTTGAAACCTAAACAAACCTTTATAGAATGCAACCTATGGTACTGTATATAACATTATTTTGCTGATGCGGATTACATTATAATTGGCAGTCTCTCAGATTAGTATTTTTAAAGGGAACATAATAATAATTTTATTTATAGTTCTCTTCTACAACCTTACATTTTAAGCTCCAATAACACTGCATGCAGTGAAGTGAACTTTTATCCTTACCAGACTTTAAGTGATTACTATTTGTTGGGCCTCATTTCTGAAAGAGGCAAGAGAGATATACCCAATTGAAATGGATGGAAAAAAAGCTACTGTTCTGATTAAGAAGTATGTTTTCATGTCTAAAATGTGTGATTAGAGTCAGGACAGGGTTAAAGTGGTTGTAAACACTTTACAACCACTTTATGCTACAGGTAAGCCTATAATAAGGCTTACCTGTAGCTACCCTGGATATCTCCTAAACCTACACGTATCCCCTGTCTCCTGCATGTGCTGATGTCAACTGCACATGCGCATTAAATGTATGTGCCGTTGCTTCAGTCAGTGTGCCGTTACCGTTCAGTCATCGTGGCTCTGGCCAATCACAGCGCCGGAGCCTGCAATACCCGGAAGTCACGTCCGGGGAGAGATGTCGCCGTCCAGAGGGGGGGGGGTACGAGGACTGCTGCGGGGGGCTTTGAAGCAAGGTAAATAATTCATAATGAGCTAGTATGCTATGCAGGGCTTTTTTTTAATAGGGTTTACAACCACTTTAAGGAACTAAATTCTGTTTAAAGAAGATTTAAAAATATGTTGAGCTACATGGAGGTACCTTATGATACCTGTTTTTATATGTTATTTGTTTTGTTTTTTTGTTGGGTTACTTTAAAATAGATAATTTTTTAGTGGTAGACATGTAAATAAACAAAATTAGAACATTTTTGTCTGCAAACCACTAATATATGGAAAATTTATTTTAGACAGAATAGACAGAAATACAAATGTTTTAGCATGTAAGGCCTTGTACACACGACCGAGTTTCTCGGCAAAAAACAGCAAGAAACTTGCTGGGAGATATTTTTTTGCCGAAAAAAAAAACGGTCGTGTGTACATTTCCGTCGAGGAAACTGTCGAGAAACTCGACGAGCCAAAAAGAGAGCATGTTCTCTATTTCCTCGACGTGAATGGAGAAAATTGGCTTGTCGAGTTTCTCGACAGCCTAACAAGGAACTCGACGAGGAAAACGATGTGTTTCGCCCGTCGAGTTTCTCGGTCGTGTGTACAAGGCCTCAGACAGCAGCAACCAAAATCATTGAGTATATAGCTTTGCATGGAGTTCATTTTTTATGGAGTGTGTATGTCCGGTATTCTACAGCATTTTGCCTGTTAAATAATGGCAGACACAATTTAAGTCCTATAACACTGAGTGAGTTTGGTGGTTAGTTCCAAAAAACTATTATTCAACTTTTCATTTCTCAGGGAATGTTTATGTGTCTTCCTAGAACTGTCCCTGTTGCTTCTCTATATCTAGGCATAACATTTCCACCCTTCAGACATAACACTCCCTTTTATCTTTTCCTTTGTCTGTCTCTATCTTCCAAATCCTAAATTCTGTAAATCCCAGGACCGTAAGCAGTCTAGCTTCTGGGGCCCATAGAATACTTTTTATCACAAAGAATGGACTAAATTAGCGCCAAAAGGTCTCTACGCAGAGAGACACAAGAAGCTACAGCCATGCTTGGAATGTGAAACAACGAAGCATTGGAGGAGAAATAAGATCAGCTGCTGCCAACAAAAATAATCCTGCAGGGACATGGGACCTTCAGACTTTTCAACATTGCAGATTTAAAAGTATATTTTTTATATAAAAAGATACAGCTTCTGTATATGTGGCTTACAGAATATATAAGGAAACCATACATGAGGGCGGTCATCTCATTGCAAATGCACACATTTAACAATAAAAATCAAAGCAATTTTTTTTTCTTTTGTAGAACGTCAGGAAAAGTTAAAAACCCTGCCAGAGTTGAGGACATTTCCCTTCACTTCCTCCCAAAGATGCTACAAGAGATTGGAGGAAATCTCCAAAAGCGAGGGTAATTCCTCTCTTCGACAGCTGTCCTCCCAACAGGTAACCTCATCAGAAGATTGCCTCTCACCTCTTGTTCTTGGCACAATTTGAAAAAAAGAAAACATAAAACTTGATAGAAGGTCTAAAAACCTTCCCACTTTATCCAAACGGAAAAAGGGTTATGCTTAGGGTTACAGTCTAAGAATATTTACCTTCCTAATCCACGCCTTTTTTCAGAGTTCCGTAAATCTTCATTGACCTTGCTGTCACTTCTGTGTCTCCCATTTTGCACCTCTGCAAAAAAAAAATCAAAACTGACAGTCACATGATTGATAACTCCCTAAGGCCGGCCATACACTGAATACCGGTTTGGTTGCTGATAAACCACCCGAAATTCACTTTGTGGGTAGCTCTGCTGGCACATTATCATCCAACAGAATATGCATAGTAGTGCTACAGCATGCATCTAATGAGGGAGGTATAGCTAACCCCAATCTATGGATATATTATTATATATAGCCAAACATGTACAACATTTTGCAGACTGAGGTAAGAGGATCCACCTTCTCCATCAGCTGATAAGTGCATGTGTGCACTCCAAAGCCATGCTGGTAGGTTAATTGGATCCTTTCTAAATTGTTCCTAGTACAGCTGAACCTCAGATTACGAGCATACTCCGTTCCAGGAGTATGCTCCTAATCCAAAGTACTCGCATATCAAAACGATTTTTCGCATTAAGTCAATGGAAACTAAAATAATTTGTTCCGCACTGACTTCAATGGGATGCAATACCGAATGCGGCCAGAGGTGGGGGGCGCCAGAGAGCGCCGAAAACGGCCAAAAAGACACTTTGGCTTGTTTCCTGCGCCCCCGTACTTAAGGCCAAATGAGGTACTGCAGGCCAATGTTCGGCTTTTCTCGGTTCCTGCACCCTGTACCTCAGGCCAAATGAGGTACTGCAGGCCTATTTTCAGCTCTGCTCGACTTCTGCGCCCCTACCTCAGGCCAAATGAGGTACTGCAGGCCTATTTAGCTTGAATTCTGCTCGTCTTGCGAGTCAACACTAGCAAACGAGTCAGATTTAAAAAAAAAAAATGTTCACAAATCAAAGCGCTCTCAGACCAAGTTACTCTTAAACCAAGGTCCCACTGTATGTGTATATATGAATGTGAGTTAGGGACTTTAGAGTGTAAGCTCTTTGAGGGTAGGGACTTATGTGAATTTACAATGTATACGTAAATCGCTTAAATTGACAGCGCTATATACATTAAGTACCTTAAATAAATAAATAAATAAATAAAATGTGTGGTACAGGAAAAAAAATTAAAGGTGTAAGGGAATGGTATGTTCTATTCTCTGGGTGGAGCTCCTGTTTTTGAAACGCTGAATAAAATTTGGAGACTGGTTAAGGAATTATCAGGCTTGTACTAATTTTACATCTTTTTAGGGCAATTACAAGGCATCCGGAAAGTTCTTACAGCGCTTCACTTTTTCCACATTTTGTTATGTTACAGCCTTATTCTAAAAAGGATTAAATTCCTTATTTTCCTCAAAATTCTACAAACAATACCCAATAATGTCAATGTGAAAGAAGTTTGTTTCAAATCTTTGCACATTTATTAAATATAAAAAACGGAAAAAAAAAAACATGTCTCAAAAAAGTTGGAACAGGGCAACAAAAAGCTGGCAAAGTAAGTGGCACTAACAAGGAAGAGCTGTAAAAACATTTTACAACTAATTAGGTAAATTGGCACTTAGAGAATGTCTCAGAAGTAAAGATAGGCAGATGTTCACAAATCTGTAAAAAGCTGCATCTAAAAATTGTTGAACAATTTCAGAATAATGTTCCTTAATGCAAAATTGCAAAGACCTTACATGTATCATCATCTACAGTACACAATATCACCAAAAGATTTAAAGAATCTGGAGAAATCTCTGTGCCTGTGATCTTTGGGCCCTCAGATGGCACTGCATTAAAAATGGGCAGGATTGTGTGATGAACATCACTCCATGGGCTCAGAAATACTTAAAAAAAACACTAAACACAGTTTGCTGCCATCCGCAAATGCAAGTTAAAGCTCTATTATGCAAAGAAGAAGCCATATTTAAACATGTTCCAAAAATGCTGTCTTCTCTGGGCCAAAGCTCATTTAAAATGGTCTGTTGCAAAGTGGAAAACTGTTCTGTCGTCAGACGAAAAAAAAATGTACATTCTTTTTGGCAACCATGGGTGCCGTGTCATCTGTACTAAAGAGAAGAGGGACCTTCTTGCTTGTTATCAGCGCTCAGTTCAAAAGCCTGAATCTCTGATGTATGGGGGATGCATTAGTGCATATGGAATGGGCAGCTTGCACATCTGGAAAGGCAGAATCAATGCTGAAAGATATATCCAGGTTTTAGAGCAGCTGAAGCCCCCATCCAATGTATTTTTAAGGAAGGTCTTGCATATTTCATCAGGACAAAGCTAAGCTGCATACTTCATCCATGACAACAGCATGGCTTTGTAGTAGAAGAGTGCCGATGCTTCACTGGCCTGCCTGCAGTACAGACCGTTCACCAATTGAAAATATTTGGCGCATCTTGAATAAACAAAATATGACAAAGACCCAAGACTTTTGAGTAGGTAAAATCCTAAATCAGGCAAGAATGGTACAACATTCCTCGCCCAAATCTCTACTGGTCTCCTCAGTTCCCAGACTTTTGTTAAAATAAGAGGGATGCTACACTGTGGTAAACATGGCCCTATGCCAACTTTTTTGTGACGTGTTGCTACCATCAATTTTAAAAATTACCTTATTTATTCTTAAAATTGTACATTATCTCAGTTTAAACATTTGTTATGTTTTCTATTGTGGGTAAAATATGGGTTCATGGGGTTTACAAATCATTGCAATCTGTTTTCATGTAGATTTTACACAGCGTCCCAGCATTTTGGTAAACAAGGTTGTATTACTATTCATTTTAATGACAGCTGATAGGATATTACATGAAGCCTAGATCATATTTGGTGTGCTTACTGTTAAAAGTGGCAGCTAATGCAAATCTAGGAAGGAGCAAATACACTTTGAGGTTTGAATATCTTCTATTACACAAATATAAGCAAGTGTCATCTTTCAAAGAAAAATTCCCATAAGGGGACCACCAAAGAAGACAATTTGGATTACCTGCATGGTTGAGCAGGGTGGTTCTCTTCTTCAGGGTGGCATCTGGAGCCACTGACAGCTTGACCCTCAGAGTTTTACTGGAGCTACTTGAGTGATTCACGGATGCATCAAAGACTTCATATATAGTATGAAGCAAACTTGTAATGTCCTAGAGAAATTCAATAATAGCATAATAAATGATTATGAAAAGAAAACAATTCATGGATTCCAATTAAAAAAAAAAATAACTACATTTAAACTCTCACAGACAGTTGTCAGCTACTGTCAGTGAGAATCACAATATTCAAAAATTTTCTTGACCTCTAGGAGAAGATATGTAGCTGTAGGTTTTTAACTCTCAATGTTTCTTCAAAGTAAATATTTAGGCTGGGTTCACACATATGCGAATTGAATGCAGGTTTCCCTGCATTCAATTCGCATAGCAGGAGAATGTGATCGGCTCTCTATGGAGCCGGTTCACATATATCCACAGCGGGTTCGGTGTGGTGTGCCGGAAAAACGTGTGCCTTTTTTGGTACGTTTCAGGTTCGATTTCAGCCCAAAATTCGGGCTGAAATCGGACCTGAACCAGTGAACCAGCACGCACCGGACCCCTGCTGAGCGCCGCATGCGGCAAGAGTGTGAACCCAGCCTCAAAAGTACAATCTAACAATTTCAACAAATATATAAGACAAGGCAGTAAAACCACCAATTTATCCTCAACTGTGTATATTTATTACCTATCTTGGTGCCTGACCCTTGTAGGAATTTTGAAGAATCTATTTTGCCCAGTGGCAAATATTTAAATGTTCTTGCAACAAAGTGTTAGCTGTGTCTGGGCACACCCCAATCACCCCGTGACATACTAAATCCCTCTACTTCCTGGTGCCTTCCGTCTCCCCCCTGCAGTGCTGCCAGCTTCCCTCCTCTCCCATCGGCTGCTGCTGAGGTAGTTTTACAATTGAGTGCGGGTGAAGGTGCTGGTATATATTTCATTTATTGGCCCCTTCCTTTTTCTAAATGAACACAGTGAGTGATCTGCACTGCATTCATTCTTAATGGAAGTATAGTAAACTATGCTGCTCAGCACTTCCCATTCCTTCACTATGCAGCTAAGGCTGCAAAGAAAGCTACTGGGGAAGCACGGTCCTCAGTCCCTTTCTTGGTCTCAAAAGTGAGACATCAGGGGTCTGTTTAGACCCTTGATATTTCACCAAAGCCCCCCAATGGGGCTTCTAAAAAATATATATATATATTATAATAATAAAAAATAGTGTAAAGAATAATAAAAAAAAACGAAATTATAAAAAATAATAAAAACGCCTGACACCGTCCACTGCCCTACTGACACCGTCCACAACTCTGCTGAGGTTTGTGCTCTGGGGTGCATACCCTAATGCAATAGGCTGCACACACCAATGGTCTCTGAAATCATTTTGTAAAACTTCTCAGGATACTAAGGTTTGCTATATCCATCTTCAAAAATGCAACCAATGAGCAAAATATCTTACGGACACTGGTCAGTATACAGTAGGTCTTACCAACAGCTTGATAACATGCGTTTCTAAGTGTCAGAATTGCTCAGTATTACATGCAGATAATTCCAACAGACAGTAAATGGGACAATGCTTTCACAATGTATGTGCAACATCTGAGCAAGAAGTAAAGTCTAGGTAGTTCCGAAGGTGGAAAAATGCACATGATGATCTAGATCAGGGGTCTCCAAACTATCTAAACAAAGGGTCGGTTTACTGTCCTTCTGACCTTATGGGGGCCGGACTGTGGCCAGTGGGAGTAAACTATGTCCCATCATTGGTTTTAGTGGAAGGAATAGGGCCCTATTAATATTGGTGGGAGGAATAAAACCCCATCCTTGGTGTCAGTGGGAGGAATAGTGCCCCATCCTTGGTGTCAGTTGTGGATGCAATAGTGCCCCAAGGGCCGGATAGAGGCAATCAAAGGGCAACATTCGGCCCCAGGGCCGCAGTTTGGAGACCACTGATCTAGATGATATAGTTCATCTTTCTCTCTGGGAAATTTGCCCGGCCATGAATATCATAAAGACGTTTTGTAAACATATTTGTTTCTACAGTTTTTTCACCACAGGTGAAACTTACTGCCCCTGAAAAAAACAGGAGTGAGTTAACCAATTTTCTATCACCTCCAAAAACTACAATGGCAGTTAAGAGCAGAGGAACCCTGTAAGGATAAAAAGCCGAGAAAAACACTGCAATGGCTGAAAGAGTTAATGGAACAGAGCAGCAAAATGAGTGATCTTGTTCTTTTATAGCTCAAACACGCTCATAACGTTTTACGGATCACAAAACATTAGTTCAATTATCAGAGCCCGATTAGCCATTTTTCCTTACAAAGATAATTACAGGGCAGCCTGTCAATTGTAGAAAAAGACCTCAAGAGTAAAATAAATTGGACTGTCAATTGAGGAAAGTACTCCATTAGCTAATTCTTTTCAACAGGAGTATTAAAGCTATGCCGTTATCTTAACACGCTCACAAAGACAGCACTGAAAGGCTCATCAAAGCCATTAGAAGCGGGGTGTTTTCTACACTCACTTGGCAAGAGAGTCACGGAACGTGTCATCCTGGTAATGAGACAGTTCATATGCAGAAGATTGGCAAAGAGAATAATGTACTCATCAGAAGTACAAACATTAAAAGCTCCTGCTTTAAGGTCAGCTCTAAGACAAGAACGGAATCTTTCTAGTGAAAAGGTATTCAGTGCTGCTAGGATTTATTTTTTCAATTAAAACTTTCAAATACGCGAACTGCGGTATTTTCATGCTAATAACCTAACTAATGACTTTTGCACATATAGACAGAGAAATGGCATACATTTATAAATCAACCTACAACTAGGAGACATATATATAAAAAAAAATGATCCTCACAATTCTATCCATTCATCCCCTTTCCTTACAACGGCAGATGAACAAACTTTTATAAGCTCTGCCAACCCAAAATCTAAAACATATTTTAAACTGAAAGGGGGCTCAGAAGATCCAGATTCTTCTGCCACCAGTCATTGGACCACTGACAGTCCACTAAGTACCTAACATATGTCCATTATGACTTAAATTAGCACAAATCAAAAGGATTACCAACTGAAAAATAGAATCTTTTAATAGTTTTTTGTGAACCTTCAAAATTATACCACAAATCATTGCTGCATATGAAATAAAATGAAACTGAGTTTGAACTATTATATTTTAAAACGTTCCATAACCAAAGTGCCATTATTACTTAAAAATCTCTTGAACATGAACAACTACTGAAGATAACAGAGGGTATCATATTGGGCAAAATTGTAGTCATTCAGTCCGCTACTGTAAAAAAGGAATATCTCAGAACTAAATGGGTAGAAATACAAATCCTTTGGCAGCTAAAACAGTTATTTTACCTGTCTTTTAAACTGATCAGCCAAAACTTTATGAACACCCACTTAACATTGAGTAGGTCCCCCATTTGCTATCAAAACCGCCCTGACCTGTCAAGGCATGGATGCCAATAGACCTCTTAAAGGTATGGTGTGGTATTTGGTACCAAGCTGTCAACAGCAAATCCTCTAAGTCTTGTAAGTTTTGAGGTGGGGCCTCCATGGATTGGTCTTGTTTTTCCAGCACATCACACCGATAGTTGATTGGATTGACATCTGAAGAATTTGGAGGTGAAGTCAACACCTCAAACTTATTGTTGTGTTCCTCAGACCATTCTTGAGCCACGTTTGCAGTATTGCAGTGTGCATTATTCTGCTGAATGAGGCCACTGCCATCAAGGAATACCATTTCCATGAAGGGGTGTACTTGGTCAACAACAATGTTTAGGTAGGTGGTACGTGTCAAGTAATATCCACATGAATGGTAGGACCCAAGGTTTCCCCTCAGAACATTGACCAAATAATCCAACTGCCTTTGCTGGCGTGCCTTCTTCCCAGGTAAGCAACAAACAATGCACTGGGCAATCCACATGATGTAAAAGAAAATGTGATTCAATCGACCAGGCCACTTTCTTCCATTGCTTTGTAGTCCAGTTCTGATGCTGACTTGCTCATTGTTGGTGCTTTTTTGGTGCGTCCTTTTCTTCTGCTTGCAACACATCAACTTCAGAGACAACATGTTTACTTGCTGCCTAATCTATCCCTCTGACTTTCATATGCCATTGAATTGAGATAATCAATGTTATTCGCTTAACCTGTCAGTGGCCATAAAATTATGGCTGATTGGTGTATATATGTAATTAGCTGCTTATGTTATATTAATCTTGATCATATTTCAGAATAATTGTATTCTTGTGTCCTAGTTGCTATTACTGACCATTTAAGATGACATAAACTGTCTAATAATTGCAAGTTTTGTAATTGTGGACAGCCCTTAATTTTATAATTCATTTATGGGCAGTCATACCCAAGATGAAAAGACATTGTAATTTCCAACAACCTTTGCATTAACTTCATGAAGACAATTCTCTATACATTTCACTTCAACAGAAAAAAAAGTAGAAAGGTAAGCTGCCTACAAACATTATGGCTAACGTTATGGTTAGCTGGTGATGTATGACCATCAAACTATCTTACGAACAGAAGATATTTGTACAAACATACAACATTGAATGCATGAACGTAACCTACTAGGGAGAGCACTGCTAGCAACAGACTTACTTGAGGAAAGCAACAGTGATCATTTGGGAAAATCTTTTTCTTTTTCTAATCAAATACCGTACAGGAAACTGTAGGCACCTTCACTGAGCTGCCATTGCAGTGTATAGGAACCTAAAGGAACTACACTTAGCATACTGTCTTTAATTTTTTTTTCTTCACAAAACTAAGGAACAGAAATCTTACCTCTCGTGTAACTCTTCCACTGTTGTCAAAATCATATAATGTAAAGGTCCATTCTTGTCGGTTGTCCTCTTCCACAGAAACATCACACTGAAGTTCCTAAACATGTCAATTAAAGTACTCAGTTTAATGTATCTATGATACAAGGGCAACTTCTACGTCATTAACTCTTTGAAGAAACAGGAAATCCTTGGATAACTTAAAGATGATTTTTTTTTTTCTGGGACAATATGAAGTCAGCAGCTACAAATACTGTAGCTGCTAACATTTAATAATTATGCATTTATCAGTCCAGGGATCCAGCCCTGTCCTCACTCAGGCTGGTTCTTCACCATCTTGGAAGTGGGAAGCCGGCTGTTACTTTGTGGTGCTTCACAGCTGGATCCCCACTACACATGCACAAGCAAAACTTTCTCAATGCACCTGCAGCCCCCTGTGACCTGCGAGGTTGTGGGAGGGGGTTGAACTTCCACTCAGATTGCCTAGGCACACTATACCATCCTATTCCTCCCCGGGTCAGCTGATAGCCTTCCACGGCTTCCAATACCATCTCTACGCTGACGGCACTCAAATCTATTTCTCTGCCCCTCAACTCGCTCCTACATTCTCCTCACGTAGCACTAATTTATCTATCTATCTATCTATCTATCTATCTATCTATCTATCTATCTATCTATCTATCTATCTATCTATCTATCTATCAGATATATCAGTTTGGATATCACACCACTTCCTCAAACTCAATCTATCAAAAACCGAACTTATAATTTTTCCTCCCCGACGTGCCTCTTTCCCTGATCTCTCTGTCAAAATTGATGGCACAACTATCAGCCCATCCCCACATGCCAAGGTCCTAGGAGTAGTCCTGGACTCCAAACTCTCCTTTAAGACCCATGTCCAATCACTGTCCAAATCGTGCCGCCTGAACCTCGGCAACATCTCCAAAATACGCCCCTTTATAACCAATGACACAACAAAACTCTTATGCCGCGTACAGATGGTCGTTTTTTGTGATGAAAAAAAAACGACGTTTTAAATCATGAAATAAAACGACGTTTTTGAAACATCATTTTCAAAAACGACATTGCCTACACACCATCGTTTTTTCACAATGCTCTAGCAAAGCGAGGTTACGTTTCACCACTTTTTTCCATTGAAACTAGCTTCTGGGCATGCGCGGGTTTAACAACGTTGTTTTAAACGTCGTTTTTTGGTACACACGGTCAATTTCTGTGAAACAAAAAACGACGTTTTGAAAAACGACACAAAAAATTCGAGCATGTTTGAATTTTTTTTTGTCGTTTTTCAGAAGACATAAAACGACGTTTTCCCCCACACACGATCATTTTAAATGACGTTTTCAAAAACGTTGTTTTTTTTTCATCACAAAAAACGACCGTCTGTATGCGGCATTAGTTCACTCCCTAGTCATCTCTCGCCTCGATTACTGCAACTCCCTACTCATTGGCTTACCTCTACATACTCTATCACCCCTTCATGAATCATGAATGCTGCTGCCAGACTCATCCACCTTACCAACCGCTCTCTGGTCTCTGCTACTCCTCTCTGTCATTCCCTTCACTGGCTTCCGTTCACCCAACAAATTAATTTTAAAATACTAACAACTACCTACAAAGCCATCCACAACTTAGCCCCCAGCTACATCACTGACCTAGGCCCGGATTCAGAAAGCCTGGCGTAACTTTGTGCGGGCGTAGCGTATCTCAGATACGCTATGCCGCCGTAACTTAGTGAGGCAGGTTCTGTATTCAGAAAGAACCTGCGCCCTAAGTTACAGCGGCGTAGCGTATGTGGTCCGGCGTAAGCCCACGTAATACAAATTATCCAAGCAGTGGGCGTGTTGTCTGTTAATAAATGGTGACCCCACGTAATAGACGTTTTTTACTAACAGGGCATGCGCCGTCCGTGGATGTATCCCAGTGCGCATGCTCCAAATTACGCCGCAAAGCCTCATTGGTTTTGATGTGAACGTAACTTACGCAAAGCCCTATTCACGAACGACTTACGCAAACGAAGTAAACGACGCAAAATTTGACGCTGGCCCGACATCCATACTTAACATTGGCTACGCCTCATATAGCAGGGGTAACTTTACGCCAGAAAAAGCCTTACGTAAACGACGTAAAATAATGCGCCGGGCGGAAGTAAGTTTCTGAATCAGCGTATCTACCTAATTTACATATTCTACGCGTAAATCTCCAGAAGCGCCACCTAGCGGCCAGCGTAAATATGCAACTAAGATACTACGGCGTAAGAGACTTACGTCAGTCGTATCTTAGCCAAATTTCAGCGTATCTTGCTTTCTGAATACAGAAAGAAGATACGCCGGCGCATCCTAAAATTTACGCAGTGTATCAATAGATACGCCGACGTAAACTCTTTCTGAATCCGGGCCCTAGTCTCTAAATACCAATCATTCTCTTCGTTCTTCTTAAGACCTCCTGCTCTCTCATCACCTGCTCCCATGCTCGGATCCCTGAAAACCTTCCTCTTCAGAGAAGCCTATCCTACCCACATCTACCAACTGTATTTTCACAGAAGCTGAGAAGCTCATGGAAAAAAACATTAAGGCCTCTTGCATGATACTCTATTTACTTTTTCAGACTTTTTTTTGGTATGTATTTGCGCGCATGTTCGCACATATGCGTTTGTGAAATTTTCACACAAATTCAAGCACAAAAACGTATTCTCACGTTTTTGTTCTGCGCAATAGGCAAATGGACATTTGCACAAATTTTGCACGCAATCGTATGCATTTGCCTGCATGAGGGTAAATTACTGACCAGATTTTTTAATGAAGAATGCACGGCTCTTGTTTACGTTCCTATGTGCATATGCACATTACACTTAATAGGCTGTATTTTAGCTCAGTAAAAAAAAAAAGCTGAACTGAGCTTTTTTCAGCTGCAGTGTGCAAGAGGCCTAAGCATAATCACAGAAACCCCTGTTCTATCTTTTCCTGCAAGCATTTTTTCCTTTAATACAACATTGTATAACCAGTGACCTGTTAACTCCTTCCTTATATTGTTCTCAGTCATAAAGTGCACGTAAAAAGCTGCTTAAAATACATCAAGTCGAACCAGCAAAGTAAACTGCTGAAAATAGCCCAGGTTGTGTGCAGCCCAGTTACCTGCTAGATTTGCTGACTGAAATCCATTCCCTCTGGCAGTTCTAAAGAGTCTGTGTCCCCTACTGAGTTCAAAGCCTCCTGACTGTAATAAGCCAGCCTGAGATATTGCAAACGGTACCAGTCTCACATTACATGGTACTCGCTACTAGGCTAATTTTCTAGGAGAAGCTAAAACAGGAGCAAAAGAAGGAGGTCTGGATCAGAGATAAAAAGTATCTTAAAGAAGCAAGGGAACACCACAAGTAATAACACAACGCATGTGCTACAATCAATGCTATCTAGTTCTGTAGCAGTAACATTGCTATATATTCACATCCTTCTCTACAAAGGCATGTTTCTGAGTCCAGGGCACTCTGCAAAGAAAATGACGCCATCTCCCATACAGGGAATGTAATATATAGGGTTTTCATGGTTTTAGTTTTTTTTGCCATTTTTTTAAGATATAAAAGAGCTTGGCATCATATAAATAATATTATCAGTGGATGTTAATGTTTTAAAAACATTGTTTCTGTGTATAAAGTTCTAATTATACATAGACGTGTATGGGGGAAGCCATATTTGTTTATTAAATATACAGCTTAGGCTTCCTGCTTTGCAGTGATACACAACAAATTGAAAACAATACACTCCCTGTGTGGCAAATATGTTATCTCAATAAATACAAAGTAATTGCAAATTTGTAAACATGGAAGTCATATAAAATGGAGTGCCCGAGTGAGTGCTCATTGAGAACGGCTGAACAGCTGTGAGGGAGGAGCAGGGAGTTGGAGAAATACTTTTTTTTTTTTCTGCAATCTGTTCAGATTGCTCGTCCCCCCTGGTGGCCAGGCACGGTACAAAAGGGCCAGTTGTACTGGCTTATCAGCAGCCTTGATGGCCATACTATAAAATATGGCCATGGTTCGTTACGGAACTAAAACTGAACAAAAACTACAAATAAAAGACAAAAGAAATAAAAGGAAACAATAAAGAAAAGCATACCTCAAATTTCAGCTGTTTCTTTGCACATCCATCTGTATCCCTTTCTCCTGTTTTTTTCTCTTCACAGGTAAAAAGTCCCTCACTCTTCTCAGCAGGGAGAGCAACTAGGACATGAAGAAATCATGTGAAACAGAGTTAATATACACCATCCAGTACCCTGATCTTTATTATGTCTTCCAAGAACATCACAAGCATGGCTTTCAATGTAATTTCTTTTATTTGTTAGTTGTGGTTGTTATATTGAATATAAGGAAATCTGTAAGACAACACACACACATATGTTCTTGGTTTCTGAGGGAAGTATCCATGCTCTGACTTGCGAGATAGTCCTGGGGAAGTGAAGACAAACCTATTCAAGACTAACCCCTGGTGTTGCGTCTCTTTAAAGCTGATCTCCACATTTGAGGGTTTTTACCACGTTTTGCCGCGGGTTTTACAGTTTTTTTACCGCATTTTGCTGCGATGTTGGACAGGTCTGGAAGGGTCACCAAAGTTACAAGCTGAAAAAAGCCCAAATCTGCCTAAAAAAAGCCCCAGAACTTGTTTGAGCTTCAGCCGTTTGGGAACTTCTGGCTTCAGGCTTTTGGAGTGGAGATGTGAACCATCTCCATAGAGAATAATAGATTTTTTCCCCTTCCAGCATTTTGTAGCTTCAGGCTTCAAGCTACAAAATGCTCAGGTGTGAATGGGGTCTAACAGATGAAGCATCTGTGAGCACTGTATAAAATGTATGAAGCCTCTGTAATATTCAGTATAAGGGCTGTGTTCCAGCAGCAGGACAGGGACTCCCCATCCCACTCCCAGGACAAAACTGAGTCAGGCTGAGCAACACTTAGCACAAACAAGGTCCATGAAGACATGGATGAGTGAGTTTGGGGTGGAGGAAGTTGATTGGCTTCACAGAGTCCTGACTTCAACCTGATGAAACACCTTTGAGATGAATTAGAGTGGAGACTGTGAGTCAGGCCTTCTTATCCAACATCAGTGCCTGACCTCAATGTGCTTCTAGAAGAAACATTCCAATAGACACACTCCTAAACCTTGTGGACAGAGTTGAAGCTGTTATAGCTGCAAAGGGTGGGCCAACTCAATATTGAACCCTACGGGCCAAGATGCCTAAGACAGGTATTTGCACCCACTTCCGGGCATAGACTCCCGTGGGGGTCGCGCCAATCCCCCCCCCCCGCTGTCTCCTGTGAAACACACTGTTCTCAGGAGAGCGGGGACCAGTGAGGGAGCGCGGCGCTACTCGCACATACGCAGTAGGGAACCAGGCAGTGAAGCCGCAACTCTTCACTTCCCGATTCCCTCACTGAGGGTGGCAGAGGGGGCAGCAGAGGGACGAGAGATTGCTCGGCCTCAGCTGCCCACATCGTGGGCGCGATGGACAGGCAAGTGTCCATTTTTTTAAAGTCAGCAGCTGCAGAATTATAAGCTGCTGGTTTTTTATAAAAAAAAAAAAATTAGGGGGGACCTCCTCTTTAAACAGGTGGTTTTAAGCCCTGTTTGTATGAGACGTAAAAATATTTGTAGCACACCTGGATTTTTTTTTATTCAGCTGGAGTTTCACTTTAAGACTTTACACTTTAAAAAGCAAATCCCTTTGAAAGAACATTCTAAAAGGTTTGCTGTAAAATATTTGAGGAGATACACTGTTAAGCTTGTGGGGTGCTATTATGCCCAAGGAAGTTATTATCTAATTGTTTGCCCGGTAGAGATACTGGCACACATCCAGCACTAAAGAGGTTAACACCCCTGTTCAGACCATCTTAACCAGCACTTTGAAGTTATTTTTTCTCAAGGCTCAAAATACCTTGTTGGACAGAGATCAGACGGGTATTAAACAGAATCGCTAATTAATTAGGCAAAGTTACATTTTTAAACAGTGTTTGTTGTGTTAGCCAAACACCCATATGGAAAATCTTACCCCCTCTATTCCTCCCTGAAAACATCAAAGCACTTTCTCCTTCACCAACTATAAAAAGATGTGGGATCTTATCAGCTTTAGACTGGATTCTATGTACAAATAGCAGCAAGATTCGCTTTTGATCAGTGAGGATGTGAAAATTTTAGAGAAATAGTGGAATCTACCAACGCTGCATATTTTATTGCAAATTACTTCCTGGCTTGAAACAAAAACATCTAATATTTCTGGAGGGAACACCTGGATATCTTCTTTAAATCTATATTTGTATTTCATTGTGCTATTGTAGTAAAGGTTTGATGGATTGAATTTTTTGACATGCAGATGTGTAACTAGTACAGAGGTGCACAATAAATGTATTTGCTGGGACCACAGCTGTGACCCCACCATCTGGTTTCAAATCCCTGAAGGAGGATATAACAAGCTGGTTGTTGATACCAGCATTTATATAGAACTGAAATATTCACACAGCACATTCAGATCAACCAGTAGAACAGTGAAGATGCACTTCCAAATATAATAGCTGATGCACAATGATAAAGGTCAACGAGCTTCATTATCATGAGAACCTATTTCTGATACATAGATAGCTGACCTTAGATAAACTCAGCTGTTGGGACACTAATCATTCAGCATGTTCTACTTGTGATACCTCTTCTGGTTTGCCAGATCAGCAATTTAGAATTCGTCATATGTAAATATAATAGTACAAAGGCAGACAAAGAATATGATCTGAGAATAGCTGACAAGACAATGAATCATTTTTATGGAGAGACTTTTCTAAAGTGGTCAATGACCACATTTGACTGTGATATCATAGATTACTCTAGGACTGAAGTCTCGTACACACGACCGGTTTTCAATCAAGATAACTGCTAGGAGAGCTTTTTGCCGTAAAAACCGCGCGTGTGCATGCTCCCTCGCCGGGAAAACTGCCGGGAATTCCGGCGGGAAAAATAGAGAACCTGCTCTCTATTTTTCCGCCGGGATTCCCGCCGTTTTTTTTTTCCGCCAGATTTATTACACTTGCCAATGGAAAACTCTGCGAGGCAGTGCCGAGGGAGCATAAGCCCTGTACACACACCCGGGATTCCCAGCCAAAGCTCTCCCCGCAGTTTTCCCGGTGGAATTTATACCGCCGGGAATCCCAGCTGTGTGTACAGGGCTTTATTCTCTCAACCAATCCACTAAAGCAGCCATTCTCAACCTCGGGTCCCTCTAGAACTGACATTTTCAAGAGAAGTTACCATGGAACCCTAGGATTTCTCCAGAGGTTACCAAGGGTTCTTTGACCAAGTAGCAATTTCTGCCTCTTAGAAAAGCTCCCATTGACACCAATGAAATCTGTACACTGGACTTTAAAGCAGACCTTCAGAATTTTTTTTAACTTTCCATCGATTAAATCTTCTGTCATTTTTTCTGCCAATAAATACCTTATACAGCCCACTTCCTGTTTATTGTCCGGTGAAAAGCCTAGGCTTATGACATCAGGCACAGCTCGGTCTCATTCTCGTGAGAGTTTGCCAGGAAGAGGGGGGGTGTGCGTCATAAGATGGTCAATGAGAGCTGCAGAGCTCGAAGTGTGCCTGTGTGTGTCTGTGTAAATTCAGGAAGTGAACAGGCAGCAGATTCAGCTGCCCACAGTTAAAATGGTTGCAGCCAGACTCAGCAGAGAGAGAATTCTGCAGCATATTTGGCAAGTACGGAACCACAGTATATATAAATGAATACAAATAGAGTGGTTGAAGGAAAGCTTCAGAATGGCAAAGATGTTTTTATTACAATGTATGTGAGCAGACTGCAGTTTCTCTTTAAGCCTATATGCATCAAATCCTGGTATTTTCGGGAAGGCACAGGTGCAACGTCCAGTCCCGCTTGCCTGTAATTCATGGAGGCTGGATGCTGTACCAAGTGATAACCATGTTTATGGTTATATGCATTCAGGTACATATGCCTGTAACGCTAGAATTCTGCATTCCATACATCCCTGATTGCATTTGGCAATAAATGTGAGTACCGCTTCATACTGCATCCAGCTGCCATGTATTCCAGCCTGTAGATTTTACCAGGCTGCTGGAATTGCAGCTAAATGTTGCACTGTGCTTCCCAGGTACACAAAAACACTGGGATTTGACACACACAAGTGCAACACACAGTGTGCATGCAGTCTTAGTTTGTTTTCTTTCGAAAACAGCCACAACCTTAGAAGACCCCATTACGGAAGCGGAAATACGGGAAAATTTAAAGGAGTCCCCTGCAGGGAAAAGCCCAGGTCCCGACAGGCTGACGGCCACATACTATAAGAAGTTTAGCGATATTTTGGTCCCCAAGATGTGCTCCTATATGAATGGTATCGGCGTTAATTGGGAGATTCACCGCGAGGCATTGGAGGCCGCCATAACGATAATTCCTAAGGAAGGCAAGGATCCCTCTTTGTGTTCCAGTTACAGACCCATCTCCTTACTGAATGCCGACGTGAAGCTGTTCGCTAAAATATTAGCAGGCAGAATGAAGTCAATAATTAAGGATCTGGTGCATACCGATCAAGTGGGTTTTATCCCAGGCAGGGAAAGTAGGGATAATAGTATTAGAACGCTCCTACTGATACAAAAAATAAAAGAAAGTAAATCCCCAGGTCTACTACTGTATATTGATGCTGAAAAAGCGTTTGACAGAGTAGACTGGGGAATTCTACAAAATACATTAGAGGCATATGGGGTGGGACCTAAGATGTTGGGGTGGATAAATGCTCTTTACAATCACCCAACTGCTAGAGTTAAAATAAATGGGATAGTATCAGGGTCATTTGAGATGTTTAATGGGACCCAACAGGGGTGTCCCCTGTCCTCCTTACTGTTTATCCTATTTCTAGAACCACTGATGGCTGGGATTAGAAATAATCCCGACATCATGTGGATACGGATAGAAGAAGAGGAACACAAACTTGCGGCGTACGCCGATTATATTCTGCTCTACATAATGAACCCAACGATAACTCTCCCTAACTTATTAAAAACTCTTAAAACATATGGGGAGGTATCAAGTTTCAAAATTAATCCCCTAAAATTGGAAATACTTAACATAAACGTCAAAGCACAGGAGGAATGTAGATACAAACAAGACTTCCCATTTATCTGGAGAGACACGGAGTTAAAATATTTAGGAGTCAATAGTACATCATCACCTGAGTCAATCTACCAACATAATTACATCCCACTACTGAATGATATTAAAATGGATTTAAATAAAATCGCATCTAGACAGAGATCTATACTAGGGAGAATAAACAGTTTTAAAATGCTAACCCTCCCCAAGATTTTATATAAAATACAAATGTTACCGATCTCACTTCCGGAAGCATACTTTAAAACACTAAAAAAGCTATTAGGTAGGTTTATATGGCAGAAAAAAAAAACCTGCATAAGCATCGCAATATTAACAAGAGATAAGGCACACGGAGGTTTGGGGGTACTGGACATTAACACATATTACAAGGCAATTCATATGGCACGGGTGGTTGATTGGGTAAAAAAAAATAAAGAGAAAAGGTGGGTTAAATTGGAAAGTAGTATTAATAAGGCAATATTAGGAAAAGAGATTTGGATCCCGGCACATTTTAGACATTTAAATGAGCACATGCACATGATCACACTGACATCAATGTCAATTTGGGATATGGTACACAAAAAGGAAAAATGGAGATATAATTCCCCACTAATCCCACTAAATGACACAAATTATTTCACACCAGGGAAAGCTAGTTTGTTTGGTAACTGGATAAAAAATAAAGATGCACAATTAAAGGATATATTAAAAGAAGGTAAAATACACACTTATGAGGAATTGAAAATAAAAAAATAAATATGTGATTTAAACAGGTGGCGGTACGCACAGCTGAAACACTTCGTAGAATCCCTCCCTTATCCGATTAGGCCGGAGGGTAATCTGCTCCCACTAGAGCGCTTGTGCTCAGCGCCAAACGGAAAGGGAGGGATCTCCACGTTTTATACAATTTTGATTGGGCTAAAAATTATGGGGCCACCACCGTATATAAAAAAATTGGAAGAGGAGTTGGAAACAGGTGAAACTTAGATAGATGTTGGGAAAATACTAAAGTTGACACATATCACATCAACCAACTGTAGTTTGATAAAAATTAATTTCAAATGCCTAGCACTCTGGTATATAACCCTGGACATAGCACACCACTATCAAAGGGAAACCTCTAAATTTTGTTGGAGGGGCTGTTCGGAACCAGGAACTATGTCGCACTTATGGTGGACTTTCCCAAAAATTAAAACATACTGGAACAAAGTGATATTAGTAATAGAGGAAATTACTGGGATTAAAATAACAGAAGAGGCGTGGGTATGTCTGTTTCACGGGACTAAAATGCCTATCAAACAGTACATGAGAACCTTACTTCCCCATTTCCTAAACACAGCAAAAAGTTTGATTCCCAGACAGTGGAAGGTTTCTAAGAGCCCTACGGTGAGGGACTGGCTATGTAAAATAAATGATATTTATCATGCAGAACAGCTTAGGTTTATGGGGGAGGAAGGAGAAAGGGGGTTCAAACTGAAATTGCAAGACTGGTTAAAATATAAGCAGACACAGAGATTTGCAGAAAGGATGGTATAGAGCAGGAAGGACAATAGGCAAAGTGAGACATGACACGAGATGGTTGGTCGGAGAGAAGAGGGTGGTTGGGGTAGGGGTTTTCTTAAAACCGGAAAATAAAGTATTGGGCCGAAACAGGCTATTCGACTGTGATTGAAATATAACCTGAGTAGAAAAGCCTCTTCCACACCAGTCTGCTGTTCTTTGTGTCCAAGCTATAACTCACCAGTCAACAAGTAGTGTAAACTTTACCAGTCATAGAGCTCTAGCTCTCATGCTGGTCATAGATGGATTGAAATTCGTCCGGTTCAGCATGAACTGGCCACATTTTGATCAACTGTAGGTAGCAATAAAGTCGATCAAACAACTTCACTACAGCCAGTCTGTCAGGTTTTTGCTATGCGATCACTGCCAGCAGCTATAGCCACCATCAGTGATCATTGAATTCTGATGTCTGGGAAACCTCCCGCACTCAGAATACAATAGAAGGAGTCCCCCATAAAACACGGATTGTGTTGATGGGTGAATCGAGCGTTTTTATTTCCTTCAAACTGTGGTTGAAGGAAAGAAAACTGCATGATGTATGGCCTGCCTGACTCAAATCTTTGAGTTAAGAAACCAGATCCAATTGCTTCTATTTTCCTTTTCATAAGCTAGTACTGAAGGAGTCTACAATATGTAACCCACTCCACTTTGCAACCATTTGTGTTCAAGCTCATGCTGGGAAACCCATTGCCCTTTGTAATTGGATCTTGCATGCACTATCCACTCTCTTGTGTCTTTGGTCACCTTTATAGTTCTTGTCTTGCTTTGTTGGTCACTTTTTAATGTGACAAAGATGACTGAGAAATAGATAACAGAATCTCCCTGATGTTAGTTCAAACACAATGACGGTTCACAGGATCTGAGGATTCAGAAAGTTGCCTGCTTATCACTGTGTACAGACTCATGAGATCAGCACAATGATTTGTAAGTTCAAACATGCAAAACTTTTGCTACCTTACACTGTGTGTGGCCCAGACATCTAACTGTGCAGGAATGTTGTGATGGAGCATGCGTGTTTCATCTCTTCTATGATCTGTTAGCTCACAGCACTAAGATGTTCATTATATGCATACCATGTGTAATGTTTATATGCAGTGAGGAAAGACAGGTATCCGGATTTGTATAATAACTAAGTCAGCCCTTATCTAATAATACAGCTTCTGAGAACAAGCCAAATCAATGACAATCAGTAAAACCCAGCTTGTTTTAGCATATCAACAGAACACCAATTAAAAAAATTATCAGACATGATGACACCAGTCCTACATTTTGCTGCATTTTATGTGGACAGAACACATAGAAAATCCTTGGTTATCAACAGAGCACATTTATATCGAAGCACTGTGTTGCACTGCACTACATTTTTGCTGTTGGAATGGGAATGGGTACCTGTGTACCACAGTACGGGCACACATTGCCAAACACATTGTAATATAAAGAGCCTTCAAACTGAACCTGTGCCCAAATCATGTACACTTAAGTATTAATATATTCTGAGCAAACAGTAAAAGGACTTTCAAGTTGAAGGAATTACTTGTATTGCATATTTACATTGATCCAGCTTAGCACAAGTATGCATATGTCGTACCTTATGGGCTGCTGAGGAAACTGGAAAATCACTGTAGTATCAGTCACTACTACAATGATAGCCATGATCTTCTGGGTTCTGCTGGTGCTGTGTGAGTGACTGCTCCTCTGCACACTGACCATAGGGGGCACCACCACCATTCATAGAATGCCATACCTGAGCAGCACCTTGAAGATGGAGGCTATGACTGTAGTAGTGATTTCCAGCTTCCCCCTAGATATACATATTTAACTTGTTCTAAGCTGGACCAAGTATGCAAAAAACGATTGGAATTAAGCTGTTAAATAAGCACTCATGTATCTCTGGCTCTATAACCACTGTGAAAACATTTATTTTCAAAATTTACAATGCAGTAGAGCTGCACGATTCTGGATAAAATGAGAATCAAATATTTTTTTGCTTAGAACAAAGATCACCATTGTGTCAGAAAAAGGCTTAGGGCCAGATCCACAAAGAGCCGCCGTAACTTAAATATTCTGATTTAAGTTACACTGCCGCAAAATTTCTACCTAAGTGCCCGATCCACAAAGCACTTACCTAGAAATTTTCGGCTGTGTAACTTAAATCCGGCCGGCGCAAGGCGTTCCCAATTCAAATGGGGCGAGTCCCATTTAAATTAGGCGCGCTCCCGCGCCGGCCGTGCTGCGCATGCTCGTGATGTCATTTTCCCGACGGGCATAGCGCGAAATTACGTTACGCCGTGTTTTGTGAATCGCGCCAGGTAAAAAAAGTTGCGTCGGGAAAAAAAAAAAAGATACGGCGAAAAAAAAATAAAAAAATCAGCGTCGCTGCAAAGAAGGGTCTACTTTTACAACGTGTAAACAGTTTACACGTTGTAAAAGCAGCCCTAATTTTACGATGGCAACGTAAGTATTTACGGAGATTTCACGAAGCTAAACCGCTTCGTGGATCTCCGTAAGTGCTCATTTGCATACGCGAAGCGGCATTTCGACTCGAAATGCCCCCAGCGGCGGATGCGGTACTGCATCCTAAGATCCGGCAGTGTAAGTCCCTTACACATGCCGGATCTTCTGCCTATCTTTGGGAAACTGATTCTTTGGATCAGTTCCAAAGATAGAAACAGGGATACGACGGCGTATCAGTAGATACGCCGGCGTATCCCTTTTGAGGATCTGGCCCTTAGTCTTTAAAGGGGTTGTAAAGGTTTGTGTTTTTTCACCTTACTGCACCCTGGCAATCACCAGCCCCCCCGTTTTACTTACCTGAGCCAGTTCACCTGCTCGGTGTGCCGCCGGCGCCCTCTTCTCCACGGAGTCCTGCCGTTGATTGGACAGATTGATCACAGCACAGCCATTGGCTCCCACTGCTATCAATTAAATCCAATGATGCGGGCACCGAGGGGCAGGGCCGAGTCATACACTTAGCGTCTATAGATGCCGAGTGTATGACACAAGAGGGCGCCCGCAAAGTAACCCCGTGGGGAGACAGCTTCCCAGAGGGGGCCATCTAATGCAGGGAGGAGCTGCGAGAGCCGCCATGGGACCACAGAACAGACGGATCGGGGCCACTGTTTGCAAAACGAGCTGCACAATGGAGGTAAGTATGACATGTTTGTTTAAAAAAAATATATATATCCTTTAGTATCCCTTTAAAGTGGACTGTCCGTCATCTTTTCAACTTTCCATCTATTAAATCTTCTGCCCTTGTTGTTTTACCTTTGGATAGCAACACATTTTGTTCTGACTGTAAAAACCATGTACAGCCCATTTCCTAGTTTTTGTCTGATCATTAGCCTAGGCTCTATGACATCATGCACAGCTCTCTCTCACTCTTTGTCAGAAAGGAAGGGGGGGTTGAGTCATAAGAGTGTCAATGAAAGCTGCTGGGCTGCAGAGCTGGAGGTGTGTGTGTAAATCCAGGAAGTGAACAGGCAACAGCTTCAGCTGCCCATAGTTAAAATGGCTGCAGCCAAACCCAGTGGTGGGAGATTTCTGTAGCATATTTGGCAAGTACAGAATCACAGTATATATAAAATAATATGCAAAGTGGTTGGAGGGAAGCTTTATAATGGCAAATATGTTTTTTGTATTACAAATTATGTGAGCAGACTGCAGTTCCTCTTTCAGTCATTAAACTGACCTTATTTACAGACTGAAGTTCATCCCTTTGATCTAAATTATACAATGTTTATTTTTATCTCAGAGCTGAGGAATATTGTGATAAACTTTGCCAGCTTTTTTTTTTTTTTCTTGACAGCTCTGAGCAGAGAACTGTTATATGAATCGTGGAAATGCCGGATTAAGATAGTGAGGGGGGGTTTAATCAAGATCACGCAGGAAGTGTGCTTCTCCATGAGACCAGCATACCAGCCATCTAAACCATTCCATGTTGTTGAAAAAATAATTAATTCACATCACAAGATGCTAGAGGTCAGGAATGGTTTGTTTTAAAATGTTGTTAACATATGTAAATGAATATTTTATAGTGGTTATAAAAAGGTACTTTTTTTAATAAATATGTCCTACCACTTTAATGTTCATAGTCTGAACACAGGTGCACTTTAAGCCATATTTGCTTTCCATAAGAGAGCCTTGTGTCTAAAATCGAATATGTTAAAAAAACACACAACATACGGTATTCATAAAGCAACATGAAGTTTCCAAATAGTTGTGTAATAACAGGGGCAATTTAAAACTCATAAAACAGGGGAACTGCTGCAGCCAGGTTAACCTTCATGTTTTTTTGACTGATGGGATAAATTCACCTGTGAATATTGTATTAATCTAAAATATATTTTAAACATTTTTAATACAAGAAATCACTATCAACTAGTTACTAACCAAGTTCCAAAATAAATTTTAGGCTTCCACAATAACGAATTAAGAAAAAAGCAGAATGGTAGACAATTTATATAGTCTAATTTAATGGATTTTCTTACCTTCCAGGTGAAAATGTTCTGCTCCAATAGCTTCCTTACAAATATGCCCCGATGGGTCCTGCACAAAAAAAAATGTACAATTGGATTAAACGATCTTTGTGCTTTTCCTGAAACAGAAATTCATGCAAGCAGAGTATGATTAAATAGGGGAACATATTATTAAAGTGTCTCTTGTGGTCAAAAATGGTACTGCTGCTTTTCATACATCATCTTGCATAAAGGCTTTGGCCCCATTAAAAACACACATACGTTTACTATTCTTTTTTTTTTGTAAATAGTTTTTATTAAGAGTTTTACAATGATACAAGAAGAAAAAAAAAACACAAAAGTCAGTCCGAGCAAGAAAAGACATCAGATAGCCAACACCATGACATCAACACAGAGCAATTACTGTTAAAACATACCAATATGGCAGGAACACCCGTCCCACCCTCCCCCCGAGCCCCAAAAGGGATCACACTGCCCCGGGGAAAGAAGGCCCGGGGCCCCTCCAAAGTAGTATTCGCCCCCATTTAAGTATCAGGAACATGGACAGGCATAGTAACCTATGCGGAGCTCTGGACCAGGAAAGACTCGAACCGAGCGAAAGGGCCATCAATCCCTAGGAGCCAGAAGAGAGGGGAATACCCCCGTCTCCTAGTTCCAATACTAACATATATTAGACCCTTATATCGAAAAACAAAACAATGTTCAATCAACAAAGAAATGCCTAAATGACCTTTAAGGTCCATAACTAATTCGAAAGCTAAATCAAGTATACTGAATAATTAGAACAGTAGGGAAAAAGAAGAAAAAGGAAAAAAGAACAGATGAAGAAAGAGAAGGACAGAAAGTAGGGGAACAGGAGACACACGGAAGGCCAGTATGCAGAGGGTTCTAGAGCGAGTAGAGAGAATCAAAGGAGAACTCCAACGTATGAAGCCCAAGGCTCCCAGATAAGCTTGAAACCATCTACATTGTCCAAAATAATGTTGGAAATTTTCTCATTAGACATTATCCAGGAAATTTTCCGTTTAGCCAATACAAAGGAAACTGATGGGGACTTCCAGGCCTTGGTAATAGTCATCTTGGCTCCCAAAAGATGAAAAACACCAGCGCCTGTGTGTATTTGGAAATTTTAGGGATAGGATTGTTGAGTAGGGCAATGGTGGGATCATGAGATATCCCCACTCCCGTGAGTTTTCTGATAAGGCGGGAAATTTTATGCCAAAAGGATCGAATTCTAGGGCATTCCCACAGTGTGTGGAGAAAGGAGCCAGTAAGCCCACAACCCCTAAAGCACAAGGGGGAGGATTGCGGGTAAAATTTTGCAATGCGAGTGGGGACCAAGTACCATCGGGTCATGACCTTGAGGCTCGCCTCAACAAGCGACACATTCAAAATGCCCTTGAAGGAGCGAGTCAAATTAGAATGCCACTTTTCTAATGACCAATCGAGGTCAAGGTCACGATCCCAGCTCGTCTTGTAGAGCGCTTTCTCCAGAGGCTCGGCCAGAGCTGAGTAAATTAAAGATATACCTCCCCTTGTGTCCATGGCCGAGGAACACCACTGCTCATAGGGGGGTCACAGAAACGTTTACTATTCTTACATGTAATATTCTTTATTAGGGTGAGCTCTGTTAAAGCAGTTATAAAGGGTATTTTTTTTTACATACTTACCCAGCTCTGTGCAATGGGTATTGCACAAGGCAGCCCGGAATCTCCTATTCTGGGGGCCCCTGCCGCCACTGCCAACACCGGTTTTCTGACGGGAAATGCCCCTTGTCGAATAATGCCCACCCTGTACTGCGCAGGCGCTGCCTGCGCAGTACCGGGCGGGCATTATTCGACGGGGGAATTTCTCACCACAACACGGCACTATAAGCTGAGCTACCCATGCAAGGGGAATATACCTCCATCCATCGCATTTGTGTGGCTGGATGAATCTGTGACCTTTTTTTTCTGTTCAGCCTGCTGGCTAAATAATAATAATAAAAAAAACTAACCATGTATGACCAGCTTAAGAGGAAGTGACAGGAAGTGAAATTTTCCCAAAACAAAACTGCCTGTTTTTACCATTCCCTACTCGATCAAAAAACAAATTCACATATGATTTAAATCTCTATATGGCAGACCTGAAGCTGCTGTTGCTATCCAATTCACCTCTCACAATCATGAGGTCTCATGCACTCTGGGGCTATTATAAATGTTTTTCTCCTAGCAGGAAAAAAGCTAATCCAAAAATGCTCCTAAGCTACGTTTAGGTGTATCAAGTGTTTGGGTGTTTATTTTGTTGCCAAAAATATTCATTTATTCTGCACACTGAAATGAAAACCACTCAACGTGCCTCGCACTTGTCTTGAATGCACAAGTGATGTTTTCTGTTTACTGCCTCTAAACTCCTGTAAACGCCTATGTGTGCATAAACACATAAACTAACATGGGGGGGTTAAAAAGAACCAAAAAAACATCAAACACCTGTAAAACAAGTGTTTTTGTGCTCATGTGTGCATGAGGCCTAAGTGAGTGTATTAAACCATATTTAGAAAAGAAAGAGACTAATATATTTTAACATTTAGAAAGTAACTCTGGAAGCACATGCCACCTTGAAGTTGGGATGATTTTTGATTCCAAGTCGCAAATCACACTGTAAACAGACATGGCATAAAACCCAAAACCATTGTTTGTGTCACTTACAACCATGTGCATTCTAAAGGTAAACAGGACAGCTGTGCGTCTGTGAGAGAACTGGCAGGAAAATGCCATTAAAGTGCAGAAAGGCAACAAGGCACCTGAGTGTTTAAAACATAATAAACTGTTCAGCCTTAATGTATTCTTATGTCAGTGTACAGAAAGCCTTGGTTTTCTCACTGGATGACAAACAATCCCTTGTATAGTTGATCGCTGGGAGTTTGTCTGTTAAAAGTGCTAAATACAATGGATATGCCAATTGCTTTATACAATGAATGTATTAAGTCTAACTGCAAAGAAGTTAATTCCTGAAAAAAAAGCCAGCCACTCATGGATCGATATTTGTCTGGTTCAGCAGGGTCTGGCCCAATTTCAACCCACGTGGGCAGGATGGATGTACAAAAGTTGATCTATCGATTGACTTGTGTACAACCAGCCTGTTGGGCTTTTGCTGAATGACCAGTGCCACTGGCTATAGTAGGCAACCCTGATCATTGTATTCTGAACGTGGGGAAGGTTCCCTGCCATCAGAATACAATAGCACAGCGGGAAGATCTACCACATGAACATTGAATGTGTATGCTTTTCCGAGGAGAAAAAAACACGCATGGTCAGAATCAAGTATTAGACGGGAGCGCTCGTTCTGGTAAAACTAGCGTTCGTAATGGAGATAGCACATTCGTCACGCTGGACTGAAAAGCACGACGACTGAAAAGCGTGAGTTGTCTCTCACCAAACTTTTACTAACACAAGGATCCGCAAAAGCTGCCCAAAGGGTGGCGCCATTTGAATGGAACTTCCCCTTTATAGTCCCATCATACGTGTTGTACGTCACCGCGCTTTGGTTGGGCGGGAGTTGGCATGAACGTCTGTATGCAAGGCAGGCTGGAGAGGAATCACGTCTGCAAAAACTTTGTTTTCTTTTCCTGACAGGAAAACCGATCGTGTGTACGAGGCATTATGCTTAGGCTCTAAAATCTTGTTTGGCACTGTAGAAATAGTACACTGCAGAATGGTTGGGCAAAAACTCCCTTTCTAAGATTTGATGTGGTACATACATTTCTTAAAGTGTGTCTAAGATGTTCATCCCTGTATATTGTATCAAGCCCTCTTTCATGGTTGATTCTGCATATCCCTGTGGCAAACATTAGCCACATTAAAGGGGTTTTCCCCCCATTTTTTAAGTTTATTAAAGTCAGCAGCTACAAAAAGTGTAGCTGCTGGCTTTTAATAAACAGACACTTACCTGCTCCACGGCTCCAGCGACGCGCCTTCATTTCTAGTGTGGGCACCCGGCAGTGACAGCTTTCGGCTTCACGGCCGGGCACCCACTGCGCATGCGTGAGCGGCACTGCGCATGCGCGAGCGGCGCCGTCCGATCGGACAGGCGCTCGCCTACAGGGAGGGGTTGTGAAAAGGCGATTAAGCTAATCGCCTTTCCAGCCCCTCGGTGGAAGGAGGAAGTGGGACAGGAAGTCCCCTTCTCCTGAAGCCCCCACTCCTTCCCCAAAAAAATTACATGCCAAATGTGGCATGTAAGGGGGCGAGGAGTGGGTTAAGCGGAAGTTAAATTTTTAGGTGGAACTCCGCTTTAAAATGGTCATTATATTCCAGCAAAGAATGTTTTAAACAGCTCAAACAAGCATCTCCTCCTTATTTTCATTACCTAGTGGAAGTTAATATCTGTAACAGTGGGACATCTGAGACAACGCCAAGGCTGTACACCAGCTAAAGGCTCCATCATAAGAACTCCACCTCCCCCATTTAAAAAGGTAAGGAACTTATTTTCATTCACATACGTGGTGCAGCACAAACCTGGTTTTTATTATGTCAAGTTATTGTAAAAATCCTTTCCTTCTCTGTTTAACTCCTTGCATTCGGACACATATGCACTAGTCACTGCCGTACTGACAACTCAGTGGTCCAGTTTTCAAGGGCCTCTTCCTACATACATCAGTATACATTTTAGCAGAAATTAACATTCTTTAGATTCTTTCTAAGTATTTTTATCTGCCCTGATACCAAAGCAGCACTGCTGCATACTGCTTTTTCCCCCCTGTTCTGGCACTCTAGTCTCCAAGTCTAAACTCATAACACACTTCCTGACTCTAAAAGAATTTCTTAATTGGTTTAGAAGGAGGTGTGGGGGAGGGAGACTGAAATCTAGCAGATGCAATATCTAGTAAAAGCCAACTATAACTTAGTTCTGACTTTCAAGAAGCCTTGTGAGCAGTGAAAACTCAAAGCAGGACTTTAACCATAAACTCATTTTTTGCTTTCCTCCTCCCTTCCTGCTTCCCAAATAACTGGGTGTTGTTCCCTTTCTATATGAAAGGTTTATAGAGAAGGTCCTTTGGATGTTCACAATTCGCTGCTGGATGCAAACAAGTCACAAGGTCTCATGTAAGCACAGATGTGCCAACAGGTCTTTAAAATCTGGCAGAGACCCGTATCACATATGTAGAGTGTTCCTGTGTATGGCCAAACAAGATGCAAGTACCCACTAGGTCCACTGCAAGAAACAAAGGTGTGTGCGTACGCATGAGGCGGGGGGGGGGGGGGGGATACGAGCAAACTTTTTGCAGACGAAACATGCTAGGTTCCTTCTACAATTCCACAAATTACTTGCCAGTTCACAATTTTCTGCGCACACTCTGCCCACCTCAGTACAGAAATGTAATGAACTCCTGTGTGCATGCTTTGGGTTTATGTCATACCTGGGCTGGCCTATCAAGACAATGGAAGACCCAGTATCCAGTAGTAAATGGAGAAGCACAAGATATTGGCGCCACCAAGAGTGCCTCAAACATAGCGCATCTTAGAGTGGACATAAGCATTTGTGAATTTAGTTCTGCTATGAATTTTGGCTAATTGATTCATGCTGAAATATCTCTGCTAGTCACAGTGGGAGAAATTTTTTTGCCGAGGAAGCCGGTCGTGTGCACATTTTCGTAGAGGAAACTGTCGAGAAACTCGACGAGCCAAAAAGAGAGCATGTTCTCTATTTCCTTGATGGGAATGGAGAAAATTGACTTGTCGAGTTCCTCGACAGCCTAACAAGGAACTCGACGAGGAAAACTATGTGTTTCGCCCGTCGAGTTTCTCGGTCGTGTGTATGAGGCTTTTGTCTGCTATTGTTGCCCATCAGCTCCTCCCCTGCTAGAAGCCCAATTTGTGGGAGTTTCACTTTTTTTACCACCACATCTACTGTGACCATGCATGCAGGGTGCACTGTCAGGCTGGAGGACATCATTAGTACTCTTCTAACTGACAAAGTAAAATGGTGGATCTAGTCAGTACATCATGAGCTGTGTGTTGAAATAGCAATAGGAGACTCTTGTAGACATGCGCCCTACCCCAGAATGAGTAGAGATGGCACATTCCTAATGTGGAGCTTAGTCTGTCTTTCTTACAGTTATTATATTTCTGTGCTGCACTGACACATCGTTTCCCCTAGCAAGGATATAGACTGCATTCCTGTTGTGTAACTCAGGCCACACTCACTTGCTTCTGCCTCCACTGCTGTAGGCACACCTGTGGATGTTTTACAGGAAGTCAATCACATGCCCCCTCCTCTGCATGTATTGTGACATTGCTAGTCTCAGGCAAGAACCTAGTACAAAGACAAGCATGGTCAATCAGTACTAATTCTTAGGAACCTACAGAGCAGCATAGTCAGACAACTATGGGGGATGGCGAGAGGGGGTGCGCTGTCAAGTCTAAGGCCCCTTTCACATTGGAGCGGGAGTCGCGGTGGCGGTATAGCGCCGCTAAAAATAGCAACGCTATACCGCCGGGATTGCCGCGGGAATCGGCCGCTAGCGGTACGGTATTAACCCCCGCTAGCAGCCGATAAAGGGTTAATACCACCCGCAATGCGCCTCTGCAGAGGCGCATTGCGGGCGGTATTGCCGCGGTTTCCCATTGTTTTAAATGGGAAGGAGCGGTATACATGCCGCTCCTCTCACTGCTCCAAAGATGCTGCTGACAGGAGATTTTTTTCTCTCCATCATCCGAGCGGTGCTTAGTCAGCCAGAACAGCTTACTGAGGAGGAACAGGAAGTGAGAAATTCAGACAAAGAAAAAAAGGGAAATCGAAGGAAAAGGTAAGTGAACCAACAATGCACTAGCTTAAAGGAACCCATTTAGAAAATAAAAAACAAACCTTTACAACTCATTTAAAACGCATCAAAGTCCGACCAAAGTACAGGGACTACTTGGAAGTCACTGTGACTTGCAGTCGTACAGATATGAATGGTACTCACTGGAAATCATGGGGTAAGACTTGTCATGCTACTTTGCAGACCCAAGTCGCAGGACAAGTCGCACAAGTGTGAAAGGGGCCTTAGTCATTAGGATCATTAACAGCAGGAAGTCAGCCTAGTGTATGAAAGCATCCTCCTAGTACAGTCAAACAATATCAGTACAATATCAAAAGTGATAAATTCGCAAAAATGTATATGTATTTTGTTTTAATATTTGTAATTTGAGTATGGTGAATTTTTAAACTATCCTTTTTAACTGCTTCAAGCACACGGGTGCATTAGTGGCATACAACTTAATATTCTGGCTTTTCTCTGCCTCCAGGAAGCCCAGTTGCTGCAAACAGTGGCCCATAGGCATGAATGCTTGTACACAAGTATATGATGTATGTGCATAAACTATTCCCTGAATGGAGAAAGTCTGCATTCTGGTCATATGTCTGTATGCTTTCTGAAGGTGTACGTCCCCACAAGTTTGTGTGCATGAGGCCTAACAGGCCTTTGTAAACCCTCTCCAACAGATTGTATGTTCCATAAATGGAACATAAATATTGCATGGGAATACGAGCTTCATTATTGTAGGAGAATGGGTTTAATTACGAACAAGATGTTACGAGTTAGACAAAGGATGTTTATATGCACAGTATGCTTGCAAAAAAAAAGATGTTATCCCCTTTGCTAAAATGAAACATTCTTGAAGATTAAAGTATTCTGTGTTTAGTAACCAATTAGTAATCTGTAACTAATTAAATTCTCAAACACTGATCATCTGCCCAGGACTGATGTCATTTCAAACATCTGCAGCAATCACATTAAAAAGTCAGGTGTGAAATCTCTACGTTCGTTAATCTGCTCAACCTTACCCATTAAAATAAACATTAAAGGGACCACAGGCCCTTTAAACTCTCAAGTGATTGGGAAAATAATTCAATGGGAACTCATAACACAACACTTCAATGCCTTTCAGCAGAAAACCCGCTTTTGTTTTTCTTCCCTTTCAGCCAAATGAAGTGACTCCTAGGGATTTTATTTGTAACAGGACTGCTTTTATTCTCCATAGGAAGTCTTAGCACAGAAATCTGCTCGGTATTCTCATTTTACCGGGGTAAAGCATGAGTGTTATGTGCAGCACGCTGCCTCCATTCATTCAACAGACAACGCGGACATAAAAACGGAATGCAATGTGTGTCTCCCAAAACTTTTGCAGGTATAAGACATCAAGTATATGAACATTAAAAGGAAATCTGCCATTGCTGGAACCTGTGTCAGGCATGGCCCTACAATGGTGTTTGCTGCCCTGAACTAGCACAGATAATTAACAGAGCTAAGTAGATTTGGCTTGGTGAATAGTGATGAGCTCAGGCGTGTTCGGATCCTAGTCTAAACCCACCTGAGCGATTCCGCCAGGTCGATCATAAGCAGACAGTGCTGCTTTGCTCCTCTGTTTTTTCCAGTCTCTGACTATCTACAAGTGATAGGACTCAAGTGGAGTCCCAGATCTTTACGGGGAACTGCCCGTTCTTTCTGCTCCCTTGGGTCTATTTGTGGGAAGGTACATGGTAGCTGGTGATCACCAAGCTTCATCCAGGTAGTGGACTACTTCTGCTAATCTTTTAGAATCTTTGCAATCCAATACACAAGAAAATTCTGGTGACAATCACAATACTGTAATCCAATTAATTTGACAGAGTATCTGGAAAACTGACATGTTCACGCATTCAGCCTGGCGACATCTGTGTTTTTGATAGTGTATGGAAATCTGAACTACTGCACTGATCTTACATTATGACCTCAATGTTTCCCCACTAATGCTCTTTCAGTGGGCACAGTAGTTGGCTCTTTGAGTCTCCCCAGAGTCTCGTTCTATTAGTTTGGGAGAACCATGTACATGTCTCCTTTATATTTGATATTTCACACTGAATGTGTTAGAAGCATACCTTCGATCAGAGGTGATGGGAGTTTTTCTGTTGTTCTGGGTGTTTATATGCGGTAGATTCTTCATGTTGTGTGCTTTTACCACCCTATAGAATACAGCAGGGGAGGGGACATTCTGTTCTGAGTCTGAGACCTTTCTCTTGTAATAATGGCCTCCCTCCTAGCTTTACCTGGAAATGCAGCTGTGGTATCAGTACTTTAAATAGAAGCCCTGCCTCATCCGACTGCACACCACCTCCACATTGTCTATATAGCCTCTCACTACCCACTCGTAGGCAGCTTTTCTTTCAGCACGGCTCTCTATTAAAGCTACAAGTTGGTAAACAAGATTATAATTTAAATTGTCACTCTTCCGTAAGCCCTGTACACACATGGGCCAAATTTTGGGAGACACCGGGCAGTAAAAAAAAAAAAACGGCCAACATTAGGCCCTTGTGTATGCCACCTTGTACGTTTGGCCAGCTTCTGTCGGACAATCATGCTGGAAAACTAGCAGCCGACTGACTCACAATCAGCACTCTCAGCCAATGGCGGAGAGCGCTAATCAGAGTGATCCGACCTGAGCTGACAGATTTTTTTTTCATTCAACTCGCTGGGTTGAACAAAAGAAAAACAAATATTATGTACCAGGCTTTACTCTAACTGCTCCTTATCTCCTGTGTGTGTCCAGTCATCTCACCTTAATCCAGCTCTCTCTATATTGGGGTCTGGAAACAGGGCCTTGCTGCTAATTAACTTTTATCTCAGCCTCTTTCCCAGCTATTCACTCTCCATCTCTAGCCCATCTTACTCTTCTCCTCTCGTGACCATGGATGGGATTAAAGTTTACATCCCTGAATGTCAGGGGCTTACATCTACCTGAGGAATGCTCCGGACTTTGATAGGATCTAAAAAAAAATACATTACACAAATACTGTTTCTACAAAAAAAAGCATTTCAAATATGACAAAATCCCACAACTCATTAATAAAGCTTTTCCTTAAAGCGGGAGTTCACCCAAAAATCAACTTTCTGCAGTTGATTTCTATCAGTGCCCATTAGTGCTGCATATTAGTACCACTGTCACATGATATTAAAAAAAAAGTATCGGTATGAGCAAGTACTTGAAAAAAAGTATCGGTACTTGTACTATGTCTTAAAAAAGTGGTATTGGTGCAACCCTAATTAAGATGAGTAATTTACTTGAGAAAAAATGGCAGCTGTAAGTATAATCCTTTAGAAAGCTAAAGCTGGGTATACACTAGTAGAATTTTGTTCAATATTTTTAATTGTAAGAATGTTGTATGAATGTTTGCTCATCTTTCTATTCATTAGTGGGGTCAAAACAATGTTCATTTGCAACTGCAGTGATGAGAAAGTTCGAAGGTGCTGGATGGAAAAATATTTCCCGATGGTACAAATTTCTAACATTGTATGTGGTTTTTATCTGGTAACGTTCATTCATTACAAAAACCAAGAATAAAACTAAATGAAATATTGAACTACATTTGAATGACAGGTAAAGTTCTGGGAGTATTCATTCAAAATTCTACCAGTGTATGCCCTGCTTAAATGTCATTCAGTTGGGGTTTCCATCTACTTGTGGTCAGAAAGACTGTTTACGAGGCAGAATTCACACTCCTTACATAGCAGTTATGCTGCTCACTCACTCTGGCATATTGCCATGCATTCTGAAAAGCAAGCAAAATAAACGGACACATGATATTCCATAGTTTTCTATGAAGTCTGTTCCCACTGCATCACGATGGGAATAAAGTGCTGCGCACTGCATTTTTGGTGTATTCCCCCGCACAGTCAGACACAGCACAAGTTAACAAAAAAAAAATATGCATAGCTGTAAAAATGATAGAATTCATCCAGATTATAAAAAAAAAAAAGGCAATTTAACCCAGTGCACGCGCCATAATGATTAGCAGTAATATTTACAATAAGCTGGCTCCCTTTTAATGCTTTTAGCGCAATGTTAACTTTCCATCCGTGACTAAACAAGACAGACAAAGTGAACTGCACCTTTACAACATACATTATATCCAGTCCTTGAATTCCTCCCCCCTGTTCCACATTCCTTTGTCCTCCCACTCTCTCCCTATCCCGTCATCCTCTAGCCTGGCATCTGTGTCTGTAATCAGCAGGGCAGCAGTTATCCAAGCAGATGAAAGAAAGAATTGTCTCAGGCTTCCAAGCTTCCTGGACGGACCACTCCACTGATCAAAGGAAGAAGCCACTGCTGTTTGCTTTGTATTTCCCTTAATAAGGCCCCATTAAGTGATCCCCACACATAAACACAACTTTGGTGCTGCATCTGCAGACAGGGGAACATAGCACGTTTTTTTTTCTTTAGGTTGTCCTTAAATGCCTGCGAACTACACCTAACCTGTCATTCAAGTCACATCAAATGACATAACTTATAGGCCGTGTGTCACAGACACATGTATTAAATTACTGATTTGTAGACTGTAATAGAAGTTAGAAAAACACAAATATTCACGATATTTAGAAACTTAAAACAGTTGGTTTGAATTTAGTCTTCTTAAGGTTGAAGCTAAACGTGCTTTGAAAGCAATAAAAAGAGGAATCCACAAACAAAAAACTTCTCAACCCATATAATGCGATTACTGTCAAGATCAATAAAACTCAATTGATCAAATTATACGCAGTCTGGGCAAATTCTGATTAGATTAGTTGGCTTCTTTCAAATAAGAACGGAAGATCTTGGTTTCCAATGCCCCCACACATGGCGCAATTGCTTTAGTCCTATTAGTTTTTTTTTTAGCTTTGAAAACATTTCTTACAGTAAATAAATTAAAATGATTTAGAAGTGGAAATTGTCTGCTTTGTCTGATCCTTTCATCAAACAAGCCTAAAGTTGTCATCAAACTTTAATGTACAAAAACTGTGCCCACCCACACTATAAAAGGCAGAACATTAGAATGGATTAAGGAAAATGGTATGGCCTCACTTCAAATACACAAAACAAATATTGATATCTGGAAAAGTACTTTGAGGTACAATACAGAAGCTTTATAATGCTCACCATTGGGATAATATGACCAGTTTGATCAAAGTATCAAAATTCCAACGTCTATGTTCTGTGTGACCTAGACCAGCCTTTGTCAACATTTTTAACCAGAGGAATTCTTGAGATAATATTCAAACCTCAAGGAACCCCTGCTAAAACCAATTCATAAGGGGTTAGTGGGATGAATGCCCCCTAAAGCCTCGTACACACGATCGAGAAACTCGACGGGCGAAACACATCGTTTTGCTCGTCGAGTTCCTTGTTAGGCTGTCGAGGATCTCGGCGATCCAAATTTTCCCATTGCCGTTGAGGAAAAATAAGACATGCTCTCTTTTTGGCTCGACGAGATCCTCGACAGTTTCCTCGTCGAAAAGTGTACACATGACCGGTTTCCTCGGCCAAAAAAAAAACCCAGCAAGTTTCTTGCTGTTTTTTGCCGAGAAACTCGGTCGTGTGTACGAAGCCTTACAGTGTTGGCCAGAATGCCCCTTACAGACACTTTAAAATATCATTGGTGTAATGCTACTGGCTCTGCGAAGTGGCACTGGCCCCCCCCCCAACCATGCTTGCACCATCAGATTGGAGGCCAATTAGTCACAGCTCAAGGAACTCTGGAAGAATCTTAGGGTTCCATATAACCTTGGTTGAGAATGGCTGACCTACGCATATTACTCAAGAAATGACACCCATAATGCTTTGAAAAAGACAGACGATCACTTCCTGTCCTACAGCCATTAGAAGAAGTGAGGCCAAATCCCCTTTAGGCCCCTTTCACACTGGGGCGGGAGTTGCGCTGACGGTATAGCGCCACTATTTTTAGCAGCGCTATACCATCGGAATTGCGGCGGTATTCGGCCGCTAGCGGTGCGGCTTTAACCCCCGGTGGTGGCCAAAAAAGGGTTAATACCATCGGCAATGCGCCTCTACAGACGCGCATTGCTGGCGTAATTACCGTGGTGTCTCATTGTTTTCAGTGGGAAGGAGCGGTGGAGGAGCGGTAAACACACCGCCCCTCTCAACGCTCCAAAGATGCTGCTGGCAGGACTTTTGGAGCGGTCCCGCCAGCACATCGCCTCAGGCCTCGTACACACGACCGGTTTCCTCGGCAGAATCCATCAAGAAACTTGGTGGGAGATTTTTTTTGCCGAGGAAACCGGTCGTGTGTACATTTTTCAGCGAGGAAACTGTCGAGGAACTCATCGAGCCAAAAAGAGAGCATGTTCTCTTTTTCCTCGACGGGAATGGAGAAAATTGGTTCGTCGAGTTCCTCGACAAGCCTAACAAGAACTCGACGAGGAAAACGATGTGTTTCACCCGCCGAGTTCCTCGGTCGTGTGTACGAGGCCTTAGTGTAAAAGCCCTCGGGCTTTCACATTGAGACTACAGGGCAGGAGTTTTTCAGGCGGTATTTAGGCGCTATCCTCAGTGTGAAAGGGTTCTTAAGGTAAGAGAGACTCTTAAACCATTTTCACCAGAAAAGGTGTGTCCCTTTGGAAATGTCTACTCTTTTTTTGTTCCAATGACAACTCAAACTTTCGGATTTTCCTGCCAGTCCTAGCAACAAGGGTCTTTAGTACAAAAATAAGGTGAAATTCACCAAAGATGTCTCAATCAGCAGTCAAATTTGACAGAGGTTCTAAATTTTAGCCATTCTATAAAAAAACCTGATAGTTTTGGTTTTGAAAACAAATGATGTCCACAACCTTGTCACTAACCTTTGTCTACAGAGGGACACATATATGGCAGATGTATGCACTCTGATACACATATATGGCAGATGTATGCACTCTGATACTAGTACAGTAACTAGAAAATGAATAGATTAACCAACTGTGAGATCCATCGGGGGGGTCTACAAACATGCCATGTCATAACGAATATTGAATGTTTCAAACTGTAATTAAAGGGAATTTTAAAAATGACTAATTAATGGCATTAGATGCTCCACAAGAGAAATTTTGATATTTATTTAGAACTTTAAATAGCATTTAGTGCTTTGATAGTTATTTATTTTTCAAGGATGTAATAACATATTTATAAACCAAAAACCTGAAGAAATATTCAACATTAACATTTTAGGATAAATACATCTGATCTTATATAGATATAAAAAATGTAAAAATCGCTATTGAGTTACTGCAAGCCATGTTTGATAACAGAAATATACACGTGGGATTATTTTCTTGACTTATGCCTTCTACACACGATCGGCGTTTCCGATGAAAAAAGTCAGATGAAATTTTTTCATCGGATATTCCGTCCGCGTGTGGCCCCATCTGCCTTTTTTCTGTCGGAGTTTAGAAATAGAAATTAAGTGTGGAACTCCGACAGAGAAAAAAACACACATGCTCAGAATTAAGTCCACGCATGCTCGGAAGCATTGAACTTGATTTTTCTCGGCTCGTCGTAGTGTTTTACGTCACTGCGTTTTGGACGGTCGGAATTTGGTCTGACAGTGTGTATGCAAGATAGCTTGAACGGAATTCCGACGGAAAATTCCATCGGATTTTATCCCATCGGAAATTCCGATCGTGTGTTCAGGGCATAGAAGAGGAAGTTCTGCTTTAAAGACTTACCCCCCATTCTCCTGAAAAATGTACACCTTGAGGAGTGGGGGTAGGGAGGATTGGGTATCAATTTTGACAGGTACCCGCTCCCACTGCCTAGGCAATCGAAAGCAGAAGTTCTCCTCCCCCTGCAGACTTCTGGAACATGTGACAGTTCCCAGAAGACTGCTTGACTGTTCATGATGCTCGCAGTGGGCAATCGGCTGTGATGTTTCAAGCTGTCATAGCCGGGTGCCCATACTTAAGATGTCGGCGCCAAGAAAAGAAGACAGCAGGTGAAATCAGGTGGGGTGGGACAGGTAAGTGGCTTTTTTTTAAAAGTCAGCAGCTACAGTTTTTGTAACTGCTTAGTTTTTTTCACAGGAGACTGAAGCTCATCTTTAACACATATACCCATGGGTTCCTACTGGGCGCAATGTAATCTACATGTGAACAGTTATATACATCATGCTGAGTTAAGCAGAAATCCAAGGCAAAGAGTTATCCCAATTTGGCTGCAAAGGTGCAAATCTCTTTAAATTTTTGACGCAAATACTTCTACAGTATATATCTGCTTGAAAAGCCAACTGTATTTTTCGTTCTGGATGGAGAAGGTATGACCATTGTTACTGATGTCTGTATCCCTTCTCGGGACATTTCACTTATTTCAGTGAAGAAAGGCTAAGGCCTCGTACATACGACTGAGTTTCTCAGTAAAAACCAGCAAGAAACTTGCTGGGAGATATTTTTTTGCCGAGGAAAATGGTCGTGTATACATTTTCGTCGAGGAAACTGTCGAGAAACGCGACGAGCCAAAAAGAGAGCAAGTTCTCTATTTCCACGACGGGAATGGAGAAACTTGCCTTGTCGAGTTCCTCAACAGCCTGAAGCCTCGTACACACGACCGAGAAACTCAACGGGCGAAACACATCGAGTTCCTCGTCGAGTTCCTTGTTAGGCTTGTCGAGGAACTCGACAAGCTTGCTTTGCGTACACACAGTTAAGCCAAAATCTCCTTGTTCTCAAACGCGGTGACATACAACACATACAACGGCAGGGGAAGTTCGATTCCACTGGCTAAACTCTTGGGGCTGCTTTTGCTAATTTCATGTGTTTGCGTGTTAAATAAAAGTTTGGTAAGAGACAATTTGCACTTTCAGTCTGTTACAGCTTTAAAAATGTGTTATCTCCATTACAAATGCTACTTTTACTCCCGTCTCATACTTTAATCTGAGCAAACGCGGGTTTCTTAGCATACAGACGTCTGAGTTTCTCGTTGAAAACCAGCCTGTCGAGGATCTTGACGAGCCAAATCAGACTCCTGTCGAGAAAATAGAGAACTTGCTCTCTTTTTGGCTCGTCGAGGTTCTCGACAGTTTCCATGACGAAAATGTACACACGACCGGTTTCCTCGGCAAAAAAATGTATTTTTCCAGGTTCTTGCTGGTTTTTGCCGAGAAACTCGGTCGTGTGTACGAGGACTAACAAGGAACTCGACGAGGAAAACGATGTGTTTCGCCCGTCGAGTTCCTCGGTCGTGTGTACGAGGCTTCAGACCTCTTTAAGGTCTAGTAACCCATTACCACTGTTCTCTATGGAAAAGCATATATCCAAATTAAATCAATTCTGTGTAGATCCAATAAAACACAAGCCTATACGCTCACTGTAAACGGGTTTGTTTGCTGCAGTTTTATTGTATGAATGCTTGCTGTTTTATTTTTTATTTTTCAAAACACCAACACAAATCCCACCAACTAGTTATTATAAAAACAAGGTGAAAAAAGAGCTGATGACATATTGATAAAGCACTAATCTCTAAATCTGGGTGTCAGTTATGGGACATGGTATGAAGATCTAGCTCCGCATACCAGCAATCCACAAACACAACGACAGATCTCATTGATCCTCAGCCAACAATTACTGGCCTCCGTCCCAGAGGCTATTTCAGTATCAGACTCTGGACAGCTATCAAAACTCTACAAATGTGTGTTCAGTGTCCAACTCGTGTGAGGCCATGCTAGAATGGCAGGTGTGTGTCTGTGGGACAGCTAATATCTTCATGGTAAAAGGTCTTCCATCTATCAGATGAAGCATGTGTGGTGAACAATCAGTATTTTGGATCTTTTATGGCGTTCTTACTATTTTTTTTACTTGCCGTTTTATTTTGCCTGCAGGTCATTATTGAAAAAAAAAAATGAAATATTTATTTCACTGTTTTCGCTTCATGTTACTGAACAAAAAGTTAAAACTGAATATAAAATTGAAAACCGTTTAGGAGTCTAAAGTGCATGCTGTGAAATGTTTCAAGAGTCATCACATTTCCGAGAAACGTAATGCTGCGCCTTATTCATGTGCTGGACAACTTACAGTGAATTCTCAATTTATACTTGTGTCTAAATGGGTCTAGTTCTTCCTAGGTAAAAAAACAAAAAACTGAAAACAATTCTAGATTTATAAATACCAATAAAAGTGGTTTATTTGTTATACCCTCATCTAGAGGTCTCTTTATTTCTCAATATTATGAGTATTAGATGGAACTGTTGTTTTTTGATGCTCATCGTTTTTTATTTGTCTATATCCACCTACATGATGTCATGTAATTGGAACCATTTTTGTTATTCTGATTTGTAATTCTCGTTAAAACCGTTGATAAAATGTGTATGCAAAGAAAAAAAATTTAAAATAATTCTATATATATGGTTTTAAAACCAATTAAAAGTGGTTTATTTGTTATATTCTCATCAATAGGTCTCTTTATTTCCCAATATCATTAATATTAGATGGAATTATTGTTTTTTGATGCTCATCGATTTGTATTTGTCTATATCCACCTACACGATGTCATGTAATTGTTTTCAATTAATTTTTATTAATCTTTTTCGCATACCGTATTTATCGGCGTATACCGCGCACTTTTTTGCCCTGAAATTTAGGGCAAAATCGTGGGTGCGCAATATACGCCGATACCCGCGCCGAGTTTGAACTACTGCGCCGGCATATACCGAGCGCAGTACACTCGTGTATAGTCGGGCAGGCTCGGCTCCTCTCGCAGTCACGTCCTGGATGTACAGGACGCACAGGACGTGACCGCGAGAGGAGACAAGCCTGCCCGACTATACACGAATGTACTGCGCTCGGTATATGCCGGCGCAGTAGTTCAAACTCAGCACGGGAAGCGGAGATCGAGCAAGGAGGACACCGCAGAAGGACGCCGGACCCGACGAGGAGGACACCACCGAAGCCGCAGACGGACGCTGGACCCGACGAGGCAGCCAATGGACGCCGTGCAAGACACCAAAACTGTAAGTACTAAAATCTTTTTTTCACAGGAATGCGGGTCCACTTTAGGGGTGCGCGCTATACGCCGTAGTGCGCAATACCCCGATAAATACGGTATATAAAAAAAAAATTAGAACAAGATTCTATCACATTATGCATTTATTCCTATTCAATATACCAAATCTTATTCAATATCCATAAATCGCATTACCTTTTAAAACAAAATATACCTACATTTACTCACTATCTTCCATTCTCTTTCATCCTCACATTCATAATTTTTTTTTTATAAAAAAAATATATATCCCTTCTACTTTCTCTCCTTTCATATAATCATTTTATATTTCCCCTTTTTTCTTTATTATTTATATATATTCTTTCATTTCTTTTGAGAGCTGAAATTCGATGTCATGTAATTGGAACCATTTAATTTTTATTTATTTCTATTTATTTTTTATTTATTTTTTTCGATGTCATGTAATTGGAACCATTTTTTGTTGTTCTTATCTGTAAGGCCTTGTACAAACTATTTTTTTTGCTGAGAAAAACAGTCTTGTGTGTGTTTTTCGTCGAGAAAACTGTTGTGGATCTCAACGAGAAAAAAAGAGAACATGTTTTCTTTTTTCTCGTCGGCAGTATGCTCGTGTGTATGCTTAGAAACCTGCGCATGCTCAGAATAAAGTATGAGACGGCAGCGCACCTTCCGTAAAAGTAGCGTTCGTAATGGAGATAGCACATTCATCACGCTGTAACAGACTGAAAAGCGCGAATCATCTCTCATCAAACTTTTAATTAACACGCAGTAGCATGAGATTAGCAAAAGCAGCCCCAAGGGTGGCGCCGGTGGAATCAAACTTCCCCTTTATAGTGCCGTCATACGTGTTGTACGTCACCGCGTTTGAGAACGACGAGATTTTGTCTTGACAGTGTGTACTGAAAAAAAAGAAAACTTGACAAGATACTCGACAAGCCTGACAAGAAACTCGTCAAGGAAAACAATGTTTCTTTTACGACGAGATTCTCGGCCGTGTGTACAAGGCCCAATTCTCGTAAAAACCTTTAATAAAATGTTTATGCAAAAAAAAAAAATTAAAACAATTCTACAAATATGGTTTAAAAATTGTTTATTTGTTATATCCTCATCAAGAGGTCTCTTTATTTTTCAATATCATTAATATTAGATGGAATTTTTATTTTTTTTATGTATTTGTCTATATCCACCTACATGATGTAATGTAATTGGAACCATTCTTGATGTTCTTATCTGTAATTCTCGTTAAAACCTTTAATAAATTTGTTTATGCAAAAAAAAAAAAAAAAAAAAAAGAATAAAGCAAGCCACACTGTGCTTATGTGGGTGCAATGTATATAAACATGCAGATGTGAGCTTTTAAAGCAGTAATCCAGCCAAACATTAAATAAGAATTAGAATTCTATTAAAAGATAAAACAAAACCAGTTTTGGTGCAATAGTGACCTTCAATTCATAAACATTTCCACGCAGTACATTTTTTCTACCAGTAGATGTCCTCCATTTGGCAGCCAGCATCTTTTAACATATTTGCCATGAGCCCAAGTCATTCTATACCCACCCCAGCCTGTTAGTAGATAGTGAAAGAAGAAACAGCAAGCACAGTGATAAGCTCATATCTCACTCATCTGTCACTGAGCTTTCTCTTAACATCAGCAAGCTTTTTGAACTAAATGGCTTCTTTTACTGTTACTTCTACATACATGCCAATCCTGTTGTACAGGGACTGCAAAATACTTTTACCAGGTCAAATTAAGATACTTAAAATGTTTGCTTTTAAAAAATAAATTAAAACTGTATTTCCACGTTTGCAGTCAAACTGGAGAAAAGCCCACTCTGTTACAGGAAATATTTTTTTTAAAGGAGAAGGTGTCTTGGCTGTTTCTAAGAAGCCGAACGGCGAGTCGGCGCTATACTGCGCACCGCCGTTTGGCTCCTTTCGGCAATCGTGACGCAGCTTACGTGATGGGGGGAGCTCGTTTTTGGTCATCACGTCAATCACCAGCAAGTTAGGAACGCCCACTCCCACGGGATTCGCAACCCGGAAGCCGCGGGTGAATTAGCTGTACCGAGGTATGTACAGCATAAAAAAAAACAAAATAGGCATAATTGTATTGTAATGTGTCGGGACATTGTAATACTAGAAAGTAGTTTTAGGGTGAACCTCCCTTTTAACACTTTAACTTCTTGCCCCCCACATATCACACATGTGCAGCAGCAAAGTGTGTGTGTGTGTGTGTGTGTGTGGGGGGGGGGTTAACTACATACGCAGCATAAGTTTCTGTGCCATATGCATTCTCACTGTGCACTTCCAGCATAGTGGCTGAGCTGTCAAAGACCAGGAATGGCAAGCTGCAGGCACCTCCAGTGCCAGTGGAAAAGGGGTCAATAACGACCAAACAACATATTCAATCTTTTGTGTTTGTTATCCATCCTCCCAGCAATGAGCCTCAGCTGGCAGTGCAAGTGGAGACCGTATTATTACTATTATTATACAGGATTTATATAGCGCCAACAGTTGCACAGCACTTTACAACGTTAGGGCACACAGTACAGTTACAATACAATTCAGAACAGGAGGAATCACCCCTTATAAACATATATTTGTCTATGAGGATCATTACATACCAGCTACAACAAATTTACCATTTTGAGAGTATTCCAATAAAATGTATTGCCACTTAACGCACTTCTCTGGTATCAGTTATAGTCATCAGCAGTTAAATCGTTCACTTAAGTGTACAGCAGAAAGGGGCATTAGTGATCTCTTCACTGTCCAAAAAAGCAAAAAAAATAAAACCTGGCAAACACAATGATACATCTGATCGCAATGTGGACTTCTAAAACGAAGCAGCGTAAATGGCTTCCAAAACTCCAGATTGTTTATTTGAGATTATGCCTGGAACACTACAGATGGTTGTAATACCAGGAATTTTATTCAGTCTGACTTCTTAATATTTTCCCTGGGTGGAATCATTCCAAAAATGGAGCATAGTTTGAAGATCCCAATATTACATTTGTATGACCTGAGATGCTCTCTAAATAGAGAGTTCAAATGTAAAGCATTCTCCAGAGAGTCCAGAAACCAAGAAAAATAAAGAATTGTTTACCTATAATAACGTCATCATACGCAGGTATCCACTTTTTTGCAATCTCCTATATACCATAGCACTCAAAGAGTCAATGAGGTGTGTTACATAGAAATGTGCTGCCAAGTAAAAAAAATGTTGATAGAAGATAAGTGCAAAGTCGGACAAAACTCCAAAGTACAAACACGCATGTTCAGAAGCAATGCTCACCAAACACGACATTAGCAGATGATGCCCAAGGGGTGGCGCTAATAAGCTGAAAAAACAGGCAGTTTCGTGTTTGTTGACCGATAATTCTTTGCCGTTTGTATGCAATACAAGTTCCTGGCCAACGCTCTTCAAACAAAAGTCCTACACGTTGTCTGCAGAAAGTCCGATCATGTGTACGAGACTTTAGGGTGAGAAGAGGACACCACTCAATTCTTTGTACAGTCTAAACTGAAACAGAGAGAGTGGTGTCAGCTGCCTGCCAGGGCTGTTTGAATCTCCAAATTTTCTAGAAAGAAATACAAATATTTTGGCAGGTAAAACTGCTCTCATACACTGTATGTATTCCATTTGTGTATTTAGCTTTTTGCCTGGTGTTGAGCTTTTGGCTCCATGTACACTAGCAGGAGCTTTTGGCCTTTTTTTTTGCCAAAGCTCCTAAACTCAACTCCATAAAAGCCTAGGTGTCCATGTACACATAGGCTTTTAGGATCATTTAAGAGCTGCTGAGGTTAGAGGAGGTACAACCTCCCCTATCCTATCCATTATAATGCATGTGCTTCCACTGTGGAGGCTCTCAAAATTTAGAGTGAGGACTACAGAAAATACTGGGGTGCCTTGACGGGGCCTGTAGCTTATGCATGCATTTGCAAATGTGTGCAAACTAAAGCCCTTTTTTTAACGCATAATGTTAGACAGGATAATTTGGTTGGTTGCAGGCTGGTTGGTAAGATGAGCTGGGAATTTCTTTGATTTTGTTTAGTATACTAAACCAGGGGTTGACAAATTTGCTTGGAATCTAGGAGCCAGCTAAAAAAGTTAGGAGCCAGAAAACGCACCCCGTCCCGACGAGCTTGCGTGCAGAAGCGAAACACATTTCTGTGAGCAGCGCCCGCATATGTAAACGGTGTTCAAACCACACATGCAAGGTATCGCCACGATTGGTAGAGCGAGAGCAATAATTCTAGCCCTAGACCTCATCTGTAACTCAAAACATGCAACCTGTAGATTTTTGTAAACATCGCCTATGAAGATTTTAAAGGGTAAAAGTTTGTCGGCATTCCGCGAGCGGACGCAATTTTGAAGCGTGACAGGTTGGGTATGAATTTACTGGGCGTAACATTATCTTTCATAATATTAAAAAAAATGGGGATAACTTTACTGTTGTCTTATTTTTTTAATTAAAGAAAGTGTAATTTTTTCCCAAAAAAGTGCGCTTGTAGGACCGCTGCGCAAATACGGCGTGACAGAAAGTATTGCAACAATCGCCATTTTATTCTCTAGGGTGTTAGGATAAAAAATATATAATGTTTGGGGGTTCTAATTAGAGGCAAGAAGATGGCAGTGAAAATAGTGAAAAATTACATTAGAATTGCTGTTTAACTTGTAATGCTTAACTTGTAATACCAACGGCCACCACCAGATGGCGCCAGCTCACATCTGGTGGTAATAACTTGTAATACCAACGGCTCACCACCAGATTGCCCACCTTCCAAGCCAAGTCGCCAGGACACTATTTCTAGTCGCCATGGCAACCTGGCGACCAGGATTTGTCGAGCCCTGTACTAAACTATGTCACAAGTTGCAGGCAAGACCCTTACCTTACCGGGAAAGCAGACCCCGTTCCTTGTCACACTGATTTTCCGAAAAGGGATAGTTGGTGTTCTGCTAGGGACTCTCTCCTGAGAGTTAGGACTCTTTCCATTAAGCTGGCCATAGATGGATCAAATCTCGGCTGGTTCATCAAGGACCACATGAAATTCTAACCATCTATGGGCATGCTGGTTCTACTAAAAATCGATCGACTTCAGTACAACCAGCCTGTCAAACTGGCACAACGCAATAGTGCTGCAGACCAATGGCTGAGAGGGCTGACCAGTGTGTTCTGGGGGCATCAAAACCTAATAGCTCACCGTGGAGAGATTGCAAAGTTAGTACAGCAGCTCCTCCAAAGCTCATTCAGGGTTGTAGGAAAGAAAATTGCATCATCTATGGCTTGCCTTAAGTGTTGATGGGAGAATGCCTTCCACAGCACTATTGTATTCTGTCAGCGGGAGACCTTCCCAGCCGGCAGAATACAGTGATTCCTGCTAGTGGCTATGGCCGCTGGCAGCGATCGTATGTAAGAAAATTCAACAGGCTGGTTGTACCCAAGTTGATAGATAAATCGACATGGGTACAAAGGGCCAGATTCACAGAACAAATACGCCGGAGTATCTACTGATACTCCGGCGTATTTTCAAATTTGCCGCGTCGTATCTTAATTTGTGATTCACAAACAAGATACAACGGCATTTGGCTAAGATCCGACAGGCTTACAGCTTCGTACGCCTTCGGATCTTAGGCTGCAATACTTCGGCCGCCGCTGGGTGGAGTTTGCGTCATTTTCCAGCGTTGGGTATGCAAATTAGCTTTTACGGCGATCCACGAAGCTACTCGCGTGCGTTACGTCGTTTTTTACCGTCGCAAAGTTAAGCCATCCTTTTCATGGCTTAACTTTACAACAGCCATGTTAAAGTATGGCCGTCGTTCCCGCGTCGAATTGAAAAAAAAAATTTTTGGCGTAAGTACGTTACGCACGTCGCCATTCACAAACACGTCGGAGCGCCGTAATTTCGCGCAAAGCACGTTGGGAAATTTACTAACGGAGCATGCGCAGAACTTTCGGCGCGGGAGCGCGCTTAATTTAAATGGTACGCGCCCCATTTGAATTGGGCTGGCTTGCGCCAGACGTCTTTACGTTACTCCGCCGCAAGTTTATACTCAAGTGCTTTGTGGATCAAGCACTTACGAGAAAAACTTGCGGCGGTGTAACGTAAAGACGATACGTTACGCCGCCGCATTTGTACCTGAATCAGGCCCAATAATCCTACCCATACATGGATCACAATTCGTCCAATCCCTGCTAAAAATGTATGAATTTTGATCCATGTATGACCGGCTTTAGACCCTCACTACGAGGAATGCAGACGTGTAGAGGAAGGGGATCTACTTCACGCACGATTTTAACTTGAGATAAGGGTTATAGCCACAACTCAATACAAACTACATACTTGTTTTTTTTTTTTTTTAAATGACAGACACCAACAGACTTCAATGACAAGTGAGCTCCCTTTGTAGTAAGAATGGCCAGACTAGAGATTACTGAGAAACCATAATATCATTTGTAGAAACATGTGATTGTTTCCTTATGTGTCAAAAGCATTAGTGCAGAGATGCCGTGATCTGTACTACTTTGATCTGCAGCCACTTCTAAAATGCTCCTTCTAAACATCCAGAAAAGAACAAAATAAAGCTGGAAACACTTAGTAGGGGACCAGTGGCAAGTTTACTGCCTGAGCTACAAGTTCAGATGGTTTTCTAAAGAATAAAATAGACCTGTGTGAGAAACCTAAATGGACGGCAACAATGGACCCCTTGAAGGCCACATTCTAGTTCCAGGGTAGTAAACTTAATATATTCTGCTTCACAATGGGGTTGATTTACTAAAGGCAAATCCACTTTTTGCACTACAAGTGCAGTCACTGTAGATCAGAGGGGAAGATCTGAAATGAGGGGAAGCTCTGCTGATTTTATCATCCAAACATGTGCAAGCAAAAATGCTGTTTTTTATTCTCCTTTCATGTCCCCCTCGGATCTACAGCAACTGCACTTCCAAGTTCACTTTCAATGCATTTCCAAGTGCACTTTGCACTTGTAGTTTGCACTTGTAGTGCAAAGTGGATTTGCCTTTAGTAAATAACCCCCAGTGCAGGGCCGGTCCTACCATGGGACCCGCAGCACTTTCAGGGGGGCAGCAAATTGCCGCCCGCGCGCCATCCCATTCCGCCAGCTCCGCTCTCCACTCCACTGTGGGGCTAATTGCCACCCGACCGCTCTCCGCTCCACTGTGGGGTTAATTGCATGAATAGAGCCATAACAGGTTCTTTTTATACTCCTATATACATGTATAGAGCCATGATAGGTCCACTTTAGTTATCATGATAAAAAATAATGGATGTGGGGGCATTTTGGTGGGCGTAATTTTTTTTTTTTGGGGGGGGGCAGCATTTCATTCTTGGTACCAGGCAGCACACTGTCTTGGGCCGGCACTGCCCCAGTGACTTATGTAATCCAAAATTCAAATCGGAATAAGAGTGTGAGAATGCCATGATCGAGCTGTGGCTTTACAGGTATATTGCTTTGGGTCAGATTCCCTTTAGAACTGAACTCCAGGTAAAAATAATGTAAAAAGCATATATAAAGACACGTGCACGATTAGGTCTTCAGTTCCCTATGATCTTTTCTATAGTAAGGTTTATGAGAGGGAGGGGTACCATTCTCAGCCAATTGGGACCTAAATGGTTATGCCAGAGCATAAAGGATGCTAGAATACAGAAATGAACTCATCATTATGTTGCAGGCCCTCCTCTGTGCAAGGCTAGGGATGGTCCTAGACCAGGCTGTACTGCTTTCTTGCAGAAGAGCAAACTAAGGTATTAACCCCAGCTATAGTGTTTATTGGCAGAGTTACCTGGGCCTCAATATTAGGATTAAAAAACATGATATACAGTGTGTATTCTTATACACCATGTCTTACGTTTGCATGGAGTTTAGCTTTAAAGCGGAGTTCCACCCTAAAAACAATTTTTTTATGAACAGCTTGCCTTTAATGTAAAAAAAAAATCTTAATTTTTCTTTTACTCACTTCTATATGGCTGTTACTAGGCAGATTTCGTAATCTGCCTAGTTCCTAGTCCACGGGGTAGAACTTCCTGTCCTAAGACCCCATTGCCTCCTGGGAAATGATGACACTCATTTCCCAGGAGCCTCTGGGCATTACTGTGCCTAAAAATCCTGCAGGGAGCCTTGCTGAGATGACCTGAGTCCTCGTACACACGACCGAGGATCTCGACGGGCGAAACACATTGTTTTGCTCGTTGAGTTCCTTGTTGGGCTGTCGAGGAACTCGACATGCCAATTTTCTCCATTCCCGTCGAGGAGAAAGAGAACATGCTCTCTTTTTGGCTCGTCGAGTTCCTCGACAGTTTCCTCGTCGAAAAATGTACACACGACCGGTTTCCACGGCAAGCAAAAAAAACAGCAAGTTTCTTGCTGGTTTTTGCCGAGAAACTCGGTCGTGTGTACGAGGCCTCAGCCTCTAACAGCAGGATAGGTGCTTGGGATACTTGAGCCGTATTTGTTGCCAGCATCAGTGAAAGGTAGAAGGCAGTATGGGGGAAATAGGTGCCAGGCGATCTTCTGGCTTCAATGGGAGTGAAGGTCATGCCGACAGTAGTATCATGCACAGAAGCAGAGATAATATTGCTGTAATTACCTGTTCTAAAACATCTGGAGAACTTCTGTAATTTTTTTTTTTTTTTGCTTGTGGTTGCTCCTGGTTTACGCCTGCTTTTAAGACAAAAATATATCTAAAGCCATACATACGGTACATTTCACAAAAAGGGAAAAGGTCCAGCCTTTTGGTTTGCAAATGGCAAAATATACTCATGAATGGGTTTACCTAAAAAAAAGAGAATAATGAGTTAACTCCCGAGAGAAAGAAATAATCTATTGGGTGGCTGCAGGCAAGCTTTATAACTGATGTTCTTTAAGTATATTTTTAGTAGTCTTGGAGACATCCAGGTCTTTTCCAAAGATTCCATTCGTACTAGTCATTTATTATATCATGCTTTCTTGAGATTATTTTCCTTTATATACACAGGCTTCTTAATATTTAGGGACACCGAGTTTTCTCCATCACTATAATATTTATATTTTACTTTTTCCATTAGGTTTTACTTCAGTAAGATCTTTTTGGGTTGACTGTTGGATTTACCATCACCATCCAGAAAAAAAAATGAATGGGTTCACTCATTTCCTTTTCCCCCCTTACTGTTAATAACAGGGTTGTTGGAACCTATATCCTATTAACTCCCTAATATTTGATGATAAAATAACTCTGTATGTTCAGCACTAATCTTGCTCAATTCCTTAAAACAGAGTTCCACCCAAAAGTGGAATCTCTGCTGTTCTGCTTCCTCCCCCCTATGGTGCCATGTTTGGCGCCTTTCGGGGGGAGCGAGTACATGTTTTTGACAGGTACCCAACACCCACTTCTGGGAGACTCCGCCACCAGTTAGAAAGCTCAGAGCGCTTCACACACGCGCCATAGGGAACCGGCTGTGAAGACGAAAGGCACCACTGCCGGTTTCCCTTACCAAGAATGGTGGCGGCAGCACCCAGGAGCCGATTAAGAAATTGGCCTTAAATTTGTCCCAAGAAGATTTAGATACATTCGACCAATACTCCTTCTCGTACTTTAAGTCTCCGCCACCCTCTCCCTCAGGAGGGGATTTCTCGCCAGATACCCTTTCCACCGCCCCTGATTGATTGATTGATTGATTCTCTGATGTTAGTCAGGGTGTCACCCCCCCAGTCAATGCTTGCTATTTATTGGTGCGCCCCCCCTTCCTCTCCTCTTTTAGTATTGTATTCTGTTTCCTTTATATTGTTGTTACCGGTATCTGTAGGCTCTGTTTAGATAATCCTCCAGGCAAACCCAGGCCCTCTGAGTTCCTTACAGATCCTACCAGTTCATACCTTTGAGGTGACAATGATCACCATTTACCTCCTTATGGTTCATATGATTAATATGCCACACTCTGTTATGTTTACTGGATGCTTTGATTATTCTGTCAATGGCGTGTGTTTACTGGGGCAACTGCCCCTTTTCCTTTTGCCATGCTTGTTTTATCTTTTATGTATCATTTGTAAAAAAACTCAATAAACATTTTTTGGGGTTTCGACATTGCGGGATCGATAGACAGGTACAGTAATGCCCCGTACACACGATCAGGCTTTTGACCAGCCAAACTCACATCGGAATTCCAACGGAATTCCATCTGAGTAAAAGAGAACATGTTCTCTATCTAAACTCCGACGGAATTCCTCGGAAAATCCGATGGAAAAACCCTGATGGGGCATACACACGGTCAGAATTTCCGTTCGAAAAAGTATGTCTGACTTTTTCCATCTGAAATTATGATGGCGTGTACGGGGCATAAGTGTCCTAATATTAAAAGTCAGCGGCTAGCAATTTTTTGGTTGGGGTGGGGGCAGAACTACTCTACTCTTGCATATTGCTTCATATAATTTTGCACGGTGTTATATTATATAATTTAACAATATTAGTGGAAACAACAAGATTTATATTTTAGAGCATTTTAAAAAGTTTTTCCTAAAAGCTTTAAAAAGGCATACACATCAAGCGCCTCTCAGTGTGGAATTTGGATAAAAGAACAATATCATGTATTCAGGTGCATAACAATGTAAATGCATTGGCAAGCCTCTGAAGTTGTGCCATATTTACATATTTATCCCTGTTTACATAAACATATGTAAATATTCAGTATTATGTAGAACAATGCAGAGCTTGAATTACTATGAAGTTAGCATTACTGGTACAGGGAAAGTGACATTATTGTGGGAAGAAAGGAAGCAAATGGAAACAGGAGATTGGACACGTTGGGGAAAAATAACTAGTCTCGGTACAATGGCTAGAGCAAATATTGGCGTTACCATTGGCGCTTTCTTTTAACCACTTATTTTTATTTTACTGGTTTTACAAATATGCTTAGTCATTTGCATAGGATTACAGGATTAGGAAGATGTTTTTTTTTAAGGAAATCTGTCACAAGCAAAACAGTATTTAAAAAAAAAAAAATACATAAAGTAATCAGTCAGATTACTTCTGCCAGACGTGCATGCTTAAAAACCAGGAGATGACCGACTCACGATCACAGCTCTCAGCCAATGGCAAAGAGCGCTGATCGGAGTGCTCTGGCGGGGGGGCTGTCCCCCCTGTCAGAACACAACAGCTCAATGAGGGAGATTGCTGGACTAACCTTGCATAGTTAGTACAGTGTTTTCGACCTGAGCTGACAAGTTTTGGTAAAACTCATATAGTGTGTACCAGGCTTAAAGCAAACCATTGGCCTTGGAAATTTTAGTAAACCGGCCCTTGGAACCTATTGCATATGCCACCAAATTCTTGAATAGTTGCTGTTTTCCAAATCACCCATTATCCCACATATGGAGCGCACTATTATTTCAATTTCAAACCACAGCTCCAATGGCTGATAACCACTCCTGATGTTCCCATTGACCACCAAAATGTGATAAGCAGCCTTAAGGGCAGTACACACGCACACAGTTTCTGTTGAATATTCGGCCCGTGTGTACGGCAGCCGGTTCAGCCAGCTTCTGTTGAAGGGGCAAGACCAAAACATTTCTGCTGATTGGCATCCGATCAACACTCTCCCTGTCAGAACACAATAGCTCAACTGAAGGGATATGTTAGTACAGCAGCTTCTCCCAAGCTCTTCAGTTTTTTTTCAATTCAGCACGGTGGGTTGAACATAAAAAATAAAATAAAAGTGTGTATCAGGCTTTAGGCTGGCCATAGATGGTTCAAATCTCAGCCGGATCGGGAGGATTGAAACGTGTATGGGCAGGCTGAATGCACAGAGTTCATGGCCTGCTTTACTTTCTAACAGGGAGACAGTGGAAGCTGGGTCAAAGCTTGGCCAAAATACATAACAATACATAATACATAATTTTCAAGCCCAAATGACACTCTAAAAATTAATGAAAACACCTCGGTTTCTGGGTCCAGTTTACTCTTGATAAAGCCATGCTAAAATATTACAAGCAGTGGCCAGGCTCTGTTTAGCATTCAGAATTCCCTATTTAGCTACCATGCAGTGTACTACAAGTGCTGGCGACTTTTTTACTGTCAAGTTATTTTTTCCCTGTGTATCTCGGCAGATCCCCATAGCCACTAGAACAGGGTTGTGGAGAGGAAGCCCTTGTGCTCATCAACATAGTGGGACAAGAAGCTTGACTGTTCAGAAGCATAGGCTTGTTTTGACCAACTAATGTACCAAAACCTTGCCCCCCCCACAAAAAAAAAAGACAGAGGCTGATTAAGTTGGAAATAGGGCAATGCCACAGCTTTGCTGAATTTTCCAAATGTAACAACATTCAAAGTACCAAATAATGCCAGTCACACTTTTACCACGAGCAGCCATAACAAAACTCTAGTCTATGAGGCCTGTCTTCACCATCAGTGCCAGACAGGCATTGAACTGACTCCAGAATTAAACTTGAGGGCATAGCCCATAAATCAATATCAATCGCTGGCAAATTAAAAACTGCCAATAAAGCTGTGATGAAACTCTCAACGGATGAATGGGTGGGCAACTCTTGTGACGTCTGAATCTCCTCAGGATTAGTGAGAGGTGCCCCTGCATACCCTTTTTCTAGAGTTCTGGCTCCACCTAGTCACCACATGTCTTAATGGCCAATTCTAATAGAGCCACTTAACCTGTTTTAGGCTGATGCCCCCATAGATGCCAAGCTGGCAACCAATTCCAATCCCTAAGGGGGGGGGGGTTCAAGGGGCCTTCACTGATGGTTAAATTACCTTAATGCCCTGTTTCTGTGCCCATAAAGTTGTGGGGGAATCACCCAATTAGGACACAGGCAGCAATATGAAATTGGCAGAGGTTATAACTATGCATCCCTCTAAAAAGGTGGCTTCTGATAAATTATCCATACTTCCTATACCAGTGACCATCTAGGAAGTACACTAAGGTCAAAAAAATAAATACAAAATGTATCACTTCCTCAGTCTACAAAAAAACAAAAAGCTATTTTTCTGTATCTCAGTCTGCTGTTCAAACATGTTGATCTCCAATTTTATCTGACAGATTTGAATATGATTACAAATTTAAAGGGGTTGTAAAGGTTCATCTTTTATTTTCTAAATAGGTTACTTTAAGCTATTGCATTGTTGGTTCACTTACCTTTTCCTTCAATTTCCCTTTGTTTTCTTTGTCTGAATTTCTCACTTCCTGCTCCTCCTCAGTAAGCTGTTCTAAATGACTTTTCACCGCTCGGATGATGGTGGAAAGCTTACTGAGGAGAAACAGGAAGTGAGAAATTCAAACAAAGAAATAAAAACATTTAGAAGGGAAATGGAAGGAAAAGGTAAGTGAACCAACAATGCACTAGCTTAAAGGAACCAATTTAGAAAATAAAAGACAAACCTTTACAACCCTGTTTTCCTATGAGGAAGTGTTGAAAACATGATCATCATCTTCTTCAGGCACCTGTGATGAAATACTTGCACCTATTTTGTCATACTTAAGAAGGCAGGGCAAAGAGCAATGATCATGTAAACAGAACGGCCAGAATAACAAGAGATGAATTTCAAAAGGTTCCTGTGGGTTTCTTTATTGTATATTGCTCTTTGTCTTCTTAAACAAGGCTGCCCATAAAAATTTGAGGACATTCAAAAATTCAGACACAGTCCTCGTTAAATATTTGTTGCCCGACATCAAAAAGCCAAGACCAATTTAAAAATCAAAGATATAGAAGAGTTAACAATAAATGGAATATCTCGCTTGAAAGGGAACAGCTGGAGAAAAGCAAAGAAAAAAACTTTTTGTAATAAAGTTAAAGCGGAAGTGGAAACCTGGGTGTTCCCTGTTTGTGTCACATTCCACACAGACACCAGGGACCCTGCAAGAAGGCATATTTCACTCATATTAATTCCAGATTCTAACAATTGGCTTAATGGGATTTTAAAGCATTACATGAAATTTTGTGGACGGCCCTTTGAAATAAAAGACATTCAACAGTCGCCAACTTTGTTTTTCTTTCAAACCACAATACCTCTACCACCAATACAAAGCAGGGTGAGGAATTGGAACTTTAGTGTGCCACCCAGAGAAAACACACACATATACATATGTACGTACACATACACAGATTATATACCGTATTTACATATATACACATAGCAACTTCTTTATATTACAATTAAAAAAAGCAATCTATCAAGTTAGAGTGCAATCACACTTGCGAATGCACCCTGCCAGTGATTACATGCGAGAACCTCAGCGGGGGTTCTTGTTATAAGCTGCAAGTAAACAACCCTACTGAAAGCAATGGGAGGCTGCCAGCTCTCGCAGCTGAGCTACAGACAACATATGGCATATGAAACTGTCCTATCTATGGTGCCTAGGATCAATTTGGCAAATTGGGAAATCTCAAATTTGGAACAAGTAGACCCTCTCCTTTCTCCACATAAAAGGGAACAATGCTGCCATATTTGTGATTTTTTATTTATTTTTTGCTCCTGTGTCATATCTGTTCACTTATTGTTGCCTGTATTGCTAACTGGCACTGGCAACTGGCTATTGTCTAACTGGCACTCATTTTATAAATGTTTTTTTTCAGCTTTGGATAAAATATGGAAAGGTAAAACCACATTCTACAAGACCAGTAGCAAAGCTATGCGCAGAAGGGTCAGAAGCTTCATTGGAATAAATCTAAGGCCCCTTTCACACTGGGGCGGGAGGTGCGGTGGCGGTATAGCGCTGCTATTTTTAGCGGAGCTATACCGTCGGAATTGTGGCGGTATTCGGCCGCTGGTGGTGCGTTTCTAACCCCCGCTAGCGGTCAAAAAAGGGTTAATACCGCCCACAATGCGCCTCTGCAGAGGCGCATTGCCGGCAGTATAGCCACGGTTTCCCATTGATTTCAATGGGAAGGAGCGGTGGAGGTATCGGTAGCTCCTCTCACTGCTTCAAAGATGGAGGTAGCGGTAGCTCCTCTCACTGCTTCAAAGATGGAGGTAGAGGTAGCTCCTCTCACTGCTTCAAAGATGGAGGTAGAGGTAGCTCCTCTCACTGCTTCAAAGATGAGGTAGCGGTAACTCCTCTCACTGCTTCAAAGGTGGAGGTAGCGGTGGAGGTAGCGGTAGCTCCTCTCATTTCTTCAAAGATGCTGCTAGCAGGACTTTTGGAGCGGTCCTGCTAGCGCACTGCTCCAGTGTGAAAGCTCTGCTGTTTACGATCGGTTTGCACACGCTATTTTTAGCGCAATAGCGCCTACAAACCACCCAAGTGTGAAAGGGGCCTTAGGCTACCGTGGAGCAGAACTTTTATCCAGCCAAAATGTAAATAAAGGGAGGGACAACAGCCTGTAAAACCTAGGGTATGATAAGGGCCATGTTTATCCTCTCAGGTACAGGTCCTGTCAGTGACCACAGCTCTTTCAGCGATATCTGTGAAGATTGTGTCTAGACACTCACAGGAGAGCTGCTGATTCCTGCAACTGTAAAGCAGCATTTGTAATTACCCGTGCGAATGGAACATTGCTTTTTGGCCACAAAAAAAAAAAAAAAAAAAGACTTTTCAAATCCTTTGTAAATATTTCAAGAGACAGTTTCTTACATCTATAAAACTAAAGTAATTTTTTGTGGCATTGAAGAAAGTTGGGAAAAATACTTCTTTTGAGCGATGAAATGTTAAAGATATTTTGAGATGATACATAGGGTCTGGCTTTTATAAAACCCTATCCTATAAAACTATTAAAAAGAGTGCTTAAAAGGAAAGAGCTTGAAAGACTTTGACCCTTCTAGCAGAAGTAATAGCTAGTAAGAAAACCATCTAAAATGTCAAGAATTGTGGAGAGTGGTTACCAACAGGCCCAACTGTTCCTTGCATACGGCATTCAATACAATTGTTAGGTCCCAGGGAGCAGTAGTGACACTTGATTATAGGGTCTTCTGCTAATCTAGTGTTCAGTAATATTGGCAAAGTTGTCATTTTTATCACAAGAATGCTGGGTGATAATTATTATTGTTATACAGGATTTATATAAAACGCCAGTTTGCGCAGTTCTTTACAACATGAGGGCAGACAGTACAGTTACAATACAATTCAATACAGGTGGATTCAGAGGGCCCCGCTCAATAGAGCTTACAACCTAGGAGGGAGGATCAAATGATACAAAAGGTAATAGCTGTGGGGGATGATCTGATGGAGAAAGTAAAAGTACAGTTGTTAGGTGGGGGCCGGATAGACTTCTCTGAAGAGAATGATTTTCAGGCATTGTCTAAAAGCAAGCAGAGTAGGAGATAGTCGGACAGATTGGGGTAGGGAGTTCCAAAGTATGGGAGAGGCTTGGGAAAAGTCCTGGTGGCGAGCATGGAAGGAGGTGAAGAGGGAACTAGAGAGCAGGAGGTCTTGGGAGGAACAAAGGAAACAAGTAGGTTGGTGTTCTGAGACTAGGTTAGTGATGTAGCTGGGGGCCGAGTTGTGGATGGCTTTGCAAGTTATTAAAATGTTGTATTTAATTTGTTGGGTGAGTGGAAGCCAGTGGAGGGATTGACAGAGAGGTGTAGCAGACACTGAGTGGTTGGTAAGGTCGATGAACCTGGCAGCAGCATTCAGGATGGATTGAAGGGGGGATAGCCTGTATAAAGATAATCTAATGAGAACGGAGTTACAGTAGTCAAGGCGGGAGATGACCAGGGAGTGAACTAGAAGCTTTGTTGTGTCATTTGTTATGAAAGGGCATATTTTGGAGTGGTTAAGAGGGCAAGATTTGGAAAGTGTTTGGATGCAGAGCCGAAAGGAAAGTTCACGGTTACATCTAGAACCTTGGCATGTGGGGATGGGCTGATAGTAGGGCTATTGATTTTGACGGAGAGATCAGGAGCAGAGACATGTGGGGGGAGGGGGGGTGTCATAAGTTCCGTTTTGGATAGATTGAGTGGATGTGGCATCCAGGCTGATATGTCTGTTAGTAAATTAGTGATATGTGAGGAGACTGAAGGAGTGAGCTGAGGAGTAGAGATAATACTTTCTCAACTCCAGCCTAATGGAAGTCTAGGAATGTTGGTACTGAAAAGCTAACTTTGTTGAACTTTTTTATGCCATGTAAAAAAGATCATCCAAAATGTAGCATATATTTTTCTAGTAGTCATCGTATGGCCAGAGAGCAGTGTGAATAGCCCTGTACACATGACCGGGATTCCCGGCGGTAAATAATCCGCCGGGAATCCCGGGGGAAAACCAAGAACCTGCTCTGTAACTTTTCCCCTGTACACACCAGAGGTTTTCCCGTCGGGAAAACTGCGGTGAGAGCGTGTATGCTCTACTGCAGTGTTTCCCATAGGAAAAATTTTGGGAAAAAGACTGCCGGGAATCGCATACACACGGCCAGTTTTCCCGGCCAAAAGCGGTCATGGCAGTTTTCCAGACGGGAAAACTGGTCGTGTGTACGAGGCATAACACTTCAGAACTCTAATTTCTGAGAAATAAATTCCTCCTTGACCACCATGATGCCACTAGAATAATTTGTGACTGGTATCGAAGAACCTTCCTAACCACCAACAGAAGCATATAAAATAGGGCAAAGGTATACCCCTGACTGAGGTTCTGTCTGAGTTAGAGAGAATTACTTCTCTACTTTCTTGTTACTGCTGGAGGCAAAGAGGTCGACATCAGGAAACCCCCATCTGTCTAATTTCTTCGAATATATCTGGGTTCAGTTCCCATTTCACCTGCTGTACTTATACTTTGCTTAGGTAATCTGCCAAGACATTCAGAGACCCTTTGACATGAACTGCTAATAAGTATATATTTTCATCATCATGTTCATTATATATTTTCATATCAACAACTACATCTAATAGCCAAATTGTAGTATTTTTCTGATACACTTTATTCAATATAAATGAATAACATTTGACCAAGGGAGAGAACAGCTCAATAACATTGGATTTTGTCCCCATTCTCACAGAATGAATGTACATGTAGTTTCACAGGATGGATGCAAAATTGCTTATAAATACAGGCCTAACCTTTCCCCACACTGTCCAAAAAAAAATATATGTCTTTGTAATGTACATGGCAGCACAAAAAAAAAAAAAACAAGCGGATTGCAGTGAAACTATATCCAAGTGAAATATCAACCAATGGCATATACAAAAGTCCATCAAAATAGGCATTATATCTGTTACTGCATATCAAATCATCAATCCAAGCGCACAATGTGTTTCCCCCCTTTAATATACTAATACAAATATAAATTCCACTGTGGTCAGTTACTGCACAGGCATAAAAAACAGAGCTGTCATACATACAGGAAATATGCCTTTCTTTGAACCTCTTCCACTGAAGAGGCCTGGGGCAATGAATTGAGAACAGCTGTGCTTGCAGTCCTTCTCAGTTCACTGCACAAGTCATGCCCTTTCCAAATGTTCTACCCCTTATTTGATCTTCATCACCTTGGATGAAACACAATTCCATGTGAATTCTGCCAGGTGAGGAAGGACTGTTGCCCTGTCCCTATGTATTGTTATTATTGAGTAGTCCACATTAGGAAAACCATGCAGGCTGCATACAGTAAATATAAAAATTCTACACACCCCTGTTAAAATGTCAGGTTTCTGTGATGTAAAACAAATTAGATAGATAAAGATAAATCATTTTAGAACTTTTTCCACCTGTAATGTGACCTATAAACTGTACAAATTGAAAAACAAATTGAAATCTTTTGGGAAGGGGTAAAAACTAAAATCACGTGGTTGCATAAGTGTGCACACTGGCTTATAACTGGGGATGTGTCCAGAATTATGCAATCACGTTCAAATTCATGTTAAATAGGAGTCAGTACACACCTGCCATCATTTAAAGTGCCTCTGATTAACCCCAAATAAAGGTCAGCTGTTCTAGTAGGTCTTTTCTGACATTTTATTAGTTGCATCCTACAGAAAAAGCCATGGTCCGCAGAGAGCTTACAAAGGATTAGAGGGATCTCATTGTTAAAGGGTATCAGTCAAGAGGGTAGAAAAGAATTTCCAAAGCATTAGAAATACCATGGAACACAGTGAAGACAGTCATCATCAAGTGGAGAAAATATGGCACAACAGTGACATTACCAAGAACTGGACGTCCCTCCAAAATTGATGAAAAGACCAGAAGAAAACTGGTCAGGGAGGCTGCCAAGAGGCCTACAGTAACATTAAATGAGCTTCAGGAATCTTTGGCAAGTACTGGCTGTGTGGTACATGTGACAACAATCACCCGTATTCTTCATATGCCTGGGCTATGGGGTAAAGTGGCAAGATGGAAGCCTTTACTTAAGAAAAGTATCTAGGCCCTGCCAAATTTTGCAAAAACACATCTATTGTCTCCCAAAAGCATGTTGGAAAATGTGGTCTGATGATGAAACCAATGTTGAACTTTTTGGCCATAATTCCAAAAGATAGGTTTGCCGCAAAAACAACATTACACATCACCAAAAGAACACCATACCCACCCTGAAGCATGGTGGTGGCAGTGTTTTTCTTTAGCGGGAACAGGGGCTTTAGTCAAGGCAGGGGGGATTATGAACAGTTCCAAATACCAGGCGATATTGGCACAAAACCTTCAGGCTTCTGCTAGAAAGCTGTACATGAAGAGGAACTTCATCTTTCACCATGACAACTACCCAAAGCATACATCTAAATCAACAAAGGAATGGCTTTACCAGAAGACAATTAAAGTTTTGGAATGGCCCAGCCAGAGCCCAGACCTGAATCCGATTGAAAATGTGTGGGGTGATTGGAAGAGGGCTGTGCACAGGAGATGCTCTCGCAATCTGACAGATGGAGTGTTTTTGCAAAGAAGAGTGGGCAAATATGCCAAGTCAAGATGTGCCATGCTGATAGACTCAAACCCAAAAAGACTGAGTGCTGTAATAAAATCAAAACATGCTGCAACAAAGTATTAGTTTAAGGGTGTGCACACTTATACATCCACATTATTTTAGTTTTTTAGTTTTACTTCCCTCCACCTAAAAGATTTCAGTTTGTTGTTCAACTGAGTTGTACAGTTTATAGGTCACAATAAAAAGGTGAAAAAAGTTCTGGAATGATTTATTTTGGTCTCATTTTTTTTACATCACAGAAACCTGACATTTTAACAGGAGTATGTAGATTTTTTTATATCCACTGTATATATTGAATTTGTGATAATGTATGTAATGCCTACAATAACGTCTAGAGCTTTCCTCTTAAGTGTAGTGGTGGAAGATGGGCAAGCTTGCCATAACCTACTTTTCACACACTATAAGTATTGCTTCCTAAGTTTCTTTTGTTTCAAAAAAACAAGTAGCACTAGTAATGAGGAGGAATAAGTAGTAATAAAGCAAAGGGATGCCTCATTTAACAATTTAAGTACCAGCCTGTAATACCCCTTTATTACCTGGCCATTTTTATAGCTCTTAGGGATGGGATACCTTAACGGACCATTAACCTTAACTGCAACACTGTACTTTAATGAATTTTATAAAATTTTTGAGAAATTTCTTTTGGTGGTTTTTAAAAACCACTGTGTTGTGTTTACTATATAAAAAAAAAAACATAAAAAAAAAAGTGTCATTAAAAATAGCTTTCCCTTACTTTCTGTTACATTAAAAATGACAGGACAGTGCGAAAACCCCCAAAATTACCCCTTTTTAAAAAAAAGTTGTCACCCTAAGGTGATCTAGTTTTTTGCCAGTATAGAAACTGGTACTGAAGAAATAAAAAAATGGAGTTTGTCAACGGTGCATTGGATACAGCGCATAGAGGTCATACACAGAGGGAGATGAAAGGGTTAATGTACCAGTTCACATACACCGGGAGAATGGAGATGAAGGTTGGACTTGTGTCTTTTTTCAACCTCACCTACTATGTAACTATGTAAAGGGCTAATGTGCATATATGCAGGATAAGGGATGAGAAAAGATAATATACAGGGCACAGAGAAACTGTGTGGAGATCAGATGTGTAGGAGGGGTGCGGGTGAAAGGTTAAAACTCAACTTGAATTTGCATGATTCCTACTGTGCTCAGGAACTAATAAATGAGTCACGTTAGTTCCTGTTTCATACATTTTAAAGAGGAAGGGGAGGGCTCTTAAATGTAAACACACACTGTTTACATCATGTGATTGCTGTGATTGGCCACTCTGATCGATCACAGTAATCTGGAGGTTTAGAGCTGCTCGGATTGGCTCTGTACACAGTGTCTACGAACAGAGGAGCCATCCAAGCACATATTTGTTTACCGGCATTAACAGACAGAACGAAAAAAAATGTATTTATAAATGTTGAGGAACTAACAAAAAAGTATTACTGGCGTTTTATCAGCATTGGGATCCCAGTGTCTGGAGAAAATGTATGTTTTGTGTTGAAGCGTTTGAAATAATAGATGTGCAAAAATAAACTGGAAACACCACAACTGATGGAAGCTGCATAAAATATACAGATGTTTATACACAGATACATAAATAAGGGTGAATAGGGCCTTCAGATAGGCAGGTGGGAAAATCACAAAGAAAATGAGGTTCAGTGTGGAAAAGGGAAATTTCTGCATTTAAGAACTTAAAATGTAAATTCAACACATAATTTTGATCGGAAACTGCTGAGCAAATCTTCAAAAAATGAAGACTCATAACTTTGATGCCAAAAGCAAATATCACATTAAAATCTATAATTTTTTACAGAATTTCCAGTATCCTTTAAAGGGATTTTACTATCAAGAGTTTATTTAACTTTGAATTTATAAGCTATTTATTTTCTTTGAGGGGTTGTGTATAATTTTATATTATTAGCAATTTTGGGTTTTCTTCTTCTGGGTCTGCGATACAGCAATTTTTTTTTAACAAGTATTCAATGCATCCAGCAGTTGAATACTTACAGTGGCTGCAGAATGAAGAGGCAGCATTCAATACATGACCACTGGAAAGGTAATTATAATCACATCTCCTTTTACAGGTGAAGCTTTGAGTTAAAAATGAGTGTGGGGTGACAAGGTCACTTTGCATTTTCAGTACCCGTAAACTTGCAGTATACATCCAATCGTCCAGCTTTTTTTGCAGGATTGTCTTGGAATTTGACCTAAATCCCGCAAATCCAACCTATATCCCGATGCTGGGTTCTCTGGAAGGTTTTACCCCCTTCCTTAACAGGCCATTTTTGTACTAGGTTGCTTTAACTGACAATTGCGAAGCCATGTGACGCTGTACCCACAAACAGAGCTTTATTTTGGTGTTATTTGATTTTTTTGCGCTGCTATAAAATATTCTCAATAAAAAAAAAAATATCTAATTTCTTCATCAATTTAGGCCAATTTGTATTCTGTTACATACTTTTGGCAAAAAAATAAAATGAAAAATATCAGAAAAAGCGTATATTGATTGGTTTTCACAAAAGTTATGGCATCTACAAACTATTGGATGGATTGGTGAACTTTTTAAAAATGTTTTTATAAATGACGGCGATCAGCGGTTTTTAGCGGGACTGCGACATTGCGGCGGACAAATCTGCAACTTAGTGAGAGCAGAGTGACAGAGGTGAACTCAACACTGTGCCGCTTCTCCTTTAGGGCAGCCCGGCCTCAGAGCAAATGGGTTAAATAATGTTGGCCATCAGCCTGAGGACATCTAATGGCAGAAATTTAGAAAATGATGCATGGAATAGACTCCCAGCAGAGGTACAGCCAACAGTAATGCCGTGTACACACGACCGTTTTTCATGACGAGAAAAATTAAATTTTCTTAATTGGTCATTAAAAACGATCGTGTGTAGGCTCCAGAGCATTTTTCTCGACGTGAAAAATGGGCATTAAAAATTTAGAACATGCTCTAATTTTTCTCGTAGTTTTTCACGTTGAGAAAAACAGTCGTGTGTAGGCTTTAGCGACGGGAAAACAACGTGCATGCTCAGAAGCAAGTTATGAGACGGGAGCAATCGTTCGCGTAAAACCCTTTATAGTGCCGTCGTACGTGTTGTACGTCACCGTGCTTTGCTTGAGCATTTTTTTTTCACGATCGTGTGTATGCAAGGCATGCTTGACAAGAATCACATAGAGAAAAACAATGTTTTTTCCATGACATTAAAAACAGTCGTGTGTACGTGGCATGGGTGGGTTGAGCCATGCTTGGGACAAACAGATCTACTACAAAAACAAAACAAAAACATTTATAAACATTTAAAAAAATGGGATCACTGGGTAATTTTTTTGCTGTCGCTCAGGGACTGCAGGAAAAAATATCTATATTGAAGCGGAATAAAGCAGAAAAAGCTTGTTATGTTATATTATAGTTTTACCATTTTTTTGGACTGGAGATGTGCATCAATTACTTAACAAACATCCTTTGTTTTACTGGTTTAGCTTGTGGCCTTATTAGAATTTCTGAAATGAGATCTAGAAGGTCCTGGATATAAACACTTAATTATTATACTTAATTTTAGAGAACTTTTCATCTTGACATAATTTTGTTATTGGTGCCAATTTATGCCATGATTCCAAAATTATTCCCAGTCCAACAGTTTATGTAGATATATTCGCCAGTACACCGAGGATCATTTAGAAAAACGTCCAAAAAATTTTTAATGCATAGAAACGATCACAAAAAAGCAACGTTTCGAAGTCGCACAGGACCTCTTCGTCAGGCAGGACGTTTTTCTAAATGATCCTCGGTGTACTGGCGAATATATCTACATGATCGCTTTTCCAGTTCCCAGCTCGTGATCGCTTTAGCAACCTCTTCTTTTTTTGGCCGTTCTGCAGGAAGGTGTGCAATTGGAATATTTTTGAGACCATACCAACAGTTTGTCTATTGGAACTCAAACGCACTTGGGGGACAACATTTTGTTCAGTTTTCAGGTCTTGTGCCAAGATTATCCTATAAGACCATCTAATAAGGCCTCGTACACACGATAGGTTAACCAGAGGACAACGGTCTGATGGACCGTTTTCATCGGTCAAAACAGATCGTGTGTGGGCCCCATAGGTTATTTAACCATCGGTTAAAAAAAAGCCAACTTGCTTTAAATTTAACCGATGGATTCCTAACCGATGGGTCAAAACCGATCGTTAGTAGGCACGACCATCGGATAAAAATCCAGGCATGCTCAGAATCAAGTCGACGCATGCTTGGAAGCATTGAACTTCATTTTTTTCAGCACGTCGTTGTGTTTTACGTCACCGCGTTCTGACACGATCGGTTATTCAACCGATGGTGTGTGGGCGTGACGGACCATCAGTCAGCTTCATCGGTTAACCAATGACAACGGTCCTTCAGACCATTCTCATCGGATGGACTGATCGTGTGTACGAGGCTTAAGAGAGTCTTCTACCATCGGGTTGCCTTGTCTAGATTGCCCTCCTATTCCTATGCTTACCACTACTATGCCTGAAGTGGTTGTACCACATTCTGGTAACAGAGTTTTAAAATAAAAAAATGGTTTTTCAAAAACCCAGAGACAGATCACGGCTGGTTCCTTGCAGTAATATACAGTATATATCCTGAATATACTTTATTCTCTTATATTTTTAACCTGTACAATTCATTCCCAAGCTCAGAACTGTCCTTTTATCATCTGAGAATCTTAATGAACAGGTCAGGTCCACAATGACATCATGACCCATTTATCCAAGTGTGAGTACACATAAGCAACAGATGCACATTGCACCTGGCGCTCTGTTCTGAATCTTTTCTGCCAGCTGCACCCTTATCTCGCTTACCTCTTTCTCTAGTTGGGGCAACCTCTCGGGGAAACCATTGGCAGGAACAGGTGCTGCAGCATCAAAACCTGGCAGATTCTACAGGCACTGCTGGTCAAATTGTGTAGCAAAGCAAAAATCATGTCAATGCAGATATTAACCCAATCACTATAATCCCATACGTATTAACGCGTGACTGTAATTTTGACTGTAAAGTTTTCAATCAGATTAAAGTGGTATTAAACCCAAAACTAAAAATGAAATATATTACAGCTTACCAATCATTATATGTAGTGGCTGTATTAGTTATTTTTTTTGGTAGGCTTTTTCCTTCCTCTGTTTTCACCTGGTGATCGATACACTAACACATTGAAGCCAAACTCCATCTCACACTTTATAATCAGTTACAGCTAACTGTCCCCCCCCCCCCCATTTAGGGCCAGGCTGAGTTCATAAAGGAGAGCGCATCGACTCACAGCAGGAGTCCAGTGTGACTACATTCACCGTTTCAGGTCCAATTTCAGTCTGAATTTGGACCTGAAATGGACCAAAAACTCACAGGACAGTTCAATTTGCACCGGAGCCGCTGTGGAGATGTGTGAACCGGCTCCATAGAGAGATATAAATAAAAATAAATACTGTATATGCAGCTGATGACGTATATGGCGCATGCACTCTGAAGGAACGGCCACCCGTGCCATTTCTTCAGAGCCATGTGCCGTTACTGGTGGCTCCCACGTACATGCGTGGAAGTGACGTCATGCAGCTCCTGCTTTTGTCAATCAAATCCTGTGACACTGGAGCAGGTGGAGGGGCCAAGTCCTGCTGTCTGTGTCAATGGACGCAGTAATGGGTGCACCCATAGCTTTCTGTGGGGGCACCCAATAAAGGGGAGGAGCCAGGGGTGCCAGTGGGGAACCCCAGAATAGGAGGATCGGGGCTGCTCTGTGCAAAACGATTACACAGAGCAGGTAAGTATAGACATGTTTGTTATTTTTATTGAAAAAAATAAAATACAAGACGTTACAAACACTAATGCTGAGCGCTTCATACTTCTGTATAAACATCTTCACCTAGTTTTTATACTCGCACATGTTTTATCAATGATAAAAGACAAATACAACATGAACATATAAAAGGGGCCTATAAATATTTGCAACGAGGTAGAAGAACAATCACATTGTCAAAAGTTAAAAGCAAAATATGAAGCAGACAACTATGTGAACCCTCCTAAACCAACAAAAAAACGGCATCTTTCTCATTTGTCAGTTCAGTGTCTGGGGCTCACGCCACAAGCAGAAAACATGAAAGGCAAAAATCCTACATAATTAAATTCTTTGTTGAACTGCCAATGGAAAATAAGACGATTGAGGCATTACAATAGCGGCATTCATTCAGCAAAAAAAGTAGGTGTTCAGAAAAAAAGACACTCACGTCTAGCTAGGATAACAGACACCATTTTGTTATGGAGTATCCTGGTCACATATCTACTTAATGTGAAAGATAAAAAGATTTTCTCCAACTTTTGTATATTTAGACAACGTGATAAGCTAGAAATAATCTGCTTTTAAAAGGCAAAAAGAGACCAAAACAAAATATCCAAGTAAAAAATAAATGACTTAAACACAGCAAACAAAAATCTATCTTTGTAGGTATACATGTATACAAAGCAGACAGATTTCTTTATATCTGTGATCCAGTTATAAGACTTTTTACATTAAGTTTACATAAGACATTTATGAACTACAGAAAAACAGTATAACAAAGTAAAGTATCGATTCCTACATCCACAACGTATCCCATACACTGTACCTTTAGCTCTTACAAGCCCAGTAAACAGCATTTGCACATCTTTAAAGGAATTCAGTTATTGCTTCTGTATAAGACTAATAGTACTTTAGATGTATTCAGTAGCACAAATAAAGTTGAATATACAGGTAATCTAATCAATTAGAGTGATTAGCAATCAACTTTTTGCTTGAAATATTTTTTGTTCAATTTCCCATTGATGCTGCTATAGTTTCAAAACTACAGCAAGTGTGAACTGGAGCAACCAATCAGATTCTCCATGCACAATGAACTTACTGGTGTTAAAGGGGTTAGACTCTGTATAATTAAAGGGGAATTACACTGCATTTGAGCACCAAAAACACTATTTAATTCATTTTTAATATTCAAAGCAAACTTTGCTCTGGCAGTTGACTGTTCCTTTTTGTCCTCACATGCAATGCAGTGCTATGGGCCCTGCATTGGTTTTGATGACATCATGGGCATCTAACCATTTGGGCATAAGGGAGAAGAAGCTTCAGGGATCTGGCCTGCAGCAATGACGAGACTTCGGGAGCGGCAGGTCAGATAAGTAAAACTTATTTTCCTGGCCCCTTTAATGTAAATGAGCATTTAGCCCTCACAGTACTGGGCAGCCAATCCAAATGGAAGGGAAGGTTTTTACTTCCCTGGAGTTCGACTTAAAAAGGCATTTTCACTTTTGCAGCCCAATCAGGATAACACCTAGTGTATGTGTTGTATAATCTCATTCAGATAACATAGCTTTTATTCTGTGACGGATCTCGGATACCCCGGCTGGGCACCTCTGCCAGACCTGTGTCTCTTGTTCCCGAAATGCACCCGCAGCTGGTAGACTCGCCATAACCAGCCCTAACCCGCCAATCACAAGGCAAACCCCACAGGTGTTGAGGGTTAAACATGCAGAGCATAAACAAAATACAAAACATACACCTTTAAACACAGTTAGGGGGAGACACAGGTCTGGCGGTGGTGCCCAGCCAGGGTATCCGAGATCCTTCACAGTGGTGGCAGCAGTGGGATCTGTCACATATTCTACTTGTTCTTTTCCAAAACTGATGTGTTCTTCTGCTTGCAGAGGAGTTTAATAAGTTAACATTTACCACAGTTAACCCTGTCTGTACTGTTCTGACAGATCTTATTATCAATTGTAGCACTGTCTGTCCTAACAAATGGTTAAAGAACTCAGAGCTGAGCTTCTCCATGACATGTTAATGAGGAGAAGCTCATTGTGTCCCTATTTGTCAGCCATGACAGGGACATGTTGAGTTTCTGCTCAGTTCAAGTCTTTCAGAGTAGTTTGCAGAATTGCTAGAAAGGCCAGAAATATTTTAAGTTATTTTGGTAACACATCAAGTTTTAGTTGGGTCGTCTACAATTTTGTTGTAAAAGTGGAAATACACATTACAACCTTGTAGGGTAGAAAAGAATAATGAGTATATGCAAATATATGCAAAGTACTAGACAGAAGATGGCTCCAAGTATTAGGCAGACGATGGAGTGGACATTCATGACCTTCCTCCTAAATAAACAGGTGTGCTTATGTTAAGTGAGTCTGCACTGGGCAACATTGGCCTAAAACCAGGAAAAAAAGCAAAGATAAGCCAGGAAAATGAAATCATTACCAGCCAGCTACAATGTTGGCAGGGAGAACATTGAGTTATGAGGCACTCTTGTAAAACAGTAAACGTTGGTCATAGTAATTAAAGAGATGCTTTATTAAATTTTCTAACCTGGACTAGAGGAATGACATTTGGCATATGACTCCTTCAAAGGGTGACACAAACTTTAATAAGTTCTATGCACTACGCCCAAGGTTATCGAGTAACAAAATACGACAGGCCCTATGCTATCTGATTCTTGCAGCATTTCTAAAAGAATAATTGGTCAACTTATGAGATGCCCTCAAAATGTAACTTTCCCATTTCATCAGATGAAAGAAAAGAAAGAAAGAAAAATACTAGGGCAGAAAGAAAAACAGTGACATTCTTTCATCACATGCCAGTGTCTGAAACAGAGCTTTCAATATGCCAGTCTCATTTTGCACGCCATGAGTATTGTCGGTTTGTGTGACAATTGCGTGGCACACCCAGTCTACTGCCTAATGAGCCAAGCTCTTTCAAGTACATAGTAACACCGGTTCTGAAGGAAGGAAAGGACGGAAAAAGGAAAACAGGCAAAAATACAATTATTTTTAGCGCACATATACATAGCAATAATGAAAAGAAAGCAAGCCGAAGCTGGGTTGAATTGTGTGGATAGTACAAGGATAGCTCTCCCCAATTGGGGGTGCTGTATACATTTCAGTTCGCTTTTTTCCCCATCAAAGACAAAGACATCATCATGGTTAATATCTTATTTTTCAACCAATTATGTAGTATTTATCGGCGTATACCGCGCACTATTTTGCCCTGAAAATCAGGGCAAAATCGTGGGTGCGCGATATACGCCGATACCCGCTTTCCCGCCATGAGTTTGAATACTGCGCCCGCATATAGCGAGCGCAGTACACTCGTGAATCTTCGGCCAGTCTCGGCGCCTCTCGTACTGACGTCCTGACGTCCTGAGCGTACAGGACGTCAGTGCGAGAGGCGCCCGAGCCTGCCCGAAGATTCACGAGTGTACTGCGCTCGCTATATGCGGGCGCAGTATTCAAACTCATGGCGGGAAACGAGCGGGAGGACGCCGCCGAAGGACGCCGGACCCGCCGAAGATGGACACCGGACCCGCCGAAGATGGACACCGGACCCGCCGAAGATGGACACCGGACCCGCCGAAGATGGACGCCCGACCCGCCGAAGACGGACGCCGGACCCGCCGAAGAGGACACCCGACGAGGCCGCAGAAGGACGCCGACCCGACGAGGCCGCAGATGGACGCCGCGCAAGACATCAAAACTGTAAGTACAAAACAACAAAAAATCTTTTTTTCCCACAGGATTGGGGGCCACTTTGGGGGTGCGCGGTATACGCCAGAGCGCGGTATACCGCGATAAATACGGTATTTATAAAACTCAGAGGGATTATTAAATGTTCAGGTACTTTAATTGATATAAGACACTCAAACATTATAAGACTGAGATAGTTGACTATGTTAGTCAGGATAGGAATATGGGTCCCTGCGTGGCCGTTGTTTTCGGGTGACTGTCACGTTGACATAACCTAGATGTTGTATATCTTATGCTGGCCATAGACTCCACGAAAAATCGTTCCGAAAGAACTTTCGAAAAACGAAAGTTCTTTCGTGAGTGCAAACGATAGTGCCATCATGTAATGGGCGATAAATCGTTCAGTGGACTTAAAAAAAAAAAAAAATGGTTCGTTTTTTTTACATATACCTAGTGCAGAAACTTCAGACGGGAAACACATTAACCTTCCGATTTATCGTTCGTTCGGCAGAAAATTTCCAAACTTGTCCTTCGTTTTTTCGGCTCAAAAACGTCCAAACGATTTTCGATTTTGTGCCCATTAACTGGCCGAAAAACGAAAGATCTTTCTTTACGACCGATTTTTTTTGTATAGTGTATGGCCAGCATAATTTAATAAATTGTACAATAAACATAAATAATAAAAAAAAAACATTATAAGACTGCTGTTCATAAGAAGCATCAGCTGTTAGCCATGCCTCCCAAAAAGAAGCTCTCTGAAGACAAATCAAGAGTAGGTGATCTGCATAAGGCAGAAAAGGATATAAAGAAATCTCAAAGTGTTTTACACATCCATCAGTCTACAGATAAACTGGACATAAATGGAGACAGTTTAGTGCTGTGGTTCCTCCTCGAAGTTGGTGCCCACTGCCCAGCAAAGATGACTCCCAAGGCACAATGCAGAAACCTCAGTTAGGTAAAGAAGAACCCACGTGTAACAGCTAAAGGCTCGGAAACATTGCTGGAACTGAAAAACATCCCCTTTCACAGAAAAGTTTTCTATGAAAAGGGATGCTATTATTGAGGAAGCTGCTGCTCTCCAAACAGAAAAAAAAGAAGAGGAAGAAATTGTGGCACGCCAGAAGATTACCAAAGAGCACATTGACAAACTGCAGCGTTGCTGGGAAAAAAAATATGTGGAGTGATGAAACAAAAGGTAAATTGTTCAGGAAGAATACTCAGCACTATGTATGGCACAGAAAGGGTGCAGCTAACCAAAATCAAAACATCCTCCCAAAGGTGAAGTATGGCGGAAGGAAAAACATGATATGGCCTTGCTTCGCTGCCTTAGGCCGTGTACACACAGTCGGTCAAAACCGATGGAAACGGACTGAAGGATCGTTTCATCGGTCCAAACCGATGGTGTGTGGGCCCCATCGGTCAGTTATCCTTCGGTCAAAAATTTTAGAACTTAAATTTAAAATTGAACCGATGGACGCCTAACCGATAGGTCAAAACCGACGGTTAGTATACAAAAGCATCGGTTAAAAACTTGTGCATGCTCAGAATCAAGTCGACGCATGCTTGGAAGCATTGAACTTCATTTTTCTCAGCACGTCGTTGTGATTTACGTCACCGCGTTGGACCCGGTCAGTTTTTTAACTGATGGTGTGTAGGCACATCAGACCATCGGTCAGCTTCCTTCGGACCGTTCTCATCGGATGGACTGATCGTGTGTATGCGGCCTTAGGCCTCGTACACACGACAGAGTTTCTCGGCAGAATTCAGCGAGAAACTCGGTCAGAGCCGGATTCTGCCGAGAAACTCTGTCGTGTGTACACTTTCGGCCCGATGGAGCCGCCAAGGAACTCGTCGAGAAAATAGAGAACATGTTCTCTATTTTCTCGTTGTTCTATGGGAGAACTCGGCCCGCCGAGCTCCTCGGCGGCTTCAGGGCTGAACTCGCCGAGGAACTCGACGTGTTTGGCACGTCGAGTTCCTCGGCCGTGTGTACGAGGCCTTAGGGCCTAGACCACTTGCCATCATCAAGGGGAATTCCAAGTTTATCAAAATATCCAAAAAGAATGTCAGGATGGGGTGTCCACCAGCTGAAGCTTAGTACGTTGTAAAAGTTGGATGATGCAGCCAGACAATAAACCTAAGTAAATGCACCACAAGACTGGCTATAGAAAAAGAAAATGTGCCTTTTGGAGTGGCCCAGTCAGAGCCCAGACCTTAACCTCATAGAGATGCCATGGAATGACCTCTAGAGAGCCATTCACGCCAGACACCCTATAAATGTGTAGGGGAAGCAGTTTTGTAAAGAGGAATGTTCACAAAATCCTCCTGAATGTTTTACAGGTCTGACCCACAGCTACCAAAATCTTTGGCTTGAAGTCACTCCTGCCAAACAAGGTTTGACCAGCTATTAATGCCAAGGGTTCACCTACTTTTTCCTGCAGCACTGTAAATGTTTATTGGGTGTGTTCAATAAACATGCATTCAATTAGAATCAGCTTAAGAGCACATTGGGTTTGTCTATTGTTGGGACTTAGATAAGGATCAAAACACAGTTTATGGCAAACAACTGAAGAAAACCAGTTTGTTTCAAGGGGTTCCCAAACTTTTTCTTGCCATTGTATAACTAGAAACAGATGACTAGAGGATGCACTCAGAAAACTTAGACCCTAACAGAGCCTCACCACCAATGTTTCTCCCGTTACAGCTGATCCAATCCTGCAATATTTATTATTCTGTCAACTAAAACAGCTTGTACATACGGATACAGTGGTTCTTCTACAATATAAGTGGTATTCTGTTGCTCCAAAAATACTTTGATTTTGGCACTGCTTGGTGTTTCCTCTGAGTTCTCAGCATCATAATCAAACATGCTGTTGGGATAAGCTGGTATTTGGGCTATTCCCAAATGTTTTAGCTTTTTGGAAATGCAAGTTGAAAAACCTGCCCAGCCAGTACTAGACCAAGTGGGAAACCAGTATGCATGTTTTTTCTCCAGTGCAAATAGGATTTCATGAGGCCACTACACTAGTAGGATTAAAAAGCACCAGAAGAGGTTATCCTTAGACCCAGTTCACACAGGGGCGGCTCGACTTTGGGGGCGAATCAGCAAGAAGATCTCAAGATGACTTCAGAGGCTACTTGTAAAATTACTTCTGTTTGGAAGTCAATGCAAGTCGCCCCCAAAGTTGTGCAAGAACCCTTTTCTAAGTTGGAGCGACTTGAGTCGCTCCAATTTGAACGGTTCCATTGAATAGAGCGGAGCGCGACTTGTCAGGCGGCTGAGTAGCCTGACGAGTCGCCCCTGTGTGAACCGTGTCTTAATACAATTCAGCTTAATGTATTTGTAAAATATGATACTGTATTCTTTTTGTCAGAGATCAGCGAAAGATACATTTAACACAGCCAACAGGGTATGTTGGAAAATCTCAAATCATGCTTCATCATAGTTTACTGTGCTGCATAAATGCCTTTATTGATAACCTAATAGGTATTCAAATTGTGAAGTCCTATACAAAAATATTGTGTTTTTTCAGCTGCAGCCACAAAAGCCGTTTACACCATTTTTCTTTTCTTCCAAGCTATGACCAACGATTTCTTATAAAGGGTTTTCACATGCAAATCTCAGAATGGTCTGGCTTTGATACTTCCAAATAATGATGAAGCATGCTTGCACCTTACTACAATCTAAAACGTAATATTGGCCATTAAAGCTACCAATCATACTGATGGGCCAATAAGAACATGTGGTGGAAGAACATAGCAGCAAGCTTCAACACCACCCATAGTTTTGCCAGCATTTGGCTTAGACAGGAAGGTTGCTTTAGAAATATTCACACATATCTAGATTTCTGCATGTACACACGACCGGTTTTCTCGGCAGAATTGAGCAAGAAACTCGATGGGAGACGTATTCTGCCGAGAAAACCGGTCGTGTGTACACTTTTCGCAGAGGAAACCGACGAGGATCTTGTCGGGCCAAAAAGAGAACATGTTCTCTATTTCCTCGTTGGGCAATGGGAAAATTTGGCTCGCCGAGATCCTCGGCGGCTTCACAAGGAACTCGACGAGCAAAACGATGTGTTTTGCCCGTCGAGTTTCTCGGACGTGTGTACGGGGCCATATACCTGCAGTAGTTTGTCTTCTACCACCAGTCACAAAATCTCTAGGTATGATGCACGTGTAAAAAAACAGAAGAGTTGTTTGGGTTATGCCTTCTACAAAAATCAACCACACTAGACAATAAAGAAAATCTAGTGGATATGTGCGCTAACATTCTTGTCATCTCATCAAATACGAATACGAATAGTTAAGATTCAATGCATATTTTCTGGCACGCTTGAAGTTCATGTAATTTAAAAGCTTTAAAGTTCCCTTGGCCCCAAAAGAATACACTGTACAAGTCCTGATATATGAACAGACATCAGGTTTTTATCAAATTTCAAAGGAAGAGTAACGCAAGGTCAGTGTCTAGTTGCTTTTGCTTGTGAAGGATTTACAATTGTTAAGACGACCCAGAACTGAAAATGACTGAAGCTGTGCAAGTCCCCTCTACATATGTTGCTTGAATTTGGATGGGAGTTTCTATTATTGTCTCCAATTTATTTTATTTAGGGCTGTTACTGATTAAGATTTTCGTGTTTGATTAATTGATTTTTTTTTATATTGCATATGGACTATGATGACCGTTCTGTACCTGATTTTGCTACCTAAAGCGGTGTTCCACTTGTTTTTCTGTTTAATTAGGGTACTTTCACATTGAGGCGCTTCTAAACTGCCAATAAAACACTGAGCGCTTTTTGGGCGCTTTTGAAGCACTTTTCAGGTGCTTCCTATTCATTTCAATGGAGAGGGGCATTTTTGAGGTGCTTTTTTTAGCGCTCCAAAGATGGAGTTTTTTCACTGCCCCAGTGTAAAAGCATTTTCGTGAGGTTTATCATTTTTTTTTTTTTTTTTTTTTGCACAAAAGGCACCTGAAAAGTGCCTTAACGTGAAAGGGGTTCGAAAAGTCAGCAGCTACAAAAAAGTGGTGCTTAAATTAGGGCTGAGCACACAAGAGCACTATATATAAAATAAACCATGGGCCCATTATATTGTTAGGTGATCTGCCACCTAAATCGAGTGCCCAGATTTGAGCAACAGATGTAAAAGCGAGGCTACTACAAGAGTGTCCATAATGCTTTAGTACCTGCTCTTTTTAATATAATGTTTTTGATGTAATGGTAACTTCACATTTAATATTGGTATTACTTTTATCCAGAGCTTTTTTTCTCAGAAAATAGCTGCAGGAACTCAACCATGACTCCGTTCAGATTTCACAAACAGTAGAAGGTTCTTAAAGGGGCATTAAATACCAGGATTGCATTAGATACAGAGTGCAGAGTTCAGGGGGGTTACACACAGAGTGCAGAGCTGTCACTTGTAAACACAGAAACCAGACTTCTGTGTTTACAAGTGATTGTGGTGAGCAGGCACCAAAGGGTCTGAGCCAAAGGTGGTGGAACTGAGTTCCCCCTGAAAAAAAGCCCTGCTTTTATCTACACGAATGTTCAACCATTTAAAGGCCAAAACTCCAATGTTACACACATTTACACACACCCCTACCTCGCACGTATACACTCTCCAACTCATCCAACCCATCTACAGACGTGAAAACTAAGAAAAAATAAAGAGGTGGTAACTCTGACTCCATGGAAATCAGACAGTTGATAAACAAGAATGATGGCAAACATTTGTATTTGACCACAAATAACCTTCAGGAAGGAGGATTTTAACCTGTTACATCTAACTACAAACATATGCACTATTTACCCTCCTCCAACATAAATGCAGCAAGCATGCAATGGGGTTTATTTACTAAGGCTGAAGAGTGCAAAATCGGGCTCACTTCTGCATAGAAACCAATCGGCTTACAGGTTTTATTGCCAAAGCTTAATTGAACAAGCCGAGGTTAGAAGCTGATTGGTTTCCATGCAGTGAGCCTGATTTTGCACTCTCCAGCTCCAGTAAATAAACTCCAATGAATTTACTAGTCCTCAAAAGTGTCATGTTTAAAATCTACAATTATTTTGAGCAAACTATAATGTATGCCATCTCCATAGATCTAAAAAAAAATTTAAGCTGCCTAATTGTAACCATTACTATATCAACTAAGGGAATCTTCATTTGTAAAGTAGATATTAAAGGAGTTGTAAAGGAAAAAAAAAATCACCTTAATGCAATGTATGCATTAAGGTGAAAAAACATCTGATGATGCTGCCCCCCCCCCCCCGAGCCCCTGTTTTACTTACCTGACCCCTCGAAAGTCCAGCGCTTGGTCCCGAGATCCTCTTCGCCGCTCAGCCTGGCCGCTGATTGGCTAGAGCAGATGGATTGAGAGCAGCGCAGCCATTGGCTGGTGCTGCTGTCAATCACATCCAGTGACGCAGCGCGCCGAGGGGCGGGGCCGAGTGATACAGTGAGCGGCTATGGCCGCTCGCTGTATCACGGGAGCACGCCCGCAAGGACTCATCACCATGCAAGCTCTCTTGCATGAATGTGGTGAGTTCTTGCGGGGAGGACCAGAGACAGCCGCCGAGGGACCCCAGAAGACCTGGATCGGGGACACTCTGTGCAAAACGAACTGCACAGTGGAGGCAAGTATGACATGTTTGTTATTTTAAAGATTTTTTTTTTTTCCTTTAGTGACCCTTTAAGGCTGTATAATATCATTCAGTGTTCAACTATCTCACTTGGAATAGCACCCTTCCTTTGATTGCCTTTGACTACTATTTTGCCTTTCATCTGTTTTCTGTCTGTTTCAACTCAGTTCACTTTCTTCATCCAACTCTTGTCAATGATCCTTAATTCGTTTTTTACTCTTTCACCTCTCCCACTCCTTTTTCTGAATCCACTCTCCCCCTTTCAATTGCTGACCCTTAGATTGCTTTAGTTCTTCCCTTTTTTATTTAATCTTCTATTCCCACTCCTTGCAGCCCCTTCACTCTTCCTCTAAATCAGGGGTCTCCAAACTTTTTAGCCCGAGGGCCACATTGTAAATTTTATAAATATTTGCGGGCCGAAAAAATTCATTTAGAAATAAATGAATACAAATGTAAATAATCTTGTCAGAGCCTTTCCACATGTCTGTGTCCGCTACCCTGATAACACACCCAGATACCCCCCCTAATATAATAGCACCACCCCCCCCCCCCCCCAGATACTCCCCAGCCTGATCACCACCACCCCAGATACCCCCAGTCTGATCACACACCCCTATATCTCTCCACTCTGATCACACCCCCCCTCCTCATACCTCTCTCCTAACACACCCCTCCACCATCATACACACACCTTTGGGTTTTGCATTCCTGCAAACTGTTCCTGCTCCAGATGATGACAGTGGAGGAATCTGCAGCACACCAGGGTGGATCAGCTGTCACTGGAACAGGCACAATACCTTCCTAGAAATCTGGCAGTGGCAGCTGAAGAGAGCAGGAGCCTCCTCCACTCCAACCTTATCCCAGGGTTGGTAATTTGCACCCTAGACAAGACCAGCTACAGGCCACTACAGTATGGGTGAACAGGGTCTTGGGTAGAAATGCACCTGCATATGTGGTGTCACAAAAAATAAATAAAAATGTCTCTGCATTGATAGTGTTGCTGGAAGGACAAATGTCCTTGTACTGGGCTGTGAAGATGTTGGTGCTATATAGACATTTAAATGGGTGGGGAAGGCTCCTGCTGTCCTTGTACATAGCCACAGTCAGTGTTAACACTATACTTGGTGCAGTAGAATGGGGATGGATGGTGTACAGATAATGGGGAGCTGCTCCCACTCCATTTTTATGCCTTCCCCCTCCATGTACACACTTCTCCCATGTCATAAATATCTCTCACAGCCTATCAGTGGCCTATATTTAGGTATGTCTGTAAAGGGCGAGCAGGAGGGAACAATGCAGGGGAGGCACAGTACATGGAGCATGGGGACAAGAGGGCACAGTACAGGAGGCCACAATATAGGTTGGCACAGTACAAGGGGGGCACAGTACATGAGGTGTTACAGAGCTATGTGACCTGGAAAGGGCACAGTATCCAGGAGTAAAATGTCAGGCTTACCATGGCCATCTGAAGATCAAAGCCATCCATGACTCCTGTGTGTAGCACCAGGTGATCTGACTGCTCTCATGCTTCTCAGTGAAGGGGAGAGATAATCACACACCAGCAATATCTGATGTCTTTTATCCACTCAGCCTAGCGGGGTAGCAGTTCTTTGCAAGCAGTGTACCCCTCTCTGCATGCAATGCACTTTCAGCTCCATGGGGCAGCGGGAAAATGCCTGGCTCTCGAGATGTTTAAACACAGGGTCCGCCCCCGAGTGTCATCAGACAGAACTCCAAGCATGCCCCATTCCAAGCTCAGCTGATGAAGAACGGCTGGCTGTTAAACTGTGCATGTGCAGTTTGTATTAAACAGCGCTCGGCGGAGTTATCATCGTTACTGACCGGCAGCTCCCCCATGTTCACAGTCTGCAGGGGAAGAAACTTCAGGGGCCCCCTATGCACCTCGAGCCCTTGCCTGCGCGTTAAGATGGGCTTGCCTCCTCAGTGTCTCCACCCCCTCCTAGTCTCTGGGTGTCTGTCTCTCTGCAGTGTTAGTCTCCATGCCGTTCACATCAGAGCCATCCCCGGCTTGGTTCTTGGGGTGCAGCCGGCAGAGAGGGTGCTGACAGGCGTAGAGAGGGGGTGAAGCTAACTGACACGGCACGCCTCCTCCCCCACATCGGGACATGTATTTGCAGGACCCTACCTGACTCCAGCACACACAGCCAGCCCACATCAATGCTGCCCGATAGCGGGGCCCGCCTCCTCCCTTTGTGCATTGTAATCCGCCCACCGCAACACCTTCCTCTGCTCTGTCAGCGGTACACATACATCGCCCGCCTGCCTTCTGCTCTGTCCCACTGCCCGCATGGGGAAATTTAACCAGGCAGTCTCTGAATGAGCTGCGGGCCGGATAAAACATCCAAGCGGGCCGGATGTGGCCCGCGGGCCGGGGTTTGGAGACCCCTGCTCTAAATGACAATTCATGCCTCCCCATGCATACGCATATTCCCATTTTAAAATTGTATAATTGGCAGTTTGTTGCTACACATTGCACATAAATGTCTAATGCCTCGTACACACGACTGGTTTTCCCATCGGGAAAACTGCCATGAGAGCTTTTGGCCGGGAAAACCAGCCGTGTGTATGCTCCATCGCAGTTTTCCTGACGAGGAAAACTGCAGAAAAAAAAAAAAAAAAGAGAACCAGCTCTCTTTTTTCCCGTCAGGATTCCCGGCGGACTTTTTCTTGTCTGGAAAACTGGTAGTGTGTATGTTTTTCCGAGGTAAAAAAAAACGTGCATGCTCAGAATCAAGTACGAGACGGGAGCGCTCTTCCTGGTAAAACTAGCGTTCGTAATGGAGATATCACATTCGTCACGCTGCAAATTATTGCATCGTTTAATACAGCACATAAAAAGCGCGAATCGTCTCTCAAACTGTTGCTAACTCAAGGATCAGCAAAAGCAGGCCAAATGGTGTTGCCATTTGAATGAAACTTCCCCTTTATAGTCCCATCGTACGTGTTGTACGTCACCACGCTTTGGACGGCAGTTTTGGCCTGAACGTGTGTATGCAAGGCAGGTTTGAGAGAATCCCATTGGGAAAAACGCTGTTATTTTCCTGCCGAGAAAAACGGTCATGTGTAGGAGGCACAACACTCCAAGCCTGACTATACCAAGATTCCTAATGGAATCTTTAGCTCATGCCTTTTACAAGGATGTGCACCAAACACTCTCCTAAACCTAGAGTAGCCCTTGGCAAATCATGTCTTGCACAAAGTCCCATACCTACAAGCAGTTTGTATTTGTGCAGCCAACCATAGAGCAGCTAGGCTCACATCACCTTGCTACTATGAAAAGTTAACAAAGAAGGAAGCCAATTGGCAGCTCTGCCTGAACAACAATCCCCTTCTGAAGAAGCCAAGTGACCAAAACCGACCTTTACCATTGGCTACATGACTTCCTACTACAGAAATTCCTAAGTATCATTTCCTGCAAGAACATTAACTGGGATTACAGTCAACCTATAAAGTCCCATGTGTGATGTAGACTTCCCCCAACCAGTAAGACGGAGCACTTCTAAAGGAATTTAGACCCTGCCACTCTCCTCATTAGAACACTAAAATGCATCAGCTGATCAAAAATGAAAAACACTCCTATTCAGAATCAGTCCTGAACAAGACATGATCTAAGAAAAAGCTATTCCTTCATAGCAGAACCAGGTAGGAGTCTGCAACAACATTTGTCAAAATCCTTGCAGTATACATTGATCACCCAGAAGAGGGTTTGCTCTTCAAATAGCTTCAATCGATGCAACCAGAAACATTAAGACCAAAAGACAATTATGTAATTAAAAGCAGTAACCTCAGTTCTAACCTCACTTTTCCCCCACCATTTCTGAACTGCAAGCAGTCAGGGAACTTTGGGCCTTCATCAGTAGTGCCTGTTTTTTTTTGGGGGGGGGGGGGGGGGTCATCAGGTTTGCACCTACCCAGCTTCTCCTTCTGGCGAATCCAGTCTCAAGTTCCGCCTCCTGTCCTGATTGGCTGGGAGTAGAAGCCAGAAGACAATAGTGTTACAAGTGGGTGGGTTCGTTTTGAGCCTAACCTTTTTGAAGCCAATTAAAACCTCAGGCTCTAATCCTGTGCCTCAAAAAAAAAAACTCATAGAAACCTACGAGTCCAATGCCCTGAATGGAGATTAGGAGACGGCGAGTGGAGATTAGTGAGGTGGTTCCCCTTATGGACTGGCCACCGCTGGTCCTCATCCTTCACCCTTAGGCCCCGTACACACGTCCGAGGAACTCAACGGGCAAAACTCATCGTTTTGATCGTCGAGTTCTGTGTGAAGCCGCCGAGGATCTCGGCGAGCCAACTTTCCTCATTGAACAACGAGGAAATAGAGAACATGTTCTCTATTTGGCTCGACGAGGAACTCGTCGGCTTCCTCGGCCGAAAGTGTATACACGGCCGGGTTTCTCGGCAGAATTCAGCTCCGATCGAGTTTCTGGCTGAATTCTGCCGAGAAACTCGGTCGTGTGTACGGGGCCTTACATCTAGAACAGGGGTCTCCAAACATTATAAACAAAGGGCCGGTTTATTGTCCTTCAGACTCTTGGAGGGCCGGATTTTGGCAAGCGGGGGGTGGAAATTTTCCTGGCATCAGTGGGACTTAACATATGGTATTAGGGGGAGAAATGGTGCCCCATCGTTTATATCATAGGGAGGAATAAAGTCCCATTAGTGGTGTCAGTGGGAGAAATGGTGCTCCACTGTCGGTGTCAGATGTCAGAATAGTGTCTCGTATCAGTGGGAGGGATACTGCCCCAAGGGCCGGATAAAGGCAAGCAAAGGGCCGCATCCGGCCCTCGGGCAGCAGTTTGGAGACCACTGATCTAGAAGATGAAGAGTATCATGCATACGCCACTGTCAGCGTCATGCAAAGACTTGTGATATATTTTGCTTCTTGTCAATGAAGCAGTGTAGATACAATCACTTTTAAGTGATTACAAAATAACTTTGTGTTTATGATCTCTTCCTCTGCCTGCCTGCCAAAATGTTCTCAACTCCATCAAAATGAACTTTAAAAGATGTTTAACAGAACAGCCTTTGTTGGTGCAGTTTGTCTATGCAGGAGTGGCTGGGATGTTTTCCCTATAACACAATGGACGTCAATGGGAGAACTTTAAAAAAAAGCTCTTACATAGAAACTAGGGGAATAAAAAGGATCTCCATCCAGCATTCTGCATTTTTTGACGTCTGTGTAATGAGACGGGCTAAGAAAACAAGTATTTTATGTGGCTGGGATTCACGGTGGATCTCAGAAGAATTTGGCAGAGATCGATGCCAGGATTTCAAACGTCTTTCCACATTTCTAACAGAGATCTAAGGAACAAGAAGTTCAAATCCTTTTGGACCCTCTGTGACATTATAAAAAGACTGCAAAAATGTGCTTGTCCCTGGGACTTGCATTTCTCAGCAAAGTTCATCCAGGATCAATGATTTTTTATTATTATTGGAGACAGAGATTAATATTAAAGGGAGACTGTAAAAGAACAAAATTTGTCTCTGGACAACACCAACAAAAAGAAAAGTAATAAAAGAGTTTTACCGTGTTTGCAAAGTTTTCTATGACCTTCTTTTTTGGCAGCATTCTAGAGGAAAGCCGGCACATTAGCTTTAGAGAGCTCAAAATACCTTTGATGACACAGTGGGGTACTTTTGTATAATCTAGGAGGAAACTAGTTTCTTCCTTAATATACCAAAACGTGTAATCCTCACAAAAAGTTCAAATTGTAAACTGAAGCTTAAGCCAAAGTGAGAATCCCTTTAATTCAATGTGTACTTGTACTTCTGCAGCCAAATTGGGGATAACATACACTTTATATTTGTTACATTTTCCATTTACATGGTCCAACTTAAAAAAAAATTAAAGGGCAACTCCACTTTTGGGGGGGGGGGGGGGGGGCGATTAGCACATAAAAAAAATACAGTTGAACCTCGGATTACGAGCATAGTACGTTCCAGGAGTATGCTCGTAATCCAAAGTACTTGCATATCAAAGAGAGTTTTCCCATTGAAGTCAATGGAAACAAAAATAATTTGTTCCGCATTGACTTCAATAGGATGTAATACCGAATGCGGCCAGAGGTGGAGGGGCACCAGAGAGTGCCAAAAACACCCGAAAAGGTCCAAGGACACTTTGGCTCGTTTCCTGCGCCCCCGTACCTCGGGCCAAATGAGGTACTGCAGGCCTATTTTTGGCTTGGCTTGGCTTCTGCACCCCGTACCTCAGACCAAATGAGATACTGCAGGCCTATTTAGCTTGAATTCTGCTCGCCTTGCGAGTCAACACTCACAAACCAAGTCAGAATTAAAAAAAAAAAGTTGCTCGCAAATCAAAACGCTCTCAAACCAAGTTACTCTTAAACCGAGGTTTCACTGTATAGTGTATACAAGTGTGACACAAGTCATATTGTAAATGAAGTAGAGCTGCACGATTCTGGCCAAAATGAGAATCACCATTTTTTTGCTTAGAATAAACATCACGATTCTCCCAAGATTCTCGTGGCGTAACACCTTTCACATTATACAAAAAAAATTGGGCTAACTTTACTGTTTTTGTTTTTTTTATTAATAAAAGTGTATTTTTTTCCCCATAAAAATGTATTTGAAAGACTGCTGTGCAAATACAGTGCAACGTAAAATATTGCAACAGCCACCATTTTATTCTCTAGGGTCTCTGCTAAAATATATATATATATATATATAATGTTTGGGGGTTCTAAGGAATTTGCTAGCAAAAAAAAATGATTTTTAACTTGAAACCAACAAATGTCAGAAAAAGGTTTAGTGTATAAGTGGTTAAACTTCCCTCATTTACACACAGAAGTGTATTCCTTTGATCTAAAGGACACATTGTTACAATGTTTATACTTAGTTTCCCTACTGATGAATGTTGTGATACTTGGCAGACTGTTGGGGTTTTTTTTGTTTGTTTTTTGACGGCTGATGGCTTCAGCAGAGCAGAGAACTCTCTGCATAAAAAGAATCGAGAAATACTTTGTCAAAATTGTAAGAAGAAAGAAATTGCGATAACGATTCTTAACGATTAATCGCGCAGCTCTAAAATTAAGGTTATTAAAAATGACCTTTCCTTTTCAAACTGCAGTGCTGTAACTTTCTGTAAAATTCAATGCAATGTGGCTACCAGGAGGCGTTCTGTACACAGATGGTGTACAGAACGCCCCACAGAAACAACATTTCATACTTGAGGGATTGGCTTATGGATTTTAGCAGAAGTCTGCACTAAAATACAAATCAGATTAAGCATCCTCTACATCAAAATTTTCATTTTTGGTGAGATACTCCCAAAGGGAAATCACATCTAAAGGGATGCAGACACTGCCACTTTCCTCATTAGAGCCCTGCAGGTGCAGCAGCTGATTAATTATAAAACCACTCCTATTGGATTCACTTTTCGCACATGGACACAGACAAACAGCTATTTTTTCAGAATAGCAAGGTTGGAATCTGCAACAAAGTTTGTTAATCGCTTTAAATGTTTATAGATCAGCCAGGGGAGAAGATTTTGATCTCAACAAACGTGGAGTTGCTCTTTAAAAATTGCTGCTTACCTTTTTACATGCTTGAAAATACTATTTAGCCCTTATTTTTAATGTAATGTTAAGGAGGGGGTTGGGAAGTTATGTTTCCCATAAACAATCCAGACTGTACTTAGTTGGCAGGACTCATTATCAGTTGTACACTGTCTGCCCTAACAATATGGGTGGTATATTGGATGTTAATGGAAGAACTGAGCAAAAACAAAATCTTGGTTTGGTAATTTTCTCTTCTGAATAAATGTTTTGTTTTTCTTTCCTTGCGCTGGTAAAATACCTCACTATGGTCACTACAGCTAGCTGAGGACCAAAGTAAATGCAAAAATTACAAAGAATGCTAGAGGAAATTAGCAAAAAATTAAAAAAATGTGACCATTTGTTACATTTATCTGCTAATTGCCTTTGGTAATCTCTGGAATTCTTACACGGTATCTCTTGTTACAATGATGAATGCAGCTCCTACGCAACAACTAATTGTAACTAATGGTTACATTTATTTGCCAATACTAGCATTCTCTAGAAAAGTTATATTGTATCTCTGTATGCATTTCCTCTGCTCCTCTGCTCCATCTAGTGGCCATAAATAAGGATTTTACTACTGCAAATAACCAAAATTTGATCAGAATTGAAAATAGCCTAAACATTTGTTTTTGCCAAAATTGCACAGAATTTTAATGCATATACGGTACATGCATGTTGACTGGAAAAAATGGCTATGCAATTTCATTTATAGATAGTGTTTTTTTTTTTTACTAAAAAAGTGGAAATATACTATAAAAACAGACATCTTTCTCGCAAAGGCTTCATTCACACCAGCGTGTCCCCAAAGTCGCACAATTTCCAGTTTTGGTGTGATTTTGATCCAACTTTTCATTCTATGGATCAAAGTCATAAAAAAGTAGTGCAGGCACCTTTTCAGGCCTCACGCACACTGGACGTTAAAAAAAAGGCCAGTAGCTTCGCAGTGAGTTTTCCAACTTTTTTCAACGTTTTTTCAATAGCGTTTATTAGCGTTTTTTAGCGTTTTTCCGCGTTTTTTAGTTGAAGAAAAAAAAAATTTCAGTGGATCAAAAACATTAAAAAACGCTGGCGAGTGAAGTTTTTGAGCGTTTATTAGCGTTTTTGACCTTTATCAGCGTTTATCAGCTTTAGAGCGTTTTTACAGCTAAAAAAACGTCTCTCAGAACCCACTAGTTTTTTTTTTTTTTTTTACTGCTCAAAAACGCCACTTCCCAAAACTACTGATAACAGCCTATATGTGCATGGACACGTAGGATAACATGATGGAGAGTTTATTGACTGTAGAAAAAAACATCTACTGACAAAAACAGCTGCTGTAAAAATGTCCAAAAACGTCCAGTGTGCATGAGGCCTCAAAGTCGCTGCGACTAAGTTGCACTGATTTTGAACAGGTGTCATTTCAAAAGAATGGGGTGCAATTTGTCATGAGACTTTGATGTCCAAAGTCGCATGACAAACCTCACAAGTGTGAATGTAAACCTTTTCTCTCTCCCCACATTTCACCAATCACATTCCAACTACCAAGCCAAACTTACATTTACAGGTGCAAGTTCACCTTTTAAGAAAAAATCAAGTGGAGAACCAACACCCTACAGCACAGGTGTCAAACACAAGGCCCATGGGCCGAATCCGGCCCTCCAGGCCATTTCATGTGGCCTTCGCACCTCTCCTGCAGCTACAAGAGTTCTCCAGACCCTGTACTTTCTGCTTTCAAGCAATGCATTTAGCTTCTTCCCAGCAGCAGCATATAGTAAGGGAGTGCACTGTGATATAAGGGAGAGGGGGGACCCAACTTCTGATGGTGGGGTGGCTCTTGACATCTAATGTAAAAGGGAAGGGGACATCTAATCTTACAGATACAACAAGCCCTTTTGAGGGCAATCATAATGCTGATGCGACCCACAATTGAGTTTGACACCTCTGCCCTACAGCTTCGGTCCCCGCCGTAGTTAGCTCAATGGGTGATGAGCTGTTAGTGGTTCTTCTTTCTGCAGGGATTCCAGGATGCATGAAGCCTCGTACACATGACCGAGAAACTCGACGGGCGAAACACATCGTTTTGCTCGTCGAATTCCTTGTTAGGCTGTCGAGGATCTCGGCGAGCCAAATTTCCCCATTCCCGTTGAGGAAAAAAAAGACATGCTCTCTTTTTGGCTCGACGAGATCCTCGACAGCTTCCTCGTCGAAAAGTGTACACACGACCGGTTTCCTCGGCAAAAAAAAAAAAACAGCAAGTTGCTTGCTGTTTTTTGCCGAGAAACTCGGTCGTGTGTACGAGGCCTCAGAGTGATTCTGGATTGCAGCACTGGCTGTGAGGGCACTAACCACTCATCACCCATGGAGGTAAGTACAGCAGGGACTGGGGTGGGAAAGCTGTAGTGTGATAGTTCACCTTTTAATTTTTTCTTAAATTGTGAACTAGCCCTTTATTACTGATGTGCTCAATTTCTTCTCTAGAACCACAACAATCCACGTTTGAAGCACATGTGGAACTCATCAAAGTCTTTCAGGAATTAAACAGCTATCCTATGCCAGTTTCCCAGAATCCTTTTCTTTCTCGCATTCACATCTCCACCTCCCTGAACAGCAGCGTTAGTGGCTTTTCCACTCTGTACGTCATTTATGTTGATTCAGCCCAGAATGTTTCAGTAGAAGAACATGGAACTCGAGGAGGGGGTCAGAAAAAAAGAGGCAGGTATTACCTTAAAAAACACACACACAAAAATGGTGCCCTTATTTATTTTTACAGTGCAAAGGCTTCACCAGGAGCCACTGATGTTATTTTTCTAACATGAAGGAGACCACAGAGGTGAAGGCCCGGCCCCCTCCGAAATTGCTAACAACCTCACATGAAAGGCTGTGCCTAGAAGAGACGACCGATTGTCCGCCACACTTTAGTCCTCCTCCAAGTCTTTATTGGCTACTACCTCAAAGCACCCAAGGAGTATGTATTTATTCAGCTACTTCCTTCCCAGTATGTTTATGCATTTCAGCTGGAGAATTAACCCATGGGCTGCCAGATTTAGCTTCACTTTGACTGCAAATCTCCTTTAAATGTGCTTAAATTATTTTGTTGCACCGCTGCTAGAGACATTTAAAACTTACAACAAATAAACTTATTCACAGAGTAGTTACTTTTCACAGTGTAAAGTCAGAGGAGCAGGGTCCTCCTAATCCTAGCGCTGTCTCCTTTATATTATAAAGCGTCGCACAAACTGTTGGCACTGTATAAATCCTATACAATAATAATATTAGTATAATCATTACTTGTTGCACTTATCACCAGTATAATTTAAAGTGTTGGTTCACCTTTTCAGAAAGAGTGAACACCCTACACCTCCCCCACCCCTCCAATAACCCCTGTACTTACCTCTGTGGATAATGAGTTGTCAGTGCCTACAGACAGGGCCGCCATCAGGGCGGTAGAGGCAATACACCTGTAAGGGGCACGATGGTCCCCAGGGGCCTGGCTGGCCCCCCTCACGTTTTTTTTTTCTTTTTGCATTACACCCACCTGTAAGGGGCCCGATGGTCTCCAGGGCCCTTACAGGCCCGGCTCCTGTTTTCTTTTTGCATTACACTTGTAAGGGGGCCCGATGGTCCCCAGGTCCGTCCCCCCTGCTTAATATCTTGCGCCAGGAGAGAAGAGATTCTCTGCTCCAGGGGGGCCCTGCCTAAAGCTGTGTAAGGGGCCCCAAAATTTGTGTTGACTGCCCTGCCCACACAGCAGATACAGTGGTCCAGAGATTCGATATCCCCACTTCTCTCCCCCTTCTTTCTGCATTTGGGACGGATAAGTACAATCTTTTCTGCCAGCGTAAACCAATTGGAAGTCAACGTCTTGGAAGTGCTGCATAAAGAAGGGAGATATCCATTCCCAGACAGCTGCATTGGCCATGTGGGCCCTGATAATTCATCACCCACAGTGGTAAGTACATCAGACTGTAGGGTGTTAGTAGACGTTTTTAATTTTTTTCTGCACCTTGAACTTGCACCTTAAAATGTAAGTTTGGCTTGGTACGTGAAATGCGATTGGAAATGTGGGGAAAGAGAAAATGGGAGAGGACAAAATGCAAGAACAGGGTCCCGATGACCATCTGAGATGCTCTTTGGAATCTTACACCTTTGAAAACAAGTCAAAATGGTCACCTCCCGCATGTGTGTCCTAAAACTAAGCAACATTTCTAACCTTTTCACAGCTGCAGTGTTTGGTGGAAAACATTAGTAAACTCGGTGACGCTGAGAAGAGGAGGATAGGGACAGTGATAATAGAATGGGGCACAGCTACCTGTAGGGGTTTTTCAGCAAGGCTTCAGGAAGGATACAAATGGTCTAAAGGCAAGGCTATTTAACGAAGCACAGAATTTTAAAACTGCATGAGATTTTTGAACACAACGAGCCAAGAAAAATTATGTTTAATGCTTCCGAGCATGCCTCCACTTGATTCTGAGCATGTGCAGATTTTTGTCCGTTGAAATTGCATACAGACGAACGGTTTTCCCGCTAGGATTTTTTCCTGATGGGGAAAAAAAAAGAGATTCTGCTCTCTTTTTTTCGGCAGTTTTCATGTGGGAAAAAGTCTGATGGAGCATAGACACACTCGAGATTCCGGGCCAAAAGCTCTCATCTGACTTTTTCAGACGGGAAAACCGGTTGTGTGTACGCGGCATTAGACCCCTTGACTGCATGATGTTTTTCACTGAAAAGTGAACTATCCATTTCAACAGGTCAAAAAGGATCAATTATGGTAATATCATCTTGAACGCTTTCCATACTTCCTCTTTATTAGAAGACTGCTCTGATCTCATTAATGGCCACAGTTATCTCTGCATGGGTTAAACTGCCACTGTTAGTGTACCATGTCTTACCCGGGCAACCGCATTAAGCCACAGCACTGCCTGAGTGATCCAGGAGTGGGCAGGATGTGCTGCACTTTACAGAAAGATTTACTTTAAAATGCACATGGGTTTTTACTGCATTTTTAACAAAGGGCCCTTTCACACAGAGGAGTTTTTCCAAGTGCTTTTGCATTAAAAAGCACCTAAAAAATAAATAAAAAGAAAAATACTTCCCTTTAAAATCAATGAATGTGTTCACACTAGGGCAGTGCGCTTCCGTTGTGGTGAAAATAAATCCTGTTCGCAGCATCTTGTAGCATGTTTGAGGAAAAAAAACACCATAAACTCTCCTTCCCATTGAATGCAATGGAAAACACAGTAAAGCCTTGACAAAAACACGACTACGATGCATTGTTGGTGCATTTTTTAAGTTACATGTCCTTTTTGCAGCAGACCTGTGTGAAAGTGCTCTTATGCCCGGCCAAATCTCATCGGAATTCAAGTCAAAATTCCATCGGAAAAATATAGAACACGTTCTATATCTAAAGTCCGATGGAATTCATCGTAATGAAAAAACTCCGATGGGGCTACACACGATCGGAAAATCCGATGGCAAAAGTCCATCAGACTTTTTCCATTGGAAATTCCAATCGTGTATCCGGGGCATTAGTGTAACTTATACATAATTCTGAACTATGCCTTACATACGGATATCTTCTACGTGCCCTTCTCATAAAAGTAGAACTAACACCAATTTTGTATTTTTTTGTTTTAAATTTTGGATAGCATTTCAATTTTGGATAGCATTAAGAAGTTATAACTAAGGTCAGATATTTTTTGCCGTTGGGAATATTTCTCTTTACTTCCTGTCCCGCAGTCAAAAAAGGAAGTGGGAGGAAATCCCTCCAAAGTGAAGGAATCCCTAGTTGTCACCAGGATCACCTGTTCTGGGGAAAACACCAAATTTGGGATTTTCATTTACTTTCACTCTCAGTTATAATGGTAAACAGGACAAATAGAGAAGGTTTGCCTTTAGTTATACATTCATGTTACAATATCCCAATTTGGTCAATGAATGGTGCCAGCTCTGACTCCTTCCAAACTTGCAATGTCGAGGGCAGGTGTCAATCCAAGTAACCGCTATGCAATAATACAGACATCTTCTACTACAGACACAGAAGATACCAATAGGCCCAATGTGCAAAGGAAGGCATTCTCAATGATTATGTCTACATCTGAAATTATTATCAAACCTTAACTGTTTAAAGTGTAAAGAATATACTGCACTGTGTATAATATAATATACCGGTAGGTACAGAAATTAGCTGCCACATGGCTATAGGGAAAAGCAATATTGTAATGGAGAAAAAGAATGTAGTGCTAATAATTGTATATAAATATGGAAGTTAACCACATCTATTAGATATTCCAAACTAAGTCTATATTTGTATAATACCTCAATCGTAACAAAGTGTCACCACGTGACCATGTTCAGTGGGACTTAACTGAATAGATTAACCATAAACTTAATAAGTGAAAAACAAAAACTGTGATTAATAACACAATAAATAATCCAAAATTATGAATGAGAACAGAAAGTGACTTAAGTCTAAATGAATGAAAATCCAATACGGATGCAACCCTCTGGATGGAACGACAGCTTATCAGAAGCACCACCACCAACAGCAGGAGGAGGCTTACCGGATGCAGATGACTAGGGGAGGCATATACCACCCAAGTCACCAAGAGCTTATATAGTCGGTCAACTCGATCAGTGCAGCTGGTCCTGAATCCAATCGGCTACTCGACATTAGTGGTCCAAAACTTCAATATATACCAAACAATGTATATCAAGTATTCTTGTGGGGACAGAGGCTCAGTATCCACATGACATGCGAGATATAATGAAAGGAAACTCACATAGCGTGATACCGTTTACAGAGTGGTTTTTATTAAAAAAGTTGCATAAAAACTCACATTTTAGAAGATCATTGGCTTGTCATAAAGTGCGGGTACAAAAGCGATGTTGTGGATGGGTCCACCAGACGCGTTTCAACTAAAAAGTCCCCAGCCTATGATGACCTTATAAAATATCTTTCATTATATCTCACATGGCATGTGGATACTGATCCTCTGTCCCCACAAGAATACATGAAATACATTGTTTGGTATATTTGGTTATTAGCGCTACATTATTTTTCTCCAAAACCTCAACTGTTTGAATCACTTTTTGCAAATCCCTGCCTTTTCTGGATTGTAAAAATTCTCTCCAAGAAATATAGTTTACAACTTTACATAACCTATTGGCTGAACACAAAACATTTTGGGAGGTGTACTCTGCTTTAAATGGGACTATTGCCACAAACACGCAATGATTATTTCTGTAGCTCTGATGTAAATGCACGTCTAGGCTTTAGAATGCAGAAAATGTTTTACATGTAAAGTTAATGAATACCGTATTGCACATCAAGAATTTAAAGTACATGGATCCTTGGAATTTACAAAACAAGTGTGACGAAGGAGATGATATATACTATAGTGGACAGCATACAGAATGTGCCAATAAAAAATCTTCTGCAGAGTACTCTTTGAGAAGCTGGATATCAGCAGCTGGAAATCCAGATGGTTCCTGAACAAACTGTCAACCAACGCATCTGCTTCACATCACTGCCCAAAATAATGAATTTATAGAGGAGGGGGCTCCATATCCCAAGCGTTCTCTATGTGAAGCTGAACTGAACCTATAGAAGCAACTGGTATCACTCAGGGAAAACTCTTTGGAATCCAGCGTTGTTACTTTGCTGGCAGCGCGGTTAATCCCTTCATTATGCCTCAAGAGCATTTAGTCGCTTTAAAGGGGTATTCCCACCAAGTGGTAAGCAAACAACACTGACATGCTTAACCACTTCGCTGGCAGCAAAGAACATTCACGGCACCCAAGAGCTCCACTATCAACGTGTGAGCTCTAACTACAGACAAATCAACAAAACGTGACAAATCGATAAAACATATTTCAGCCAATCTTATGAAAATTGATGCCCAGTGACCAATAAACAGGCCAAATATACTGTAAAACCAACAGATTTTCAAAAAATTGTTAAAGTGTTTGTGAAGACCATGGGGCAGATCCAGGTAGATCGGCGCATTCCACTGTCCGGCGTAGCGTATCTATGATATGCTACGCCGCCGTAACTTACATTTTTTTTTTGGTATCCTGAAAGGATTTCCACCGTAAGTTACGGCGGCGTAGCGTAACTTAGGCGGCGTAAGGGTGCGCAATTCAAATGTATGTGATGGGGGCGTGTTTTATGTAAATACGTTTTGACCCGACGTAAATGACGTTTTTTTTCAACCGTCCGTGGGGGTATCCCAGTGTGCATGCTCAAAATTAAACCAGAACAAGCCAATGCTTACGACGGTGACGTCATTCTACGCAAATCCCTATTCGCGAACGACTTACGCAAACGACGTAAAGAATTCAAAATTTTACGCGGGAATGACGGCCATACTTAACATTGAGTACGCCTCATATAGCAGGGGTAACTATACGCCGGAAAAAGCCGAATGCAAACGACGTAAAAAAATGCGCCAGGTCGGACGTACGTTCGTGGATCGCCGTATCTAGCCAAATTGCATACTGAACGCGGAATTCGACGGAAACGCCACCTAGCGTCCGCCGGAAAAATGCACCTAAGGTCCGACGGCGTACTAAGACGTACGCCTGTCGGATCGAGTCCAGATGCAGTCGTATCTTGTTTTGTAGATACAAAACAAAGATACGACGCGGGAAATTTGAAATTACGCGGCGTATCAATAGATACGCCGGCGTAATTCTTCTGTGGATCTGGCCCCATTAGTCTAGTTTTCAATAGAGTATACAATTATTATTATTAATGACCTCTACAGTCAGAATGTTGAGCAATCGTTTTGCTTATGGATTTTTAAACCTATCTACAAATTTTAAAAACTGCAAAAACTATGCACAGATTATGGTCTCCAAGAACTGGAAATGCTTTGCCCCCTGGTCCTCCTCACTTTACTGTTACTCCATCATTGTGATGGGTGGCTAGGGTGTGCTACAAGAAACTGAAACTAAAGTTACCCTTATTGGCATTTCAATCATTTCAGTTTGTTCCATGGTTTATTTTAAAATAACAAAATCTACACCATAACGCTTCATATGAAAATAGGGAGAGTCAACACAATCCCTTTTCAAAGTGTTTATTGTTAATGGGGAAAGCACTGCAGGCAATCGCTTGTTATGAAAATGACCTCATGTTGAATACGGCGCTTTGCATCATCAGTCATACCAATATTATAAAACTGAAATTAAGAGACAGGCCAAAGCATGTATAACACATCTTAGCGTGCGAGGTTATACTACACTCAGCGCTAACCTTCACAGAATATGTGATCTTTGACCTCTAATATTTGGGACAGCAGTAATGCCAAAACTATTCAAAGTGTTTTCACATTCTTCGTACAAATTTAGACTTCATAGCAGTCTACTGGGAGACATTTCTATAAATTCAATACCCTCCCTGTCAAGTAGTACTTAAAAAAAAAAAATTCAAGGACTTTGCTTTATACTAATCTGGAAAATAAATAGTAGCAAAGTCTATTTTGGAACCATGTCCTCTGGCCTTCTGTTGCATATACTGTTGACATATATATTTAAATAACTTTTTAATTAACATCCTGCTAGACTCTTGATAATTAAACTTTTATAGTGCTCAAAATATTTAGGAATATCATTTTTAGTTTGCAATCACTGAAACTCTACAGCATTAGGCTCCATGCACACTGAAGCTAAGAAAACGCCAGTAGCTTTGCAGGGAGCCTTTCAACGTTTTTTTGCGTTTTTGCAATAGCTTTAATCAGCATTTTTCAGTGTAGCTTTTTCTTTTTTTGTTTACTTTTTTTTTCAATGGATAAAAAAAACGCTAAAAAGCGCTGACGCCAGTGTTTATTAGCGTTTTTCGGCGTTTTGCGGTTTTTAGCGTTTTTTCTCACCGAAAAACGTCACTTTGAACGCAAATTACGGGCGTTCAGAAAAAAGCCAATAAACTCCAAAGCTAACAGAGTTCAGTTTATGGGCTTTTTAAAAAAAGCCCAAAACGCCAATAAACTGCAGTTTATCAGCTTCAGTGTGCATGGAGCCTTATAGGATTTTGTAAAAAAGAACTTAAAATATAGTTTCATATTACCCAAACCATTATCTGCAGTCACATTAGAGTAAGAAAGTTTTATTTTTTATTTATTTATATTTTACATACAGCCGATTTTCTGATTTGAGAAGTAAAAAATAAAAATAAATAAATAATAATAAAAAAGACCTTATTAATATCTTATTAATAATAATAGCATCTTATTAAGCTAACTGTAGGTCCAAAAATTGTAGTCAACTACACAGAGAATAGTAGCACAATTTGAAAATTCTAAGGCTCCATGCACACTGAAGCTGATAAACTGCAGTTTACTGGCGTTTTGGCTTTTTTTTTTTAAAGCCCATAAACTGAACTCTATGTTAGCCTATGTGCCCATGCACACCTGGGCGTTTTTTAGTGTTAATGAGCTTTGGAGTTTATTGGCTTTTTTCTGAACGCCCGAAACTTGCAACACTGAAAAACGCTCAAAAACTTTTGATGCAAGCTTGTTCCTTTAATACATATTGTAGTGTCCAGATGGTTTATTTCTGTTGGTGAATGTTTTTATAGTTGAGTAAAAACTATTGTAGTTCCTGTGAAATTGGGAAAGATCCTCTGTAATTGCAATCCAGATGATCAAAATATCGACGTAGCAGAAGTAGGCCATAGGTTTTGTGGGTCATGTAGAGATATATTATTTTTTTGTTTTTTAGATGAAACAGAATATTCAAGGCACATGCAATCATGTTTGCTGGTCCTATTACTGCTATTGTTATTATTATTATACAGGATTTATATAGCGCCAACAGTTTGCGCAGCGCTTTACAATGCAGGGAGACACTACACCAACAGTACAATTCAAAACAAAAGGTGCCGGTTCACACAGGGGCAACCCGACTTACAGCGCGACTTTGTGAGGCGACTTCAGCGCGACTTGGAGCAACTTACAACGCGACTTAAAGTTACCTCCAGGACAGGCGACTTTGGCTGTGGCCAATCACAGAATAATCAGCTCTGTGGGAGGGGTTTGCCTAAGTAAACTATTTTCTTTTCCTGTAAAGTTGCTTCAGTTAAGACAGTGATCCGACTTTGGAGGCAACTTCCATTGAAATCAATGGGTACAAGTTGCCTAGAAGTCACCTTGAAGTAGTACAGGAACCTTTTCTGAAGTCGGAGCGACTTCAGTAGTGTACATTAAGACGGCTCCCATTCACTTCAATGGAATTTCTCATGTCGCGCGGATCCCAAGTCGATGTAGTGTGAACAGGCACTTAGAGATGCCCTGCTCCTGCGAGCTTACAATCTAAAAGGGTTGAGTATTTTACACAAGTTACGCTTGGTGGTAACATTTCAGCTAAACAGATTGTTAGTAATAAAAGACAGCGATTATAGGAGACTACCCCAAAAAATATATGTACAAGCGTAGAAAGGGGAGATATTTGACACGTGTCATGTGTTATGTCAATAGTGTCTTCTTCCTAGGCGCTTCGTTCCCAATATTCAAGACTAAGGCCCCATACACACGATAGAATCCATCCGCAGATAAATCCCAGCAAATGGGTTTCTGCGGATAGATTCTATGGTGTGTACACGCCAGCGGATCTCTTTCCGCGGAGAAATCTCCTCTGGAATGGATTCCAGCAGATCGAATATTTGTTGTGCTGCACAACGAATCCATCTGCTGGAATCCATTCCAACGGATGGATCCGCTCGTCTGTACAGACTTACCGGATCCATCCGTCCAAAGGGATTCCCCGCACGCGTCGTAATGATTTGACGCATGCGTGGAATTCCTTATATGACAGCGTCGCGCCCGTCGCCGCGTCATAATCGCGGCGACGGCGCGACACGTCATCGCCAGAGGATTTCCGCGCGGATTTCAATGGGATGGTGTGTACACTCCATCCCATCGAAATCAGCGGATATCTTTGAGAGGATTTATCCGTGGAAACGGTCCGCTGGACCGTATTCGCGGATAAATTCTCCCGTGTGTATGGGGCCTTAGGCTATCTTCAAAAATGTGAAGTTTATTCTTCAAGATAGACAAGCAAAAGACAATGCTTACATAATGACAGCTGGTAACACATGTTTAAGATGATTGTTTCAGAAGGAGAAATTATATGGTATGATGGTACATCTTTCTGCTGGGTGAGGTCCCTTCCAGCAGGGTCGGGTAACCCCCAACAATCCTAACTAGCTACTCAAACCACATGGATTCTTATACTGTTCTTAAAGCCAAGCTAAGCATTTTTACTTTTAGAATAGCTCCAAGGAAGGTGGTGATGCTACTGTCACAAATGTAACACCCACTTGTGTATATTAAGTAACATAACTCCACCCATTGTCTTGACGTAGAACTTCAAGAATAGATGTAATGTGCAACAACTGACCTTCCTCTTGTCCTCAGCAACCTTCAAAATGAACATGTTTCAATAGAGATGTCAGAAACTTTTATCACTTAAAATAGTAATAAATTCAAAATCTAACAATATACCAGCACAAGGATTATGAACAATCTCTTCTAACATGTTGGCGATCCCTGACAAATCACTGAGTTCCGACAGTCTTGTGAGCAGTCTTTTGGAGCAGCAGCAATAGTACACTGCAGACATTGTCATACATCATAAAGCCAAAAGCAAAATAAAAAAGGTTTTGAAACAAAACTGGTTTCTGAAAACTGTATGTATTCCACCATGCTTGCTAAGACCTAAGCTACAACCATCAATGTACGTCTATGTTACCATGATCATTTCCATTGGGCCACTTTGCTGGGCACGCTTTGACTTGGCATCTGTCACTACTGCTGTCTAAAAAAGGGTAGTCCCTTACTATTCATTCCTTTGGTGGCTCTCCAAGGTAACCCAGTCCAAAGCAGATCATACTGACTGAGCAGTATTGAATCATGGAATTTCCTACCAAGTTAACACATCAGCATTAGAAAAAGTGATCTGCAGGAAACATATGGTAAGGTTATTATATGCTTCCAGACAATTAAAACAAAATCACTGTGTACAACAAAAGCAGCAAAAACTATTTTTTCTGCTACAAAGAAATGCATCAACAATAAAAGCAAAAAAAAAAAAAAAAAAAATGAAGCTCACCAGCAACTACGATTTAAACTTTCTAGTATCCTCCAACAAGCAAAGTTCATAAACTAGACAATGTACGTTTGCAATGCAGACTTTATCTGTAGTTCCGTTGCTACACAGGCTGCAGATCTCATAACTCTAGCATGATTGAAACCATCTTTTTCCATTCTTTTCTTTTAAATAAGTATGCAAGCACAGCAAGTTTTTGTTCTAGAGGAACTTTTTTTTTTTTCCTGCACTGATTAAAGACTATATAGGAGAACAATTTCACCACTAATCATTTTCCTCGCTAAATGAAAAAAGAAAAATAAGTCCCTTTATTAGAAAATATAAACATGCTCCAAGCAAGGACTTCAAAAGAAAGATGAATTGCTGCAAGACTTGTCCACACGCTTCTTCCATTAGACAGAAAAAAAGACGTCGTTGCTCCAAATATAATGTAAGCATTATAATCCTTCTGCAGTCAGAAATTCCAAACACTAAGTGCTCTGTGTTTTCTGAGACAAAAGTGTAAAAAGAACAAAGGGCCTGTTGTATTGATGATATACCGGTAGCTGGTGATGAGATAATTGCCAGGAATTTGTTCTTTCACACTGACCAAGACGTGAGATGAAGATGTTACAACTGCTCCATAATAGGAGATGTCATGTGACGGCGATATCGGTGTACTCAGCTGGGCGTAGTAATAAGGCTTTTTATTTTATTTTTATATATTTATTTATTTATTTTTATATATATTAGGGCTGTTACTGATTAAAATTTTCGTGTTCGATCAATCAATTTTTTAAAATCGATTAATCGACTCATTTTGATTAATTATAAACACACATACAGATCCAACTACTTTTAGCTGATCTCCTTGCAGGCTGATTCCCAGTGCAGCTACCAACCACTGGAAAATGGATAGCAGGATACAAAAAACACACAAAGGCAGCGCTCGATGTGAATAGCATTAAAACTTTTATAGTCTTCAAGTAGGTAACAAAATAAATATTGCACTGGAGATAAAATCGATGTAGCTACATAAACTGTAAAAATGGTGCGAGTAATACCAAACAGTAGCAAAAGCAGTGATAAAAACATGTAGCTAAGTATGATACTGATATAAAAATGTGTACAACGATACCACTGCTATATCCAGATGAGAGGTTAACATCAGTCCATCGGCATGTACCGTGAAGGGAACTATCACAACTCCCAGTGGATGGCTGTAGAATCCCAGGTTTATAGAGGGAAGTGTAACAGCCCTTGCGTGTGGCAGATAGTAAGGTCCCGCCGGCATGCAGATATATTCATTCACGTAGCATAACGTACTGCTTACATATTAATAACCCCAAAACTGAAGTTTTCCTCTGCTATGCAGTGGGGGGGGGGGGGGGGCTAGGGAGTTAATGTTTACCATCAACAACCCTGTCTGCACTGCACTGGCCTATCTCATTATCAGTTGTAATCGAGATTTAAAGAGTTAAAGACCTAAAAGCTGAGCTTCTGCACAGTTTGTTGAGAGAAAACTCAGTGGGGGTTATTTACAAAAAAGACAAATCCACTTTGTACTACAAGTGAAAACTACAAGTGCAAAGTGCCCTTGAAATTGCATTGAAAGTGCAGTCGCTGTAGATCCGAGGGGGACATGCAAGGAAAATAAAAAACAGCATTTTTAGTTTGCACATGATTGGATAATAAAATCAGCAGAGCTTCCCCTCATTTCAGATCTACCCCTCAGATTTACAGCGACTGCACTTCCAAGTGCACTTTCATGTAGTGCAAAGTGGATTTGCCTTTCGTAAATAACCGCTAGTGAGTCCCTCTTTGTGAGTGGGGACAGGTTGCGTTTCCCTTCACTTCAGACTGCCTGAGGCCTGCTCCAAACACCTAGAAAGGAAAGAAATATATACAGTATTTGTATATTATCTTCAGGTAGGGAACACAAACATAAAGTGGGGTTTTCTATTTGACTGCAAAAAGTGGAAATACACTTTGGCCCCATTCATACAACATCAGGTGTTGGACATATGCACTTTTTTTTGCACATTCACACATAGGGCAGTCTATTGATTTCAAGGTGCGGCTCCGCACACCACAATGAAGCTCAGCACCTTCTTGAGCGTTGCATGTTTTGCTGCATTTGGGGCTCCACTAACACTGAATAACATCACAAGCATTCGTCTTTTGTGTGCGTTCACATTAGGGCTGAAACAACTAATCGATTAATCGACAAGTAATCGATTATGAAAATAGTTGTCAACTATTTTCATAATCGATTAATCGGCCAGTTGATTAGTTGGCCTGCATATAGAATACATCATTTGTTTACATATCGGGAAATACAGTGCAGCACACATACAGCTCAGTACACCATCCATACATGTCACTAGGTGTCTGAGAAGTTGTGAATGTACAAGTGTGAGGAGCAATGCCTCATGGGACATGTAGTCCTGGGCAGGAAGTGAGTGGTTCTAAAGGCAGAAGTTTTTTTTTTTTTTTATACCTTGCTATAGCGGGTGCTCTATACTATACTTTGCAGCTTGCTATTGAGGCACTCTGAAGGCAGGAGGGACCCCAGAAGTGGAGGATCTGGGCTGCTCTGTACAAAACAATTACACAGAGCAGGTAAGTATAAAAGTTTGTTTAAAAAAAAAATCTTTAAAGACTCTGTGCAGGGAAGATCAGCATCTGAACCCAGAGAAAGTGGAGGTAATAGAAGGCATTACAATTGCTGTAGTTGGTTATTTATATTTACCATTGCATATGGATATTTAAGAATAAATTCCCTTTTTATTTACATATTAACTAAATTGTACACCACACTTTAATTTTTTTAAGATTATCCTATTAGTCGATTAATCGAAACAATAATCAACCAACTAATCGATTATAAAAATAATCGTTAGTTGCAGCCCTAGTTCACATACTACACAAATGTGACTACAGCCTTCAGATCAGTTCATAGACATGCAAGCTTCCATTGGATGAGCATGCATATACAGTCAGCAAACACTCCCAGCGCCCGCGTTATTCTATAAAAACAGCAGGTATCAGAAGGGAATTTTAGCAGACACTCGCCGACGATCGTTTCCTGGGCAACAATGTATTAGCTTGGCATGTCTGCTAAAGTCTAAAATTGTCCATAAAGAAAAATCAGGCAGCAGTCAACTAGTGACAATTGGTACCTTTAGTTATACCGGCAGTTCCTTAAAGGTGCACATAACTGGTAAGTGGTTGGTTTTTGAGACAACCGAGGAAAAAAAAAAAAAAGGATGAGGAATGCGTACAAGAAGTTGTAAGGTCGGAAAATGGCTACATTCCGTGCTTATCGCAAGCCAAGTGAAACGATCACGCTCATCTCTGTATAAAACTACTGACACCTTTTTTTTTCCCTTCTTCTTCAGAAGACAAAAGCAGACAAGTATTTTCAAACAATTCTCTACCTCTATGATCTGTTCATGAAATCTTTTGTTGTGGGGTTGATCTATTTCCCAGCCCTCAGATAAACTTATTTGCTTTCTCCAGTTTCTGAAGTGCAAAGCTGTCATTAATCAAACAGATAAATGGAAGCAGCTTATGTGCCGAAGTGACATTCCCGCACAAGACTGACACATAGTTGTATTGAGAACAGATACAAAGTAGTAAAACGGGATTCCATCTTTCGCAGAGAGAAACGGATGCCAAGTTGTGCCTGATACACATCTGTGCAAGCTGTTAGCTCACGCAGGTATGCGCTGCGCTCCAAGGTCAGTCTGGGCTGAGAAGGGTTAACAAAAGACGGAGTGGGGCCAAAAAATTGGAATTTATGCCAAAACCCACATCTTGTGAGGCCGCTAGTCTCCAAATATTACTAACACGTATAAGAAATATTATCACTTCCCGAGGAAAGGCGCATCACTGTTAAGAAAAGAAATGATTACATCCATAGGTCTTTATTATATATAGCATGATCCTGCAAACAAAAAAACTAATAACCAGTAGTTTCAGAGGTTAGAAAAAAAATATATATGATTTTGGTTGCTTTTGCCTTTTCGATTAGCATAGTCTGGGCTATTGCTCAAATAATAATTTAAAGTTAATGAAAATTCAAACAACAAATTTCTATTATTTGCTCCCTTTTAATCTGCTAAATATACCATTAAAAGCTTATTATATCTGTTGAACAATTTGGAGGGAAAAAAAACAGATCACTTGTGAGCTGATAACCCTTTGCTTCTGGACGGTTATCAGTTAGCATTGTTCCCTGACAACTCATGGGGCCCCCGGGCAATAGGAGATTATGGGGCCCGCAGGCAATAGGAGATTATGGGGACCCCAGGCAATAGGAGATTACGGGGCCCCCAGGCAATAGGAGATTATGGGGCACACAGTATACACATACAGGGCTAGATTCAGCAAGAATTTACGCCGGCGTATCTATTGATACGCCGCGTAAATTCAAAGCTGCGTCTTTCTGTATTCAGAAAGCAAGATACACCGAAATTAGGCTAAGATCCGACTGGCGTAAGTCTCTTACGCCGTCGTATCTTAGTTGCACATTTACGCTGGCCGCTAGGTGGCGCTTCCGTCGATTTCAGCGTAGAATATGCAAATGAGCTGGATACGCCTATTCAGAAACGTACGTGTGCCCGGCTGATTTTTTTTACGTCGTTTGCGTAAGGCTTTTTCCGGCGTGACGTTACTCCTGCTATATGAGGCATAGCCAATGTTAAGTATGGACGTCGGGACAGCGTCGAATTTTGCGTCGTTTGCGTAAGTCGTTCGCGAATAGGGCTTTGCGTAAATTACGTTCACGTCGAAAGCATTGATTATTTGCGACGTGATTAGGAGCATGCACACTGCGATACGTTCACGGACGGCGCATGCGCCGTTTGTTAGAGACGTCATTTACGTGGGGTCATGTTTTATTTGCATAAAACACGCCCACGTCTTCTCGATTTGAATTTGGCGCGCTTACGCCGACAGATTTACGCTACGCCGCCGTAACTTAGGGCGCAGGTTCTTTGTGAATCCAGCCCCATCCTCACTAAGTTACGGGGGCGTAGCGTATCTGAGATACGCTACGCCCACACAAACTTACGGCGGGCTTTCTGAATCTAGCCCACAGTATGCATACACAGTATACACACATACAGATTACACTTACACACACTGAAAATGTACTGGAGAGGCAGGGCAGCTATAATCATGGGATTTTTAGAACAAAAGGTTTTCGGTAAGGGACATTTCAGGGACAGATGTAAAAAAAAACAAAAAAAAAAAAACACAGATTTTTTACATACTGTCCCTGGTTTTACTGAGGCTGGCAACCCTGATGGGGCCCCCTAGTGGCATGGGGCCCTCGGGCAGTGCCCGAATGGTGAGTCTGCCCATGGTTCCCTGCTATCTCTATGGACTACAAAAAAAAAAAAATCTCTCCCTATCATGGAGAAGAGATTGAGGTGTTATTCCTAACATACCATTTGCCTTAGGCTGGCCATACATTATACGATTTTCCTTTAGGTTTACCAAAGCCATATAATAAGAGTTCAAACCTAAACACTTTCAATTTGGATGCAATCAGGAATGTCCTTGCACTATAGCTGAAGGTGAATCTAAAGAAAATTGAAAAGGGAAATTGTATAATGCCTGCCTTAGAGTGCTGCTTAGTATGGCTGTCACCCTAGGGCAGAAAGTGTCAAGGTAAGGAATACCTAGCTAAAATAAAGTGTGAAACAAAAAAACAAATGCAGCCAGCACATCTAAGCAGCAGTAACCTGCAATACCATACATATGTGTTCTTGGGTTTAGATACACCTTTAAGCAGCCTTTGCCATGCCAACCAGGGTTTCATGAAAACCTAGTGTTCCTCCAGAGATTGCTAGGGGTTCCATGGGCAATAAGTAGTGGAGGACGGACTGCTTGATGGCGCCTGCATAGTTTAGGGGCCAATGTCACTAGAAAGATCCTTGGACCAGTGGAGCCTTTCCTATGTAAAAAGAGTGAAACACCTCTCAAGGTGAGTCTTCACCTATCCCACCTCTCCACAAAGTCTCTCCTCTATTTGCTCAGATTAGTAACATCTGAAACATGTGATCTTATTAGCGGTCCCTATTGGCGACAGTCTTCCATTCTTCCTCCAACTAGGCAACAATACAAGGGAGCCCCAAAAATGTTCAGGCTTGGGTGTCAAATACTCTAGGGCACAGGTGTCAAACACAAGGCCCGCGGGCCGAATCCGGCCCTCCAGGCCATTTCATGTGGCACTTGCACCTCTACTGCAGCTGCAGGAAAGCTCCAGCCCTCCTCTGGTCCTTCTCCAGACCCTGTACTTTCTGCTTTCAAGCAATGCATCCAGCTTTTTCCCAGCAGCAGCATAAGGTAAGGGGGTGCACTGTAATGAAAGGGAGAGTGGGGGACTCAACTTCTGATGGTGGGGTGGCGCTTGAAATCAAATGTAAGGGGAGGGGATGAGCTGGACATCCAATCTTACAGATACAATCGGCCCTTTTGAGGGCAATCATAATGCTGATGCGGCCCACCATGAAATCGAGTTTGACACCCTTGCTCTAGGGATATCACATTCGTGTTTAATTTAGAATATCTACAAATGACGCACTGTTGGCTTTGGATGTATTAATTTTTAGAATAAAGGGTCCCTATAGGATAAAAAATAGTTGAGAAAGGCTGACTCAAAGCTCTGTTGACAATCTTGCTGGAACATACAGAAAAAAGCCTAGGCACGTTGTCACGTGATCTCTGCTGAAGAGCAGGAGCAGCCCCGGATCCTTCCTAAAACAAAGTATGGGACCAATTGCTTAACGTATGTGCTCCATGGCCAGTAGAGCAAAACGGCCTGCAGTAGCAGTTTTCTCCAGGAAAGGTATTTATTTTTTCATCACAGTAAGATGTTAGGTCTGCTTTAAAGCGGAGCTCCACCCTATTTTAAAACATTAGCTTAAAGCGGGGGTTCACCCTAAAAAAAAAAAAAAAATTTCTACAATGCCATCCAGCATACTAGCGCGAGCTACAGTATGCCTTTATTTTATTTTTTTTGCGCCGCACTCACAGTTTAATCCCGTAGTTACGTTTCAGACTAAAGCGGTGGTTCACCCTAAAAAACAAGTTTCTACCATGAAATCCAGCATACTAGCGTGAGCTACAGTATGCCTTTATTTTATTTATTTTTGCGCCGTACTCACAGTTTAATCCAGTAGTTAAGTTTCAGACTCCCCGCGGGGAGTAGGCGTTCTTATGCAGAGGGGAACATGATTGACGGACGGCTATGGCACGCCACGCTTCCCGAAAAAAGCCGGAGTAGGACTCGGCTCTTCACGGCGCTATACGGCGCCTGCGCACAGACGTCCCTATGCAGAGGGGAACATGATTGACGGCCGGCTATGGCGCGTCACGCCCGAAAATAGGCGAAATAGGACTTCGCTCTTCACGGCGCCTGCGCAGTCAGCTCCTAGTCTGTGCGCAGGCGCCGTATAGCGCCGTGAAGAGCCGAGTCCTACTCCGGCTTTTTTCGGGAAGCGTGGCGCGCCATAGCCGTCCGTCAATCATGTTCCCCTCTGCATAGGAACGCCTACTCCCTGCGGGGAGTCTGAAACTTAACTACTGGATTAAACTGTGAGTACGGCGCAAAAATAAATAAAATAAAGGCATACTGTGGCTCACGCTAGTATGCTGGATTTCATGGTAGAAACTTGTTTTTTAAGGTGAACCATCACTTTAATCATATTGCAGCAATGAGTAAAGTTACAATAGGAAGGTTTTTTTTGTTATGGTACCTGTGTTATCTTGATGTGTCTCTCTGTTTCCTGACTGTGTATTCTGCGGGTATTCCGTCATTTCCTTTACCCGCGCTGTCTCCTGGGAGCTTGTGTTATTGCTCCAAGGAGTCATTTTGAAGGCCTGCTGCGAGTTAACGCGGAAGTTAGAAAGCAGGGCGCTGCAGCACGGTTACAATGCGCTTGCGCGCGAATGGGGCGGGACGACGGGCAGTGTATGATGGTCACAGATCGTCATCGCTATCCAGGAAGAAAGTGCTTATGGGCTTCACATGCCCACAAGCAAAATGAGAATGTCGGCAAACATTTTTTAAAAGTGTCTTTATACAAAAACTCGGGAGATCGGCGGCGGTCAATTTGAAAAATTTAATAATGTGGTTGGAACTCCGCTTTAAGCGAGTTTAAATAGTAAAAAAATAAAACAACATATCAGCCATTTTTTACACCATCCGAGAAAGTTTCATGGTCACATTTAAAAGCAAAACAGCATTTCCAGAACATGAAAACACATTACGGCCATTTCCAGCTCACTTTCTGCATATAGAGTGATGATCACCTGATAGATAACTGGATGGAAATGCTTTACTTGAAACACCAAAGAAACAGATTGATATATAAATAAATATGGAGGGTGGTGACTTACCCTTTTGCACCCAGGCTTGTGATTGGGTACTTGGGAAGTCTTCTGCTTGGCAATCCAATCTTCTATGCCTTTCCGAGTCAGGCAAGCATTTACTGCAAAACTATCACCTACAGGAAGACAGAAATGCGGTGAGGGTTCAAGGAAAAAATTAGGAAGAAGAAAAGAATACCTCAGCCCTCTGTCCTAGTTCCTTCTAATGACATAATGCATCCATTATCTAGCACCCCATCTTGTCAAACCCATTGACTGAGGCTGACCACACAAGGACCAACAACAGCAACTGTCACTTGTGACAATCTCCCCAGATAGAGGTGCAGTGCTGAGTGCTTCCAGTCACTAGAAGTGATTGTAATCATATTGGGAAATCTCTCAGAGACAGATAAATGATCTTCCTGTTTTATGTAGAGTATATGGAACAAAGACTTTATTGTGCATTCACTGGCTCCATCATCAAACTAATTGGGAAGATGAGCGCAATGGTCCCGAAGCTGCATGATATGTTCAAGAACGAGCAGACGCCTGATGGCTTTTGTGGCGATGTCTGCCTTTCTATGGTGGCTCCATTAGCTACAGTATAGCTGGGAGGACTTTCTTGGGCATAATGAGTGAGATTTACTAAAACTGGAGCACTCAGAATCTGCTGCAGATGTGCATGCTAGCCAATCAGCTCCTAACGTCAGCAGGTTCAATTAAAGGGCTTGTAACCTTAACCTTTTGGGGAGGAAAATCTTAGTAATATAAATATACCCATCTTTTATATAAGGGTGTAGGTAAGGGTTAATTTAACTGTCATATATTTTTATTTGGCATATAAGTAATATGTGTACCAGGTATTATTGAAATATCTCCAGGCGTACAGAAGTTATGTGGGAACATACATTTCCCATTGATTTGCATGGGACTTTAAACAAAAACCCCGACCCTCACAAATGGGGGTAGTTAAGGGATAAATTAACTATCCTATAGTTTAAGTGGACATATAAGTAACATGTGACCAAGTGTTATCGAAATATCTACAGCCGTTTGGAAGTTATGAAGTAACATGTATTTCCCATAGAGTTGAATGGGACTTTAAAGAAAAACCCCGACCATGGCAAATGGGGGTGGGTAAGGGTTAAACCACCTATCCTATGTTTGTTGCTGACATATAAGTAACATGTGTGCCAAGTTTCATGTTAATATCTTTAGCCGTTTGGACGTGATGCTGGAACATACATACATACACACACACACACGTTGAGTTTTATATATATAGATTAGTTTGTTTAAACTGGTTGTAAAGCCTCGTACACACGATCAGTCCATCCAATGAAAACGGTCTGAAGGACCGTTGTACTAGGTTAACCTATGAAGCTGACTGATTGCCCGTCGTGCGTACACACCATAGGTTAAATAACCGATCGGGTCAGAACGCGGTGACGTAAAACACAACGACGTGCTGAAAAAAACGAAGTTCAATGCTTCCAAGCATGCGTCGACTTCATTCTGAGCATGCGTGGGTTTTTAACCGATGGTTTAACGATCGGTTTTGACCTATCGGTTACTATCCATAGGTTAAATTTTAAAGCAAGTTGCCATTTTTTTAACCTAAGGTTAAATAACCTATGGGGCCTACACACGATCGGTTTGGACCGATCGTGGGTCCTTCAGACTGTTTTCATCTGTTTAACCTATCGTGTGTACGAGCCTTAAAGGTACATTTTTTTTTCCTAAATAGCTTCCTTTACCTTAGTGCAGTCCTCCTCCACTTACCTCATCCTTCCATTTTGCTTTTAAATGCTTCTAGATTGTAAGCTCTAACGAGCAGGGCCCTCTGATCTCTCCTGTATTGATTGTATTGTGACTGTACTGTCTTCCCTGATGTAAAGCGCTGCGCAAACTGTTGACGCTATATAAATCCTGTATAATAATAATAATAATAAATGTCCTTATTTCTTCTGAGAAATCCCCACTTCCTGTTCTTCTGTCTGTAACTCCACACAGTAATGCGAGGCTTTCTCCCTGGTGTGAAGTGTCGTTCTCGCCCCCTGCCTTGGACTACAGGAGAGTGAGGACGCCCACTAAAACACAGCTCTTTTCTCTATCTGCGTCGTAGAGAGCGTCCTGACTCTCCTGTTGTCCAAGGGAGGGGGTGAGCACGACGCTCCACACCAGGGAGAAAGCCTCGCATTACTGTGTGGAGTTACAGACAGAAGAACAGGATGTGAGGATTTCTCAGAAGAAATAAGGACATTTAAAAGCAAAATCGAAGTGAAAGAGGACTGCACTAAGGTAAAGGAAGCTATTTAGGGAAATAAATTGTACCTTTACAACCCCTTTAAGCTAGTGCATTGTTGGTTCACTTACCTTTTCCTTCGATTTCCCTTCTAAATGTTTTTTTCCTTTGTTTTCTTTGTCTGAATTTCTCACTTCCTGTTCCTCCTCAGTAAGCTGTTCTGGCTGACTAACCCCCATGGATGATGGGGGCAAGCTTACTAAGGAGAAACAGGAAGTGAGGCCTCGTACACACAACCGGTTTCCTCGGCAGAATTCATCAAGAAACTTGGTGGGAGATTTTTTTGGCCGTGGAAACCGGTCGTGTGTACATTTTTCAGCGAGGAAACTGTCGAGGAACATGTTCTCTTTTTCCTCGACGGGAATGGAGAAAATTGGCTTGTCGAGTTCCTTGACAAGCCTAACAAGAACTCGACAAGGAAAACGTTGTGTTTCGCCCGCCGAGTTCCTCGGTCGCGTGTACGAGGCCTGAGAAATTCATACAAAGAAAAAAACATTTAGAAGGGAAATTGAAGGAAAAGGTAAGTGAACCAACAATGCACTAGCTTAAAGGAACCAATTTAGAAAATAAAAAAACAAACCTTTACAACCCCTTAATAAAACTTGAAAGCTGATTGGTTTCTATGCAGAGCTGCACCAGATTTTGCACCATGCAGTTTTAGTAAATAAACAAAAATATCTATTAAGTGAACCAATTCTCCTTTGTCCTTTAGGGTACGTGCACTGATGTTTGTGCACAATTTTCGCACTTATTTTGCATGTATTTGCATGTACAAGAGTAAAATAAATTCTAGCTCTCAGAATGCAATTTTGACCTCTTCAAATGAACATTTAACGCAAGTATTTGCATGCGTATGCACGTAAAATACTGATCTGCAACTCAGATTTCTGCATTTTTTTCTTGCTCATCTATACACAGCACATGTTTACACACCTGTGTATACAGACACATAGAAAACAATGGACTGCATTTAAATCAGTAGAAAGAGAAACAAACAAAAAAACACCTGTATGCCTAAAAACACCACGTGGCAGCAGTTTGAAAGAGGCCTTGGGATGACTCAAAAAACCTGGAAAACATATTAGATGTTCCCAATGCATGTGGCCATCTTTGGCCATAATAAAACTGGGGAAAAACAATCCCTTAACCAGGTACTGCAGTTGGGGCGCATGCATGCTGCAAACTTCGATGGCAGCGTTGTAGCCCTGCTCCGCTCACTTTAGGAGCTTTGTGCACCATGGCCATGGCTATTTCCATCATAAACCTTCTACAACTGCACCCTTATGTACCACGGCTCTGCAGGCACCTACCTATGGAATAGGCATGACTAAAATCCAAGACGAAGCCAAAGCCCCAAGGCAGGACTATTGCCAAGATGGCACTGCCTCCTCTTCCTGTAGACAAGACCACAAGACACAAGTCCGTAGGCTCCTCTGATTGCCCTATGTAGTTTCCCTTGGTTCTACAAGCAGGTACTGCCATGACTACGGCTTACTGTACAGGAATGGACTGGCCATTGGGACTACAGGGAGTTTCCCGGTGGGCCGATGGCTCAGTGGGCCAGCTTCAGTGACAGCGAACCGCCACCACATCCGCTACTCTGTCTCTCCCTACCCGCATCGCTCACCTCCTCTCCCTCCCCGCAGCGCTCACCTGGGGGGACAAAGAAGCAGGGGGAGGACCAGAGGAGCGGGGGGGGGGGGGGCGACAGAGGAGCATGGGGGAGGGGACAGACAGCTGACTCAACAGCCATGGCCTGGGAGTTTCTCACTTCTGCCTAATCTTGTAACATGAGGGGGGGCACCAAACTGATTCTTTGCCCCGGGTGAAATAATGTCTAGCTTCCCCACTGGTACTGCCTATAAGAGTACCAGTACCAGCCGTTCTACTCTAATAAAGTAGAAAGGCTAGTGAAGGGGGAGAGGGGGCTTGGGTGGCCGAGGGGGGGGGGGGGTGCGGGAGTTGCCCTGCCGCCATGGGAGAGACCTGTCAAAGTGGGCCAGTCTGGATGAGGTCCAGGGCCAAATTTTTGTCCCAGTCCAGCCCTGTTACTGTACATTTATCTTTGGCGCACAATGACAGATCTGTTTCCTTTTCTATACAAACCAGAGAATCACCCAAACTGACCTCATATTTGGTAACCGTCTACCCACCAATTGATATATCGTTATAAACAATGGCAAGAAGTTTCACATAATAGATAAAAATAATAAAAAGCGTAGACGGCCATGGAGCGTCCACTCCCAGGATCACTCCCGAAGTCACCATGACCCAGTGAACACTTTATTACACCGAAGCTTAAGGGCTACTCCGCACATGTCATCAAGAAAGAATTACTGTACACAATGCAATTAAAATGAAATCACAAATTTCTTTTTAGTCAAGGAAACACTTTGACCATATCACTGATCTAAGACATTCCAGGGCATTAGACTAGATCACAGGATGCTTGCATTTCAAAGATCAGCTATAAGCATTGGTAAAAAGCAGCTTACAGGTTCACTGACACATGAAGGGATTAGACAGGGAACAGAGTCACAGATCAAACACTCTCACACAAACACAAGTCCATCATTCAGGCGCTGTCTCTGCTACAGAAACAAAGTAAATCAGGTCCCCATCTACAAAACCAAAACGGCAAATCACAAGGCGGATCATCAGTCCAATGGCGGTTTGTTTGCAGATCAGCAAAACCAAACAAAGTCCAATCACCAACTCCAAGCTCCATCCAAACAGACACAAGTAAGATATTTACTGAATATATTAGTAACTTACTTAAAAAAAAAGGATTCAACAAAAATCAACAACAAAGTCATCAAGAACAATATATATATATATATATATATATATATATATTAGAACTTTGTCTTCAAAAAAAGGTGCTCATTTGTTCCCTTGGAGATTTAGTATATATATGTATACATATATATATATATATATATATATATATATATATATATATATATATATATATATATATATCTCTATCTATCTATGTTATAAAGATAGAGAGAGAGAGAGAGAGAGAGAGAGAGAGAGAGAGAGAGAGAGAGAGAGAGAGAGAGAGAGAGAGAGAGAGAGAGAGAGAGATATATATTACACATACACATATGTATATATTCTAAACCTAAGCTACCAAATGAACACTTGACAAAGACAAAGTTCTTCAATTGTGTCTCTACTTGTTCATGTTCTCCTGCTTCTTATGATGTCCTGCCAACTCTTTGATTTCATAGGGCCGGATTCAGAAAGGAGATACGACGGCGTATCTTCGGATACGCCGTCGTAACTCTGAGTGTGCGGGGTCGTAACTATGCGACTGATTCATAGAATCAGTTACGCATAGATTTCCCTAAGATCCGAACGGTAAGTGTCTTACACCGTCGTATCTGAGGCTGCATATTTACGTTGGCAGCTAGGTGGCGCTTCCGTAGATTTACGTGAGGAATATGCTAATTAGGTATATACGCCGATTCAGAAACGTACGTCCGCCCGGTGCATTTTTTTACGTCGTTTACTATAGGCTTTTTCCGGCGTAAAGTTACCCCTGCTATATGAGGCGTATCCTATGTTACGTATGGACGTCGTTCCCGCGTCTAATTTTGAAAATTTTACATCGTTTGCGTAAGTCGTTCGCGAATAAAGCTGGACGTAATTTACGTTCACGTCGAAAGCAATGACGATTTGCAGCGTAATTTCGAGCATGCGCACTGGGATTCTTTCACGAACGGCGCATGTGCCGTTCGTAAAAAACTTCAAATACGTGGGGTCACACTAAATTTGAATGAAACACGCCCACATCATCCACATTTGAATTAGGCGGGCTTACGCCGGACCACATCCGTTACGCCGCCGTAACATAGGGTGCAAGTTCTTTCTGAATACGGAACTTGCGCCCTAATTTACGGCGGCGTAACGTATCTGAGATACGTTACGCCATGCGGATAGATACACCAATGTATCTGAATCCGGCCCTATATCTCTTACTCAATACTACCCTGGTGGGTAATGATATATTTACAAGATTGAAAATGATTAGTAACCAGCAGCCAAAGAATAAAAGCACATTTCTAATTTGCTGTATAGGTTGAGGCTTAAGTGATACTAAATTCTGGTATAAAAACATTCTATTTAAGTATGCATTCTTAATCCAGACTCTACCTTCTATTGCTCTCAGCCTCCTCCAAATGCCCATAATCCTTTTTTTATTTTTTATTTCCTGTTAAAGAGTTTCCACCATAAGTGGGAACAAAGCCACCCTCTCCTACCTGCTCAGCGGTGGACCAGGGACTATGGGATGTGTAGTATGCACAGAGCAGTGCTCATGACCACAACTAACTTGTACTCCCATTTCAAACAAATGGAAGTGAGGGGGAAAAGGAGAGTTTCCGGATTTCTCAAAAGATGTTATAAGGAAGAAGCAAAACAGCAAGGAAGAATTTCATGGAAAATACATTACGGGGCCAGGAAGTAGCGGTTGTATATAGATAAGTATGTCCAGGGCCAATCCTCCCTATAGGCTCACTATGCAAGCCGCTTAGGGCCCTGCAAAGCTGCAAAGGGCCCCCCAAATTACTAGAGGCCCCGCCTGGTGAGAAGTCATTTTCGCACCCTCACCCCGCTTCTAAACTCGCTGGCTGAGTCATTTCCGACAGCAGAACACCCCCTCCCCCCGCTTCTCAACTTTCTTTAATGTGACATGTCACTGTCGTCAGCGCCCCCCGCTTCTCATTTTTAATGTGCCATGTCATTTTGCTTAGGGCCCCAGGGAGGTCAGGATCGGCAAATAGACTGCGCAGTTTGCAAAGGGCAGTTGCTCCAGATCTTAGTAAAGGAGGTAAGGCTTCACTTTGCAAAAAATACCCAATTACGTGCAAAGAAAAAAAAAACAGCATCTTTGCTGGCACATGATTGGATGATAGAAGTCAGCAGAGCTTCTGTTTATTTACTAAGCTCTGGAGCAACTGCACTTGCAGAGTACATTGGAGTTCATTTACTAAAGATGTGTGCAAAACCAGGGTCACTTCTTCATAGAAACCAATCAGCGTCTAACCTCGGCTTTGGCAATAAAACCTGGAAGCTGATTGGTTTCTATGCAGAAGTAAGCCGGATTTTGCACACTTCAACCTTAGGAAATAAACCCCACATTTCGTTTGCCTTTAGTAAGTCATCCCCTTAGTGTCACTTTAAAGCTGAACTCCATGCATAGTTACAATGATCCACCTTGGACCTATGTAAGTGGGCATATTCCATACCTAACTGATCCCTGTGGAAGCGGAGAAGCACCATAGTAGCCACAGCTACTACTGTTATCCTCCTGTTCTTCCGGGTGCTGTGCCGAGTGGCTGCCCTGCTGCAGTAACCACAGTGGATCATTCGCTTGGCATGGGCGCCATTCAGATAGCGCCTTGTTTTTTTTTTCTTAGTGAATATGTGGCGTTCTCCGATTGGACAAGTTAGAGATCATGACATCACCGCCTGCGTCTCTGCCTCATCCAATTCGACCTGTTGGGAAAATGCAAAGCGTTCTCTAAATAATGCCTGTGCTGAGTGAACAACCCCCTGTGTTCAAGATAGAGCAGGGCAGCTGCTAGGCACAGGGTCCGGTGTAATAGCGGCAGCGGCGGCTACTATAGTACTTCTGCGCTTCCACAGTAACCGGCCAGGTACAGGATTTGTATACTTACACTGATCCAAGCTGAACTAATGTAACTATAGAAAAATATCCATCCCTGGAGTTCAGCTTTAAGACGCTCTGCCTCGGTATTAACCAAGTCCATATGTTTTGCAGCTGGCCAAATCAGTTAAACATTAAAGGACAATCTGCTTTTAAAGTTGACATCCAGGCAAGTCTGCTCTATGGACCCGGCGAATGTACCGCGGCACACAGAAAACAGAGTTTGGAAAAAGCGATAATGCGCGATTCCGACTTTGTTGTTCACATGAGATGGTCTGGCCGGAGATTCTCCAAACAAAAAGGTGACAAACTTTGACAAAGACTTAACACATGGAGGACAACATAAAAGTGGTAAGCAGAGCTTTAGAACGCACAGGGGGTGACAACCCGACGCTATGTGATCAGATCCTAAAAGGCGGGACCCTCAGGAGGATAATGTGACCCCGGACTTCACAAAAAACACATGGCAGTCTTCAATCACACACATAAGAGCAGTCAATGTAGCCTTTGGAGAGGAGCAGCTAATGCCTACTCTGCATGGGACCGGGACTCACAGGGACGACTTTACAAGCTTAGAATGTAATGCAGAAACCTCCACAACACTAGAACATTCCAAAACCCGAGCTGGAAAGAGGCTGAAAGCAGGGACCCATCAAAAGCAGAGGACGACCCAACCAAGAACTCACATGTATAAGAAGAGATATCAAGACAAGCTAATAAACAACAACCAACATATAAGAAGAGCTCTGAAGACAACCTAATAAACAACAACCAACATATAAGAAGAGCTCTGAAGACAACCTAATAAACAACAACCAACATATAAGAAGAGCTCTGAAGACAACCTAATAAACAACAACCAACATATAAGTATAGATCTGAAGACAACTTAATAAACAACAACCAACATATAAGAAGAGATTTGAAGACAACCTAATAAACAACAACCAACATATAAGTATAGATCTAAAGACAACTTAATAAACAACCACCAACATATAAGAAGAGATCTGAAAACAACCTAATAAACAACAACAACCAACATATAAGAAGAGATCTGAAGACAAACTAATAAACAACAACAACCAACATATAAGAAGAGATCTGAAGACAACCTAATAAATAACAACCAACATATAAGAAGAGATCTGAAGACAACCTAATAAACAACAACCACCAACATATATAACAAACACCACAATAATAATAAATAGTCCAACCCCATGGGGACAATAACAGCGTGACCATGAGACGGCAAGTTTATTTACTAATTTTTATCCTTTTATTTAGTAAATAAACCCCATAGTCTAGTTGCCTTTAGTAAGTCATCCCCTTAGTGTCACTTTAAAGCTGACCTCCATGTATGGACATTTTTGCATAGTTACGATGATCCACCTTGGACCTATGTAAGTGTGCATATCATATACCTAGCTGGTCCCTGTGGAATCAGAGAGGCAATATCGTGACGGTCTAAAAATGAATTGTACAGAATAGTTTTTAAAATACAATCGGAATATTGAAAAGATCGTTTTCTGCGCCATACACACACACTGATGGATGGAATAATCAGTCTATGGCTGACAACCCATTTGATCCCAATGCCACATATGAGGACATCGTTTTTTATTAATAGTTTGGATAAGTTCGAAATCACACCTCTGTTCCCACGGTGATAAAATGTCATCATTTAGTCGATCGTATTTGTGAACAAGTATCTCAGTGCTACCGATTAATGGAAAACAATCAATAGTTTTCTGCCCCGGCAAATGGGATCAAAAGTTCTGGCTATTTAGCGTGTGTGGATTTGATGGAATTGTACAGAGATCGAATAATAAAACCAAAGCGTGTGCGATCACCACTACCGATCATATCCAATGTCTTTCCTGTCATCAGATTTTGACATCCGGACCGATCAGAATCACTTTGATTAGATGAGCTGGGAATGGATCAATGACTCGAATCTGATCGATGAAGGATGGTTACGTGTGTGATCAGCAGCAACCAATCAATACATGGATCCATGACCTATAATCGACCAATCAATACATAGATCCGTGACCTATAATCGACCAATCAATACATAGATCCATGACCTATAATCGACCAATCAATACATAGATCTATAATCGACCAATCAATATATAAATCCATGAACTATAATCGACCAATCAATACATAGATCCATAACCTATAATCAACCAATCAATACATAGATCCATGACCTATAATCGACCAATCAATACATAGATCCATGACCTATAATCGACCAATAAATACATAGATCCATGACCTATAATCGACCAATACATAGATCCATGACCTATAATCGACCAATCAATACATAGATCCATGACCTATAATCGACCAATCAATACATAGATCCATGACCTATAATCGACCAATAAATACATAGATCCATGACCTATAGGGCCCCCAGAAGACAAGGACAGGACATGACATTTCCTACCTTCAGGGCTTTCTCTTGGTTTGCAGACTGCAACTGCCAGTCCGGAGATCGGGGTGAAGATCGGAGGAGAGAAGAGAACAAAAAAGCACCATTAGATGTCTCCCAACCAACCGACCGACCAATCCCCCCCACCGACCACCCCATACACACACACACAGCCATGCCTCCGAACATCGCTCACCGTGCTTGGAGTAAAGTTTCCCCATCTCTCGGGATGCACAACATCAGACACACATTACAATCCAGACATCGGACAATCCATCGGCCACGTAAATCCGCTCATACGATCCGGATCCTACAAGCGCTGACACCCCATAGACTAGGAGGCTGCCGACTACACCGAGCCAACACTCTGCCAGACACAGCACAGAGGAGGAGGGGGAGGAGCCAGAGGAGGGGGAGGGGGGCACAGGACAGGGAGGAGGAGGAGGAGAGGAGCTGGAGGGAGACACACTGTGTGAATGGAGGGAGGAGGAGGATGGAGGAGGATGGAGGGAGGAGGGTGTGCCTGCCTGTCTGCCTGCTGGACTCCAAACTCATCTCTCAACAACTCACACAACCATCAATCCACCTCCAATGCCTTTCACCATGGAGGATTCCTTGAAATAACTTCCCCCTTCCAGGAACCTCTGATATTCAGATGAATCACCAACTTTGTTTCTTGTGTTTTACTTTTATTTGTTTTTGTTTGTTTGTTTTTTATTGTTTTTTTAACCACTTCAGCTCCAGAAGATTTTACCCCCTTTATATCCATTTTTTTTGCTATAGAACACTGCGCTATTTTACCTGGCGATTGCATGATCATGCAACGATGTACACAAATCAAATTTATACCATTTTTTCCCCACAAATAGAGCTTTCTTTTGAGGGTATTTGTTCGATTGTTTTTAAAAAAATTTATGATACAAACGAAAAAAGACAATTTAGTGAGTAGCACTCTCGCCTAGCAGTAAAAAGGGTTGCTGGTTCGAATCCCGACCACGACACTACCTACCTGGAGTTTGCATGTTCTCCCTATGCCTGCGTGGGTTTCCTCCGGATGCTCCGGTTTCCTCCCACACTCCAAAGACATGCTGGTAGGTTAATTGGCTTTTGTCTAAATTGGCCCTAGAATGTGAATGTGAGTTAGGGACGTTCAATTGTAAGCTTCTTGAGGGTAGGAACTGATATAAGTACCTTAAATAATAATAATTTTGGAGGAAAAAAACTTTTTTTTTCTTTCTGCCATTAAACATATACAATAAATAAAAAAAAAAGACGATCATGCAATGCTGCAGACAAATTAAATTTATATTATTTTTTTTCTCACAAATAGAGCTTTCTTTTGAGGGTATTTGATCAATTGTTGTTTTTTTTTATTTTTATTATTATCATTATTAATATTATTATTATACAAATGAAAAAATTAAATTTTGAAGAATTTTTTTTTTTTTTACCTTCTGTCATACAACATATCCAATACATAAAAAAAAAAAAAAGATCATGCAAGGCTGTACACAAATTAAATGTATATAACTCCCCCCCCCCCCCACACACACACACACAAATAGAGCTTTCTTTTGAGGGTATTTGATCAATTTTTTTTTTTTTTACTTTTTATTATACAAATGAAAAAAGACAATTTTGAAGAAAAAAAAAAAACAATATTTATTTTTTTACTTTCTGCCATGAAACATATCCAAAACATAAACATAAAAAAAAGAAGAAGAAAAGATGACCATGCAACGTTGCACACAAATTGCATTTATATAACCCCCCCCCCCCCAAATAGAGCTTTCTTTTGATGGCATTTGATCACCAATTGTTTTTTTAATTATTATTATTATTATTATTATTATTATTGTTATTATTATTATACAAATGAATAAAAAATGCTGGGGGGAAAAATATATATATTTTACATTTCTGATATATATATATATATATATATATATATATATATATATATATATATATATATATATATATATATATATATATAAATATTTCTTTATAAATTTAGTCCCATATGTAGTCTGCTACATATTTTTTGTATACATTTTTTTTTTTTTTTTTTTATATATATACCGTACTAGTTGATCAGCGACTTACAGCAGGACTAAGATAGTACAGGGGGTAATCAGACACTATGGGGGTTTATTTACTAAAGGCAAATCCACTGTGCACTACAAGTGCACATGGAAGTGCAGTCACTGTACATCTGATGGGAGGATCTGAAATGAGGGGAAGCTCTGCTGATTTTATCATCCAATCATATGCAAGCAAAAATGCATTTCTTTTCCCTTGCATGTCCCCCTCAGATCTACAGAGACTGCACTTCCAAGTGCACTTGCAATGCACTTGTAGTGCAAAGTGGATTTTTCTTTAGTAAATCAAGCCCCCCAGGTTTGATTCACTTAAGCTAGAGTGCAAAATCTGGTGCAGCTCCGCAGAGAAACCAATCAGCTTCCAGTTTTTTTTTTTGTCAAAGCTTAAAAGATAAGCATGGGATTTTTTTTAAGAGGAATACTTACCTAGGTGGATGCAGCATCGATCCTCCGGCGCATCTAACACTGAGAACCGAGCGATCAAACACCACTGATTGCTCAGTTTCCAGGGCTCTATGAGCAGACAGTTGGTGACTGTCAATCACCACTATCTTCTCCCCCTAACTCCCCACTCACTGGGCTGTGGAGGGGGCAGGATCGGCCAGCTCGGGAGCTGAGAGCCGATCCACGTGGGTAAACCCAGAATGTATGCGCTCCTGTAATCCACGTCTTTAACAACACAAGCTGAAGTCAGACGCTGATTGGCTACTATGCACAGATGCACCAGATTTAGCATTCTCCAGTCTTAGTAAATCAACCCTTAACTGACACTTTGTGGGCATTGAGTAACTGACACTGACATCACCAGTGGCACTAATACAGTGATCAGTGCTAAAAATATACGCTGTCACTGTACTAATGACACTGCCTGGGAAGGGGTTAATATCTAGGGTCAATCAAGAGGTTATAATTGTGCGCCCTTCCAAGTGTTCATGTGTTTACTGTGTGCTGCTTTGTTGTTTACCAACACAGAGCTCTAGGCTGTGATTTGTGATATTGGTGTCCCAAGAGGTCACTTGCTACATTCTTCTTGCCTAGGCAAGAAACGAAGAAGAAATGAAGAAGTGAGAGAGGGGTCCTTAAGAAAGGCATCCGCCCACAAAAAAAAAAATCTTGTAATTGAAACTTAAGAAAAATTACAAACATGTTATACTCATCTGCTCTGTGTAATGGTTTTGAAAATAGCAGCCCTGATCCTCTTTTTTTGGGTCTCCTGCGGGCGATCCTGGCCCCTCCCCCCTGCCGAGTGCCCACAATTGCAAGCCTCTTGCTATGGGGGCACTCGAGCAGGCTCGCTCCCGAGTCACACTCCTGTGGACAATGGATATTATCTATTCACACACAGAGCGTGGCTCGGCTCTGCCTCACGATCTATTCTCATTGGCTCACTAGCTGTTTAGAGGGTATTGCCTCACTGGGAACATTTTATATGTAGGGGTGGGTACCATCATCCTATATAGACATTGAAAGGAAGAGAAGGGTTCACAAGGGCTACTCCAAAGTGTTGCCCTATAATGCCAGTGGTATTGAAGGACTATCTCAGTACCCAGAAATCAAAACAAGTATTGATAAAAATTATACATTTATTAAGAAAAATACATAAGCAACAAAAAGACAAGGGTATAGTTGTTGTATGTGATTCCGTTAGGTTGGCACAGCATTGAACCCAACTGGTAGGTGGGAACACATAGATGTAGGTACAGATGTGGTCCTCTACATGTTTCACGACATGTGTCGCTTCTTCAGGAGAAGCCAACCAAAAACATCTATAAGGAGATACAATCTCATAGTTACGATATCAGGAAACACTTGAGAAACAATGTTTTAGCAAAGCTACCAATAAACCTTTTATTTTTGGAGTATTAAAAAAGCCTGTGCGACTCACCAATGGAAGCCCATATGGGCATCAGACGGCATTAGAGACACCCTAGACTGGTGTTCCCCCCCGGGGGCGAACAGGGAAGGCTATAAATGGTGGATGGACTATGATGATATGAAAAGATATCAATGTATTATGAGTGAATACTTGAACAAGCACACAGGGATATAAAAAAGGGGGGGGGGGGTGATGGGAGAGAAGGGGAAGGGTGGGGGGAGGGGCATAAGAAACGGAAGGAAAAAGGGTGGGAAAGGGGGGAAAGAAGAGGGCATGGACATGAAAGATAAGGGAAAAAGGGAGAGAAGGGGAGGGTGGGTGGGGGGGAGGGGAGGAGGAAACGGAAGGAAGGTGGGAAGGAAAAAGGGTGGGAAAGGGGGGAAAGAAGAGGGCATGGACATGAAAGATAAGGGAAAAAGGGAGAGAAGGGGAGGGGAGGAGGAAACGGAAGGAAGGTGGGAAGGAAAAAGGGTGGGAAAGGGGGGAAAGAAGAGGGCATGGACATGAAAGATAAGGGGAAAAACGGAGAGAAGGGGGAGGGTGGGGGGAAGGAGGAAACGGAAGGAAGGTGGGAAGTGGGAGGGAAGAAAAGGGTGGAAAAGGCGGTTAAGAAGAGGGCATGGACATGAAAGATAAGGGAAAAAGAAGGGGGAGGGGGGCAAAGGGGAGAGGAAAAGGAAGGGGGGTTTTGGTGGGAGGGAGAGAAAAATAAGAAGGGGTGGGAGGGGGGGGGGAAGGGAGAAAGGGAAAGAGGGCATAAAACAAGAAGAAAGGATGACAAGGGGAAATAGGGTGGAAAGGGGGGACAAAGAAAGTGGGGGAAAAGAAGAGGGCATTGACGTGAAAGATAAGGGAAAAAGGGAGAAAAGGAGGGGGGGGGGGAGGGAAAGGAAGGGTTTTTTTTGATGGGGGGGGGGAGAAAAATAAGAAGTTGTGGGGTTGGGGGAGGGAAGGGAGAAAGGGAAAGAGGGCAGAAAACAAGAAGAAAAGATGACAAGGGGGAAATAGGGTGGAAAAGGGGGACAAAGAAAGTGGGGGAAAGAAGAGGGCATTGACGTGAAAAATAAGGGAAAAAGGGAGAAAAGGAGGGGGGAAAGGAAGGGGGGATTTTGATGGGGGGGGGGAGAAAAATAAGAAGTCGTGGGGTTGGGGGAGGGAAGGGAGAAAGGGAAAGAGGGCAGAAAACAAGAAGAAAAGAAGACAAGAGGAAAAAAGAGAAAAGAAAGGGATAGGGGAGGGAGTGGGAAGGACTGGGGGAATAAGGTGGAGGAAGCTTTGCAATCACTAGCTGTGTAAGCCAATGAGGAGCCAATGCCAGAGAGAGCCTTTGCTCTCATGCATATCACTGGATCGAGATGTGACTCAGGTAAGTATGGTGTGGGGGAGCTGGGTGGTGGAGCTGCACCCAAAAGGTTTTTTACTTTAAAGCGGAGTTCCGCCTCAAAAAAAATAAAAATAAAATCAGCAGCTTTAAATACTGCAGCTGCTGACTTTTAAAAAAAAGGACACTTACCTGTCCAGGGTGCCCGCGATGTCCTCACCCGAAGCCGACCATCTCTCGCCTCCGGTTGGAGGCATCAGCATCTTAAGTAAGGGAATCAGGAAGTAAAGCTTTGCGGCTTCACAGCCTGGTTCCCTACTGCGCATGCACGAGTCACACTGTTCTGAGTGGCCTCTGCTGTCTTCTGGGACCTGTGTGTCCCCCAGAAGACAGCAGGGGGACAACGACGACAGAGGAGGGGCCCGACATGGCGTAGATCGCTGCGGTTCCCGAAACGATATTTTGCCAGAAGTGGGAGAAAGTATCTGTATTAGACAGGTATCTGCTCCCCCTCCCCCTGAAAGGTTCCATATGTGACACCGGAGGGGGGACCAGGTCAGCGGAAGTTTCATTTTTGGGTGGAACTCCGCTTTAATGCATAGATTGCCTTGAGGTAAACAACCTTCTGCCTTTAGAACCACTTTAAATTACTATAGCTACAGCTCACGATAGCAAGATGGTCAGTGGAAAAATGCTCCTTACATTGGAGGTCATTGGGAAGAATCTCCCTCTGCACATTGGTGGTCAGTGGGAGACAGAATGCTCCCCATACAGACAACCAACGTATCTAAGGCCCCGTACACACGACCGAGTTTCTCGGCAGAATTCAGCCAGAAACTCGATCGGAGCTGAATTCTGCCGAGAAACCCGGGCGGGTGTACTCTTTTGGCCGAGGAAGCCGACGAGGATCTCGGCGAGGAAATAGAGAACATGTTCTCTATTTCCTCGTTGTTCAATGGGAAATTTCGGCTCGCCGAGATCCTCGGCGGCTTCACAAGGAACTCGACGAGCAAAACGATGTGTTTTGCCCGTCGAGTTCCTCGGACGTGTGTATGAGGCCTAAGGCCTAGTACACACGAGAGGATTTATCCGCGGATACGGTCCACCGGACCGTATCCGCGGATAAATCCTCTCGAGGATTTCCACGGATTTGGATCCGATGGAGTGTACTCACCATCGGATCGAAATCTGCGCCGAAATCCCCTCGCGATGACGTGTCGCGCCCTCGCTGCGATGATGATGCGGCGACGTGCGCGACGCTGTCATAAAAGGAATTCCACGCATGCGTCGAATCATTACGACGCATGCGGGGGATCCCTTCGGACGGATCGATCCGGTGAGTCTGTACAGACCACCGGATCGATCCGCGGGAGCCAATTCAAGCGGATAGATTTGTAGACATGTCTACAAATTTTTATCTGCTGGAATTGAGAAATTTCCGCGGATAAATATCCGCAGGAATGTACACACCATAGAATCTATCCGCTGAAACCGATCCGCTGAGATTTTTCAGTTGATGGATTCTATCGTGTGTACGATAGAGGTAGAAACTGCTTATTGCTCAAGGAACCCCTGGCAACCTCTGGAGAAGCCTTGGATTCCACCAAACCCTGGCTGAGAATTTAGAATGGCTGCGCCAGGCTTATTTTCAAAAAGTCACAGTGATACATTAAAGCGGAGGTTCACCCCTAAATTACACTTTTTCCCCTTAGATTAATGCTCGTTTTGTCTAGGGGAATCCGCTAGTTGTGTTAAAATATGAGCCGTACTTACCATTTACGCGATGCATCTTCTCCGCCGCTTCCGGGTTTGGTCTCCGGGACTGGGCGTTTCTTCTTGATTGACAGTCTTCCGAGAGGCTTCCGACGGTCGCATCCAACGCGTCACGATTTTCCGAAAGAAGCCGAACGTCGGTGCGCAGACGCAGTATAGAGCCGCACCGACGTTTGGCTTCTTTCGGCTACTAGTGACGCGATGGATGCGACCGTCGGAAGCCTTTCGGAAGACTGTCAATCAAGAAGGAACGCCCGCTCCCGAAGACCCATATCCCGGAAGCGACGGAGAAGATGCATCTCGAAAACGGGTAAGTACGGATCGTATTTTAACACAACTAGCCGATTCCCCTAGACAAAACGAGCAGGAATCTAAGGGGATTTTTTGAAATTTTTTTCTTATGGGTGAACTCCCGCTTTAAAGACTTGAGCGTGTTTCAAAAAACAAACAAGCTATGGGTTTGTTTTTAACCTCCTCCAGCTCTGGACATGCAACACATGTCAAAAGAGCTGAAGAAATGCATAACCGCTGTTTTTTTTAATTTTTTGTTTGTTTTTCTATATAAAGGAAAACTAAACATTTTGAAACATTTATGGTTTTCTTTACTTTTTTGTATAGTCAGGACATTGCAAACACCCCAAAGTCACCATTTTGGAAAGTAGACACCCAAAGGTGTTCCTATTTTTTGACAGTGGCGGCTGTTTTTTTTGGGGGGACAGTAAAAAATCAACCCCCCCTCTCCCCCCGAGCGGCCGGCGACACCTGTTGAAACACACCTAAGTGGGCTCTGTTCGTATTCTCTGCACCCCAAGACCTCGGGCTCTAATAAGGTGCTTCACAAAAACACCCCGCCATTGTAATTCATGCATCCGGCGTCCTGCAAGGGGCCGGATGCATGGATAAGGGAGGCAGCGATTAAAAGGGGGGGGTGCCCTTGCGCCCTTAATAGCCCCTGTTTTTTTCCACAATTATTTGGAATTGAAGAAACACGCTGGCATTGAGTCGCTAAAGGTGCACTTTCTGTTATTAGTGGAAGAAAGTTCCATGAAGTGTCAGTGCAATGGTTAGATGACACATATAAATCCAAAACACTTTAAAATCCTCCAAAACACTCCCACAGTCCTTGGTGGTCGGTGCCCAGCTTGCTAAGAAGTCACTGGGAGGTGGGAGAATGTAGAGGCTAGAAGAATGGACAGCCGCACTTCCAAAAAAACCCTTAGGTTGTCTTTATTTTAAAACAGATGGCAAATGCACTACAAAGTACAGCAAAAAATAGAGATGGCAGCCTACGCGTTTCAGACTGCGATCAGTGCTTAATCATGATTAAACATGATGGAAGAGCACTGCATATGTTCCCATGAGATACTCTGCATTAGATACTTTAGGGAAAGGTTCCTGATTGTTCTTATAGGGAGATAAATATATAAGAGTCAGTCCTGCTTCACAAATCAAATTGCAGCAGCACTGCATATGTTCCTGTGAGATACTCTGCATATTGCAGCAGCACTGCATATGTTCCTGTGAGATACTCTGCATTAGATACTTTAGGGAAAGGTTCCAGATTGTTCTTATATGGAGAGAAATATATAGGAGTCAGTCCTGCTTCAGAAATCATATTAAACCAGCACTGCATATGTTACTGTGAGATACACCCTTTATATACTTTTCTTCTACTGTGCTATTCAAAAAACATCCATTTAGGGACAGTGTTTCCTCCAGTGTTTCTCAGTGTTTCCTCCATATCTGTACATGTGAGATAAACACTTTAGCCAGTGTTCTTCTATTGTTCTATTCAAAAATCACCCATTTAGGGCAAAAATATATATTTTGCAGTGTTTCCTCCATATCTGTATGTGTGAGATAAACACTTTAGCTAGTATTCTTCTATTGTTCTATTCAAAAAACACCCATTTAGGGCAAAAATATATATTTTGCAGTGTTTCCTCCAGTGTTTGCAGTGTTTCCTCCATATCTGTATGTGTGAGATAAACACTTTAGCTAGTATTCTTCTATTGTTCTATTCAAAAAACACCCATTTAGGGCAAAAATATATATTTTACAGTTTTTCTGTAATAAATAAATGAAAAACAAAAAGCTGTGTTGGCTACCTCGTCCTCCTCCACCGCCGCTTCCACCTACACCGCCACATCCACCACCACCACCTCGTCCTCCTAGGTCAAGATTTTTTTTTTATGTTATTTTAAGTTATTTCCCGATCCACATTTATTTGCAGAGTATTTGCCATTTGCAGCCCTTAAGCCCTTTCCATTATTTTTTTAGAGACATTTTAGTAGTCAAAAGTCTGTGTCCCCATTGACTTCAATGGGCTTCGGGTTCGGGGTCACTTTCGGGTCGAGTTCGTGTCCCGAACCCAGACTTTTTTCCGAAGTTCGGCCGAACCCGTCGAACCCGAACATCCAAGTGTCCGCTCAACTCTACTCCTAATTATTATTTGTACTCTCAAAGTACCTGAGCTATTCACCTTTCATAGATAACTACTGGTTGTTACTACAGCTCCTAATTATTATACGTACTCTCAAAGTACCTGAGCTAATTACCTTTCATATATATAACTATTAGTTATTACTACAGCTCTTAGTTACTATAGGTACTCTCAAAGTACCTGAGCTATGTTGCCTCTCATACGTTACTATTAGTTGCCAGTACAACTTGTGTATTACTACGTGAACTCTCAAAGTACATGAGCTATATTGCCTCGCATACGCAACTATTACTTGTTACTACAACTGATTACTACGTGCTTGACAGAAGTATAAATTACTTATAGGCCTTGTCCTAACTGTTTGAACATGTTCGCTCTAACTTTTCTATGCTAGGAGTTGATGCTATTTCATAGCATCTCCCCTAGTGGCCTAATACATCCCTATATGCTCAAAGTGATATGATGTAGAGAACCCCCAAACTCCTGTTGCGAGGAGTGACGCCTGGGGTTCCTTACTGATAATCACTTGCATAGAGAGGTGTATTGGATTATTGATCTTGAACTATAATTTTTAACGCTAAGCTTTGGTCGCATGTCGTAATGCGTCCATGCTTAGTAGCTCAACGCCTTTCTTTATGCAACATAGAGATGTATAGATCCCACTAACTCCTGTTGCGAGAAGTGACGCCTGGGGCCCAATACTGAGTTGTCGCATAGAGAATCGCATTGAAATCCTTGCTAACCGCAGTTGTGGTTCACCCCGTTCACCAGTGCTGTTACACATGGCTATCCTTCTTCCTCTCTTCTGAAGTACCTGCCATCTTCCTTGGAGACTTTAACATTCCAACCAATGCTAACACCTCAGCCACTTCTCAACTACTCAATTAAACCTTCTCCTTCAACCTAACACAATGGACACAAACCACCACTCACTCCAATGGCAACACTCTTGACCTCGTATTCTCCCACCCTGTAACTTCTCTAACACCCCCTTTCCTCTCTCCGATCACAATCTTATTAGTTTCACACTCTCCCTGTCTCCTACCTCCCATGCCGTTTACCTGCAAACAGTCACCCACAGGAACCTTCGCCACCTCAACCCTTTCCTTCTTCATTCTGCTACTGATTGCCTTTATGATAAAATCACACCCCTGTCCTGCCCAGACCTGGTCACTTTTGTCTACAACAACATATCGTCATCCTCCCTGGACACACTTGACCCCATCTCTACGCGCAGAACCAGACCTCGCCTGCTACAACCCTGCAAACAGATGACACCAGAAGTCCCAAGAAGCACAGATGTGCTCTTCAGCGATTGTGATGTAACGCGAAATCCTTACCACCTCTATGCTGACGACACATCTACAGTATCAGTACAGTATAAGTGAATACACCCCTCACATTTTTGTGAATATTTTATTACAGTATATTCATGTGACAACACTGAAGAAATGACACTTTGCTACAATGTAAAGTAGTGAGTGTACCCTATCTTCGTCTTCTGGGGTCCCTCGGCGGCTGTCTCGGCTCCTTCCCTTATTAGCTAACCCCCCTGGGAAGTGCTTTCCCAAGGGGGTTACCTTGTGGGCGCGCTCCCAAGTCCTGTATTCGCCGTCCATAGCCGCCAACTACAGGACTCGGCCCCGGCCCTCTCGTCAATAGAGTTGATTGACAGCAGCGCGAGCCAATGGCTGTGCTGCTATCAATCTATCCAATGAAGAGCCGAGCCTAGAAGCCACCACATTCTCGACGCGGGACGAGGTAAGTAAACGGCGGGGCTGGGGGGCCTGTAAGCATCGGATGTTTTTTCACCTTAATGCATAGGATGCATTAAGGTGAAAAAACAGGAACCTTTACAACCCCTTTAATATCTAAACCGCTGGGAAAAAAAGTGAGTACACCCCTAAGTGAAAATGTCCAAATTGGGCCCAAAGTATCAATATTTTGTGTGGCCACCATTATTTTCCAGCACTGCCTTAACCCTCTTGGGCATGGAGTTCACCAGAGCTTCACAGGTTGCCCCTGGAGTCCTCTTCCACTCCTCCATGATGACATCACAGAGCTGGTGGATGTTAGAAACCTTGCGCTCCTCCACCTTCAATTTGAAGATTCCTCACAGATGCTCAATAGGGTTTAGGTCTGGAGAGAAAAAAATAAGAGCACATTTTTTGCAGGTAAAAAAATTAGCATTTATTATTTTTTCTAAAGATCCTGCAACACATTGCATCTGTGATCAGCAGAATATGGGTGCAAAAGTTGGCTATACACATTTTAGTCATATATATTGTACATTCACATCAGTCCCTGCCCTCGGGATGCCTACAATCTAAGGTCTCTAACTTAGGCCCCGAGTTTCTCGGCAAAAACCAGCAAGAACCTTGCTGGGAGATATTTTTTTGCCGAGGAAACCGGTCGTGTGTACATTTTCGTTGAGGAAATTGTCGAGAAACTCGACGAGCCAAAAATAAAGCATGTTCTCTATTTCCTTGACGGGAATGGAGAAAATTGGCTTGTCGAGTTTCTCGACGGCTTCACAAGGAACTCGACGAGCAAAACGATGTGTTTCGCCCATCGAGTTTCTCGGTCGTGTGTACGAGGCCTCACATTTATGCATACAAGGGCCATTTCTGACAGGATCCAATTAACCTGGAGTGTGGGAGGAAATTGGAGCACCTGGAGGAAACCCATGCAGGCACTGGGAGAACATCTAGGAAGGTGGTGTTGTGGTTGGGATTGGAGCCAGTTACCTCAGTGTTTCCAGGTGAAAGTGCTAACCACTACACCACTGCACTGACCCAGCAGGAGATTTGTCCATCCTTCCAAGGATACAGGAATCCATTAGCTTTTAAGTCTGCAGGCTAAATGAAAGACATCTACATGTGTCTAGACACCCTCATACAACCCCTTCTGCAGGAAGACCATCCCACACCAAAAACTAACAATGTGGATCTTCCAGTACTGACAACTTCTTATCAGATGCAGACACACCCCCTGGGGAACATTAAACCAAAAGCTCCAACACTAAAAGGCAAGAACACTAAAGCTGGTTTGAAAGTTCCATTCGTGTTTTCCTGCCTGATAGAACGGGATTGTTGGAAAACTTTTGGCAATCAGGGTATTTTGACAGCAGAGGGGTCCCGCTATCAGAATGTCGCAGCGGGGGAGGGATCCTCCATCCATTTGTTTTTCACTGCAACTACTGTATTTACTTATGGACTTTCACTATAGTGTCACTTTACTATTGAATACTGTTTAACCACTTCCCGCATTGTCAAATGACGGCTGCAGAAACCTTTCGTCCCTCCGAGAGGCAGTCATATGATGTCCCAATGAGCGTGCGGCCGCCAGGGAACCCGCAATTGCTCGTCACAGAGCAGGGACGTGGATCTCTGTGTGTAAACACAGAGATCCACGTCCTGTCAGGGAGAGGAGACCGATGGTGTGTCCCTTGTACATAGGGACACCGATCGGTCACCTCCCTCAGTCAAGTCTCCTCCCCCCACAGTTAGAATCACTCCCTAGGGAACACATTTAACCCCTTGATTGCCCCCTTGTGTTAACTCCTTCCCTGCCAGTCACATGTATACAGTAATCAGTGCATATTTATAGCACTGATCGCTGTATAAATGTGAATGGTCCAAAAATAGTGTCAAAAGTGTCCGATATGTCTGCCGCAATATCGCAGTCCTGACAAAAATCGCAGATTGCTGCCATTACTAGTAAAAAAAATAATAATAAAAATGCCATAATTCTATCCCCTATTTTGTAGACGCTATAACTTTTGCGTAATCCAATCAATATACGCTTATTGTGATTTTTACCAAAAATATGTAGAAGAACACATATCGGCCTAAACTGATAAAAAAAATAATGTTTTTTAAATTGGGATATTTATTATAGCAAAATGTAATAAATGTGTTTTTTTTTTCAAAATTGTCACTCTTTTTTTGTTAATAGCGCAAAAAATAAAAACTGCAGAGGTAATCAGATACCACCAAAAGAAAGCTCTATTGTGGGGAAAAAAATATCAAAATTAATTTGGGTACGACGTTGCATGACCACACAATTCTCATTCAAAGTGTAACAATGCTGAAAGCTGAAAATTGGCCTGGGAAGGAAGGTGGTGAAAATGCCCGGTATGAAAGTGGTTAAAATAAACTTAATGGCCCAGATTCTCAAAGGACTTACGATGGCGTAGCGCCATGTACGCCGTCGTAAGTCCGAATGAGAGCCGTCGTATTTATGCGGCTGATTCTTAGAATCAGTTATGCATACATTTGGCTAAGATACTAGCGGCGTAAGTCTCTTACACCGTCATATCTTAGGGTGCATATTTCCGCTGGCCGCTAGGTGGAGCTTCTGTAGATTTCCGCGTCTAATATGCTAATGAGCTAGATACGCCGATTCACAAACGTACGCGCGCCCGGCGTAGCAAGATACGTCGTTTATGTAAGACATACGCCGGCGTAAAGTTACCCCTCATAAAGCAGGGGTAAGTCATGTTAGGTATGGACATCGGAAACGTCGTAACAGTGTCGTGTTTTACGTTGTTTGCGTAAGTCGTCTGTGAATGGGGGCTGGACGTAAGTTACGTTCACGTCGACTAGGCATTGAGCGGGCGTAATTTAATTTGAAAATTCAACGTGATACTGAGCATGCGCACGCATGCGCCGTTCGAAAAAAGCGTAATTTACGTGGGGTCATGATTAGTTTACATAAAACACGCCCCCTGTCCCTCATTTGATTTAGGCGCGCTTACGCCGGCAAAACTACGCTACGCCGCCGTAACTTTAGACGCAAGTGCTTTGTGAATATAGCACTTGCCTCTCTAAGTTGCGGCGGCGTAGCGTAACTACGATACGCTACGCCCGCCGCTGACTGTGAATCTGGCCCAATAGGTCTATTATGTGATTCAATATTCACGGGGGATACAAGCTATATTTTTTAGAGCGCTGCACTTTTCTGTTTACATGTATAATATGTTGTGCTTGTATATCTACACTGATTGCACGTAGCTCTGTAATTACCAATTAGCGTTGACATACACTATTTGGATCTATTGATCAACCCGTTGGCTGATACAACAAAAAAAAGTAATCGTTGTCCAGCATAACCACTTAAAGTGACACTAAATTCTTAAAAAATATATATACAGTGGAACCTCGGATTACGAGCATAATCCGTTCCAGGAGAAAGCTTGTAATCCAAAAAACTTGCATATCAAAGCGAGTTTCCCCATAGAAGTCAATGAAAACAAAGATACAGTGGAACCTCGGATTGCGAGGAACGCGGTTAACGAGTGTTTTATACGAGCATTGTATTTAAAAAAAATCCTGACTCGGTTTGCGAGTGTTGTCTCACAAAATGAGCAGGATTCAAGCCAAAGCGGTGTGCAGTACCACGTTTGGCCTGAGGTGGGGGGGGGCGCCGTTCGTAAATGCACAGAAAGGCCCGAGGACAGCTCGGCTGACCTCGGCAAACCTCTGAAAGCCTCCGGAACGGAGTCTTTCCGAGGTTTGCCTAGGTCACCCAAGGTGTCCTCGGGCCTTTTCGGCCGTTTCCGAAGCTTTCCGGCGCCCTCCTACCTCTGGCCGCATGTGGTATTGCATGCCATTGAAGTCAATGCAGAAGGAATAATTTGTTTCCATTGACTTCAATGGGGAAACTCACTGATATGCGAGTATTTTGGATTACGAGCATTCTCCTGGAACAGATTATGCTCGTAATCCGAGGTTTCACTGTAATTCATTCCGCATTGACTTCTATGGCATGCAATACCGCATGTGGCCAGAGGTGGGGGGGGGGGGCACCGGAATAGCCTTGGAAATACTCAGTGACAGCTCGGCTGATCTCGGAAAGGTTCGGAAAGACTCGGGTCTGAGTATTTCCGAGTGTTTCCTAGTATTTCCAAATGGCTCCGAACCATTCCGAGTGTCACCTGCGCCCCCGCACCTCTGGCTAAATGCGGTACTGCACACCCCATTACCTGGAATTCTGCTTGTTTTGTGAGACAACACTCGCAAACTGAGTCAGGATTTTTTTTTTTTAAGTTGTTCGTTATTCAAAATGCCTGTTAACCACATGGATCGTAAACCAAGGTTCCACTGTATATTCTAAAGTATTTATTCTTATCTTCAAAAAAAGAAAAAAAAAAATCTTTTTGCTCTCAACCTCCTCCAGATCTCCAAATTCCTTCTTTTTTTTGTTGCTGCTGTGATCCATCTTCCTGTTAGAGGGTGGTTACTTTTGTTCTCCATGTTATCACTATAAGTAATGCCTCGTACACACGATCGGAATTTCCGATGGAAAAAGTCAGACGGAATTTTTTCATCGGATATTCCGACCGTGTGTGGGCCCCATCGGAAATTGCGGAAATTCCGACGGACTTAGAAAGAGAACATGTTCTCTTTTTTTTCCATCGAAAATTACTATCGTCTGTATGGAACTCCGACTGAGAAAAAAACATGCATGCTCAGAATCAAGTCGACGCATGCTCGGAAGCATCGAATGTCATTTTTCTCAGCTCGTCGTACGTGTTGTACGTCACCGCGTTTTGGACGGTCATAATTTGGTGTGACAGTGTGTATGCAAGACAGCTTGAACGGCATTCCGTCAGAAAAATCAGTCGGAATTTATCCCGACGGAAATTCTGATCGTGTGTAAGGAGTGGATGTGTATAGATTTTTTTGGAGAATAAGGATATTGTTTATTGTCACTTAAAGTCGACCACACACTAGTAGGATTTTTCTGAAAATGTTACATTTAACAACATTTGATTGGTTTTCCAATCATTAGTTAAGTCAAATCGATGTTCCTTTCTGAACTCAGTGACGTGAAAATTTGAAGGAGCCGCATGGAAAAATCTTCTGGAACGTATACATTTATAACTGTGTATGTGGTTTTCGTTGGAGAAAGTCCACTGACTCCAAAATCACATGTAAAAGCAAATGTTTTATAACATTGTATGACATCGTCAGGTCATCAAATGTACTGATCTGAATATCTGTAACAAAGTTCATTCAAAAATCTACTAGTGTATTGCCAGCTTTTTTTCTGCTAATAGCAAGGCACACGAAAATTCACTGAATCATAATGTACAAAAAAATTAAAAAATCACTGAGCCGCCATAATACAAATAAATAAATCACTGTGAACCATGATGTAAAAAATAAATAAAAAAGAAACTGTAAATCATATTGTAAAAAATATAAACAAACAAAAAAAACACAGTGAACCATAATAATAATAATAATAATAATAATAATAATAATAATAAAAAATCACTGTGAATCATCATGTAAAGAAAGAAAAATCACTGCGAACCATAATGTAAAAAAAATAAAAATAATGTTAACCATACTGTAAGAAAAAAAGAATCACTGTGAACCATAATGTAAAAAAAAAAAACAAAAAAAAACACTGAGCCATAATAAATAAATCACTATGATCCCTAATAAAATAAAATTGAAAGAAAAAATGAAAGAAAAATCACTGTAAAAAAAATCACTGTGAACCATGATGTTAAAAATAAAATAAATTACTATGAACCATAATGTAAAAGAAAAAAAAAATCACTGAGCCATAATAATAAAAAAAATTCACTATGATCCCTAATAAAATAAAATTGAAAGAAAAATCACTGTAAAAAAATCACTGTGAACCATGATGTTAAAAAGAAAATAAATTACTGTAAACCATAATGTAATAATAAAAAACAAAAAAACAAAAAACAATGTAAACCATAATTATAAAAAAAAATCCACAAGAACCATAATGTGGAAAAAAATCCCTGTGAACCATCATGTAAAGAAAAAAAAAAAAATCACTGTGAACCATAATGTAATTTTTTTTTTATGTTAACCATACTGTAAGAAAAAAATAACCGCAAACCATAATGTAAAAAAATTATAATCACTGAGCCATAATAAAAATAAAAAAAATCACTATGATCCATAATAAAAATAAAATGTAATAAATCACTGTAAAAAAAAAAATCACTGTAAAAAAAAAAGAAAAAAGAAAAGTAATTACTGAAAACCATAATGTAATAAAAAAAACACTGTATACCATAATAATAAAAGTAAGAAATTTTTTTTCTGAGAACCATAATGTGGAATAAAAATCCTTGTGAACCATCATGTAAAGAAAAAAAATCACTGTGAACCATAGGGTAAAAAAATATAAGAAATGTAAGAAAAAATAAAACATATTGTAAAAAAAAAAAAAAAAAAAGAAAAAGAAAAAATCACTATGATCCATAATAAAATAAAATTGAAAAAAATCACTGTAAAAAATTAAAATTTACTGTGAACCATGATGTTAAAAAAGAAAAAAAGAAAATAAATTACTGTAAACCATAATGTAATAATAATAATAATAATAATAAAAAACACTGTAAACCATAATAATAAAAAAAAAAATCCCTGAGAACCATAATGTTAAAAAAAAAAATACCTGTGAACCATCATGTAAATTAAAATAAAAATAACCGTGAACCATAAGGTAAAAAAACTAAAATAATGTTAACCATACTGTAAGAAAAAAAAAATCACTGTGAACCATAATATAAATAAAGTTGTATATATAATAAAACATTAACTTACAAGAGGGTTAGGCGCCGGGCCCTACAAACTGTGACATCTCCCTTTTTGCATAAAGCACTGAGCAAACTGATATAATTCCTGAATAATACCAATAATAATCTTTATATAATATAGTATAAAATAATATAATAATATATAATCCTAGAAATATATGTGCCCTATAAGAATAATAAGGTATCACAACTCTCAGTAATAGAGTGTTCGGGGTAATGCAGAAGGAGATGGCTTTACATTGCTAGTTACAGAAGTAAAAAGGATCAGATGTTTTGGAAGCAAGTTATAAGAAATTGTGTCTCACAATTGCGTAGAAAGTACTTTAGGGGTGCGCGATCCCTCCCCCCCAACAGATGCGCCCACCTCATCCACTCCTCTTCCTGCCCCCTCTGGATGAGTCTTTGAACAGAATATTTTTCTTTTCCAGCAGCTTTTTCCGCACAGAAATACAATGGGGCCTTTGACAGCAAGACTGTGGGACATCGGCTTTGATGTTGGCTTCTAATAAGTTGTGTATGTCTGCATCTAAAAACAATGCTCGCAGGCGATCTACCCGAGGAGGGAGCTGAGGAATAGAGAGAGAACTGTTAAACTGCATTCAGTTGTGTAAACTGTGGCTAACACACGGCGGGGACAAAAAAAAAAAGTTCCTTTGATGCGAAAGATTAGACATACAATAGAGAGAATAAAAAAGACGGCTAATAATGTGCCTAAATTATGGAATTAAATTAGAGCAAAGGCATCTGCTGTGTTTACTGCATATGTTTACCGTAAAAGACGGCTCCTAAAGACTTTTATTTCATCGTGTTTTAGGTCTTATGAATTTTTTTCCAATTTGACATAATCAATCTTCTTTACAATCATAATTGATATTCTGTACTCCTGGATGTTGGTGCTTCAGAAAAGTTTTCTTCAGTTTGAGTTAAAATATATGTAAATCATATCACTAAAATCTCATATAATCTTTAACATTATTTGAAAAGATGTTTGAGTCCTGGTTCACATTGATGCGATTTGGCATGTGAAATCGCATGCCAATTCGGCGGCAATTGCAGCGTCCGAATCGGTGCGACAGAGTAGTTTCTGTACTACTTTTGGTGATTTCGGGGTGCGATTTCCATTGACATCTGTGCAGAAACCCGCACAGATGTCCCTGAAATCACCCCGAAGTCAACACTGTCACGCTGTCAGTGTGAAATAGGGCTTAAAGTGGTTGTAAACCCACAAAAAAAAAACCTGCAAGACAAAGGCATAATGAGCTAGTATGCAAAGCATACTAGCTCATTATGAAATACTTGCCTTAGATCAAAGCCCCCCGCAGCAGTCCCCGTACACAGTTACGGCCGGCGACCTCGCTCCTGGAGTTACTCTTGGGTATCGTGGGCTCCAGGGCTGTGGTTGGCTGGAGCCGTGGTGACGTCACTCCCGTGCATGCGCACGGAAGCCACCAGTAATGCCACACTAGCTGAAGCAAGGGCACAAACTTGCCGTTGCTTTAGTGCGCATGTGGCGATGACACATGCTGATACAGGGGATATCTCCTAAACCGTGCAGGTTTAGGAGAAAGCGGGGGTAGCTACAGGTAAGCCTTATTATTGGCTTACCTGTAGTGAAAAGTGGATTGTAAGCCCTCTTCCAGGAGTCCGCCGGCTCAGTGGGAGATCTCTCCGCTGATCTCTGCTAAACCGGCGGATGACAAGTCCCCCTCTGCTCACTGAGCGGGGAGGGGCTTGTACAGCGCCGCTGTCTCCTATGGGGAGATCTCCCCCGATCTGATCCGCCATGGACGGATGGGGACGCATCGCCATCCGTCCGATTTTGGCGGATCGGGTCAGATGTCAGCGGACATGGCTCTCCGCTGACATGCAACGCTCCATAGGACTGCATTAAACGGCTGTTCAGGTCCGCCATCAAAACTGACAGGCGGACCTGAACGGTGCGATCGTGTGAAAGGGGCCTTAGGGTTTACAACTACTTTAAGTCTATATAACTTGTTGCTACCCGTGTAACTCAGATGTGTGGTGGCAAAAGGTGGGTTTTAGTGTCCACACGCCTCACATATGTGTCACTGGGCGGCTGATGATTCTGAGAGCACACTCACTGCGAACTCCTAGCACAGAGACCAAGCTATCGGCTATCTGTCCTCTCTATTGAATGGTAACTGGCAGGACTGGCTCCTGATCATATGACCACTGTGACAGCCAATCACAGTGACTTACAAATCTTTGAGGAATGATCACATCACAGAAGACATAGTGCAATGTTTCGGACCCGTGCAGGACCCCTTTGTCAGGCATGTGGGGGACCTGCGTGGCTCCATAACGTTGCACTATGTCTTCTGTGATGTGATCATTCTTCAATAAAGAATTGGGACGTAACTGACGATCCTGTGGGGTGCTGGCGAATATGTGCAAATATTTGGTCTGTGATGTTTCCAGTTCCAGGTGGTTGTTATTGCTGCAGCACCCGTTACTTCTAAAGCCTTATCCAGGAAAGTGTGCAATTGTATTATCAATACTAGCCAATCCCAGTGGTCACATGGTAACCGACCCTGTCCGACCCCTAAGCGCTCAGAACTTGTTAAATGGACACTGGGGCAGGTGGAAAGGGGTACAGATGAGCAGCATTAAAAAAAAAAAAAAATACCTAGTGGTTCTTCCACTTCCTGTTTTAGCTGACAACACTCTGTTCCTGTCTATTATTTGTGTCTAAGCCAATGGGAAGGGATCTTCTTTGGTCCTTTGGCCTGCTGGGAGAGCCTATTTATTTGGGTAAGGTCAGGTGATCGGGGTTCTGTGCCATCTGGGTGGCTGTCTGGGTGAACGTGTGTTGTGCTGCCCCGGGCTACTAGGCCAGAGCCTGAGCCAGAGGAACATCTGCTACAAGGCTGTCTGAGGGCTTATCCAGAAGCAAGAGAGCAGCGTAGGGTTGCTGTCCAACCAGAGGTAACTGTTCTGCTGGCCGGAGAACCTGTCGTGGTCAGAGGTAGAGGGGAAGCTGTCGCCACTAAGGGACCATCCACCTTATTACTAGGGACAACTGTGTGTATCTGAAGCAAGTACCAGAGCAATATTCTCGCCAACCGGGGACGGTGAAGAATTGGGAAACTTCGTAGTTGTCAAGCCAGGGACCCAGCCAGTGGATGTGACACTTGCAGAGCAGCCTTGTGTGCCAAGCCAGGGACTGAGCAGGCCAGTGGGGTGACGCTTGAGGAGTATCTTGGATGCCAAGATAGGGACCCTGCAGGGAAAGCGGGGGTGATGTTTGAGGAAAATACGGAGAGAGAAGGTTGGAGGAGCTCAGGAGATCCAGTGGCAGTGGATCAGCAAGTCTAGTGAGAGAGACTGGGAGCTCAGTTGAGTGAAGATCTACAATAGGAGAATGTAGAGGAAGTGAAAGAGTTAATTGTAACCTTTGGTTAGAAACAAGGTTGTTGTCATAGGAGACAGCGTGTCTACACATGCAGGTGTGGTGTCCGACTGGGTGCCTTTCCCTGCAAGGCTGTCTACCTATTGAAGTCTCAGAGTCTGCCAATTAACATTACAACTACTAAAGGGTGTCCTGGATCTAAAACCTCTCTCCCACAGTTCTGTTTAAGAGACAGTAAATCTCTTTGCATTCAATAAGTGTCTGGCGCCCATGAATCTACCTTGCATTACACCCACCATGCCTTGTAACCCACTCTACATAGAAGGATGCCAGCTCTACCTGACTCCGGAGGTCACCATCAGGCTTCTGGAGGCCTGGAACCTTGTTACATGGAGAACAGGGACACACCAGACCCATGCTGTCAGCCGCATTTGTCTGCAGTGTGAACCCGGCCTCCAGGAATAAAGACAAAAAAGATTTTAAATAACTCACAGCCGGATTTTCATACATAGTTTAGAGGGATGCTTTGAAGGTAGTCAGAAGAAAAATATGGTGCCCGTAGCATGCAGCTTCCAAACACTTGTAGGTGTGGCCTATACAGTGGGTGTTGCTTTTTGGTGTATGCCTTGTAGGAGTGGGAATAAAATAGGCCCCAGCAATGGTGTGATTGGCAACAATATAAATACACATTATCAATTTACCTTTCTCTATGACCTGTCTTGCTTTTCATTACATGGATAGTTTCACCACCATGTTCGGATTCAGCCTAGCTGATGCCAGTGCTTGCCCCTGAAGCTGCTTTCTACTCACTGCTGCTGCTGGGGAAACTCCTCTTCTGGAGACCTTTGCTGCTCTGCTGTTCACCACTACTGCCTGGGACATTGCTGGAAACAGACTCCTCAAAATAGGGACTTTCCCAAGAAGACAGGGACAGATGGATAACCATGACTTAGGCTGCATTCACACCTGAGCGTAGGTCGTTCGGTCGTTCTACCTGGCGTATTCATGCTTATTTGCGCGTTTGCATACATCGTCGTCTGACGTTTTTGTACTTTTTTATTTTAGCCAATAGGAAAAATTATTATCTTTTCATCACTTGTTGCTATGTTGGTAGATTTTTTTTATCTTCTGCCTGGGTAAAATGTTCTATTGATTAAAGCGACAAAACGCCTGTAGCAAACGCTCGTTGTCGCGCTAGTCGCTTGAATCGAGCGTTTCCATTACTTTCTATGGGAAATAGAAACGCTAAAAAACACCCAAACCGCCTGATTCGCGGGACAAAAAAGGCTCCGGAACTTGTTTGAGCTTCAGGCGTTGGGCGTCAGGCGTTTTGGAGTGGAGATGTGAACCATCTGCATGGGGAATAATGTGTTTTTTCCCCTCTAGCGTTTTTGAGCGTCGCGCTTCAGGCGACAAAACGCTCAGGTGTGAATGCAGCCTTAGCTTCACACTGATTATAACTACCAACCCCATGCTGATAAAGTGTAGGTGTAGGAGTAGGTGCTCTGGTCTAGTAAATGCAATGACTAAATACCCGATGGATAGAGCATTCTGTCAGGAACCTCATGCAGCAAGTGTTCATTTACACATCGCATGTGCAGGTACATGAGCAGGAAAATAATAAAAAGATATGCAAAGACAAGAATGTGCATGCATAAGCCTCGGCACTCACGTGCACGCATTGGGGAACCCACAGATCCTGGTTTCCAGTGATCTATTTAAACCTAAGGTCTGCCTAGCTTCATTGCTAGATCTTAAGCTCTGATCCCTGTACTATGTGCCCCTAAAATCCTGCAGATTTTTCTACTGACCCGACTATGTTTGATGCTTCTCTTCGGATTCCATTTGCCTGTTGTGTCTGCTACTGATCCGTGTTACCGACCCTGAGCTGGAATTTTGACTAAGATTCTGCCTGCTAATTGTGTACTTTGCTACCAGCATGTTGCCAATCCTTGCCTGTCTCTGACCTGGATTCTGATCAATAAATAATTGTCAGTTAAAGCGACGCAGTGCCGAATCGCAAAAAGGGGCCTGGTCTTTTACCTGCATTTTGGTCCGGGTCTTAAGTGGTTAAGTTCACTGAACCAACTTCTTGGCACCTGCGCCCTTCCGCTGTCCTAGTAATCCCTAAGGCTGGCCATACATTATACAATTGTCTTCTATAGATTTCCTTTAGATTTACCAAAATCGAAACACTTAATTTGTGTGTAATCAGGCAGGCCCTTGTACTACACAGTTGAAGGTAAACCTAAAGGAAATTGAATAAGAAAATTGTATAGTGTATGGCCATCTTTACTCTACTACCAAGGTCAGGTACGTAACGTGACAAATTAACTTCAAGGCCTGCTACATAAAAATTACATTGCTAAGCTCCTTTCCATTTTGGAGAGGGTTATGTGCCTACTAATAGAAATTATCTTGAAATGTGAAAATGTAATCTTGTTTTACAAAGATGCCAGGTTTATTATAGAGTAATCCTTCAACTGGTCCCACTTATGTTTTAAAGTGGCCCTTCCCATGTGTGAATGGCATAAGGCCAACCATATCCGGCCTGACATTCACAAGCAATGCAAGCATTTGAGGCTGGATTCACACCTATGCATTTATAGTGCTTTTTGCATTTTGAAGATTTGCACCACAGAATGTGTCCTATAGGAAACCATGTTAAATGGGCTGTAGTGCAAATCTGCAAAAAGCACCAAAAATGCATACGTGTGAATCCAGCCTAATGCCGCGTACAGACGGTCATTTTTTGTGATGAAATAAAATGACATTTTTAAAAATGTCAATTAAAATGATCGTGTGTGGGCAAAATGTCATTTTATGTCTTCTGAAAAATGACAAAAAAAAAATTCGAACATGCTCGAATTTTTTGTGTCGTTTTTCAAAATGTCATTTTTTGTGTCAATGAAAATGATAGTGTGTGGGCAAAACGACGTTTTTAAACCCGCACATGCCCAGAAGCAAGTTTTGAGACGGGAGGTAAAACTACCATTCATAATGGAGTAAGCACATTCATCACGCTGTAACAGACAAAAAAGCACGAATCATCTTTTACTAACAAGTAACCAGCTAAAAGCAGCCTCAAGGCGAATAGAACTTCCCCTTTAGAGTGCCGTCACTTTGTTCATCATTTTTCAAAATGATGGTGTGTATGCTACATCGTTTTTGAAAATGAAGTTTCAAAAATGTTGTTTTTTTTCATCACTTCAAACGTCATTTTTTTTTCATCACAAAAAATGACCGTCTGTATGGGGCATTAGGCTTCATTAGTGATAAGCAAACCATGTAGAAGTATCTGAATGCAATCATTTTCATTTTGAAACATGTTTCAAAATGATTGACTTTAGGCCTGGTTCACACCTAGGCATTTTTTTGCGCATTTTCAGTTTTGCAGAAACACACTACAGTCCATTTAACATGGTTTCTGGATATTGGTTCCATAGGGCCAGATTCACGTAGATTCCGGCATAGCGTAAGCTATTTACACTACGCCGCCGCAACTTAGTGGAGCAAGTGCAGTATTCTCAAAGCACTTGCTCCGTAATTTGCGGCGGCGTGGTGTAAATGGCCCGGCGTATCCCCACGTAATTCAAAGGGGGCGGCTTGTATTTAAATTAAGCGCGCCCCCGTGCCGAACGAACTGCGCATGCGCCGGCCTTAAACGTAGCCCAGTGCGCATGCTCCGTAATACGCCGCAAATACATTGGTTTCGACGTGAACGTAATTAACGCACAGCCCTATTCGCGACGAGTTACGTAAACGACGGAAAAACCAGAAGCTGTCCCGACAGCCATACTTAACATGGCATACGGCGGACCGACGTAAGGTTACCCCTCATATAGCAGGGGTAACCTTACGCTTACGGAGACTACGTAAACTACGGCGAAGCAGCGCAAAAACGTTCGGGAATTGGCGTATTCGGCTCATTTGCATATGCAACGCTGAAATCGGCGTAAAAGCCACCTAGCGGCCAGTGTAGTATTGCATTTAGGATCCGACGGTGTAAGTGACTTACACCAGTCGGATCCTAGCCTAATTCTGGCATATCTTGTTTTGCGAATACAAAACAATGATACGCCGGCGGGATTTTCGAATTACGCCGGTGTATCTGTAGATACACCGGCGTAATTCTTTTGAGAATCTGGTCCCCAGTCTTCAATGGATGAAAAACATGTATTGAAAGACGCAAAATGCACCTGGAATATGCAAGCTACAACCTGCATAGGTGTGAATCTGGCCATAATAAATGTTTTTTTCTGCAAGGTGTTTTAAGGAAACGTAAGGTAAATTGAAACATTTACTATAATATAATAGTTATGGTACCTAAATACATTGGTGGATTGGGCTACTATATGCCAAATAAAGTTCATGGTGGATAAGAGATAATGTATATATTTAAAGTAATAGTAAAGTGGCAGCTTTTTAAACTTTATTCTCCTGCTCTTCACCTGTTTAGTGTTGCCCAATGCATTTTCAAGTGTAAAGATGTTGCAAAAAACGTACACTTGATTGTCTACACATCCTATCCCATTGCTTAAAGCGGGGTTCCACCCGCAATTTTTTTTTTAAAGTCAGCAGCTACAAACACTGAAGCTGCTGACTTTTGACCCTTGATGCTAGCAGCTCCCAGCGCCGCTATCCTCATTAAGGGAAACAGGCAGTGAAGCTGTGCGGCTTCACTGCCCGTCTCCTACTGCGCATGCGCGAGCCGCGAGGCTCTTTGTGAATGGGCCAGGTGCTCTCTGGGACACACACAGTTCCCAGAAGGCAGCGCGCCCCATTCACAGGAAGACACTGCAGGAGGACAGAGGAAGAAGACCCACCATGGACGATGAAGAGGCAGATTACAGACTTCCGCATAGCAACCGCTATTTCTGGTAAGTATAAAAAAAAAAATCAAATTTTTTTTCTATATTTTTTTGGATTTTTGCAAAAAAAATAAAAATTTCAGGGTGGAACTCCACTTTAACTATATATCCCTTCATCCCTAGCATCTGGCACACAAAGTGCATGTGTGCCTTGTCTTAGAGGAGGAGCAGGGGCTTGGTATGATGTTTTACTGTTCTGGGTAGCCTTTGCATATTGGTGCTGACAGCATTTTGACATCAAGACTGTAGTTCTCAGGCAAAGACGCACACAAAAGGGTGGCTCTATGGAACTGTGCAAGGCAAAGGAGCCACTTGAGAAGAGAAACCTTTGGGTAGCGATGATTGAATGGGCTCTAAGTAGGGTTGTCCCGATAACACTTTTTTAGACCGAGTACAAGTACCAATACTTTTTGTCCGATTACCGATACTTTTTTTTATGTCATGTGTCAATTTTTTTAATGTTTTTTTACAATGCTTTATTTTTTTAGCCCTGTTGGGGGGCTTTGGTGAGATATCAAGGGTCTTAACAGACCTCTGACTTCTCCCCTTTGAGATAGAGAAAGGGACTAAGGACACAGATTCCCCAGTCCTTTTCTCAACTGCACTGAAAGTGAATGGAGAGAAGACAGCGGCTCCTCTCCATTCATGAACTGAAGCATCGTAAACACAGGTTACGATGTTTCAGTTTATATGAATAGACAGAGTCAGTGTTTACTGACTCTGTTCATTCGGAAAAGGTAGTAGACGGGTTTAGCGGCTCCTACCTCTGCTCTCCAGTCTGATGGAGGGTGTGGAGGAGGATATGGAGGGTGACAGGAGCGTAGAGGGGGAGAGCAGAAGAACGGAGGGTGACACTGAGCGAGGAGGGGGACAGCAGCAGCACGGAGGGGGGACACGGAGCGTAGAGGGTGAGAGCAGAAGAACGGAGGGTGACCGAGCAAGGAGGGGGACAGCAGCAGAACGGAGAGGGACACGGAGCGCAGAGGAGGAGAGCAGAAGAACGGAAGAGTACAGCAGCAGCACGGAGGTGGGACATGGAGCGCGGAGGGGGAGAGCAGCAGGGATGGGGGAACTGGAGGAGGATATAGGGACAGTCAGCGGTGATCGGTGCGGCTTTGGGGGGAGTTTCAAGCACCGATCACCTCTGTATAGATTTCACTAAAACAGCTGAAAAGGGGGGGGGGGGGGTCCAGAGAGAAGCTGTCAGGCTGTATTGAAATCTATACAGGATGATCGGTGCTTGCAACTCCCCCCCCCCCCCCCCCGCCGCACCGACCATCTCTGACTGCCCAGGTATCGGGTGAAGCATCGGAGCATTTTCCCTGAGTACAAGTACTCGGGGAAATGCTTGGTATCGGTACTGATACCGCTACTAGTATCGGTATTGGGACAACCCTAGCTCTAAGGAAATGAAAGATGAGTTTCTAAAGACGATTCCACAGCAGCCAAGGTAAGTGAATGGAATAATAAGTAAAACATAAGCAATAATGGAGAAGAATTTAGGTGTTCTAGTAAATCAGAAAGTTAATAACAGCATGCATTGCCCATCTTTAGTTTCTAACATGAGCAAGTAACTACCTTTTATTAAAAGAAGCATAAACTCAAGAGAGAGAGAGAGAGAGAGAGATAGAGAGAGACATAACCTTGTCTTGAACATACAATTCCATTTTGTGAGCCTGTTCGCAAAAAGGATGTTCTAAAACTGTACAGTGAAGGGAAGTTAAGGGGCATGTAGAACCTCAGTTATGAGGAATGATTAGCTGAACTGAATTTTATACTCCCAAGTATATGATCATATACAAATAAGACATATACTGTAGTAACAGTAGAAAGGTGTGCAATTAAAGGTCACCACAAAAGATATAATTTCACTCTACAATTGCAGGAAAAAGAGTTTATCCTCTGCATATGGAAAGGATTCTTCACTACAAGAGCTTTGAAAATGTATCTTTCACACGTTCTTTCAGATTTTTTCAGTAAAGGACCAAATGCTCAAAACTACAACTATTTAAAAAAAAAGAAATCCGCGCGGACAGGATACGCGGTGACGTGGCCGCGCCGTCGCCGTGACGGTGACGTGCGCGACCCTGGAAGGTCAATGCTTCCACGCATGCGTCGAATCACTTCGACGCATGCGAGGGCTTTCGGCCGAGCGGACATGTCCGGTAAGTCGTACAGACGACCGAACATGTCCGACGGACAGGCTTCCAGCGGACATGTTTCTTAGCATGCTAAGAAACATTCGTCTGCTGGAAACCTGTCCGATCCGCCGGAAAATTGTCCGGTCGGCCGTACACACGACCGAACATGTCTGCCGAAACTGGTCCGCGAACCAGTTTCAGCAGACATGTTCGGTCGTGTGTACGAGGTCTTAGTAATCAATGATGCCAACAGCCTGCCCAATGGGAAGTTTTTCATTTATTGGCTATAGTAATACTGCCAAAAAAATTGTAAATTCCTACTCGCTTTCAGCAGGAAGTTCAGGCAGGCGAATGAGCCAACTAGTTTGGCTAGTTCTTAAACTGTGAACCCAAACCCTAGCCCTAAATTTTATTAATTAATGATTATTTTCTATTGCATTTTAGCAACAAATTCTTACATTAACATGCAATTATCACCTTAAATGTATGGTTTGACACTGCCTTCTAGGAGCTTTATGTTCTCCATATTCAAGTTGGTGTCCTCTGGTTCTCTGGTCTCATCCCACAACCCAAAAACCCAGAGATGGGTTAATTGAAAGAATTCTGTAAAAATTCACAAAAGCTACAAAAACATCAAAAACTGCTCTCTGATGTGTAACGGAAGAACCCAGGTCCTACTTCTATACTCATAAACAATTGAAAGAGTCGGCAAAACTGAAGTCCTTCAAGTGTAGTTAATTGGTACATCAGAGTGACAATAAAACAATAGCACTTCAACTTCTATACTCCCTACATCTGTACATATTTTATTAATTGAATACTTTGGAATTGGGTATGAAAGGGTTAAATGTGAAGTTGTGTTTTCATTGGTGCCTGCTGTCTGTGTCCCCTCTTGAGTGATCACCCTCTCTGCTTGTCCTGGTGACCATTGTCATAGGGACAGTAAGTTATTGGATATTTAAAACTGTATAATTGACATTAGAAACAAAAATAGAGGGACTCTTGTACTGGTGACAACTGTCTAAGAAGGCATTTCTCCTTACTTTCTGCAGATATTTCCTCTCACATCATGTTTTGTGATACAGAAGTGAAGGGAAATCTCGCCATTAGGATTTTCTGTTTTTTTATTTTATTTTTATCCAGTGATCCTGACAATAACACACTCCTAAACATTGCTCACCCACTGTACTCCATCAATAAAGGAATAGCATTGTCAGGGAAGAAGAGTGCTTAGACTGGAGAACACCTACCTCTTTCCCTATCCCCTTAACACAGGAGGAAGGAGTTCTGTAGTTTGCAATGGAGAACTGGGCAGGGATAATAACAATCTCTGAAGTGTCAATGCAGCAAAGGCAAATGTATTAGGAAGTTAGAAGCGTACTGGATTTTTGAAAGGATCAACAGGTATTTTTTACACTTACAGTACAGCATTTAAAGAGACAACATTTGGGAACATGTGCATGTATTGGAGAAATACTGTATACTAACTACTTTGCCCATAAATACACTTTTACTTAGTGATTTTTAGGTGCCCAAATATCCCACCACTACCCGCATGTAGTTTGCATGTCTTCTATGTGCCTGTATGGGTTTCCTCTGAGTGCTCTGGTTTCCCCCAACCCTTCAAAAGACATGCTGGTAGGATAATTGGCTCCTGTATAAATTTGCCCTAGTATGTATGTATGTGAGGTAGGTACCTTAAGCTGGGCTTACACCTGTAGAATTTCATAAAAAAATTCTTAGCATGTTTGTTCGATTGTCTTAGGCCTTGTACTCACGGCAGGACATGTCCGATGAAAACGGTCTGCAGACCGTTTCCATCGGACATGTCTGGCCGGGGACTGCCCGGGGACTTCTGTTCGATGGCTATACACACCATCGAAAAGAGGTCCGCGCGTAAACAATACGCGGGGCGTGTCCGCGGTGTCGCCGCGTCGATGACGCGGTGTCGCCGCGACAATGACGCAGCGACGTGGGCGGCCCGCCTTTAAAATGCTTCCACGCATGCGTCGAAGTCATTTGACGCATGCGAGGGATGGCGGGCGGCAGGACATGTACGGTAGGTCTGTACAGACGACCGTACATGTCTGGGCGGACAGGTTTCCAGCGGACTGTTTTAAAGCAAGTCCAGGAAACAGTTGTCCGCTGGAAACCTGTCCGATCCGCCCGAAAATGGTCCGCTCGGGCCAACACACGGCCAAACATGTCTGCTGAAACTGGTCTGCGGACCAGTTTCAGCAGACATGTTTGGTCGTGAGTACGGGGCCTAAGAGTTAAAGAGGCAGGGGAGGGCTGACAGGGGGGGCAGGGTGGAAATCTCCCCCCGGGCTGGTGACACTATGCACAGCCACTGGCCGCCACTACCAAATGCTGTTTTTGCAGAGCAGGAATATGCCTGCTGGAGCTCTGTTAACACAGTTCACGGCCGCTGCTCACCTCCCACTGGTGGACTCTGATGTAAGGGGGACCTCTGTGCGGACTCTGATGTAAGGGGGGCCTCTGTGCGGACTCTGATGTAAGGGGGGTCTCTGTGCGGACTCTGATGTAAGGGGGGCCACTGTGTGGACTCTGATGTAAGGGGGGCCACTGTGTGGACTCTGATGTAAGGGGGGTCTCTCTGCGGACTCTGATGTAAGGGGGGTCTCTGTGCGGACTCTGATGTAAGGTGGGCCACTGTGTGGACTCTGATGTAAGGGGGGCCTCTGTGCGGACTCTGATGTAAGGGGGGCCACTGTGTGGACTCTGATGTAAGGGGGGCCACTGTATGGACTCTGATGGGGGGCCTCTGTGTGGACTCTTGTGATCATGAAAAATCTTTGACTGTTTTCCTCGATCCATCACTTTTCCACGCTCTATGGGCCACTTGACTGGATTTGCCCCCCAGGCCTAAGGCTGCCAGCCCTCCCCTGCAAAGAGGATGAATCAACAATTGGTTTCACCCAGAGCAAGCAAAAAATCTAAGAACGAGGATGGAAAATGTTTGTTGAATCCAATGGGAATTAAAGTGTTACTAAACCCAGGACCCTGCATTTACTATATTTGGTCTCCCACAGTACACAGAACTTGGAAATGCAAATATTTTATTAAATATGAACTGCAAAATACCTTTTCCCATCTGCAGTATATAGCAGTCTTATGACTTATATCAGTGTCTGGTTAAAGCTTATTGTTTTCATTCCACTCTGACTATCCTATGGGGCTGCAGGCTGAATTAACTATACAGGCAGTCCCCGGGCTACAAACAAGACAGGGTCTGTAGTTTGTTCTTAAGTTGAATCTGTTTGTAAGTTGGAACATGTACATTTTTAGCTTTAGTGTAGCTTTTGTAAGGATAGCATAGGAAAGGAGTAACACCCCTTTAACATTTTTTTAGCTGTCTGTTCCCCTGTTTAGAAGATTTCACCTCACTCCCTGTCCCTGTAAGAATTGAATTTTGAAAAATTTGGGTTGTTATGGAAACAAGGATTGGTGATAAAGCATCAGTGGAGACATCTTTTTTCCCATGATAACTCTTATGCCTTGTACACACACCTAGTTTTCGAGAAACGAGAAAACTGCCATTTTGTATATTGGTTGTGAAAACCAGTCGTGTTTATGCTCCCTAGCAGTTTTCTCGACAAAAAAACTACCCGCAAAAAAATTGAAGCCAGCTCTCTTTTTTCTCGTCGTTTTTCCCGTCCAGTCTTTTCTCGTTGCGAAAAACAGTTGTGTGCATGCTTTTCCGAGGGGAAAAAAATGCAAATGCTCAGAATCAAGTATGAGACGGGAGCGTTCGTTCTGGTAAAACGAGCGTTCGTAATGGAGATAGCACATTCATCACGCTGTAACGGACCGAAAAGCACAAAGACTGAAAAGCGCGAATCGTCTCTCACCAAACTTCTACTAACACGAGGATCAGCAAAAGCAGCCCAAAGGGTGGCGCCATTTGAAAGGAAACTTCCCCTTTATAGTCCCGTCGTACGTGTTTTATGTCACCGCTCTTTGGTCGGACTTTTTTTTTGCATGAACGTATGTATGCAAGTCAGGCTGGAGAGTAATCACGGTGGGAAAAACAACGGCTTTTTGCACATCAGGAAAAACGATGGAGTGTACAAGGCATTACAGGAGTGAATTTCCATGGGGTTGATTTTCTCTTACTTCCTGTTTTCTCCCTCCGTTTGTAAGCCAGGGACTGCCTGTATCTGGTCTCCCACAGTACACAGAACATGGAATTGCAATTATTTTAGTAAATGTAAACTGCAAAATACCTTTCCACATCTGCAGTATATAGCAGTCTTTAAACTTCTATCAGTGTCTGGTTGAAGATTGAAGGAGTTGTTTTTATTCCACTGACTATCCCATGAAGCTACAGGACCCCTGATCCTTTGTCTGTACAGTGCTGATTGGCCCTGTGCTGATCACATGCACCCTCCCAGGGAAAAAAAACACTCTAGCAATACACACCAAACTGAGCATGTGCAGAGTGCCCCGAATAATCTGTACTATCAGAAGATGGATTGAGGCAGTGGAAGAAGCGGAGGATCAGAGAAGACAGGATCAAACAGCCTTTTTACACAATGTGGAGGGGTTAACCCCTTAGGTTCCACAGTGAGTATAACAAGCATGCTTTACTGCATATACAGACTGATTTTACTGTTGTGTGTTTAGTTTACACCCATGCGATCCGATTCCTGTCCGAATTCACAGTTTGTACTGCGATCTGCGAATCGATCGGGGGTGTCATTAACTTTGTATTGACACCCGAAGCGCTTCGCAGAGGACATTGTGAACAGCCTGCGAGAAAGTTGAAATGCGGGTACCAGCACTGTAATTGTGAACCCTGGCTCAAGGTTGGAACTGATGTGAATATACACTGTAAAGTGCTGCATAAAGTGCTGGCGCTAAATTGAATACCTGTAATCAATAAATCTTGAAGATGTTATGTTGCCAAATAGCTATAGCTTATAGATAGGGATGGTCCTCATGTTCGAGTCAAGTTCCGCAACGGCGGATCCAGGGGGGGGGGCAACATGGCAATTGCTCTCCCCCCGAGGCAATCATGTCACATTGGCTTTTTAACTGCTTTGCGGTGCCTGCAGCTCCCGCTGCCGAGTCTCTAACTCTCTCTCCCTCTCTCATCACCAGGGCTGGTAGGCTGCTTTGAGCTGTAGCTGACTGCAGCGCTCCCCCTCTCTCCTGCGTGTATGACACTGGGCATCTCTCGCTGTGTGTGAGAGCTGGATCTGTGTTCGGCTGTGCTGCCTGTGCTAGACCTGCTCGTGTGATAGTAGATGGAGATGGAACACTGATTGAATCAGTGTTTTGTCTATCACACAAGCCCGTCTAGGGTGGGACTTTGCTAGAGCCGAACACAGACCTACAGCATTCATATACAAAAGTGGGACTGCATTCATATACAAAAGTGGGACTGCATTCATAGACACAAGTGGGGCTGCATTGATATACAAAAGTGGGTCTGCATTGATATACAAAAGTGGGTCTGCATTGATATACAAAAGTGGGTCTGCATTGATATACAAAAGTGGGACTGCATTAATATACAAAAGTGGGACTGAATTTATACACAAAGGTGGGGCTGCATTCATATGCACAGTGAGGCTGCAATGGTGGGCACTGATGAGGCTGCATTGATCTCTTGTACCATGTGTTCAGTCTCTGACCATCCCTTGTACCATGCCTGCAGTCTCTGACCATCTCTTATACCCCTTCTGCAGTCTCTGACCATCCCTTGTACCATGCCTGCAGTCTCTGACCATCTCTTATACCACGTCTGCAGTCTCTGACCATCCCTTGTACCATGCCTGCAGTCTCTGACCATCTTTTATACCACGTCTGCAGTCTGACCATCCCTTGTACCATGCCTGCAGTCTCTGACCATCTCTTATACCACGTCTGCAGTCTCTGACCATCCCTTGTACCACGTCTGCAGTCTCTGACCATTTCTTGTACCACGTCTGCAGTCTCTGACCATCCCTTGTACCACGTCTGCAGTCTCTGACCATCCCTTGTACCACGTCTGCAGTCTCTGACCATCCCTTGTACCACGTCTGCAGTCTCTGACCATCTCCTGTACCACGTCTGCAGTCTCTGACCATCTCCTGTACCACGTCTGCAGTCTCTGACCATCTCCTGTACCACGTCTGCAGTCTCTGACCATCTCTTGTACCACATCTGCAGTCTCTGACCATCCCTTGTACCACGTCTACAGTCTCTGACCATCTCCTGTACCACGTCTGCAGTCTCTGACCATCTCCTGTACCACGTCTGCAGTCTCTGACCATTTCTTGTACCACGTCTGCAGTCTTTGACCATCCCTTGTACCACGTCTGCAGTCTCTGACCATCCCTTGTACCACGTCTGCAGTCTCTGACCATCTCCTGTACCATGTCTGCAGTCTCTGACCATCTCTTGTACCATGCCTGCAGTCTCTGACCATCTCTTATACCATGTCTGCAGTCTCTGACCATCCCTTGTACCATGCCTGCAGTCTCTGACCATCTCTTGTACCACGTCTGCAGTCTCTGACCATCCCTTGTACCACGTCTGCAGTCTCTGACCATCTCTTATACCATGTCTGCAGTCTCTGACCATCCCTTGTACCATGCCTGCAGTCTCTGACCATCTCTTGTACCACGTCTGCAGTCTCTGACCATCCCTTGTACCACGTCTGCAGTCTCTGACCATCTCCTGTACCACGTCTGCAGTCTCTGACCATCTCTTGTACCATGTCTGCAGTCTCTGACCATCTCTTGTACCATGTCTGCAGTCTCTGACCATCTCTTGTACCATGTCTGCATTCTCTGACTATCTCTTGTACCATGTCTGCAGTCTCTGACCATCTCTTGTACCATGTCTGCAGTCTCTGACCATCTCTTGTACCATGTCTGCAGTCCCTGACAATCGTCTACAAACTATGGGATAGATTTATGGCATTTATATTTAAATATTTTTTACTAGTAATGGCGGCGATCATTGATTTTTTAGCGGTACTGCAACATTGCAGCGGACACATCGGACACCTAATAGAGTTCTGTAAGCAACACCTTATTTTCCGGCAGTGCCCCTCCCGAGACTAGACTCTGGATCCGCCCTTACTTGAACGTTGGGTGTTCGTTTGTACGCAAACAAACCGAACATATGGGGCATTCTCGGCAAATTCGAGAGTAAAGGCTACTTACACGGCAGCCGTATGTAGTGTGACGTTGAGATTGAGAGAATTAGAGCTAGATTAGGCAGGTTAGTTAGTGGCGTGCAGGCAGTTTAGTGTGTATATATATATATATATATATATATATATATATATATATATATATATATATATATATATATACACATACACAGTGTAGTCAGTGTACTACTACACTTCTGGTGGTGTGCACTGTATACAATACAGTGCAGCCGTTGTACAGTTGCTAATACAGTGCAAGTGTTGTACACAGTATCTAATACAATGTGTACAATTTCTAATACACTTCAGGCGGTGTACACAGTATCTAATACAGTGTAGTGTGGTGTTGTAAAACAAAAGATACATCATGTATGGCACCAAGGAGGCAGATGCTGACCGGCCACTAAAAGAGGGCAAGCAGCCTCTGTCTCTACAGTCAACAGTGCTGGTCGTGGACATCCTCTGCAGGTGGCCGTGGGGCACGCTTGTCCTTTTTTCTGCTCCTGGCTGTGTTATTGAGCCACAACATGCAGAAGAGTTGGTGAAGTGGATAACTAAGCCGTCCTCATCCTCCTCATCCTCTGTCACCCAGGCTCATATAGTTTGCCTTCCAACACAGCTGCCAAAGTGGACTATTCCAACAGCTCCTTGTCCACAGTTACTCCTTCCGTAGCCCCACCATCATGCATGGAGGAGTCACCAGAATTATTACATGCTGCTGGAGGATGCGCAAGCAATTTGAAGACTTCGATGTTGGTTCCCAAGTTAAGGGAGGGTGCAATGTGAGCCTAGAGAGAGGTGGTGCCACAGAAGGACAATAAACTAGCAGTCATGTTCCCCCAGCTGCAGCATACTGCCAAGTTTGCTCCAGTGAGGAGGATGGAGGGGATGATGAGGTTACTGACTGTACTTGGGTGCCTGAGTTAAGAGAAGAGGAAATTGAGGAGGAGGAGGAGGCACAACTCCAATGAGGCAGGATGTCCTCCAGGGGCCAGCTCAAGGGCAGCCCCTATTGCATCACACCACAGAGCTCCACAGGTGCAGGGCACTGCTGACTCCTCGCTGACTTCCAAAATGTCATTGGTGTGGGCTTTTTTCAACACATCTGCATTAGATCTCACTGTTGCTGTTTGCAATCTATGTCTTAAGTGGATCAAGCATGACCAAAACAACACCTGCTTGGGCACCACATGCTTGACAAGACATATGATGACCTGCCATGCAGTCCGTTGGCAACAGCACCTGAAAGACCCACATAATAACAAAAGGCAGACTTCTCCTTGCTCATTATCTGTGATCTCAACCCTTACTACACCTCCAGTCCTCTCAAAAATCTGCACTGAGAGGAATGAAGGTATAGCAATAGGTGCCACAAGTACTTGCAGCCAACATGGGGACAAAGAGAAGGCTAATTAAATACTTTCTTCAGCTCTGTGTATACAAAGGAGCATGGGGGATATGTCCATAATGGGGGTGGTATTGACACAGCCCCAAATAATCCACAATGGCTCAAAAGTGATAGGGTCCAGAAATATTTAGACAAAATAAAGGTGGATAAAGCACCTGGACCAGATGGCATCCACCCATGGATCCTAAAAGAATTGAGCTCTGTAATTTCAAAGCCATTCTATCTAATTTTTAGGGACTCATTAATGATGGGAAAAGTACCACTGGATTGGCACAGGGCCAATGTGGTGCCCATATTTAAAAAGGGAACAAAGGGCCAGATCCTCAAAAGAGATACGGCGGAGTAACTGCTGTTACTCCGTCGTATCCCTGGTCCTAACTATGGAACTGATCCACAGACTCAGTTTCCCATAGTTAGGACGAAGATCCGACATGTGTAATTGAATTGCACTGTCGGATCTTAAGGATGCAATTCTAGGCCGGCCGCTAGGTGGCGAGGCCATTCCGGCCGGCGTAGAATATGCAAATGACCAGTTACGGCGATCCACGAACGCTCCGACGGGCCTGTCGCTCTAAATCTACGTCGTTTACGTCGAGTTCCGCCGCGTAAAACTAGGGCTAAGCCCTAGTTGTCTTAAGCCATGTTAAGTATGGCCGTCGTTCCCGCGTCGAATTTTAAATTCTACGTCGTTTGCGTAAGACGTCCGTGAATGGCGCTGGACGGCATTTACGTTAACGTCTAAGCAAATGACGTCGGAGAAACGTCAGTTAGCGCAATGCACGTCGGGTAATTTACCCGACGGAGCATGTGCAGTACGTCCGGCGCGGGAGCGCGCCTAATTTAAATGGGACTCGCCCATTTGAATAGGAACGCCTTGCGCCGGACGGATTTAAGTTACAGCGCCGCAAAATTCCAGGTAAGTGCTTTGTGGATCGGCACCTAACTTGGGAATTTTGCGGCAGAGTAACTTAAATCCGAAAAGTTACGTAGCGCCGCGGCTTTGTGGATAACCCCCAAAGTCTTTACCAATAACTATAGACCTGTTAGTTTAACTTCTATAGTTCAGAAGATACTGGAGAGTTTAACAAAAGACCACATAGAGGAGTTTTTGCTGGAAAAAAAAAAACATTTTAAGCAACAGACAGTACGGATTCATGAAAGACAGAAGTTGTCAGACAAACCTAATTTCTTTTTATGAATAGGTAAGTATTACTTTGTTCAGAGGGGTGGCAGTGGACATGGTATACTTGGATTTTGCAAAAGTGTTCGATACAGTTCCGCACACACGGCTCATGTGTAAGGTAAAGTCTACAGGCTTGGAAATATCAGTTTGTAAATGGATAGAAAACTGGCTAAAAGACAGAATTCAGAGAGTAGTGGTTAATGATTCTTAGGCCCTGTACACACGAGGAGACATACCTGATGAAAATGGTCTGCAGACCGTTTTCATCGGACATGTCTCCTGGGATATTTTGGTCTGATGTGTGTACACACCATCAGACCAAAATCCCCGCGGACAGAGAACGCAGTGACGTGGCGGTGACGGTGACGCGGCGACGTGCGCAAACCAGGAAGTTCAATGCTTCCACGCATGCGTCGAATCAATTCGACGCATGCGCGGGATTTCGGTCCGCTGGTTAGATGTACAGGTTTCCAGCGGACAAGTTTCTAAGCATGCTAAGAAACTTTTGTCCACTGGAAAACGGTCTGCTGGAAAAATGTCCGCTGGAAAACGGTCCGATAGGCCGTACACACGACCAAACATGTCCGATGAAACTGGTCTGCGGACCAGTTTCATCGGACATGTTCGGTCGTGTGTACGGGACCTGACTCTGAATGGTCTAAGGTTATCAGTGGTGTACCCCAAGGTTCAGCGCTGGGACCCTTACTTTTTAGTATCTTTATAAATCATATTGGGTCTGGGATCAAAAGTAATGCCACGTACACAGGACCATTTTTCATGATGTGAATTTTTTTTTTTTTTTTTAAATGGTCATTAAAAACGATCGTGTGTAGGCTCCAGAGCATTTTTCATGAGGTGAAAAGTTGCCATTAAAAATTTAGAACATGCTCTAAATTTTCACATAGTTTTTCACGTTGTCGTTTTTCACGCCGTGTGTAGGCTTTAACGATGTGAATAAAAAATGTACATGCTCAGAAGCAAGTTATGAGACGGGAGCACTCGTTCTGGTAAAACTAGCGTTTGTAATGGAGATAGCACATTCGTCACGCTGTAACAGACTGAAAAGCACGAAGACTGAAAAGCGTGAATCGTCTCTCACCAAACTTTTACTAACACGAAATCAGCAAAAGCAGCCCCAAGGGTGGCGCCATCCAAATGGTACTTCCCCTTTATAGTGCTGTCGTACGTGTTGTACGTCACCGCGCTTTGCTTGAGCATTTTTTTTTCATCAAATCGGAATTTTTTTTTTTCTAGACCATTTAAAATGGTCGTGTGTACGCGGCACTACATTTTTGTCTTTGCAGATGACAATAAGCTATGCAGTGGAATAACGTTCGTACAGGATGTCTCCAATTTACAAGTAGACCTCAATGCAATGTCTAATTTTGGGACCATTTACACGATCAGTGCTATAAAAATGCACTCATTACTGTGTAAATGTGACTGGCAGTGAAAGGGTTAACCACTAGGGAGCTAGGAAGGGGTTAAATGTGTCCTAGAGAGTGATTCTAACTTTTAGGGGGCGTGGCTACGAGGGACACGTCACTGATCACTGCTCCCGATGAGAGGGAGCAGACATCAGTGACATGTCACTAGGCAGAACGGAGAGATGGTGTGTTTACACTTGCATCTCCCCATTCTTCATCTCTGTGACCCGATCACGGAACACCGGCGGACATCGAGTCTGCGGTCCCACGACCACGGTCATGGAGCTTGCGGCAAGCGTGCGTGCACGGCGGCAAATTCAAACTGGCGTAAATATACGTTGATTTGCCTTTCGGTGCCATTCTGCCAATGTATATGTACAGGAGCTGGTCCTTAACCACTTCCAGACCTTAGGTGTTTTTCAGATTTGGTGTTTGCAAGACTAAAACAGTTTTTTCTGCTAGAAAATTACTTAAAACCCCCAAACATTTTTTTTTTTTCTAACACCCTAGAGAATAAAATAGTGGTCATTCCAATACTTTTTGTCACACTGTATTTGCGCAGCGGTCTTACAAGCGCACTTTTTTTGGAAAAAATTCACTTTTTTTAATTAAAAAATAAGACAACAATAAATTTGGCCCAATTTTTTTATATATTGTGAAAGATAATGTTACGCCGAGTAAAATGATACCCAACATGTCACGCTTAAAAATTGCGCCCGCTCGTGGCATGGCGTCAAACTTTTACCCTTAAAAATCTCAATAGGCGATGTTTAAAAAATTCTAGAGATTGCATTTTTTGAGCTACAGAGTAGGCCTAGGACTAGAATTATTGCTCTCACTCTAACGATCGCGGCGATACCTCACTTGTGTGATTTATACACCGTTTTCATATGCGGGCTACTCGCGTATGCGTTCGCTTCTGCGCGCGAGCTCGTCGGGACAGGGCGCTTTAAAAAAATTTTTGGGGGGTTTTCTTATTTATTTTTATTTATTTTATTACTTTTTACACTGGAAAAAAAAATTGATCACTTTTATTCCTATTATAAGGAATGTAAACATCCCTTGTAATAGAAAAAATCATGACAGGTCCTCTTAAATATGAGATCTGGGGTCAAAAAGACAAAATTTGAAACTGTCATTTTTTCAAATGACAAAAAAAAAATTGTCTCTTTAAGAGGCTGGGCGGGACTGACGTTTTGACGTCACTTCCGCCCAGCAGAGCTATGGGGACGGGCGAAGGAGATTTTTTCTTTCAGTCCCGTCCCCGCTCAGCTGCCGAACGGTCCCGATCTCCTCCGCCGCTACCGATGGCTCCGGTAAGCGGCGGAGGGCGCGGGAGAGCGGCGGGAGGGGGGGCCCCTCTCCCGCCACCGATAACGGCAATCTCGTGGCGAATCCGCCGCGGAGACCGCCGTTATCGTGTACCGGACCGCGCACACTAAAGATTGATACCTCGGTTGTGGCAGCAGCTGCTGCCGTTACCGAGATATCAATCTTTAAAAATAGGACGTACATCGTCGTGCGCAGGTCTGGAAGTGGTTAACCGGTTAAAGGAATCTTTCATTTTTATTGTTTCACTTTTAGCATTATTAAAATCACTGCTCCTGAAAATTGCATTGATACATGTCCCCTCGTGTAGTACCCGAGTCCCCAAGTCCCCATACACTTTTTGTGGCAATAACTTGCATAAGCCTTAAATGAGTACTTTTGATTCTTCATGTTTGTGTCCCATAGCCTTTAATAGGGTTTGCCTGTTTGCATGTTCTGGTGTGAACCGATGGGTGTTTGGCCCATCCCTACTTATAGACAAGAATGATCTGCAACTCTTGCAACCCTGCTTTGGTTTCTACTTTTTCCTCGGGATTTACCAGTGTGCCTTTTCAAATATTGCTTGCTATTTCTTGTTTTATAAGAAAAACATTTAGGTTGTCAAACTAACAATATTAATCATTACATATGTCATAAGCATATACTATAAACAGAATAACTTTTGTCCATCTGTCTTACATTTGTGTAACATAAAAGACAAAAAGTCTGCATTTGTATATAGTGAGCATTTTTACTTTAAACGAGTCATCCACTGAAAATGTGAAAAAACCACAACTAAAGATTTGGACTCAAAGAGTACAATGTGTTATTTCTAGCCATGGTTACCCTTTTAGTAAAAGAGAACACAATGTGCACTTTTTTCTTTATTACAAGCACAAGCACAGCTTTTAAATAGTAGATTATTACAAACATATAAAAGAGGAATTAAATAAATTATCAGGCTTTGTTTTTGCTTCCTTTCCTGATAAATAGTGCATTGTAAAAAAAAAGCTACCGTATTTATCGGCGTATACCGCGCACTTTTTTGCCCTGAAAATCAGGGCAAAATCATGGGTGCGCGGTATACGCTGATACCCGCTTTCCCGTGCCGAGTTTGAATACTGCGCCGACATATACCGAGCGCAGTACACTCGTGTATTGTCGGGCAGTCTCGGGTCATCTCGCGCTGAAGTCCTGGACGTACAGGACGTCAGCGCGAGAGTTGCCGAGCCTGCCCGACGATACACGAGTGTACTGCGCTCTGTATATGTCGGCGCAGTATTCAAACTCGGCGCGGGAAACGAGCGGGGAGGACGCGAGGACGCCGCAGAAGGACGCCGGACCCAAAGAAGACGGACGCCGGACCCGACGAGGCCGCCGATGGACGCCGCGCAAGACACCAAAACTGTAAGTACAAAAAACTTTTTTCCACAGGAATTCGGGGCAACTTTAGGGGTGCGCGCTATACGCCGATAAATACGGTAACTCCTGAAGCCAGAAGCAGCTCTAGGCTTTGTGAGGCCTTAGGCAAAACTTAACATGGGGCCCCACTCACACCCATGATGGGAAAAATAATTCAAGGACAAGAGCCTTTTCCCCACAACCCTGGCTGGTGGTTGTGGGGGTCTGCCGGCATGGGGCTTATCGGAATCTGGAAGCCCCCTTTAACAAGGTGGCCCACAGATCCTGCTCTTTAATAACTAAGGGGTGGGGTCACCCGATGATGTCACCTGGTGAACCCGCCCCTTGAGACGTCATTGACTGAGAGCATGCTGGGTCATTGACGCCACAAGGGGTGGTGTCACTGATATTCACTGGTTGTTAGGGATGCTGGTGGCCCTGCTCCTGAGTCAGGGCTCTTAATGCTGCCTGAGCACAGCAGCGTTAAGGTCCACTGTCCCTCAAAACTGGGGTAATGCATTGGGTAAATTAGGAGGCCGCGAGGCCCCTGTGAGTGTGAGGCCTAAGGCGACTGCCTAATTTGCCTAATTAAAGAGCCGCCTCTGCCTGAAGCGTTTCAATTTTATGACACTTTCAAACAATTATATCCTCATACCTTCATTATTAAAACTGTGGAGTAGCTTGCCAGACATAGATAAACACAGCTATATCATGCTGGGGGAACATGCTGGGGTGGCATAGGCTGGGTTACATTTGCTGAATTGGGGTATTTTGCTCTAGTGGGCACTTCCACTTTGTCTCATCTGATCATCTCCTCTCTGTCCCTTCACAGGCTGCTGCTTCTTGCATCCACCTAAAACTGAAACTGATTGCTTTCACGTGCCTCTGGTAACCTATTCATCTATAATGCTGCTTGCAAATCTGTAACCGTGTCCATATTATTGTGATGTTTATTTTGATCTTTATTGTTTTACCTAAAATCTGGTCTAATCTTAATCTTTACAACTCTGCCCTCCTGCTCCTCTTGTAGTCTCATTTGGTGTAAAAGCTTGTTCTGCTAGCCATATGCCATAACAACTTCTGTTTGATCAATTGACAATTGTGAACTCCGTCCATCACGGTATACAGGTAAACCACCTTTATGGGGGGAACATGCTGGGGTAGCATATGTTTTTTTGCTAAAGTGGGGTGCTTACGTGGGCACTTCTGCTCTGCCTCATCTGACCACCTCCCCTCTGTATCTTCACAGGTAAACTATAGTTATATGTGAAGATAGAGGGCGCTAGATACCATACATAATTAACAATTAATTAGTGTAAAGTGCCAAAAGGCTAATCATCCACCTGATTAGAAAAATGGATTATTGATACCTGTACAAACATGTGCAAAGATATATAACCAATAAAATTAAAGTCCCAAAATATTGCAGATGGCGCTGCGCATTTAGTGATAAATGTGATTCAATGTGATCAAATATAAAGAGTCTTATAGTCCAAATATTATAAAGAAAATTTTCCAATCATCTTCAGTTAAGGTGATCTTCCTAAAGAGAAAAAAAGTGCCACCACCACACTTGAAAACTTCAATTCCACCCAAGGTGCTTTGAAAATATAATGCTCTTACCAGAGCCTGTTGACCACTTTAGTGAAAAAGATAGTCATACAAGCATATGCAGGATTGTGCCTGCGCACATGAAGATATGGACAAAACGATATTAGATCCAGGAGCTCCAAATGGGATGTATATGTAAAAGAAGAAAGCCAGGAAGATGCCAATAGCGTGATAAAGTTTTAATTAAAAAATCATTAAAAACATGGAAACAGCCAAATGGCCTCTTACTTCAAAGGGTGCCCACCCGGCACTGAGGCTGTAGACCTGCTACCGCCAACCTGCGGTTCGAATTTCGGGCTCAGGGGGAGGAAGCTGCCGCCGTCACACCACCATGGGAACCTCGCTGTCAACACCACAGAGCGGGGGGACGCCTTTATGGAAAAGTGGCAAGAAGAACGCCATTGTTAAAGGAAAGGGGGACACAGCAAATATGTGGAAGAAGGTGCTCTGGTCAGATGAGACCAAATTTTTACTTTTTGGTCTAAAAGAAAAACACTATGGGCCAAATCCTCAGCCAGGCGGCGTAACTTAACTTTCAGCAGTTAAGTTACACTGACTTGAAGTTTTTACCTAAGTGCCTGATCCACAAAGCACTTACGTAAAAATTTCAAGCCGTGTAACTTAAGTGCCGCCGTCGTAAGGCGTTCCTCCTCTCCGGGGGGCGTTTACAATTTAAATGAGGCGCGCTCCCGCGCCGGCCCTACTGCGCATGCGTGTGACGTCATTTTCCCGACGTGCAGCGCGCGAACGTAATTGACGCCGGGCGGCTTTGTGGATTGCGACGGGACACTAAAGTTGCGACGGGTGAAAAAAAAGACGCGCCGGGAAAACAAATAATTATAAAAAAAAATGACAGCGTTGTTCGGCATGCATTCCTGAGAGGGAGAACTCCATGCCAATTTTCAAAGAAAAAAACGGCATGGGTTCCCCCCCAGGAGCATACCAGGCCCTTAGGTCTGGTATGGGTTGTAAGGAGACCCCCCCACGCCGAAAAATCGACGTAGGGGGTCCCCCTACAATCCATACCAGACCCGTATCCAAAGCACGCTACCCGGCCGGTCAGGAAGGGAGTGGGGACGAGCGAGCGCCCCCCCCTCCTGAGCCGTGCCAGGCCGCATGCCCTCAACATGGGGGGTTGGGTGCTCTGGGGCAGGGGGGCGCACTGCGGGCCCCCCCACCCCAGAGCACCCTGTCCCCATGTTGATGAGGACAGGACCTCTTCCCGACAACCCTTGCCGTTGGTTGTCGGGGTATGCGGGTGGGGGCTTATCGGAATCTGGGAGTCCCCTTTAATAAGGGGGTCCCCATATACCGGCCCCCCACCCTAAGTGAATGGATATGGGGTACATCGTACCCCTATCCATTCACCTGTAGGCAAAAAGTAAAAGTTAGTAAACACACAACACAAGGCTTTTTAAAATAATTTATTATTCTGCTCCGGATGCCCCCCCTGTCTTCGTTATTAGCTCAATTACCAGGGGGGGCTTCTTCTTCCGCTCTCCGGCGGGGGGTCTTCTCCGCTCTCCGGGGGGGGCTTCTTCTTCCGCTCTCCGGCGGGGGGGCTTCTCCGGACTCCGGGGGGCTTCTTCCATCTTCTCCCCTCTTCCGCTGTTGACTCGGCGAACCCTGGTTCTTCTGCAGCTGTCCGGTGCCTTCTTCTTCAGCGCTGGCTGCCTGCTATGTTTGTGTGTTAGCTCAATTAGTAACAGGCAGCCGGCGCGGTCTTCTGTGACGTCAGGGTCTTCTGTTCTTCTCCCCTCTTCCGATGTTGACTCGTCGCCTGTTGTCGCTGTAATGATGGAAGCGCGCCTTGCATCCCATTTATATAGGCATCATCGTCCCATCATGCTCCGGCAGGTACCCACGTGGTGGGTGCCTACCCACGTGCACCCACCACGTGGGTACCTACCGGAGCATGATGGGACGGTGATGCCTATATAAATGGGATGCAAGGCGCGCTTCCATCATTACAGCGACAAGATGCGACGAGGCAACATCGGAAGAGGGGAGAAGAACAGAAGAGAAGACCCTGACGTCACAGAAGACCGTGCCGGCTGCCTGTTACTAATTGAGCTAACACACAAACATAGCAGGCAGCCAGCGCTGAAGAAGAAGGCACCGGACATCTGCAGAAGAACCGGGGTTCGCCGAGTCAACAGCGGAAGAGGGGAGAAGATGGAAGAAGCCCCCCGGAGTCCGGAGAAGCCCCCCCGCCGGAGAGCGGAAGAAGAAGCCCCCCCCGGAGAGCGGAGAAGACCCCCGGAGAGTGGAAGAAGAAGCCCCCCCTGGTAATTGAGCTAATAACGAAGACAGGGGGGCATCCGGAGCAGAATAATAAATTATTTTAAAAAGCCTTGTGTTGTGTGTTTACTAACCTTTACTTTTTGCCTACAGGTGAATGGATAGGGGTACGATGTACCCCATATCCATTCACTTAGGGTGGGGGGCCGGTATCTGGGGACCCCCTTATTAAAGGGGACTCCCAGATTCCGATAAGCCCCCGCCCGCATACCCCGACAACCAACGGCAAGGGTTGTCGGGAAGAGGTCCTGTCCTCATCAACATGGGGACAGGGTGCTCTGGGGTGGGGGGGCCCGCAGTGCGCCCCCCTGCCCCAGAGCACCCAACCCCCCCATGTTGAGGGCATGCGGCCTGGCACGGCTCAGGAGGGGGGGGGCGCTCGCTCGTCCCCACTCCCTTCCTGACCGGCCGGGTAGCGTGCTTTGGATACGGGTCTGGTATGGATTGTAGGGGGACCCCCTACGTCGATTTTTCGGCGGAGGGGGGGTCTCCTTACAACCCATAACAGACCTAAGGGCCTGGTATGCTCCTGGGGGGGAACCCATGCCGGTTTGGATTTTACAAATTGCCGTGGAGTTCTCCCTCGGGAATGCATACCAAATGCCGTCGCTTGAATGGGCCTTTACAAGGTGTGACTAACTTTACACTTTGTAAAAGCAGCCCTAGTTTTACACCAGGCAAACTAACACTTACGGCGAAAAAACTAGGCACAAAAGCTTTGAGGATCGCCCTAAGTGCTAATTTGCATACTAGAAGAGGCATTTCGACTCGAAATGCCCCCAGTGGCGGATGCGGTACTGCATCCTAAGATCCGGCAGTGTAAGTCCTTTACAGATGTCGGATCTTCTGCCTAACTTAGGAAAACTGCTTCTGAGGATCAGTTCCAAAGTTAGAACCAGATACGACGGCTTACGCCGGAGTATCTCTTTTGTGGATATGGCCCCATGTGTGGCAGAAAACTAACACTGCACATCACCCTGAAAACACAATCCCCACCATGAAACATGGTGGTGGCAGCATCATGTGGGAATTTTTTTTTTCAGCAGGGACAGGGAAGCTGGTCAGAGTTGATGGGAAGATGGATGGAGCCAAATACAGGGCAATCTGCAACCTGTTATAGTCTGCAAAAGACTTGAGACTGGGGCAGAGGTTACCCTTCCAGTAGGACAACGACCATAAACATAAAGTCAGAGCTACAATGGAATGGTTTAGATCAAAGCATATTTATGTGTTAGACTGGTCCAGTCAAAGTCCAGACCTAAATCCAATTAAGAATCTGTGACAAGACTTGAAAATTGATGTTCACAGACGCTCCCAGTCCAATCTGACAGAGCTTGAGCTATTTTGCTGAGAAGAATGGGCAAAAATGTCACTCTCTAGATGTGCAAAGCTGGTAGAGACATCCCCAAAAAGACTTACAGCTGTAATTGCAGCGAAAGGAGGTTCTACAAAGTATTGATTTTGAATACAAATGCACGCCACACTTTTCAAATGTTTGTAAAAAAAAATTAAAACCATTTATCATTTTTTCTTCCACTTCACAATTATGTGCCACTGTTGGTCTATCACATAAAATCCCAATAAAATATTTATGTTTTTGGTTGTAACATAACAAAATGTGGAAAACTTCAAGTGGTATGAAAACTTTTCAAGGCACTGTATTCATCTATGCTGCTGCTTCTTGCATCCACCTAAAACGGAAACTGCCTGATTACTTTAATGTGCCCCTGGTAAACTATTCATCTATGTTGCTGCTTGCACATCTTTAATCTTGTCCACATTACTGTGATCTTTATTTTGATCTTTATTGCCTTACCTAAACTCTGGGCCGATCTTAATCTTTACAAATCTGCCCTCCTGCTCTTCTTGTAGTTTCATTTGGTGTGAAAGCTTGTTCTGCTAGCCATATTCTTTTTATTAAAGGGGCGGTCCTCCCACCCCTGCAAAAATTAAAAGCCAGCAACTTCACATACTGCAGCTGCTGACTTGTCCCGGAGTCCAGCAATGTTGGCACCATGTATCCATCAGCTGTCCGGGTGCTGCCGCTGGTAAGGTAACCCAGTAGTGAAGCATTACGGCTTCACGCTGGGTCCCTACTGCGCATGCAGCACCAATGCACTCTCCTACTGACCCGGGGGGAAGGAGGAGGGAGCCAAGCTGCTAACGTAATTCGCGCAGCTCGGTCTCCCGAAAGTGGGAACAGGGTACCTGTCAAAGACAAGTATCTGCTCCCCCCCAAAAAGGTGCCCAATGTGGCACCGGAGGGGGCAAAAGAGAAATAAATGGAAGTTCCACTTTTGGATGATACTCCGCTTTAACTTCTGATTGATCAATTGGCAATTACATCACAGTATACAGCTAAACCCCCTTCATAAGGGAGGGACATGCTGGGGGGCACATGCTGGGGGGGGGGGCATAGGTTTGCTTTCTTTTGCTGAAGTGAAGTTCTTTTGCTCGAGTGAAGTGGTGGAGAAGGATCTGGGTGTTCTGGTAGATCATAAGAGTGATAATAGCCTTCAATGCCAAGCTGCAGTTTCCAAAGCAAGAAAAGTACTTTCTTAACCTCCTGAGCGGTGTTCCCGAGTCTGACTCGGGGTGAGATTTTTGGGCTAAAATCGGTAACCCCGAGTCAGACTCGGGCTCGCCTCGCTGGATGTACAGGGAGTGTTTACTTACCTTGTCCCTGGATCCAGCGATGCCACCGCGCTGTGTGAGCGAGCGGGACCTCGCTCGATTCACACAGCGTCCTCCTGTGCCGCCGATCTCCGTTCCCTGCGACGTTACGACTCTTGGGGACGGAGAACGGCGCCAAATTCAAAAAAGTAAACAAACACATTACATACAGTATACTGTAATCTTATAGATTACAGTACTGTATGTAAAAAAACACACCCCCCTTGTCCCTAGTGGTCTGCCCAGTGTCCTGTGTGTCATTTTATATAATAAAAATCTTTTTTTCTCCCTGCAAACTGTAGATTGTCCATAGCAACCAAAAGTGTCTTTTAATGTCAAAAATAGTTTTAGATCAGCTAGAAAACAGCGATAATAAATTATAATCACTTGCAGAATTGTGCGATAGCGATTTGTGGGGAAATTCGTCATAAAAAAAATTAAAGTAATGACAGCAACAATTCTGCAACTGAGAACATTTCAGTGATTTTGATTTGATTACATTATTGAATAATTTTTATTATAATTTTATTATTATTTGTTATAATTATTTATAGTTATTTATTATATTATAATTTATAATTTTGTTTTTAAAAAAATGTCATACCCAGGATGCCTATTAGAATCTTGTTTGGTCAGATTTAAGTGAGTTATTTCTAAAAATTACAGGCCTACAGTATAAAACGCCAAATTTCCTTGCAAATAATGGTACCGCTTTCAGCATGTTTTTTCTGAAAGAATCATACCGCCAGGGAGGTTAAGAGAGGTATGGACTCCAGGGAGAGAGATATAATTTTGCCCCTTTACAAAGACCTCACCTGGAATATGCAGTTCAGTTTTGGGCACCAGTTCAAAAAAATATATATATATCATGGAACTGAAGAAAGTGCAGAGAAGGGCAACCAAACTGATAAGAGGCATGGAGGAACTCAGCTGTGGGGAAAGATTGGCTTAACTGAATGCATTCTATCTTGACAAGAGGAGATAGGGGGGGGGGGTTGGAGGAAAAGAGATTTAATACCAAAATACGGAAAGGTTTCTTTACAGTAAGATCTGTGAAAATGTAGAATAGATTCCTTTAAAAACTGGTTCTGTCCAGCTCAGTAGATTGCTTTAAAAAAGGACTGGATTATTTCCTAAATGTACATAATATAACTGGATACTAACATTTATAGGTAAAGTTGATCCAGAAAATATCTGATTGCCTCTTGGGGTATCTGGAAGGATTTTTTCAAATGCTGGAAAAAATTGGATTATGCTTTGCTGTGTTCTTGCTTTCCTCTGGATCAACTGTGGGTATAGTATTGTATATATTTTTTCCATTTTATTGGTTGATCTAGATGGACTTCTTTTTTTCAGGCAGACTATGTAACTAAGTGGGCATTTCCACTTTGCACCTCAGCGATTGCACAACGCGAAAATCCACAGCAAACTACATTACAAAACACTAAACAGACTGAAGGTGATTTATCTTCCCTTTCAGTTATTTCATCTCTTACCCAGTCCTCCTCTTGATCCTTCCACTCTGTAACATGCGCTCCCTACCTCTCCTTCTCACAGTTGTATCCTCTCTCCCTAAATTCTCTTTATTTCATCCCTCTTCTCCACCCCACAGTTTATATATTTCAACATCACTTCTGTCCTCTCCTTATTGCTGCTCTCATCAGCTATTGCCAATACTAAACCCACATACTACTAAAACCCCCAGGACACTGGTGCATGTCCCTTCATATATACAGGGTAACCATCAGAAATGTTATTTTGGGGCCGGGGGGCCCTTTAGGCTGGGGCTCCTCTGCCTGGCCACCAACATTCCTCAGGGCCCAATGATCATTTCACTGAGTCCTTCAGTGCATCCCCTTTTATTTTAACACTCCTACAACCGAATATATGAAAATGAAGAGTGTATTCAATCAATGCTTTCAAGATTTAACAGTAAGGGTTAATATTATGGCCAAAAAATATGAAGCCTGCCACCACTACTTTCAGTATGGGCACTACAGTTAGTGGGGAATGGGAGAGTTACCTTGCTCCCATTCACTATTTGTTCAAATTATGGGACTTCTGTCATTCCAGAAATGTCCACTGGGCCAGTCTGTGGTCCAGGGATGCAATGTCATCCCTGGCCAGCAGTTGGCGCCAGAGGGGTTCTGGCAGAGTAAGTTTCTCCAGCAGCCAATCAGAGGAGTTTTTCCCTCAGGGGGCGTGCTGGAGAGGAGTATATCTGTGACAGGTGTCATGTGTTCTAAAATCTTCACGGGGTCCCCGTTCCAGGTGCGGCATCCACCTTCAGGGTGCGCGCATCCATGGACCCCGTGGGCGTGGCCCACCTGGCCATGCAGACCGCTTGGAACCTCATCCAGAGGTACAATGGGACCCCAGTGACTGGTTTGGTTCCCGGTTCTATTGAGAGGATCCCAGGCTGGGTGCCGTTCGATTGGGGAGTCGGTTTGAGGGGAACCCGAAGGCAGGTCGTCCAACAGAGCCTGAATGAACCAATTGGGGATCCGGTGACCAGAGTATCGACAGGTATGTTTGCTGTCATCTGGTGACCGATGCAGAAATCTACTGGGAGGATTCGCTCCATCTATCTATCTAGCTCAGTTATTGTAATTGGCCTGTGGCAGAGGCCCGAGCTGGGTCTGTGAGAGAGGCCCGTTCCTCCCAGAAATCCTAAGTGACATCTCGGCTGCCAGGCCTGTAAAAAAGGGTCTGTCCGGGGGCACTTTACCCACTCAGTTGGAGTGGCGACGAGTTACAAATTGGTACTATGCAGAGAAGTACTAACTGTTCTATTTAATATCCAGGCCTGATACTGCAAGGTTCTTCCTCTCTCTCTATTCGTCAACTTTGTCTTTCCCAATTGATGTTGATGTTGGCCGTGTTGGCCTGGAAAATAAAGCATTGGAAAAACCCTTTATTCACTGTCTGGACCATCGCTCACTGTTCGTCTCTACAATTGCACCCCTAGACAACGCCAGGGTAACTTAATAGGCCGATCCCAAATCAAACAGTGACTCCTTCGGGGGTAGCGCTACATTAAGAACCTACAATATATACTCAAGTATAAGCCGAATTTATCAGCACATTTTTTTTGTGCTGAAAATGCCCCCCTCGGCTTATACTCGAGTCTCCTTCCTCACTGTGCTCATCTGCAGCCTTATGATCTCCTGGCGCTGTGATATGTAGTCTAGTTGGTGGCCATGCAGTGTACCAAAGCCACGCCCTCTCCTCTTTCTTGTCCGTGATAGGCTCTTCGTCACAGATGAGGACTAGGAGGAGGTTTGCAATCAAACTTCACCAATCTTTATCATTTGCTTACATTTCTTTTGCTCCCTCTTTGGTGATGGTAGATGAAAAATGTACCCAGTATTTCCAGTAATGGAAGAACATGTGACTCACTCTGTCTTTTTGAGCCAAGTGGCATGGTCACATAGGGGGTCGATCTACTAAAGGCAAATAGACTGTTCTCTATGGCTGGGAAGTTGCACTTTGTAAGGGAATTTGCTCCTGAGCATAGGGAATGAGGTGAAACTCTCCTGACTCATCATCCAATCATGAGTAAGCAAAAATGCTGTTTTTTTTTTATTTTTTTATTTGCCTTGCACCTGATTGTGTATTCTTTACAAAGTGAAGTGTCACCATATTCACTAAGCACTGAGGATAATTCCCTTGCAAGCTGATCAGTTTATTTGCCGCTAGTAAATCAATCCAAATAAGTCCATAGCTATGTCTAAAGCAAAGACTCCAGAGACTTAGGCCCAGATTCTCAAAGGGCTTACGACGGCGCAACGCAATGTACGCCGTCGTAAGTCCTAATCTGGTCAGTCGTATCTATGTGACTGATTCTTAGAATCAGTTACGCATAGATATCCATTAGATCCGACAGGCATAAGGCTCTTACGCTGTCGGATCTTAAATGCAATTTTTTTTTTTGCCGCTAGGTGTCACCTCCGTCGTTTTCCCCGTCGAGTATGCAAATTAGCTAAATACGCGAATTCCCGAACGTACGAACGGTCGACGCAGTGAATTTACGACGTTTACGTTAGATTTGGCGTAAAGTTGCCCCTGCTATATGAAGGGCAACCAATGTTAAGTATGGCCGTCGTTCCCGTGTCAAAATGTTAAAATTTACACTGTTTGCGTAAGTCGTCCGTGAATGGGGCTGGACGCCATTTACGTTCACGGCGAAACCAATGACGTCCTTGCGACGTCATTTGGAGCAATGCACCCTGGTATATTTTCCGGACGGCGCATGCGCAGTACGTTTGGCGCGGGAACGCGCTTAATTTAAATGCTCCACGCCCCCTACCCGGCTAATTTGAATTAGGCGGGCTTGCGCCGGGTGATTTACGCTACGCCGCCGCAACTTTACAGGCAAGTTCTTTGTGAATAAAGCACTTGCCTGTAAAACTTGCGGCGGCGTAACGTAAATCAGATACGTTACGCCCGCACAGTTTTACGCCCATCTACGAGAATCTGGGCCTTAATACTTACAACGATTTTTACTTTGCTCCCTGCAACTGAATGAGGTGGTGGAGCGGGGCAAAATGAAGGTAAGTATTTACTTGACCTGTATGGGTAGAGCACAAGTTTACTTTAATATATGATACATAGTGGGAGGGGTCTAGGATCAGATCTTATCTATTATCCATAACGTAAAAGTAGGAAACACCTTCTGCCAACTGTAGGTCTGCCATTTATTGGCGGGACTACCAAAGGGGCCGCTACTATGACAGGAGAGCTTTGTAGGATAATCCAACACCCCTCAATAGAAGACCCCCTTTGTGGCTCCTTCCCTTACAATGTGTAACGTAGGGTATACCGCCTGCTGCGACTTGTTCATAAGTGAATCATACTGTATATCCTTCACTCGTTTGGTTAGCAAGCTTTCATTTCATCATAGGCCATGAAAAGTAATACTTTTCTATAAACCTCAGGTGTCAAAATAAGGTCAGTAAAAAAAGAAGAGGTTTATGGTTACTTTAGTTTGGAGTAATGAGCTTTTTCATATTCTGGTACATTATTAACATTTTTCTGGCAGGGGTGTTAATGTGCTCTGCAAAGCATCCCTGAATATTTCCGCAAAGAAAAAAAAAAAAGCAGCTGGCAGGAAAAACAGCTTTGAATTACAAAGGGGGAGAAAAAAAAAAGGCATGAAACGTGTCTACAGCTTTAGAGTGAACACAGTCTACAGCCAGCCTGCTTCCCGAAAAATTATCCAAAGAATGTGGCGATATATCGTACAATGTAATGATTTCCACCATGCGCTTTCACTCGTTGACCTTTCACAATAAGAAGTTTGAAACTCTAGACAGACAGACAGTGCGTCCACGTTGCGTCTGATTCAGGAACACAGCCCTTTAACTGCGGGTGAGGCGTCTTCAAACACAAAGCAGCATCCGAACTTTTCAACTATTTCTGAACAAAGCTAAGTGAACAAAAAGACTCCTTTGTAGGAAATGTTGAAAGAATTAGATTGCTGAGTTTTTACAGGTAAAGAAGCACTCGGGATGAAAGGAATTAGAGGAAAAAGACTCTTTTTGTATTTTGTACGTTCGAGTACAGGAAAAGTTTTGATCTCAAATCCTGTGCTCTGTATGTCCTCTTGTTCATGTAAAAACAGTAATACTTTAATACATGGTGAGGTCACTGATGGTCTGACAATAGCGCGGCAAAGCTATGTTCAGTATCTATCCAGACTAAGAGTAAAATTGGTCAAAGGTTTCCTAAATAGCTTATGTCAACCATACAAAAGATGGGGAACTAAATCAAAATACGAAATTCCAATACATAGAAAATGAGTATGAGAGCTTATTTTACAAATGACTTTACCCATTATCATATCGGTATTTGCATGTATGACTCCTGTAAATATTACATCGTTTGTGCCACAAAAGAGTTAATATCAGAAAAGTTGAAGGCAGGATAGGGCCCTAGGCAAAGTAGCAGCTTTGGACTTCCTATCCCAGGTTTGATACATAGCGCTATTCCCTAGTTTACTTAAAACTTAAAGGAACACTAAAGGTTCCTTTTTTATTAGATCAATTGATTGCTGTAAGCAAGAGCATTTGAATATCACTTGCCTCGTTTTTCCTTTTGACCTCCAAAATACAATAATCCAGGTTTGAAAACGCCATTTCCTGTCACTCCTCTTCTTGCTTTCCACCAGCATCTGAACCGTTTTGCATGGTGGAAAGCAGAATGTGCTCACCCCCTCCCTATGACTATAGTCCTGCATGAAGATGCTCTTTTATCCCTCACAGGCATGGAGGCTAAGCCTAATGAGAACTGTAGTTCCCATTAGGCCGTGATGTAGCAAGAATGAATGTGCACCGCAAACCAGGAAGTCAGTGAGAATAATGATTCAGGAGAGCTGGAGGTGAATAAAACGGCTCGATTTCAACAGGTATCAAACTAGTTATAATGCAAAACATTACTTTTTACTTTATCAGCTACTGTCAGACTTTAATTTAACTTCACTCTCTCAATTTACATTGTTTAATTTTAATCATTTTGCTTCAAGCATTAGTAAATAGATAGGAAAGTATCATCTTTATTTGTTTTAAACTTTTTTTTTTACATTTCATCAGTTACTTTCTGGTTTCTGGCCTAACCAAATATGTCATACATCCCAGGAGTCTTCAGGGGGAGGAGGGAGCTTTCTCAGCTAAGCACACCCTCCTGTCTGCATGCCCGAGCTAAAAGCAAACAACCCCTCCCGATGGTCGGTGGCATCTCAGCACCCCCCCTGCACTTACCTCAGCAGACACCGGCAGGCAGGTTGCGGGCTCTGGCAGGCAGCAGTGGGCTTTAGCGGGCAGGTTGGTGAGCAGCGGCAGGTTGTGGGCTTCGGAGGGTTGCAGGCTCCTGCAGGCAGCAGCGGGCTTCGGCGGATTGCATGCTCCGGCGACAGCGGGCTTCTATGGACGGCTGGTGGGCTGCTGTATCTTCTGCTTCTCCCTTCTTCCCATAGGTGTCCAATAGGATCACCTGTCCTTTCAGCAAATCGGGTGACAGGTATCAGACCCGCTTCCGGAAGGAGGATCAATGTTGCAACAGCGAATATTCTTTTTTTTAATATTCAATATTTTTATTTTGTAAAAGGGAAAGGCATACAGAACAGAATACATATTCCAAACTAAAAAAAAAATACATCACCACATCCAAATATTACAGATGCAAAAATGTATAACCTATATTTTATTCTTTCCATCAACCTAACTTGAACGGGTATTCCCTATACTTTATGTATCCCTCTCTCCCCATTACTATATCTTCTTATATATTCCTATTCAAAATTCCAATTTCAGCCGAAAATATTTTCCTTTCTGTTATTATTTCTCCAGCATTTTCTTCCCTTCCTCTGAGTTAATGAATGTTTTCCAACCCAACCAAATGTCATTATATTGTTTCCTCCTATTTTGAGCTGAAAGAACTAAATCCTCCATTGCCTCCATCTCCTGAATTCTAGAAAGCCACCGTGCTATAGATGGAGGTCTAGAATCCCTCCAGCTTCGTGTGACTCCCACCTTAGCTGCGTTAATCATATGACATATGACTGATTTCCTGTAGCTCTGGACTGGAATCTGTGAACAATGAAGCAGAAAAAAGGCGGGATCATTTGGTATCTGATATTTTGTAAAATATTGAGATATTCTCCTCACCTCCTCCCAATAATGCCTCATTTTTTCACAGGTCCAGAATATATGCAAAAGAGTTCCTAGCTCCCTCCCACATCTCCAACATTGGTCTGAGTTTTCTTTAGCAAATTTATTAAGCCTTACTGGGGTATAGTACCATTGTGTGAGAATTTTATAACTGGCTTCTTGGGTTCTTGTACAGATTGAAGAGTTAAAAGTCAGTAGAATAATCTGTTTACGTTCAATTGGAGTAAAATTTCTCTTCAGCACTTCTTCCCATTTGCCAATTCCTGACATCACGTAATCCTCTGGAGGAGCATTCAAAAGGCCATACATCTTTGATACCACCTGCGAGAGTGGTTCTTCATCACTACAGTATTGTTCAAACACTGTCAACTGCCTTTGAAAGTCCTCCACCGATCCTAGTGATCTCAGGAAATGGCTTAACTGAATTGCCTGCCAGAAAGTGAGCCCAAAGGACCCCCCCTTCCTTGTCAGGTTCCCCAATGATGGCCAATCATCTGACTGTGTAAAATGTACAGCCTGATAGACGCCCTTCTGTCTTAGATTCTCAAAATTACCTTTTTCCAGTCCTGGGGTAAAATTCGGATTTCCTAATATGGGTAGCAATGGTGAGTGTTTTGACGAAAATACCTGGTTCCTGCATATTTTTGCTGCTATTCTTAATGTAGGTCCTATTGTAGCATGTTTTTTAAGGTATATTGGTAATTCTGCATAACACCACCAATGCTCTAGAATATGGGATCGGGCTAACCTGTTGTTCCATATCTACCCAGCATTTTGACTCTCTGTGCCTGCACCAATCAACCATCCTTGTCAGATGAATTGCTCTATAGTATTTCACTATATCTGGGACAGCCATCCCCCCTACTCTCTTCGGCATTCTCAGTAATTCTCTCTTTATTCTTGGTCTTTTCCCCGCCCATATAAAGTTCATAAACAGCCTGTCTAATTGACGAAGGAAGGAAGCTGGAATAAAAATTGGGAGTGCCTGGAGGAGATACAATATTTTTGGCAGAATAGACATCTTCACTATACTACTCCGCCCAAACCAGGAATGCAGGCCATGTTGCCATTTATCTAAGAGTATTCGTATTGAGCCATACAAGGATGGGAAATTTAACCCAAAAGTATTCTTTATATTTGCTGGTATATACGTACCCAAATATTTCAGGACCTTCCCCCACTTAAACCCAAAGTTCTGTCTTATGGTTTCCCCCATATTGGCTGGCATTGCCACTTCCATTGCGTCAGATTTGGATCTATTGATTTTTAAGTTAGACATCCTTCCGTATAACTCAATTTCATTTACCAAATTAGGAAGTGAGATATGAGGGTTAGTCAAGGAAATGAATATTCGCTATTGTTTCCTCCGCAACAGCGAATATTAATTCGCTGTTGCAACATACCTGGGTTGGCTCCAGATGCAATGCTCTGCACCCTGATCCCATCCTATTTTGAAGCCTATTAGAGTCTCTGGCTCTAATTAGTGCTTCAAAACCCTCCCCCCCGCCCACCCACACCATAGGAATTCATGTGCCCGGCATCCTAAAAGGGGGCAGTCGCATTGATAGGGAGGGTGGCAGCATAGATTGGGAGGGTGGCAGCATGGATAGGTGTGGCAGCGTCCCTGCGCCTACAATGGATGGGCCACTCCTGCTAGGGGGGTGTTTTTCAAAGTAATTTCTCAGCAAAATGAAGCATGGAGACATGGATATATGGGTGGGGGAGTTTGTTTTAAATATAAAACGTTTATGAAATGGCACTTTTGGTTTGTGTCCACTTTGGAGTATAAATGTTCTTTCTGGTCTTCCTGGACATTCACTGGGTCTTAGACTCATGAACGTGTAGTTCATTCACATGTGTAGGTAAAAAAAAGAAATATGTATCAACTTCAATATTAAAGTGATTGTAAAGTCAGGTTTTTTATTTTAATGCACTCTGATATTGGATAGTCCCTCAACATCTTCATCAGTCTCAATGATATCTCAGAACCTTAGACCAGTGTTTCTCAACTCCAGTCCTCAAGGTGCCCCAACAGGTCATGTTTTCAGAATTTTCCTCCGATGAAACGGCTGTGGTAATTACTAAGGCAGTGAAACTAATCAAACACCTGTGAAAAATAATGGAAAGCCTGAAAACATGATCTGTTTGGGTGCTTGAGGACTGTTGAGAAACACTGCCTTAGACCATTGGAGTACAGGAGTGAAGAGGCTACAGGGACTTCTATGAGATGAGGAGCCTATAGGAGCAGAGGATCAGCAAAGTAAAACTACTATACCCAGTATTCTAGACCTAAACAAGCAGTCCCTCTGCAAGAAAGGATTTTTATTCTTCCCATGGTTCAGCTTTAAAGTAGAGATGTAGGTTGACTTAAAGGGGTTGTAAAGGATTTTTTTTTTTCATAATAAGCATCCTTTACCTGCAGACATTCCTCTTTTCACTTCCTCATTGTTCGTTTTTGCTCAGAAGTTGCTCGATTTCTTCTCTGTTCTGTTCACTTCCTGCTTGTCTGATTTTACTGACCACCGTGATGGGAGGCTTTACTGCGGTGGTCCGTAACGTGCTCGCCCCCTCCTGGGAACTACATCTGTGTGGCAGGACGCTCTCTACATGTTAGAGACTTTAAGAAGGTGTGAATTACTGGGCGTGCCGCAATTCATACTGGGAAATGTAGTTCTTACATGAAAAAATGATGCAAACCAGGAAGTGAATGAGAGAACAGAAACTAGAACACCGGAGGTGATATAGATGAAGGAATTTAATAGGTATTTACTCGTTTTTTTAACAGAATCATTACACTACTCTGTCTGTCTACCTTGCAGACATTAATTTTAGACAACATTTTTTTTTCCTTTACTTAACTCCTTTAAGTGGAAGTGAATGCAAACAGAAAAATTAATAACTAAAATGTATGGTCCTTTGAAGCCAAAACCTTCGCATATTTTCTAGTTTTTCAACTCAGAAATCTTTGTCGGATGGTATAACCAGGACCTGACTTCCCCATACTCTAATGGAGACAAAAGAAATACAGCTGGGCCAAGGGCTACCCACACTTGTGATTGGTTGATAAAGGAATAGCTACACATTGTTAGCATAGGGAGGGAATTACTGTATTTATTGGCATATAACATGCATATAACATGCACTGGGCCTGCGTGTTATAAGCCAATATTTGTTATTATTATTACCAACGGTGCGCGGTTCACCCTTTTGGGTGGTTGTCAGGCAGGTTGCACCGCGTGTCCTGGCCCTGGGACCTCGCTGCCAGCATACTTTAAGGTTAAGAAAACATTACTGCCAGTCCTTTCTCATACACTGCTCCTCCTGTGCCACCCTCAATGTAAATTGGAAGACTCTAAATACCTCAATTAATGCAGCTCTTTCTGGTCGCTCTCCTTCTCTCACTCTGTCTCCTCGAGTGTGGCTTTTGATTGGAGGAAGAGAGCGGTCATGTGACCGTCAACAAATAAGGTGACCAGGACCACGAAAGAGCGGCGTTAATTGAGTTTTTTAGAATCTTCGATTTACGACAGTGACACAGGAGGAGCGGTGTATGAGAAGAGGTGGACAGAGATGTTTTGTCAATTTTAGAGTATGCTGGCAATGCTGATCCAGGAGACTGGGGGTCTCCTGGGAGTGCAGGGGGGCTTTATAATGAATGGGTGTCTGTGTCCCGGGCAGGGAGTCTGTGTCCTGGGCAGGGAGTCTGTGTCCTGGGCAGGGGATCTGTGTAATGTTCAGGGGGTCCGTGTACTGTGCAGAGGGCTATGGAAAGTTTTTTTCCTGAAACTTCCCTCTTAAAGTTAGTTTATACGATAAATACAGTAGTTAGGATTAATTTATTGGCGCTAACTGATTATCTGTAGATAACATTAGTTTGGCTATAGATATACTTTAAGATGATCATAACTGTATTTCTTTTAGTAAACACTCCTTGTTTTGGTATTTTAAAAACCTGGATACAGAATTCCTTACTGTGTGAGAGTAAACCACACATGCCTAAGTAATGCAGAAGTAAGACCTACACATTTTAACAAATTAGATGTTTTTTTTTACCTAGTGAAAATGCATTGCACAGACCACAGGCCAGTTTGTTCCCGGTTCTATCCCCTATTGGGTGCACAGCAGCCAGGCACACAGCAGTTTCTTAGTCTCTCCACACAATAACCAGTCTGACAGTGTTTTTTTAGTATTTATTGAGTAGCCACCCTGGCGGTATGATTACGTCAGATTTTTGTGTCTCAAAGTGGTATATTGTTTTGCATAGAAATGTGTTGTTTAATATTTTAGGCCTGTAATTCTTAGTAATACACTTAAATCTGTCCAAAAAAAAAGAGTCTGAGCTGGGACTTCAATGACACTCCTGCATTCTTCAGATAGGTAGTCCAGGGGGGCAGACAGACCCTCAAGGCTAGGTCTCTCTCCACCAGGACAAAGACCCTGCTGTTCTATGCCCCAGACTATTTATGCACATCTCAGCCCCCTGCTGGTCACCCTCTTGACCAGGGATTGGCTGAGGCTGCAAGAATTTTCAGCCCAGGGTCTGCCTCTCTTAACCCACTATATTCCAGAGCTTACTGGGATGCAGGGGAAAGTAGTTCAACCTGCAGCCCAGCAGAACCCAGAACAGCCAAAAGTAATTAAATCCTGCTCCACTGGCTACAGAGGAGCCAAAAACGAAATGTTTCTACATCTGTTAGCAACCAAACTAGAAGGGTGTTACAAATGCATTGTAAAGCACATATCAAAATTCCAAATTAAATTGCAATTAAAAAACTTCTTGTTTTTCTGACACCTGAAATATCTGGTTAATAATAGCCCATCAATCCTTTCCCTATGTTTTTAATTAATGATTTTATTGAGCATATACTGTATACAGACAAACAGCAAATGAGGAATAAACAAATAGTATACAAGGAAAAGAGTGACTTGAATGACTTAATGCACAAGAATCAACATTATAATAAAAAAAAAACACTTTCAGCAGTACCATAATATCTAAATTAGTGCTGTTCACTACTGTCTGTTTATTGTACCACAAGCAAGGGGAGATTTCCCCTCACTTCTTGGCCCATAGCCAAATCCTCTCAATTACAATTCTTACTGTCCCCTCTCTCCTGCCACCCCCTCTATCACCATAGACAGATTCATGCATTGCATGAATCTATCTTTGGTTGCCGCTGCCACCCCCTATTCAGGTACTGCCCCTTTTCGGGTCCCGGGAGCCTGAATTATAGCGGAGGGGTATTTTTTGGAAGCACCCAATTAGAGCCATAGGCTCGAATAGGCGTCCAAAAAGGTAAACAGCTCGTAGTTCACTCAGCATTGGGCTAGGAAAGCAAATTAATTTTCGCTTTCCTAACACTGAACCGCCTCTCAGCCAATCAAGCGCTCGGGTCTGTTACCTGTCACCTGATTGGCTGAAATGACAGGCACTGTGTTTGGATGCCTATCAGGCGTCCAATCATAGCAGAGGACGGGAAGAGAGGACGGGAGAAGACGTTGAGGAGCGTGGAGGAGCGTGGAGGAGACCGCCGCCCTAACCCGCTGCTACACCGAAACAGGTAAGTGCTGGGCGGGCGGGGGCACACTGGCAGCATTTGATGGATACAGTAGCAGCAATTGATGGGCACACTGGCAGCAATTGATGGGCACAGTAGCGGCAATTAATGGGCACACTGGCAGCAATTGATGGGCACAGTAGCGGCAATTGATGTGCACGCTGGCAGCAATTGATGGGTACAGTGACTGCTTTTCATGGGCACAGTGGCTGCAATTGATGGGGGGGGGGGTTCAGCTTGTTTGCGCCCCCCCAAAAAATTTGGAGCACCAGCCACCACTGCTTGAATCTCTGTTACAGGTGCACAGACAGCCAGCAGTAAAAACTGGCAGGTGTTCAAATCTCTCTACAGTCAGGAGACCTGATGTAGTTGTAGCAATGGCACATGTTTAATCATCAACTGGTAAAGGACTTGCTTAGACCAGCAAATAGAAATTGGCCAATAAGGCGGAGCTAGCCGGGGACCGCAATGGACGCTTGAGAGCGGAGCTCCGGCGATAGCAGGCTGACAACGGCTATTATCAGCCCATCCGAGCGGCAAAATCATCGCCCTGCACGGCGGAATTGTGGCAGAACGGGCCCCTGACAGAGCGGGCATGACTAAGCCCAAAAAAGCGGGGAACCGTCCCCAGAAACTGACAGAGTTTTATCCCCTCGAGGCCAAGCAACATGGCGCCGGAGCGACATCCACGCCGACGGCGGGCCCGCGCTCACAGTCACACACGGCCAGCAGAAATAACAAAAGGAGCAATCCTCCTCGGTCATCCACCTCTCCTCCACCTACACCCTCTTCGGGGAGCCCAGAGAAGTCCAGGTTCAGGGTGGATGCCACAGATGAAGAGGTGAGCGCTTTATCTATTTCAGGGGAGGAATCTAGGGAGGACACGAGGGAGCTCCCTGATTCCATTGATACCTTCCCCACGGCCAATCAGCCTGTAATGGACACGGTCCTGAAGGAGATGCTGGTCTCCCTGAGAAGCTCTTTACACACTGACATGGTGTCATGCCTCCATAAATTTAGCAGAGAACTGGGATCAGTTACAGAAAGAGTGATACATGTGGAAGTTAAAATGGGGGAGTTTGCTGACACAATAAATGACCTGGTGGATGCTAATGACGGGAGGGAGGATGAGCTGGAAGCACTTAAAACGAAAATGGCAGATTTAGAAGACAGAAGCAGGAGGAACAACGTTAAAATAAGGGGGATCCCTGAGACAGTGCAACAAGCTGATCTGCGCCAATATGTCTCTCATCTTCTGACTGCCACCCTCCCTGACATGAAGGAGCTGGACTTTAATATAGACAGAATACACCGTCTACCCAAACCCTCATACTTGTCAGAGAACATACCCAGGGATGTTATTATGAGATTTCATTTTTACTCCACCAGGGAAAAGTTGATGGCAGCATCAAGGGCAAAAGGGAAAATCCCAGCACCATACGACAGTCTACAATTCTATGCGGACTTGTCGCAATTCACGCTGCAAAAACGCAGGAATTTAAACACAATAACGAAAGCACTCAGGAACCACAATCTTAGCTACAAGTGGGGCTTCCCGACAAAATTGATTGTCACTAAGGAAGGAACGGACTATGTGATTGACTCCATGACCAGGGGCCTGACCTTCCTTAAATCATGGGGGATTACACCTGACCCTCAATCTCAGGACCCAGCAAATCCAGGACGCTCTGCACAGCCTCAGGATTGGCACAAAGTGATTTCGAGGAATGCTCGCACCCATAAATAGCTTGGATGGGCATAACATGCCATATATCCACCTGCTAAGGGAGAAGTCTGTGCGGTCCGTATTACACTTACAGCTCGGACTTTCCTACCCTAGTTTATCTGAGTGGCCATGAGCCACACTCTTGTTCAATTTCCATTAGTTGGGCTATTCGGCTACATTGACTGTTTTTTTTCTTTTGTATTTATGTTCTTGTTTTTCTCCCCATTCGGATCCAAACGACGTCTCTACGAATACACTGAGTCCATACCATCTGGGCACATGCAGAACCGATGGCCTCAAAAGTTTCTCCAGCCAATGCCACCAAAGACGGTCAATCTTCTGACAGTGAGTAAGAAATGTTCACCTTATTCCACCTCATCATACCACACATCCAAATGGCGTTAAAATTTATGTCAACCAACGCCAAGGGCCTTAACCACCCGGCGAAAAGACGCTCATTGTGGAAAGAAGCCATACACCAGCATTGTGACGTCTTGTGCGTCCAGGAGACTCACTTCACCCAGACCTCTCCCCCTAAATGCAGTCATCCCCAATTCCAGCACTACTTTTATGCCAATGCGGATGTGAAAAAAAAAGGAGTGATGATAGCTATAAGGGATTCCGTAGCTTTTAAGCTACACTCACTGGTGACTGACCCCCAGGGTCGTTTTTTGATCCTGATCTGTGACATTGACTCCACTACCTACACAATAGGGAACATTTATGCACCAAACCATGGACAGATTTGTTTCTTTAAGAAATTGGCCAATAATTTTGGCTGTCCCTGTTCTCGCTGATGGAAAGCTGTGCTGATGCTAGTCTATATTTTTCAAACTCTCATTAAGAGTTAAGAGACCACAGATGAGGCAGAAGTGTAAAATTGGCCAGCAACAGAACAAATAGAAATAGAAAGGCAAAGAGCACAGGCTGCAGCACTGCTACAAAAATTAGAATGCATACAGGATACAGCAGTGTAGAATGTTGCAGTAGCAGTACAGTTTTTGTCAGGAATAATAGGCCTAACCAATGTATGCCTAACTTTTCTTTTACCATGGGGATGGTGGGGGGAGTGCATGTTAGTGGTAAAATGTGTGGTGGGTTTGGTGCATACAGATGGTCAGTAATAAGTGAATGCTGTGCTTTGAGCACCCCAAAAATTGAAAAAAAAGCCATATCAACACAAAATCTATTTAAAAGCCCCCCCCCCAAAAAAAAAAAAAAAAATATCACTCATGAAACAAAAGTCTGCATTTTTAATGGCAAGTATTGCAAGAAAAAAAAAGTTTGATCTAAAATTAAGCTTCTATCAACATTAACTATCAAACCATATCTTGTCAAAATAAATGAAAAGCCCAGAATACCACTCTTCTGAAACAAATGCTTATTTTATTCTTTTAAGTCAGGCATTTCTGGCCTCAAAATAAAATTAGCCAAAACACTCCCAAAAAATAAGACCAAAAATAAAAAAAAATAGGTGATGACTGCCTGAAGAGCTAGCAACACGATTTAAAGTACTATTTATTAAAAAATGTCAAAATTTAAAATTGTATACTCATTTACACATTGAATTTCAATTATTTTAAGCCTACTCCTATTAATCTAAATGATCTTGACATTTTTAAAAACATACTTTTTGAGGAATCCCACATATTTACTTCCTTGAATTATCTGACACATATTCACTATTCTCTGTGAATATGCACTGCCGTGTCACATATTTCACAGAGCCTGCCTTCTTGACTACTTATTTGCTGAGAGGAGGAGTTTCATGAAGTGGAGTCATTACGAGAAGCACTGCTTTGCAGGCAGCAAGGTACCATGGGAGGTAGCCCTTAGAAATCAAAGGTGATGGGATGTTGAAAGAGAGGGTTAGCACTCACTATATGAAAGGATATTTGTCAAATAAACTTGTACAGGATTGTCAATAAAAATTATGATTTAGATACAACAATCTACAACAATTCTAAGGTTATACAAGGAAAGTGTAGGCTTTGACTATACATCTCCCAAAAGCAGCTTATAACACACTGACACTGTAGCTTCCATGTGCCACTTTACGTCCTTCTATCCGCAAATTTCTAGTGAGGAGGAAAGCTTACCTAAAAATCCCCCTATTGGCCATATCTAATCTTGCTGTCCATAGTTCAAAGGCCATGCAGTGTATTGTGGTTGAAGAAACTTCCCCTGGGTGAATTTGTACATAATTAAAAGGAAACATGAATTTCAAACACATGGTAGTGGCAAATTTGAGCTTCATCCCTATCTTTGGTCCACTGAATCAGAACATAACATTTTCACAGGCAGGGGAAGTTTTCCCTTCATTTGGAATAATACTGTCAGTGTATGCAGGGACGTCTTTAAGGCAGGGCAGCCCATTTATTAATGGGCTGCTCTATGTGCTACAAATGCGGAAGAAAGTCTCTAACGCTTTTTCAAAATCACACGGTTGCACAGCACATGTCAGAAAATGTGTGAGGGTGTAATAAACAATAGATATGTGCATTCCCGTTCGTACGAATGTTATTTTCGTACGAAAATGTTCATTTTCGTACCCGCAGAATAATGTGTAAATACGAAAAAATTAAAGCACCAAAATAGGAAAACAACGGGATTACGAACAAGCCGCATAACGAACAACCGCAAATATGAACGAACGATCCGACGAAATCCGACAAAACGAAAACGGCAAAAGAACGAAAATGACATCTATAACAAAAGATTTGCATTCTGTATCCTGTTTGAATCCCCTCTCTGCTCGTATCCTCAGCCATATGTTCACACGACATCCACAACAAAAGATTTGCATTCTGTATTTTGTTTGAATCCCTTCTCTGTTCGTATCCTCAGCCGTATGTTCACACGACATCCACAACAAAAGATTTGCACTCTGTATCTTGTTTGAATCCCTTCTCTGTTCGCACCCTCAGTCGTATGCTCATATGACATCCACAACAAAAGACCCGCACTCTGCATTTTGTTTGAATCCTTTCCCTGTCCGCATCCCCAGTCGCATGCTCACACGACATCCACAACAAAAGACCCGCACCCTGTATTTTGAATTCCTTTTTTCTGTTCGTATTTTGGATTCAACAGAATGCAAATCTTTTGCCACAGATGTCACATGAACACACGACCGAAAACACCAAAAGAAAAAGGACCCAAAACACAGAATGCAAATCCCTTGCCACAGATGTAATTTTCGTTTTTTTCTTTCAAATAGTTTTTATTGGTATATGTCAAGCATATCAATACAATATTATCAAGTGCCGTGTGGTATACAGTGCATAGTAACTTGCATAGTATCAAATAGAAGGTACAATACCGGGTTATCTACTGTACCATCCATGTACCCACCAAGTGGGCACCTGGACGGTAGGCAATATATAAACAGAGTGTGAACAGAATACCATTGTGTATCCAAACAGGGGGGGGGGGGGGATGAAGGATAAAGAGGGAGGGAGGGGGGGGGGGGGTAGAGAGCATCATAAGTATCAATACAATCAGGGGATCATTCGATGGTCTATTGGCCTTTGTACCAAGTTTGCCAGGGGTCCCAAAGGGTCAGTACCATGGAGTAGGAGTGTTTCCTACGTGCAAGGGTGGATTCGTATGTGTAGTGGGTTTTCACCAGTCGCACTACGTCTGTCAGTGATGGGATAGTTTTGGACTTCCAGTTCCGAGCGATCAGTAGTCTTGTTGCTAACAGTACATGTACAGTTACCAGTCTCAGGGGTGGTGGGATGTCTTCAATGGATAGATTAAGGATAGCTAGCGGGGGTGTCAATGAAATGGGTGTACCAAGAATGTTCTGTAGCATCATCTCCACTGATGACCATAGTGGTCTTAAGTATGGGCAGGACCAGAATATGTGGAGAAGAGTACCAGGGTTTTTGCATCCCCTCCAACATTCGTGAGATGTGGCAGGGTGGAATTTGGCTATCCTAGTTGGTGTAAGATACCATCTCATCAGCAGTTTTTGTGAGAGTTCCCAAAGGGAGGTGCAGGAGGTGTATTTGTGGTTGGCTTTGATCGCTGTTTGCCATTGACGGTCAGAGAACGGGGTAAGTAAGTCATGTTCCCATTCTAGGAGTGGTTTGGATTTGGTGAAGGAGTTTTTTTCTTGGAGGGTTGAGTAAATTATGGACGTACCTTTGTTTTTCGTCGTATCAGAGAAGAGGAAGCGCCATATGTGCAGAGGTAGGTGTCCTTCCAAGGGACGAGAGTTGTTAAGGCAATGTTGCAGTCTATAGTATGTGAGGTAGTCTGAGTCAGGGGCCTGTAGGGTCTTTTGGGCGTGGAGAAATGATTTGGTGGCCACTAGGGGACGTAGTTCGTGGACGTAGGATATGTGGTCGGACAGCCAGTGGGGAACAGGCAGGTCAGGGGTCAGCAGCTGGAGTGTTTGTATGGGTATTGGGGTAGGTTTGGTAGCAAGGGTCGGCCAGGAGGAGGAATGGAGTACCTTCCATACTTTGACAGTGGCCTGAATAGTAGGGGAGTATATGGAGAGTAGTGGGTATTTGGCGGTCGTGCTGAATAGCCATTGGGAAAGGTTGGGGCTAGGGACCATGTGGGATTCTATAGCGCCCCAAAGTGTGGTGGGGCGTTCCATCATCCACTCGCGCATCTGTGAGATTATAGTGGCCATATAGTAATCTTTGATGTCTGCTAGGCCCATGCCTCCCACAGACCTATGTTTGATGAGTTTAGCCTGGTTGCATCTGGGTTTTTTGCCTTGCCATAGAAAGTGACCAAGTATGGATTGTAAGGATTTAAGGTATGATTGTGGTAAAGGGATTGGGAGCGTCCTGAAGATGTACAGTAGTCTGGGTAGGACCATCAGTTTAAAGGCCGCAAGTCTCCCCGCCCATGAGAATTCGTGTTTGGAAATTTTTGTAGTTTCTCGGATAAGCATCTGTTTCATCTCGGTATAGTTTTGGGGGAATAGGGTTGATGTGGATTTAGTCAAAGTGATACCTAGGTATGGTATACCTGTGTCCGCCCAAGGGTATGGGTATTTGTGTCTAATCAGGTTGCTAGTGATGGCGTCCAGTCCTATGTCTAGAATGTACGATTTTTGTTCGTTGACCTTATAGTAAGATACATTAGCAAATCTTTTTAGTAATAACTGTACCGAAGCCAGGGATGAAAGGGGGTTACTTAGCATTATTATCACGTCATCGGCGAACAAATTGATTTTATGGTCTGAGATGCCTATTTTCAGACCTGTTATTGAGTCGTGAGTTCTAACATGTTCTGCTAGGGGTTCCATGATGAGGTTAAAGATTAGGGGTGATAGGGGGCAGCCTTGACGTGTGCCATTGGAAATCATGAAAGGTTTTGAGAGTATTTCGGAGGTATATACCTGGGCTGACGGGGAGGAGTAAAGTGCCATGATGGCGGAGAGTATGGGACCCTGGAACCCAAATTTTGTGAGAGTCGCGTGCATGTAACCCCAGTGGACCCGGTCGAACGCCTTCTCCGCATCCAGTGATAGGAGCAGAGAAGGCGTTCGGGTCGTCCCCGCGGCGTGGATGAGGTTAACGAGTCTACGGGTTGCATCAAAGGCTTGTCTACCTTTAGTAAAGCCGGATTGGTCCTTGTGGATGAGCAGGGGCATTAGGTCTATTAGGCGGTTGGCTATTAGCTTGGCGTGGATCTTGGCATCCAAATTGAGGAGGGAAATAGGACGAAAGTTCTGGGCACATGTGGGTTCCTTGCCTGGCTTCGGCAGAGTGACAATCAGGGCGGATAACATTTCCGGGGGGAGAGAGGAGGAAGAAGCAGCATCGTTGCAGACAGTAGTCAGAAAAGGTGCAAGTATCTGGCCGAATTTCTTATAGTACTCGCTAGTCAAGCCGTCAGGGCCCGGGGATTTATTAGAGGGCAGACCTGCTATCGTTTGTAAAATTTCTAGGGGAGTAAAAGGTGCGTTCAGCGATTCCAACTGCTCCACAGACAACTTAGGGAGGTTGATGTCTTGGAGAAATGCTTCTATGTCTTGGGGAGACGGTTGGGGCACCGAACTGTCATCTTTGAGGTTATATAAGGTGTTATAGTAGTGGCTGAAAGCATCAGCAATCTCCGTGGGGTCAATAAGTTTCTTTTTTGAGGAAGGGTGGAACAGGTGGGTAATTTTGGTTTTGGTAATATGCCCCTTGATTCTATTGGCCATGAGCTTGCCAGCTTTGTTGCCTGTGGAGTAATGTGTGGCTTTGAAGTAGGTATGGGCCCTTTCATAAGATTCTAGCAGGTGTGCCCTAAGGTCACTTCTCAGGAGGTCTAGTTTATTTTTAGTATCAAGGGTAGGATTAGATTGATTCTGAGCCTCCAGTATTCTTATTTCCGAGGTCAGGGTGTCTAGGCGGTGTGTTTTCAACCTCCTCTCTCTCGCCCCAAGTTGAATAAATATTCCTCTTATGAACGCCTTGTGTGCGTTCCACAGCATAGAATTGTCTTTCACAGAGCCTGTATTCAGGGAAAAAAATTCAGTTAGACGGTCTGCGATATACGCAGAGTGTTGTGGTGAGTGAATAAGGGATGCATTAGCTCTCCAGATCCTCGATCGTGCGAGGGAGGGAGAGGCATTTAAGAACATGGTGACGGGTGCATGGTCGGACCATGTAATGGTAGAGATATCAGAGTTCGAGATATTGGGAAGGGACCATTTGTCTACCAGGAAATAGTCAATCCTCGTGTAGGAGTTATGGCGGGGGGAGAAATATGAATAGTCTCTTTCAGTGGTATGCAGACATCTCCAGGCGTCGTATAGGTCATGTGTTCTCATGAAGGAGCCCATAGGCGATGCAGTCCTGCCCGTTCGGGAAGAGGCATCCATCGAGTTGTCAGGGACTATATTAAAATCTCCGCAGATGATAAGTGTTCCCTGTTTAAAGCGAGTGAGTTTTTTCATAAGCTTGGATAGGAAGCTGATCTGCCTCGTATTAGGGACGTAGACATTGACTATAGTGTATCTGACATTGTCCAGGGAGCAGTCTAGTGCAAGGTACCTTCCGTTGATATCAGACATGCTGTTGTGGAGGGTAAATGTTATGGTGTCCTTGATGGCTATTAAAACTCCGTTTTTCTTCTCAGGGCCCGAGGCCTTAAGGATAGTTGGGAATTGTTTGTTGGTACAGGTCGGCTCTGCCGTGAGTTTAAAGTGCGTTTCTTGCACACAGATGATGTCACATAGGGACGTGCGGGCTGTTTTCCATAGTGACGCCCTTTTAGCAGGGTGGTTTAGGCCTTTAGCGTTTAGGGTCATAAATTTAGGCATTTTCAGGAAAGTGTAGTAAGAGCGGATAATTAGTTACTCACAGTTCGTCGCGGTCTTCCAGGTGTGGGATCAGGTGGGCTGTGGCTTTGATCTACGTCCTAGTTCAGGAATACGTTTTCTCAGATGTGTGGAGCTCTCCAGGGATCCGGTAGAGAGGGGAAGGAAAGGAGAGGGTCAGGGAGCACAAGGAAGGGTTAACAGTAACAACGATAGGTGCAAACAGGTTAACAACAGTGCTGGGTGTGTATAAAACACCGTGGTCAGTAGTATATCAGAAACGACTACTGAATCTTTTTTGGGGGGTAAAAGTCCGTGTATCAACTGCAACGAGCAGGCACCGACCGGAGTGCATACGTGAGCAATAGGTGGTAGCGCACCAACCCTATGGTCAGTCAGTAACACTGGGGTGGGTTTCCATGGCATTGTGGTGTGGATGGTCAGGAGAGGTGTCACGAGGTGTTGCATTGCCATCTGGAATAATGTGCCACTTTTTGAGGAGATGGATGCCTTCTTCCACCGTGTGTATATTATGTTTAACCCCATTTCTTGTAATCATAAGTTTGGTCGGGAATCCCCATTGGTAGGGAATCTTGTGGTTGTTCAGAGGTTTGGTGATGGTCTGGAGTTGTCTCCGCTGCTGACGGGTGTATTGGGAGATGTCAGCGAAAAGCTGCAGCTTTGTGTATGGCGGAGGTAGCTGGCCCAGCCTTCTGGATTTGGACATGAGCATGTCCTTGGCGTGGTAGAAGTGAATTCTCATGAGGGTATCACGGGGTATTTCAGGTGGCAAGTGGGAAGGTTTTGGCAGGCGGTGGATACGGTCTACGATTGTCTCCACAGGGGGAGATCGGGTAAGAGCGTGGTAATCATTTTTCTGGCGTATGAATTGAGGTCAGCAGGCAAAACCGATTCTGGGATGCCGCGTATTTTCACATTATTGCGCCTTGACCTGTCCTCGAGGTCCGCCATCTTGGCGCGCAGCCACTGTTGGTCGTCTTTTGCGTGGTCATGGGCATCTACTAAGTCATTGACTGTTACTGTCATGGCGCTCATCCGGTGCTCAATACGGTCCACCCTCCCCTTGACATGTGTCATTTCGTTTTTAAATGCTGAGATCATGGTGGAAATATCACTATGCAGCGATGTGTGCAGGGAGATTAGCATGCCCTTTAGCACCGTGTCCATGACAGGCTGGTCGGTAGTGGGAAATGCTGCTATAGGGGATGATGTTGGATCCAGTGAGGGGAGGTTGTCTAGTGTAGGCCTTACCTCAGAGGCCTGGGGGTGAAGGTCCATCCTCATCCGCGCTTTAGCAGGGCTGGCAGTCGTGGAGGACGGTCCGGAGGGTGGCGGTGGGCCGTGAGGGGGTGAGCTGGGATGTGCGAATCCGTCCCCATCGTCCGGCAGGTCAGTGTAGGCTCTCTCTCCTCGCGGTGAGCGGTCGCGGGCGCCATCTTGGATTCGAGCGCCGTGAGGTGAGGAGAAAAAATCAGTCAGTTTCCTCGGCGGGCGGTAGTCCTTTCGTTTCCTGGAGGTGCCAGGCGGGTTCCCCAACATGTGTTGGTTTTGGTGCTGCATTTTTAGGGCGTAGGTTGGCCGCTTAGATGTCGGATTCTCCGGTCAGTGCAGGAGCTGTGGTATCAGGCTTCCATGCAGCTCGGCGGTTGGACACGCCCCCTAATTTTCGTTTTTTTGAATGGGCAGTGAGTGTAGTTAGTGAAGCAACTTCTCTTTTGTGCTGAGTAGTACAGTAAAGCCAAATAAACTTTTCTGTGGATTTTCATCTGAAGGGAGATCTGTTGGCCAGACTTTTGAACCCAAAAATGGTTTTCTGATGGAGTTTAAAAAACGAACAAATTTTCTGAGAACAAACGGAAAACGATAGTTTTTATGTTTGTTGTTAAAGTCTGACCAAGTGTATGGGGCTTAACAATAGTTAATATGGATGAGCCACGTGTTGAAAGTGCCACGAATCCCGCGATATATTTACGAAAGTACAAAATGACGAAAATCCTTTTTCTGTTCGTATCTTCAGTCGCATGCCCACATGACATCCACAACAAATTGTCATAGATGTCACATAAACACACGACCGAAAACACGAACAGAAAAAGGAATCCAAAACACAGAATGCAAATCATTGACGAAAATTCACGAAAATTATTGTCTAACAAGTAACGAACATAAATTAAACAGAATAACGAACCATCCCACATGTACGAAAATAAAACGGTAACGAAAATACGAAATGATCGGAATACGAAAAAATCTCGTCGTACGAAAAACGAACGGGAACGAACAGGAAAATGGGCGTCTTACGAAAAACGAACGGAAACGAACCTACGGAACGATACAAAACGGAACAAAAAAAAAAAAAAAAATGTTTCTGTGCACATGTCTAATAAACAATTAATGGCACTTCTGTGTATCTGCTAAAGTGCAGCACATTTCTGTGGTGTCAGGAAAGCGATTTTGCATGCGTTCCGACAAATGTGAACACAGGCTAAGTGTCTCATTGGTGGTCAGTGTAAATCTTCTCATTACATTGGGGCTTGGTGTAGAATACTTTCATTCACACCAGTGTGAATGTTCCCCTTACATTAGTGGTCAGTGTAAATCCCTTCTTACATTGGTGGTTACTGTGAATGCTTCCATTACATTAGTGGTCAGTGGAAAACCCTATTACATTAGTGGCCAGTGTAAACCCCTATTACATTGGTGGCCAGTAGGGATGAGCGTTCGGTTCGCACTAGAACCTTCGAACGGACCGACCATTCGCGCGAACATTTAGAACCCCATTGACATCTATGGGACTCGAACATTAGAATTCAAAAGTGCTCATTTTAAAGCCTAATATGCAAGTTATTGTCGTAAAACATGTTTGAGAACCCGGGTCTTTCCCCAGGGAACATGTATCAATGGAAAAAAAAGTTTTCAAAAGGGTTGTTTTTTTTGGAGCAGTGATTTTAATGATGCTTAAAGTGAAAAAAAAAACTGAAAAATTCCTTTAAATATCGTACGTGCTGGGTGTCTATAAGATGCCTGTGAAGTGGCACGTGTTTAGAACTGTCCCTGCACAAAATGAGATTACTATAAGAAAAAGTCATTTAAAACTGCTTGTCTGGTCCCTGCAATATGGATGAAAATCATTGAGAAATATAGCACAGACAGTACACACACCACGTAGCTTTAGGTACACACTGCAGAGGACAATGGCAGTACACACACCACATAGCTTTAGGTGCACACTGCAGAGGACAATGGCAGTACACACACCACGTAAGTTTAAGTGCACACTGCAGAGGACACGGGCAGTACTCACACCACGTAGCTTTAGGTGCACACTGCAGAGGACAATGGCAGTACACACACCAAGTAGCTTTAGGTGCACACTGCAGAGGACAATGGCAGTACACACACCACGTAGGTTTAGGTGCACACTGCAGAGGACACGGGCAGTACACACACCACGTAGCTTTAGGTGCACACTGCAGAGGACACAGGCAGTACACCACGTGAGAATACTGCAGCTAGCACAATCACCTGCCTGCCTGTCAGTAAATTAGGAAGAGCGGATCTAGCTAAACTATTCAGTGTATAAATATATATACAACACCTGGGATGCATATATATCCTCTACGCACTGTGGCCCGGATTCAGAAAGAAGTTACGACGGCGTATCTCCAGATACGCGTCGTAACTCCGAATGCGGGCTGTCGCAACTCGGCGCCTGATTCATAGAATCAGATACGCCTCACAGTTGCGTAGATACGAGCGGCGTAAGTCTCTTACGCCGTCGTATCTTAGTTGCATATTTACGCTGGCCGCTAGGTGACGCTTCCGTAGATTTACGCGTCGAATATGGTAATGAGCTAGATACGCCGATTCAGAAACGTACGTGCGCCCGGCGCATTTTTAATGCGTAAATACGAAAAAATTAAAGCACCAAAATACGAAAACGACGGGATTACGAACGAGCCGCATAACGAACAACCGCAAATATGAACGAACGATCCGACGAAATCCGACAAAACGAAAACGGCAAAAGAACGAAAATGACATCTATAACAAAAGATTTGCATTCTGTATTTTGTTTGAATCCCTTCTCTGTTCGTATCCTCAGCCGTATGTTCACACGACATCCACAACAAAAGATTTGCACTCTGTATCTTGTTTGAATCCCTTCTCTGTTCGCACCCTCAGTCGTATGCTCATATGACATCCACAACAAAAGACCCGCACTCTGCATTTTGTTTGAATCCTTTCCCTGTCCGCATCCCCAGTCGCATGCTCACACGACATCCACAACAAAAGACCCGCACCCTGTATTTTGAATTCCTTTTTTCTGTTCGTATTTTGGATTCAACAGAATGCAAATCTTTTGACACAGATGTCACATGAACACACGACCGAAAACACCAAAAGAAAAAGGACCCAAAACACAGAATGCAAGTCCCTTGCCACAGATGTAATTTTCGTTTTTTTTGAATGGGCAGTGAGTATAGTTAGTGAAGCAGCTTCTCTTTTGTGCTGAGTAGTACAGTAAAGCCAAATAAACTTTTCTGTGGATTTTCATCTGAAGGGAGATCAGTTGGCCAGACTTTTGAACCCAAAAATGGTTTTCTGATGGACTTTAAAAACGAACAAATTTTCTGAGAACGAACGGAAAACGATCGTTTTTATGTTTGTTGTTAAAAAAGTCTGACCAAGTGTATGGGGCTTAACAATAGTTAATATGGATGAGCCGCGTGTTGAAAGTGCCGCCGATTCAGAAACGTACGTGCGCCCGGCGCATTTTTTTACGTCGTTTACGTAAGGCTTTTTTCGGCGTATAGTTACCCCTGCTCTATGAGGCGTAGCCAATGTTAGGTATGGACGTCGGGCCAGCGTCGAATTTTGCGTCGTTTAAGTCGTACGTATAGGGCTGTGCGTAAGTTACGTTCACGTCTAAAGCAATGACTATTTGTGGCGTAATTTGGAGCATGCGCACTGGGATACTTTCACGGCCGTTCGTTAGTAACGTCAATTACGTGGGGTCACGACTGTTTAGCATACAACACGCCCCCTACCAGCCTATTTTGAATTACGCTGGCTTATGCCGGCTTATATACGCTACGCCAACGTAACTTCGGGCGCAAGTTCTTTCTGAATAGAGGATTTGCCTCTCAAAGTTACGGCGGCGAAGCGTATATGAGATACACTACGCACGCCTAAAGATAGGCATTTGTATCTGAATCCGGGCCTGTAACTTTAACTGACTAGCCTGCCTGCTCTATCTACGTACAAAAAATGACACTCTCTCTCTCTCTCTCTCTCTCTCTCTCTCTGTCTTCTCTTTCTTAACCACCGCAACACACTACACAAGGCCGACCTGCAGGCGGCCTTTTATAGTGTGGGGCGTGTACTAAACCCCCTAAGCCATAATTGGCCAAAGCCACCCTGGCTTTGGCCAATTATAGCTCTCCGTTTTTGCAAGCTGTGATTGGCCAAGCATGCGGGTCATAGTGCATGCTTGGCCAATCATCAGCCAGCAATGCACTGAAATGCCGCAGTGAATTATGGGCCGTGACACGCCACTCGAATTTGGCGCGAACGGCCCAAAACGTTCGTAATTCAACGAACGATCGAACATACGATGTTCGAGTCGAACATGAGTTTGACTCGAATACGAAGCTCATCCCTAGTGGCCAGTGTTGAAACTCCTCTTTATATTGGTAGTCGGTAAAAAAAATCTGCATTGTAATTGATTACACGCTCCCCTCCCCCAGCACTATCACTTATCCCAGGGGTTCTAGGATCCCAGCAGTTTTCTGTCTATTGATGGGTCTGTTCACCTCCCCAATCCATGATGTGCAGGCAGTGAGAAGATGATGTGCTGTAACCTCTAGAAACCAATCAGTGAGCAGTATTACTGTACAGTAATCTATAGCAACCAATCAAGAAGCAGAAATTATGCGCTGTAACCTTTAGCAACGAATTAGTGAACCATAATGTGTGCTGTAACCTCTAGCAACCAGTCAGTAAACAGTAATGATATGATGTAACCTCTGGCAATCAATCGCAATCACTGTATGATCTGAATGATTTTGAGTCTAGCTGATATTTATTGTACAGTATGTCTCAGAGCAGGTGGAGAGCGAAATTGCATGGGGGGGGGGGGGCAGGGTCCAATCATTATTAAAGATGGCCCTGAGTGTATAAGCAGTAAGGGGAAAGGGGGGGCACAAAGACGTATAAATATATATATATATGTATATACAGTATACATTCATACTTTAATTCCAGTAAGAATTAAAAGATTTATACTCAAGAAGTCTAACACTTTGCAGATCTTTGAACTCAGGGATGGGATTCAATGACCTAGAAAACACAAACAAGTGCACTGGCTTTCTACACTGTATCCACATTTTAAGCCTAGTGGAGCTGTATACAGCATTTGGAAGCATTAGCTGCCTTATGGCTTTCACAACACGTTTAGTACATCACATAGCTTTAAAAGAAAGAAATCCCCTCCTTAACTTTTCTTGCTGCCAGAAATTCTCACACAGCAGGGGGTACTTACGGGTTTAATGTAAGATTTTAAATTGCTTGTGAGTAATCAGAGATTAAAGGTACCCGTAAACATGGCATGGCAATTACTCAATCTAGCCACTTTTAGGGAGGTTAATGAACAATTTCATCTCTATCACATGGACACAGACACCATCGTCACACTTTATGTTATGTTGTACAGTACATTGTCACCATTTCTATACTCTATACACTTTGCTGTATGTTATACTGGGGGTTATTTACGAAAGCCAAAGCCACTTTGCACTGGAAGTGCACTTTGAAGGGCAGTCGCTGTAAATCTGAGGGGTAGATCTGAAATGAGGGGAAAGCTCTGCTGATTTTATCATCCAATCATGTGCAAGCTAAAATGCTGTTTTTTATTTTCCTTGCATGCCCCCCTCGGATCTACAGTGACTGCACTTCCAAGTGCACTGCAAGTGCACTTGCAGTGCAGAGTGGATTTTTCTTTAGTAAATAACCCCCATAGTCTTGACCCCTGCACTCCACATGCTATATTGTATGTACTTAGTCCTGATTTTTGCACTCTACATGCAAAATTGTATAGCACTTGCCTTCACCCATTTATACATAATTACTACATAGTTAGTCAGGTTGAAAAATTACACAAGTCCATCTAGTTCAACCATTGTTCAACCATTCATTCTGATCCAGCTCCAAACCTCCTGTACCAGGAAATCCAGCTGCAGATCTGGTTGCATCTTTGTCACCTTACCCCTTTTTTTTCTCCTTTTCTTCGTCAATAAGTATTTAATACAATTTAAAGCGGAGCTCTACCTAAAAGTGGTAGCTCCTCTTGTCTATCTCCCCCCGCCACTAGGGTTGCCACCTACTCCCTTTAAAACCGAACACATATAAATTACACAGGTTCTGTGGCTGATTAAGGTGGTAAATAAACTTATTGGGTGCTTTATCTGGAATAAATTAACCTCAGAACTTGTGTAATTCATATGTGTTCGGGTTAAAAGGGATGAGGTGCAAAACCTAGCTGCCACATTTGTCACCTTTTGGGTGGAGGGGGGGGGGGGCAGGTTTTGACAGGTACCCACTCCTACTTCCGGTTCACTTCACCGCAGCAAAGTGAGCTGGAAGTTCACCCTCTTCCTCTCCCCCAGCCAATCCATTAACATGCACAGTAGGAAATCAGCTGTGAAGCCACAAGGCTTTTCTGCCAGTTTCCCTTAGCCTAGATGGTGGCGCCAGCAAGAATCAATTGGGTGAGGACAGGTAAGTGCCCTAATAGTAAAACTCAGCAGCTACAGTATTTGTACCTAATACAACAAAGTGGGAGCAATACAGTCACTCAGGGAAATACAAAAGTAAGGGTGAGCCATGCATATAAGGATATGACATGCAGGTAAGCAAAATTATATTGAATGTCAAGATATTGGATACAGATGTTTTAGGCTAGACCACCATCGTGAGAAGAGCATTCAACCCACGGTTTCCAGTGTTTATCAAATGAAGCTTGTGCAACAGACCAATGAGAAAACTTCTTTCTTTATCATACACCACGGGACACAGAGCCTTAAATCATTACATAATGGGTTGTATGGTTACCAGAGGTGATTGGACACTGGCACAACCAATCAAAGACAGTTCCCCTCAATATAACCCCTTCGTTTTTTCACCAGTGTCTAAGGTGTTGGATGAGAGGAAAATGTGCTGAAGAAAGCTCTGCCTAAGAAGCCCTATGAGGGTAGAGAGCTATAATGTGGGTCCATCCAAGACGCTTAATTATATTATGCCAATACTGGATGGTATCCGGACCTCATGGACGAGGTGTTGCCTGTAATGTCTCTCTCCGGAGGAATGGGCTCTGAGGTCCAGCACGTTTGCTCTATATGCTAAAAGTCCTGGTAAGAGTCTATTACAAGGCCCAGGGAAGTAGGAACCCATACCCATGAAGGTTGGCATGCAGACCCCGCCAGGATGGGGGAAGATTGGTATCTGCCTGGCAGAGAACCTGCGGCGGGGACAAGGTGAGTGAGGAAAAAGTCCTAGGTTTCAAACTTAGGGACTTTTCCTATTTAGAGTGGGTGTAATTTTTTAAACCGCCACTGGGGGGCGTAATGAGAGTTTTTACTCACAAAGCTCCAAAGCAGTGTCAGTCCAAACGACAAGCACACTCCTTCCGCTGCAAGCTCTGTCATTGCCCTCCTCCTCCTTCCAGAGAAGACTGGAGGATCTCCTAACACAGGAGAAATGCCATTAACCGCACATGGGTGCGGATGATGCCCCTAGGATGCGGGCCCAGCCTCAGACTTCAGATGGGTTTGGCGATAGGTCTTTTCTCCAATGCCGTATAAAAACATTTTTTGCTGCTATAAGAACGTGGATTATAACTTCTATGCATTGGGGGAAATATTATTAATTCCTAAGTGTAAAATTGCCAGGGTGGGGTCAGGCTGTAGCAGAATACCTTATCAAGTTTTAGAACAAATTTCATCTACGTTATTTGGTCTGCTTCCATGTCCTCCTGTCTTTTCTGCCTTCTTGTATCAGTATCTCCCCTTACCCCTCATCGAGGTCCATATCAGCATCCTGTACCTGTTAACAGCCTGTGACAATGGGCTTTTCTTTATGTCAAAACTGGTTCTTTTTCCATACATGTGTAAATTGCGTAGGTTCTTTCCCCAGTAGAGAAAGAAAGTCAGATAAGGCAGCATTTTAAAATGGATAGCTGAATTTCATATATAATATATGTGTTTCCAAGTGAGTATAAGTATGGAGAAAAGAGTCGTTTAGAGCGGTGCTAATGTGGAGGAATTACCTACTGGCATATGATACCTAAACCAAGCACCTTCACACTTTAATTGTTTTAATTGTTTTAATAAACCACTTAAGACCCGGACCAAAATGCAGCTAAAGGACCTTGCCCCTTTTTGCGATTCGGCACTGCGCCGCTTTAACTGACAATTGCGCAGTCGTGCGACGTGGCTCCCAAACAAGACCGCGCAATTGTCATTCAAAGTGCAACAGCGCTGAAAGCTGAAAATTGGTCTGGGCAGGAAGGTGTATAAGTGCCCAGTATGGAAATGGTTAAGGGTATTTTTAAACTTAAGCGTGGCTGTGTTATATTTTTATTCCTTTCTCAGTAGATTGCCCTGCAGCCAGGCACACGATTACAGTCACTCGTTTCCTTAAAAACCAGTCTAGGAGTGTTCTTTTTGTTGTTTTTACTTTTTGGAAAAACTGGTATAGGGTTGAGGGAATTGAGTGGGATATTCCAAAAATGTACAGGTTGAGGACAGTAAACTCCTTTCTGAAAATCTGAAGCAGAAGTCCTTGTAATAGCAAACTGTGGACTTGATTTGTAGTAGAAGCAGTGAAAACCAGGCTTCTTTCTTTAGAGCACCAAGAGCAGAGTCCCTTTACAAAGAACAGGATAGACTTGGATTAAGTGATTTCCCCTTTGGTCAAACACACACAGTTAACTGTCTAGCAGCCCAGAAGTCTCTAAGGCAGTGGTTCTCAACCCTATTAGTGCCGTGACCCCTTGATAACATTTTCCAAGTTGTGGGGACCCCTAACAGTAAAATTATTTTTGTAGTGTGGGTTGTCAGCACCAAAGGCAAGACAAGTCCCTTCCACTCATATAGTATTAAAACCCCTTATGTTTTTTTTTAGGATGTACCACTCTTTCTTTTTGTTCTCCTTTCTTTCCCTTTTTTCTCTCTATCCTAATTTCTCCCCCCCCCATCCCCCTCTCTAGCTCTTCTTGTTCTTTCTCTTATTCTTTCTCTCCTTTTTTCTTCGCTCCTCCCCCTCTTTTTTCCCCCTTCCATGTATTCTCTATTTTTATTCCCTCTCGTACCCCTTGGTGGGGGGTGGGGGGAATGGGATCAGTGGCAGTATTGGGGGGTGTTCTGATCAGCCAACTTGGGTGCTCTTGATTAAGGTCTGATCTGAAAACTGTAGTGGGGACTTTTAATGGCAACTATAATCACAGGTAGTGTTACTCACTGTGTCCTTGGATTCACTGTGTCTCTGACTTTGTGGTGTCTTGCAGCAGTAACACCTATGCCGAAAACAGCCCCTCCCACTTCACGTTTCTCACCAGTTAGCTGACCTCTAGTCTCTGCCCCCCAGTCATGCCGTGAACTGAATGGGTGGCTGCAGAGAGGCTGAGTGGGTGGCCGCAGACTCCAGGAACAGCCCAGCTGGGTGGCCACGAAAAGGCTGGGAGAGCGGGCTTCAGGAACAGCATAGGGTTCAGTGACCCCTGGCAAATTCTCATTCAACCTCCGAGGGGGTCCCGACCCCCAGGTTGAGAGCCACTGCTCTAAGGTCTCTCACAGCAGTCTGTACTCACAAAATATCCAGGGACAGTTGGTTGCCGCCTTCCAACTTCCAAGCGGCACCTTACAGCAGTGATACCAGACTAGATCTTTAGCACACAGTTTCTCGGTTAGCTGTCTGTAGCTTCAGCATGCAGGCCCTCAGGTCGCTCAACTGAGGCTTCACGAACAGCAAGCACATGGCAGCATTGAGTGAGTGAGAGACTTATAAAGCGCAACACATGCAAACTGAATCGCCTCTGGGCGCTTAGTATGCATTCCCTGAGTAAACTTTTTGATCTCAGAAGAGATGGGTTTTGATCTTTCTTCTGAAGGCCAAGTGGTTCACCTCCAATCAGATGGTGGTTGGTAGAGCGTTCCACAGCCTTGGTCCTTGGACTGCGAATCTACGTTCTCATTTGGACTTGTATCTGGCTTTGGGTATCTGGAGTAGATTTTGGTTGGTGGATTGCAGAACGCGATTGGGTTTGTGAGCCTAAATCTGAACTGAAGGCAGTCAATTTCCATCATCATTTTTTCTGATATTCATCAATATGGTCACCACCACTGTATCAATGCTGGCCCTTTCTTATCTCTGCATTGTTCTGCTCTGGGTCTCTGGAGAGTTGAGGCTACAGAAGTTGCCAAGAGAAGTCCTTCTCTCTTCTGCTTCTACTCCGAGTCCTCACCACAAAGTCCTATGCAGTGGCGGGAGCAATGCTGTATCCTGGCTTAGGCCAACAAGGCCCAGGCCTAGGGAAGCACTTTGCAGGGGGGCAGCACAGAAAGAGTCCCTGCCGGCTTGCACTAGCTCCAGTCTGATGGGGCGGACTGGGCTAAGAGGCAAATTAGTCTAGCGCCCCATAAAGCGGCCGCACTGCTTCCGGTATGCGGGAGACCGGCATTCCGCAATTGGGGGGGGGGGGGGGGGCGCTGCTTCTAACTTTGATTGTCCTATCATCCTGGACCACAAACCTTCCTTACTATGCGATATGTTTTCTTCTGCACCATTGGCATCACTATATCTTCTTAGTCCTCTCCATAAAATTATCAGAAATTTGTGCTTAAAGTAGAACTATAGGCAACACTCTTTTTTTTTTTTTTTTGGATAGAGTAAGGGAGGGTTATAGCCTCTGACAGTTTATTTTTTAGCATCCCTGTCCCATTGCAGAGATTTCCCTTCACTTCCTGCCCCATAGCCAAACAGGGAGGGAGAGGAAATCTATGCAAATTAAGGGAATCCAATGTGTCAGGCTCTCAGAACTAGTGTCCCAGCTCGAAAATTTCAGGGTGGGTCTTAAACAGAACAGGGTGTGATCTTGACAGGAAGGGGTGCGTCATATTTAAATTAGGGGGTGCACGAGTTTAGTGAGGCCTAGGGCAGCACAAAACCTAAATACACTATATATCTGGATGTACCCGAGCCATGCAGCTTCCACCCTTTAAAGGGCCACTGACAAGAGTTACTCAAGTCAATGTGAATGCAAAAACATCTTGAAGCATATTTAGACAGCTTATAACACCGTCAAAAGGAAGTTAACTGCAGGTTGAATGCACTCGTGATAGGATTCTGAATGATCTTTGAAGAGTTTTAAACTGATATTAAATGTGAGCAAAGTGCTCCTAAAAGCAAATCACACAGGTCCTTAAAGGGGTTGTACACCCTTGTGTTTCTGACACTGACTGGCCCACCAGCCCCCCTGTTTTACTCCCCTGAGCCCGTTCGTTCCCTCGGTGGAGACGCACTCTACCTCTCTGCTCGGGGTTCTCAGCTCTTGACTGAATAGATTGATAGCAGCGCAGCCATTGGCTCCCACTGCTGTCAATCAAATCCAATGATGCGGGTGTCGGAGGTGGGGGAGGGTTCGAGTCTGGCATTCTGTGTCTATGCACACAAATGCTGGACTCTGGAGCACATCCGCAATGATAACCCCCAGGGAGTGTGCTTCTCCTAGGGCAGTGATGGTGAACCTTGGCACCCCAGATGTTTTGGAACTACATTTCCCATGATGCTCAACTACACTGCAGAGTGTATGAGTATCGTGGGAAATGTAGTTCCAAAACATCTGGGGTGCCAGGGTTCGCCATCACTGTCCTAGGGTGTTTACTGATGGGAGGAGGAGCCGCGAGTGCCCCCGGGGGACCCCAGAAGACGAGGTTCAGGGCCACTCTGTGCAAAACGAACTGCACAGTGGAGGTAAGAATGATATGTTTGTTATTTAAAAAAAAAAAATAACTAGTGCGATTGCCAATCCATTCTTTAATTAAATGTATTGATGTAACCATGTTTTCAAATACTAAAGCTTCTAAACTGCATTGGAGATGGCCATGCAATCCTTGTCCAGTTGAAATTTCAGTTGAGTTCCGGGTGTGTAGTATTTGATATGAACCCCACTTGTTAGTGCCTCATTAGTACTGACATTTTTTTTTTTCCAGCTGCTGATTCTGATTGATTACCAGACTTTCAGTAACTGACAATTGCCTGTCTTTGGCCTCGCTCTGCAGACCTGATTAGGAAACTCTGCTTTATCTTGCTACTAAAGGGGAACTTCTTCTTTTTCTTCTCCTGTCTAGTTTCTTGTGTTTGTTTGCAGCAAGCCTCCTGCACAAGTGGATGTCAGTTTACATTCCAGGATACAAGGTACCTTGCCTTTGAAGTATATAATTGGAACATTAACCTGTGTTTCAGGTGGGAATCTATGTTTAAACCTGCTACATTTTGCTTTTGTCAGTTGAGTCTACTACTCACAGCCTGACTGGGCCTGCTTAATATACTTTTGCCAACTGATTTGTAAAGGCCCATATACACGATCGGATATTGCGACAACAATTGTCTGACGGATGTGTCAATAGTTGTCGGAATTTCCGACAACAAATCTTGGCTGTGCATGCTCTCAAATGTTCAGACAACAAATGTGTTACGTCAGATCATCCGATCATGTGTACACAAATCCGTCGGACTAAAATCCAAAGTACAAACACGCATGCTCGGAAGCAATGCTAACCATAAGACAACGTTAGCAGAAGTTGCCCAAAGGGTGGCGCTAAAGAGCTTAAAAAACACGTAGGCCCGGATTCACAGTGAACAGGCGCACATTACGCTTGACAAAGGTGCGCGCTGTGTGTTTGTTTTCCCATCAAACCACAGCACATGCACGGAAACGCGCCGCACATTTGCTGTCCCCGGCGATGACGTCATCTCCTCCACCGCAACCATAGCGTCCCAAAGCGTGCGCTCCAACGTGCGCTCCGGCATCCCTGCGAGCACATCTGTGCACCTTCTCTTCACACCACATCGCAAAGACCAAGCAGGAATGCATCTGCTACACAGCACAACACCAGCGCTGTGACAGAGACCGAAGGGACATCCATTGGCTGTGCTCAGACGAATCGCTGGACATCAGACATATGCCTGAATCTTCAAAATTACATGTGAGTGCTTTTATTGCATATCCTAGTAAAAGTTTAGCAGTTTACTAAGTGGCGCCTGCTTTCTCTTGTTTTCTCATTCTATGTACCTGGAGTGTCGCTTCAACTCCCTTTGCATGGCAGCCCGGTACCATTAACTGTAACTCATGCAAAAAGCTCACCTAGCTTACAGGACTTCTACTGAAGACTTTATTTTGATCTACACGGTACACCACATGCGCTTTATTGTATACATTTGTCTGCACATTACGCCGCCATAGCGCATCTCAATGTACGCTACGCCGACGCAGCGCAGAGAGGCATGCATTGAATTCAGGAAGCCAGTGCTCCCAAAGCTGCGTCGGCGTGGCGTAGATTTCGAAGGCGCAGGCCGGCGTAGGTGGAAGTGGGCTTGCCCCATGCAAAGCCATGCAAATGAGGCGTGACCCCATGCAAATGATGGTTTGAGAGCCAGACAAGTACGTTAAACGAACTGCGCATGCGCCGTGTCGTGGACGCATCCCTGTGCGCATGCTCATAACCACGTCGGAACAACTACCTAAGATACGCCGGATCACTGCGTGTAAACTACATAAAAAACGCCGGCTTCTGTTCCCTGTTGCAGACCTTTACATGTCTGCTGCTGAGTTACACCTCCTTTACAGGGGTTAACTTTACGCCGGACGTACAACTTACGCGCACCTCTCCTAACCTGCGTTGGGCGGGCGCAGGTTCGCGAATCGCTGTATTTTCCTCATTTGCATATTTGAATGGCTAATCAATGGCAGCGCCACCATGCGGCCAGCGTAAATGTGCGCCCACCCTACGCCGGCGTAGGCAAGTTACGTTGGCGGGATTAAGCCTGTTTTTAGGCATATCTTAGTTTGTGGGTACTTCGCACAGATATGACGGCGCATATTTGCACTTACGCAGCGTATCTGGAGATACGTCGGCGCAAGTGCTTTGTAAATCCGGGCCGTAGTATGTCTATTACGTCACTACGTTTGTGTTTGTTGGCTGAAAATGTTCTGCCGTGGGTATGCATACCAAGTTCATGGACAACGCCCTTTGGACAAAAATCCACGGATTTGTCCGATGGAAGTCCGATCGTGTGTACGAGGCTTAAGAAATGCATTATGCTTTGTACAACGTAAGATATATTTTCTCACTTTTGTTTTTTGATAATTTTTATATACTGGTATTTGTTTTTTCTTCTAATATTATTTAATATTATTTTCATGTTTATGACAGGTGGTGCTGCAGATGCTCAAAGGTTTTCTGTGTCTCTGAACACAATTACATTATATAAAAGTAAATGTAAACCCTAACAAATAATTTTTCCTATTTCCTCCATTCTAGTATGTTAAATGTACTATTGAGATTATTTTATATATCTATTTGATAAAATAAGTAAAAATACCTGCTGGTCCTGCCAGAAAGCTTGTGAGTTCCTGTGCACTCTCTTTGCTGCACAGAAGATTGCTACCCAGTTTACCTCTATAAACTACAGAACACCTCCCCAATGTATTGGAGATGAGAAGTAAAAGGGTTCTGTATAAATCAGGAGTGGACAGCCTAGTGTGGCAATGCTGCTTCTCATAGATACAGAGCAATGTCACCCTAGGACAAACATGGGGGAATTTACTACACAGGAGCAAAGAGAATCTGGAGCAACAGTGCATAGTGACCAATAAACATCTAGCGTCAGCTTATTTAGCTTTCAAAATAAAAGACAGAAGCTAACTGCCATTTGTGCACAGCTGCTCTAGATTCTGGCTGCTCTAGTCTTAGTAAATTCCCCTCAAACTGTTTTACTGGCAGGATCAACAGGTGAAAATACATTTAAAAAAAGCCTGAATAAAAGAAAACCAATGTAGCCACCACATCTTAGGACTGATAAACTGCTATTAAACCCATTCCTGTTATATGCTTTGGAAACAAAAGCAAACATGGCATTTAGTTTATGCAAATTTGTCTGTTAGTCGTAGACATGTGCACACTGAAATATTTTGTTTCGGAATTTCGTTTACGTCCAAAAAATACATTTATTTAGTTACTCCCGAAATTCGTTTTTATTTATTTTGTTTTGTTAAAAATCGCATTAGTCCAAAAATCCGAGTTAAAGGGGTTGTAAAGGTTTGTTTTTTATTTTCTAAATTGGTTCCTTTAAGCTAGTGCATTGTTGAGTCACTTACCTTTTCCTTCGATTTCCCTTTTTTCTTTGTTTCTTTGTCTGAATTTCTCACTTCCTGTTCCTCCTCAGTAAGCTGTTCAGTAAGCTATTCTGGCTGACTAAACACCACTCTAATAATGGTGTGAAGTTTACTGAGGAGAAACAGGAACTGAGAAATTCAGACAAAGAAAAAAAACATTTAGAAGGGAAATCAAAGGAAAGGGTAAATGAACCAACAATGCACTAGCTTAAAGGAACCTATTTAGAAAAATAAATAAATGAACCTTTACAACCCCTTTAAGGTCGAATCTGTCATTGAAGGCTTATGGTGTCCAGCGAATGTTCTAAGAAGATTTGACAGAGCAGCTAAACTGTGCGACGCCGCAGTCTTACATTTCCGGTCGAATGTTCCGCCTACAAGTTATAGACAAATTTTAATGTTGTATGACACTAGTAATAATTATATTTATAAATTATTATAACTAGTCAACCAACATTCAAATTCTTCTATAGGCTATGAGCCGAGCATTTGACCCAAAATGTACAGTTTAGCTGCTTGTCGAATCTTCTTAGAACTTTCGACAGACACCATAAGCCTTCAATGACAGATTCAACGTTTGTATGTTTTCTCTGCTTCGTCGAATCTTCGTAGTTCATGTCTAATGGTCTATCCCAACACTGTCTCTATAATGTTGAATCTTTTCTCTCTATATCGAATCATTCCTCTCTATATCGAATCTTTCCTCTCTATGTACAATAATCTTGGACTAATAGAGTTAGGTTAGGCCAGTGTTTCTCAATTCCAGTCCTCAGGCCCCCCCAACAGGTCAGGTTTTCAGGATTTCCCTCAGATGAAAAGGCTGTGGTGATTACTAAGGCAGTGAAACTGATCAAATCACCTGTGCAAAATAATGGAAATCCTGAAAACCTGACCTGTTGGGGGGGCCTGAGGACTGGAATTGAGAAACACTGGGTTAGGCACATTCGACCACAGGTTCGATAGACACAGGTTGCTATTGTCAGCGTCATGTCGAATCTCCTATCTGTATCGAACTGTTGTAACAACGAAAATAAAACATTTTTTATGTTGGATTTTTTCGGATTTGAGATTCTGCGCGTTCGTTTTTGTTTGTTAAAACTATAACGAAAATAACCGAAATTCGGACGAAAATGCATTTGGATGAAAACTAATGCACATATCTAGTTAGACGTTAAATTGAAAGACAGTTAGCTCATGTTTATGAGTGTGTTACAAAGTTAGTTAGGTAGTTAGGTTGAAAAATAGCACATGTAGAATATAGTCTTATGAACCCAAGGAAACTTTTTCATGTTGCATAGTATTTTAGTGTATGTTCCTATTTTGCATTGCTGGATGTAAATACATCATCACCACACCATGACACTTATCAAGACTGTATTTTAAAATATATTACCATTGTTTCTTTATATGCCATAATACATTTGCACAGTTTTAGTACAGTACTATTAACACAGCCCTCAATTTTCCAGTTTTTCTTGGAATGTATGCAGCTTCGAATTTCAGTCTACTCTGAAAAGTACGCATAGAACAAAACACATTGGTAGCAGTAGTTACTTATCCGAGAGGCAAAAGTTGCTCAAGGAACCCCCAGCAACCTCTGAAAAAAAATTAAGGTTCTATGAAACTCTGTTTGAGAAAGACGGATATAAATATTGGAATCTCATGTGGTGGGTTAGTTGTATTTTTCTTAAAAGTATGGATTTACAAAAACAAAACAATACAGTGTATACTCACGTAGGTGTTTGCCGCATCTGTCCCCTGCTCACTCTAACACTGAGAACTAAGCAATCAGCAGTCAGTGTCCTGTGAACAGAGAGCTGGTGACTATCAGTCACCAGCTCCCTGCTCTGCCCCTTCAGCACTCACTGGAGCGCTTGGCTGTGGAGAGGGTGGGAGCAGCTTCTAGCGGCTCGCTGAGAGGCTGAGCCAGCTGCCAGTCCGGGCATCTGGGTGGATCCCTATTATATGGTTGGCCCACTGTCATCTGAAAATGGGTCACAGGAATGCAGAATGAATTGCACTCCCAGCTGGTACTAAAAAAAATTGGGGGTCCACAAACAAACCCCTCCAGGTCCGCACTCACCAGAGGAAGCCTTGCCTTTCATGGGACGAGAAGCCGGAAACCGGAAGTGACACAATGACAAAAATGTATTCGCTAAAATCAAACGTGGGAGGATTTGGGGCGCAGTGCTCTGTGCCCCGAGGACAACCTGAAACAAGCCAATTAAAGCCTCAGCCTCAAATCACATGCGTTTCAAAAATGTACGGACTTAATAGACACCCGCCCCGCACAGTGCAAAGGACTGGTTTAAATAGTAAGTCTGCTTCTGTGTGGTATACTACCATCTGACTAAGATGTTGAAGACCCTTTTCTGTTCTGCAGTAATTACCTTTCAGCAATTTCCAAAGTCTGCCCATGTGTATTTTTTTGGGGCTCTCCAACTTGCACCCCACAATATGGAAACTTTGAGGGGAGGCCAGTGCCCCTGCACCCCTTATGGACCGGCCACCATTGTGATCCTTCTATAAGTTCAAAAAATTATATAGTTTGTTTATGAAATTTTCCATGGGCTTAAAGTGTAATGACGTTGTTTTATTGATGGGAATCCTCCAGTACATTAGTTCTCAGACGTTTTCATAACAGCGAGCACATGGCAACATAAGTGGAGAGGAAATAATGTTCTTAGTTATATGGATTCTGTTTAAATTGAAATATTTTTTGAACAAAATAGAGTAATAACTTAATTTTAAAGATTAGAAAATTGTGGTAAAGCAAGCAGTGGACAAGCAAATAAAAAACGTTTTATAGTAAAGTATATATTTAGGGGTTTCTTATTTTATTTACAGAGACAGAAAGAGGGCAGCACCATCTAAGTGCAAGATTATTAAGACATGTTATTCCCTAAAAGACAATTGGTAACTCACAAGATGGGATTAATAATGTGGTTCATCCACTCGTGGAAAAGACGATCTTCTCACTGGTGAAAAGGCAGCTGATTGGTCCAGGGACGCCGATGGTTCCCAGCACTTCCAGACACTCAGGACGGCTCACAGACAGTGGTGTACATCACTTTTGGTTGGAGAGAATGCGAGGAAGGAGTGCAGCTATTAGAAGTAGGAATGATGAAGGATATGCATGCTCCGAACACACACTCCTCCCTGCTCTCTCTCCAACCGGAAGTGATGTACACCACTGTCTGTTAACTGTCCTGAGTGCCTGGAAGTGCTGGGAACTATCAGCTGCCTCTTCACCAGTGAGAAGATCGTCTTTCCAACGAGCGGATGAACAACATTATTAATCTCACATGTGCTGACATCTCATAAATCTTTTACCAATTGTCTTTTAGGGAATAAAATGCTGCACTTAGATGGCGCTGCTTCCCTTCTGTCTTTGCCTTTGACAGTTACTTCTAGCCTGGCATGAGCTGGCAGCCATCCACAGTCAGCTTATCTAAGAACACTTCAACCGTCCTTGTGCCACAAATGTACCCCTCCACATGAACTCGATGTGAAAGAGAATTCTAATTACCCACTCTCTCATTATTCAGCTGATCGAGCGCACGTGATCCAATGTACTTTCTCTTATTTTATTTTCAGCACTTTTTTTTATTTCGAGCAGGCCAAGAAATCATGAATAAAAACTGGTGGTAGCAAATTTTATGCCAAATTTCCAAAAAGTCATCAATGTAACTATTTATATGACATACCTAGCCGATTTCCACAGAAGCGGAAAAACACTGAAGTAGACAGGGCTACTCCAGTCATCTCCACTTGATTCTGGGTCAGTGGCGGCCGATTCATAACGGGCACACCCCCCCCCTCCATGCGTCCGGCCCCCTAATCTACATGCAGGGCGCCAGGCGCATGGATTTCAATAGGCTCTAATAGGCTTCAAAAATAGATGTGCGCCCCGAGCACACCCACTTGTGACAATAGTGAATTAATATTCACTATTATCTTCCTCATTCTTCTCCCAGCCAATCAGGAAGTCTGGCCAAGGAGTCTTAGGTCTAACTGAATGAATGCAAAAAGTTGGATGAAATGAAGAGTGTGACGTCACCACGCTGTCTCTTCACCTCATCGAAATAGAAAACACTTTGCATTCATTCAGAAAATGTGACCAGAGGTTTAGGAATCTAAAAGGAGTTTTTATTTAACACATATACTAATACCAGTAACAATAATACTTGCAGTGAGTATTTACAAATCTGCGTAATGTATTTTCTGTATTAAAGTATAATTAAAAATACAAAACAACAAGCAAGTAAAAATATGAAAGTAACAAAAAAATACTTTTAGGTAAATATTACAATAAATGTATATTTGCTGAGGTTATACTGTAGTTTTCTTCTTTTAAGGGATTCCACTAACTTTATTTTTCTTCCTTGCTTTAGTAAACCTTATTGGTAGGGGACAATGGGTTAATATTCCCTTTTACTTCTCATCTCTTTTAGTGCGCAACTAAACATTCTTCTATAATTTTTGGGGAAAGTGAAAGGTTAATATGATTTGCTTACCGACTGGTTAATTAGCTTATTCACTTCTGAGAAAGATCAAGAATTTGGGACTAAAGAAGGTTTTAACATCACTGCTAAATGCAAACGCAATTAGGCCAGTGAGGATGTTAGATAGAGATCCCCTTTCATGTATGAATATAAAAGGATATGCATGGTTTTGTCTGAAATGACAACCAGAGCAGGTTTATTAATGGGTATCTAATAGAAAAAGAGAATTTTATGATTCTCATTAATTACAAAAGTGTCATGTGCTCCTGGCAGAGCATTAATCCCTCCCTGTAGATTAGGAGACTTCCACAAAGGACTTCAAAGGGTTTTCTAGCCTATCCCCAGGGAGTTGCTGGCTGCAAAAACCACAAAGTGTAACCATGCTAAACTACAAGAGGGGGGTCTCTGTGACCATGCCCTACAGAGAATGCCAGGAGAAGCAGCTATAAGGCAAGTGTGTAGCCTGACTAAACAATTTAGGTGTCAATCCAAACAAGAGCCAGAGAAACCTGCAGGTTAAAAGGTTAGTTGGCCAGTGTCCCATCCTGTATCACAACCAAAGCTCTGGTATGTAAATTGAATCTCATTGGGAAACTCACGTTCACATATGACTCTAGAAAACGTGAAGTCAGATTTAGGCTCACTCACACCTTGCCTTCCAGTTTATCTTCAATGTGGAAATCTTGATTTTCTGATATACATTATATATATATATATATATATATATATATATATATATATATATATATATATATATATATATATATATATATATATATATATATATATATATATATATATATATATATATATATATATATATATATTTATTATTGTCATGGACCTTGAGATATTAAAATGTTTCTACTTGACATCTGTTACACAGGAGAGGGACATTCAATGCAAGGACATCGGTTATTGAAATGCTAAGTGGAACCAGCTAGAGAAATACCTTTTATTGTGTTCTGCAGGTTAAGAGCGGGTGTCGGAGACGCTCCGTCTGGCTAAAAACTATGGATTGAAGGTTAATTGAATCTAGATGTATGTGTTTATTGTTCTAAAGGTCAGAAGCCTCCTGTCAGCTGTATTGAATTAGCATTCTATTGTCTAAAGCAATGTAACCTTTCAGAGGTAGTAATTAAGTAGACCGGGTTATTGTGTATATTGATTACCCCCTGGGGCTTCTGTCTCAATACACAAGTCTTTCTATCCAAGCTATTGGACCAATCCCTGTTGACAATTTCAAGTCCTCATTTGCATGGTCAAGGGGGACCTGAGTGAAGACTGCATATACTTTACAATTGACCAATAGGAAAGCGGTTGTTGGGAGTGGGATGTTCCAAATTCTGTATAAAAGTGTGCTGTGTAATTGAAAATAGAGAGTCCTGTTGGAACTTACATACAGCCTGCCTGGTGTTTGTTCTTAATGGGTCCGAATGGCACATAGCTGTAATTCGGATCCCGGAACCTTGGATGACTGGACCATCAGACTTTTGCAATCTGCAAGCTGACTCACTGGTAGCAGAGGAGTGTCGGGAGAGCAGGACCTGGGCGAGGAAGGATCTCGTCACATTGGTTGGCAGCGGTGGGATTTGCTCTCCAGTTACTGGGACAACTCCAAACCACCACCATGAATGACCAGCTATGCAGCCTGGAGGAGAACCATGCTAAAAGACTTGCTTGAGAGCCGTGGAGGGACCGGTGGGAAGAACAAGGCCACCCTGATCATTGCGCTAGCCGAGATGGATCAGAGGGATGGTGATGCAGGACCCCGGTCAGTTGAAGACTTGTTCCAGCAGCGAGTTCAACAGCGGTTGGCATTATATGGTGCGAACCCATCAGAGACCGCCATACAGAATACCATTAGAGACCTCCAGCGGCAGGATGAGAGAGAACGAGAGCGACAACAGAGAGAACGAGAGCGGCAACAGGAGCTGAGAATTGCAGAAATACGGCGATCGGTGACAACGCCTAAAGAAGCAGCACCAAATGAAAGAAGAGGAGAGGTACAGATATCAGTAACCATGGAAGAGGAATTCAGAAGGAGGTTGCGAGAGAAGCAGATACAGCGCAGAGGACCAGTATCAGAGGAGGTCCTGCTTGGATGGTCTGATTCGATCCGCTGCGAACTCTGGAAAGAAGCGCTAACCCGCGAGCAGCGACACCAGGGAAAAGCTCTCCCCTCCATCCATGTAAGGTACTGGTCACAGTATGAAGTACGGATGCTGTTATTGGGGGAACAACCAAAGCAGGAGTGGACAGCAGAGTTAAGCAGGCTGATCCGGGAAGAGATGCGGTTGGACGAGAGCTACAGAGCCCTCCGGTGGTATGTAGTCCAAGAGTGCCCGTGGTCAGCGGATGACAGCCCCACGGAAGGCTTTGACTATGATGGCCTGGGATTGTTGTATTGGAGGATGTCCAGGGATCCCAACTTTGGGAGCGATCGGGAGTGGCGTTGGGAGGAAATAATGGAGCACAGAGAGCGAAGACTGAATGTCCCGGAAGTGCACTGGTTACAGGAAGATTTGGAATTCCTGGCCGCTCAAGAATGGGAACTGGAAATCACCTACAAACAGCTGCTAGACTCCGCTCAGCAGCAGGGTGAGGTTCCCTTTACCTGGGACTATGAGGAAATATCAGCTGACAGTGATGAAATCCTGGCTGATGAATCAGCAGTGGAAAATCGGGAGCTTGCCATTCCCAAAGCTGAAGTGCTGACCGCACGGCCGAGCTCTGCTAACCTCTGCTCAGTACCCATAGCATCTTCTGGGTTCCATGGACAGGAGATGGTGAACCTCTATCCCCAGACACCAGTTGTAGAGACAGGGGATTTGATAGACTTTTCTGCTGAGGAAGAACAACCTGGGGAGCCTCCAGCAGAAGAGCTGGTATCAGGGCCAAACTTCACTGTGCTCTGCCCAGCACCAAGGGCAGTATTTGTGGAGTTACAAGGAACTTCCCCAGCTGAAGCGCTGATCACAGGACAGAGGGATCAAGACCTCTGCCCCACCCCCGTGGCAGTTCCGGAGGCTCAGGGTGAGAAGATGGCAATCACTCCAAAGCCACAGATTACAGAATGTATGGACTGTTCAGAGGATGTTATGGATTATGCACCCCCAGCAGAAGTGCTGGCAACAGGGCAGAATGCTAGCCATCTCTGCCCAGCACTGGGACCAACTGTGGAGTTCCAGGGAGCCGGGGCGGTTGGCCCCCCTCCCCAGCAACAAGCTGAGGTAGTAAAGCTGTTACTCCCAGCTGAATCACTGGCAGCAGGGCAGGATGCTACTGGCTGCTGCACACAACTACAGCTTGAGCGGATATCGGTGGATGGGACTGTGGTCCCCACTCACAGCAACCCAGCGGAAGAGCTGGCAACAGAGCAGAGTGCCCCGGGCCTCTGCTCTCAACTAACAGAAGAGGGGGTTCCTGTGGTAGTGGATGGGACTCCGATCTCCACAGACACAACCCCAGAAAATGGTGCGGCACTGAGACAGGAGGATGTCGGCTTTGCTTTGCAAGCACCGGGGGATTTTTTACCTAGCATCAGTGGATGGGACTGCAGTCTCCACTGGTATACCCCAGGAATGGTGGCCAGTTGGCCCAGATTCCCAATGGCATGATGAACTGAGCCCAGCCACCCTGTCTTCTCTCCAGCGGCTGAAAGGACTCCAGGGAGAAGGGCCAGTCCAGGCCTCTCCCCAGCGGCAGGCGTGTTCTCTGAGAGAGGCAGAGATTGGCTGGGTGAGTAATGCTCTCTTTGGGACAAGGTATCTGGGGTACTGGGTGGGTACCGAAATTGGGGTCTCTCCCAGTGTTAGTCTCCTGCCAAAGGGGGAGATGTGTGACAGACCTAGCCGGGACAGGGGCTTTTGGAGAGGACTGAATGTGAGCCTCTTGCCGTCCGATTATGGGCCAGGACCTCAAAACAGGAAGGCAGATGGGTCATCCCAGCACAGTCCTGGAACTTTAAGACTACTTTTCCAACATCCTCGAGTTGACCCGTTTGGGTCCCACTGCGGCTGTTGGACTGTTTCCCAGGGGAAGTAATGTCATGGACCTTGAGATATTAAAATGTTTCTACTTGACATCTGTTACACAGGAGAGGGACATTCAATGCAAGGACATCGGTTATTGAAATGCTAAGTGGAACCAGCTAGAGAAATACCTTTTATTGTGTTCTGCAGGTTAAGAGCGGGTGTCGGAGACGCTCCGTCTGGCTAAAAACTATGGATTGAAGGTTAATTGAATCTAGATGTATGTGTTTATTGTTCTAAAGGTCAGAAGCCTCCTGTCAGCTGTATTGAATTAGCATTCTATTGTCTAAAGCAATGTAACCTTTCAGAGGTAGTAATTAAGTAGACCGGGTTATTGTGTATATTGATTACCCCCTGGGGCTTCTGTCTCAATACACAAGTCTTTCTATCCAAGCTATTGGACCAATCCCTGTTGACAATTTCAAGTCCTCATTTGCATGGTCAAGGGGGACCTGAGTGAAGACTGCATATACTTTACAATTGACCAATAGGAAAGCGGTTGTTGGGAGTGGGATGTTCCAAATTCTGTATAAAAGTGTGCTGTGTAATTGAAAATAGAGAGTCCTGTTGGAACTTACATACAGCCTGCCTGGTGTTTGTTCTTAATGGGTCCGAATGGCACATAGCTGTAATTCGGATCCCGGAACCTTGGATGACTGGACCATCAGACTTTTGCAATCTGCAAGCTGACTCACTGGTAGCAGAGGAGTGTCGGGAGAGCAGGACCTGGGCGAGGAAGGATCTCGTCACAATTATATATATATATGTGTATGTATATATATATATATATATATATATATATATATACACACACATTGTGTATATACATACATATATATTCTTAAAAATTAGTGCAGCAACTCAGTGCAGTGGTTCTAAAGGCATACGTTTTTTTTTACTTTAATGCATTCTATGCATTCTGGTAAAAAAAAAACACCTTTTTAGTTATCATCACCCCAAGCCTCCCTAAATACGAGTTACAGCCATGAAAAACCGTGACTTACAGGTAAAAAAAGGGATGCTAGCGTGGCGGTACTACAAGCAGTAATAAGTGCCAAGTGTGTTCTACTACTGCAGCGTCCCACTCAGGACATGTGGGAACTGCAAAAGTATTACTTCTTTGTCATTGCTATATTGCATGTCATTTTGCATTGCTACACCTGTGGTATCCCTGTTCATAGGCTGGTCAAGTGTGCTTCATACTTCCCACCACAAGATGGGGATAGCACCACTCTGGGATATCTATCCCAGCTCAGGCTTATCTGTGGTCAGTTGTTCAGTTCAAGGAAGAGAGTGTGCAGAGAGAAAGCAGAATGTCAAGGTGAGAGAAGGTCAGTCCAGAGAAGGGACAAATTTGAACTGCTAAAATCAAAGGATAAAAGCCACTAATCGGCAGCAAAGACCTTTGAGTATAAAGGTGAAGGATCTCTTAGTCACCGACAACCTCACCAATGTCACTGGATTCAAAAGGGACCAGACACAAGTAAACATTATACTGAACCACAGCCTGAGTCCAGGCCTACTAAAGCCTATTAGCAGTGGATCAGCAGAACTCCTCTATTTACACAGAGACTGTATTCTAACTGGATGTTTGTACTGCAACCAAAACCAGTCACAGTAAAAGTTGTGAGTTGTATCCTACCACTGCCTACCTCATTCTTCAACATTGCTACTACAACTGGTTGTACCACCATTAACGGTACTGGCGTCACGACAATTACCATCAAGGGACCCAGCCGCCACGAGCACTCTAAACACCCCTGTCATCACGGGCACCTCAACCACCATCTTGGTTGGCGTTTCCCTATCACAGAGTGTGCCCCGGAGGATTTCGTGCTGTCTTCCCCTTCACTGTGCGACCGGCCCAGGGAGGCTTTCTGCTAACCGTGAGTAAATCGATGAACTGTATTATTGCTGTCTCTCATCGGCCCACCATGCACCTCACGTGTTCCCCTGCGGTTCTGGCTCGTCGCACTACTTACAGGCAGCACCAGTCCAGAGACCATTAATCAAGATGGCAGACAACAGTGTTAAGCCTCGTACACACGATCAGTCCATCCGATGAGAACGGTCTGATGGACCGTTGTCATCGGTTAACCGATGAAGCTGACTGATGGTCTGTCGTGCCTACACACTATCGGTTAAAAAAACAATCGTGTCAGAATGCGGTGACGTGCTGAAAAAAACTAAGTTCAATGCTTCCCAGAATGCGTTGACTTGATTCTGAGCATGCGTGGATTTTTAACCGATGGGTGTGCCTACTAACGATCGTTTTTTTCCCATCGGTTAGGAATCCATCGGTTAAATTTAAAGCAAGTTGGCTTTTTTTTAACCAATGGTTAAATAACCTACGGGGCCCACACACGATCGGTTTTGACCGATGAAAACGGTCCATCAGACCGTTATCCTCTGTTTTACCTATCGTGTGTACGAGGCCTTAGTGTATGCATGGGACAGTGTGTGTTGATGAAGTTTCTTGTGAATAAAGACATTAAACCCAAGGATATCTACAGAAGGCTTCAAGCACAGTATGGTGATGAGACACTAAGCCGCAGTAAGACGTTTGAATGGTGTAATCATTTCAAAGATGGCCGTACGTCCATCAGTGACGATCCCGGTCGTGGTGGTTCCCAGCCCACAGCAGTTATTCCTGTGAACATTCAGTGCATGGAATGTTGTGAAATTCCACAAGAGACAAATCTTTCTGTGGGAACTGTGAACACAACCATTTCAAAACATTTTCATTTTTGAAAAGTCAGCGCACGCTGGGTACCCAGATAGCTTTCTGCTTTTGACCAACACAGAAGAATTAAAGTCTGCACTGCGTTGAAGGAGCGTTTTGACATTTAAGACCAGGATTTTCTGGATTGCACCGTTATATATGTGATGAAACCTGGGCACATCATTTCACTCTGGAATCAAAATGGGCATCAAAGCAGTAGAAGCATGTGGACTCACCACCACCCAAAAAAGTTTGAACAATTGTGTCTGCAGTTTAAGTGATGGCCAACATTTTTTGGGGCAAATGTGGCATTATTCATGTGGATTTTCTACTCAGTGGTGCCACTATCAACAGTGAATATTACTGTTCTGAGTGATGTACATACGCGTCTGCGGAAAGAATGGCTTGGTTTGATTACTAAAGGCTTCCTGTTTCTCTAGGACAACACACAAGCTCATACTTTTCTCCGCACTATGTGCACATTACAGCAACTCGACTTTGAGGTAATGCCACATCCCCTTACAGCCTGGACCTCAATCCAAGTGATTTCCACCTGTTTGGACCCCTTGGAGGTTAGCATTTCAGCACTGATGACAAAGTGAAGCAGGCTGTCCTAGGATGGTTTAGGACAGTGTTTCTCAACTCCAGTCCTCAAGGCGCCCCAACAGGTCATGTTTCCAGGATTTCCCTCATATGAAACGGCTGTGGTAATTACTAAGGCAGTGAAACTGTTCAAATCACCTGTGCAAAATAATGGAAATCCTGAAAACATGACCTGTTGGGGCGCCTTGAGGACTGGAGTTGAGAAACAGTGGTTTAGGAGTACTGAAAAATCTTTCTATGCCAAAACTTTCCAGGCAAATTATGGGATAAGTGTATAAATGTAGCAGGGGAGTATGTCAAAAAATTAATGCAGTTTCCACTCCTTGAAATTTGTTCTTTTATCAGATAAATTGAAAGGTCCCTTAACCTCCCTGGCGGTATGATTCTTTCAGAAAAAACATGCTGAAAGCGGTACCATTATTTGCAAGGAAATTTGGCGTTTTATATTGTAGGTCTGTAATTTTTAGAAATAACTCACTTAAATCTGACCAAACAAGATTCTAATAGGCATCCCGTGTATTACATTTTTTTAAAAACAAAATTATAAATTATAATATAATAAATAATTATAAATAATTATAACAAATAATAATATAATTATAATAAAAATTATTCAATAATGTAATCAAATTAAAATCACTGAAATTTGCTCAGTTGCAGAATTGTTGCTGTCATTATTTTTTTTTTTTTATGACGAATTTCCCCACAAATCGCTATCGCACAATTCTGCAAGTGATTATAATTTATTATCGCTGTTTTTTAGCTGATCTAAAACTATTTTTGACATAAAGGGGCACTTTTGGTTGCTATGGACAATCTACAGTTTGCAGGGAGAAAAAAAGGTTTTTATTATATAAAAGTACATGTAGGACACTGGGCAGACCACTAGGGACAGGGGGTGTGTGTTTTTTTTACATACAGTACTGTAATCTATAAGATTACAGTATACTGTGTGTATAGTGTTTGTTTACGTTTTTGAATTTGGCGCCGTTCTCCGTCCCCGTGCGTCGTAACGTCGCAGGGAACGGAGATCGGCGTCACACGGAGGCACTATGTGAATCGAGCGAGGTCCCGCTCGCTCACACAGCGCGGTGGCATCGCTGGATCCAGGGACAAGGTAAGTAAAAAGTGCCTGTGGATTCAGCGAGGCGAGCCGAGACTGACTCGGGGTTACCGATAGTAGCAGGAAAATCTAACCCCGAGTCAGTCTCGGGAAGACCGCCAGGGAGGTTAATGACTTGAATGCCTCGCATACTTATATGGATCCTCTTTCGATATAGCTCTTTGCCTGAGAGCATCGTTGCCCTCTCTCTCTCTCTCTCTCTCTCCTCACAAGAACAGAGGCAGCAACGGGACCAATTGGCTCCTGCTGCTGTCAATCAAATCCAGTGAGCATAGTGCAGGTAATGGGGCCATGCTGGGCTGTGTGTGTCTGGACATACACAGCCCATCTCTGGAGTGAGTGTGAAAATCTGCCCTCATGACAATCACTTGCTATTGAGGCAGACACAGAAAAGGAGAAGCAAAGACCGCTGGTGGGGGACCCCAGAGAAAAAGGTTTGGGGACACTCTGTGCAAAACCATTGCACAGAGCAGGTAAGTATAACATATTTTTTATTTTAGGAAAAAAAAAAAGCTGAGCCTTTACAACCGCTTACCTAAACGCTTCTGTAGCATATGCTCCCCCTTATTTGTGAGTAAAACCTCTCAGAACCCAGGTAGATGAACTACAGCAGGGGCATGCTTTTTTTTTCTATAGCTTTTTTTAAGATAACTAAATTCATGTGTTTACAAATAAAAACGTGTATCTATTTGGGCAATAAACTTTATTACATTGTAATTGGATTTACTTGCAGATCTTCTATAAAAGAAGAATAGGCGGTATTCTTATAAGACCCCATTCACACCTGAGTGTTTTGTAGCCTGAAGCCTGAAGCTACAAAACGCTGGAGGGGAAAAAAATCAATTATTCTCTATGGAGATGGTTCACATCTCCACTCCAAAACGCCTGAAGCCAGAAGCTCCAAAACGCCTGAAGCTCAAACAAGTTCTGGGACTTTTTTTTTAGGCAGATTTGGGCGTTTTTCTGCTTTTTACATTGGTGACCTTTTGACCTGTACAAAATCGCGGCAAAACGCTGCAAAAATCGCGGCAAAATCAATGTAAAAATGCGCGACTTTCTGCCTGAAAACGCCTATGCTCAGGTGTGAATGGGGCCTTAAGCAGTCAATGTGACATCCACCAAACAGTCACTGCAGGTGGATCTGAGCATGCTTCTAAAATTACAACAATTTATTCTCTTGTAGTGAATATTTGACCACGTTCGCTATATAAAAATGCACTTAAAAGTTTTTTTTCTTAGTTTTGAATTGTTGGGATATGACAGTCACGTGAGCCAAACATTTTTGTCCACATTGGGTAACAATTGTATGTCTGTGAGTAGTCCCTTCAGCCTACTGGACTCTGTCATTCAGTAGAAGAAGGCCACATACAGGCCTCACACTCCGACTATTCCTACTAATAGTTTGCAGCTTCCTTCCATCACCTTTGAGATGAGCTTACAAGGGCCCAGATTCACAAAGCACTTACGCCGACGTATAACAAGATACGCCGACGTAAGTGCAAATGTGCGCCGTCGTATCTGTGCGCCAGACCCACAAACTAAGATGCGCCTAAAAACAGGCTTCATCCCGCCGACGTAACTTGCCTATGCCGGCGTAGGGTGGGCGCACATTTAGGCTGGACGCATGGTGGCGCTCCCATTGATTAGCCATTCAAATATGCAAATGAGTGAAATACGGCAATTCACGAACATACTTGCGCCCGACACAGTGCGCGTAAGTTGTACGTCCGGCGTAAAGTTATTCCCCATAAAGGAGGTGTAACCCAGCAGCAGACATGCAAAGGTCTGCACCAGGGAACACATGCCGGCGTATTTTACGTTGGACGTGTCTGGCTGGGCGTAGGTTACGTCCACGCCGTACGCAGTGATCCGGCGTAGTTTAGGCAGTTGTTCCGACGTGGTTGTGAGCATGCGCAGGGGGATGCGTCCACGTCTCGGCGCATGCGTAGTTCGTGATACGTATCTATCTGGTGCTCGGCCCATCATTTGCATGGGGTCACGCCTCATTTGCATGGCTCACGCCCACCTACGCCGGCGTACGCCTTCGAAACCCAGCGCAGCGTTGGGAGCACTGGCTTGGTGAATTCCATGCTTGCCTCTCTTCGCTGCGTTGGCGTAGCGTACATTGTTTGCGCTACGGCGGCGTAATGTGCTCCCGCTCTCTGTGAATCTGGGCCAAGGCGTTTCCATTAGGGCATTTGGATTATGATTGCATGATTGTCTGCCTTCCAAAGTCTAGAAGCAACTTTAATGTACTGTATGTGAAGAATAAACTCACCACTTACTGCTTTCAAACTCACTCTCTATTAAATAACATAATTTGTTTTAAATTGTTCAAAATCAAGACATTTTACTAGAGTTTTATCAGTTCTCAACGAGGCTCTTTAGTATCTTCTAGCAGCTGTGTGAGCCATAAACAATACGTATGCATGCTAATTTGGTACAATAAGAAGGATAATGTATCAAAATCAAGTATTTCAGAGGATAAAAGTCTCTGAAATATTATTTATGTAAACACTAAAATGCTATAATAGCTACTGAGACATTTAACATAAAGCTAAGGGGCTGGATTCAGAAAGAGTTACGCAGGCGTATCAGAAGATACGCCGACGTAACTCGGAATCTAAGCCCGTCGTAAGTTTAAGTGTATGCTCAAACTGAGATACACTTAAACCTAGCTAAGATAAGACGGCCTGCGCCGTCGTATCTTAGGGTGCAATTTTTCCCCTGGCCGCTAGGTGGCGCTTTCGTTGGTTTCGGCGTAGAATATGTAAATGACTAGATATGCCGATTCACGAACGTACGCTTGCCCGTCGCAGTAAAGATACGCCGTTTCTGTTAGAGGTACGCCGCGTAAAGATAAAGCTGTTATGTATGGTCGTCGTTCCCGCGTCGAAATTTGAAAATTTTACGTCGTTTGCGTAAGTCGTCCGTGAATGGGGCTGGACGTAATTTACGTTCACGTCTAAACCAATATGTCCTTGCGGCGTACTTTGGAGCAATGCACACTGGGATATGTACACGGACGGCGCATGCGCCGTTCGTAAAAAATGTCAATCACGTCGGGTCTCCAATCATTTACATAAAACACGCCCCCTCATCCTCATTTGAATTAGGTGCGCTTACGCCGGCCCCATTTACGCTACGCCGCCGTAAGTTAGGAGGCAAGTGCTTTGTGAATACAGCACTTGCCTCTCTGACTTAAGGCGGCGTAGCGTAAATACGATACGCTACGCCGCCGTAAAAGTGCGCGGATCTACGTGAATCCAGCCAAAGAAATGTATCTGCTAGGAAGAAACTAATAGTGAAAAATTATATGAACTAATAGGCTTGCATCTTGAATAAGCCAGTTTGCTCCTAACAGCTAAGAACAGGTAAGTGAGTTTACAATGGACTCCAGAGCACCAAAACTGGATGTAGAACATTTAAAAAATGTTGTCTAATATGATCAGTCTTGATTGCCACTGTTACATGCAGATCTTATGCCTCGTACACATGACCGGCCCTGTGTATGCTCCACAGCAAAAAAATGAGAACTTGTTCTCTAAGACCCCAATCTACCATCGCCCCCCCCCCCCCCCCCCCCCCGCACGATTCTCTGCGTTTTTTTGCTCGGCAGTTTTAATATGGGAAACACTGTGAGGGAGCATACACACGGCCGGTTTTCCTGACCAAAGCTGACATGGCAGTTTTCATGTCGGGAAAACCAGCCGTGTGTACACGGGGAAAAACAACCAAGCAGGTTCTCGGTTTTCCCTTTGGTTTTCCTGGTGGACTTTTGACCGCCTGGAAAACCAATTGTGTGTACGAGGCATCAGAGTCAGAAATCAACACACACAGCATTTATTCATTATTCCATCCAATCTTGTGTAAATGGTTCAGGGTGGTGGTAGTGGTATAAGATCCCTTGCACATGGATGTCATAATTTACTAATGTTTATACTGAGGATCTTGTTGACTGAAAGAACCTGATTAAAACAACTGTGTGCAAATGCCTTCCGTAAAGGTGCATACACACGGGTAATATGCTCTTCTAGCTCTAGCTCTAGCTTCTGTTTTGCATATTTTATAATATTATTCAAATCAATATATTCTCGTTGCCTTTTTCTTTGCATGTTGATGTTCCCTGCTCTTGATAGAGATTTTTGGACAGATCACCTGCTGATCAGAGCAGACGGGGTGGATGTCTGCTCAGTTTGTGCAGAGCAGACATGGACAGAGCACGCGGGAAGGAAATGGACTCTGCGGTCTGGTTACGCTCAACTACCCTCTGATCAGATCTGCCTAGACAAAGGTAGGGTGGAGGTAGGTGGGTGAAAACAGACACAAGTCCACTTACACCCGCTGGTCCATAGGGGTATATGGACTGTCAGATCAGGTACATCTGAAAAACTGACGGTGGACCTGATCGGACCAGGGCTCAACGCGTGGGAACGGAGTTCCTGCACTTTTTTCACAGCAGGAACTCAGTTTCCTTTGCAGGACGAGAGCAGCCGAGCCGCCCGAGCCAACCTTTCACTAAGCGGCGATGCCCAGCCCGAGTCACTGTCAGCAAGTTCTTTCTAAATCCCGCGATAACTTGTGGCAGACCTCCGCAATGTCTCCTGGGAACAATGACAAAAGCTCCCAGGAGACATTGCGGCATCGAGGAAGTGACAGAATACCCACACACTACCTGATGAATCCATATACAGGAAGTGGACAGTAACATAAAGGATTACTAAGGTACAGTGGATCGGAAAAAAAAAACATGCGGTTTAGTAATTATGCATATGAGCGTATCAGTTTTTTTTTTTTTTGGTGGGGGAGTGAATCTTGGGTGGGAGTTCCCACACTTTTTCCCCCAGGACTTGACCCCTGGATCGGACCTTTAGTGTTTAAGGGGCGTTCTGCATTACAAAACCTGCCTGTTTGCTATTTTTATCAGACTAAAATTAAACTTTAAATATGTTTTTTTTTATTTATGTACTATTATTATTTTTCCAATGGTAGGGGGGCATATTAAGGGTCCTCCTGTGTGGATCTCCCTCCAGCAAATGAAAGCCAGTGGAGAGGGAGAGGGAGAGGAGGAGAAGATGATGCACTGTAGGGAAAAAACACAAAACCTCTTGTACTCTGGTGTTTCGCCAAACTGGGTACAGCAGTGTGGTCTAACGGCAAAATCAGAAGTCTTGCAGCCCTCCACAGAACAAAGGGTGTTCATATGGCTAAAACGAAAAGAAAAGAAAGGAGGGCGCACCGATCTTGTGCATTACCACTTAAAATTTTATTAAAAACAGAATAAAAAGCAATGGTCCTACTCACAAGACAATCAAGAATAAGCGCTTTTCAGACAGCTGGACTGGACCTTGCGGCACCTGCCAGTGGAACATCAGACATCTGAACGGCTGACACGTTTCTGGGGCATACCCCCTTCTTCAAAGTTTAGATAGTCCGTGATACCTCTCTCCTACTGCGTGTCCTCCTTTTATTTAGGTGCATGTGTGTAGGTATGGGCGTCCCCCAACGCTACTGGCACTGTAGGGAAAGCCACACAGGGGAATTGGTTCTAATAATTGTGGCACCCCCTTCCGGCAGTCTAATCACCCCTGCTTCATTGTCTAATCCTCCTTCCTGCACCTAGAGGAGGCAACCCAATTCAGACAGCCCTCTACTTATGATTATATGCCTATCTCCTCGTGTGTATGTACAAGAGAGTACAGGCATATAGACATAATTTACTGTAGATAAAGGTAACAATTTTTTTTATTTTTACACCTCTGTACTCAGTGTTGCTTTACAGATCTTTACTTGGCAGTGTGCATTGTGTTATAGATAACAATGCATCTGATCAGAGTTCAGTAAAAAACAAGATGCTTTTCACTCCCATGTGCAATAGGCCGAACTATGTGGGAAAGGTTTTTCTTGCCTGTAACTAAGCATCATTTAAATTTAACAGGTTACCTGAATCTATTAACAATCACCATATTTGGTGTAGGGTGGTAATGGTGGTAAAAGCAGTGGTGATAGGATTTTTAATTATTGGCATCAAGGGAAGCTGATGAAAATGGTGGCTTGTGCAGCCCTGGATCACATTATGAACATTAATACAAAAGTCTGAGGAAGAGATTCCAATCTCAGAGCTGCAAAGTAGGCGTGGGATCGATTGGCCACTGAACACATTCTGGCCACTGGTCCAATCTGCAGACCCAGTAGTCAATAAGATGAGCAATTACTACATTTGCTGGGATGTTGAGGCATATACTGCTATACCAATAAAGAGAAATAAGCTCCATATTCTAACTCACAGAAGCATTGTGACCAGATATAGGCTCCTGCTTTTTCTTCGCTGGCAATGTGTCACTCTCCTTTCCCTTCTTGCTGGATAACTAGGCACACACTACTACTGCACCCACAGACAGCATATACAGTATCTTGCACAGACCATTTTACCAGTTTTCTAGGTAGCATTGAAAATGCTCCAAAAAGGCAACCATTGGAAATAGTAGCCATCAGTAGTTCTTTACATTCAACTGGACTTGTTCTGTAATGCCAAACACATTTTCTCCTTCACCTAAATGGCATTAAATCTATGCTACCTCTGCCAGGACTGCCAACAACATTAGAATAGAATAAACTGATGGGCACTGCTTTTGCCAGTGGTCAGAGTTGTAACCCCTTAATTGTGCTACTATGCAGCTGTGGCTTAGCCTGGGTGTGAATATGTTGTATATGGTGATGGAGTTTGTGTCTAGCACTATAAAGTAAAAGGTTGAGAATGGAGGTGCTGAAATATCACCAACAGTTTTCTGCAAATCATGCGTGAGAGCCAGTAGCAACATGACTGGTGTCAAAGTTGCCCATTTGAAAAGTTTTTCATTGGTAAAAAGGTTCAGCTCAGCCTCCTCCAATGCCTTTCTCCTCCATGTTTCTTCTTTTGCATCACCCTCTGGTTTGCAAGTCTAGTCATTAACTAAACACAAATCGCACATATAATTTAAGCTACAATTAAACGATTACACATGTAACATAAGCTACAATATAAGCTGCTTTTTGGTCTTGATGTGTCAATATTTGTCACAGCCTTTTGCAGCTTCTTGTATCTTTTCCACCTCAATATTTGTCGCAGTCTTTTCTACTATCTTTCCCACCTGTAAAATGATTGACAACTGTTCTACTCTTAGGACTCTCCTATTTCTCTATCATAATTCATACATTGTACGTCATTACATCATCCCTTTGTTCACTGTCTTATGCCTGTTGTTGTTGGAAGAGTGGACTGTTTTAACCCATTGGCAATTTAAACTGCTCACTGTGCATGAAACAGTCTTTTGTTTGTTGAGAAAAACAGGAAGAGCACCTGTGTCTTACTGCTTCAATCACTATGAATACAAACGCTGGCGCTGCCTATTTTTACTTTTACCCTTTTTACTGTTGACAACATTATATCAGACACTGAGGGGCAGATCCACAAAGAGAGTACGCCAGCGTATCTAGTGATACGCCGGCGTACTTTCAAATTTCCTGCATCGTATCTTTGTTTTGAATCCTCAAAACAAGATACGACGGCATCTGGGTTAGATCCGACAGTACGCCTTCGGATCTTAGATGCAATTCTTCGGCATCCGATGGGTGGCGTTCCCATCGTATTCCACGTCGAGTATGCAAATTAGCTATTTCCGACGATCCACGAACGTACGAGCGGCCGTCGCATTCTTTTACGTCGTTTCCGTTCTGCTTTTTTCGGCGTATAGTTAAAGCTGCTATTTGGTGGCGTACGCAATGTTAAGTATGGCCGTCGTTCCCGCGTCGAATTTGAAAATATTTTATTTTGTTTGCGTAAGTTGTCCGTGAATGGGGCTGGACGTCATTTACGTCCACGTCAAAACAATGACGTCCTTGCGACGTCATTTAGTGCAATGCACGGTGGGAAATTTAGGGACGGCGCATGCGCAGTTCATTCGGCGCGGGGACGCGCTTCATTTAAATGAAACACGCCCCCTACTCGCCGATTTGAATTACACGCCATTACGCCGCGAGAGATACACTACGCCGCCGTAACTTACTGCGCAAATTCTTTGTGGATTCAAAGATTTAAAAAATAAGTTACAGCGGCGTAGCGTATCTCACATACGCTGCGCCCATGCAATTGTACGAGGATCTGCCCCTTAAAATGTAACTATAGGCAAGAATTTTTTTTTTTCATTTTAGTTAGAGTACAAGATGGTTAAAACCCCTGTCAGTTTTTTTTTTGCCATCTGTGTGCCATTGGAGATCTTCACTTCCTGTCTCATAGTCAAAACATGAAGTGAGAGGAAACCCCTGCAAATTAAGGGAAATTTTGGAGCCCCCCAGATCACCAGAACCAGTGTTCGCATTGGAAGATTTTCCCTCTATTCCTGTTCTAGGGACAACCCAAGACTTGGCATTTTCATCTACTTTCCATTTCAATGATAACTGTAAGCAGGGAAAATAGAGAGGGGGAATCTCCCAAACAGGGGCAGTGGTAGAAATACAATCATATTCTAGTCTATTTCTATTAAGTTTAAAATTAAAAAAAGTTTTGCGTTTAGTTTTACTTTAAGCTGGGCATAGACCGATCGAAATTCAGCCGGTTCAGCAAGAACCACTCGAATTTTGATCTGTGCCCAGATAAGATAATGTGCCACAAATTTATGGCAGTGTTGAATTGTAAGTCTGTTAACTTGCTACACAATTTCATTGGCAAGTTGTACACTTTCAGAGCACTTGAAGCACAAGTTCTAGTTGACACTTTTCCAATTTATTGCAAATTAATGTGGCAAGACTCTAGCAAGTTGCAGTGGTGAGTCTACAGCAAGAGCTCTGCAAGTCTACAGCATGAAAATTTAGCCACAGTGACCCCTATGGTGGGATGACTATTGTACAACATAACTGAACCAGAACTTGGAGCAGACTTACAGAATGTTTGCAAAGAAAGTTGATTTGGAGTCATGCAATGCAGACTTGCTGCAATTGTGCAGCAAAATTGTGAAGCCTGGCAAGTTTAGCATTAGCTTAGCAAGTTATGTTTTAAACTTGCAGCACAATTGCTTGCTATCTTGGTTTGTGGCCCTTCCCTTTTGACAGAAGTTGATTGTTAGATCAACTTCTGTTTTAAACGGACATGCTGGAAAACTTTTTTGTTGATCAGTGGCTGCAGACACTGATCACTGTGTTCTGACAGGAGCGAGAGCTGCTGCCAGAATACAATGTTCTTTAAGGCGGGAGTTCACCCCAAATTTTTTTTTTAACATTAGATTGATGCTCATTTTGTCAAGGGGAATCGGGTAGTTTTTTTAAAAATCGAAGCAGAACTTACCGTTTTGGAGAGCGATCTTCTCCGCCGCTTCCGGGTATGGTCTTCGGGACTGGGCGTTCCTATTTGATTGACAGGCTTCCGACGGTCGCATACATTGCGTCACGAGTAGCCGAAAGAAGCCGAACGTCGGTGCGGCTCTATACGGCGCCTGCGCACCGACGTTCGGCTACTTTCGGAAAATCGTGACGCGATGTATGCGACCATCGGAAGCCTGTCAATCAAGTAGGAAACGCCCAGTCCCACAGCCCATACCCGGAAGCGGCGGAGAAGATGCATCTCTAAAACGGTAAGTACTGCTTCGATTGTAAAAAAAACACCCGATTACCCTTGACAAAACGAGCCTCAATCTAATGTTAAAAAAAAGGTTTTTGGGTGAACCTCCACATTAAGTGGGATTCCTTCCTCCACTTCATTTGTGTGGATAAACTAATCTTTTAGTTTGTTTTTCGTTTAGCCCACTGGCCGAATGGAGAAAAAATTAACCATTCATGCCTAGCTTAAAATCATACTAAAGCTAAAAAAAAAAAACTTTACCCCAATGCATTTCTTGCATTAAGGCAAAAAACGTCTTGTATTTCTCTGCTCCCCCCCCCCCCTCAATCCCCTGTATGAAGGGGAAGAGAGAGGAGAATAAATTCAGCACTGTGCATGGCTGCATCTATTCTCCCCTAGTTTTCTCTTCGCATAGCACTTGTGTAGCAGTATTGGCTTCTGCTGCTGCCAATTAAATGCAGTGGGGGGTGGGACTAAGTCCTGCTGTGTAAGTCTATGGGGCGCGACACACTGAGCTCAGGAGCGCACAGTAACTGTGTGCCTCTTTAGCAAGCGGCTTGCTATGGAAACACACAAAGTAGAGGAGGAGCCAGGTTCACTGCTGGGGGACCCCAGAAGAGGAGGATCGGGGCTGCTCTATGCAATACTACTGCACAGAACAGGTGAGTATAACACGTGTAGCACTACCCCCGGAGGAGCTGCTGGTTTGTTTTGGGTGGCATGTTACCTCTGTGACTCCGCCGTCTAAGGTAGTTAATGAGAGCCGTAGTAATGGAATGTCCACACAGCAGGTGTCTTTTTCTTGTGCTTTTATTTACCCAACAAGGTAAAACAGTTGAACTTGGAGAAGAATAGAAGAATAGCAGAGATGGAGAACACAGATTCAGGTATAGGTAAAACGACAAACTTTACTTCGCCACTCCAGCCGAATTGGGTATAGCCCACCTGGACAGGCATCTCTCACAAGCCTGGCAGCCAGAATAACACTCGAACTTGGGGTTAAGTCTCTACCACAGACCCTCCCAATGGTTGCAGAAAATAGTGGTCTGAAGTTCCCTTGACTGGACTTAACATCTTGATCTCCTGGTCCCCGATGGATAGTCAGGCCCCTATTGGAACACCAGCCTCTCTTGGCACTCCTCAGGCAGACTCTCCACCGAACAGCTTCCTCCAAGAGGACGGACATCCCAGGACCTCTTTAGGTGGGGACCCAGTCGATTACTGAGTCCCAAGCGGCAGATCAATTGCTTCGGGCCAACGTGGTCCCGAAGCCAGGATCTCTGTGTAGCACGTGCACCCCGGCCCGGGAAGGCCATTTGCCGGGGCGCCGTGGAATGCCTACCCTGAAGGTGGGCGCCACACGAGGAGAAGACCCAGGAAAACGACGTCCGCCCCAAAAACCACCCCTCCCCAGCATGCACAGTGAGGAAGCCCCCTCCCGATAGGCTGCTGGGGAAAAGCACCCAGTCCCTGACTCCACTGCCACCACCTGCCGACCCGGGGGGCGGAACCGCACCCCAGGAGCAACTGCACGAGCCCACAGCACAGCCAAGCCAGAAGCTCCAAATCTGAACCAACCAACAATGGTCAGAGTCACCCAACTCTCTGACCCCCTCCAAACCTCAATAACACCGGTTCTGAAAAGTAAAAAAAATAAAAATAAATTCACTAACACTTTAAGTAACACAAATGTAAAATGTATTTCTGTGGTAGAGCTGGAAAAGGCTAGGAACTATAGTAGAGCTGAAAAAAGATAGAAACATCTGCCAGTTTCATAAGGTAGTAAAAAGAATTTGGAAACAACTGCGCTAAGGTGAATCAAAAAGTCGGATTAATAAGCAGCAATTATATTGTGTATAAACAAAATAGTGATAGGAAAAAAGAATAATTGCGCTAAACCAAATAATATGGATATATCAAACAAACAGTTTAGGCATCTGCCCAAGTGCATGTGCTATACATATAAAAATAACACTCTAATGTACAAACAATGGTGTAGATCACACAGAGTCAGGGGGCCCAAAACCACCTAACTCTGCAGTTTCATAAGGTCCCTGTTCTTCCTTAATTTCTGTCAAGAAAAAAAGTTTGGGATGTAATTATAATAAATTTGCATTGCAATTCAACCTGTCAAAGTGTAATTACATTTTTTTTTATTTCTTTTATTGATTTAAAATAGAAAATACTTTATTTGGCCACTAGATAGTGTTAAGTATAATAGGAAATTCATATGATACATAGCACCATCTAGTGGTCAAAATTACATTTTTTCTCTTTTTAATCAATTCAAAACATGCATCCAGCACAGGAAATAGTCCAATAGGATTCTTTGTTTGCTCCATTTGCACATAACAAATGTACATGCACTTTCACTGGGCGAATTGCTATGCAAATTTATGTTTTATATACACCGTTATTTGTATGCCTAGCTATGGGGGTTATTTACAAAAGGCAAATCACAAATTATTTACAAAAGTTGCGGCGGCGTAGCGTAAATCACGCGGCGGAATACAAATTCGGCGGGTAGGGGGCGTGTATCATTTAAATGGCCCCATTCACGGACGACTTACGCAAACTACGTAAAATTTCAAAATTTCGACACGGGAACGACGGCCATACTTAACATAGGATACGCCACCTAGGGGGCAGCTTTATCTTTATGCCGGCATACCTCTTACGGAAACGGCGTATCTTTACTGCGACGGGCAAGCGTACGTTCGTGAATCGGCGTATCTACTCATTTGCATATTCTACGCCAAACTCAATGGAAGCGCCACCTTGCGGCCAGCGGAAATATTGCACCCTAAGATACGACGGCGCAGGCCATCGTATCTTAGGTAGGTTTAAGTGTATCTCAGTTTGAGCATACACTTAGGCCCCGTACAGACAAGCAGACAGTCCGATGAAAACGGTCTGCCGGACCATTTTTTTATCGGACATGTCCGCTCGGAGATTTCTGTCTGATGGTTGTACACACCATCAAACAGAAATCCGCGCGGACAGGATACGCGGTGATACGCAGGTCAATGCTTCCACGCATGCGTCGAATCACTTAGACGCATGCGAGGGCTTTCGGCCGAGCGGACATGTCCGGTGAGTCGTACAGACGACCGAACATGTCCGACGCACAGGTTTCCAGCGGACATGTTTCTTAGCATGCTAAGAAATTTTTGTCCGCTGGAAAACGGTCGGCTGGGCAAATGTCCGCTGGAAAACGGTCCAAATGGCCGTACACACGACCGAACATGTCCGCTGAAACTGGTCCGCGGACCAGTTTCAGCGGACATGTTCGGTCGTGTGTACGAGGCCTAAAACATGCGACGGGCTTAGAATGCGAGTTACGTCTGTGTATCTATTGATACGTCGGCGTAACTCTTTGTGAATCTGGCCCTAAAAGTGCACTTGAAATTACACTGAAAGTGCACTTGCAAGTGCAGTCGCTATAAATCTGAGGGGTAGATCTGAAATGAGGGGGAAGCTCTTCTGATTTTATCATCCAATCATGTGCAAGCTAAAATGCTGTTTTTTATTTTCCTGGCATGTCCCCCTCGGCTCTTCAGCGACTGCACTTCCAAGTGCACTTTCATTGCAATTTCAAGTTCAAGTGCTTGTAGTTTGCACTTATAGTGAAAAGTGGATTTGCCTTTAGTAAATAACCCCCTATGTGTCTGTGTGCTAATGTTCCTCTCTGTAGCACACTGACAATGGTAGCTATTCTTATCTTACATCATTGGCACTATATCATTTTCCCTATTGTAAAATTGCCACTGTGAGCTGATTAATGTTTAAACCTCTAGGCTTTTTATCATTGATTCTGATCATTTGGCAAATGGGCCTTAGTGGTCAACAGTAAATGATAAGCAAAAGTAAAGTAAAACTTTCCTCAGGGTTTCCCTATGAGCTCCAGTTTTTGGATCTCCTGTAAAGAAGCATAGGTTATACATATATAAAATGTGAACAATGTATACTTTACTATGCATTTTTCCTACTGCAATAGAAAGTGGGAAATTCAGTGTGGAATTAAAAAATAAAACTGCAATCACAGAAGGAGGTTGTTATGCCCATCACTACACGTGGCTGAGGTGTATTTGGGCACACTGTTAACTCCTCTCATACCAATGCATTCCAGTAGGCGCATAATCCTTTTGAACTTTTATTGATACAAGACAGAGTAAAACTGTAACAGATACAAACAAATTACAATTAATAATCACACAATTAGAGCCTTCCTATCTATCTAGCTGAACACACAAATGGTAAACATACCGAAGATGGATTGAGATGGCTCACGTAGAACTTAGCAGCCCATGTGCTTGCTTCCAGGGTGAAAGGGAAAATGAAAAAGGCTGAAAAACCTGATGCAAGGCCTAAGACCCCATTCACACCTTCGCGTTTTGTCGCATTTAGCGCGACGCGAACAAACGCCAGAGGGACGAAAAGCAATGAAAGTCAATGGGGATGGTTCACATCTGCACGCTGATGCTCCTGATGCGCATCGCCTGTAGTCAAAAGAAGTTCCGGACCCTTTTTTGTCGCGCAATACGCGGGATATGCGCGTAATTGAGCGTTTTTGGTTTTCCATTGAAATCAATGTAAAACGCCAGATACGCGCGTATTGCGCGACAACAAGCGTTTGCTACGGGCGTTTTGTCAATAGAACTTGTCGCCCATGCAGAAGATTAAAAAAATCTACCAACATAGCAACAAGTGATGAAAAGATGATAGTTTTTCCTATTGGCTAAAAAAAAAACGTCTAAGTACAAAAACGTCGGACAACGCTGTATGCAAACGCGCATATTTGCATGAATACGCGCGAAAAAAACGCCGAAAAAAAAAGACGGAAAACGCCGCTATTGCCTACGCCTAGGTGTGAATGCAGCCTTATGGGATAGAAAGTACAGAGGCTTGCATGGACCAAATCTAACCAGCTATTCTAACTGATTGCATTGAATAGAAATAGTTATGTTAAACAAAATGGCCATTAGATGGCAGCATAGATTTAATTTAATTAAACCAGAGTCAATGAAAGATTATGAGCCTTATTAATGAAGGCATGACACTCCCCACCTGGTTTCCCACGGATACCACATATCATGGCACTCCGGAGGAGAGAAACAGAATAAGTTCAGAAACAAGTCTGAGGAAAAGTTTAGGCTGGCCTTGCCTAATGACTTTGAGTTAAATTTTTCTCACGTGTCCATCTTCACTGGGAAACACTTGGGTTAGCAAAGTGGGAAGTGTAAACAAGAAATGATCTTCAGGATCATTGGGTAAAGATGTCAAGGGTCTGGCATTCTGAACCAGGAAAGCTGTAGCTCTTTGTAAGGACTTCCAAGTGGAGAACTTATGGAAGCGCTCGGATCCCAACAGTTGGTTAGAAATTGTTGTATGTAGTGTGGAAACCTGAGGACGGATGTCTGAGTCAGATTCAGGTTCTAACAGTTCATATGTCTCCTTTTCCGGATTGGTGGGCACTGACTTGTACAGGAAGGGTGGTCCTGTGAGCCATGTAGTGTCTTTGAGACGGGATGCTGGCACAGACCCTGTGGCATGATCTGCTGGGTTATGATCAGTTCAGACGTAACGCCACTGGTTGGGCTGTGTAGACTTCCTGATTCTTAGGACTGTGTTGTGTACATAGACATATAATCTCCTACTTTCGTTGTACATGTAGCCCAACACTACCTTGCTGTCTGTGTAAAACTCTGTATCCTCGAGTTCTATATCCATCTCAGATGTAATAAATTCTGCTAGTTCTACTGCTAGTACAGCAGCACACAGTTCCAATCTTGGAATGGTGGTTTCAGGACATGGTGCTAGCTTGGCCTTGCCCATAACGAACCCAATATGAATTTGGCCCTCGATGTCTACTGACTTGAGGTAGGTTACTGCTTCTATTGCCTTGACTGAAGCATTGCAGAATACACATAACTTTCTAGACTGAACCCTTGCAGCAGGAGAGTGGGTGTATGGTCTATGTATGTGTAGGTTGGATAAAGTATTTAAGGAATCTCTCTATGTTACCCATAAAGTCTCTTTCTCAGGAGGTAGTGGAGAATCCCAATCATGTGTGTCTGCAGTAAGCTCTCCAAGCAGAATCTTACCTTGGACGGTCACAGGTGCTGAAAACCAGAGTGGATCATACAGGCTGTTGATGGTGAATAAGACACCTCGCCAAGTGAAGGGTTTTGGCTCTTGGTCAACCTGAAAGGTAAGGGTGTCAGTCTTGAGGTCCCAGTTGAGTCCTAGGCTGCGTTGCATAGGAAGGGAGTCTGTAGTCCAGATCTTTGAAGTCACTGGCATAATCTTGAGAAGGGAAGGCCTCCATGACGACCTTGCTGTTTGATGCTATCTTTTGCAGTCTAAGATTTGAAGAGGCAAGTGTGCTTTGAGTCCTCTTAAGTAGACTTATTGCAGCTTCGGGTGAAGAAAGGGATTTCAGACCATCATCTACATAAAAGTCTCTTTCAATAAACTGTGTAACGTCTTTTTCATCTTCTTGGATAATACCCTCTGAAAAGCTTTCCAATGTGGATCGCTCTTCAGAAGGCAACAGCTAGTGTAAACAAGTCCTTACTGCTGTCATTAGACATTATAACTTACCTGTTGAAAGAAAAGCTAGCATTGTACTCATGCAACTGTTGCACGAGGAACTTCACAGGGGAAATACAAGATAGTGGTAGGTAGTCTAAATGTGATTTCTAGACTTTTTTCAGTTACTTATTTATTTTTTTACTGTTTTATACAGATTTAGCATACCGTATTTATCGGCGTATAACGCGCACTTTTTTTGCCCTGAAAATCAGGGCAAAATCGTGGGTGCGCGGTATACACCGATACCCACTTTCCCGCGCCGAGTTTGAATACTGCGCCGACATATACCGAGCGCAGTACAGTTCAGTGCGATTTTAAGCGTGCCAAACAGTGCGATTTTGATGAGTGATTTCACTGCAGCTTGCAACTTCATTTAAAAGAAGTCAATGCAAGTCGCAATGAAATCGCAGAAAAAATAGGGCAGGAACCTTTTCAAAGTTGCTGCGTTTTGAACGGTTCAATGGGGTTCGACTTGTCATGCGATTTCGAACTGTCAAATCACATGACAAATCACATTGGTGTGAACCAGAGCTAATACAGCTTTAAGTCCAGCATTCATTTTGCCAGTGATCACGTTATAAGGTTGGTTTAACCACTTCCCGCCCAAGGATTTCAACCTGACTAACTTTGAGCTCTGAGGCCCAGATTCTCAAAGGAGATACGACGGCGTATCTCCATATACGCCGTCGTATTTCTGAGTCTGAGCCGTCGTATCTATGCGCCTGATTCTTAGAATCAGTTACGCATAGATTTGTATTAGATCCGACCGGCGTAAGTCTCTTACGTCGTTGGATCTTAACTGCATATTTACGCTGGCCGCTAGGGGCGTGTACACTGATTTATGCCTAGAAATATATAAATCAGCTAGATACGCGAATTCACGAACGTATGCCCAGCCGGCGCAGTACAGATACGCCGTTTACGTTAGGCTTTTCCCGGCGTAAAGTTACCCCTGCTATATGGAGGCGTACATGCGGCGTACCAATGTTAAGTATGGACGTCGTTCCCGTGTCGAATTTTGAAAATTTTACGTCGTTTGCGCAAGTCGTTCGCGAATAGGGCTGGGCGTCATTTACGTTCACGTCGAAAGCATTGTCTTCTTGCGGGTTAATTTGGAGCATGCGCACTGGAATACTTTCACGGACGGCGCATGCGCCGTTCGTAAAAAGCGTGATTTACGTGGGGTCACCTAAAATTAACATAACACACGCCCACATCTACCACATTTGAATTAGGCGGGCTTACGCTGACCTATTTACGCTATGCCGCCGCAACTTTCGTTTGAGAATACGGCACTTGCCTGTAAAAGTTGCGGAGACGTAACGTAAATAGGATACGTTACGCCCGCACAAAGATACGCCGTTGTATGTGAATCTGGGCCTGTGTGTGTATATATATATATATATATATATATATATATATATATATGTAGGTAAGGCCCAGTTCACAATGCTACATCTTCAAAAATGTTCGATTGTACTGCGATTTATCGGTATCGGTATCGGTATCGGTTGCAACTTCATTTAAAAGAAGTCAATGCAAGTCGCAATGAAATCGCAGAAAAAATAGGGCAGGAACCTTTTCAAAGTTGATACACCGATACCCACTTTCCCGCGCCGAGTTTGAATACTGCGCCGACATATACCGAGCGCAGTACAGTTCAGTGCGATTTTAAGCGTGCCAAACAGTGCGATTTTGATGAGTGATTTCACTGCAGCTTGCAACTTCATTTAAAAGAAGTCAATGCAAGTCGCAATGAAATCGCAGAAAAAATAGGGCAGGAACCTTTTCAAAGTTGCTGCGTTTTGAACGGTTCAATGGGGTTCGACTTGTCATGCGATTTCGAACTGTCAAATCACATGACAAATCACATTGGTGTGAACCAGAGCTAATACAGCTTTAAGTCCAGCATTCATTTTGCCAGTGATCACGTTATAAGGTTGGTTTAACCACTTCCCGCCCAAGGATTTCAACCTGACTAACTTTGAGCTCTGAGGCCCAGATTCTCAAAGGAGATACGACGGCGTATCTCCATATACGCCGTCGTATTTCTGAGTCTGAGCCGTCGTATCTATGCGCCTGATTCTTAGAATCAGTTACGCATAGATTTGTATTAGATCCGACCGGCGTAAGTCTCTTACGTCGTTGGATCTTAACTGCATATTTACGCTGGCCGCTAGGGGCGTGTACACTGATTTATGCCTAGAAATATATAAATCAGCTAGATACGCGAATTCACGAACGTATGCCCAGCCGGCGCAGTACAGATACGCCGTTTACGTTAGGCTTTTCCCGGCGTAAAGTTACCCCTGCTATATGGAGGCGTACATGCGGCGTACCAATGTTAAGTATGGACGTCGTTCCCGTGTCGAATTTTGAAAATTTTACGTCGTTTGCGCAAGTCGTTCGCGAATAGGGCTGGGCGTCATTTACGTTCACGTCGAAAGCATTGTCTTCTTGCGGGTTAATTTGGAGCATGCGCACTGGAATACTTTCACGGACGGCGCATGCGCCGTTCGTAAAAAGCGTGATTTACGTGGGGTCACCTAAAATTAACATAACACACGCCCACATCTACCACATTTGAATTAGGCGGGCTTACGCTGACCTATTTACGCTATGCCGCCGCAACTTTCGTTTGAGAATACGGCACTTGCCTGTAAAAGTTGCGGAGACGTAACGTAAATAGGATACGTTACGCCCGCACAAAGATACGCCGTTGTATGTGAATCTGGGCCTGTGTGTGTATATATATATATATATATATATATATATATATATATATGTAGGTAAGGCCCAGTTCACAATGCTACATCTTCAAAAATGTTCGATTGTACTGCGATTTCGCGGCTGCGATTTTGCCGCACGTTTTCCTGTGATTTTGCCGATTCGCTGCCGCGATTTCAGGGAATGCCAGTCTATAGAGCTGAATTTGCATCGCACACGGATCAAACTTGCACAGGACCCTTTTTTAACGCAGCTTAGATTCGCAACGCATTGATGTGAACGGCACTCATGAAAAACTATATTAGTAAAATGACTTGCGAATTTGAGAAATGCAACGGATCAAATTCACAATTGAATTCGCAGCAGTGTGAACCGGGCCTTAAAGATGTAGATGAGTGAGGCCGCGTACACACGGTCGGACAAAACCGATGAGAATGGAACGAGGTTCAGTTTCATCGGTCCAAACCAACCGTGTGTATAGCCCATCGGTCTGTTTTCCTTCGGTCCAAAATTTTAAAACATGCTTCAAAATCGAACCGATGGACCGCTGCCCGATCGGTCGAAACCGATGGTTAGTACAGAAAGCATCGGTTCAAAACCCGCGCATGCTCAGAATCAAGTCGACGCATGCTTGAAAGCATTGAACTTCCTTTTATTCAGCACGTCGTGTGTTTGACGTCACCGCGTTCTGACACGATCGGATTTTGGAACGATGGTGTGTACGCACATCAGACCATCAGGCCACTTCAGCGGTGAACCGATGGAAATGGCCCGTCGGACCATTCTCATCGGTTTGGAACGACCGTGTGTACGCGGCCTAATGCCGCGTACACACCATCACTTTATGTGATGAAAAAAAACGACACTTTCTGTGAAGTAAAAAATTACGTTTTTGAAACTTCAATTTTCAAAGACGAAGTTGCATACACACCATCGTTTTCTCACAATGATCTTGCAAAGTCAGGTTACGTTCCACCACGTTTTACCATTGAAGCTAGCTTCTGGGCATGCGTAGATGAAAAAACGTCTTAGAAAACGACGTTTTTTGCTACACACGGTCAATTTCTGTGAGGTAAAAAGTGCACTTTTGAAAAACGACACATAAAATTGAAGCATGCTTCAATTTTTTTCTGTCGTTTTTTAGAAGACATAAAACGACGTTTTTGCCCACACACGGTCAATTAAATTGACGTTTTTGAAAATGACGTTTTTTTCCATCGCAGAAAGTGATGGTGTGTACGCGGCATTAGAGTCTGAAACACTTTTGTTTGGCTTTTTTAAATGTTTATTTCTTGTATTTCTTTTTTGACATAATGGATTGTTTTTTGAATAGGATGTGTCCATGTACTGTATAGTGAAGAACAGATGCTGCACATCTTTCATTAAATGTTTGCAGACAACAAGCCTTTTACAACAGAACACAGAATGAAAAAAAAAAAACACCCTCTTTGGTTACTAGAACAACAAAATAAAGCCTTGAAGTCTACTGAGTGTAGACAGTTTGGCAAATGAACATGCATCACAGGATTAAGGATGGTCAAGTGGCTGGCAGTGTCCAATGTTGTGAAACTGGCAAATGGAATAACACAATGGCAAAATAGTGTAGGATTCAAAATGGGTGTTTTCTCTCACAGTAAAAAACAAACAAACAAAAAGGGCAAGAAGTAATTCCGCGTAAACACGATAATTTTTCGGCATTAAAAAATCATTTTTAAAAAATGTCATTTAAAATGATGGTGTGTGGGCTTCACATAATTTTTCGGGTTCTGAAAAACGAACAAAAAAAAATTCGAACATGCTGCATTTTTTAACAACGTTTTAAACCATGTCGTTTTTCGGGTTGTAAAAAATGATCGTGTGTGGGCTAAAACGATGTTAAAAACCTGCGCATGCCCAGAAGCAAGTTATGAGACGGGAGAGCTTGTTCTGGTAAAACTACCATTCGTAATGGAGTAAGCACATTCATCACGCTGTAACAGACAGAAAAGCGCGAATCGTCTTTTACTAACACGGAATCAGCTAAAGCAGCCCCAAGGGTGGCGTCATCCGCATGGAACTTCCTCTTTATAGTGCCTTCGTATGTGTTGTACGTCACCGCGCTTTGCTAGAGCATTTTTTTTAAACTATGGTGTGTGGGCAACATCGTTTTAATGATGAAGTTGGAAAAACGTTGTTTTTTATACATGCCGAAAAATGATCGTGTGTACGCGGCATCAGCGCCAGCCTTGTGGATCCTTTTTTTAAACAAGTACAACAAAATGTAGGCATACTCTGATGATAATTTGGCAAATTAACTGGCTGTGTGGCAACTAGTGTGAGATTTAGATTGCAACTCAGAATTTTGCCTAAAGGAAAATGTATGGTCCCAGCATACACTTTCATTTTACAACATCAGCATTGTAATAGCAATATAAACAATAGTTATTTTTGGCAATGCAATATAAACTTACTTCAAAAATCTCCTTTCATGTTGTGAGTTCTGCCTCTCTGCTGGTCATCTCTTTCCAGAACTTCTTGGATTCCCTGCATGCTTTGCAGTTTCTCCCCTGCTGTTTATGTTCAATTTCTTAGGACCAGTGGCGGCTGGTGCTCAAATATTTTTTTGGGGGGGCACAAACAAACTGAAAAAACCCCATCAATTGCAGCCACTGTGCCCACAAACGCAGCTACTCTGCCCATCAAATGCAGCTACTGTGCCATCGAAGGCAGCCACTGTGCCATCAAACGCAGTCACTATGCTATCAAACGCAGCCAATATGCTATCAAAAGCAACCACTCTGCCCATCAAACGCAGCCAATATGCCATCAAATGCCACCACTGTGCCCATCAAATGCAGCCACTGTGCCCATCAAACGCAGCCACTGTGCCATTAAACCCATCAGTTTCTGACACTGTGCCCATCAGTTTCTGACACTGTGCCCAAAATACCCTATAGTGAAAAGGACTACAGCGCTACTAACAAATAATCTCAAAGAAACCACACAAAAAATAACTAAATAACACAGCAGCAATCAAAAAACGGTGAACTAAACCAAATAATAAATGAATAAATACTGATGCGCTCGTATTAACTCATGTGCAATGTGAATCGTACATATATACAATCAAGCAAAAATACCTGGTGAAGAAACTCTTAATATATGTGAGTAGATCATGAAAAAGTCCTGGGTATTCAATACCCATGCCTAAGTCACGTGACGAGTGACGATACATGTGGGGAAGGAGCCTACAGTGACGGACCATTGGATGTCTATCCCGAGAGAGGAGTCCACTTAAACTGAGCGGCAACATACCCTGTCTATAACATAAGCGAGGATACGTGAGTGCACTAAGTGCAGCCTTTATCCACATCTATATGGTACAATATTGCGCTATGTTTCCTTTCCTCCTCTTTTGCATGTGACTGAATGAAGCTGGAAACATCTGATCGCTCGCTGGAGGTTGTTGTAACCTGATCACATTGAAGTGAGAGCTTGGCAATTAGGGAAGGATCACTGCACACTGGCTGATTCAATCATCAGGACTTTTTCATGATCTACTCACATATATTAAGAGTTTCTTCACCAGGTTTTTTTGCTTGATTGTATATGTACGATTCACATTGCCCAAAATACCCTGCCACTGTAATTCAGGTGCCCTGCGCCCGTCAAGGGGCCGGACACCTGAATAGAGGTTGGCAGCGGGGACCATAGATAGATTCATGCAATGCATGAATCTATCTATTGGTGATAGAGCAGTGCCAGGAGAGAGGGGGTGGCGCCCATGCGCTGCTTAGGACTATATATCACATGGTACCTTGATGTCTGCAAGCTGTGATTCCTGTACTGACTGTGCCTCCTGAAACTCCTCCTCTCATCTCCTCTGTAGTTCTGAAGGTAGGCTCTGTGAATTCTGTGACACAGCAGTGACTACTCAGAGGGCATATTAAATATGTGTTGACGAATTTAAGAAAGTAAATGTGTGGGGATCTTCACAAAGTCAGTTTACAGACTTCATAACTGTTCAGATTAATAGGAGTAGGCCACAAATAATTGAACCACAACATGGAAATGAATATATGATTTTAAATTCTGACACTTTAAAGTGTTTGTGAACCACAAAAAAGATAAAGTCCAACTGCCTATATACCGCATCTAGTGAGCTGAGCTGCATAGCACAAAGATCACAGATTTGATTTTGGGTCTTTGCCTTTCTTTGTTTCCTTTTCTCTATTTTTAGATTACCCATTTATCCATATTTGTGAATCAGTAAATCTGGCATTCCTCAAACATTTGCTGCCTTCCTAGGATAATGTGTTTTAAATGACATTAACTGCTTAAATATCAAGTATAGCTTATCCATAAAATCTTATCCTCTACATCAACATTTCGCTATGCAAATTTTTTTAATGCATTTAAATACCTTTATTCTCTGTTAAGATGCAGACACTTCCGGGTCTGTCTCCCCCGGGCGTGTTGCTTCCCTTTCTGTGTGCCCGAGTGATTTGCTGGCAGTCTTTTGCTATGTCTCCTGGGAGCACAGCGTCATGCTTTCCAGGAGACTAGACGAAAGACGAAATCTCGCGGGATTTTAAATGTCCGCTTCCCGGAAGTATTTGCTTGTGGGCTTCACGCTGCCCACAAGCAAAATGGAAACGTCCTGAGGATATTTTTATAAAGACACATTTCATGCCAATTCAGAATGCGGGGCAGTAGCATCATAAGACATGTGAGTACAAGCTTGTTAACATTACAAGTGTTAAATTAACAGAAAAACAAAAAAAAATCGTCTGGACCGCGGAACCCCCCTCTTTAAGCCTCGGACCATTTTGGTGGTTAAAGACCAGGCCACTTTTTGCGATTCGGCACTGTGTCACTTTAACTGACAATTGCGCGGCCGTGCGACGTGGCTCCCAAACAAAATTAAAGTCCTTTTTTTCCCACAAATAGAGCTTTCTTTTGATGGTACTTGATCACCTCTGCGATTTTTATTTTTTGAGCTATAAACAAAAAAGAGTGTATATTTTGAAAAAAATTCAATATTTTTTACTTTTTGCTATAATAAATATCCCCAAAAATATATAAAAAATACTTTTTTTCCACAGTTTAGGCCGATACGTATTATTCTACATATTTTTGGTAACAAGCGTTTATTGATTGGTTTGTACAAAAGTTATAGATTCTACAAAATTTTTATGGCATTTTTAATAATACTTTTTTTTAGTAGTTATGGCGGCGATCAGTGATTTTTATCGTGACTGCGACATTATGGCGGACCAGTGTTGTAAGTAACGGCGTTTAAATAAACGCTGTTACGTAACGATGGGCCTCCTGAGGGTAACGAGTAATCTATGAGATTACCTTTTCCCTCTCGGCAACGCCGTTCCCATTACTGGGCAGCGTTACCGAAATTACTTAGAGCGCGCGGCAGGGCAGTCCAGGCAGACTCGTCTCTGACTGAGTGGGTCATGTTATGTCTCAGACTGTGACACGTCAGTGTCACTGTCACTCTGTCAGGGCGGGATGGAGCTGGCCTGTGATTGGATGGAGGATTCGATTCGTCGCCGCCTCGCCGGCGGCCGGGTCATGTGTCGTCTACGTCGTGAGTGACTCGTCGTGGGTGGCGCTGGCGCATGCATGCGCCTGGAGTCTCCGAGTCCCGCCCGCCCGCCTGAGGCTGCAGCAGTGTCATGTCACGAGGAGGGAGTGAGTCTCAGTCTGGCTCACCTCCTCACCTCAGCCGACAGCCGCCGACATCTCCCCCGGCCCCCGTGGAGGCTCCGCTCCACCGTCCACCACCGGTCCGGACTCTGGAGTCACCTCACCTGAGCGCCAGCAGACCTACCAGCATTGCACCGACCGACCGTGGCCCTGGCCCTGCTCAGGTGAGGAGCCGAGCGGCATCGGATTGCTTGTAACTGGGAGGGAGGAGGGGGGGGGGGAGCGGCCTAGTACCAGAGAATTCTTTTTTTTTTTTTAAGTTGCAGACTGTAGGGTGTGGGTGTCAAGAATTGGACTTCTTTCTGTATCGACGATGGCTGAATTAGCAGGGAGTGCCAGGGACAGCGATGAGCACAAGCAATTAGGGTGTGCTGCCTGGGCACACCCCGCATGTCAGTATTGCTGGCGCAGCCTGGGCAGTGGGCATGGGCACTGTGGGCACTCACTGGGGCAGGTGGAGTTGATATAATTAATTTACACAGTATTGCATTTGCTGGGCCTGCCTGGGCATGTGGAGCGGTCCGGTGGAATGTGTCACACAGTGTGACACTCCACCGGACCGCTCCACAGACATGCCCAGGCAGGCCCAGCAAATGCAATACTGTGTACAATTATTAATATCATCATCACACTCCACCTGCCCAGGCAGCAATACTGTACAATATAGATTCAGTGTGCACTGCAGCAGTGTCACTCACACTGCACACTGAATCTATATTGTACAGTATTGCTGCCTGGGCAGGTGGAGTGTGATGATGATATTAATAATTGTACACAGTATTGCATTTGCTGGGCCTGCCTGGGCAGGTCTGTGGAGCGGTCCGGTGGAGTGCATTGTAGAATATAAAAAAAAAAGTCACAGTTACTTTGCTGAGTAACTAACTACTTTGTCAATGAAGTAACTGAGTCACTAACTCAATTACTTTTTCGGACAAGTAATTTGTAACTGTAACTAATTACTTTTTTAAAGTAAGATGAGCAACACCGTGGCGGACACATCGGACACTTTTGACACCATTTTGGGACCATTGTGATTTTTACAGTGAGCAGTGCTATAAAAATGCACTGATCACAGGCATACCCCACTTTTAAGTACACAATGGGACCAGAGGATGTATTTAAAATAAAAATGTACTTAAAGTGAAACAATAACCTTTTTCACTTCTAGGGTGTAGTGGGGGATCAGGGGGCTGTAGTTGAGGTCTCAGGGGCTGTAGTGGGGGTGTCAGGGGCACACTGGAACAAGGCAGGCTATGCTCTCTGAGATTCAGCTCCTTCTATTGTGGCTGCAAAATGTCTGTACAGTACTTTACATACACTCACTGGTATGTCCTTACTCGAGTCGTGAGTGTATTTAAAGTGAGTGTACTTAAAGCGGGGTATGCCTGTACTGTAAAAATGACACTGGCAGTGAAGGGGTTAACCACTAGGTGGCGCTGCAGGGGTTAAGTGTTCCCTAGGAAGTGATTCTTACTGTTAGGGGGCGTGGCTACACGTGACATGTCACTGATGACCGCTCCCGATCACGGGGAACGATCATCAGTGACAGTGTCACTATGCAGATTAGGGGAATGCCTTGTTTACAAAGGCATTCCCCAGTTCTGCTCTTGCCGACCGCAATTGCGGGACTCCCGGCAACATCGAGTTTCCGGGGCCCGCGGCCGCACTCGCGAGGCACACGGCGGGCGCGCACGCACGCTGGGCGGCAGATTTAAATGGTACATACCTGTACGCCAATCTTCCTGCCCGTGCCATTCTGTCGACATAAATAGTTGTGCGGCGGTCAGCAAGTGGTTAAATGATTCACCACCAATAATGTTTTGTGAAAGTCACTTTTATGTTATGTGTATGTTACCCTTAATATTTATTTGTTTTCTATGTGCATATTCACATATGTGTATTTTATAAATAATTTCATGTTAAATGTATAATTTTCATGTACTTCTTTCATCTTTAAAGTATAACTAAAGGCAAAACATTGTTTTTATTTGGATAGAGTAGATTTTTTTTATTGCTGTCTGTGTTCTTGCAAGGGAGAAGCAGATTCTCAAGTTGTCCTGTTTACTAGGGATGAGCTGAACACCCCCCGTTCGGTTTCGCACCAGAACCTGCGAACAGACCAAAAGTTTGTGTGAACTTTAGAACCCTGTTAAAGTCTATGGGACTCGAACGTTTGAAATCTAAAGTGCTAATTTTAAAGGCTAATGTGCAAGTTATTGTCCTAAAAAGTGCTTGGGGACCTGGGTCCTGCCCCAGGGGACATGTATCAATGCAAAAAAAAAGTAATTTAAAATCACTCGTGGCTATAATGTCGGCTCCCGATTTCAGAGAAAAGTCATTCATAAAAAAAAAAAGGGTGGGGGTCCCCAAAAATTCAATTACCAGGCCCTTCAGGTCTGGTATGGATATTAAGGGGAACCCCGCGTCAAATAAAAAAAATGATGTAGGGGTCCCCCCAAATATCCATTCCAGACCCTTCAGGTCTGGTGTGGATTTTAAGGGGAACTCCACCCAAAATAAAAAAAATGGCGTGGCGTTCCCCCAAAAATCCACACCAGACCCCTTATCCGACCACGCAACCTGGCAGACCGCAGGAAAAGAGGGGGGAACGAGAGAGCGCCCCCCCTCCAGAACCGTACCACGCTATTTATTTTTTAATTTGGGGTGGAGTTCCCCTTAAAATCCACACCAGACCTGAAGGGTCTGGAATGGATATTTGGGGGGGAACCCTACGTAATTTTTTTTTATAATTTGACGTGGGGTTCCCCTTAATCTCCATACCAGACTTGAAGGGCCTGGTAATTGAATTTGGGGGGACCCCCACACTTTTTTTTTTAATGACTTTTCTCTGAATTGCCGGGAGCCGACAAATCATTATAGCCGCGAGTGATTTTAAATTACTTTTTTTCCTTCAGAAATGATACTTTATGCAGGGAGAGTTCTAAGCACGAGAAACAAGCGCTACTTCACAGGCATACTATACACAGGCATACAGGCATACTATACACCCCCCCCCCCCCAGGTACGAAATTCAAAGGAATATTTCACTTTAATTGTTTCACTTTAAGCATTATTAAATTCACTGCTCCCGAAAAAACTTCAGTTTTTTTTTTAAAATTTGCATTGGTACATGTCCCCTGGGGCAGGACCCAGGTCCCCAAACACTTTTTAGGACAATAACTTGAATATTAGCCTTTAAAATTAGCACTTTAGATTTCTCCGATCATGTGTGGACCCCATTGGTTTGTTTTCCATCGGTGAAAAAAAATAGAACATCTTTTTAATTTTTTCTATGGATCAAAAAAACGATAGAAAAAAACGATCGTCTGTGTGGAAGTCCATCGGTCAAAAATCCATGCATGCTCAGAATCAAGTCGATGCATGCTCGGAAGCATTGAACTTCATTTTTTTTAGCACGTCGTAGTGTTTTACGTCACTGCGTTTTGGCACGGTCGGATTTTTGACTGATGGTGTGTAGGCAAGACTGATGAAAGTCAGCTTCATCGGATATCCGACGAAAAAATCCATCGGACTAGATTCCATCAGATATCCAATCGTGTGTACGAGGCATAAGTCTGCCACAAGGGCTGCAAAGACCAGTGGTGATTTCTATGCATTTTAACTCATAGATTTCTGCTGGACAGAAATAGTAGTAGGTTCTATAAGAAAGCTATCCATATACTGTATAAGAAACAAAGCTATCCAAAATCGTAAATGGCCATAGGTAGCTCAATATAAGTTTAAATGAATTTACAATTTCAACTTTCAAATAATATTATTATTATTTTCCTAATCGATATACAGCTATCACATGACTCAGCTCTTTCCCAGCCTGTCTGCAGGGAAACATAAGCAGGGGGAGCTTCTAGTCCTCTGCTGCTGGTCCCATGTTCAAAAAAAAAATTGTCTTTGGAATACAGAGTAAAAAAAAAAAAAAAAATTATATTAATACGGTTTTAAATCTTCACACAAATACCGTATTTGCCGGTGTATAAGACGACTCGGCATATAAGATGACCCCTAATATGCTGCTAAAAACAGTGGTTTTGTGGTCTACTCACCGTATTAGACGACCCCCTTGTGTGCAAGTAATGGGTTTTAATTAATTGTAGAAGCTGCAGCCCGCTGGGGGCTCTGTACGGCTGTATGTAGTTTGTATATGATTATGTGCGCTCAGCCAATCCTGATGCACTGTGGGTTTTAATTAAATTAAGAAGCCGCAGCCTGCCGGGTGCTCTGTACAGCTGTATGTAGTTTGTATATGCGCGCTCAGCCAATCCCGATGCACTGTGTGATGACAGAGCATGCTAAGCCTGCTCGGATTGGATAACAACCTCTGCCAATCCGAGCAGGCTACATAAATGTAGACTGCTCGGATTGGCAGAGGTTATTACTCCAATCCGAGCAGGTTTAGCATGCTCTGTCATCACACAGTGCATCGGGATTGGCTAAGCGGCGCATATACAGAATACATGCAGCCGTACAGAGCACCTGGCAGCTGATATCGATCGAGCAGCTGCTATACCCGGCGTATAAGACGACCCCCGGATTTTGGCTGTGTAATTCCGGTGTAAAGAGATGTCTTATACGCCGAAAAATACGGTATATATTTGAAATCAAATCTTAGTTTTTTTGGCAATAACATGGTGTGGGCGGATTTCTGACATTCACAGGTGGTATCACGCCCCTTTCAGCCTGTGTTTTAGGATAACAGGGAGGTGAAGCATCTATCAATCTAGATGTAATATCCCACCCCTATTGTGTTTAGCTGCTTAGTAGGCATGGAGGAGGAGGGAGGGCCTGTCATTTACCACTCTGTATACACCCACACGTGTGACTCTATAGTCACATGGGCTGCTCAGATGTGATAGGGAGGAAATGCTCAGCATAGAAACTCGCTGCAAACTGATCACGTGCAGAGTTGCCACCACAGCTGCAAAATCCCTAGCTGAATTGGGAATATAAACAAAAGATGGAGATATAGAGCAGCAGGATCAACCAGTTTTTTTGCAGAATACAAATGTAGCACCCTGATGTTCAAGCAGGGTTGCTCCTAAATTTACCTGCCAGGTGTATTTTCCCTGGCCAATTGTTAGGGATCAATTGAGTTCACCCTAAGTCTGGAATTGCTACACTTCTCTCTTCTGCTGCTAGGTGGCCGGGTACCTAGTGACATTAGATAAGACAAGGGCAAAGCAAGGACAGATTAGGAGTATATGGGGTATCTAAGCCAATGGACAGGGGTTTTCTTAAATCACTTGGCCTGCTGGGAGAACCTATATATGTGGGTGGGGTCAGGTGATCGGGGTTCTGTGCCACCTGGACGGCTGTCAAGGTGGACGTGTGTTGTGCTGCCTGGGCTGCTAGGCCAGAGTTTGGGCCTATTCCGGGCACATCTGGCTGATAGGCTGTCTGAGGGCCTATCCAGAAGCAAGAGAGCAGTGTAGGGTTGGGATTTGGGTTTGCGGTCCAACCAGAAGTAACGGTTCTGCCGACCGGAGAGCCTCAGAGGTAGAGGGGAAGCTGTCGCCACTAAGAGACCAACCACCTTGTTATCAGAGACCACAGTGAGTAGCTGAAGCAAGTCCCAGAGAAGTATTCTCACCAACTGGTACAGTGAAGAATCTGGAAACTACACAGCCAGTGGGGTAATGCTTGAGGAGTATCTGGACTGCCAAGCCAGAGACCCAACAGGGAAAGCGGGGGTGACGCTTGAGAAAGATGCTAAAGTAAGAAGATTAGAAGCGCTCACGGGATTCACTGTATAAAAGTAAAGGAGTTTGTTACAATCTGTTAGGAACTGTTCTAAGACTGTTGCCATAGGAGACAGCGCTCCTACACATGCAGATGTTGTGTCTTGCTGAATACCTTTACCTGCATGGCTGTCTAACTGTAGAACATGCTCAAATTTTTGTTGTGTGTAGGCTTTAACGACGTGAAAAAAAACGTGCATGCTCAGAAGCAAGTTATGAGACGGGAGCACTCGTTCTGATAAAACTAGCGTTCGTAATGGAGTAAGCACATTCGTCACGCTGTAACAGACTGAAAAGCACGAAGACTGAAAAGCGTGAATTGTCTCTCATCAAACTTTTACTAACACAAAATCAGCAAAAGCAGCCCAAAGTATGGTGCCATCTGAATGGAACCTTTCCTTTATAGTGCTATCGTACGTGTTGTACGTCACCGCGCTTTGCTCAAGCATTTTTTTTTCACGATCGTGTGTGCAAGGCAGGCTTGACAAGAATCACATCGAAAAAAAAACGTCATTTTTTCTAGGACATTAAAAATGGTCGCGTGTACGCAGCTTCAGAGTCTGCTAATTGACATTACAACTTCCTAAGGGTGTCCTGGCCCTAAACCCTCTCTCCCACTGTTCTACTCAAGAGAAAATAAATCTCTTTGCATTCAAGAAGTGTCTGACGCCCATGAATCTACCTTACTTTACACCCATTATTAAGGTGACCAGATTTTTTAAATGAAATCCGGGGACATTTTATTTATTTATTTTACTAGTAATGGCAGCAATCAGCGACTCTCTGCTCATCGCCGCCCGCCTCACAGCCTGTCAAGTTTTACTCTCCGGGCCCTGGCTACTACTGGGTGGGGAGCGGAGGAAGATCACTCCCCCAGGGAAAGCACGGAGATAAGCAGGCAGGCAGTTGGCCGGGACTTCAGCCAAAGCAGGAGAACAGTGCCGGGACAAGGCCATCTAGAGCCCAGGGTGAACATGTCAAATTGCACCCCCCTTTTTCCTCAAGATGTATGAGCGTTATGCGTCAGCAAAAATCCCACTCATCCCCCCCCCCCAAAAAAATCGCTCACTCCCTAAGTAGAAATTCGCCTTCCTCCCAGTGCAAATCTGCCTGCCTGCCAAAACCGCTCCTTCCAGCCAAAATCTGTGCCCCACCATCCTCTCCGTCTTAAATAATCTCTCTTCTCAGATGTCACAGCATGAATCCCCCCAAAAGAAATTCCCCCTCATAGCACAAATCCTCTACCCCTCAAATTTCCCCTCCAAGCACAAATCCTCCCCCCACTCCAAATCCCCCCCTTCAGCACAAAATCCCCTCCCCCAATCCCCCATAATATCACAATCCAGCACAAATTTTCCCTCCTAGCACAAATACCCCCCAATCATCCCTACTAGCACAATCCCCCTCTATGGTTTTACTTTTATATCACAAACTCTTTAAGTCCCTCCTCTTAGTATAAATCATCTTCCCCTTCCAACACAAATCCACCCAAATCACCACTTCTAGCACAATTCTTACCCCCGCCACCACCTGAATTCTTCTAATCACAAATCCCCGCCCAATCTCCTTGTGGTGCCCCCTCCACCTCACATGATACCACAGTGCCCAGGGCAGCTTCCCCTCCTGCCCCCCCCCCCCCCTGTCAAGGCCCTGCAGAAGAACATGCGAGCGCAGCGGAATGGGAATGCACCCGAAACTGAATAAATATTGCCCCAGCCCCTGTTCAAATCCAATCCAGGGACAAAACCGGGGACAGTGACCTCAATCAGGGGACTGTCCCCTGAAACCGGGGATGTCTGGTCCCCCTACCTATTATGCCTTGCAACCCAGTCTATACAGAAGGATGTCAGCTGTCCCTGGCTCTGGAGGTTCTCATTAGACTAAAGGAGGCCTGGGACCTTGCTACACAGAAAATAAATCCTATAGTGACTGAGTGAGTAGGAACAGCGTGTAATACAGCATTTATTTTTTATTTTTTTTATGATGTGGGTTTAGTGACACTTTAAATCTTTAGTAAATATGCTATTGGCAAATCACTGTGGATTAATACTGCAACTAGGCCAACTACAGATATACCATGTACATTACTTATAAAATTTGTGAATATTTGTGCATACTGTGAGGGCCTTATTAAAAATAAATATTTTTTATGGCTCCCCTGTGGCTGCAATAATAGCAATTATGATTTTTGTTTTCTGCAGCAGGCGTTCCAGATGATTCTTATGAAGTGCATATGTAAAGAATGTCTCAGAGCTCACACATGACCTCCCCAGCTAAGACTCATTCATTTTTGGAGATCTTGGACAGATATAATACCACAAATGCCTCAAATGTGCTGGGTGGGGACCAAAGGCTGTCAATATGTTTAATGCTGCTTTAAAAGAAGCTGCAAAACAGTTTAAGGAAAACTCAAGTAGAACATAAATTCCTAATCCAGCTGAAAGCAAACAGCAGGGAATCCAGGTGGCAGCATCTACATCAGTGAGCCAGGGGTCCCAATTCTGTGGGCAGCCTGATATGAACATACCGTATTTATCGGGGTATTGCGTGCTCCGGCGTATAGGGCGCACCCCTAATTTTGACCCCTTTTTCCTGTAAAAAAAAAATTTTATTACATTTTACTACTTACAGTTTTGGTGTCTTGCCCGGCGTCCATCGGCGGCCTCGTCCGGTCCGTCGTCCGTCTGCGGCCTCGGTGGTGTCCTCCCTGTCCTCTCGGCTTCTCCCGCGCTGTCTTCATGGCGAATCCCCACTTCCCGCGCTCAGTTTGAAGCCTCCACCGACGTATACCGAGCGCAGAACACTTGCGTATTTTCGGCCAGGCTCGGCTTCTCACGCATAAACGTCACAGAGCGTGACTACGAGTGAAGCCGAGCCTGGCCGAATGTACCCGAGTGTACTGAGCTCGGTATATTGCGGCGCAGGCATTCAAACTAGGCGCGGAAAGCGGGTATTGGCGTATATCGCGCACCCACGATTTTGCCCTGAATTTCAGGGCAAAAAAGTGCGCAATATACATCAATAAATACGGTACTTAAAACTGAAGTTTGATCTGCTTATTTTTCTTGGCTTCTCCTCCCCCCATCATCAACATGAAACAAAACCTTTCTATTTTCCCTTCAGATTTTATTTTAGTCATAGTGGTGTCATCACTGAGTCTCTGTGATTCCCTTTGCAATTCAGGCAGATCGTGGCTAATGGGAGGGGCCAGCAGGGTGCTAGACATAGCTTCCTGATCATAGGTTTGTGCAGCCTATTGCAATAGGGTGTGCACCCCAAAACTCAAACACACATGCATGTGTATGTGTCTGCATATATATGACCCCGAAACATTGATCTCCCTGCCGGCACAGTGAAAGAGAAGAGCATAGACACTTCTCTTATGGCAGAGCAGGTAAGAGGTAGATCTTTCCCATGTTCCTGCTGCTACCTCGAGCAATATTACTAATGCGCATGGGGTGATTAGGGTGTGCCTGGGCACACCCGGCACACCCTGTGCACACGCCTATGTTCCTGATAACATCACAGCATGCTGTCTCAGTACACCACTTGGAGGCCCCATCCCTGATAAAAGCAGTACACTGGCCCTTGGGGGGATTTATGCAAATATCAAAATGCTTTGATGACTGGATGTCAGTCTGGAGGAGTGGGATTTCCTAGGCCGCTGTATTTGCATACAAACTACACTCATTCTCAGGTCAATAAATTCGCCCTTCCTCTCTGGCTGCTCTGTTGCCAAAGATTCTCCCCCTGCAGGCAGACTCCTCCCACACTGTGCAGAATAAATCTTTACTGCCCAGACAAAAAATACACCCTGCACTGGCAAAATTCGATTTTCAAAATTATCAAACACTGTAGTAACTCTTTCCTGTATGCACAAACCAGAAAATCCATAGAAACAACCCTAAATTCACAGTCTTCTATTAGTTGCTATCGGTTGGGCGATGGCAGCATGCACCACAGGGACATCCCCATCCTCATAACTGCAGTCACACAGTAAAGTCCCAAACCGGGTCCTACTCCTAGTACTTCAGGAGTGAAGATCTCACTGGCCAGGACTTCAGACAGTGCCTTCCCATACAATTTTATTTTATGTCTTTCCCAGACCCTCAGGTCCACTCCTTCTGAGGTCTAGACTGTAGCCCAAATCCTCTCCATGCCTTTAGCCCAGCTTCTGCTGAGGCCCAGACTGCAATCCTTTACTTAGTAATGCTGTCTCCAGGGGCAGCAGCCCCAGTAGAACTGGAATCCTCCCTGGAGAAGAAAGAACACTTTGGCAAGTCCTCCCAAATACCTCCTCAGCCAACTTCTGTATGCCTCTTTCCATTGATTGGCTGCAGCATAATAAATATTCATGCTTGTCATTGGACTATCCCTGCCCTGTATTCTGGAAGCTTCTTCCAGACTCGGCAGGTGGAATAAAACATCCAACCTAGAAACCCTGACCTGCATGCTTTGGCCAATCACAGCGCGATCTGCTGCAAGATCTATAATTGGCCAAAGGAAAGGTGCCTTTGGCTAATCATTGTTCAGGGAGCTCCCCCCTATCCTGTTCTGAGCCATGACTAAGCACTGACATGCGACAGTGCGAAACATGTCGGCTGTCCCCCTCTGTGGCTGCGTTTTGTTTTGTATGCCGACTTTTATTGAATAAAGACAACTTTTTGAAGTTCTTTTTGAGTGCGGCTGTCCATCATCTCCCCATTCTCTACATTTGCCTTGTGCATTGCCAGCACCTTGGTTTCCTGAGAGGTTCCTTAATTGCTCACAAGACTCACCTGGAGCGGTGACTCCTTTCCAACCTAGAAACCCTGACCTGCATGCTTTGGCCAATCCCAGCGCGATCTGCTGCAAGATCTATAATTGGCCAAAGGAAAGGTGTCTTTGGCCAATCATGGCTTAGGGGGCTCCCCCCTATCCTGTCCTCCAGCCTGCATGCTCGGATAAGGATCTAGTATAGATTATGGGTGGCCCACGCCTATTTTTCTTAAACTTTGGTGTTAAGTTCCCCTTAAAATCCATACCAGACCCAAAGGGCCTGGTATAGACTGGGGGGGGACCACACCAATTTTTTCCTTGATTTTTATTAATATTGCCAGGAGCCAGCAATACATTATCTATCAATCCCATTACAATTTGATAAGGTTAAAACATTAGAACATCCTGCTGTTGAAACTTTGTTTTGAAACCGAGGTATATCAATATGGTGCAGGTGTTCTCACCACATCTCACCCTCATCTAAAACATTCATGCGCTCCCTGTGGTCATAAGGGATAATGTTAATGTGTTATAGTGTTATGACCACAGGGGGTGCGTGAATGTTTTAGTCTTTTTGTGATCCTGTTCTCCTTTTGGTCTGGTTTCACAGTGAGGCTTGGAGTGTTTCTTTTCAGTGTCTTTTAACTTTCAAACAACTCGTGCCACCTCTGTGCTCACAGAACTCTCACCTCACAATACAGTAGATGTAATGATGCTTTTTTTTATGTTAGTTCATCAGGCCAATTTTCAGCTTTCAGTGCTGCCACGCTTTGAATGACAATTGCACAGTCATGCAACACTGTACCCATATGAAATTTTTATCATTTGTTTCACACCAATAGAGCTTTCTTTTGGTAGTATTTAATCACCACTGTGTTTTTCACTTTTTGCTAAACAAACGAAAAAATTCCCCAAATCTTTTTTCTTTTTTTTATAGTTTGTTATAACATTTTGCAAATGGGTAATTTTTCTCCTTCACTGATATGTGCTGATGAGGTTGCACTGATGAGCACTTATAGGCTGCACTAATGGGCACTGGTGAGGTGCCACTGATGGACACTGATAGGTGGAACTGATGGGCACTGATAAGGTGACACTGGTGGCCACTGATGAGGCTGCACTGATGGGCACTGATAGGTGGCACTGATGAGCCCTGAACGGTGGCACTGAAGGACACTAAGAGTTTGCACTGATAGACAGCACTGATAGACGGCACTGATGGACACTGATGAGCACTGATAGGCACTGGTAGATGGCAATGATGGGCACTGATAGGTGACTCTGATGAGGAGGTACTGATTGGCAGCACTGATGAGCACTGATAGGTGGCACTGATGAGCACTGATTGGCAGCACTTGTGGGCACTGATTGGCAGCACTGGTGGGCCTGCACTGATAATCAGTGCCCTGGTTATCAGTGCCAATGCCCTTTTAACACAAGCCGGTTATCGGCTTTCTATTTCTCTCCTTACAGCTGACAGCTGACGGACTCGGCGATCACAGAGTGTACCTGTAACAGAATGGCCCGTGACACCCAGAGACTTTTGAAGGATGGGGGGTACTCCTGTGCCAGCGTCACTAATGACTCTTGGGTCTAGGGTCATCCTGTGCCCCTTTTGGGCATAGGGTGACTGAGAAATATTAATTATAAATTACATGAGATGGGACATTACTGAAAATTCATGTTTTTAAGGATATCTTGGAATATTACAAGTTGTTAAAGTCTGACTCCAAATGGAGTGTTTTCATTCAATGGGGGGACACATGCTTTTGAGGTGTTAATTGCATCTGCTCCTAGACATTCCATTGTGTGATGCTAATACTGTTTTGTGTCCATTGTGCTAATTAGGTCTGCTCCTAAGACCTGTTCATTGTGTATGCTAATGACACTGTGGTGATGTGGATTGTGACTTGTCAAGCTGTATGCTGAGTTAGGCTGTCTGGATAATGACTAATAATTAACTCAACTGAATGTCATTGTCTAAGAGAAGGTGTATTGAAGCCCCCCCATTGTGTGATGTGTGGGTGGAGTGTGTCTTTGTCCCTGTGATTAACTGTAACATGCTTGTACTGTATATAAGAAAGCTAGATACCATTAAAAGTATTCATTCATACATTTTGGAACCAGTAACAGAGCTGTGCTTGAGTCTCGTTATTCTGGGAAATGGAATGGATCGTGTCTGATGTCTGTCGGACTGTCGGATAACCTGTTGTGGGGCGATGGAATGGGAATATCGTAAACGGTGGTGACCGTTACAGTACCAACCGCCCGCTGCAGGTGGCTTGCGACCAGCCCAATCAAGGGAGGATGTCCATGGACACCCTCCAGTAAACTAAGCCCAAACTGTAGCCACCTTTCGGCTATAACGCGGACAGGGAGTAGTAAAACTTCTACCTAACTCACCTCCAGCTCATGTGAGGGAAAGATCAAAGAAAGCCTTTAGTGTAGTATGTAACTTACATACACTTTATTAAAAGAAGAATGCCATTAACAATGTTAAAACTTATGAAAATGCAATAAAAAAATTAGGTACCAAAAACAGAGTCAGATGTAGACTGGAAGTGACGCACGCAGAAACGCATCCCAGTACCTCTGGGCATTTTTTACTGGATTTTTTTAAGTTTTAACATTGCATGGTGGGTAGCACACAATAACACATATTAACAGCTTTAGATACTATGGCCCGGATTCTTAAAGCACTTACGCCGACGTATCTTTATATACGCTGCGTAAGTGCACAGATGCGCCGTCGTATCTATGCGCCTGATTCCTAATGCAAGATACGCCTGAAATGTGGCTTCATCCGACCGACGTAAGTTTCCTACGCCGTCGGAGCCTGGGCGCATATTTACGCTGGCCGCAAGGAGCGCTTCCATTGATTTAGGCGTCGAATATGCAAATGACCGAGATACGCCGATTCACAAACGTACTTGCGCCCGTTGCAGTAGTATACGCCGTTTATGTAAGGCGTACGTCCGGCGTAAAGTTATTTCACCTATAGGAGGCGCATCCCATGCAAAGGTATGGACGACGGAACAGCAGTCGTATTTTACATTGTTTACGTAGGACTACGTGAATAGGGCTGGGCGTAGGTTACGTTCAGTGATTCGACGTATCTTAGGCGTTAGGTCCGACGTGATTCTGAGCATGCGCACTGGGAATCGTCCACGGGACGGTGCATGCGCCGTTCGTTCGGCCATTCATTTGCATGGGGGCACGGTTCATTTAAATGGATCGGGCCCACTTCCTTCCTACTTTGAATTAGGCGGGCTTACGCCGGCCAATTTACGTTACGCCAGAGCAACGTTGGGAGCGAGTGCTTTGTGAATACTGTTCTTGCCTCACTGATTTACGTTGGCGTAGCGCATATGAGATGCGCTACGCCGGTATAAAGATGCGCCGCTTTAAGTGAATCCCGGCATTACTGTATAGTATTCTCCACTTCAGGTGACTCAAATGTTTTTAGCATTTGTAACCCAAAATGGCATAGATTCTCTAGCAGAATGCATGTAAGTCATAAAGTGTGTCCACTGGTTGTTGGTACTTCCATGTCTGGAAAAGATTTATTCTAAAACAATAGAAAAAAAAGAGAAATGATCTATGAGGTGCAGTAACAATTAGGCCCCATACTCACGAGCAAACATGTCTGCTGAAACTGGCCCGCAGGCCAGTTTCAGCAGACATGTTTGGTCGTGTGTGGGCGCGAGCGGGCCGAATTCCAGCAAACATTTGCCCGCCGGGCCTTTTCCCAGCAGACAAATATTCCTGGACTTGTTTTAAAACAGTCCGCTGGAATTCTGCCCGCTCGGACATGTACGGTCGTCAGTACAGACCTACCGTACATGTCCAGGCGCCCGCCGTCCCTCGCATGCGTCGAATGACTTCGACGCATGCGTGGAAGCATTTTAAAGGCGGGCCGCCCACGTCGCCGCGTCATTGTCGCCGCGACACCGCGTCATCGACGCGGCGACACCGCGGACACGCCCCGCGTATTGTTTACGCGCGGACTTCTGTACGATGGTGTGTACAACCATCGTACAGAAGCCCTCTGGCAGACATGTATGGTGAAAACGGTCCGACGGACCGCTTTCACCATACATGTTTGGTCGTGAGTACCCGGCCTGAGATAGCAGTGCATCAGAAATCATCATTCATTCACTTGACTACAGAAAAGTAACTGCACTTTGCACTTGATAATCATTTGTTGCACTCCTCTGCTGCATACAATATATGAGTGTTTGTATATATACACCTGTCAGACGTAACTTTATGACCACCCACTTAATATTGAGTAGGTCCCCCATTTGCTGCCATATGAACCCTTACCCGTTGAAGTATACAAGCCACTAGACCAGTGGTTCTCAACCTGGGGGTCGAAGAACGAATTGCCAGGGGTCACTGAATCCTGGGCTGTTCCTGAAGCCCACGCTGCTCTCCAAGTGTTTTTGTGGCCGCCCAGCAGGGCTGTTCCTGGAGCCCACTCAGCCTCTTCGCAGTTGCCTATTCAGTTCATGGCATGGCTGGCTGGGGGGCAGAGATTAGAGGTCAGCTCACTGGTGAGGAATGTGAAGAGGGAGGGGCTGGAGGAGACCCTATCTCCTGATTTGGGCATAGGTGTCACTGCTCCAAGATACCACAAAGTCGAAGACACAGTGAAGCCGGAGACACAGTGAGTAACACTACCTGTGATTATAGTTGCCATTAAAAGTCCCCACTACAGATCTCAGATCAGCAGATGACCTTGATCAAGAGTACCTACATTGGCTAATCAGAACTCCCCCAGCACTGCCACTGATCCAAACTCCCTACCAGCAATGCCACTCATCCCACCCCCACCAAGGATTAAGAGAAAGAATAAAAATAGAGAATACATGGAAGGGAGAGGAAAAGAGGGGGAGGAACGAAGAAATATGGAAAGAAATAATAATGAAGATGGCTAGAGAGAGGGATGGGGGAAAAAAGCAAGAAATTAGTATAAAGATAGATGAAAGGGAAAGTAAGGAGAACAAAGAAAAAGAGTGGTACATCCTAAAATGTACCATAAGGGGTTTTAATACCGTACGAGTGGAAGGCACTAGTGTTGCTCACGAATATTCGTATTGCGAATATTCGGCTCGAATATGGCATATTCGAGTATTCGCGATATATTTCGAATTTCGCGGTGAATATTCGCTATTCCGAATATTCGCATTTTTTCAATTTTATTTTTAAAACAGATCACATCCTATCGACGTCTAAAAGCATTGCTGGTATGATAAGAGACCCTGGGCCGAGTAGCTAAGCTGAGGCGATCCTTTTATGTTGCCGAATATAAAAAAATTGCGAATTTTCGCTAATGCGAATGCGAAAATGATTGCGAATTTTCGATAACTGTGGTAGGAGAAGTCTGATTGTCTCTGATGCAAAAGGGGGGGGGGGCTTTGTGTATGTTTCTGTTATGAATATTTGTATGTTTGATATTATTTTTTTTTGTAAGAAGGAAAAAATTGCGCATACCTTAAAAAAAGGGGAGAATACAGCAGCAACTCAAAAATGTTATACAACATAAATTAATACAAGACAGAAAATGGAGTCGCTCTACAAGAATAAAAAATATGTCTAGTGACAAGACATGTGGGCAAATTATAAAATAAGCAAGCACAAATAACTTGTGAAATGCACAGTGAAACAAATATATAAAGAAATATAGTCCCAATAATAGAAAAATAATCTTTCATAAAAATGTCTTTGATATGTGAAGTGAAAAAAAGTCCAAAGCATGCAGCATGAACGTGTTCAATCTTCAAGGTGTTTGATTGACAAACGGCTGTGACAGATGGATAGAGTAAAGAATCACCACCAATGCAAAACACTTTTTATTTTCTATTGTAAAATATCACGAATATTCTGAGCCAATCAGAGTGCTCCTTCCGCATTTGCCGAATATTCGCAATTATTTTGTATTGTAAAATATCAAGAATATTCTGAGCCAATCAGAGTGCTCCTTCCGCATTTGCCGAATATTCGCAATTATTTTGTATTGTAAAATATCAAAAATATTCTGAGCCAATCAGAGTGCTCCTTCTGCATTTGCCGAATATTCGCAATTATTTTGTATTGTAAAATATCAAGAATATTCTGAGCCAATCAGAGTGCTCCTTCCGCATTTGCCGAATATTCGCAATTATTTTGTATTGTAAAATATCACGAATATTCTGAGCCAATCAGAGTGCTCCTACAGCATTTGTCGAAATTGCGCAGTAAATATCGCATTCGCATTTTGCGAAATTTTTGAAAAAATATCAAGAATATTCTGAGCCAATCAGAGTGCTCCTACCGCAGTTATCGAAATTTCGCAATTATTTTCGCATTCGCAATAGCGAAAATTCGCAATCATTTCATTTCGATAAAATATCACGAATATTCGAATTTAGCGAATATATCTCGAATATTCGACTATATATTCGATATATATCGCGAAATCGAATATGGCGTATTCTGCTCAACACTAGAAGGCACTCAAGGAGCGCTAAATGTCTGTGGGTTAGGGGACAAATTACTTGTCTTGCCTAGGGTGCTGACAACCCACACTACGACAATAAGTTTTCTGTTAGGGGTCCCCAGAACTTTATGTTATCAAGGGGTCACGACACTAGGGAGGTTGAGAACCACTGCACTAGACCTTTGAAGGTATGCAGTGGTATCTGTCACCAAGCCAGCAGTAGCAGATCCTTTAATTCCTGTAAGTTGTGAGGTGGGAACTCTCCAATGATTAGATTTGTTTTTCTAGCACATCCCATAGATACTCACTTAGTTTGAGATCTGGAGAATTTGGAGGCCAACTCCTCAATCTAATTGTTGTGTTCCACAAACTATTTCTGAACAACTTTTGTAATGTGGCAGGGCACATTATCCTACTGAAAGAGGCCACTGTCATCAGGTAATACTGTTTCCACGAAGGAGTGTACTAAGTCAGCAACACTGTTAATGTAGATGGTACGAGTCAAGTAACATCCACAGGAATGGCAGGACCCAAGGATCACACTGTCTTTTTCCCATACTGCATCCTGGTGCAAGTAATGCGCACACACACCCAACCATCCACATGATTTAAAATAAAATGTGTCCACAAGGTTTTGGAGAGTGTCTATGGGAATATTTGACCATTCTTCTAGAAGCACATTTGTGAGTCAGGCACTGATGTAGCACAAGAATGCCTGGCTCACAGTCTCCTCTCAAATTCATTCCAAATACCTATGGTATATTGAGAAATAAATAAATATAATCAACATAAAACCATCTGGATTTAGAGAGTCGTGGGTGGTAAATGAATTCTATGAAGTCGCCTACGCGTTTCGCCGTGGGGCTTCTTCAGGACGAGACAAGTAGGATTTTTTGATAATAATTAAATATTGTTTCAAAATCTGATGCATCACGGTAGGTGCATCCATCCAAGACACTCCGATCGTATAGGGAGTATGCACAATTATTGTGGAAATATTTAAATGTCGCATTTTATGGTGCCAAAAGTGGTCATCAATAATCCAAGCTTTATTCATCTATGGTAGCAGTTCCACGATGTAAAAGAATGGACAGTCAGATCCAAAGCCAAAAAGACATATGTGGACGGGGTATATACAGCAAAAACAGAAACCCCTTATTCTGAATATCCCTGTGAGGGACTTAGAACTGGGGCAGGTAGTCGCTCAAAACATACATAAAAGTATCCGAAGCTGACTTCAGGCTGGTAGCAAATCCTGATCAATAGAGACCATCTACTCAGGTGCTTAATTGTACAGCGACGACCAAGTATGCCCCAGGGTCACAGCCTGTACTTTTGACAATATATTGAGTGTGTATGTATATATATATATATATATATATATATATATATATATATATATATATATAAAATATGTACAGTACAGTTACAAAAAGTGTATGTTTACCGTTTTGCCCAGCAGCACTAGAATTGTATAGAACACAAAAATCTATTATGGACTGTTCGTGCATATATAACAATAGCTCCTGTGTATCGCTCCTATTATTATTCATTATATATGTAATTAAGTCTGGTAGTGTCTGCCAAACAAAACAACTACAGGCATATGAAGCAACTGCTCTATGTATCTAGCGTTTGTGTTTCAGACGAATACATATGCAGTTTTAATAATATCTAGAATCAAGCAAACACTAGTAATCGACTAGTAGGCTGTCTAGTGCAGTAAAACAGGAAAAATCTAAGAGTTTGTGTGGAGGGTGTTAAAGATAGATCACCCACCATACTGTTAAAGAACAACTCCAGACAGCATGCAAAGTCATTGTGCAAACTGCAATTGCTATGCAGGAAATATTATGAGTTTGTGAAAGTCCGAAAGCTGACACCGTAAGCCCAAATTCACATTTTGTTTATTGTTGCTAAAGCTGGCTTTAACTAGTACATTTTCAAATAAACATTCATATCCTTGTACATTCAATGACTGGATAAATACCGTTCGAAAGTACATAACAATTTCAATTGCTTTAACATTTTATTTGGGGATTGAATTTCATTTCCCAAATAAAAAACACAAACAATTTCTGTTAGAAATTATTTTTTTCCATCCTGTTCCTTTGAATTTCCTCGTTACTATGGTCACAAAAATGAATATTGATTTTTATCCCACTAATGATTAGAAAACGAACAGTCTTAAAAGAAAAATCTTGAACAAAATTTGACTATTGTAGAGCCAGCTTAAAGTGGAGGTTCCATTAAAAAAACAATTTTGCTTTAAACTGTAGCTTACGACTAAAAAAAAGATTTTTTTTTTTTACTCATCTGGAAATGCCTGTTGCTATGTGGTCCAACGAAATCTGCCTTTGAAACCACCTAGGATTCTGACATCTCCCTCTAATGCTCCTGGGGAATGTGTGTCATCATTTCCCAGGATGCAGTGCGCTGTCCAATTATCACTCCCCATCCAAGACTTCCAGGAAGTAAGTGCCTGTAGGCTTCACAATGCCCACAAGCAAAATGACAACGGTGTAGATATAGTTTTATAAACTATCTTTTTTGAATATCTATGCGGATCGGCGGCGGATTGTAAAATAGTAAGTGACCGGATTTATATTATAAAAACGCAGGATGAAAGGACATACATTTAAAAAATGTTAATTGTGGTTGGAACTCCGCTTTAAAGCTAGCCACAAATCAAAATTGAGCCAGTTAAGCAGGGACAGGCAGAATGTTTATGGAATGCTAGGCAGAACTTAAAGGGGTTGTAAATGTAAAAAAAAAAAGAATTCCCTAAATAGCTTCCTTTACCTTAGTGCAGTCCTCCTTCACTTACCTCATCCTTCCATTTTGCTTTTAAATGTCCTTATTTCTTCTGAGAAATCCTCACTTCCTGTTCTTCTGTCCACTAACACACAGCTCCTTTCTCTATCTGCAAAGTAGAGAGCGTCCTGACCCTCCTGCTCGCCCCCTCCCCCCTCAAGAGGCTTTCTGTGTGTAGTTACAGACAGAAGAACAGGAAGTGAGGATTTCTTAGAAGAAATAAGGACATTTAAAAGCAAAATTGAAGGATGAGGTAAGTGAAGGAGGACTGCACTACGGTAAAGGAAGCTATTTAGGGAAAACATTTTTTACCTTAACAACCATTGCAGTGGCGGCCCACCCATAGGGGCGCCCGGGCGCCGCCCCCCCCCTCCTGTAGTCATTAAAAAAAAAAAAACCAGGCCCTTTAAGGCTTTTAAAATTTGTTCTGCAGCGCCGCGCAAATAACATACACTCATGCATTGCATGAGTGTATGTTATTGTGGCCAGCCTAGTCAGATAACCGGACATAGGGTGCCGGTTATCTGAATAAGGACAGCTGGTTGCCTGTGCGGAAGTGCCTATCAGAGCCAGCGGCTCTAATAGGCTTCCGAGTACAGCCCTTCAGCTCCCGGATGTCTTATCCTCGGAACGTATGGGGCTACGTCCCTTGGATAAGACTGACGGCCGTCTCAGCCAATCAGGTTCACTGATTCTGGTTATCAGTAACCTGATTGACTGAAGCGTCATTGAGGGCGGCAGAAGACATCGAGGGACCATGGAAGGAGGATGGCGAACCCCAAAAAGGTAAGTGCCGGGCGGGGGGGGGGGGGGAATCTGACAGGCAGCATTTTACAGGGGACAATTGATGTGGGCACAGTGGGGCGGCGAATAACAGATGTCTGAGCTCGGAGTCAGTGTTTTCCTGCGTGTGATACTTTTTACATAACCAAACTTTATGAAAACTGTGGGGAAGGAATAATCAGAGTGTGTAAGCTGACGCCAAAAACGCAGATGTGAGGCAGATTCCAGAAGATGTTACCTTGAGCCTGTGTTCCGTGCGTAATATTCCTGCTGGCATTTTTAGAGTTCCCCAACATCAGAAATCACAGGGAGCCATACAGATGACGGGAAATGCTTATGTTATGGGGATCTCCAAGGTCCCAAATCAGCAAAACACAATTGGAAAACAGATTCAGCAAAATATGCAGGTGGAAGATGTACTTCATCTGTCTCGTCTCATAGCACTTTGGTATATTACATTACTTTCCAAGCTTAAAGAGGACTAGAGTATACCCTCAACTGTCTTTACTATAGTGAGTAATACATATTTCTGACTCATAGGGACTGAGCTTAAAGGGGAATTTCATTTCATATTTCAGCATGAAATATGTTGCGTGTGTGTGATATCCCTTCAGTCCACTGGGGACAATTGATGTGGGGACAATTGATGTGGGCACAGTGGGGACAATTGATGTGGGGACAATTGATGTGGGCACAGTGGGGACAATTGATGTGGGCACAGTGGTAACAATTGATGGCATGGCACAGTGGCTGCGTTTAATGGCACAGTGGCTGCGTTTGGCATGGCACAGTGGTGACAATTGATGGCACAGTGGCTACGTTTGATGGCACAGTGGCTGCGTTTGGCATGGCACAGTAGCGACAATTGATGGCACAGTGGCGACAATTGATGGCATGGCACAGTGGTGACAATTGATGGCATGGCACAGTGGCTGCCTTTGATGGGCACAGCGGCTGCCTTTGATGGGCACAGTGAGGCTGCAATTGTCTTTTTTTTTTTCATTTGTTTGCGCCCCCCAAATATTTTGAGCCACTGCCTTTAATAATCAAACTTTAAATTTAATAAAATTTACAACACAGTACTAATATGTGTGGATTTTATATATATTTATCAAAATACTGGAATTGTAATATTACAACAATAACAATATATTTTGTAGCTTAGCTACTAAAGCTCAAGCTAATCATAACATAACATAAAGTCCCTTTACAAAGAAAAGGACAAAAACCTCATAATATGAGCCGCGACAAGGGAGGGAGGGATGTGTTTCTTCTCTTGATCCCCGCCGAATGTGCTTGTTGTGACACATTTTTCTCTCTTTTATAGGTCCCAACTTTCGACAAGGACAATTACTACCCTTTAATCCAATCACATTCGGGGTGGGTGGGGGAATCCCTCCCGTGGAGCTATTGTATTCTGACAGTGAGGAGGCTTCCCCACTGTCACAATACACTCATCGGCACTTCTGTCTGTAGCCGGTCGCAATGATTGAACATTGCAACACCTGCTTCACCTCCTTTTCCAACAGCTTGGTTGTACAGAAGTCTATCAAAAGATCGACTTCAGTACAACCAACTTGCTTATAGATGGATTGGAATTCGGCTGGTCCCAGCTAAAGGGGATGAACTTTGACCAATTTCTGGTCAGCTTAAGAGTAATCAAGGCTTTCAGAGTGCCTCTGGGAAGAACTGTATGCTCTTATCAGTACATCTCCGAATCCATCGTCCTTGAAAACAACAGGTATCTGCAAGCAATGCTTCTAGGAGATTGCACTGGGGTAGACAGGGTCATTAAATTCCCTGGTGTGCTTGATGGTACTGGTCATTCGTGTTATGCTGCCTTGAAATGGATCAAAATGGATCTGGTTCAGCAGGGAACGGACAAATTTCAATCCATCTATCGCTGTTTCTGTTCAAGAGCATTCAAATGATCTGATGAGGCCTGTAGAGTCAATGTTTGGCTTTAAGTGTTACTAAACCAACAACTGTAAAATCAGTCTGTATATGCAGTAAAGCATGCTTGTTATACTAACTGTGGAACCTAAGGGGTCAATCCTTTGCATTGTGTATAAAGGCTGTTTGATCCTGTCTCTCTGATCCTCCTCTTCTTCCACTGTCTGCCAGTGGACGGTCTGCATATGCTTAGTTTGCTGTGTATTGCTGTAGAGTTTTTACTTTTGCATGTGATCAGCACTGTCCAGAAATGTCCAGACAGAGGGTCAGGGGAGAATGAGAGCTCATCCTTCAAGGTATACTAAGAACTGATAGAAGTCACAAGACTGATATATACTGCTGACGAGAAAAGGTATTTATCAGTTTATATTTACAAAAAAACAATGCATTTCCATGTTTTTTTTTTTTCCTTTACAACTCCTTTAAGTTCTGCAGGTTAGTTACTTTTGCCTGTTACAGTGGGCTCCAGTAAGCAGTATGGAAAGGTTAATCCTTGATTTTGAATATGTATCTTACCCAACCAATCCCTGAAGTCCCTGTTCAGAGGTATGGTTTGGGAAGTAAATATTTGGATCACCTTTCCAAAATGTTCTCTCTTTTCCTCGGCTCTATGAGGAGAGGCCTTTGTTAGAGGATTACTGCTTGGACCTTGCCTCAGCCTGGGTATGTGCAAGAGGCACACAGACTCTGCTGGAGGACTTAAGCTCTCTACTGGAATGGATATCTGCACAAAGTCAGGCTGGAGAAGGATCTTCTTGCTGAAGAATGTTGCAAAGGAGATAGACAAAAGCTACCATCTGGACTATACTTAAGGAATCATTGCCCAAAATTCAATGTCTCTTACTCATTCTAAAATGATCAGCATCCTGGAAAAGGATACTAAAGTATTTCTAATAAGCTGGACCTCCATATGACCACAGTTTAACAAAAGTAATGATGTTAGTGCTGGTTACCTTATGTGTGGGTTTTTAGTCAGGTGCAGTCTAGACCTCCCACTGTACCACTCACGTTTGATCCCCTATGACCTTCTATGGTCAACAGGGGAACAGCTGTCCGATTGGATGCTGGTGGTCCTGTGACCTCATACTGGATCAGGGCAGTGTATTTAAGACACTGGCCCCAGGATTTAGTGCACATTTTGCAAGTGATGAGAGTGGGAACAGGTTCCCCATCTGTCAAGGAAAGTGTACAGAGGTGTGGAAAGGTTTTGGACGGGTAGGGACAGTGCAGGGACTACGCCTGCCTCATCTTCAGGAAGCCTCCCCTTTGGGTGTGGACCAGCCAGACCACATTCCCGTGCCTCATTGCAGACACTGTCGGCATCATCCAAGACTACCAAACGCTGTTACTGTTTCTAAGTGGCTCCGGATGGTTGTGCCTGTCCCCCGGACCTAGTTGTATTTTTTTTTTGGAACTTTCTACAATATACTGCTCTTGTCTATATCAGATGTTTTCTGCCCGCAGCACCACGCCTGCACTTTGCTCACAGGCTTAGGGCGGCAATGCAAGGTTTGAATCACAGTCGGTTCAGCAGGAACCGGCCAAGATTTGAACCATTAATGTGCAGGCTGAATGTAAAAAGTTGATTGATCGATCAACTTGGGTACAACTTACAATTACTTTCCAACCACCTCCCAGCTATGCAGCAAGGTAGGTGGATGGAGTAAAATGGTATTGGGTTTTGCTGCCTTGGACCATGATGCTGTTCTATCAATAGATTTCTGGTTTTACCCAGTGGCGGCTGGTGCTCAAAATTTTTGGGGGGGCGCAAAGGAAAAAAAAAATTGCAGTCTCACTGTGCCCAAACGAAGCCATTGTTCCATGCCATCAAACGCAGCCACTGTGCCATCAATTTGCACCACTGTGCCATGCCATCAAATGCAGCCACTGTGCCATCAATTTGCACCACTGTGCCATGCCATCAAATGCAGCCACTGTGCCATCAATTCGCACCACTGTGCCATGCCATTAAATGCAGTCACTGTGCCATGCCATCAAATGCAGTCACTGTGCCATCAATTCGCACCACTGTGCCATGCCAATAAACGCAGTCACTATGCCATCCATTGTCACCACTGTGCCATGCCATTAAACGCAGCCACTGTGCCATGCCATTAAACGCAGCCACTGTGCCATCAATTGTCACCACTGTGCCCTTTAATGGTCGACGCTGTGCCAATGGTCACCGCTGTGCCAATTGTCCCCACTGTGCCCTGTAAATTGCTTTCCCCCCCCCCCGCCCGGCACTTACCTTTACTGGAGTCAGGCATCCACGTCTCACAATGTCTTCTCCCGCCCTCGATGACTGACAGGCGTCTCAGCCAATCAGGTTACCGGTAGCCAGAACCGGCCAACCTGATTGGCTGAGACGTCTGTCATCTTATCCAAGGGGCGTACAGTCTGTGCGCTCCGAGAATAAGCTTCTGGGACCCGAGGGCTGTATTGGGAAAGCCTATCAGAGCTGTTGGCTTTGATAGACATTTTCGTACAGTCAACCAGCTGGCGTTATTCAGATGGCCGGACATGAGCGCCGACCATCTGAATAGCAGTGGCGATAATAACATAGATTCGTGCAATGCATGAATCTATGTTATTAGACTTAGTGGCTGTGAGAGCCAGAGGGGGCGGCGCTCCAGCGCCCTACATGGACGAACCGCCACTGATTTTACCTATAAAATGTCTAAATCTTTGTGAAGTTATTGGTGTGATGGAGTTGATAAAATGATTATTTTGTGTTTATGTTATTATGTTATGCTTTCTTTTTTATATTGTTTTATTTCTTTTATTTCTTGATCTATATATATAGGTGTATTACAATACTGTTGTTTTCCTTGAAAAGAGTCATTATAGAGTTAAATCTCAGCCTGGAAGGAAAACTGAAGACAGATGGCCCCTTCTACTCCTTACTCCAAACTCCCCCCTTTCTGCCCCCTCCACCGAAGAAGCAAAATGGCGATTGAGTGTGGAATGTGAAGCAGCGTGGCAAGAATTTACGTCACAAGAAAAGGAGGCCATATATGGACTAGCGAATCAGTTGTACTCATATAAATGATGTCACTCTGTCTATAAAGCCAATAAAGGTTCTGCCTCTCTGTCTCTTGACGTTGGGATGGTGAAGGATGTAGACTGTATCTCTCTCTTGTCTGCGTGCTTCACTATTATGAATTTGAATCAGAGGCAGAATGGTTACGCTCTGGAGTTGTGCCGTGGGGTATCCTTATCATTGGTACTTTTACAAAGATATTGGTTAATAATTTTATTAGTTCTTTTACACGTTGTACAAAATTTCCTAATTTTAACTGGCTGATTTCAATGTCCTTGAACTGGATTTTTCCTACTAATAATCCAGCATTTTATATGAAACTTAACAACACTGGGCTTATTCATAAATACTTTTTAAGCCTGCCAGCAACATATTGAACACAACATCCATTGTTTTCAGAGTGTTAACTGACATTATAGTGAAAGACAAGTCATTTTCACACTGCCTGGGGAAGTTATGCAGATATCTTCCTGAAAGCCCTGTCAACTTTTTGCAGCAAAACTGGTCATGGGAAAACAACCTGCAGTTACAAAGTGCTGAACTAATATGTCACAAAGTGCCCGGACAGGTTTGGTAGCTTTAGCAGCTCAGTCCCAAAGATGAAGAAGCAATAATGGCAAAGCATTTTTTTTTTTTTTTTGTCTCCGCTTTTTGTTTGTGCTTGTTTATTTTACAAAGATAATTATCCATGGACACTTTGATCCCAAAGGCTTTTGAACACCAGGAAAAAATAAATAAATATTATTGTTACCGGTAGATAAAACGACTCTGTGCTTCAGGTAGAACAATTACGTTCACTGGTGCAGGAAGTGTTGTAAAATAAATGGAAGATACATCACACAAATGTATAGATCACCAAAGAGATGTGCATCTCAAGAATGTAGATTCTTCCTATTGATTTTCCCACAACTGATTGACTGTAATGTTTAGTGATGTTTTATCAATTGAGGTTAATCACAAATGCATCACAACTTATTGTAATTAGGCAGTGCTGGATTTCCATCATCTAAGCATAAGAAAAAAGGGGATTTGAGCATGTACCCGCCCACTACCTATGATGATATCACATATGTACTCAGTTAGTCACTTCCCCCATTGGAGGAGTCACTGCCGTAGCCAATGCAATGCATACAAAACGAGAGGGTGTTGTCCAACAGAGGGATGAAGGAGATACCACTGAGGACAACAAAAGAGGGCTACTATGGCATGAACGGACACAAATATTATATAAAAAATATAATTTTATTGAATAATTACTGATCGTACAAAATAGACTGGGATATCAAAGGGACATAAATACCAACAAAGCTAATACGCTTAGTAAGGCAACCTACCAATAAGGCCGGACAATGCCACACTTGGGAACAAATTTCGTAGAGGTGTGACACAGGTACCACATGTAAACACAAACAATAGACAAACATAAAAACAACAATAAAGGCGATCCGGACGCCTAGTGGAGCGTTTCTGCTGAGGATTCTGGCCAAAAGCAGCCAAGTGAATTACCAATAAATTAGGTTGTAACGAATGATCAGCAGAAATGGCCCTGCAAGGGGGAACTAGATGAACCTGATAATGGCTGCACCATATGTGAGTCCTGTCATTCAAATAAGGACCCAATAGGGGTCAAATTAAGGGGAACCGTCCAGTGAGGATGACAGTTCCTGTGGGTTTGACAGCCTGTGAGGAAAAAATGGAAAAAACAAAAAAAGGGGTGTGTCACACCTCTACGAAATTTGTTCCCAAGTGTGGCATTGTCCGGCCTTATTGGTAGGTTGCCTTACTAAGCGTATTAGCTTTGTTGGTATTTATGTCCCTTTGATATCCCAGTCTATTTTGTACGATCAGTAATTATTCAATAAAATTATATTTTTTATATAATATTTGTGTCCGTTCATGCCATAGTAGCCCTCTTTTGTTGTCCTCAGTGGTATCTCCTTCATCCCTCTGTTGGACAACACCCTCTCGTTTTGTATCCATCATCTAAGCCTATAGGCCAGTGGTTCTCAACCTGGGGGTCGGGACCCCCTCGGGGGTCAAATGATGATTTGTCAGGGGTCACCAAATTCTGGGCAATTCCTGAAGCCCGCACCTTTTTTTGAAGCCACCCAGCAGGGCTGTCCCTAGAGCCCACAGCCGCCCACTCTGCCTCTTTGCAGCCGCCCATTCAGTTCACAACATGGCTGGGGGGGGGGGGCAGAGACTTTAGGTCAGGTGACTGGTCAGGAATGTGAAGTGGGAGACATAGTGAGTAACACTACCTGTGATTATAGTTCCCATTAAAAGTCCCCACTACAGTTCTCAGATCAGCAAATGACCTTGATCAAGAGCACCCATGTTGGCTGATCAGAACTCTCCCACCAGCACTGCCACTCATCCCAAATCTCCCACCAGCACTGCCACTCATCCCAAATCTCCCACCACCACTGCCACTCATCCCAAATCTCCCACCAGCACTGCCACTCATCCCAAATCTCCCACCAGCACTGCCACTCATCCCAAATCTCCCACCAGCACTGCCACTCATCCAAAATCTCCCACCAGCACTGCCACTCATCCCAAATCTCCCACCAGCACTGCCACTCATCCCAAATCTCCCACCAGCACTGCCACTCATCCCAACTCTCCCACCAGCACTGCCACTCACCCCAACTCTCCCACCAGCACTGCCACTCACCCCAACTCTCCCACCCCCACTGCCACTCACCCCAACTCCCCAACCCCAAGGAGTAAGGGAACAAATAAAAATAGAGATTACGTGAAAAGGAAAGCAAAAGAGGGGGAACACCAAATAAAAGGGAGAGAAAGATCAAGAGAGAGCAAGAAAGACGGCTAGATTGAGGGATGGGGAAACAAAAAGAAAAAGAAATTAGGATAGAGAGATAAAAGGGGAAAGAAAGGAGAACAAAGAGTGGTACATACTAAAATGTACCATAAGGGGTTTTAATACTTCACAAATGTAAGGGTTAGGGGCGCAAATTACTTGTTTTGCCTTGGGTGCTGACAACCCACGCTACGAATTTTTTTACTGTTAGGGGTTCCCATAACTTGGGAAATTTTATCAAGGGGTCACGGCACTAGCATGGTTGAGAACCACTGCTATAGGCACACAAGTAATTTCACTTTGCCGAGATCATCTTTAGTACAGACATTTCCTTGCTTTGCTGATCCTAACCTGATTTAGAATAATAATGATAATAATAATAATAATAATAATAATGTGTAATTTAGCTTATACAGTATGATATGTCTATTTCTACTAACTTTGGAAAAAATGTGTGGTCGATAAAGGATTAAGCCGCCTCTTTGGCTCTAGCACCTATACAGAAATGATTTGCCTAATGTACCTAATACTAAATCCGGCCCTGTAAGTGACACTATACTGGTAGGGATGTACACAAATTGGTCACTTTATTAGGTATACCTATCTAAATGTGGGTAGGGCTGCTTTTATCAGAGTAGCCTTAAATTTTTAAAGCATGGATTTAGCATGATGCTAGAATTGTTTCTTAGGCCTCGTACAGACGGGCAAACATGTACGATGAAAACGTCGCCGCGACGATGACGCGGCGACGTGCGCGGCCCTGGCAGTTCAATGCTTCCACGCATGCGTCAAAGTCATTCGACGCATGCGAGGGATGGCGGCCGCTCGGACATGTACGGTAAGTCTGTACAGACGACCGAACATGTCCGACGGGCAGGATTCCAGCGGGCATGTTTCTAGGCAAGCGCCGATTTAACTGCGAATGCGCCGCTGGCGAAATTTCCCAGTGCGCATGCTCCAAATGACTTCGCTAGGACGTCATTGTTTTCGGCGTTAACGTAAATTACGGCCATCCGTATTCGCGACCGACTTACGCAAACGACGTAAAAAAAACAAAATTAGACGCGGGAACGACGGCTATACTTAACATTGGCTGCGCCTCATAGAAGCAGGGGTAAGTATACGCCGGGAAAACCGCTACGTAAACGTCGTAACAACACTGCGTCGGGTCCGCGTACGTTCGTGAATTGGCGTATCTCGCTGATTTACAGTTTCTCAGTGTAAATCAGCGAGAACACAGTTACACCTGTCGGATCTTAGGCATATATATGCGTAACTGATTCTATGAATCAGGCGCATAGATACAACCGGCCTAATTCAGAGATACGACGGCGTATCAGGAGATACGACGGCGTATCAGGAGATACGACGGCGTATCAGGAGATACACCGTCGTATCTCTCTGTGAATCTAGCCCCTAGAGTCTAACAGACCTCAGATCTCTCCAAAAAGAGGACTTGTCACGGTCCATGCTATCACAAGGGATGCTGTTTATCCTTTATAATAGCAATAAAGTTGATAAACAAAATAAAGATACAATGTAAAAACAATAAAAAAATTAAAATACAAAATAAAATACAAAATTTTAAAGTGCTCCCACCCCCCTGTTCTCACATGCAAATGTAAACGTGCATGTAGGTCCTACATGCATGTAAACAGCATGTGAGCTATTGCCAAAAATTTCAAATGAGTGAGAACAATAATTCTAGCACCAGACCTCCTGGGTAACTCTAAATTGGTAACTTGGTGTTAGATTATGAACGCCACTCAAGCTAGGGAAAATAAAATTCATGCAGTCACCAGTGAGAAAGCTGCTCATTCGAAGCTATGCATGTATGAAATCAAAGAAGCGCCAAACTCCTGTCCACCCAACCTAGTGTAGACTTGAAAACAGTCTCAGGCCATGAGTCTCCACCAAAGCCATGCCCCCTGACCTGTTTTGCTCTGCCCACTGGAGCTTAATCATAGGTAATCACTGGTAAACTGTAAAGGCTTTAAAAGCATTACCTATAGATATATTAATAAACTGTAATTTGTTGCTATTCCACGGGCATCTGCACATTTTAAGGCATACCATGTTTGGTATCTATTTACTCGGCAGAATATCATCTTTTATATTTTACCAAATATTGTGGGATCACTCAAAATCATTGAAGTATATTTTTTAACAAGAATTTGCGTTTGAAAAACTGCTGTGCATAAAAACTACAACAAAAAAAATCAAATTTTTTACAGAGAAATGTCAGAATTCGTTTGGTTTTGAAGTGGGTAATAAATTGCTTTCTGTGATTCTCATGTTAATGTGTCAATAGTACTGCTCCATGCACACTGATTAGATTTAAACTTGTTGTACATTATTTGTGCAATGCATACTTACCTATACTGTAGCTATGTTTATAATACCCGCATGGGTCCTTTTAGCAACAGCAGTAGATATGGCATCTCCTATGGAGTAAGGCCCTAAAGTAGACCTGTTACAAACCTGGACACCGCAAACTGAGCCAGTGCTTTTAACCCCTAAGGAAAGGATGCCACAGTTTACCTCAACTTTCTCCTTTCCCCTGAGTTGAGACAGATCGAGCTGACATATCAGCAAATAAGATGGAGGTAGGTGTCAAAACCAGCGGGGTTTATGTTACCACAGAGCCTGGTTTTTATTACCATTATTGTAACCAAAACTGGTTCTTCCAACTGCGAACTAGTTTATACCATATTAAAAGTACAAACTCCTTTGTTGTTCATTTAAAATTGTGTTTCTGGTGCAAAATACTTTTTTAATTTTGTGCAACAAAAAGGAACAAACACAAATCTAAAAAGTTTACATACAAATAGTAAAAAGACAAAACAAGGAAAGGATGAAGGAGTTCAAAAGATTAAATTAAGGTTAACTTAATTTTTTATTTCAAACTTTAGGGTTAATAGAAACAAATTACGGTTAAAGTGGAGGTTCCCCCTAAAAAAAAATTCTAACAATACATTGAGAAGACTGATTACACTGCGGATATGCTGTTTTTTTTTTTTTTTTTTTCGTACATACCTCGTTATCGCCGTTTCATCCCTCGGCTTCCGGGTATGATTGATTCGGGTCTGGGCGTTCCTAGTTGATTGACGTTCCTCCGACCGACCCATACTTGACGTCACGACTTTCCGAAAGAAGCTGAACGTCGCTGCGCAGGCGCCGTATAGAGCCGACTCTATACAGCGCCTGCGCAATGACGTTCGGCTTCTGTCGGAAAGTCGTGACGCGCAGTATGCGCTGGTCGGAGGAACGTCAATCAACTAGGAATGCCCAGTCCAGCAAGAATCATACCCGGAAGCCGAGGGATGAAACGGAGTTAACGAGGTATGTAAGAAAAAAAAAAAAAACCCCCAGCATACCCGCAGTGTAATCAGTCTTCTCAATGTATTGTTAGAATTTTTTTTAGGGGGAACCTCCACTTTAACTACAAATTGCATTTATCGATTTGATACTTTTATAAATGCTCATGTTTTAGAAATACAAATCTACCTTTTTTTCTTGTCTCTTGCACCCCAATTGGATGTATCATATACCATAACCAGAAAAGGTTTGTGTGGCTGTGAACAGACATTTACAGTACTATGTTTGCCCGCACTGTATAAGTACACAAGGTATAGAACTTACAACTACAAACTGTCACTCTATTCTGCTAGTAGTTTAAGACCCAGCTGTATTTCTGTGACAACTCAACTAGATTGCATTGGAAGGTAAAGATTTGTGTCAGCCAAAGATGAGTGTCAAAATGTATTTCTGACAGTGAGCAACTTCATGCGTGGATTGCAATGTGCCACTAATGGAAGCCTTGTGGCGATAGGCTACATTGGCTATGCAGAAATTTTGCCCTGGATATCTTGGACCTCTTTTCAGGCTTCTGAATCTATTGAGAAGAGTCGTTGCCAGATATTAAAAGTTGCATCAAAGAGTACTTTTAGAGAATGGTAAAGCTGGGTGTAGAAAATGGTAACCACCTTGTTCATATAATTACACATTAACAATTGCTCCTGAACATAGTATTTGTGCTTGAGAAAGATATTTAAAATATATAACACTGCCTGTAATAGAAAAGCTTGTAAAAAAACTGCAGTTATTTTGTTTTATTGTGTTCTTGGATAAATCAAAGGAGAGAAATGCATTATTAATAATGATCTGGTATACATATTTAACGCAGCCTCAGGCTTACCAAATGGCATCAGAAAATGAAAACAATTCCTTGAATGTAGGATTAGATTAGCCTTTCTCAGTCAGGGTTCCACAGACACCCTGGGTTCCTCTGGAGGTTGGTAGGGATTCATTAAACAATGAGCAATTTCTGCCCCTCAGATAAACTACCACTGACACCAAAGATATTGTTACCTATTTATAAGAGAGCTGTATCCCCAAGGACAATCAATGTAGGGAACATTCCTTCCACCAACACTAGGGCCACATTATTGACCTCTAGTATAAGAGGGCCCTCCTCTACTGACCATCAGTGTGAAAATGCACTACCGTTTCCACTGTCTACATTTCTTTTTTGGTCATTATTATTATCTGTTTCATTTCCCTTTTACTAAAATGCAGCTCTGGGTGTCAAATAGCCAGAATCCTTATTCTTTTATTTATTCATTTAGACCCCTTTCACACTGGGGAGTTTTTCATGTGCTTTAGCGCAAAAAAAAAAGGGCCTGTAAAGGGCCTGAAAGAAGCCTCATCTACAGTCTTAATGTGTCAGCCTTTTTACACTGCCAGCGCCTGACAAAAGCTGGTAAAGCACAGCTAAGACTAGTGGCGCTTTACCAGTGTTTTTCGAGCGATTGCGTGGTGCTTTTAACCCCCTCTAGTGGCCGAATAAAGGGTTAAAAGCGCCCAAAAAGCGCTGCTGCCAAGGCGCTTTGCAGGCGCTTTGCAGGTGCTCCTAAAGCGCTTGAAAAGAAGCTGCTTGCAGGACTTTTTTTGACTCCCTGCCAGAGCAGCGCCTCAGTGTGAAAGGGGTCTCAGTGTGAAAGCACTTGGGCTTTCACATTCGGATTGCAAATGAGGCTTCTTTAAGGCACTTTACAGGTGCTTTTTTTTAGCACTAAAGTGCCTAAAAAACGATCAAATGTGAAAGGGGTCTCAGTGTGAAAGCACTCGTGCTTTCACATTTGGATTGCAGATGAGACTTCTTTCAGGCGCTTTAAAGGCGCTTTTTTTAGCGCTAAAGCGCCTGAAAAATGACCCAGTGTGTAAGGGGTCTTATTTTGTCTACAACATAGGCCCCATACACACGATAGAATCCATCCGCTGAAAAATCCCAGCGAATGGGTTTCAGCGGATAGATTCTATGGTGTGTACACTCCAGCGGATCTGTTTCCGCGGATTTTTCTCCCATGCGATGGATTTCCAGCAGATAAATATTTGAAGACATGTCTTCAAATCTATCCGCTGGAATCCATCCCAACGGATTGATCCGCTGGTCTGTACAGACTCACCGGATCAATCCGTCCAAAGGGATCCCCCGGATGCATCGTAATGATTCGACGCATGCGTGGAATTCCTTATATGACTGCGTCGCGCACGTCGCCGCGTCATCATCAATATACAATAGAAAAATGCATTATTGCTTAAGGACTTGTGCCAAGATAGAACAACTGTTTGAATTGAAGATAATATGATCAAATAAATTGACTAAACACTTCACATCATGGCTGTGGCCAATTCATGTTCTTACCAGTAAGGTGTATCATAATATTACTTACATTATACTGTACGTCCCCTTTTTTAATGAAAAGTATTTTTCCAGAAACAGACAGTTACAGTTTATGCCAGCCAACCAGGGTGCCTTGAGGTTTCTTGAGGGGTGCCTTGGCAAAATGCCAAAAATGTATAAAAAAAATGGATACAAGCCAGCAGGTGGATCAAGCCTGCTATTTAGTTACACAAACCACAGGTTTTCATTTTGCATCACTATGACTTTCTAGACACCAGTGACATCATCAGTTAATAAGAAGGATGTCTGTTGTCTCCACAGCATCCTTGTTTGACCCTCCCTTGCCCCTCTCCCTCAGCACTGGGGTGACATTAGCTGACTGATAGAGAGAAATTTCGGGAGAAAATAAACATCGGCGTACTAGTCAGTACCAGTGTGAAAAAGTGTATTTGCTTTGGAAGAATAAATCACCTCTAACGTTGGGTGTCCTAAGTGTGGATTTTGTTGCATTATGTAAGTTTGAAGGCTGGCCGCAGGCTAGCCTGTATAGGAGGAGTTGGAGGGCTATTTATCCCTCCTCGTCTCTCATCTCCTGCTTCGGTTGGTTTCTGGGTTCCCACCCACCCATTCCCCCTATTTTCATATAGTCATTTACATTGTTCATTTCATTTAGGGTATGCCCTCTTTTAGGCATACTGACCAGCCAGGCCAAGGCACACTTCTGGCCTTGGTAGTTAGGGTATTACGGGCCAGATTCACAGTGGAGATACGACGGAGTATCTCAGATACTCCATCGTATCTCTCAGAGTATCTATGCGACTGATTCATAGAATCAGTTACGCATAGATAGCCCTAAGATCCGACAGGTGTAATTGTTTTACACTGTCGGATCTTAGGATGCAGTACCGCGGCCGCCGCTGGGGGGAGTTTGCATCGTAAACCAGCGTCGGGTATGCAAATTAGGAGTTACGGCGATCCACGACTTTTTTTCGCGTTTGCTACGTCGCTGCTAGTCTAGTTTCCCGTCGCAAATTTAGTCGTCGTTTTGGGTGCCCTAACTTTACACAGCACACGTATGTGCTGTATAAAGTATGGCCGTCGTTCCCGCGTCGAAATTTAAAAATTCACGTTGTTTGCGCAAGACGTCCGGGAATACGGAAGTACGCTACGCACGTCGCCGTTCAAAAAAATGACGTCACTTCGCGCAAAGCACGGCGGGAATTTCGAAACGGAGCATGCGCAGTAGGTTCGGTGCGGGAGCGCGCCTAATTTAAATGGCACACGCCCCTTTAAATTACGCGGGCTTACGTCGGAGGCCGCCAGCGTAGGTTTTCATTACAAGTGCTTTGTGAATCAGGCACTTGCGATGAAAACTTGCGGTGGTGTAACGTATCTACGATACGTTACGCCGCCGCACTTCTACGTGAATCTGGCCCTGCATTCCTGAGTGAAGACTCATTTTTTACATTTTAGAATAGAATGCCTCGAGATTGTCCATATTTTAAAAGGTGCCTTGTGATTGTCTATAATTTTAAAGGGTACCTCAAGTGAAAAAAGGTTGAGAAACACTGGTTTAGGCCATCTACAAAAACAGGAGTGGACTTTAAAGCGGTAAAACAGTGCAGCATCAGACTGATCCTTCAGTAGTTAGAGCTTTAAAGCCACTAACTACTGTTTTCTTTTGGTGCAGTCTGTCTATTAGTAGGCTGAGTGACTCAGAGAACTTGGGTGCATGTTGTGACAGTGTTGATACTGTGAAATTTAAGAACACAAAATCTTTGTAAAATGGTACAGTAACCCAGGAGGATAAACACATATAATGTATTTTTATCACATAATAATAAACGAAAATACAAAAACAGAAACTAAAATGCATCCCCCAGAGGGATATACTTAGAAACAGTTAAAATATTGGAAATAAATCCAAGGCTGCCTCTGCAGTTGCATCACATAAGGGCAAGAAATGATGCTCTAGGAAAAGACCTGGGTCTGTGATCAACTCGCTTTAATATTTTATATTAGATATTAGATACTAGATATTATATAAATTGATAAAGACATGAGGTTGACATTTGCTGCAATAAACATTTGCTGCTGTTGACAACACTGTCTATCTGTCCTCCAAAATATCATCCCTACATGAGCAGTACAGAGGAGGACATGCAGTGGTTCAGACAGAAGAACATCAAGGGCTAGATTCAGGAACCAGATACGGCGGCGTATCTCCAGATACGCCGCCGTAATTTCAAATCTGCGCCGTCGTATCTTTACGCTGGATCTCAAAGGCAGATACGTTGAAAAAATAGGCTTCCTCCGCCGACGTAACTTGAATACGGCGGCGTATAATTGTGTGCAATTTTACGCTGGCCGCTAGGGGCGCTTCCGTTGTTTTCGGCGTAGAATATGCAAATGACCTAGATACGCCGATTCACAAACATCGTTTACGTTAGGCTTTTTCGGCGTAAGGTTACTCCTGCTATTAGGAGGCACAGCCAATGTTAAGTATGGATGTCGTTCCCGCTTCGAATTTTAATTTTTTTTACGTCATTTGCGTAAGTCGTTCGCGAATAGGGCTGGACGTCATTTGCGTTCACGTCGAAAGCAATGATGATTTGCGGCGGAATTTCGAGCATGCGCACTGGGATTCTTTCACAAACGGCGCATGCGCCATTCGTAAAAAACGTAAAATACGCGGGGTCAACATTAATTTAAATAAAACACGCCCCCCTCATCCTCATTTGAATTAGGCACGCTTACGCCGGCCGCATTTACGCTACGCCGCCGTAAGTTAGGAGGCAAGTGCTTTGTGAATACAGCACTTGCCTCTATAACTTACGGCGGCACAGCGTAAATACGATACGCTGCGCCGCCGTAATAATGCGCGCAGATACCTGAATCTAGCCCCTCACACCCGAGCGTATCGTTTTCAGGTGTTTTTCAGGCATTTTTTTAAGCGTTTTTTGCAGCTCTTTTACAAGCTTTTTCAAAGCATTTTTGAAGTGTAATGCAAGCGCTTTTACAGATTCAGGCGTTTTTGTTTAGCCAATTTAAAGTGATTGTAAAGTCAATTTTTTTCCCATATAAAATAACAAACATCTTATACTTACCTCCTCTGTTGCACTGGATTTGCACAGAGCAGCCCGAATCCTCCTCTTCTCAGGTCCCTCTTCTGTGATCCTGGCCCCTCCCTCCTGTTCAGCATCTTGCTATGGGGGCACCTGAGCTAAGTCACAGCTCCCTGTGTCCATTGGCTAGCTGACTTTGACAGCAGCGGGAGCTAATGGCGCCGCTGCTGTGTCTCAGCCAATCAGGAAGAAGAATTAGGATGGCTGAGGCACTCAAGGACATCGCTGGACAGGGAGGGACCTCAGGTAAGCATTAGGGGGGCTGTGGGGGGGGGGCTGTTGCACACAGAAGAATTTTTATCTTAATGCATAGAACGTTCTGCCTTTACAATCCCTTTAATCACTAGTGGGTGGAGAAGGAGAGGGAATTAGGGGTGAACAGATGCTGTTTGATGGAGTTTTACAAGCGTTTGAGCGTTTTATGAGTGTTTTGTCTGCTAAAGTCAGGTGTTTCTATTGAAGCCTATTGGGCCAAAAATGCTTGTAACCTGCCCAAAAAAAGAAGCTCATGTACTTTTTTGAGCTTCAGGCATTTTGCTTCAGGTGACAAAACGCTCAAATGTGAACAGGTGCCATTGAAATGAATGGGATTTTGCTTATTGGGCGCTTTGAGAACTGAGATGAGCATTTTACGAGTTAAAAATGCTCAGGTGTGAATGCAGCCTTAAAGTGGATGTCAATTTTTTTTAATTAAAGGGTGTTCCAGCCTTTTTTTAAGTTTATTAAAAGTCAGCAGCTACAAAAAGTGTAGCTGCTGGCTTTTAATAAACAGACACTTACCTGCTACACGGTTCCAGCGTTTTCATTCCTAGTGTGGGCACCCGGCAGTGACAGCTTTCGCCTTCACGGCCGGGCACCCACTGCGCATGCGCGAGCGGCGTGGCGCCATCCGATTGGACAGGCGCTCGTCTACAGGAAGGGGCTGCAATAAGGCGATTAAGCTATTCGCCTTACCAGCCCCTCGGCGTAAAGGAGGAAGTGGGACAGGAAGTCCCACTCCTCCTGAAGCCCCCACTCCCCCCCCCCAAAAAAATGACATGCCAAATGTGGCATGTAAGGGGGCAAGGAGTGGATTAAGCGGAAGTTCCATTTTTAGGTGGAACTCCGTTTTAAGGCTTGTACAGTATAGGATTTTATGTCATCTGTGCCCAGTCTTGTCACAAAGGTGTCCTTTTATAAAAAGTGAGATCAGCGGCGATCCCGATTCTCACCGCTGATCTCAGGTCATACACAGTTTATGAAGCTGAGGTAATCAGCTGAGAACATGTTCTCCACGGATTACCTCAGCACAATGAGAATCTGTAACTGACTGTCACAGAAATGGCCAGTTTACCTCACTGGCGATCTGTGACAGAATTCTCACTTTCTGATTCACCATCTCAGAGGTGGAGAATCAGAGTGAGAAGTGTGAAGCTGGCTGAGTATTGTGGAGGAAGAAAGAAGTCTTTTGACTTCCATCCTTCACACACAAGCAGCCATACAGTCAGAACACATCTTACCCACTATTACACACCCCAAAATTAGCAGGTTAGGAATTTATAGTGTATGTATATGTGTTTATCTATCTATCTATATATATTAGGGCTGTTACTGATCAAAATTTTTCTGTTCGATTAATCGTTTTTTGTTTTTTAATCAATTAATCGACTAATTTCGATTAATTATAACGCACATACAGATCCAACTACTTTTAGCTGATCTCCTTGCAGGATGATTTCCAGTGCAGCTACTAACTACTGGAAAAATGGATAGCAGGATACAAAAAACACAAAGGCAGCGCTCGATGGTAATAGCATTAAAACTTTTATAGCCTTCAAGTAGGTAACCAAATAAATATTGCACTGGAGATAAAATCGATGTAGCTACATAAACTGTAAAAATGGTGCGAGTAATACCAAACGGTACCAAAAGCAGTCATAAAAACATGTAGCTAAGTATGATACTGGTATAAAAATGTGTACAACGAAACCATTGCTGAATCCAGATGAGGAGAGGTTAACATCAGTCCGTCGGCATGTAGATGTCCCATGAAAGGAACTATCACAACTCCCAGTGGATGGCTGTAGAATCCCAGGTTGATAGAGGGAATTGTAACAGCCCTTGCGTGTGGCAGATAGTAAGGTCCCGCCGGCATGCAGATATGAAGGCACAGCAAAGGAGTCATTCAGATGGACACCGCAAGCCCCGCCAGTGTCCGTGACGTTACTGGATCTCCGACGGAACTCCCTGAAGGCCCAGAAGCCGGCGGAGAGGTAAGTACTAATCAAAAGAATTTTAATCGATCAAAAAGATTTTGATCGATCAACATTTTTTAAGATTAATCGATTAATTAAAAGTTAATTTGCACAGCCCTAATATATATATATATATATATATATATATATATATATATATATATGTGTGTGTGTGTGTGTTTATTTTTATACGTATATATCTATATATTTTTATATATAGATATATACGTATAAAAATAAACACACTAACACTTATATCTCTCTCTCTCTCTCTCTCTCTCTCTCTCTCTCTCTCTCTCTCTCTCTCTCTCTCTATATATATATATATATATATATGCATGAAAAGTCCTTCTTTGATGAAATTACTATAGATCCATCGGTGTAATTCAAACAGTGCTGTGATTCCACACACATCCACGTGTGCTCCCCACCCTTAGGTAATAGCCGCTCACTAAAACGTTGTTTTAATACGCCTTAAGGCCCATACACACGGTCTGACTATTTGCCAACAAACTTCAAAATTAGCAAGTTTTCAAAATAGCTCCATCGGACAAACTTTTTCGGGTTTCATCGGACAAAAAGTTTGGTCTGGCAACGGACAAACTTTACGTCAACAAGAGTCCGATGGTGCCTAGTCCGACCGTGTGTACAGCAAGCAATCTGACTTTTGTACAAAGTACAAACGCGCATTGCTCAGAAGCAAAGACCAGCCGGAAGCGTTCTGTCTGGTAAAACTAGCGTTCGTATTTGAAAGAGCACATTCGTGACGCGGCAAGTTCTGAAATCAAGAAAAGCAGCGCACATTCTCTTTTTCTTTATAATGTGATAATACTAAAATCTGCTTTGTTGGTGATCCTGACGGAGTAAAAACAAATGTCTTTACTTTGGATTAGTGTATTTCGGTTATATGAATCAAACATATTTCTATATTTTTTTGGGAGTCAAGTTAGCACAACCCCATTGCGCAACACGTCTGCTTGATGAACGGACGTTCAGAAACAAACAAAATTGCATGAAACTGAAAATCGTGAATGCACACAAGCGAAACCTCTACTAACTCTCGATTAGCAGAAGGAGCCCAAAGGGTGACGCGGAGAATTGAACTTCCTTATTTAAACTCTCGTCAGTAAGTTGAAACGTCACTACGTTCTTGTTTGCTGCCGAAAAAGTCAGAGCGTGTGTATGCTATGGGTGTGACCGGACAACTCCCTTCGGACAAAAATTCAAGGGAAAGTTTGTTTGATGTCCGATTGTGTGTACGAGGCTATAGAAGGACTTTTTATGCGATTTTGGGCTGTGATGCTTCATGCGATTAAGGCAGAACAGTGGATTTGACACTTAAAGTGGAGGTTCACCCTATAAAAAATTTCTAACACTGCATCCAGCCCAGTCTTGCATATAAAATGACACTGACCTTTTTTTTTCTTTGCCGTAGATAGCGTTTAGCCGTGGAATTCACCGCGGCTTCTGGGTAGGGAATCCCGCGGGAGTGGGCGTTCCTATTGTCATGCCAATTGATTGACATGATAAACGACGGCGCACACAGCGCGTCACGACTTCCCGAAGGAAGCTCGGGTCGACTTGGCTCTATTCGGCGCCTGCGCACCGGCGCCGAATAGAGCTGAGCCGACATGACAATAGGAACGCCCACTCCCGCGGGATTCCCTACCCGGAAGCCGCGGTGAATTCCATGGCTAAACACTATCTACGGCAAAGAAAAAAAAAAGGTCAGTGTCATTTTCTATGCAGGACTGGGCTGGATGTAGTGTTAGAAATTTTTTATAGGGTGAACCTCCACTTTAAGCACTTTATTGAATGCCACTTTATATTTTTTTACTTTGTTTCAATACGCTATAGAAGGTCTTTTTATGCAGTTTTGGGCTGTGCTGCTTCATGCGATTAAGGCCGCGTACACACGGTCGGACAAAACCGATGAGAATGGACCAAGGTTCAGTTTCATCGGTCCAAACCGACCGTGTGTATAGCCCATCGGTCTGTTTTCCTTCGGTCCAAAATTTTAAAACATGCTTCAAAATTGAACCGATGGACCGCTGCCCGATCGGTCCAAACCGATGGTTAGTACAGAAAGCATCGGTTCAAAACCCGCGCATGCTCAGAATCAAGTCGACGCATGCTTGGAATCATTGAACTTCGTTTTGTTCAGCACGTCGTGTGTTTGACGTCACCGCGTTCTGACCCGATCGGTTTTTGGAACCATCAGGCCACTTCAGCGGTGAACCGATGGAAATGGCCCGTCGGACCATTCTCATTGGTTTGGAACGACCGTGTGTACGCAGCCTAAGGCAGCACAGTGGATTTGGTACTTAAGCACTCTATTAAATGTCACTTCATATATATTTTTTTACTTTGTTCATTATGCCATATATGGATTGAGCCCTTGCTTCAGTGCACATGTGCTGATGACGTTGGCACATGCTGATACAGGGGATATCTCCTAAACCGTGCAGGTTAAGGAGATATCCACGGTAGCTACAGGTAAGACTTATTATAGGCTTACCTGTAGTGAAAAGTGGATTGTAAGGGTTTACAACCACTTTAAGCTGGTCATTTGAAGTAGCAATATACAGGTAAGTTTCATCATTGCACAACTTCACTGCAGGTTACAAATTTGACCCAAAGTATTAGTGTTGCTATGCTCTACAAATACTGTAAATCAAGGCTGTTTTTTTGCAACTGTGCTGGCTTCTACTTTCATTTTCCTTCATTGACCCTTTGGCATGATAAAAGTAACATCACCAGCATTCGAGACATTTTAGTTGGGGGACGATGTCAGCTTTCAGTTTCATAGTATAGTTTGTGAGCTTTTTTTCATAATACGCCACCATATTATTTGAAAAGAAAATGTCATTACAAGGTACACAAAACACTTCAAAACCACAACACAACGTTCCAGAGATGAGAGTCTATTTTTACACCTACAAAAGCCACACGTATAGTACAATGGCTGGAGAGTATGGCCCAGATTCACAGAGAGCGGGCGCACATTACGCCGCCGTAGTGCAAATAATGTACGCTACGCCAACGCAGCGCAGAGAGGCAAGCATGGAATTCACTAAGTCAGTGCTCCCGACGCTGCGCTGGGTTTCGACGGCGTACGCCGGAGTAGGTGGAAGTGGGCGTGAGCCATGCAAATGAGGCGTGACCCCTTGCAAATGATGGGCCGAGCGCCAGACAGATACATATCACGAACTGCTCATGCGCAGAGACGTGGACGCATTCCCCCTGCGAATGCTCACAACCACGTCGGAACAACTGCCTAAACTGCTGGGTTACACCTCCTTTATGGGGAATAACTTTACGCCGAACTTACAACTTACGCGCACTGCGTCGGGCGCACGTATGTTCGTGAATCGCCGTATTTCACTCATTTGCATATTTGAATGGACAAGTTACGTCGGCGGGATGAAGCCTGTTTTTAGGCGCATCTTAGTTTGTGGGTCCGGCGCACAGATACGACGGCGCACATCTGCACTTACGTCGGCGTATCTTGTTATACGTCGTAAGTGCTTTGTGAATCTGGGCCTATGTTAACAGCTTGATTAGTCTGTAATGTAGAAGGGAGAGACAAGGCAGTTTTTATGACAAAATAGAAACGAGAACTTATTATTTTAGAGACAATAGCCATAAATATTACACAGTTGATTCACATTATCTAAGCAAGGAATATTGTTTAGTTGATGCAAAATATGTATACAGCTTTATTAGGCCACAATTGAATGAGGGAAAGACGTCACAGCATTAGTCAAAACATAAAAAAGTGTATATTATTTCAGAAACAATACCCAGAAGTATTATATAGTCAATGCACAACATGTAAGCAGCTTTATTAGGCATCAATTTTAGGAGGGAGATCAGAGGCAGGTTTTATCAAGCAAATTTTTTTATTATATTACGGAAAAGTGGGTTTTATTAGGAAAAAAAAAATTGAGTGTATTATATTACTTCAAAGAAAATAGCCAGAAATATTTAACAGCCAATGCACATTATGGCCCGGATTTACAAAGCACTTACGCCGACGTATCTCGAGATACGCCGCGTAAGTGTAACTATGCGCCATCGTATCTGTGTGCCGTGTCCACAATCTGAGATACGCCTAAAAATAGGTTTCCTACGACCGACGTAACTTGCCTACTATCGTGGGCGCATATTTACGCTGGGCGCATTTGCCGCTCCCATTGATTTCCTATGCACATATGCAAATGAGGGAGATACGCCGATTCACGAACGTACTTGCGCCCGGCGCATAATATACGCGCTTTGCGTAAGTCGTACGTCCGGCGTAAAGTTATTCCCCATATATGAGGCGCAACTAATGCTAAGGTATGGACCAGGGAACACAGCCCTCATATTTTACGTTGGTTACATAGTACGTGAATAGGGCTAGGCGTAGGTTACGTTCACGTCGTAGGCAGTGATTCGACGTATCTTCGGCTGATGTTTTGACGTGATTCTGAGCATGCGCACTGGGATGCGGCCATGGTACGGCGCATGCACCATTCGTTTTAAGTACTTCTATGGCGCTTGGCCCATCATTTGCATGGGGTCACGCCTCATTAGCATGGCTCACGCCCACTTCCACCTATGTTGGCTTACGCCGAGGAAACCCAGCGTAGATTTGAGAGCGAGTGGGAGCACTGGCTTCCTGAATACTGTGCTTGCCTCTTCAATACACTACGCCAGCATAAATATGTGCCAATGTATGTGAATCCGGGCCTATGTATACAGCTTTAGTGGACCACAGTTTCAGAGAACGAGATGAGGCATGTTTTTATTTATACACAAACAACAAATACACATACACAAAGTACTGATATTGAAAAACACACAGGGCCAGATCCACAGAGCAAGTACGCCGGCGTATCTACTGATACGCCGGCATACTTTCAAATTTCCCACATCGTATCGTTGTTTTGAATCTTCAAAACAAGAGACGACGGCTTCTGGGTTAGATCCGACAGGTGTACATCTTTGTACACCTTCGGATCTAAGATGCAATACTTCGGCGTCCGCTGGGTGGCGTTTTCCGCGTCGGGTATGCAAATTAGCGATTTACGATGATCCACGAGCGTACGCGCGGCCGTCGCATTTTCTAACGTCGTCTGTGGTCGGCTTTTTCCGGCGTATAGTTAAAGCTGGTATTTTTCGGCGTATACATAGACTTGCCATGTTAAGTATGGCCGTCGTTCCCGCATCTAAATTTTTTATTTTTTTATTTTTTGCGTAAGTGGTCCGTGAATAGGGATGGACACAACTCACGTCTAAGTTAAAAAAATGATGTCCTAGCGACGTCATTTAGCGCAATGCACGACAGGAAATTTCGGGACGACGCATGCGCAGTTCATTCGGCGCGGGGACGCGCTTCATTTAAATGAAACCTGCCCCCAATCCGCCCAATTTTAAATCCGCCGCCAGAAATACACTACGCCACCGTAACTTACGGCGCAAACTTGCTGAGGATTTGAATATACGCCAGGTAAGGTACGGCGGCGTAGTGTATCTCTGATACGATGTGCCGATCTAAATGTATGTGGATCTGGCCCACAGTGCTCATTCATTCTTAGGTTACTTCTACGATATGGCCTATTAACATATATATCTCAGTGTAAAATAAATAGTTATACATATGCAGTTTAGGCAGTGATAAATCAAACAGGCATGTATAATGCAAATATTCAATTCAGAGAGAGCAAACATATGAAATTGTGTGCTCTGAATTTACCTTCCTATCCCAGCAATTAAGTAGCAGGTGGTATAGTACAATCTGAATTGACCCATGAGTCCCAGATTTTATCAAATTTACAGGGACATCCCCTATGCGTAAAAAGGTTTGTGTACTGTTAGATAGGCTTTTATCATCAATGTCGCCCAGTAGGCATCTCCAGGTGTTACAAATGTTAGGTATTTGAGTGATTGAACTAAATAAAGCAGTGATTTCTGACCAAAAATCTCCTAATCGTGGACATTTCCACATCATGTAGGTAGAAGGTGCCATCAGCCATGTTACATCTATAGCAGCTTGCAGAGGAAAGTCTATTTAAGCAATAGAGCAAACAAGGAGTGTAGTAGGACCTGTATAATAGCTTGGTTTGTATAACCTTGTCTCAAGAAAAGACAACAGTAGAAAGCCTGGAGAGGAAGAACCTCCTGCCAGATATCCCCTGTCAACTCCGTTATATCAGTATATTGGAGCGCCACTTGCGTACAGTGATTTGAGTCCCAGGAGTCCCAGGAGTCGTGGAGTGCAGAATAGATTAGTAATATGTGGAAACAAGTTTAGTCTAGGAGTGGTTGGTCAATAAGTGCTTGAACAGGGAAGGTTGAATATTTATGTCACAGAGAACGAACTATGCCGCAGCAGTGTGAAGTATTTGCATATATTGAAAGTAGCCCATGGGTGGGAGACCAAAGTCCCTACAGAATTATGTGAACGATCGAAAAGTGTTGCCTAGAAACAAGTGTGAAATTTGTTTCACCCCACATTTGAACCAATACTCTCAGTCTGTTTTATGAAAAACCTCCCGTAAATTTGGATTGCCCCATAAGGGAGCGTTAGGTGAATATATGGCAGGGTCACCTGACGGTATCAATTCGGAGAGTTTAAATATCCGTAGTCTCATAAATAAGATGCTCATGCCCTCCCTACCCCTTGTAGACTGACAGTGTACTACATTTTGCAGGGATTCCTAAGAGGTAGGTATGGCTGCCTCCAAGGTCATGGCCACATTGTTAGCCTCAGGGTAGAACCACCAATGAGCATGTGCTAAATTTGAGGCCACATAATATCTCTGGAGACTAGGAAGTGCCAGGCCCCCCTCCATAACAGGTAATTAAAGTGTGTCTTTTGCAATCCTAAAGCCCATACACACGATCGGAATTTCCGATGGAAAAAGTCAGATGGACTTTTTCCATTGGAAATTTCCGACCGTATGTATGCCCCATCAGATTTTTTTCAGAGGAATTTCATCGGAGTTTAGATAGAGAACATGTTCTCTTTTATTCCGATGGAATTCCGTCGGAATTTCGATACGAGTTTAGCTGGGCAAAAGCCAGATCATGTGTACAGGGCATTATTGTACCCCCCCCCCCCAGATAAAATTGGTGAGAATCAAATCTATCTCTTGAGAAGTGGAAGGGGTCAAAAAGGAAGGGGGGGTCTGGTGCCCCCCATCCTAAAACTTCACCAGCCCCCACCACATACAGATAATCATCCAATTCCATAATAGTGTAGTTAGACTAAGGCCCCATACACACGATAGAATCCATCCGCTGAAAAATCCCAGCGAATGGGTTTCAGCGGATAGATCCTATGGTGTGTACACTCCAGCGGATCTGTTTCCGCGGATATTTATCCCCTGGGATAGATCTCCAGCGGATAAATATTTGATGACATGCTATCAAATCTATCCGCTGGAATCCATCCCAACGGATGGATCCGCTGGTCTGTACAGACTCACCGGATCCATCCGTCCGAAGGGATCCCCCGCATGCGTCGTAATGATTCGACGCATGCGTGGAATTCCTTATATGACAGCGTCACGCACGTCGCCGCGTCATAATCGCGGCGACGGCGCGACACGTCATCGCCAGAGGATTTCGGCGCGGATTTCGATTCGATGGTGAGTACACTCCATCGCATGGAAATCCGCGCAAATCCTCGAGAGGATTTATCCGCGGATACGGTCCGCTGGACCGTATCCGCGGATAAATCCTCTCGTGTGTATGGGGCCTTAGTAGAACACAGTGCTGAGTAAAATGAGGCAAAAGCTTCCACTACATCCCTGCTTTGTTCCACTATTACACCGTCCGCATTCTTGATTCTGGGGATGGTACATGGCTGATAGTCAGGTCTATAGAGATAGGCCAGTAGACTATTCTTGTCACCAGATTCAAAGTAATTGATTTTTTTTCTGGGTGCATTCCAGGAGTACTAAGTCCAGTGTTCTGGGCTTGTGTCACCAGACATCATGGGTCTCAGGGGTAGGGGACGCAGAATAAGCGGCGTCCGCCTCCCGAAGTCCCTACTCTGCTTCCACCAGTTTAGACTGAGATGCCATACGGGCCTGTCTGATAGCTGCAGCAAAAAAGCTGCACAAAATGGCCTTAAAGGCATCCCAGACCACAGGAGTGTAAGCACTTTGGTTATTAGCAGCCCAGAGTTCATATCAACTAGTCCCTTATATGTGAAAGCTCGGTCTGCCAGCCACAGTGGGCTCAGTCACTAAACCTGATAAGTAGAAATTCCCAGAGCGAGGTCCACCATTAAAAGAGGCATTGTCGGAGATCGCCCTGGGGAGTTATTTAAGGCCTCGTACACACGACCGAACATGTCTGCTGAAACTGGTCCGCGGACCAGTTGCCGCGGACATATCCGACCGTGTGTAGGGCCTACCGGACCGGATTCCTGGCCGAGCGGACAGGTTTCCAGCGGACAAAAGTTTCTTAGCATGCAAAGAAACTTGTCCGCTGGAACCATGTCCGTCGAGCATGTCCGATGGTCAAGTGTGACTCATCAGACATGTCCGCTGGTTATGACGTATAACCAGCGGCCCAAAATCCTGCGCATGCGTCGAATTGATTCAACGCATGCATGGAAGCATTGAACTTCCACGTCAGAGAACGTCGGTGTCGTATAACGTTCTCTGTCCGCGGGGATTTTGGTCTGATGGTGTGTACACACATCAGACCAAAACATCCCAGCAGACATGTCCGATGAAAACGGTCCGCGGACCATTTTCATCGGACATGTCTGGCCGTGTGTACAAGGCCTAACATCTCCCACCATATTAAGCATATCAGAAGAAAGTAAACATAAGTCTGTATGGTACCATGAGAATTACACAAATACTCTCTTACATCAGCATGCTTCCATCTCCAGGCCTCCACCAAGTCAAATTGAGTTAGGTAAGAGCCTAATGATGTAGGCAGCACTGTGGAGCACCCAAACTGATCAAGTGAGTTATCAAGAACTGTGCTATAATCTCCAACCAGTAATAGAGGGCCTTTGGCAGTTTCTAATACCGCTCTCATCACTCGGTCAAAGAATTGTTTTGTAAATGATGGTGGAATATATATGCTAGCTATAGTACAGTATATGGTTTCCTGAGAAGTTCTAGGACAATTACATTTTAGCCCTCTTAAGAGCCATAATTCTTAATCTCTGTAAATGAGTTTCCCGGAGAAGAATCACATGTGGATTATGTCGTGCCAAATATTGAAACATTAATTTTCACTTTGGAATTAAGCCCCCTAACGTTCCAGAAGATCAAGCTTATTTTAGACATAACCATTCAGAAAGCATTGTCAAACAAGGATATTCTAGGTAAGGTGCAAACATTGCCTATAGCACGAATGACTGTATCCCTGGTGTGATATGAGGTATCATAAGCATAAATGGGAGGAAGAACAAAAATCTTGCCATAAATGTTGACTGGAAATAAAAGCAACCAATTAAGTCAGAGAACAAGTAGAAAAACCCTACCAAAAAATGAAAAAAACCCCCCCCCAAAACAGTAAAAAAAACTCTAACCCTCCCGGCCCCCAAACACTTGAGAGCCTTTTCCCCAAAACTAAAAATATAAAACAGGGGGGGGGGGCATGGTGCAGTCCTTCAAATGAGAAACTCAGGAAGTGTGGTAAAGAGCCTGCAGTGACAAGGCTTCATCTGTGTCTGCTGCAATCAAAACATTTTGGTAACCCAAGCTCTTTAGCAATATTTTATAATCAGGAACTGTATATGACCAGAAAAAACATTCCCATGTCCATCCAGGAAAAGCAGCAACAGGAGAGACATAGTGGGGTATCAAGTAAGCCCAGCCGGTCGGGCAATAAGTAATAGTGGGGAAACATGACGGAATTATTCCCCTCTGTGGGCAGTCCGGTGGGGTTGAACAAAAGGAAAAGTTGAAGGGCAGAACCTCAATGAATGAGGAGGAGAGGGCCTGTTCTGGTGTTGTGGGTCAGGAGGCTCCAGGGTATTCACCGAGTGAGCCATATCCAGGGCCGCTGTTAAAAATCATGAGGCCCTGTACAGTCTACCTCATGGGGCCCCCTTTGACCCCGCCCTCAACCCCACCCCTGGCCCCACCTCTGACCCAGTCTCAAAAGTTGCAAGGGGGACATATGGTGCAATGAATGTGGAAGTAATCGGGTGGTTTTAGAGCTGCTTGTATTACTTCCACATGAAAACTGACAGCTGCCTTTGCAAGTATACACAAACTCCTGGCTGCTGTCTCCAGCCAGAAATGTGCGTACGTGTTAAAAAAGACTTGCTTGCAGCATAGCCTCAGCTCCGTTTTAAAACAGGAGCAGTGTTTTGGCTGAAAAAACGTTTGACGTGTGTAAATGTGCCTAAATGTGTATTAACACTAGGCGCATTTAGCGCTTGAACGTTAATTAATTTCAATGGCCAAAATAAATTATTGTTCTGGCCAATGAAATGAACGTCCAAGTGCTTGACGCCTGTAAATCATGTACAGGCGTTAGACATTTTTACAAGCGTCAAGTTTTTTTCTGGCAAAAGGCTGCTGCCAAGAGGAGGGGCGTTCTTTAAACTTTCTGTGTGCATGAGGCCTTATAGCATTAGGATAATCATTCACACAGCACGCAAGGTGCTCCATGGCTCTCCCAGTGTACCACATGCTGTTGTCTGCTGACTTTGCTGTGGCTGTACTGTGCTACAATCTGTAACACACAGTACACCCATAAAGTAACAAAGTCAGCAGACAACAGCCATGTGACAAACTTATTATCATAAAGCACTGTGAGGCTATGGATGATTCTGCTAAGATTACATTAACACTTTGCTGCCCAGTGCGTGCCACGCAACCCTTCGCCGCCGCCAAGATTCATTTTGCCGTTCCCTCCCTGTCAGCTGGCTCATATCCATCCTTGAAAGAGCGGAGAAGGTAAATCACTGTACGGATCACTCCACCAACCACCAGGGAAGAGCGTCCGCAACTCTAGAGCATGCGGCTGGGCGCAAGTTTGTGTACCTCTGCCCAAAAATGGAAAAGTAGTCCCTCCTCAGCGCCCACCTCCTGAGCCCCTCTGATCACGTTATGAGGCACAGGAAAATATATTTATACACCCCCAAAGCCAGTAGGAGCGGTGGTATGATTTATTCAGCCTTTTTTTTGGGGTTTAAATAAAATACACTATAAAGCTGTCCGGGCCCCCCTGATGAGCTGATAGGGCAGGGGCCCGGTACAACAGGGCTGGTTGTACTGCCCTATCAGCGGCCCCGGCCACATCTTTTGGATCTGTGAAGAAGTAGTCTTTGCCCTGGTGAATAACATGTAGCCCTGCAGGATAGAGAATACTGTAGGGCAGTTGTAGGTTCCTTAGCCACGTTTGATTGGCAGGAAGGTAGCTCTCTGTTTTTACAAGAGAAATATAGTGATTCCAGTACCATTGAAGGAGATGCAGCCTTTTTCTCTGCTTTTCTTAGTATTCAAGCTTTCTTTGGTCCTTTACCATGCCCTCTAAGCATTGCAGGACATGCCTATCTTGGGGTAGCTAGTTAGCTAGCAACATTTCATTTGCACTCAGATGGGGACACCTTTGAACTAGTTCTTTCAGGCTTGGATTACTCAAGTTTGTTAATACAATATTTTCTGCTGTTCCTTGTTATATATGAACAGTTCTCCAAGAAGCCATGCCATTCCAATCATCCCATACCCTCCCACTTATAGTATTATGGGAGGCCAGGTTTTGGTCTATATATATTATAAGGTACAGTATTTCCATGTTCACTTCTAGTACCACTCTTAAACCCTCTTCTGACTTTACTGATATCAGGCTGTTTATTTCTTCATGGTGGACAGAAGGGCAACCCCCTGCTCCATAGATTGCTTCTGTGTTCTACTAACTGTTGTTACTTGGTTGTTGCTAGCATGATTAACTCCACTTTATGTTACCAGGTTTAATTTTTTGATGTGGTGTACTCCTCTCGCACACTATACTAAAAATGACCATGTGAATCAAAGGGTGCTGCAACAACTCCCATCCAGTCATAGTGTACAACATAGATGAAATCTGTCCCCAGCACAAAGACAAGCTTGTTTCAAAGGGCAAAGCTCTTCATATTTGTATGATCATATAGGAAAGCAACAGTTTGACATCACGCAGGGCCCCTTCCTCAGGACGTATCTTAAGAAGGATCACTACATGGTCCGGAAACATTCTTTTTCTATGAGATCATACAAGAATAAAGAGCTTTGCACTTTAATGAAGCTTAAAAACAGCTCAGAAGGGTAATAAAAACACATTTAGTGCAAAAGGTATTAAGCAAGATACACTTTTTGCTCATAGAATTAGGAGGATTCCTGACTCAAAATGTAACAAAATTTTGGCTCCCAATTTTCAAATATGTACTTTGGCATTGACACCTTTTTGACTGCTCAAGCAGAAGATCTTTCTTTTTTTTTGTTTTTCTTTTTTTGTTATATTCAAAAAAGAATTTTATTACAAAACAGTGGCAATTGGGCATACCCTGGCTGTACACAAAATGTACTGTACCTACATGAAAAAAATAATATTAAAAGATTGCTTTTCAAAATGTTTAAAGACTTGAGATATTAAAACAACATAAACGTGGCCGTCGTTCCCGCGTTTATTTAGAATTTTTTTTTTTTTTTGGGTAAGTCGTTCGTGAATCGGGATGGACGTAATTCACGTCTAAGTTAAAAAAAATGACGTTGTTGCGACGTCATTTAGCGCAATGCACGGCGGGAAATTTAGAAATGGAGCATGCGCAGTTCATTCGGCGTGGGGACGTGCTTCATTTAAATGAAACACGCCCCCTAATCGCCGATTTGAATTCCGCTGCCAGAGATAGACTACGCCGCCGTAACTTACGGCGCGAATTCTTCCAGGATTCAGGAACTAAAGCCAGGTAAGATACGGCGGCGTAGTGTATCTCTGATACGCTGCGCGGGTGCAGATCTCTGTGGATCTGCCCCATGTACATTAATTTTAGGCCCATTTCAGGTTTATTTTTATTTGTGCTGTCTATGTGTCTGTGTTTATTTTATGTGTATGGGTATTGGCCTGTGTCTCTGGTGTTTGTGGAGTTCTTTTAACTTTGACCTTCTTTATATTTCCCTTTGTGAGTTATTTACATACACATTAAAAACCCGTTCCCTTCCCCCTTCAATCTCCATTTCCTCCCCTCTCCACTCCTATGGAGAAAAAGGAGAGGGTGGTGAGTATAAAAAGAAAAGGAAAAACAACATTCATCTAAAATTGTAGTTTGTCTTTCTTACTAAGCATCAAATATATTTTTAGAGAGAGGAGTGAGTATATGTGGCTCAAGAAAAAGAAAAAAGAGAGGAACGAGAGAGGGGTAAACTCCCTCCATTACTCCCATTATATCTGTGGGGAGTGGTGTTCCCAACCTGCCCATATGTTGTTAAATCTATCCTGTTTATCTCTAATCTTATGCACCCATCTCTCTGCCTCCATTATTGAGTTAACTTATTTTTTCCATTCCATAAGGGAGGGGCGTGTGTTCTGTTTCCAATGTCTGGGTATTAGCATTTTAGCAGCGTTTAACCACTTCCTTACTGGGCACCTTCCTGACCAGGTGAAATTTCAGCTTCTGGCACTGCGTCGCTTTAACTGACAATTGCGCGGTCGTGCGACGTGGCTCCCAAACAAAATTGGTGTCCTTTTTTTCCCCACAAATAGAGCTTTCTTTTGGTGGTATTTGATCATCTCTGTGGTTTTTATTTTTTGCGCTATAAACAAAAAAAGAGCGACAATTTTGAAAAAAAGTCAATATCTTTTACTTGTTACTATAATAAATAGCCCATTTTTTTTTTTAAAACATTTTTTTCTCAGTTTAGGCCCATACGTATTCTTCTACATATTTTTGGTAAAAAAAATCGCAATAAGCGACTGGTTTGCGCAAAAGTTATAGCGCTTAAAAAATAGGGGACAGAATTATTATTAATTTTTATTATTCATTTTTTTTACTAGTAATGGCGGCGATCTGCGATTTTTATTGGGACTGCGACGTTATGGCGGACACATCAGACACTTTTGACACATTTTTGGCACCATTCACATTTATACTGCGATCAGTGCTATAAAAATGCACCGAATACTGTATAAATGTGACTGGCAGTGAAGGGGTTAACGCTAGGGGGGCATGGAAGGGGTTAAATGTATTCCCTGGGTGTGTTCTAACTGTGGGGGGAGGGGGTGACTGGGGGAGGTGACCGATGCTGTGTCCCTATGTACAAGGGACACAGATCGGTCTCCTCTCTCCCCTGACAGGACATGGGTCTCTGTGTTTACACACAGAGATCCATGTCCTTGTCCCTGTAACCGCTGATTGCGAGTGCCTGGCGGACATCGCGGCCGCCAGGCACGAGCATCAGTATCTCAGGAATGCGGCAGGCGCTCGCGCACCCTCTAGTGGCCTGGAAGAGCGGAGGACGCATATATGCGTCCTGTCAGTGATTTAGAACCACCCTGCGGCCACACATATTCGTACGGCCTTCGGGAAGTGGTTAATAAGTGTGGTATCACACTTTTCTTATAGCTATTCATAGATCCAGGTATCCCAATATGAAAATGTATAGGTTATAATTCTATAGGTTGATTGGTCATCTTCTTAACCCATGGTGCTATTTCTTCCCAAAATGGTCTGATCTTTATGCAAGACCACCAAATATGGAGGAATGTTCCCTTTTCTTTGAATCCCCTCCAGCAGCTTCCATCTGCTGTAGGATATATTTGGGCTAATCGAGCTGGCGTCTGATACCATCTGACCATAAATCTATATGACATTTCTTGGGTTTTAGAACTTATAGAGGTCGTATACTTTGATTCTATACGTTTTTTAATTTGTATTGATGTAAATGTATAATTGAGCTCTTTTTCCCATTCCCTAATAAAATAAGGAATTGTAATTTTCTGTTCACTAAGAACCAACTTATACATTTGTGATAACAGATGGTTAGGCTTCGACATTTTCGCACACATATTCTCAAATGTTGTAAGCGATCCTACTGTCCTTACTTTTGGTTTTAACTTATTAAAAAAGTCTGCCATTTGGTAGTATCACCATTTAGCCATTATCATATCCCCTTGAGATTATATTAATTCTGATAAGGGTATTAGAGTTCCTTGGGGTGCATATCTTGAGCACATAGGGCCAGATTCAGGTACATCTGCGGCGGCGTAACGTATCGCATTTACGTTATGCCGCCGCAAGTTTTATGGGCAAGTGCTTGATTCACAAAGCACTTGCATGTAAAGTTGCGGCGGCGTAGCGTAAATCCCTCCGGCGCAAGCCCGCCTAATTCAAATGATCCGGGTAGGGGGCGTGGATCATTTAAATTAGGCGCGCTCCCGCGCCGAACGTACTGCGCATGCTCCGTTTTGAAATTTCCCGCCGTGCTTTGCGCGAAATGACGTCGCACCGACGTCATTTTTTGAACTTCGACGTGAGTTACGTCCTTTCCTATTCACGGACGACTTACGCAAAAAAAATAATAATTAAATTCGACGCGGGAACGACGGCCATACTTTAACATGGCAAGTCTAACTATAGGCCACAAAATAGCAGCTTTAACTATACGCCAGGAAAAGCCGACTAGCGACGACGTAAGAGAATGCGACGCGTACCTTGGTGGATCGACGGAAAATGCTAATTAGCATACCCGACGCGGAAAACGACACAAACTCCACCCAGCGGGTGCCGAAGTATTGCACCTACGATCCGATTGGCGTACGAAGCCGTACGCCTGTCGGATCGAAGCCAGAAGCCGTTGTATCTTGGTTTGAGGATTCAAACTAAAGATACGACGTGGCAAATTTGAAAGTACGCCGGCGTATCAGGAGATATCATTTTCCTCCCCTGGGGGGAACCATGGATATCCTCCCAATGGAGCCATTGGGGATGTGGGTGGGGCATATTTCCCCTCTTTGTTTAATCTGTCCCATATTGCTAGGGTACTCCAGGTCATCGGGATGTCCATTTAGAAAGCGCCCTCACTTTAGTCGGTATTCATGGTGCTCCCTTTAAATCTCTTCCTGCCATACCTTTTTAGACTTGAACCCATACTTTGGAGGGAGAGTCATGGCACCAATTTAGGATACGTACCAGAGACATTGCTCTGTAATACATAGATATATCTGGTAGTCCGATTCCCCCTTCCTGTTTGTTTCTACGTAACATATCATAAGCTATTCTAGATTTTCCATCTTTCCATATGAAAGATATAAATGCTTTACGTATTTGTTTAAAGAAAACTTGTGGGATTGACATTGGTACAGTATATAGAAGATAAATTATTCTAGGTATAATATTCATTTTGATTACGTTAACCCTCCCAAACCATGTCAGGGAGTGGCCTTTCCATCTCTGGAGATCTTTCATTATCTCTAATATTAATGATCCATAATTACGCTCGTACAAAAGTTTTGTATTCGCTGTAATATGTACTCCTAGATAGTGTAGTGATTCTTCTTCCCAGATGAACAGCCATTGCGACCGGTACATGGCTTTGGTAGTACCACGGACTTATCAAAATTTATTTTAAAGTTAGACAGTTCTCCATATTTCTGTACTTCCACCATCAATGCAGGTATGGACTCTTGGGGTTTGGAGAGATAAAACAACAAGTCATCTGCATATGCAGAGACCTTATGTACACCTGAACCAATGTCAACCGCAACTATTCCCTTACTTTACAAAGAAAGGGTTCTAACACTATTGCAAATAATAATGGGGAGAGGGGGCACCCCTGCCTAGTGCTGTTCCGTATGTCAAAATTGTTTGAAAGGGTCCCGTTTACCTTGACCCTAGCTCTAGGATTAGCATATAATGCTAATATCCATCCCATCATCCGCTCCCCAAGACCTATTCCTTTTAATATCTCTGTCATGAACCTCCAGTTTACTCTATCAAATGCCTTTTCGACATCCATTGATAGTACTACTGTTGGTTTCTTATCTGGTCCATTCTGTATCCAGTGGAGTACAGGAAGGCCTCGAATGGTATTATCTTTAGTTTCTCGGCCCTTCATGAAGCCCGTCTGGTCAATATGGACTAATTGAGTCATATGATCTTCTAATCTTGTAGCTAGGATTTTTGCTAGGAGTTTGGTATCTGAATTCAAAAGGGAAATAGGTCTATAGTTTGTGCAGAATTGTGGGTCTTTCCCTGGTTTTGGTATTACCGTCACATGTGCTACTAGGGCTTCTGGGGGAAGAGGGTTACTATCTGTTATTTTATTAAAATAATTACATAAAGGCATTACCAAGCTCTTACTATACTTCTTATAATATGCGTTAGTTAGGCCATCTGGTCCTGGACTTTTCCCATTTGGCAGATTTTCTATTACCTTACTTATTTCCTCCGTGGTTATTGGTCCTTGGGGAAAGGGTTAGTAATTTAGAGTCTTTGATATATTTCTCTATCTCTTCCATCCCTCTCCTACCTTCCCCTCTCAATGGGGTTGTTTGTATATTATATAATTCCGTGAAAAAACAATGGAATTCTGCTGCTATTGCTTTAGTATCCTCTATTTTTTTACCGTTTGCTGTTATTTTGTGCACATGAGTAGTTTCTTGTTGTTTTTTTATTTGATTAGCTAGTAATCTACTACATTTATTTCCTTGTTCATAAAATTAATGGGCAAAAATCTGTATTTCTCTTTATTTCTTCTATCCAAGCATTCCATGTTGTTTTTTTATTTGATTAGCTAGTAATCTACTGCATTTATTTCCTTGTTCATAAAATTAATGGGCAAAAATCTGTATTTCTCTTTATTTCTTCTATCCAAGCATTCCGAAAGTTCTATCCTTAATATATCTAGTTGCCTAACTTCTTCTGGATCTAAATCAATTTTATGCTTGGTCTCTCGGTCATGTATTTTCCCCAACAGCTCCTCTATTTCCTTCCTCTTTTCCCTTTTAGCTCGAATACCATGTGCTATTAGTTCTCCTCTAATGACGGCCTTATGTGCTTCCCAAACTATTTGGTCAGATATTTCCCCGTCTATATTATTCTTAAAGTATTCTACCAATTTGTATTGTATGTCCTCTGCTATCTTTCTATAATCCAGCAGTAATTCATTTAGGTGCCATGTCCTCTCCTGGCGGCCCCCTGGCACCAAATGAAACACTACTACCACTGGAGCGTGGTCCGAAATTGTTATCAGTTCTATATTGGCAGATTCCACACAGTCTAAATAATATTGATCTACCAAAATCAGGTCTAATCGAGAGTATACTTTATGAGTCTTTGAGTAATAGCTCAAATCTCTCTCCTCTTTGTTTAACACTCTCCAACTATCTATTAGATGTAGAGACCAAAGGAGTTTTTTAATATGTTTAAGAGCTCTAAAAGATAATGGGGGTTAAGAGTGATAATAAAGTCTCCTCCTAAAATTACAACCCCTTCCTTACATTTTTCCAACAACCTTAAGGTTTTAATTAAGAAGCAGGTTGTACCAGAATTAGATGCATAGATAGAAGCAAACGTATAACATTGTCCCTGCAACATTCCCTTGATAAAAAGAAACCGTCCCTCTGGGTCCGTCTGCACTGACATGGGCACCAGTGGGCAGGCTCTTCCAAAGGCTATCGTTACCCCCTTTGCCCTTGCAATAGGTGATACTGCATGGAACCATTGATTATATGGAAATAGAGGTAACTTAGGTACTGATCCTACCATAAAATGTGTCTCTTGCAGGAAGGCGACATCCACTGCCTGGTGTCGCAATTCCTGCCACAGACGACCCCTTTTTTGGGGGGAACACAACCCCCTCACATTATAAGTCACAATTTTTATTGAAGTAGCCATTACTATCTTATGTAGAAAAAAAAAAGAAGAAAAAAAAATCTCTTGTATCTCTCGCCACATATCTCCTTTTCTCCTCTCTCTCAATAGACACAAAATGTATCTTACTACAATATAACCAAACATTCTACTATATAACATAACATGTAACATATAACAACTAAAGGAGGAATAGGTCCGTCTGGATATTCCTTATACCCACTCCTCCCCGAACCACCCCGCCTATCTGCTTCCGTGCAGATTAACCAGTTCCTTTTCCAGGACCTACCTAATGGGAAAAGATAAAATGAAATCCCCCCAGAAAAAAAAAATTACAAAATGAATAATAAATAATAATTTACCATTTTATATTACCCGGGCCTCATTTGTGTCATATTCAGAGCTTTTATATAGATCACGTATATCAAAAAACAATATTGTTTGAGACCCCTTAATCAGTTATGTAAACAATCAAGCTATTTCCGCACTCTCCCTTCACATCTCTTCTCCCTTTTTTCTCCCCCTTCTTTCCTTGTGGGGTGACGGGAGAGAGGAGACATTCCCAGAAAAAAAGGAAAGACTTCCTAAAAAATAGATATTATCCTATATTACTATATGTCTCCTTCTCCCTCCCCTCCAGTCTTTTACTTTACATACCCCTTTATCAGTTACACAAACAGGTTATTATAACACTCTCTCTTTCCTTTCCCCTTCCTGTGGGGGAAGCATTTTCCCCCTCTTTTTTTTTCCATTCCCTTTCCCCCCTTTTCACTTCCCCTTTCTCTGAGGAGGAGGGATAGATAGAAAAAATGTTTTACATTATCCTATATTATCATATATCTCCCTCTCCCCTCCTCCCAATCTTTGCTTTTATCTTATTTTTCTTTTTTCTTCATTTTCTTACTCCTTAATAAACAAACTATTTTAACACTCTCCTTTTTAATGGGGTGAGAGGAGAGAGCATGCTTTTTCCAAAAAAAAAAATGAGGGAGGAGGAGGGGTCATACTTATAAATTATTTATATCAAAATACAAATAAGTCCCCTAATCATTAACCTAGAAGGACAAGCTCTTTCAATGCTCTCCCTTCAGTGGAATGGGGGAAAGAGGAGACACCGACAGAGGAAAAAAAAAAAAGAGAGAAAAAAATATCCCCTTCCCAACTCTATGTGTCTCCCTCTCCCCCCTCCCAACTTTTATTTCTGCTTCCATATTAATTTCTCCTCTCTACATGAGAAATTTCTTTTTTATTTTCTTTCTTTTTTCCTCCTTTCTATTTTAACCCCCTCTTTCTTTAAAAAAAGGGGGAAAAGGGAGGAGCAGACATTCCCAAAAAATCCTATTGCTTTATTGTCTCATTTTACTATGGGACAATTTATGTCTCTATATGTCTCCTCCTCCCTTCCTCCCCATTCCCTCTTTTTTTTATTATTTTTCTTCTTTTTTATTCATTTTCCCCTTTCCTATCCTTTCCTCCCTAACCTTCCTATTTCGCCCTCCCCCCCATTTTCTCTTTATTTTTCTCGTTTATGGGTCTTTTCTTAGAACCCTATGCCAAGGCTCTGGACGCTGCAAGGTTTTTTTTTATATTAAATCCTCTCCAGTCCTGGAAGTCAGTTGGGGGAAGATCTAAAGTTTCTAGAAACATTTCTAAATCGTCCTTAGTCCGGAGAGTTGCCGTTTTCCTGTTCCGAGAAGCTGTTAGATGAAAGGGGAACCCCCAACGGTATCTAACATCTACCGCACGTAGTGCTTCCAACACTGGTCTTACTGCCCTCCTTTGCATTAAAGTGCGGCGTGAAATGTCCGGGAATATGGAGATTTGAGCTCCCTCAAATTCTATCATAGGTGTATCCCATACAGATCTCATAATAGCCTCTTTCACTGAATATTTGTGCATTTTACAGATCACATCTCTTGGCCTCTCCTAGTTCTGATAGGCAGTGGATGTCCACTTCCATAGCTTCTGATGTAGTTTCACCTATGATTTGAAGAAATAATCTCTGCACTATTCCTAGGAGGTCCGCATTATGATGTTTCTCAGGTAGACCTCGTATCCGTATATATTCTGACGGCGTTCCCTGTTCTCAAAATCGTCCAGCCGGTCTCTATATATATTCAGGGCTTCTTCATGTGATCTAGCAATGTCTTTGATGTCCCCTATATCTTGTGTGATCTCCTCCTGACCATTTTCGATAGCCTCCACTCTATTTCCTACTTCCCCCAGCTCTTCTTTAAGTTCATCCACTACCTGTTTGCATGAATGTTCTACTGTTGCTATTAACTGTTGTATGTCTGCTTTTGTGGGGAGAGCTTTTATTTGCTCCAAAATAACCCCAATTTCTGTTCCGCCTGTTCCATATGTACCATATATACTAGGGTTTCCAAGTATGTCCATTGTATTAGCTGTATCTGTTGCCCCTTGCTCTTTAAGGGGTGATCTATCGGGCACAGCATTAGTTGATGCAGTCATGGCAAATGCTGGTACAATGCTAGAATTTGTACATTCAATTTCTAGTGAAGAAGATTTTATTTCAGGGGAGCTTTCTCTATTCCTCCCGTGGGGTTGGTCCTCCCCCATCTTCTCCCCTATTTTGTTTTCACTCTAGGGGTTACTTTTATGTTCTCCCCTGTCTTCTCTAGCCATTGCTACTGTTATTGTCAGGGGGTCCTGGCTTATCTCTAAAGGGGTATCTCTCGCTTCCAACCAACAGTCCTCTCTCTACTTAGAGCTGCCACCCCCCCCATACAGTTCAAACCATTCATACCTCTGGCAGTCTGTCCACCGTCCCTTTGCTCCATACTTTCTGCGTTCCACCGCCCGTTGTCAGGGTGCCACGTCCATGTGCAGGGTGACCACGGTTCGATGCAGGTACAGCTGTACCCTGTTTGGGAGTTGTTTCCCCCCGTCCTTTCTTCAGGTCTGGGCTGCCAGCCCTTACCTCCTCCTCCCATCTTCTGGTTGTAGCCCCGGTTGTCTGACCTCCTCTCTGCGGCGTCAGATATGCTCTAAGCCCACCGACTTGGCTTCTGTTTCCTCCTGTAGCGGGCTGAAACGCTGCTCGCCTGCGGGTTGTCATCCTTGCTGCTGCTACTCCAGCTGACAGTATCTGGGTCCGTGTCTCCACAACCACATGGAGTGCTATATTCACAATACACTAACCGTTCTCAAACTGCCTGCAACTTGGACACCTGTGTAGTATCGGTGTCCTTGTCAGTTGAGATCCGCTGGGATCAGCTGGGGACGGCAGGGGATCTGCTGGTATGGAGATCCAGCAGGGGATTGATGATCAGCTGAGGCGGCTAGGACGGAGACCAAGCAGGGGATCGGCGTCAGCTAAGGCTAAAACTATACATCAGGTACAGTATCATGTTACTTCTGTGTCGTCACTCATTCAATCAGTCAGTCTGAATCTCCATGATCTCGTGCAGCTGCATGTGTCCCGGGGAAAAACAGGAGCTCTCACATTACACGTCCGTCCAGTCTGACAACTGCGGTCATTATGGGTCCATGGCTTAACCACTTGCCGCCCGCCCAGGAAGAACTGATCTAGCTAAACTATACAGTGTATAAATATATGTACAACACCTGGGATGTATATATATCCTCTACTGTAACATTAACTGACTAGCCTGCCTGCCTGCTCTATCTACCTGCAAAAAATTACACTCTCTCTGTCCTCTCTTAACCACCGCAACACACTACATAAGGCCCGACCTGCAGGCGGCCTTTTATAGTGTGGGGCGTGTACTAAACCCTCTAAGCCATAATTGGCCAAAGCCACCCTGGCTTTGGCTAATCATGGCTCTCCGTTTTTTGCAAGCTGTGATTGACCAAGCATGCGGGTCATAGTGCATGCTTGGCCAATCATCAGCCAGCGATGCCGCAGTGAATTATGGTCTGTGAAACGTAACTCGAATTTGGCGCGAACGACCCGTTTTGTTCGTATTTTCGAGAACGATACGAACATACGATGTTCGAGTCGAACATGAGTTCGACTCGAATACGAAGCTCATCCCTATCTGAGAGGGGTAGATCTGGCGCTAGAAGACATATGGATTCAGAAGGAAGTAATGAGAGGGTGTCCAATGACAGTCCTTTGTTAATTTGCAAAATTGCTGCCCACACCCTTAGGAAGGCAGTGATAGTGCCTAGTGGGTGGCACTTTGGTTTGAGATAAAGCCAGATAGCAGATAGAATATGTTTGAAGTATAGTAGCTTCTATTTGTTTCCAAGTCGAGTGGTAGCCAGCTGACCACCACGTCTTTAGTTGGTCTAAAATTGTTGCATTATAATACGCTTGAATGTCCGGTGCACCCAAACCTCCCTGTTGAATTAGGGTCAGGAGTATAGCTTTTTTAATCCTGGGGTGTTTTTGTTGCCAGATAAAGTTATTGACAATTCCATTGTGGCAGGAGATAGGTCAATGAACAGCTTGACACTGGTAGATGGAGATGGTAGGGGTTTCGGCAGAAGAGAGGATTTGCTCCTTGACGTGAAAGAAATTAATCCGGGCTAAAACATCCCTGGGGATGTCATCCGGTAAGTGTAAGGTTTTTTTCAATTCTATGGGCCCGGTCGATCAGTGTATCACGAAAGTTGAGGCGAGGGATCAATGTTGAAATGAGTTGCTGTAGATAGGGAGTTATTTCATTTGATTTGATTTGATTGATTCTAGAATTCTTCTGAATTTGATATTGTTCTGCCTCGAGCAGTCCTCTAAATCTGCTAATTTCATTTTAATGTGGTGAATTTCTTCTGTATGATGCTGATGTACATCTAACAGCTCGTTATGTGCTTTAGAATAATCCTACATGTTGTCTTCCATTGCATTTGCTCTTACTTCCAGGCAATCTATTATGTCATGCATTTGGGACATATAAATTTGCAGCTCTCTGTGTAAATCCTGCTTTAAGGTAAGAAGCATAGATTTAAGCATTGTTTCTGAGACAGGGTTGTCTGTGACAGGTATAGCTGCTAGGGAGGAACCTTTTTCTGCAATGTGTGTGCCTGCAACAACAGAGGACCATGGCTGCTTTTTGGCAGGGGGCTCTTTGTTTGAGGAGTTAGCAGGGGAGGTAGCCAGTCTCTTACCTCTGTCCAATTGCTGCCCTCCTGTATTGTTGTTTGGAGGTGGGAGAGTGTCCACGTTGTCCCTCGGGAAGTTATTGGAGGGGCCTCCTGGTTGTTGTAGCGGCGGTGTGGAGCTGACAGGCAAGTTTGCAAAGTCAGCGTGGCGTGTCCTGCTGGAGCCGGGGCTATCTTGGGCTTTCTTCATGGCCATGGCTGGAGGTTAGCAATCAGACTGCGCAGTGTGGGTGGGTTGTATTGCATCCTGGACATGGGGTGTCCTCAGACCTTCCCAACTCTGATTTTGTGAGAGACAGGGAGGTAAGTTGCCTCAGGTTGCTTCTATCCAGGCCATGGAACGGAGCTCGGACTTTAGGCTTCCATTCCGGTCCGCAGCAGGCCACATCCCTAGCATAAGATCCCTCTTAAAATACACTATACCACTTTCCTCCCTCTCTGATACCTCCAGAGACAGGCTAGACTAAACCATCTCAACTATTCTATTAAACAACTAAAAACAAGTAAACACCATGGCCCTGATTGCTTAACTACAGGATACTAAAAAACATTTGCTGACCAACATTCCCCAATCAAAGCATTTAATAGCATTCCATATGGCCATAAATTTCAAACAGAAACTATTGTCAGAAATAATCTTTATGATACCAAAACATTACACAGATGTCATAACTACAGACCAATCTCCATTTTAGATCTTAATATTATATTGCTAGATATAATTCTTGCCAAAAGGCTCAGGGAATAAATCGGCTTTTACAAGCTAGTGACAATATTAGAAAATGACTACATCAGGGTAGGGATGAGCTTCGAGTTTGAGTCGAACAATTTGGGGTGTGTATTGTATGCCTGTAAAGTAGCACATTTTTTCCGTGTATAGAACTGTCCCTGCACAAAATGTAATTTTCGAAGGAAAAAAAGTCATTTAAAACTACTCGCAGCTATTCATGAATTGTCGGTCCCGGCAATACAAAGAAAAGTGATGGAAAAAAACGGCATTGGGGCCATTACCTGCCGTTTTTTTAAATTACTTTTATCTGTATTGTCGGTACCCCGACAATTCATTAATAGCTGAGAGTAATTTTAAATGGCCTTTTTTCCTTCAAAAATTACATTTTGTGCAGGGAACCAAAATTAAGAAAAAATGTGTGGGGTCCTCCCAAAATTCCATTACCAGGCCCTTCAGGTCTGGTATGGATATGAAAGGGAACCCTGTCACCAAATAAAAAAAATGGTGTGGGGTTCCCCCAAAAACCCATACCAGACCCTTATCCGAGCAAGCAAACTGGCAGGCCGCAGGAAAAGAGGGGGGGACGAGAGAGCACCCCCCTCCTGGACCATACCAGACCACATGCCCTCAACATGGGGACGATGCTTTGGGGGTCTGTGACAAGGGCCTCATCCCCACAACCCTTACCTGATGGTTGTGAGGATCTGCGGGCAGGGGGCTTATCGGAATCTGGAAGCCCCCTTTAACAAAGGAGACCCCCAGATCCTGCCCCCCTATATGAATTGATAACGGGTATATTGTACCCCTATCATTTTACCAAAAAAAGTCAAATTGTTAAAAACCACACAGACACAGCTTTATAAGTCCTTTATTAAAAATATTTTTTTTTAAATAAAATAAAGATTCCAGCGATGTAATCCACTCTCGATCTCCACTCCAGCGATGGAATCCATTATCGGTATCCAGTGATGGGTGATCTCCACTCTCCAGCGATGATATCCAGCGAGGAACACGCACACGATCCTAACTCCACCGGAGACACCCCGGGAATGACGCGGCCCTGGGCCTGACTGCTCTTATGTAGCTGTGACGCAAGGGGAAATGCCGGCTTTCCCATTGACATGGATGGGTGGTTTGCGTTGCATCAGAGGGGGGAGGGGTCACCCATCCACATCCAGTGCAACCTAGGTGTGTGATATAAACAAGGCCTTGGATATTTATGCTCTTTTAAATACCTGAGAGTGTGATGTTGGTTATCCCTTATAGCAGGGGTGCCCAACTGCTGGTCCTCTGACGTGGCCTGCGACCTCCTGCTCTGGGATGGCGGGTTGGCAAGCCCAGATCGAGGGTTCCCAACCTGTCATCCCAAAGCATCAGTGGTAAGAATGGAGCCAGCGATAGAGGAATACCAAATGCACTCCGCCTGGGACAGCAACAGCCGGAATCAGGCATAAACCACAGTGCATTGGTGTGAAAGCCGCCCTAGGCCCCTTTAACTCGATCGGTCTGATCGGGTCCACCTGTTCGTTTTTCAGGCAGACCCAATTGGACCCTCCATTCACCTCTATGGAGTGGCAGATAAACAGATTTGTGTCCTTTTACACCCAATAAAACATAAGAAGAACCAAAAATGGGAAAAAGGTGCTGTGCCATGGTAAATTAATACAACTCAACCTTGGGTAAGTAAACGCAGAAGGCGTTTATTCCATGGAAGATAAAATGTGAAAATGAAGGCATACAGCAGTCATGTAGCGACCAACCAGTAGACATAGTGGACCACAATATAGTGATGTAAGTACCTGAAGGCTGGAGCTGCATAGCCATTCACCGAATTTCGAACATTATGGGCCGTTCGCCCCAAATTCGAGTGACGCGTCACAGCCCATAATTCACTGCGGCATCGCAGTGCATTTCTGGCTGATGATTGGCCAAGCATGCACTATGACCCGCATGCTTGGCCAATCACAGCGCCGTAAGCAAAGAAAGCCATAATTGGCCAAAGCCAGGGTGGCTTTGGCCAATTATGTCTCAGGGGGTTTAGTACACGCCCAACACTATATAAGACCGCCTGCGTGGCTGCCTTGTCTAGTGTGTTGTGGCGGTGGTGAAAGACAGACAGAGACAGTTAGATAGAGCAGGCAGGCGAGTCAGTTAGCTGCAGTTACAGTGTGTAGAGGATATATATATATATGCATCCCAGGTGTTGTATATATAGTTATACACTGTATTCAGTTTAACTAGATCTGTTCCTGTGTTCCCTTCCTAATATACTGACAGACAGGCAGGTGGTTGTGCTAGCTGCAGTATTTTCACTTAGTGTACTGTGCACAGTGTGCACCTAAAGCTACCTGAATACAATTGCTGGTGTTCTCATACTAATACCACAAGCAGGGATCTGCAAGTATTTTCACTTAGTGTACTGTGTCCTTTGCACAGTGTGCACCTAAAGCTACCTGAATACAATTGCTGGTGTTCTCATACTAATACCACAAGCAGGGAACTGCAAGTATTTTCACTTAGTGTACTATGTCCCTTTCACAGAGTGCACCTAAAGCTACCTGAATACAATTGCTGGTGTTCTAATACTAATACCACAGGCAGGGAGCTCCAAGTATTGCCAGTTAGTGTACTGTGTCCTTTGCAAAAATTTACCAGTTTAAAATTACAAACAGATTCTACTTAACAACAAACCTACAGTCCCTGTCTTGTTTGCACTGCCCCATAGCTTTCCTTTTTTTAATTTGGGTGCAGGGTTCCCCTTAATATCCATACAAGACCCACAGGGGCTGGTAATGGCCTGGGGGGGGGGATGCCATTTTTCTCAATGGTTTTCATCCATATTGCCGGGACCAGACATTACATTAAAGCTGAAAGCAGTTTTAAATGACTTTTTTTTTCCTATAGAAATGTCATTTTGTGCAGTGACAGTTCTAAGCACGGGAAACACGTGCCACTTCACAGGCATACTATATACACCCAGCAGGTACGATATTTAAAGGAATATTTCAGTTTTTTACACTTTAAGCATCATTAAAATCACTGCTCCTGAAAAAAAATTATGCTTCAGACTGGTGGAAGACAGCTGGGGGAAGATCCACCAACTACATGTTTTGGGACGTTGCCCCTTCTTTGGGTCATAAAGTTGGTCAGCAAAACTACCAAATTAATGAAAAAAGAGGGAGGGCAGGAAAATGGGGAGGGACTGGAGACCAGTGTCATTCATGATCCACCCTCAAAGATTTGACAGTTTAACAACCTATAAATCACAAGTGCTCAAAATACTTACAATATAAACAATCAGAGCTATGGTTAAATAAAATAAAATAAATAAAAATAAAAAATTCAAAATGTAAAAATATATAAATATATTGCGATTTTTATCGTGACTGCAACATTGCGGCAGACAGATCGGACACTTTTGACACTATTTTGGGACTATTGACATTTATACAGCGATCAGAGCTAAAAATAGCCACTAGTTACTGTATAAATGTCATTGGCAGGGAAGGGGTTAAACACTAGGGTGCGATCAAGGGGTTAAGTGTGTTCCCTGGATGTGTTCTAACTGTAGGGGGGATGGGCTCACTACAACATGACAGAGATCACTGCTCCTGATGACGGACAGCAGCAGATCCCTGTCATGTTGCTAGGCAAAACGTGCGCCCGCTAGGTGGGTGCTTTAAAGGGATGTATGGGTATGCCCTTTTGCCTGCCCGTACCATTCTGCCGATGTAAATTGTTGTGCAGTGGTCGGCATGTGGTTCATTTTCACAACACCCTCTTCTTTTACTTACCCAAGGTTGAGTTGTATTATTTTGCCATGGCACAGTGCCTTTTTAGTTCTTATGTCACATTGCCCTATGAGTTTGGGACAGCAGAGGCCCGGGCTCGGCAGCCCTCATCCACTTGGGCAGTTGTCTATGCGCCTGGATATTTGTATGTTTGTCCTTTTACATCTGCCTACCTCCAATCCAATCTGCTAAAAACACAGAAGGGGATTTGTCCCATTCTGTCTGTGCAGATTGGAGGACCTATAAAGTAGAGCGAGTTGTGTCCATGTCCGCTCTGCATATGCAGAGTGGACACAGACCTGTCATCTGCCAGCTCCCCTCATTGTGGCCCACGACCAGTTATCAAGTCACTAAAGTGGCCCTCGCTCTTCAAAAGGTTGGGCACCCCCGCCTTATAGTGTGCACCCAGAACCTTATTGGTCTAAAGTATGCAGTGATCAATTATAGCTTTTTCTGTATATAAATATATATGGGTCATGGGATTCTGGTTAAAATCCTAGTGTATGCAAATGGCTGGTATTATGATATTTATGAAATCACACTCACAGGGTCCAGTTTACCTATCTCTGGAAATAACTATAACAATATACTGTATATACAGACTATTTATATTGAGTTAAATTATGATTTCAATATTACATCACCAAATCTTGTGGCTATATAGCAAACGTCTTCCTTTCCCATGACTTACAGTATGGGCATAGCCATTGTGTTATAGTTGATATTGTCTTCATGGGTGGTCATAAAACCAAAATTGTAGTGTCTAATTTTGCACTTAGGAAAGTACAGTATTCTATTGCCCAGTAATCTGCAGCCACAGTTTGTAATATGCAACACCATAATTACAGTGTGTATCTTGGGAATCAATATCTACAATGGAAGATTGCAGCTCTGTACAACTATTCTTAGATGAATAACTTATAATACTGCAAAGTTTAATCACCGAATTCCACACAATCTTAAAAAGTCCAGAGTATTTTGAGATAGCTCATTATAACTCATGGGCAAAAACAAATAGAAAAATAGTAGTTTGTTGAATTGAATTGTTAAACCTCTAACATATCATAGTATCAGTCTACTTAAAGTGGACCTTAAAGCCCAAAAATTTTTTTTTTAACATTACATTCAGCCGAGTTGTCAGAATGACAATCGGCTGTTTTTTTTTAAATTTTATCCCCATACATGCCGTATTTTCACCGCCGCTTCTGGGTATGTCTTCTGCGGGACTGGGTGTTCCTAATTGATTGACAGGCTTCCGACCGGTGCATACTGCGCGTCACGAGTTGCCGAAAGAAGCCGAACGTTGGTGCGCAAGCGCCGTATAGAGCCGACTCGCAGTCCGGCTTCTTTCGGCAACTCATGACGTGCTGTATGCGACGGTCGAAAGCCTGTCAATCAATTAGGAACTCCCAGTCCCGCAGAAGACATACCCCGAAGCGGCGGTGAAAATATGGTATGTACGGGGATAAAATAAAAAAAAACAGCCAATTGTCATTCTGACAACTCGGCTGAATGTAATATTACAATTTTTTTTTTGGGTAAACTACCGCTTTAACGTAAAAAAAATTAAGATGTTTCTGTCTTACATTAAATCTTTAGAAATGTTAATTTTGCCTAAACAGTACCCTAAAGCATATTCATTTTGTCTCGAAAGCAGTGCATTTCCAGTGTTTCAAGCCTCATAGATGTATACCTGCCATGTAAGTTCATCTAAGGGCCCTTTCACACTGATCTGGTTTTGATGCATTTTTGGGCTAAAAAAAAGTATTCCTTTAAATCTTATGAAACTCTTCACAACAGGGCTCTGTGGACGTAGTGCATTTTTAAAAGTTTGGCATGCTGCATTATTTGTGCTTGTTTAAAAACCACAAGAAAAATGCATGTCCCCATTGAAATGAATGGAAACGCATATAAAAAGCACCCGCAGTGCGTTTTTGGTGCATTTTTTGAGTCACGTATCCAGGCTTCACAGATGCATGATTGTGGACGGCATGCCCAAGCAGGACCCGCAGCTTAGCAGCAGGGCTGCTCCTTCAGCCTGCGCCGCACACCTGCCTCTAGCTAAACTGCCCCGTGACTGAAAAGGGAGGAGCTCCGACTCCAATCTACTGATGCCGCCTGGCCAACCAGAGAGAACGTGAGTTCCAGTGCAGCCTCCCTAAATGTCTGCAGGAGGGAGAGGAGGAGAATCAGGCACTCAGCAGCTGCAGGGGGAATATGAATAAATCTATTCCTCTATACAATATGCTGCTGCCCCCCGCCGTTCCTTCTATCTTACTTCTTCTTCAACCGGGTGCTCTCCAGCCCCTCCTTATACTCCCTGGCTCCCCCCTGCTCTTTGACCCCTCATTGTGCTCCCTGGCTCTGCCCCCTGCTCTCCAGCGCTTCCTTGTGCTCCCAGGCTCTGCCCTCTGCTCTCTGACCCCTCATTGTGCTCCCTGGCTCTGCCTCCTGCTCTCCAGCCCCTCCTTGTGCTCCCTGGCTCCACCTCCTGGTCTCTGACCCCTCCTTGTGGTCCCTGGCTTTTCCCCCTGCTCTCCAGCTCCTCTTTGTGCTCCCTGGCTCCTCCCCCAGTGCTCTCTGCCCCCTGTTCTCCAGCACCCCCTACCCCCAAGCGTTCTCCAGCCCCCACCCCTCCTGTGCTCTCTGCCCTGGCAGTGCTCTCTGCCCTCACCCTTGCAGTGCTCTCTGCCGCACCCCCATGCTCTCCAGCTCCTCCCTGCTCTTTGCACCCCAGTGCTCTCTGGACCCACCCCCATGCTTTCCAGCTCCTTCCTGCTCTTTGCCCCCCCAATGCTCTCCTGCTCCTGCCCAGTTCTCTCCACCCCCCAGTGCTCTCCTGCTCTTGCCCAGTGCTTTCCACTCACCCAGTGCTCTCCACTCCCCTGGTGCTTTCCAGCTCCTCCCTGCTCTTTGCTCCTCCCCTAGTGCTCTCCTTCTCCTTCCCAGTGCTCTCCAGATCCTCCCTGCTCTTTGCCCCAGTTCTCTCCTTCTCCTGCTCAGTGCTCTCTACTCCCCCAGTGCTCTTCAGCTCCTCCCTGTCCCCCCCCCAGTGCTCTCCTGCCCAGTGCTCTCCACTCTCCCAGTGCTCACACAGAATGGGACATGGGGCGCAGAAGGGGCTGCAGATAGGGCTAGGGATCTCTCTCGCCCTCTTTCCTTTGCTCCTCCTCTTTTTCACCTCCTCCTATCTCTCTCTCCCACTTCTCCCACTCCCCCTCTCTCCCCCTTGCTCTATCTTCCTCTCTCAACCTCCCCCACTCTCTCTCTCCATCCCCCTCTCTTTGCAAAAAAGTGTGAGTGTCTGCGCTGTGATTTAAACTAGTGAATGGATGAAGGGAGAGCAAAAGAAAAAAAGGTGGGGGGGAGGGGGGGGGACGTGAACCTGGGGAATTAGTAGGTACAGTCCTGACTGGACTGTATTACAATGAACACAGTGAAAATCCTACAGTGACAAAACATATATATAGTAGCAAGTGTATATATATAAAAATAAAAGTAAAATAGATATAGTCCCGGATTATTTCAAACAAAGGGAAAAACCACAGTTCCAAGTAAGGTTGATGCAGAGGTGAATAGGTGAATGATTGAAAATGAAAAAGTTCCAAAATCAAGTAGGTGAAGGTGTGCAGCTTAATCGAATCCACAAGCCGTGCAGCCCACACCGTTAGTGATCCTAGCAGCTTACCTCCCAGCTGTCACTCAGAGCCAAAATAAATTACCAATGCTTCAGCCTCCTATTAGGTGGATGTCTTCCTGTCAGATCTCAATGATTGGCCATACATGTGGGAAGAATAAAAAAGTATATATTGTCCTTGTCCTTGTCCTCCTGCCACACATAAAAGGAGGGGTTTTTAAAAATGAAATGAGTAAGTGTACACTTACACAACTTACACAGTGTGTAAGGAAGAAGTGTCTATCTCCACGAGCGCCGAGCTCGTCTCTTTAGCTTCTCACTGCCAACGCTCTGTCCCTCAGTGTCCGTAGAGCCGATTGCTCATATCAGGGTGGAAGAGACAGGGGAGGGAGAAGAAAAAGAGGGGGGGGCACATCGCATAAAACTGCACAGCAAACGTTTAATAAGGCATAAAACTGTCGATAAAAAACTCACATGGGGCAGTATGTAAACAGTTGCATATCCACGAGCACCGCACTCGTCTGCCGTCCGTTAGGTGCTGCTCCCGGTTAGTACTCTAATGTCCCGACGCGTGTTCGTCACATCACGTGACTTCATCCCCCTCTCTTTGCCCTCTCTCTTCCCCCTCCCTCTTTATGTCACCTTCCTTTCTCTCACCCTCGTCTCTTTTTCCCTCTCTCACCACCCCTCTCTCCACAACCCTTCTCTCTTTCCCTTACCACCCTCTCTTTCTCACCTCCCTCCTCTGTGTCACCCCCAGTCTTTCTCTCTCTTTTTCTCTCACCACCCCTCTCTCTTTCACCACACTCCTCTCTCACCCCCACTCCCCCCTGCTCCCTCCCTCTTCTCTCCACTCTCCCGCCCTCATTCTCTCCCCCCTCTCCCCCTCCTCTGTCTCTTCCTCTCTCTTTCCCTCCGCCTTCCTCTCACTCTCCTTTTGCTCACTCCTCTCCCTCTCTCCCCCTCTCTCTCTCTTCCCCCCTCTCTCCCCATCTCCCTCTCCCCATCTGTCTTTTTCTCCCTCTCTCTCCCCCTCTTTCTCCCTCTGTCTCTACCCTTCTCCCTCCTCTCACTCTCTCTGTGCTTTGCTGGGATCCCCCCACTTTGCTTCCTCCCAAGGCATGGGAAATTCTTAAAGGGGTGGGTTGCCACCTTGCTGGGCCCCAGATGTTTTATTGGCTGCATATGTCTGATGGGTGAGGAGGGTGCCCTGGAAGTGGTGCTGATGAACTGTGTGCTAGATCCGTGCATCTTTCTGCAGCCATTTTTATTGCTTGAAATTTTTTCTCCATTATGGGCGTGAGTGGGGCCTCATGTGTAAGTTTTGCCTAAGGCCTCACAAAGCCTAGAGCTGCCTCAAATTGAGCCGGACAAATTTTTCTCTTTAACAGGCCATCTAGGCTGACATCTGTGAGTTGAAATTTATGAAGGTGTAGAGTTAATCTTCATGTTCTCAGAGCATGGGTACATTTTCTCAGTCATGTCAGAATGCATAAATGTATAGGAAATAGTGCAGCGCAATATAAATACAATTAATCTAAAGTGCAAAACACAGTTGTTATACCAATAACAAATTATTCATGAATAGTGCATAAATAATGCAAAAAAAAAAACAGTCCAAAAAGTGAAAAATTCCAAAGGAATAGGGTGACAACCACTCCAAATCTTCACCGGTGACTTTAATTTTAAATAAGTGATCCCTCCACCTTTAAGAATGGCTACTCTCACGTTAAGGTATGGACCCCTGTTTTACCAGGCAGTCATACCAGCAGAAATCGATAGACAGATTGGTGCAATATGTGGATAGCAAACTTCTTAGGCGTCGTACACACGACCGAGTTTCTCTGCAAAAACCAGCAAGAAACTTGCTGGGATTTTTTTTTTGCTGAGGAAACTGGTCGTGTGTACATTTTTCGACGATGAAACTGTTGAGGATCCCGTTGAGCCAAAAAGAGAGCATGTCTTCTTTTTCCTCGACGAAAATGGAGAAACTTGCCTTGTCGAGTTCCTCGACAGCCTAACAAGGAACTCGACGAGGAAAACAATGTGTTTCGCCCGTCGAGTTCCTTGGTCGTGTGTACGAGGCTTCAGACTCGGCAGTAGGGATGAGCCGAACACCCCCCTGTTCGGTTCGCACCAGAATTTGTGAACACACCAAATGTTCGTGTGAACTTTAGAACCCTGTTAAAGTCTATGGGACTCGAACATTTGAAATCTAAAGTGCTAATTTTAAAGGCTAATATGCAAGTTATTGTCCTAAAAAGTGTTTGGGGACCTGGGTCCTGTCCCAGGGGACATGTATCAATGCAAATTTTTTTTTAAAAACAGCCGTTTTTTCGGGAGCAGTGATTTTAAAGCGGGGGTTCACCCTATCGACGGGAAAAAAAATATTTTTTTTTCTTTTACCTTTAAATCAGGCATTGTAGCGCGAGCTACAGTATGCCTGTCCCGAATTTTTTCCCCCCATACTCACCTTGTAGTCGTCCATCGAAGATACCGGGGAATGGGCGTGCCTCTGGAGACGGAGGATGATTGACGGCCGGCTCTGGCGCGTCACGCTTCTCCGGAAATAGCCGAAATAGGCTTGGTCTTCACGACGCGTGCGCATAGCCTGTGCGCACGCGCCGTGAAGAGCCGAGACCTACTCCGGCTGTCTTCGGGGAGAGTGACGTGCCAGGGCCGGCCGTCAATCATCCTCCCTCTCCATAGGCACGCCCATTCCCCGCGGGAGACGAAATCTACGATGGACGACTACGAGGTGAGTACGGGGTTAAAAAAATCGGGACAGGCATACTGTAGCTCGCGCTACAATGCCTGTCTCGATGGTAAAATCAAGTACGAGAGGGTGAACTACCGCTTTAATAATGCTAAAAGTGAAACAATAAAAGTGAAATATTACTTTAAATTTCGTACTTAGGGGGGTGTAAAGTTAGCATGTGAAATATCGCATGTTTCCTGTACATAGAACTGTCTCTGCACAAAGCGTAATTTCTGAAAGGAAAAAAAGTCTTTTAAATCCGGACTTGCGGCAATAATGAATTGTCGGCTCTGGCAATTCAGAGAGAATTCATTCATAAAAAAAAAAAATAGCGGGGGAGTCCCCTCAAATTCCATTACCAGGCCCTTCAGGTCTGGTATGGGTATTAAGGGGAACCCCGCCGTCAATTTTTAAAAAATATGACGTGGGGTTCCCCCCAAATATCCATTCCAGACCCGTCAGGTCTGGTGTGGATTTTAAGGGGAACTCCACCCCAAATAAAAAAAAATAGCGTGGAGTTCCCCCAAAAATCCACACCAGACCCCTTATCCGAGCACGTTAACCTGGCCGGCCGCAGAAAAGAGAGGGGACAGAGTGCGGCCCGCCCTCTCCTGAACCGTACCAGGCCACATGCCCTCAACATGGGGAGGATGTCCCCATGTTGATGGGGACAAGGGCCTCATCCCCACAACCCTTGCCCGGTGGTTGTGGGGGTCTGCGGGCGGGGAGCTTATCAGAATCTGGAAGACCCCTTTAACAAAGGGGACCCCCAGATCCTGCTCCCCCCCATGTGAATTGGTAATTGGGTACATTGTACCCCTACCATTTCACAAAGGAAGTGTAAATAGTTGGAAAAACACACACACACACCGTAGAAAAAAGTCCTTTATTAATAAAAAATAAATAAAAAACATCCAGCGGTGGTAATCCACTCGGTCCCAGCTCCCTGCTCCAACGTTATCTGTATCCAGCTACGAGTGATCTCCGGTCCAGTGATGAGAAGATCCATCCATCCAGAGCGCAGCATCGCCGACCTCATCTCTCCGCTGGACACAGCCCAGTGAATGATGCGCTGGAGCTTTGACATTTCTTATATAGGGGAGGCGGGGCCACCCGTCACGTGACCCCGCTCCCTCTGACGCACCCTCTGCTACGTCAGTGGGGAAGCCCAGTCTTCCCCCTTGCGTCAGAGGGGGCGGGGTCACGTGACAGGTGGCCCCGCCTCCCCTATATAAGAAATGCCAAAGCTCCAGCGTGTCATTCGCTGGGCTGTGTCCAGCGGAGAGAGGAGGTCGGCGATGCTGCGCTCTGGATGGATGGATCTTCTCATCGCTGGACCGGAGATCACCTGTCGCTGGATACAGACAACGTTGGAGCAGGGAGCTGGGACCAAGTGGATTACCACCGCTGGATTTTTTGCCTTTTTTTTTATTAATAAAGGACTTTTTTCTACGGTGTGTGTGTGTTTTTCCCAACTATTTACACTTCCTTATATAGTAGGGGTACAATGTACCCCATTACCAATTCACATGGGGGGGCAGGAGTGGGGGTCCCCTTTGTTAAAGGGGTCTTCCAGATTCTCATAAGCCCCCCGCCCGCAGACCCCCACAACCACCGGGCAAGGGTTGTGGGGATGAGGCCCTTGTCCCCGTCAATATGGGGACATCCTCCCCATGTTGAGGACATGTGGCCTGGTATGGTTCAGGAGAGGGGGGGCGCACTCTGTCCCCCCCTATTTTCTGCGGCCGGCCAGGTCAACGTGCTTGGATAAGGGGTCTGGTGTGGATTTTTGGGAGAACTCCACGCCATTTTTTTTTATTTGGGGTGGAGTTCCCCTTAAAATCCACACCAGACCTGAAGGGTCTGGAATAGATATTTGGGGGGAACCCCACGTCATTTTTTTTTAAATTGACGGCGGGGTTTCCCTTAATATCCATACCAGACCTGAAGGGCATGGTAATGAAATTTGGAATTTGGAGGGACCCCCACGCTTTTTTTTTTTTTTTTTTATGAATGAATTCTCTCTGAATTGCCAGAGCCCGACAATTCATTATTGCCACAAGTCCGGTTTTAAAAGACTTTTTTTCCTTTAAGAAATGACACTTTGTGTAGGGACAGTTCTATGTACGGGAAACATGCGATATTTCACATGCCAACTTTACACCCCCCCCTAGGTACGAAATTTAAAGTAATATTTCACTTTTATCAGCACTTTAGATTTCTCCCATTTTTAACAGGGTGTTCCGCGGCTTTTCGAATTTGCCGCAAACACCTCTAATTGTTCATTGTTTGCCGAACAGGCGAACGGGCAATGTTCGAGTCGAACATGAGTTCGACTCGAACTCGAAGCTCATCCATACTCGGCAGCATTGAGATCGAGGATAAGAGAAAAAAACAGATCTAAGTGCTCTCTGCTTTAAAAACGGCTTAGGTTTATTAAAAAGGCATTAACAGGCTACTCACATTAGCCCAAAAGGAAAAATGGCAGAAAGGAAATACACACATGTGTCTTCTCAGATATGGCAGCAAGCGACTTCAGGCTCCTTCCCCCGTACGCGTTGCCTTGTAGAAACTTCCTCAGCGGGGTGGGCCTAATTGTCCTCTTTAACAGGCCATCTAGGCTGACATCTGTGAGTTGAAATTTATGAAGGTGTAGAGTTAATCTTCATGTTCTCAGAGCATGGCTACATTTTCTCAGTCATGTCAGAATGCATAATATATTTATTTATTACAGGTAGTTACAGTATGGTCAATTTATGAAGCACGTCACATTCTGCACATTCACATCAGTCCCTGCCCTCTAAGAGCTTACAATCTAAGGCCCTTAACTCATACATATACTAGGGCTAATAAACCTACTAGCATGTCTTTGGAGTGTGGGAGGAAACCCACACAGGCACAGATAGAACATGCAAACTCCAGGCAGGTAGTGTCATGGTTGGGATTTAAAACGGCAACGGCGGAAGGGTTAATCAATTAGCCACTGCATTGCCCAGAGAAGCATCAAAAGCCTGATTGCTGTGATACACAATAATGTGTTTCCTCGGCCACCTGGAGAGGTGAGCACTATATACTGATTTATCTCCAATCCTCTGACTGATTGATACTCCTAGAAGTACCTCCTTTCTCTTATTCCTTACACAGTTCCTATCCACCTGTGGGAAATCAGGTAGCTGCCCAGGGAGTTTCAATTGCCCTACTTTTAGGTTTAGGACTTTGGGCTGTATGTTTTACATTTTTACTGTGGCCAGACTTTTTCTGACTTTATGGCATAACCCTGCTAATTGCTTTTTCTCACTTATTAAAGACTGCCTTGGTGACCAGGGACTGTCTTTGGACAAAGAACATTGACAGTGGAGCTACCTACAGAACACAGGTGAAAGAAAATTTCTACTTAAATAAACAAGACCACATTTTGATCAAACATATAATGCCACACCAATGTACTTTACATACTTACAAAACATTTGGTCCCATTTTTTTCGTTTTGTTGGTAGGGTGTCATTGTTAAACATTTTATAAATGTGGTTTATAAATGTGTTTGAAAGCATACAGGTCATCATATTTGTTGGAACCCTAATTCACATATGTGTGTAGTTACGCATTTAAATACTGTATACAGAACTGTGTTTACCATTGTATATAGCAAGCTGTCTGTGTTTAGACTGTGCACGGTGTATTCTGAAGGGGTTAAATCATCCCTGCTGGTGTTGTTTGTATCAGCATAGGGGTAATGTATCAACAAGAAGATTAAAGAAAGTGTAAGTAGATGTTGGTTTTCACGCATAGCTTCAATTCCTGCTGGCATGCCAGGCTTAATGTGCATGTCTTTCTAGAGTCAGTTAACATGTGGAGAACTAACGTTTTGCCTGCCGAAAATGTGAAAATATTCCAGCCTTTCTAGACATTGTGCATTGAGTCCTGCCGCGTTTTTTCACATTTCCAGGATGTTATAATACACACACGAATTTGCGCGTGTTTATTTCAGAGCTCTGTTTTTCTTGAAATATTAGAATGTAAACAAGGCTTCTATTGCAGCCTAACATGGTTAGGTGTCGGAGAACCTTTGCGTTTGGTATATGCAGTATTTACAGACTGCTCCTTTTGTACCTTAAATTGATTGACACCATTTTATATTTTTCTAGTTCTCAGCTCAACTATTAAGGAATATTTTAGGTGTAATTTTGTTATTTGTATGTGATAATTTATGTTTAGCTAAAAAGAAAAAAATATTTTAACAGCTGTTTTTTTTCTAGTTCGCACCATAATGCTATATGCACATGGACATTTTCAGGTGCAAGTGAGTTTTCGGGTAAGTCCAGGCGTTTTTCAGAGCCTCAGGTGGCACATGCAGTCGGCCATAGAGGAGCATAGCTGTATGCATTTGTACTCATGTAAACACAGATACGCTTTTGCATAACATTCATATGCATGTACCCTAATAAAAGAAATATGTGCCAAACGCTTACGGATTTCCTTTAACTGTACATATTATTAGTATTATCATTACTTAAAGTGACCCTTTTGCTGAACCAACATGCCAAATTATGTTTTTTTTTTTTTAGATTTAAACCTCCATTTTTTATTTTGATATAAATTAATAATACATTGTACAATCGTAATAGTGCTTATTACTGTTATGATACTATTATGGTGCGCAACTCAGTATATATACAATTCAGATAAATCCACTATGCATGCATCTGCATCCTGTTATGCGTCCCCTCTAACCTGTAAGTGCGGTCCTAGGCACTACTACCCAGCTGAGAAAAAGAAAGGGAAAAAGAAGAGAAAAAAAAAAAAACCCCATAACAAATAAGTAAATAATAATAAAAAAATAAAAAATAAAAAAAAGGGGAGTTCAAAAAATAAAAAATTCCATCTAAGCTCTCTCCGTTATCCCGCACTTAAGTCCAGGAAGGATTTCCAGGAGGACCATATTCTTAAGTATCTTTCCTTTCGCTGTTGTGCTGTTTGTACTAGTTCTTCTAATTTACTGATTTATTTTACTTTGTTTATCCACATCTCTATTGTGGGTGGGATTGGTGACTTCCAATTCTTTGTTATGCACGCTTTCGCAGCGTCTAGTAGATGACCTAGGCTTGTATACTTTCTCTTGGATTCGGTTCACGTGTAAAAGGTAAAATTCTGGATCTTCCGGTATCTCATACTCTGAGCATAGCTGAAGTATCCTTTTAATCTCCAGCCAAAAACTCTTTAACAGAGGAATTAGGGTTTTACCTGTAAAGAATATATTTAAAACTCACCTTTTTCAGTGCTGAACACCACTCCAATCAGTAGAAATAGTCCTCTGAAGTTCCCTAGGAAACAAAATCAGTAATGTCAATCTTCTGCTACTGTTTTTTGTTTAATGGGTGGAGTTTCTCAGCTGTCTTCAGGGGACCATTTCTATTGGAATGTTATTCCATGGCAAAAGTACTAGGAAAGGTGATTATTAAATTTCTTCTATACAGGTAAAAGCATGTAAGACCAGCAACAGGGTCCCTATAAGTGTAAACAATGGCCCGGATTTGCGTACTAGTTACGCCGGCGTATCTCAAGATACGCCGTCGTAACTCTGAGTCCGAGCCGTCGTATCTTGGTGCCTGATTCAAAGAATCAGATACGCCAAAATTTCACTAAGATACGACCAGCGTAAGTCTCTTACGCCGTCGTATCTAAACTGCATATTTACGCTGGCCGCTAGGGGCGTGTACGCTGATTTACGCCTAGACGCAGTACAGATACGCCGTTTACGTTAGGCTTTTTCCGGCATAAAGTTACCTCTGCTATATGAGGCGTAGATGAGGCGTACCAATGTTAAGTATGGACGTCGTTCCCGCGTCGAATTTTTTAAATTTTACGTTGTTTGCGTAAGTCATTCGCGAATAGGGCTGGGCGTCATTTACGTTCACGTCGAAAGCATTGGCTTCTTGCGGGTTAATTTGGAGCATGCGCACTGGGATACTCTCACGGACGGCGCATGCGCCGTTCTTAAAAAGCGTCATTTACATGGGATCACATTAAATTTACATAACACACGCCCACATCTACCACATTTGAATTAGGCGGGCTTACGCCGGCCTATTTATGCTACGCCGCCGCAACTTTGGTTTGAGAATACGGCACTTTCCTGTCAAAGTTGCGGAGGCGTAACGTAAATAGGATACGTTACGCCCGCACAAAGATACGCGCATCTACGTGAATCTGGGCCAATGATTTTAGTAAAACTTCCTATAAGGCACTTATCACACTACCAACCTGATCAGGTCTGTCTGTCATTTTTTCAGGCAGACCCGATAGGACCCTCCAGTCTTCTATTGGAGTGGTGTCTGTTAGCACCCACCAACATCTTGTCTGATCCTATCCACTAAAAACAGATCGATGGAGATCCGTTCCCCATCAGTCTGGTGGATCGGATGGCAGTCAGGTGTAAACGGGCAGGCGGTCCATTTACATCTGACTGCCCATGGAGGAGATCAGCCATTTGCCTGCTCAGGTGGGATCAGTAAACAGATTCCCCACTGAGCAGGTGGACTGCAACAAAGCCATATGCCATGGCACAGAATGGCCTTCACAAATGTAAATGGATGATTGCACGTGCACAAATACTTAAAATAATTTTCTAAAGATGAGCATATAGGCTCAAGGGATAGGGTGACATTTGTGCACATCTTATTAAAAGATGATTATATATGGCTGCTGTAGACAGTTTCACTTCTCATATTTCTGAAGCCCATAGGCATTTAAGAATAACACTATATACCTGTATACCACATGATGCCATCTTCCTGTAGCCTTCTCCGTGCTGTTAAGGTACTATTTAACATTTGCTAACTGCTGATATATGTACAGAGATTAAATGTTGCCATGCTTTTCATGAGTTTATTATGATCTATATACTGTATGCAAGGGATTAGTTCTGCAAATGTTTCACAGACACTTACCCATACTTCCCAGCTTTTTGAGATGGGAATAAGGCACACCTATAAGCAAAAAGATGTAGGATTTAAACACACCACCTGTCATTCCCCCTTAAAGGAAAATTATACAAAAAAAAAATGATTAGTTAAACCCACAAGTGCTTTTTTACCACTACTGTTCTTTTATACTGGATTTTGAAGTTTACAAATGCTGCAATTTAGAAATTGGATGAAAGGTTTAGTACTGGGAAACACTATTTGAAGGATTAAAAGGGCATTGTATATACAATTACATAGATCAAATTAAAATGAGGGACAAATGGGGAGGAAAGAGGGACAGAGGGACTTTGTACCACATTAAGAACAGTCCCTCAATTTTAGGGACAGTTGGGAACTATGGGCCAGATTCACAGAGGAAATACGTATTTTCAAATTTGCCGCGTCGTATCTTTATTTGTAATTCACAAAAAAGATACGATGGCTTTTGGCTAAGATTCCCGTCGCAAACTTAGGCCTGCTTTTTCATGGCTTATATTTAGAACAGCCATGTTAAAGTATGGCCGTCGTTCCCGCGTCGAATTTCAATTTTTTTTTTTTTTGCGTAAGACGTCCAATAATACGAAACGACGTAACGCACGTCGCCGTTCAAAAAAAATGTTGGGGCGCCGTAATTTTGCGCAAAGCACGTGGGGAAATTTTCACATGGAGCATGCGCAGAACGTTCGGCGCGGGAATGCGCCTAATTTTAATGGTGCCCGCCCCATTTGAATTAGGCGGGCTTGCGCCGAGCGGATTTACGTTACACCGCTGCAAGTTTACAGGTAAGAGCTTTGTGAATCAGGCACCTACGCTGTAAACCTGCAGCGGTGTAACGTAAATGGGATACGTTACGCCGCCGCAGCGTAACGTATTTGTACCTGAATCTGGCCCTATGTCCATAACAATCATGATCCGGCAACTCAATAGCTTCTTCATTAGAAAACGTTATTATTGCACTACAGCAATGGCAAAAGCCATAGGAAACAAACTTGTTTTGGCCAAAAGACTTCCTCATAGCATACCATATATCAGTGTGAGGAGAAAAAATAGCCGATTACTGGCTCTGTTTACATCACATGATCAGCTGTCATTGGCTGACAGCTGATCACGTGGTAAGGGTCGGGATCGACCCCTTACTTTGATCTGTGATCAGCCGAGTCCCATTGACTCGCTGATCACAGTACACGCCGCGCACACCCTGCAGGGCGCTCGAGAACGGGAGGACGTCCATGGACACCCTCCTGGAAAATTAGGTCCATGCTGTAGCCGTCTTTCGGCTATAGCGCGGATCTGAAGTAGTCAAAGGGTTGGACAACCCTGTTCTGTGCTGCCTATGCTTACATTTTAAAGTGTTTATTACATATTTCTGATATGTGCCAGTTGTACCATGTACTTGTATGAGAAAGTTTCCTGTTCTCTTTGTATTGCTTCTTTGGTGTGAAATCCCTGGTGTTCCTGGCAGTCCCTCTGCTTTACTATAAAACAATTGACCACACTAACTAGGAGAGCACACCTTGGTCAGTTGTCAAGCTATGCTGGGAACCCAGGGCCAGATTCACCAAAGAGATACGACGGCGTATCTCCTGATACGCCGTCGTATCTCTGTTTCTATCTATGCGACTGATTCATAGAATCAGTTACGCATAGATATCCATAAGATCCAACAGGTGTAATTGTTTTACACTGTCGGATCTTAGGATGCAATACCACGGCCGCCGCTGGGTGGAGTTTGCGTCGTAAACCAGCGTCGGGTATGCAAATTAGCAGTTACGGCGGATCCACGATGGATTTTCGCGTTCGCTACGTCGTCCGTAGTCAAGTTTCCCGTCACAATTTTAGTCGTTATGTGACCTGCCCTAACTTTAGTCAGCAATCGTATTGCTGTCTAAAGTATGGCCGTCGTTCCCGCATCGAAATTTTAAATTTAACGTTGTTTGCGCAACACGTCTGGAAATACGCGCGTCGCCGTTTGAAAAAATTATGTCACGGCGCGCAAAGCACGACGGGAATTGCGAAACTGAGCATGCGCAGTAGGTCCGGCGCAGGAGCGCGCCTAATTTAAATGGCACACGCCCATTTGAATTGGCCCGCCTTGCGCCAGAGGCCGCCGGCGTAGTTTTTATCGCAAGTGCTTTGTGAATCAGGCACTTGCGATGAAAACTTGCGGCGGTGTAACGTATCTACGATACGTTACGCTGCCGCGATTCTACATGAATCTGGCCCTCAGTGTACTTTCCTCCAATGATCAGACTTGTCCTGCACAGGCATTCACTGGGAAGCTCAGTGTGCTGCTGCTTCTCCTTCCCCCGGCTCTTATGCAGTTGAGAACCAAGGGAATGTGATCACTTAAAAAAAAAGGGAAAGGGGTATTTATAATGTATTTGTGTATTTATCCAAAATAGTTTTGCCTTTCATTTCTATTATAAACTGAATTGGTTGTTTTACAAGGTGATCATTTACAATCACTTTAACACCCCTGAATTTTTAGTTTAAAGAACATATGCACTATTTAGCAGATACAAATCTTCCAATTTACAGCTATGTCAGGATCTATAGTAATAACCAGTTTGTACAAAACAATGTCAGCACCTTTTCCTGGGCAAATGGTTAATTGCAACCTTGTGTGAAGAGAAAGCTAGGTGATGACAACATGATTTTTTTCCAGGAGATGCAGGGTGAGCTAAGTTTAAAGTACAGTAGATCCAATGTCACAGCATTCACCTCCATTCTATAACATCAGAATTGTAATAACATACCTCCCAACTGCCCCTGGTTTGGAGGGACTGTCCCTGATTTGGAGCAATGTCCCTTTTCCCCCCTCATTTGTCCCTCATTTTGGTCTGATCGATATAGTTGTATATAAAATGCAAAGTGTTTTGCTGCATTTGTAAATTTTAAAAGCCAATATAAAGGAATAGTAGTGGTAAATAAAAGTCCTTGTGGATTTAATTAACCTATTTTTGGGTTGATTTTCCTTTAAGGGTGTGTGGCAGGGGGCGTGTCCTATGTCTTCATACGTTTGGTAGTAGGTGTCCCTCATTCCCATCTCAAAATGTTGGGAGGTATGGTAATAACAATAACATTTTTATTTTTAACAATCCAGTATAATCTTCTTTCATGTTGTAGTTCTGCCCATCTACTGGCCATCTCTTTGCACAACTTCCTGGATTCCCTTTGTGCTTTGCAGCTTCTCCTCTGCTGTTTAAATAGGAACTGCAGTCTGCTCACATAATTTGTAATAAAAACATATTTGCCATTCTAAAGCTTTGCTCTAACCACTTTGAATATTATTTAATATATACTGTGATTCTGTACTTGCCAAATATGCTGAAGAAATCTCCGTCCACTGAGTCTGGCTTTTAACATAGCTCCCAACTGTCCCCGATTTGGAGCAATGTCCCTCTGTCCCTCTTTCCTTCTCATTTGTCCCTCATTTTGGTCTGATCTGCAGTGGGGATAGAAAGTTTGGGCACCCCAGGTAAAAATTTGTATTAATGTGCATAACAAAGCCAAGGAAAGATGGAAAAATCTCCAAAAGGCATCAAATTACAGATTAGACATTCTTATAATATGTCAAAAAAAGTTAGATTTTATTTCCATCATTTACACTTTCAAAATTACAGAAAACAAAAAAATGGCGTCTGCAAAAGTTTGGGCACCCTGCAGAGTTAATATCTTGTACTGCCCCCCAAGTATTACAGCTTGTAAACACTTTTTGTAGCCAGCCAACAGTCTTTCAATTCTTGTTTGAGGTATCTTTGCCCATTCTTCCTTACAAAAGTCTTCCAGTTCTTTGAGATTTCTGGGCTGTCTGTCACGCACTGCTCTTTTAAGGTCTATCCATAGATCAATTATGTTGAGGTCAGGAGATTGTGAAGCCCATGGCAAGACCTTCAGTTTATGCCTCTTGATGTAATCTCCCGTGGATTTTGAGGTTTGTTTAGGATCATTATCCATTTGTAGAAGCCATCCTCTCTTCAACTTCAGCTTTTTCACAGATGGCATCAAGTTACCATCCAAAATTTGCTGAAGTTTTATTGAATAAATTTTTCCTTCTACTCGTGAAAAATGTTCCCTGTGCCACTGGCTGCAATACAACCCCAAAGCATGATTGATCCACCCCCATGCCTAACAGTTGGACAGAGGTTCTTTTCATTAAATTCTGTGCCCTTTCTTCTCCAAACGTACCTTTGCTCATTCCGGCCAAAAAGTTCTATTTTAGCCTCATCAGTCCACAGAACTTGTTTCCAAAATGCATCAGGCTTGTCTATATGTTCATTTGCAAAATTCAAACGCTGGTTTTTGTGGTAAGGACGTAGAAGAGGTTTTCATCTGATGACTCGTCCATGAAGACCGTACAGTACCTGTTACCGAGAATGTGTTTCCAGCACGATGGCATCGCGCTAAATCTCTGCGACAGGATGCCGACATCTCGCACTCGCTGGAATAGAAAAGCACATTCCAGCGAGCGCGTCATAGAAGCGACGGGGATCCAAATTGGATTCTCGGAAATTCTAGCCCCCGCGTTTGGTATGAATCATGAGGGGGAACTTCACGCCAAATTTTAAATAAAAAAACGGCATGGGTTCCCCCCCAGGGGCATACCAGGCCCTTAGGTCTGTTATGAATTGTAAGGCGAACCCCCTACGCCGAAAAAACAAGCACGCCGCCCGGCCGGTCAGGAAAGGAGTGGGGACGAGCGAGCGCCCCCGCCCCTCCTGAGCCGTACCAGGCCGCATGCCCTCAACATGGGGGGTTTGGTGCTCTGGGGCCCCCCTACCGCAAAGCACCCTGTCCCCATATTGATAAGGACAGGGCCTCTTCCCGACAACCCTGGCCGTTGGTTGTCGGGGTCTACGGGCGGGGGGCTTATCAGAATCTGCGAGCCCCCTTTAATAAGGGGGCCCCCAGATACCGGCCCCCCACCCTAGGTGAATGAATATGGGGTACATCGTAGCCCTACCCATTCACCTGGAAGAAAAATGTCAATAAAATAAACACACAACACAGGGTTTTAAAATAATTTATTAGTCTGCTCAGGGGGTCTTCTCCGCTCTCCGGGGGGTCTTCTCCACTCTCCGGGGGGTCTTCTTCCATCTTCTCCGCTCTCTGCTGTCGCCTCAGCACTCCCCGGTTCTTCTCCCGCTCGCTCTCCGGTGCCTTCTTCGAGGCTGGCCGCCGCTATCTTTTTTTTAGCTCTCTTACTAGTAGCGGCGCAGCCCGCTCTTTTTTGCCGTCTTCTGCCTTCTTCTTCTTTTCTTCCGATGTTGACGCGACGCTTCCTCCCGCTATCGATACTCTTTAGAAAAGCTTTCTTTTGTGTTTTTAGGGTTCATTCACATGGCCATATGTGTGTAGCACTACCCCCGAAGGAGCTGCTGTTTTTTTTTTGGTGGCACATTTACCTCGTGGCTCTCCGAATTCCTACGGGTGTATATAGCAGAAGTAAAGGAATGTCCGCAACAGGTGTTCTTTTGCTGTGCTCTTTATTACCCAGCCGGGTAAAAACAATAAACTTTTGGTGAAAAAGGTAGAGTTGAAGGAAAAAGGAGAATAGCAAATTCAGGCGTAGTAATAGGGAAACAGTCCTGCTCCCACATGTAATACTTCTTGTGCCACTCCTGCCTGAGTGGGAATAGCGTACCTGGACAGGCCTCTCTCACTGACCTGGCAGCCGGAGTATCGCTCGAACCTTTTTAGAAGAAGTCTCTGCCACAGACCCTCCTAGGATGAACTGCTTGTATTTACGGAGATGTACCTCCTTAGTGAAATTACACCTGGATCTCCTAATTCCTTTCAGGTACCGACTGATGGGTGACCAGCCTCCCAGTGTCCAGATACCTCAATCCCCGGTGGATTGTCGAGACCCTATTGGATTGCCAGCCTCTCATTGGCTCTCCTCAGATGGACTCCCCACCAAACAGCTATACCGCTTGGGATCTTCAGGATTGGGAACCCAGTCGCCCACTGGGCTCCCTGCCACGACTCAAATTTTCCGCACCAACATGGTCCCGGAACCAGGAACTCCACGTGCACGCATGCCCCGGCCAGGTAGGCCATAACGCCGGGGCCCCGTGGTGCAGACACCCTAAAGGTGGATGCCGCACTTGAAGAAGAAGACCCAGAACCAATGGCGTCTGCCCCATAAATACCCTCCCCCAGCATGCACAGTGAGGCTCAACCCTCCTGATTGGCTGCAGGGGAAGAGCACCCAAATCTTGACTCCACTGCTGTCACCTACTGCACTGGGGTGGGAAGAACACCCCAGTACAACAGAATGAGCCCACAGTACAGGCAAGCTGAGACAGAGACCTAATTTGAAAATTTTAACCAGATCAGAGTTTAACTACACTCTGATCTCCCTCTAAATTTAAATAGCACCGGTACATGTGTATTTTCTGCAAGAACATAAGTTCCTGTTGGCAGAGCTGGCAAAAGACCTTGCAGGTATTACTCATTTAATGTGCTTGTGTTTAAACTTAGACATGTATAGTTCTCCTTTCATTCAAATAAATGGCTACACATTTGCTCATGTACATGCCGAGAGGCATTTAGGAGAATTTATGTACATTTTTGAGAGAAATCTACAGATCTGTATGGCCCTGGACTCAGAGGTGTCCTAGTGTGCAGCTAAATTCAACACACATTTTTATACATAGACCAAAGTGTGTGATGAGCGCATTGATTACTATAATGCTGCATTTCGATGCACACAAAACTATGCACAGTGCACATCTAAACATAGGCCCGGATTCAGAAAGGACTTACGCCGACGTATCTTCTGATACGCCGCGTATGTCCACGCCTGAATTTTGGCTTGATCCGACCGACGTTAGTCTCCTACGCCGTCGTATCTTGGGCGCGTTCGCCAATTCATTTGCATGGGGTCATGGTTCATTTACATGTATCACGCCCTCCTTCAACCTACTTTGAATTAGGCGGGCTTACGCCGGCCTATTTACGTTTGGGAGCGAGTGCTTTGTGAATACTGCTCTTGCCTCTCAGAGTTACGTCGGCGTAGTGCATATGAGATGCGCTACGCCGGCACAAAGATGCGCCGATCTACGTGAATCTGGGCCATAGTGTTTTTTTGCCTGTGTGAATGAGCCCTTACTTTTCAAAGATATTAATACTTAAAGCTTAAAACTCCCACCTCATTAGGCAGATTGATAGCAGCTGCTGTCAATCAAATACTGTGATGAGGTAGTGTTGGGTGGAGCAATAGAGGTCAATAGATGCAGACAGGGTGACTCGGAAGTGAGACCGCATGGGTGCTTCATGGAAAGTGGGTTTCTGTGGGGGCTCTCGCTAAAGAGGAGAGGCCTGGAGTACCGACAGGAGACCCCAGAAAAAGGATTGCACAGAGCAGGTAAGTATGACATATTTGTTATTTTAATAAAAAATATTAAAACAAAGAAGGTTTAATATCACTTTAACTCATTGGGCTGAAATGCATTAATGTTTGTACACTTTTCCCCCCGAATTTGATTGAAATAAGAAAGATTTTATGCATTTGACATGCCATTTTGCCGACCTTTAAAGGTTTAAATGTTGCCTGTCCATGCCTTTAACCTCTTGACCACTGGGCATTTAAACCCCCTTTGTAACCAGACCAATTTTTAGCTTTCGGTGCTCTCACAATTTGAATGACAATAACTCAGTCATACAACATTGTGCCCATCTGAAATTTTTGTCCTTTTTTTCCCACAAATAGAGCTTTTATTTGGTGGTATTTGATCACCTCTGGGTTTTTTATTTTTTGCGCTATAAAAGAAAAAACACAGAAAATTCTGTAAAAATAAAAATAAAATTCTCGTTTCTGTCATATTAGCAGGTATTGCGGAGTATTGGGGGTATTGCAGAGTATGGGGGGTATTGCAGAGTATGGGGGGTATTGCAGAGTATGGGGGGTATTGCAGAGTATAGGGGGTATTGCAGAGTATGATGGGTATTGCAGAGTATTGGTGTTATTGCAGAGTATTGGTGTTATTGCAGAGTATTGGTGTTATTGCAGAGTATTGCGCAGGAAAGGATGGCTGGATCTGTGACTGCATTTGTCACAGATCCAGCCCACAGCAGCTGCTGCTGCTTTCGCTCTCCCCCCTCTCCTCTCACACTGTACCGATCGGTACAGAGAGGAGAGGGAGGAACCGGCGACATGACATGACGCCGGTTTGTTTACAAGTAATCGCTCCGTCATTTGACGGAGCGATCACGTGGTAAACGGCCGCTATCAGCGGCAATTTACCGCGATCTGTGATGCCGGGTCTTCTAGGGGGCGCGCGAGTGAAGGATTCTGGGAGGACGTCCCAGGGACTACCTCCCAGGATAACTCCACCGCGCTGTAGACGTCTTTTGTCTATGGTACGGTGGGGAAGTGGTTAATAATGCTGCACACTGTTTGCCATAAATACCAGTGTACATATATATATATATATATATATATATATATATATATATATATATATATATATATATTTAATCCTAGTTACCATGTGACTACACAGTTTTGGGGCAGGGTTGGCTGCTGCGGCTGGAGGGAGATTATCATATTTTGCACAGCACTTTACAACATAAAAGGAGACAGTATAATACTATTCCAACCCAATACACAAGGGTTAGGAGGGACCTGCTCCTGAGAGTTTACAATTTATTAGGGGGAAGCGGGGGGGGGGCATTAGTGGAACTAAGGCCCCTTTCACACTGGGGCGGGAGGCGCGGTGGTGGTATAGCGCCGCTAAAAATAGCGGCACTATACCGTTGGAATTGCAGCGGGATTCGGCCGCTAGTGGTGCGGTATTAACCCCGCTAGCGGTCGATAAAGGGTTAATACCGCCCGCAATGCGCCTCTGCAGAGGTTTCCCATTGTTTTAAATGGGAAGGAGCGGTAATGGAGCGGTATACATACCGCTCCTCTCACCGCTCCAAAGATGCTGCTTGCAGAAGATTTTTTTCTCTCCTATTTAGGCGCTATTTTTAGCGCTGTACCGCCTGAAAAACTCCTCAGTGTGAAAGGGGTCTTAAGGTAATACCTATAAGAAAAAAGGGGGTTTAATGGGACTTTATATGAGGTAATGACACAGTCGTTAGCCTCCATCCCTGTATTTGGATATAAAGAAGAGAGCAAGAGGAGCGGGACTTTACATGAAGTATGTGAGGGACAAGGATCTAATTATTTTATAGTAGTTGATATATATATATATACTGTATATGATATATATTGTATTCTATTTAGTAGCACACAAATAATTCATAAGTAGCTATATTCCATTATTCAATAAAACTCATATATATGCAAAATAGAAAATTACTCTAATCCCTAACATTGAGAGAGATGAGGAAATATACAGAATTATAAGCTAGTTTCAATTATGTGTTTTATCAGCATTGTTCATATTTCACCAACTGTCTTCTGTTTATACACCCTGGATTCCATCATTATTACAGTATCTTGTGTTTATCTATTGTATGTACTGTCCTGAACTATGCATTATCTATGTAAAATAACTACTATAAAATAATTTGATCCTTGTCCTTACATACTTCATGTGAAGTCCTGCTCCTCTTGCTCTCTTCTTTATAAAGGTAATACCTGTGAGGGATGAGCTGATGGGAGAAATAAAAGATTCAGTTGTTAGCTGAAAGCATGATAGGCTTCCCCGAAGAGATCAGTTTTTCACGGATTGCCTAAAAGTGGACAAAATAGGAGATAGCCGGACAGATTGGGGTAGAAAGCTCCAGAGGAAGGGAGAGGATCTGGAGAAGTCCTGAAGATGATCATAGGAGGAGGAGACAAAAGAGCTAGAGAGCAGGAGGTCTTGGGAGGTTTTGAGAGGATGGTTTGGGTGATAAATTTAGACAAGTTTGGTGATGTAGCTTGGGGCAGAATTGTGAATGGCATTATATGTCGTTGTAGTATTTTTAATTTCATTTGTTGCACAAGCGGAAGCAAGTGAAGGGATTGGCAGAGTGGGGTAGTGGACATTGAGGTAAGGTGGATGAGTCTGGCAGCAGTATTCATGACAGACTGGGGGTATGACAGGGGAATCGCCAGCATAGAGCTATGCGTAGGATGAGGGGGTTGCTATAGTCAAAGCAAGAGATAACAAGGGAATACATGAGTTCCTTAGTGGTTTCATAGGTTCAAAAGGGACTTATTTTGGAAATGTTATGGAGGTGAAGTCAACAACATTTGGACAGTTATTGAATTTGGGGCTGAAAGGACAGGTCAGAGTGAAGTATTACACCTAGCATCCAGGGGCTGATAGCTGTTTTATTAATCTTGATGGAAAAGTCAGGGAAGAGGGTACAGGTAGGGGGGTGGGGGGGGATATTATAGACTCAGTTTTAGAAAGATTGAGTTTGAGGAAGTAAGGAAGACGACTCTGACTATACCCAGAGCATCGGCAACTTGCCTCATATTTTTTCTTTATATTTCAAGTATTTATATTTAGTTCTATATGACAAAACTCTTCTGTTTGTTTTGAATAGAGCAAAAAAGAAATAGAACTCCTGTCAAACCACGATTACTAATAACTCAGAGATTTTTGCTCTCACCAGTGAGGAATGGCACTAGAAACAACAATGTCACCATTTATAATACTATTTCACATGCCAGAGGAGAAGAAATTAGAAAGAACCAGCTAAAAGAGAGGGGACAAGTGTCAGGTATAATCAATTCATTGTAGAATTGCTAAGTACTATCCTTACCCGAAATGCCTTTATGTGTGGTTCCTCCCTGTAAATCCTCCCTACTCTTTCCAAAACTAAATGAAAAAAGGTAGAGAGGCAACAGAGACTTTTTGGATGTGCCACAGTAATCATGCCTGGGAGGACTTCCCTGTACCCTCAGGAATCTGTTCCATTATTGGTCCATAGCAGGAGTTTTAATGGGAGTAATCTGAGGCTGAACTTCAGGTCTGAATGGGGAGGAAAGCAGTGTGTAGCAGTGTGAAGGTGCACAGGATACAAAAAGTGAGGCAGCACAGTACTCTCTTTAAAAATCTGACACAGAAATTAACCCTGGGTACACAATAATGCAACACGAATACAACATTTAAAGAGTTACACTAGTTATTGTGGAGAAACATAAAATTCCTTCTAGGTAAACATGTCAAGAATTTTTGCAAACATTTTGTAGACTTATACATTATTATATTTAGAATAAATTGCTGCTTGTTTCTCCATGTCCTTTTCGAACTGGCTTCTAAAAGTAAGGTCAGCCTTCATTAAGACAGTGGCCCAGATTCAAGAAGCACTTGCGCCCGCGCAACCATAGGTTGCGCGGCGCAAGTGCTTACTTGCTCCGGTGTAACGAGTGCTCCTGATTCAGGAACCTTGTTACACCGAATGCAGCCTAGGATGTGACAGACATAAGCCTCCTTATGCCTTCACATCCCAGGCTGCATTCTTGTGTTGGCAGCTAGGGGGCGCGGCCATTGTGATCGGCGTATAGTATGCAAATTGCATACTACCACCGATTCACAAAAGTTGCGCGGGCCCTGGGCACGCAAGGTGCGGAGTTTCCGTACGGCAACTTTAGCGCAAGGTTGCTCCTGCTATAGCAGGGGCAACCTATGCTAAAGTATAGCTGCGCTTCCCGCTCGTGAAATTTAAATTTCACGTCGGTTACGTAAGTGATTCGTGAATGGCGCTGGACGCCATTCACGTTCACTTAGAAGCAAATGACGTCCTTGCGACGTCATTTGCCGCAATGCACGTCGGGAAAGTTTCCCGACGGAGCATGCGCTGTTAGCTCGGCGCGGGAGCGCGCCTAATTTAAATGATTCCCGCCCCCGGCGGGATCATTTACATTAGGCGCCCTTACGCAGGGCTAATTAGCATAGCGCCCGCGCAATTCACGGAGCTACTGCTCCGTGAATCGCTGGGCAAATGGAAATATTTGCGTGGGCGCAGAGAAAAATCTTTGCTCTTTGCCCACGCAAATATTCTCCATTCTCCATTCTACCTGAATCTGGCCCATTGTTGCTTTCATAAAACCTTTGCCTTTAACTTAGAGAACACTATCCAAAAAAATAAATAAATAAATAAATCTATCTATCTATCTATCTATCTATCTATCTATCTATCTATCTATCTATCTATCTATATATATATATATATATATATATATATATATATATGTATATAATCTATATCTATATATATATATATCTATATATATCTATATATATATATATATATATATATATATATATATATATATATATATATATATATATATATATATATATATATATATATATATATATATATATATATATATATATATATAGATAGATAGATATAGATACAGTATATATATATATATATATATATATATATATATATATATATATATATATATATATATATATATATATAAATATATATAGATAGATAGATAGATAGATAGATAGATAGATAGATAGATAGATAGATAGATAGATAGACACACACACAGCTGCACAAACTCAACAAACAATAACTGAAATTGTGTAATGCCGCGTACACACAACCGTTTTTCGGGTTGTAAAAAAAATACATTTTTAATGGTCTAGAAAAAACGTTTTTTTTTTTTCCACCCCGATTCTTGAAAGGCCTTGCCTACACACGATCGTGATAAAAAAATGCTCTAGCAAAGCGCGGTGACGTACAACACTATAAAGGGGAAGTTCCATTCAGATGGCGCCACCCTTGGGGCTGCTTTTGCTGATTTCGTGTTAGTAAAAGACGATTCACACTTTTCAGTCTGTTACAGCGTGATAAATGTGCTTACTCCATTATGAACGCTAGTTTTACCAGAACGAGCGCTCCCGTCTCATAACTTGCTTCTTAGCATGCGTGTTTTTTTTAACGTCGTTAAAGCCCAAACACGACCATTTTTTATGATGTTAAAAACGACAACGTTAAAAACGTCGTGAAAAATTAGAGCATGTTCTAAATTTTGAATGCCCATTTTTTACATCGTGAAAAATGCTCTGGAGCCTACACACAATAGTTTTTAATGACATTAAAAAAAAGACATAATTTTTTACAACCCGAAAAACGGTCGTGTGTACTCAACCCAAAAATGTTTGGAGAAAAATCGTTGTGGGACAAGCAGAGGCTTATGAGGGGAATAACGGACAAAAAAGTAGGATCACGAAAAGAGCATGACAGAGTTTAGCAGAAATATCTGTAGTCAGGTAGACGGACCCTTTCATTTTCTTTTTAAGCATATGCAGTGATGACCGCAGAATTATTTGTTTACCATAAATATTCACAGTAAGAAGACAGATCAGGAACCAAACTGACTCAATAAGTTCATGTAAAAAAAGTCTATATTTAAACCTAATGGTGAGTGATATGTGTTTGTTAAGACGTGTGCATAATCAGGAGTGCCTGTGCATAGGTTTGAGTTCAACAACACCGCCGGCATCTATGCATACACCAGTTAAGAAAACCCTTTACGCAGGCCTTTCCTGAGAGTACTCCTGGTTTGTTTCAGATCCTTGCATCTGTCCTGACACTTTTTTTTTTGTGCTTGTGCCCATCCTGAATTTTGGCTTGTCAACTGTTTGAATTTATAATTATATATACCTAAAGCTCTGTGTTTTTTAATACTGATGTTTACATGCTATCTGCTTTATAAGTGCAATAAATCAACTTTAAATTTCCTTTTAGTCCTTCTGTCATATTTATTATTACAACTGATGTATAGAGCGTCATACCCACAGCATAATTGTTCCCAAAAACATATACATATAGGTAGATTCACAAAGAGTTAGGCCGGCTTATCAGTAGATAAGCCGACCTAACTCCGAATCTACGCCGCCGTATGTTTAAGCGTATGCTCAAACAGAGATACGCTTAAACAAAGCTAAGATAGGACGGCTTGCGCCTTTTCTATCTTAGCTTGCAATTTTTCGGATGGCCGCTAGGTGGCGCTTCCATTGCGGCCGGCGCAGATTATGTAAATTAGCTTGTACGCCGATTCCCGAACGTACGCCAGCCCTCCGCAGTCGAATTACGTTGTTTCCGTAAGGCCTTAGGCGGCCTAAAGTTATTCCACCTATGAGGTGGAATGACAATGTTGAAGTATGGCCGCCGTTCCCGCCGCGAGGTTCAAATTTTTTACGTCGTTTGCGTAAGTAGTCCGCGAACCGGGAGTTACGTCGTTTACGTCCATGTCGAAATCAATAGGCCCGTACGGCGTACTTAGCTGCAATGCGCACTGGGAAATGTAGGCGCCCGGTGCATGCGCAGTAGCAAAAAACGTCAAAAAACTTGAGGTCAAGCCTCATTTCCATACAACACGCCCCCCTCCAACCAATTTGAATTAGGCGCCCTTACGCCTGCTCGTTTGAGGCTACGCCACGTAGATTAGCAGGTAAGTAGATTGAAAATCACTACTAGCCTAGCTAATTTACGGCGGTGTAGCCTAAACAGGCTAGGCTAGGCCGCCCTAAAGTTATTCCAATGTACCTGAATCTACCTAAAAGATTTAAATGGCAAAGCAGTCTTTTTTCAACTTTTTCAGTACAGACTTTTCATGTCTCAAGAAACCCTTGTTTGATACATCTCTAGCTCATTGCACATTTGCATGGTCAATAGGCTGTGAATATAATAATACATAATAGAAAAAAGAAACGGTGCATCTAGCATTTTTGACACTTTTAGCTAGATTCAGTAAGAGTTAGGCCGGCGTATCAGTAGATACGCCGACCTAACTCGGAATTTGCGCTGTCCTATCTTAGGGTGCCATATTTAGGCTGGCCGCTAGGTGGCGCTCCCATTGTGTTCGGCATAGAATATGTAAATCACTAGATACGCCTATTTACGAACGTACGTCCGCCCATCGCAGTAAAGATACGCCGTTTCCGTAAGAGATAGGCCGCCTAAGGATAAACATACCCCCTAGGTGGCGTAGCCAATGTTAAGTACGGCCGTCGTTCCCGCGTCGAAATTTGAAAATTTTACGTCGCTTGCGTAAGTCGTCCGTGAATAGGGCTGGACGTAATTTACGTCCACGTCGAAACCAATACGTCCGTGCGGCGTACTTAGCCACAATGCACACTGGGATATGTACAGGGACGGCGCATGCGTCGTTCTTAAAAAACGTCAATCACGTCAGGTCACACTTCACATACATAAAACACGCCCCCCACATCCTCATTTGAATTAGGCGCGCTTACGCCGGCCCCATTTACGCTACGCCGCCTTAACTTTGCAGGCAAGTACTTTGTGAATACAGTACTTGCCTTGCAAACTTAGGGCGGCGTAGTGTAAATGCCATACGCTATGCCGCCGCAACTATGCGCCCGCCATCCTGAATCCAGCTATCAGTTTTTAACACTCCTCTGCTCTAAAAAATGTATTGAATAACAATCATTAAAGGGATTGTAAAGGTTTGTTTTTTATTTTCTAAATAGGTTACTTTAAGCTAGTGCATTGTTGGTTCACTTACCTTTTCTTTCAATTTCCCTTCTAAATGTTTTTTTTTTCTTTGTTTTCTTTGTCTGAATTTCACTTCCTGTTCCTCCTTAGTAAGGTGTTCAGTAAGCTGTTCTAAATGACTTTCCACCACTCGGATAATGGTGGAAAGCTTACTGAGGAGAAACAAGAAGTGAGAAATTCAAACAAAGAAAAACAACATTTAGAAGGGAAATCAAAGGAAAAGGTAAGTGAACCAACAATGCACTAGCTTAACCACGAAAGACGTCCACAGTGCGGCTCTCAACTGCCGGGTGGACGTCCTTTTATTTGCATTCCCCGTGCGAGCCGCTGGGGGGACGCAGCAGGGAGGCCGCGATATCCGCCAGGTACCCGCGATCGGCAGTGATAGCAGGGACGTGGAGCTCAGTGTGTAAACACAGAGATCCACATCCTGTCAGGGAGAGAGGAGACTGATGCTGTGTCCCTTGTACATAGGGACACAGCATCGGTCACCTCCCCCAGTCAGTCCCCTTCCCCCACAGTAAAAATCACACCCAGGGAATACATTTAACCCCTTCCTCGCCCCCTAGTGTTAACTCGTTTCCTGCCAGTCACATTTATACAGTAATCAGTGCATTTTTATAGCACTGTTCACTGTATAAATGTGAATGGTCCCAAAATAGTGTCAAAAGTGTCCGATATGTCCGCCGCAATATCGCAGGCCAAAGAGATAGATGCCGCTCAGGTGTGGAGATCTTCAAAATAATTGCTTCTCCCAGAACCATGGGTGCAGGCAATGCATATGAGATCAAAACAAAAGAACGGATTCTTCTGGACAGCCACACTCCGAATACAAATTGCCTTTATTGTAAATCCAAATAGAAAAACAGCACTACATGTCACAGCACACCGGCAGAGCTGACGCGTTTCACACTATACTTAGTGTTTAATCATAGCAGGCCTGACAAAAAAATCGCAGATCGCCGCCATTACTAGTAAAAAAAAAAAAAAAAAAAATCATAAATCTATCCCCTATTTTGTAGGCGCTATAACTTTTGCGCAAACCAATCAATATACGCTTATTGCGATTTTTTTTAACAAAAATATGTAGAAGAATGCGTATCGGCCTAAACTGAGAAAAAAAATATTGGTTTTAAAAAAAAATTGGGATATTATTAGAACAAAAAGTAAAAAATATTGTGTTTTTTTAAAAAAAAAAATTGTCTTTTTTTGTTTATAGCGCAAAAAATAAAAATCGCAGAGATGATCAAAAACCACCAAAAGAAAGCTCTATTTGTGGGAAAAAAATTATAAAAATATAATTTGGGTACAGTGTTGTATGACCGCGCAATTGTCATTCAAAATGCGTCTGCGCTGAAAGCTAAAAATTGGTCTGGGCAGGAAGGGGGTTTAAGTGCCCAGTAATGAAGTGGTTAAAAGAACCAATTTAGAAAATAAAAGACGAACCTTTACAACCCCTTTACATAGAACAAATAATAACAACAATGGCCAGAAAAGAAACACCAACAGTTTAAAGTGTACTGTCCCTTACGTTGATGATGGAAAAGTTTCTTATAGTCCGTGTCGTGGTCACACACATTAGCGGCCAATGTACTTATGGTCAGTAGGAGAAACACACTACATTGTTGACCAGGGGAAAACTGCCCCCCTTACATACAGTAAAAAATATATCAGTGCAATGGTTACTAGACGTTAGAAACTCCTTATTGCTCACGGAACCCCTAGCAATCTCTGGAGGATCACCGGGGGTTCCACAGAACCCAGTATGAGGAACCCTGATATATGGAAAATGATACATAATAAAGGTAGCCTATCCAGATAAGTGCATAGCTCAAGTACATCTTTAGCCAGACTGAGAGCATTTAAATATTAACATATTCATTACGTGTAGTAATTGAGCTTTACAATGAGCCCTAACTAATCTCCCGCAGGCACTATGGAGTAACTCATTTTCAAAGTTTCCTGCAGAAGCACTTGCACTTTTAGCAGCTCAGCTCATTTTACTCCCCCCCCCCCCTCACATTCTCCCCCAATTATGACTTGGCAGGCTATCAGCCTTTTATTCTCTAATGTAAAAAAACAGAACAGATATATGAGAGTGGGTAGAGTGCTGCATCTATTCCACCTTTGTTCCTTCACTCTCTATAGATTGCCTAGCTGTCAGGAATTGCAGTCAGCTTCTTGCTATGTGGAAAGGATCATTTTGTCAAATTCAGGGGTTGTACAGTTTCTCTCTTCCAGCACTACCAGCAACCTTTGAAATCCCGCCACCCTGTGGAAAATAATGTTTATCTTCGTCCCTGTCTGTAGCTCATCTTTATTCTATTGTTTTCTATGGCTGGAGGTGGTGCATACATAGAGTCTCAAAGACTTTTTTGGGCGGGGGGGGGGGGGGTGTTTGAGAAATGACCCTCCCCAAACAGGATATTGTGCTAAAAATGTAGATAAAGTAGTCAGCGCCTCCACTCAGGTCAGAGAGGGATTGCCTTCCTGGGAAAATAACAAGTAATCTAATTTAAAGAACTAGGCTACAAGTTGAAAGGAAGAACCTCCAAGGTGACATTCTCTGAAATATTGCCTGTGCCATGCAAAACACAGGGAAGACAGGGGGAGATTTGAAAACTGAATGCATGGCTCAAAGAACAGGTGTAACAGGGAAGAATTTGGATTTCTAGAGCACTGGGATAACTTTTCATTGGGGTACAAACTATATGCTAAATTGCATCTAAATGGAATGGAGTTTGCTGTGCTAGAGAGAGGTTAATATGAAGGCTGAAAGAGTATTAAACTAGTATTGAGGGGGAGGGTGAATTCGATTATAATGTAGCAGACAGGTCAGTCAGTCAGTTCCTAATAGTTGGTGGAATGGGGGTAAATGGGGGGAGGGCTATGGCAGTTGATAAGAAGTTTCCCATGTTAAAAACAACCATTGGAAATGGTACTACAAAAAATATGTCAAATAGATGTCTAAAATGTCACAATGATTTAAAGTGTTTGTTCACCAATAGAGTTGGTGAACAGTTCGGCCCAAGGATCAGTTTAGGCCGAACCTTGGGGAGCACACAAATTTGAAGGGTGTTCAGTGAGTGTTTTCCCCATTTGGTAATCAGATATTGGTCCCAAGAGACATCCCAATCCAGCAAACAGACATCCCTATATAGCAAAGAGAAATCCCCATATAGCAAAGAGACATTTCAATCCAGCAAATAGACATCCCATTCCTTCAAAGAGACAGCCCCATATAGCAAAGAGATAGCCCAATCCAGCAAAGAGACATTCCTATATAGCAAAGAGACAACCCCATATAGCAAGGAGACATCCCTATCCAGCAAAGAGTCATCCTAATTCAGCAAAGAGACATCACCATATAGCAAAGAGGCACCCCCAGTCCACCAAACATACATCTCCACACCAGCAAAGAGACATCCCTACACCAGAAAAAATACATCCCCAGTCCAGCAAAGAGACATCCCTAGTCCAGAAAAGAGACAGCCCCATCCAGCAAAGAGACAGCCCTGTCCAGCAATAAAACAGCATCATCCAGCAAATAGACATTCTAATCCAGCAAAGAGACATCCCAATATAGCAAAAAGACAGCTCAATCCAGCAAATACACATCACCAGTCCGGCAAAAAGACATCCCCAGTCCAGCAAAGAGACAGTCCCAGTCCACAAAGAGACAGCCTCAATCCAGCTAAGAGACAGCCCTAGTCCAGCAAAGCGACAACCCAAGACATGCAAAGAGCCCAAGTCCAGCAGAGAGACAGTCCCAGTCCAGCAGAGAGACATCCCCAGACCAGCAAGAGACAACCCCAGTCCAGCAAAGAGACATTCCCCAGACCAGCAGAGAGACCTCCTTATACCAGCAAAGAGACAACCCCAGACCAGTAAAAAGACATCCATAGACCAGCAAAAAAACAGACCCAGACCAGCAAAGAGACAGCCCCAGTCCAGCAAAGAGACAGCCTCAGACCAGCAAAGAGATAGCACCAGTACAGCAATCGTGCTGATTTTTTTGCTGTTGCCTGTTTGCTATATATACACTGTATATATGGACTGGTGCTGTCTGGGGCTGTCTAGCCCCAGACAGCACCAGTCCATATATACAGTGTATATATAGCAAACAGGCAACCTGGCATAGTGGCACTCACTTTATCAGCAGTTCAGGCCCTGGCCTGTGCTGCTCAAGAGACACCTTTCCCGAAATCAGGACAAAGGGGTCTCCTCCAGCTCCTCCCCTTTCACGGACAGCAGACAACTTGAACTGAAGAGGAGGCCAGAGGGCTGCTTGGCTGGCCGTGGAGAGTCCAGGTAAGCAACGCCAGCCCAAAGAGCAGCAAAGCTGCCTTGGGAGTCGGGACCCAGCCCCAAGAACATGCGGCCCTCTCCATGAAGCCGGCTGTGAAGGGGCTGGATGAGCATCACTGGCCCAAGGAACAGCCCAGCTGCCTTGGGAGTCGGGACCCCGCCAGAAGGACATGCAGCCCTCTCCATGGAACCAGCCTTGTAAAGGCCAGGTGAGTGGCGCTGGCCCAAGCAGCATCCCAGCTGTCTAGGGAGTCAGGACCCAGAAGGATATGTGACTCGGCAGTCCCCGGTCCACCGGGCAGATACCCGGTGCGTCCTATGGCCAGTCCAGGTCTGGCTGGGAAGTTAATGGAGAGTTTAATAGTAGACCACATAGATGAGTTTTGCTAGAAAAAAAGATTTGAAGCAATAGACAGCATGGATTCGTGAAAGACAGAAGTTGTCAAACAAATCTGATTTATTTTATGAGGAAATAAGCAAAACCTGGAGTGGCTGTAGACATAGTTTACTTGTATTTTGCAAAAGTGTTTCACATAGTTCCACACACACAGCTAATGTGTAAGGTAAAGTCTACAGGCTTGGAAGAATCAGTTTGTAAATGGATCAAAAGTTGGCTAAAAGACCATATTCAGAGAGTAGTGGTTACTGATTCAAACTCTGAGTGGCCTAAGGTTATTAGTGGTGTACCCCAAAAATCAGTGCTAGGACCCCTATTTTTTATATATATTTATAAATTATATAGAGTTTGGGATTAAAAGTACCATTTCAGTCTTTGCCAATGACACCAAGCTATGCAGTATGCATTGCAGGATGTCTCCAACTTACAAGTCAACCACCATGCCCTGTTTAATTGGGCGACTATGTGGCAGATAATGTTGATAAATGTAAAGTTTAATGTTGATAAATGTAAAGTTATGCACTTGGGGGCCAAAAATATGCACTCATCATACTTACTAGGGAGAGTAAAACTGTTGGATTCAATAGTGGAGAAGGATTTCGGTGTTATGGTAGATCATATACTTGATATTAGCATGCAATGCCATGCTGTGGTTTCCACAGCGAGCAAAATTCTTTCTTGAATTAAAAGAGGTATAAACCAGAGCGAGAGAGACGTAATTTTGCCCATGTGCAAATCATTAGAATGATCTCCACTGAAATATGCAGTTCAGTTTTGGACACCAGTTCACAAAAAAAATATTGGGGAACTAGAGAAAGTGCAGAAAATGGCAACCAAATGGATAAGAGGCATGAAGGAGCTCATCTATGGGGAAAGATTGGCTGAACTGACTTTATTTTCTCTTGAGAAGAGGAGATTAAGGGGGGATATGATCAATGTGTATAAATACATAAATAGTCCATATAGTATACTTGGCGTGGAGTTATTCAATTTAAGGTCATCACATAGAACAAGGGGCCACTCTTTAAGTTTGGAGGAAAATAGATTTAACCTCCAAATATGGAAAGGCTTCTCAATTTATCAATTGTTCGAGTCAATATATAGTTTACTATTTACAGTGTACTTGCAACCTACTGTACTGTATGTTGGGTGAACTGTATGTTGGGTGGACCAAGCATACATTTTGCAAGCAAGTAGGCGAGCATAGAAGAGTTATTGTGAAGGGTTCTACTAAACATGGGGCAAGATTCTCGTAGAATCTCTGCGGCGGCGTAACGTATCCGATTTACGTTACGCCTCTGCAACTTAGACGGGCAAGTGCTGTATTCTCAAAGCACTTGCTCCGTAAGTTGCGGCGGCGTAGCGTAAATCGGCTGGCGTAAACCCGCCTAATTCAAATTTGGATCAGGGGGGCGTGTTTTATGTAAATGTACTGTGACCCGACGTGATTGACGTTTATCCCGAACGGCACATGCGCCGTCCGTGTAATTTCCCAGTGTGCATTGCTCCAAAGTACGCCGCAAGGATGTCATTGGTTTCGACGTGAACGTAAATGACGTCCAGCCCCATTCACGGATGACTTACTCAAACGACGTAACTTTTTCAAATTTCGACGCGGGAACGACGGCCATACTTAACATTGTTATGCCGCACTTACGCCACCATATAGCAGGGGCAACTATACGCCGGGAAAAGCCTAACGTAAACGGCGTAACTTTACTGCGTCGGCCGGGCGTACGTTCGGGAATTCGCGTATCTACCTAATTTGCATACTCAATGCGGAATTCGACGAAAGCGCCACCTAGCGGCCAGCCTAAAAATGCAGTTACGATCAGACGGCGTAAGAGACTTACGCCTGTCGGATCTAACAGATATCTATGCGTAACATTCTAAGAATCAGGCGCATAGATACGACCGGCCGGACGCAGAGATACGGCGGCGTATCTGGAGATACGCCGTCGTATCTCCTCTAAGAATCTGGGCCATAGTGTCTGCGACGGTATCGGTATGATATCCCCGTCAAGCATTCCCTCCTCTCCATACAAGACCATCACAGGATCCCCCACACATGAGTCAAGACTGGATGCTGGAACCAAGACTGAGTTTAATGTTATAACACACAGCTTATATGTCATTTCCAAAACTGTTACAATGACAAATCTCCGCCCCCCTCACACTGGGGCTTCCATACAGATTACAGGCAGACACGACGGAGCCGAGTCTGAAAACACATTTTCTTTAGATAATGACATCAGTGGAGTTGAGTACTAGTTGTACTAAATACATTAACTAGACAACTCGACCCCGCATATAGAGAGATAATTACCACAATGAAGCAATCAGAATAATTAACACAAGCCACATAAACACAGATCTCCTTCACACAACACAATAGATCAATTAACCTTTAGAAATAGTGAGGGGACATTAGCACTTCAATAACCGGATGGTAATCACAATGGCAAGCAGGGAGCATTAAACTGAGACATATAGGCAAATGTATCACAATGGCCCCCCTTTTTCTCCCTGCTCCGGAAAACCCGGTTGGACCTTCCCTGGTCCAGTAGGGTTGACGGGTTCAGAGCTTTTAGTCCGAGGTTAACTCCGTTTGGCATGACTGACCTCCCTTGGCAACTGCTTCAGACTCAGGTATGCTACCGGGTCGTCAGATCACACGCCGGTCAGTCCCCAAGTCTTTGTGCGATCTACAAAGTCACCAGAAGTCAGTGTGAAGACGGCGAATGGGTCTGTGCGCCGCCATCTAGGTGTCCCGCTATGGGAGGGGCAGGTTATGGCTCTGAAGTGACAGTCACAGGAGATTCATAAAAAGAAAAAGTTATATTTGTTGAAATGCTGTAGCACTGGTGCTCAGAGTCCGGGGGGGGGGGAGGGGACTCAGAGCCCCATAAGGTCAGCCACCCCCTGCTCCCTCCGCAGCCACCGGTTCTCCTCTTTGAGCTTCTCCAGCTCCATCTCCAGTTCATGGAGCCTGGGGGGGTCAGCCCGCTGTGACCTCAGGTGGTTGTTCTCCTCCTCCATGCGGCTTATGCACTCCTCCAGCTCTATGTACTCACGGATCAGATCCTGCTTGCTCATGTCCTGCAGGCTCTCCACGAGGTCCTTCATCATCAGGAACTGGATGGTGGTGTAAGGGGCCACCGGTGGGCCCTTGGCAAACATTTCGGCCCGCATCTGGGGCGCCCGCTGCGATTCCATCTCCTCCAGTCGCTTCTTCTCCTCCCAGGTCCGCTGGTTATATGACTTCCAGGACCTCTTCTTCTTGGAGGGTAGCTGGCGGTGCCTCTTTCTGCCCAGCTCCCTCCAAGGCCCCTCCGGCTCATGGCTGTCGCCCATGACCAGCTGACAATGGTGTTCCCTGTTGTCCGTAATAACAGATTGTACCATGAGGGCTTCGTAAGGGGTGCCCAATGGTTCTTCCTGACCCAGCTCCTGGGGATCCCAAGCCGAGTCTACACAATGGGCTGCTGCTGGTGGGCGGTACCTAGGTTGAGACCAATTTGACCTGGTGTTGTCATTCATGGGGCAATTCTGCTTGAAGTGACCCAACTGTTTGCACCGGAAGCAGCGTTGTTCGTTGTCCTCCTGGCGTGGGTAGCGAGGGCTAGATGTCATCGGTCTGTTAGGCGGTTGGTATCTAGCGGCTGGTGGGTGTGAGGGCGCCGTTGGTCGTGGAGGTTGTACCCGTGGTGTGACCTGGTTTGTCTTGCGAGTATCCGCATATTCATCCGCCAACTTCGCGGCCTCTGGTAGAGTCATGGGCCTGCGATCTCTCACCCAATCTTTGACGTCCGTCTGGATGTGATTGTAAAATTGCTCCAGGAGCATTAGTTGCAAAATGTCCTCTGCGGTGGTGGCCTGGCTGCTGTTAACCCAGTTAGAGGCCGACAGGGACAACTGGCATGCCCATTCCGCGTAAGAGTCTTTCGTGGTTTTGCGTGAGTCCCTGAACTTCTGTCGGTGGGACTCTGGGGTTACTGCATAACGAGCCAGGAGCACTTCTTTAACCCGGGCGTAGCTATGGATATCCTGATCTGGCACGGTCCGGAAAGCATCAGAAGCTTTGCCTGACAGTTTGCCTGACAATATTGCAACCCACTCTCTTCTAGCTATTCGGTGCAGGTTACATTGTCGCTCAAAATCCGCCAGGTAGTTATCAATCTCACAGTCCTTTTCATCAAAAGCTTTAAAAGCGCTAAACGGAATCTTCCTTGTGTCTGCTGTGCTGTACTCACTGTTCGGAGAAGGTGCGGCTGCTTGTTGGACTGCTGCCAGTTTTAACTGTAGTTCTGCGTTTACTAACAGGTCCATCACTTTCAGCACCACATCCGGCGTTGGGTTCGGGCCGAACCATGCTAGCTTCTCTCTCATTAGCTTGTTGGCTGGCGATTCCTCCTCCTGAATCACTGGTCCATGGGTGTAGGAACCCTTACAAATCTGGGGGGGACAGCATTTTTTACTCGCCAGGTATATTCTTATCCAGTAAACTGGGAGTTGCTAGCGGCCGAATAGCGCTGCAAAACGACAGTAAAGCGCCGCTAAAAATAGCGGCGCTTTACTGCTGATGCCTCAGTGTGAAAGTAGCCTTAGGGCCCTTTCACACATACGGACCGTATGTCCGCATTTTCATCCGTCCGTTTGCGGATGAAAACGGGACATACATGGGTCCCTATGTGATTACGGGTGTCAGCGGATGAATATCCGCTGACACCCGTAATTTGTCCGCCTCCGCAAAGATCCGCATTTACAGACGGAAGAAATCCTATTTTTCTTCCGTCTGCCGGATCGGATGAACACGGACATACGGTCCGTGTTCATCCGATCCCCCATAGGGGAGAGCGGAGGAAAGACAGGGCGGTCCCTGCACAGTGTGCGGGGAACGCCCTGTCAGCTGCCAGCTCAGCGGGGATTTTACGGAGGATCCCCGCTGAGCAAAGCGGACACACGGAGCGGATCATTACTGATCCGCCCGTGTGAAAGGGCCCTTAGAGTGCCGCCTAATCAGTGGCAATGAGTGCAGCCTCAACCTCCTTAAAGGGGTGGTTCCCCTAAAAATAAAGTTTTGACATTGCATTTGCTATAATAATTACAGTTAGAATCGGCTGTTTTTATGTAAAAAATACCTCCGTACGTAGCGTTTGTATTATTCGTTCCCACCGCCACTTCCGGGTACGATGCTGGCGGTGGGCGTTCCTTATTGATGGACAGGCATCCGACCGACGCATCCATCGCGTCACGAGATGCCGAAAGAAGCCGAACGTCGTTGCGCATGCGCCGTATAGAGCCGCACCGACGTTCGGCTTGTTTCGGCATCTCGTGACGCGATGGATGCGTCGGTCGGATGCCTGTCCATCAATAAGGAACGCCCACCGCCAGCATCGTACCCGGAAGTGGCGGTGGGAACGAATAATACAAACGCTACGTACGGAGGTATTTTTTACATAAAACCAGCCGATTCTAACTGTAATTATTATAGCAAATGCAATGTCAAAACTTTATTTTTAGGGGAACCACCCCTTTAATGAGTTTGCATTGATTTCAGCATGCATTGCATGGAACACTTTGCACATGCTGAAATCAATACAAACTCGTTAAACAGACCACATTCATTGAAAGTTGATTAATATACAGATCATGATTTTGCAATAAAGTGATCCATGCTGCAAACTCATTAAACAGTCTCCACCTTCAGTGAAATTCCATGTACTGCAAAGTTTGCAAAACTTGAACTGTCACTGAAGGGAGAATGTTGAGTTTGCAGCATGGATCACTTTATTGCAAAATCATGATCTGTATATCATGATAAGAGTATTTTATTAATTTGTACCTGCTATCCTTTGCAGGGGGTTTCCCTCGTGCTTCTCTCTCTCCTCCTGTCACCAGGCAGCCTCCACCTCCCAAGAGAGGACCCAGTGAACAACAGCCGCACGGAGGGGGTGGGCGGAGCTTTAGGCTCCGCCTCCGCCAGTCATGTTTGTAATCCATTAGTCATCGGCCGCTCCGTACTATCCCCCGCCCACCTCTCCACCCCTCTACATTGAACTCTGCCTCTCCAGCCCTCTACATTGCCGCTCCCTCCTACTACCCTCAGCATTCGTGAGTATAGCGGCAAAGCAGAGGGCTGGAGAGGCGGGGCGGTATTAGCATTCGTGAGGAGAATAGTAGGAGGGGGCGGCAATGTAGAGGGCTGGGCCTCCGCGCTGCACACAGACAAAAAAAAAAAAAAAGAAAAAAACAGGCTGAGACAGCGCCGCGGCCGTTTTACCTGGGGGGGATTTTACAATACCTGTCCCCCCCGCATTATTTCCTGGGGGGGATGCGTCCCCCCATCCCCCCCGGTTCCTACGCCCATGCTGGTGTCTCCATCTCTTGTACCGCTGGCGTTGCTGCAATCCCGTTCTCCTGGTCTATCTCCATTGATTCTGCTATGATGACCCGTTCGGTTTTGTTGCTAGCAATCCTTCCACGAACTTCCAGTAGTTCTTCCAGTGTCTGCTTGGAATCCCGGGTGTAAAGGAGAGTAGAAGGGAAAATCCCACTGCTACCAACCAATTGCGACGGTATCGGTATGATATCCCCGTCAAGCATTCCCTCCTCTCCATACAAGACCATCACAGGATCCCCCACACATGAGTCAAGACTGGATGCTGGAACCAAGACTGAGTTTAATGTTATAACACACAGCTTATATGTCATTTCCAAAACTGTTACAATGACAAATCTCTGCCCCCCTCACACTGGGGCTTCCATACAGATTACAGGCAGACACGACGGAGCCGAGTCTGAAAACACATTTTCTTTAGATAATGACATCAGTGGAGTTGAGTACTAGTTGTACTAAATACATTAACTAGACAACTCGACACCGCATATAGAGAGATAATTACCTCAATGAAGCAATCAGAATAATTAACACAAGCCACATAAACACAGATCTCCTTCACACAACACAATAGATCAATTAACCTTTAGAAATAGTGAGGGGACATTAGCACTTCAATAACCGGATGGTAATCACAATGGCAAGCAGGGAGCATTAAACTGAGACATATAGGCAAATGTATCACAGTGTCTCCCTCCATTTTTCTCATTGGCATAACAAGAATATTCAAGACCTAAGAGTTTTTGCCATTGAGATAATGTTCAGTTCACCAACAGACAATGAAAAGTTTAATCAATTGTGTCAGCAGGAAACGTACTGGATACACAAGTTGGATACTTTAACCCCTAGAGGGTAAATGAAGATTTGGATACAGGCGGCCCCCGGGTTACAAAGGTTCTGTAGGCTTGTTCTTAAATGTTATTTGTAAGTTGGAACAGGTACATTTTTTAAGTTTAATTCCAGACAAAAAATGATTCTGTTCAGAAGATTGCGCCTTACTTTCTGTCCCTGTGACAAACTCAAACACTGCATGTATACGTCAGATTGTATAAAACCCTTTTCTTCTCCCCCCCCCTTGCCTCCCCCCCTCCTTTTTTATTTTTTTATTTTTTTTAGTATTACAGTATATAAATACATACACCGTTCAGTGGCCCAGATTCAGGTAGATTGGAGCAATATTTGCGTGGGCAAAGAGCAAAGATTTTTCTCTGCGCCCACGCAAATATTTCGATTTGCCCAGCGATTCACGGAGCAGTAGCTCCGTAAATTGCGCGGGCGATATGCTAAACAGCCGGGCGTAAGGCTGCCTAATGTAAATGATCCCGCCGGGGGCGGGAATCATTTAAATTAGGCGCGCTCCCGTGCCGAGCGAACAGCGCATGCTCCGTCGGGAAACTTTCCCGACGTGCATTGCGGCAAATGACGTCGTAAGGACGTCATTTGCTTCTAAGTGAACGTGAATGGCGTCCAGCGCCATTCACGAATCACTTACGTAAACGACGTGAAATTTAAATTTCACGAGCGGGAAGCGCAGCTATACTTTAGCATAGGTTGCCCCTGCTATAGCAGGAGCAACCTTGCGCTAAAGTCGCCGTACGGAAACTCCGTACCTTGCGTGCGCAGGGCCCGCGCAACTTTTGTGAATCGGTGGTAGTATGCAATTTGCATACTATACGCCGATCACAATGGCCGCGCCCCCTAGCAGTCAACGCAAGAATGCAGCCTGGGATGTGAAGGCATAAGGAGGCTTATGTCTGTCAGATCCTAGGCTGCAGTCGGTGTAACAAGGTTCCTGAATCAGGAGCACTCGTTACACCGGAGCAAGTAAGCACTTGCGCCGCGCAACCTATGGTTGTGCGGGCGCAAGTGCTTCTTGAATCTGGGCCTCTGAGTTTAAAAAATAAAAAAACGTAAATATGGTGATTATTTATTTAAATTGTGGATCTGCCATTCTCATGTAATCAATAATGTATTTAATTTTACTTTATTATTTATTTATAATATTTAATCTTTTAGTTTCTTAGTCAGTTTTATTACATTGTCCTGACAGCCCAGCAATTTGGCATTTTCTGACTATTGAGTGTGCTTCACACCCCCCCACTTCCTATTCCATTCTTTCTTATTTTGTGCATCCACCAGATAATCCCAAGTCTTATGAAGCAGCACCAGTAAACATATTTTTGGGACGCTAGCAATCAGTCTCATATTGTTATTTCCTTTCACACTGATCATTCACATTTTCTTTTATTGTTCAAAGTCATTATACTGTTTATGGTCACATTTTTTTTTGTATACCATCATGTGGCTCCATTTTCTGTCTCTCTTTTCACGTACTCCTTCTGGATTTTCAAAGTCTCTCTGCGTGAAAGGAAGTATTAATACATAATTATACATAACACTGTGATATAAACAGCTATCAGTAGAGGGTTGCAGATCCCTACACATGGTTCCATTTTCTAATTTGTTGTAGAGTGTCTGGGGAGATAAATAAGTGAACATTTATTGAGGTTCACATATCTTTTAACAAGCTAGACTCATGGGCAAAGCTGATTTCATTCTAATGGGTAGATTTATAAAAAAAAAGCATTTCAGAACTATTCATCCTGTGAAACTGCATGTGCATTTGTTCTGTGTTAATGGCAGAAAAAAATAATATTATTAGGCTATGTTCTCTCTAGGTCAGATGTTCTTTATACATAAGATCAGTGTGAATCAGGGGAAAAACACATTATTGTCACTGAAGGGAACTGACAATCATATTAAATAAGTATTTATTTATTATGATCATCAGTTCCATCTAATGGCCATAAGTCAGTATTTTTACGGATTCCTATGAATGAAAAACGTCTCACCAAGAGAGGAAACGACCTAGTAACATTTGATCTTGCCAGCATTTGCCCACAACAAATATACCGTACATGCAGTTCCACAGGATGAATAGCTCTGTAATTTGTTTATAATTACACCTCTATGTTTTGTAGTTCATTAGAGGAATAAGTTAAGCATAAGATTCAGCCTAAAGATTAGAAAGGCAGGGGATATGGGGGTCCCTTTTTTATCACTTGATTTTCTGATGTTAACCACTTGCCGCCCGCCAATGACATATTGACGTCGGCAAAGTTGTTTTAAAATCCTGACTGGACGTCATATGACGTCCTCAGGATTTTGAGCCCGGGGGCGCGCATCACGGCGATCGTTGTTGCAGGGTGTCAGTCTGACACCCCGCAACACCGATCTAGGTAAAGAGTCTCTCACGGAGACTATTTACCATGCGATCAGCCATGTCCAATCATGGCTGATCACGATGTAAACAGGAAAAGCCGGTAATCGGCTTTTCCTCACTCGCGTCTGTCAGACGCGAGTAGAGGAGAGCCTGTCGGCTGCTCCTGTGACAGGGGGAGGTTTGTGCTGATCGATTATCAGCACAGCCCCCACGGGGATGCCCACTGGACCCACTGGACCACCAGGGATGCAAAAAAAACACAGGTATGCCACCCTAGACCACCAGGGATGACAATGACACAAAAATGGATACCAATTAGTGCCTGCAATGGATGCCAATCAGTGCCCACAATGGGCATCACTGATTGGCAGGCATTGTTTGGCACTGATTGGCATCCATTAGTACAACACATACGATAGTGCCACCTATCAGTGCCCATCCATGCCTATCAGTGCCCATTCGTGTCACCTATCAGTGCCCATCCATGCCACCTATCAGTGCCCATCCATGCCGCCTATCAGTGCCCATCCATGCCGCCTATCAGTGCCCATCCATGCTGCTTATCCGTGCTGCCTATCCGTGCCCATCTGTGCCACCTATCTGTGCCCATCCGTGCCGCCTATCCATGCCCATCCATGCCGCCTATCCGTGCCGCCTATCAGAGCCCATCCGTGCCGCCCATCAGTGCTGCATATTAGTGCCAATGCCACCACATCAGTGCCACCTGATCGGTGCCCATCAGTGCCGCCTTATCAGTACCCGTCAGTGCCCATCAATGAAGGAGAAAACATACTTATTTACAATGTTTTATAACAGAAACAAAAAACACTTTTTTTTTCAAAATTTTCGGTCATTTTTTTATTTTTTTGGCAGAAAATAAAAATCCCAGAGGTGATCAAATACCACCAAAAGAAAGCTCTATTTGTGGGTACAAAATGATAAAAAATTTAGTTTGGGTACAGTGTAGCAAGACCGCACAATTGTCATTCAAAGTGCAACAGCACTGAAAGCTAAAAATTGGTCTGGGCGGGAAGGTGTAAAAGTGGAAGTGGTTAAAGAACCCGAGCTGAGAATTACCAGGTCCTTGGCACTGAAAATCAGCTTAAAATTACTCAATTTAGAAGGGTTAAACTTTAGATCTAGTCCTACGTTCGGAGACAGCAGATTTTTGGCACGCCAACCCAACTTCAATGTGGTAGGTAGATCAGGTATATAGCGAATTTCTTAGGGCCAGTTCACACCACATGCAGTCCAGTGCATCAAAAAAACATGGATAATAGGTTATGCGGTTTCCAATGGCATAGTTCACACCAGTGCAGTCAGTTCCAGGGCTTTCCAGTTCCAGAAAAAAGTAAAACATGGTGCATTTTTCCTGCACTGGACTGTACTGGATCGCAGTATAATGCATCAAAAATGCACTGGAATGCACAGAAACGCATCAACAACTCACCAGACCCCAGTACAGTGAAAAAGAAAAAGGAAAAACAATGAAAAAAGCACCTGGAATGCTTTTGAAATGCTAAAAACGCTCATGCAGAATATAATCCGAAACGGATCTGGAGTGCGTTTTTGTGGTGTGAACCAGTCCTAAATATTTTTTATTCAGCTTAGTTTCATTTTTTAATTAAGAAAAGCCTTGGGGTAATTAAGGTATATGAAATTGTAATTGTGTAGAGATAAAGTGACCCTCTCCCTTAAGGTCACTTAACTCCCCCTTCCTCAATAGCATATAAATTATTTATAAATATCAAAGTGAAAAAATGTATCACTCTAACAGCAGCAGTGTGATATACAAAAAATTGTGCTTAACAAAAACATTTATGAAATAAAAATAACACAACATTTGAATGATGAACATAACAATAACAGAAAGCTGGTGGAAAATAACTCACCAGATAATCATGCCTCCCAAAGTGTGTTATGCCCAACCATGAAAGTGGGAGGCATGATTATCTGGTGAGTTGGAGGAGGAGTTCTTCTTTTATTTGGAAGATATCCTAAATAAGGAAGACTGGAAATATAGAGAGCATTACTTGGTGGATGTTATCAGCACAAGTGACATTGGGTTTACTTTGTGTTATTGTTATATTCATCATTACATTTTTATGTTATTTTTATTTTTATTTCACAAATGTTTTCGATGGACATGATTTTTTGTATTTCAGAGCGATACTGTAATGCCGCGTACACACCATCACTTTCTGCGATGAAAAAATGCGACGATTTATGTGATGGAAAAAAACGTCATTTTTCAAACTTCAATTTGAACAACGATGTAGCATACACACCATCACTTTTTCACAACGCTCTAGCAAAGCGCAGTTCCATCAATCACGCACGACGTCACTATAAAGGGTCGTTTCCATGTGGAAGACGGCCTCTTTTGCTGATATCGTATTTCGTTTTCTGTTGTACAGTTTGTGTATTTGTCGTCGGATCTGTGATACAGTGCTTGTACTAAGGACGTATTTGTTTTGGCATTACGTTTTTGTGTGCACGGTGCTGTTTAGCAGGTCGTTCTTCAGAGGCCATTCTGTACTTCAGGGCGTAATTTTTAGTCTGATCTGATTTGACGACCGTTTTCTAGCCATGTTGCGGGTACGAACTTGTCGCCGAGATCGTGCTGTGCTTGTTGTTAGGATGTGTGCTGCATCCCGGCGACGGTCCATGAACAGGGTGAGGAGGAGGTTGTGGACCAAGAACTGGTTGCTACGCAGGGACCAGTTCTCTCATATGCCTCTGCTGCGGGAGATCCGAGAAAATAACCCTGATGATTTCAGGAATTTTCTTAGGATGTCTGACCCCGTATTTCAGCAGCTTTTGGCTTCGGTGTCGCCATATATCACCAGGCAGGACACCGTTATGCGGGAAGCCATCACTGCTGAGCAGAGGCTAGTTGCTACGTTGCGCTACCTTGCAACAGGGAGAAGTCTGCAGGACTTGAAGTTCTCGACGGGCATCTCCCCCCAGGCTCTGGGCCTCATAATCCCGGATAGCTGTTCGGCCATCATTCAGGTTCTTCAGGAGGACTATGTTAAGGTAAGTGGTGTTCTTTCAATGGTCAAACTATGGCCAAAAATAAAAACAAATTAACCTGTTTCTAATATGCTCAGAATGTTCACTTTGTCTCCATGTATGCTGTTCTACACAATTTGTAAAGCCCTACATGTTTATTGTATTTAGCCAACCTGTCCATCATTCTATTTTGTGGCCAAACCCACCTAGCATAGTCCCTATATCCCCCTTTATTTGTGGCCTCCATTGTAGTGCTGCATTTTGTGTGTCCCTATATCCCCCTTTATTTGTGGCCTCCATTGTAGTGCTGCATTTTGTGTGTCCCTATATCCCCCTTTATTTGTGGCCTCCATTGTAGTGCTGCATTTTGTGTGTCCCTATATCCCCCTTTATTTGTGGCCTCCATTGTAGTGCTGCATTTTGTGTGTCCCTATATCCCCCTTTATTTGTGGCCTCCATTGTCCAAACCCCCCCCCCCCAGATTGTTTGTTTGACTACATACTAATATTTAGTTTTGATTTTTTTTGTTAGTTTTTTTGGGGGTGGTTTCTCAGGTGACAAACTCATCTTGGGCCCCCCCTCCCCCTAATTATAGTTTTTGAACATCAGAGGGGGTGATTAATATGCTTAGTGTTCACATGTTATTTTTTAATCTTAACCTTTTTTTCATTTTTTGGGGGGATCCCTTGAAATTGTAGATATATTCTGTTCACAATGTTTGTTTGAATGTATTTTTTCTTATCTTTCTATCCAGTTACCCAACACGCCACAGGAATGGCAGACTGTGGCAGCGGACTTCTCCCAGCGTTGGAACTTTCCATCCGCATTGTGCCCCCACCCCATAGTGGATCCCATTTCTACAACTACAAGGGGTTCCACAGCGTTGTTTTGATGGCGGTGGTGTCTGCCAACTATGAGTTCATGTATGTGGATGTTGGGAAAAATGGCCGGATGTCGGACGGCGGTGTCTTTGCGGAGACGGAGTTCGTCCAACGGCTTCAGTCGGAGGACCTTGCCTTGCCACCTGCGGAGGAGAACGAAGAGGGTCTGCCCTTCGTGTTTGTTGCAGATGAGGCTTTTGCTTTGGGTCCCCACCTCATGAGGCCATTTCCCCAACGCACCCTCACCCATGAGAGGAGGGTTTATAATTATCGGCTGGCCAGAGCAAGACGTGTGGTAGAGAATGCCTTTGGAATCATGGCCAGCCGATTCCGATTGTTTTTAACAGCAATCAACCTTGCGGAATACAAGTGGAATCACGTAATTTTATGTTGTTGCATTCTCCACAATTTTTTAAAAAGACATTCCCACAATTACCTCACGGTATTGCCTGATGAGGCAGATGTTGTGGCTCCGGAGCCGGGACGTGAGGCTAGCCATAGAGGCTTGGCCCCCCAAACCGCATGTGCAGTGCGTCAATCCTATGTGGACTATTTTTGGGGGAGGGGGGCCATTGCAATGCCCGATCTTCATTAAAAAATAAAATATTATTTTTTCTTGATTAAACGGTGTAAATTTATTTTGTATCATTTTTATTTGTTATTTTGTGTATTGTTTCTTTTTCCTAGGTTCTCATACAGCCATGTGTTTGGGATGTCCTAAATTCCCATGAGTGTAAATCTTAATAACTCTACAAATATGCCTGAGTAATTTAATGAGTCAGCATTGATACCAATAACTACCCACACATTTTTTGGAGTACAAATATTTTTATTTTTTTTAATTATTACACAATATAATCTTTTTATTATTTTTTTGTCTTTTTTTAATTAGTACAAAATATAATCTTTTTATTATTTTTTTGTCTTTTTTTTAATTAGTACAAAATATAATCTTTTTATTATTTTTTTGTCTTTTTTTTAATTAATACAAAATATAATTTTTTTCTTTTTTTTAACATCTAAAAGACTTTTTTTCACAAACAAAATAAAAGGACCACAAACAATTAAACCCTCCCCAAAACATTAATTACATTTTTGAGCTGACGTTCCAGCGTCTTCGCTTTGTGGCGAATTTCCCGGCAGGCCAGACGTATGTCCTCGACTTGGACCCTGCATGTCAGAACCTCGGCGATGAGGAGCTGGGCACTATACGTGTCCAGTCCCTGACCAGCCCAATTTCCTCCTGAAATGTGGAACCAAAACATGTGTTAAAAGATTGTATGCCTATATCTATATTCCCTGAAAATGTGGTATATGTTACTTTACCGGATGTTGTGGCAGGTTCCCCTTCATCTACATCCCTCGGGGGTGTGGCTTGGTTGGCTTGTGCCTCCTGCCTTGCTGCTTCATTGTGCCCTACGAGATTGAAGAAAGGGAAAACAGGAGGTTAAAACATTAGAGCGGCCTGAAAGGACCCACAAATATTTTACAGAAAAGAAAAGATGGCAATATTGTTGTTTTTAAAAAGCGTTCAAAGAAGATAGACCAGTATTTAATCCATTCACAAAGTAATTTAAAATCTGGGTACAATTGGTGTATTTTTCTATATGTAAGCTAACCAAGTATCCCCTGGATCTGCTCACCCCTGTGTGTCACCCAACATAGGTTGTGATTGTGACAAACAATTGTGCTACTGAGTACACATGTTCAATAAAAAAATGCTGAGCAAACGCTCCTTTTTCGGTATCTCAAGGTATTTAATTTTGGGCAAAAATAAGCAGAAACACATTTACATCAATACCAGAATTGAAGACACCTTTAACCCCAAAAAATGTCACAACTTTCATGTTTGTGTCGAATAATTGGTCCTAGGAGTCGTCGTTCATTCGCCCCCAATTCCTACAATTACGTTTTTATTTATGATACAGTGATTCAACTCCCCTTTGCACATGCAAACTAGGCATGATGCCATTTTGCACTAATATGGTATTGGATTATTGAAAGTCAGCGAATGAACGATGACTACGACGACTGAATCATGCGTCCACATTCATAATATTAATTCTGGTCAACCTGCAAAAAAACACCACATGGCACAAAGAACACACCCAAATAATTAATACACATGGAAAAAACGTACTTCTTCTTCGAATCACCCTATTTATTTTTGCGAGTTGGTGGGGTTCCCTCTTTTTCAAATCTGACCACCTTTTGCGCAGGTGCTCTCTGCTCCTGCGTCTTCCAAACTTCCGCTGGAGCCTACGGATAACCTTCTCCATTATTGTGGCCTTCACTTTATTTGGATGCATGTAGGGGCCATGCTTGGCATCATAGTCCTCCCTCCTCAATATGGTGACCATCTCCACCATTTCATTGAATGACATGTTGGAGGCTCTGCATCTGAATCTGCGGCGTGGTTGGGCCTGGCCTGCCTCCTGGCTTGAGCTGGAATAGACCTCCATGTTGTCCATCTTTTCTCCCTCACCAAACGACAGAGAAGGGGCGTGGAAAGGACGATACCGAACGTCAGGGGCGGGGTGTCGTGCGGAGCGTCACGCGTGCGTAGTGTAAAAAGAGATCCGACGTGTTTGTAAACGGCGTGCATAGTCTGTTGAAGAAGGCGGAAGTCACGATCTTTGCTAACGACGATACGTAAGTTATTTTTTGCTACTTTATTATAGTGAAGAGGGAATGAGTTTGTGGGCTAGTTAGGGGAAGTAAGCTAGTGGCTTTAATTACATTATGTTTTGGCTTCTATGTTTCATGTGCAGAAAGAATGGATCCCTTCAAGGATGCGGAGTTCCTGACTGAATTTATACAAAAATGGAAGGAACATCCTGTTCTGTGGCAAACCAAAAATACCATCAATAAAAACAAAGATGCCAGGGAAAAAGCAAAGCTGAGCATGCTTGAATTTCTGAAAACAAGGGTCCCCAACGCCACAAAAGCCACAGTGAAGAGCAAAATTAATTCCATCAGGGGCACCTACAGGGCCCAACGGGTCCAAGTCCTGGCCTCAATGAGGTCTGGGGCTGCAGCTGACTCCATCTACAAACCAACCCTGTGGTACTACAGTCAGCTGCAGTTCCTGGACGACCACATTGAGACCAGGGCATCCCTGTCTACCCTTCCCCCAAGAGGTAGCTCCCAGCTTCCCAGCAGCCAATCCTCCAGTCTTCTCTGTAGACAAGAGCAGGCAACCTCGGAGGAAGAGCACGAGTTCCTGGAGGACCCCAATTGTGACCCATGGAGCATGGTATGTGTTTTTTGTATGAATTTAGTTAGTATATGGCAAGTCTAGTAATAATGTTAAATTTCTGTTACTATTGTTCGAAATTCTAAGTGAATCTCCAAAGTTTTGGGATAAGATCAATAGTCAGTAGTGGCAAAACAGGATGGGGCCAAAATTGGCCAATTAATAATGTTTCAGAAGGAGTGGGTGGCATTTTCGGAGAGGCCAGAAGGGGGGGGTAACGCAATACACCTGCAAGGGGTCCCAGATGGGAAACACCCTTTTTGTGTAAAATCTAGTTGACACGAAATTGACTACTTAATTATTGGGGGAAAAGGCCACTTATTTCCAAAATTAGGCCTGCAACAACCCCCCATAATTCCAGGGGGACCATGTCTGAAGGTGTGTAAGGGGCCACATAATTAGGGATGGCGACCCTGTGTGTAATATATATTGACATTCAATTTGCATCTCTCATGATTTGAAAAATGTGTGTGATTAATGACAAACACAAATAAACTATGTTCCTTGTTTTGATACACAGGCAGACCAAAGCCAGGAAGAGCCAGTGCCCACAGGGAGCCAGGGGGAGCCAGGCCCCACAGGGAGCCAGGAGGAGCCAGGGCCAACTGCAAGGAGCCAGGAGGTGGCAGGCCCCAGTAGGACCCAGGAGGCACGCCGGCGGGATACCATCTCCCGGATCCCTCCATTCCGCAATCCCGCTAAACGGGTCAGGAGTCTGCGCCAAATGGAGGAGGAGACCCAGGCCCTGCTTCGCCAAGCTACTGCGGCCATCCGAGAGCCACCCAGTGAAGAAGAGGGGTTCGCAGCGCTCATTGCAGTCAGGCTCCACAATCTGGAGCAGAGCCAGCGTGTGCGCTGCGAACTCCTCATCTTCAAAGCCATAAGCATGGCATCCCTGGGGCAGCTCGATGACGACACCGACATTGTGCGGATTGCTCCTCCTGTCCTTGCTGCTCCTCCTGCTCCTGCTCCTCCTCTTCATGAGGCTGCTCTGGCTCCTGGCACTACATCGCCTCCAGGAACCCAGCCCCCAAGGACTCGGGCTACAGGGAAGGCTGCAGGGAAGACTGCAGAGAAGACTGCAGGGAAGGCTGCTGGGAAGAAAAAGCCCAAAAAATAAAACGGTGCCCCTGATGGAATTTTATGTTGACTCACAGGCTGAATTGGTGGCTTCGGGGACCCTTGTTTTCATCAAAGTTCAAGCACGCTCTAAAGTGCTGCCTTCCTTGGCATCTTTGTTTTTATTAAGTTGTGTTTTTGGGTTGTCATCATTTTAATTGTTAATTTTTGTGCAGAATAAATGCACTTTTGAGTTATCAGCCAAATTTGACCATATTTCTTTTTTGTAGATTTGAGAGATCATTAGTGAGTGGGCAGACCCATTCCCGAAAAGTTTTTGGAAACATTAACAAGGTCAAAAAACATGCTTGTGGGTGAGTTCCACAAAAAATTATGTTGTTGCAGCCACTTCACACACTCCCAAATCAACACAAAATAGAGATTTCCACTAAAATTGGTGACAAAATCAAAATAAAAAAAAAAAAAGGTTGCCCAATATATATATTTCAAATTTTGAAGATGGAAGATACAACTAAATAACAGAACACAAACATAAACATTATCAAACAAGAAAGAAACTACTTAAAAGCTTGTCATAACTATGTAACAAGATCAGCCGCAACAAACGTCCATTTTTGGGTAGCAGTTAAAAGCAGGGGTTAAAGAAGCGCTTTCTTTTCTTGTATATAAGCTGAAAAAGACCTAACGAATGTGCTTATTCCATTCTGAACAGTCGTTTTACCTGAATGAGCGCTGCCGTCTCCTAACTTGCTTCTGAGCATGCGCGTGCTTAAAACGACGTTTTTACGTACACACGGTCAATGTTTAGAACACAGAAAGCGACGTCGGCCAAAAACGACACATAAAATTGAAGCATGCTTCAATTTTTTTTGGTCGTTTTTCAGAAGACATAAAATGAAGTTTTTGCCCACACACGGTCAATTAAATTGACGTTTTTCAAAACGTCGTTTTTTTTCATCGCAGAAAGTGATGGTGTGTACGCGGCATAAGAGTGATAAATATTTCAACTTCAATTTTTTTGGTTTACTGGTATAATTTAAGGTGGTAGCAGTGAAAACGATTTAATTATACAATTTATGGTGTATTGATTCACATAGATAATCATTAAAACACTTACTGTATATGAGGAGTCAATTAGTCTCTCTATAGCATGGAGATTATTTCCATTTATTAGCATATATATTTACCTTTCCTTTGCTCCCATGCTTAATCATTAAACTATCAAGAGCAAAATAAATTACCCAGTACTTCCAAGTATGAGAGACAGTGCAGGTACTGTACTGCATGACTGGCCCAGTTCTGTCATGCTGGCAGACAAAGAGTATTTTGTATTTTGTATTTTGCACAGGTTAAATTGGAGTCTACAATGGACTTACTTCGTCCAGATACAAACAGAGCATTAGCATCTTTTCCCACGTTTCTTTTTTTTTTTTACTGTACTATTTTTTGCTGTTGTAGTATTTTGCAAAGTCGGCTTAGGATTTTTTGGGAGAGTACCTTGGGCAGGATAGTGTGATTATATTTTTATTAATCAAAAGAACATGAATGTACTTTCATAATAATATATTTAAATACTCAGAGCAAAACATCTGAAGGTTTCTTCTTTCCCAGAAATAAAATACAGAACTTATTTTATAATTAGGCTAATTTTCCTTTAAAGGAGTTTTATAGTTGCAACAGCATTCCTAACCATTGAGCAATGCTGTACATATTGCAGCCATATGATGTGGAAGTACTAAGATCTTCTCTCATCTTTCGAAATAACCGTTTTAAAGCTGACGCAATTTGAATGCTTTCTTTCTTTGTGAGGTTGGAGATTGAATTCTGCAAATTTATATATCGCCAAGAGAACTGTTTAGCATTACCGGGACTTTTTATATAGCTAACAGTGAAACAAAAATAAGTTTACATTAAAACACAACTGTGAAGTAAAATGGCATAAACGTTTCAGAGCTTTAAGCAATTGTTTGTACCTATGAAATGTTCTGTTTCTGTGTCTTTCCCACTTTTCGGTTTATATGTGCCTCTAGTATAGTGATGTAGGCAAAAGGGGTTGACAGAGCCAAATGATCCACAAGGCATTCCAAGCAGGAGCCTAGGACCAGAGGGATGTGACGGGGACCCAGCGAGAGGCATAACTAGAACCTACTGAGCCCCGATGCAACAAATCATGAAGGGCCCACCTAACCCTCGACCTGGGGCCCTTCCCACTGATTCCTAGACCATTTACTTATATCGTGGGTCCCTTTATTACGGTATCACAGCGGGCCACCTTACTGCTATCTGGGGGGCCCCCCACGCTGGCAGAACATCAGAGCACAGTCACAGGTGCAAGCTTTTTATTGTTGTTGTTTTTGTCAAGGGTCTACAATCACAACATAAATGAATGGCAATTCTACATCACCTTAAATGCCTTAAAACTGATATAGCATTATTACAAGAAACCCCACTTGACAGTGGATAATTTTAATCATATGCGTAAGCTATGGGTGGGCCAGGTTTTTGGTTCAACAGCAGTCTAGGGGAAGGCAAGTGTACTTCTCCTCGTTCACGAAATTCTACCCTGTGAGATGCTATTGAGGGTGATGACAAGGGCCGTGCTTTTAGGACCAAGCTGAGACTGTCTACTCGGGAATGGGTCCTTTCCAATATGTATGCCCCAAACTCCCCCTCTAAGCAATTCTTTCAAACTTTTTCCTCACATCAAGCCTCATTCCTCCCCCTCCCCCTTCTACTGGGTCTAGTGGGACTATGTGGCTACTAATTCCTGGGCATATAACTGATCCCAATCTTTTCTGGGAGGCTGGGAAGGCCATACTACGCAGCAAAATCACTGCCTTTTCTGCCAGATTTTTTTTTACCAAACAGTATTATGCAGCAAGAAATACTCTCTGTATTGCCCAAACATGTCTTTCACTGCAGAACTCCTCAAAGCACAGAAAAGCTTGGAGTGAAGGCAAATGTCAATTTGATTTATGGGCAGATGTGCAGGAATGGATCCACCAGTTATTCCTGGACCTTCAATATCACAAATTTGGTAATAAGGCCTGGAAGCAGATGGTCCGCCTGAGCAGGGGACACGTTTTCCCGCCCACATTTTCGCCCTGAAGGACGCTCATGGCATGCTCATTTTGTCCCCCAAGGACTTTAACCATATTTTAGAATGATTTTATGCTAACCTGTATGGTCCAGACCCCATTGACGCAGCTGTGGAGCAGGTTTTCCTGGATCAGGTCCCCCTCCCACAGGTTGACCACACACTTCTAGCCCAGCTCAATGTTCCAATTACCACCACAAATGTAACATCTGAAATTGCATCCTGGTATATGTTAGAGTTCTATAAGTTGTTCGCTCTCACTGTTGCCCCGATCCTAGCTTCTGTTTATCAATCAATTCTCGATGGGGGACAGTCAGTGGCGTAGCGTGGTGGGGGCCAGGGGACCCATTGTCCCGGGCACAAAATTTGGAGGGGCACAGTGACAGGCGGGAGATTAGTTAAGGATACTGTGAGCAGCTGTTCGCTATAAAAAAAACATTGCGTTGCGGTGCGGCTTAGGCTCCAGCGCCGCGGCCGGTAACACTGAACACTTTGGAGCAGATCCACGTACAGCGGCGCATTTATCTGCCGGGCGTAGCGTATCTAAGATACACTACGCCGCCGTAACTTACTTTTTTTTGTTCAAATCCACAAAGAATCCGCAACGTAAGTTATGGCGGCGTAGTGTATCTTTGGCGGCGTAATGGCGCGGCATTCAAATCTCTGTGATGGGGCGTGTTTTATGTAAATACGTTGTGACCCGACGTAAACAACGTTTTTTTTTTTAACTGCGCATGCGCCGTCCGTGGGGGTATCCCAGTGCGCATGCTCGAAATTTACCCGGAACAAGCCAATGCTTCCGACGGTGACGTCATTCTACGCAAATCCCTATTCGCAAACAAATTACGCAAACGACGTAAAAATGTCAAAGTTCTACGCGGAAACGACGGCCATACTTAACATTGAGTACGCCTCATAACAGTAGCTTTAACTATACGCCGGAAAAAGCCGAACGCAAACGACGTAAAAAAATGCGCCGGCCGGACGTACGTTCGCGGATCGCCGTAACTAGCTAATTTGCATACTCGACGCAGAATTCGGCGAAAACGCCACCTAGCGGCCGCCGAAAAATTGCATCTTAGATCCGACGGCGTACTAAGACGTACGCCTGTCGGATCGAGCTGAGATGCCGTCGTATCTTGTTTTGTAGATACAAAACAAAGATACAACACGCAAAATTTGAAATTACGCGGCGTATCAAGAGATACGCCGGCATAATTCTTTTGTGGATCTGCCCCCTGGTCTTCGGCTTCATCGTCTTCACTCACTCTGCGCTGTTCAGTCACTGACGATGATGATGCCAGCATTGCCAGGGAATGCGACCGTGCAGCGTGCAGAGAGTGGGGGCTGGGGGACATTTAGGGAAGCCGAGGGCGGCATCCTCCTTCTCCATTACACGTGACTCCAAGTCCTCCAGGATCCCTGCTCGCTCTGCCCACGTTCTCTTAGCCCGCCCCACAGCGACGACGTGCACCTCTGCTTCTCCTGAGTGTTGAGTCTGACTCCTGCTGTGCTTGTCACTGTGCTGTACGGGGCTCAGCACTCTGACTCTGCACCGACCATGCCCCCAGGACTGTCTAGAGGAAACCCGGGCCAGGAGGAAGAGGATGCAGTATCCACACAGACAGAAGCCCCGGCCCCCTCCTCACCGTCAGCCTGCACGGACACTGTGAGTACTCGCTCTGTATGTACTGCATGGTGGCAGCCGAGCCTAGGAGGGGAGCTGAGGGAAAGAGAGCTTTGTATTTGGGGGAGGGGGAGATGTACACAGATGTAACCCCTCAACCCTGCACGCCCCCACACACAGCACACCCCCTTAACCCCACACAGCGCACCCCCTCAATGACGCACACAGCGCACCCCCTCAACCCTGCACACAGGGCACCCCCTCAACCCCCGTACGCCGCACGCAGAGCACCCCCTCAACCCCGCACACAGCACACCCCCTCAACCCTGCACGTTGCACACAGTGCACCCCCTCAACCCCACACACAGCACACTCCCTCAACCCTGCACACCGAACACAGCGCACCCCCTTAACCCTGCACGCCGCACACAGCGCACCCCCTCAACCCCGCACGCCACACACAGCACACCCCCTCAACCCCACACACAGCGCACCCCCTCAACGCTGCACACAGCGCACCCCCTCAACCACGCACGCCACACACAGCACACCCCCTCAACCCTGCATATAGTGCACCCCCACAACCCTGCATGCCGCACACAGCGCACCCTCTCAACACTGCAAGCCACACACATCGCACCCCCTCAACCCTGCACGCTGCACACCCCCTCAACCCTGCACACAGCGCACCCCCTCAACCCTGCATGCCGCACACAGCGCACCCCTCAACCCTACACACCGCACACTTCCTCAACCCTGCACGCCGCACACTTCCTCAACCCTGCACGCCGCACATTTCCTCAATCCTGCACGCCGCACACACTCAGAAGGGAGTGCTAAAAGTCAGCGGTTTAGGGGCGCAAATTTCTTGCCTTGCCCCGGGTGCTGACAACCCATGCTACGCCACTGGGGACAGTACCTCTCTTTGGGCTTTCAAGCCCATATCAAATTAATTCCAAAGAAAGTTAAAGACCCTACAGAGCCAGGATCATACCGTCTGATATCCCTGTTAAACCTTGACTCTAAAATACTCTCTAAGATTATTGCCAACAGGTTAGCATTAATCATCCAACTCTGATCCACCCCTCTCAAGCTGATTTCACCCTAGGGCGCTTGGCCACCTCCAATAAACAGAAAGTCCTTACTGTTTTGGAGCACATAAGGGTTAACCCCTCCAGTGACCTACCTATCATCACTCTGAATGACAAGAAGACTTTAGACAATGTTAGCTTTCATTGGCTGCGGATAGTTCTTCAGAGACTCAGATTTTCTGGCTCCTTCCGCCATCTTATTTCCACTATATATTCTGCTCCATCAGCGAATGTAATAACTGCAGGCCACATTTCTAATAGTATCCAAGGAACCAGACCGGGTGACTCTTATCCCCACTATTATTTAACCTAGCTCTTGAGCCCCTATCACGTTACCTTCTATTTAATTTTGAAATGGTGGTGGGTCATCACGAGTTATGCACAACTTTGTTCCCTGACATATCCTAATATTTACCTTTGACCCCCAGCTGAACATGCTCCAAATTCAGGAGAATTTCACCCAGTTTCGGGCTTGTTTGGGGCTAAGAATAAAAATCTTACCATTGTACCACCCTTGCCCCCCCCCGGACAGTCAACTCAATCTTCCCCATAGCCAAGACCCACATTTACTTACCTTGGGATCAAATGCCCTCCTCACTATACTATCATATTATTTCCAAAATTATGGGTGGATCTTCCCCTCACTTTTTTGGGGTGCCATCTGTTAAAACTATCCCTCTACTGCTGTGACACAAGGATCTCCAGAAATGTCATAAATCTCTCACCATTTTTTTATGGCATGGCCGTCCCCCCCTGTATCTCTATCCAAAAACTTTACTCCCCAAGGCGTGATGGGGGGCCAACCTCCCTAATATTAAAGTTTATAACTTGTCTTGCCTCCTAAGAGTGAGTTTAGATTGAATAACTTAGTCTTCTGGATACTCCAAATTTAAGCTGGAGTCCCAAATGATATACCAATGCAATTTATCCACTCTGCGGCACTGTAAAATTAATTTTTTTCCTCCCCTATTGAAACATAACCTGCTCCTATATGACACATTGGTAGCCTGCAGAGAAACTCAGGATCTTCCACAGACCTCCTTGTCCCTGCTGCTTCCAACCCTTGAACAACAGAGACCTCTGATCACCTCAGCCTGACTTGTATTGGCCCTTACAGCCTCCACCTCCACAGACAGCCTCATTGCAACCAGGAACCTGCTCCACATGGACTACAAACCCCAGCAGAACCGCAAGTATCTTTGTTCCTGATACCAAATACCTGTCTGCATATTTACTGCTTACATTGTCGGCTGCAGTAGGTTCTGGTTACTTTGTGTCCCATCAGACTGTATTGGACTGTGCCTATATCTAAGTTAACTTTATCAATGTGAAGTAACATTATAGAATACCATACACCGAAGAAGGTATCATATAGTACTAACCAATTGCTTATCATCTTCATTCATTATTCTCACATGAGTGTTCCCTATAGTTTGTGAGACTTCTCATTATTATCTCTACTCATTCGCTTATGAGTTAATAAGCTAAACTTCATGTTGGTTTCGGTATGAGGATATGATGATTGAACCCCAAACTCTCTGACTACATAGAGAGTAGCTGGTGGTTAGACCTGACAAGCCTCTGCATCTGCGATCCAACACAAATAACTAGATCTACACCGCAGTGTCATTACATACCTTACAGGGACGCTTGCAGAACAGCCTTGTGTACCAAGCTAGGGACTGAGCTGGTCAGCAGGGGTGAAGCTTGAAGGTATTCGAAGTGCCAAGCTAGGGACCCAGCAGGGAAGCTTGGGTGATGCTTGAGGGAGATACCACCGCAAAGGCCTTGAGGAGCTCACAGGATTCAGAATCAGTGAATTAGAGTGGCTAGTGAGAGACAAAGAGGCTGAAGAACTACAAGGAGAAGTTGTAGAAAAGTGGAGAGAACTGTTACTTTCAGATAGGAACTTTTTAAGTACTGTTACAATAGGAGACAGCAATCCTGCACATGGAGAAGTGGCACCTTGCTGGGGACTTTCCCTGTACGGCTGTTCTCCTGTTGAAGTCTTTGAGTCTACTACTACTACTTAAGGGTGTCCTGGCCCTAACCCTCTTTCCCTTGCAAAATATAAAAAGGACTGTCAAATAAATAAAACCTCTTTTACATCCAAGAAGTGTCTAGCGCCCAATTACTTATACCACCTTTGTACCCACCATGCCTCACAACCCACCACATATTGAAGGATGTCAGCTATCTTTAGCTTTGAAGGTTCTCATTTGGCTGGCAGTCAGATAATCTGCTACAGAATGTTCTATAATTTCACCCCGATGTTACTTGCTACCTATTTACTGATCTACTCCTGCTATGTTAAGTGATTGGCATTTTCTGAGCCCATCATTGTCTCTTCTTATGGAAGACCTTAGCTTTGGCTCCCTCTCCCTTCCCTATCCCTCCCTCCACCTCTTCTTCTCCCACATTCCCTTCCCCTACCCTCCATTTATGGCATTACATTGTATGCTATTGCCTTTTATATTATTCCCATTGTTTACGTTAGTCATTACTTTGAGTTTTTACTTTGTATGTTAGAAAATCAAATAAATGGAAAGAAGTGCAAAGACTAAGCGCACACATCACATTTTCACCAAACTATGACAGTGTGTGCATTATTGACTGGTGTGTGCACCAGTGCAAATGCCAGGTGAATCTCTAATAAAAACAGAGCATGGTGCACAATTGACAGGTAATGTCAGGAACAGGGTCAGGAAATGTCATGTCTGGTGCTGAACAAGCGTAGTGAGATACAGTCTGAAGTCTTTAAACGAAAAAAACAGAATCCCAGGAAATAGTATGAACTGTGGCTAAGTAATTAACCTAATAGTCAGAAAACAGGTGTTGTTCTGATCACAGCTACCTCCACAGTTTCTAGTGCACCTTCAAAGTGTCAGCCTCAGTTATGCCATCTTTGCACCTGCAGTCTACACTGCAACCTCAGTCTGGGCTTCTTCTGCACCATCTGTGCACCTGTATCTCCACTGTATCTTGTCTGCACCAATGCTAGGCCATCTGTGCATCCACAGCCTCCAGTCTCACTCCTGTTTCCAAGTTCCCTGTACCACTTGTTTCCCTTAAACTCCATTTTAATGGCAGCTACCCTTCTCCACATCTGTGAGTACCTGTTGAGTGACCAGGGTGTAGCCAGTAGCTAAGTCCACACCCTTACCCAGTCCATAGTAACACACCAATTACCTTTTTGATTCCACTGTCAGAAACAGAGACGCAGGGTCCACATCTCAGATTGTGACAATACTGATGGAATGATCTTGTTTTGACTCTGCATTGTTAATTTTTTTGTACTAAAACCAAATTGAACTCTAAATCTAAGAAGGATTGGTGTGGATGCCAAAGTAAAAGGTCCTCTATCCAGCTTACTTTGTTGTGACGATCACATGGTGGAGGTCAAGTATATCAAAGCTCATAAATAATTTGTGATATTCAAAGTATACATTACTCTCTTGTAATCCAACGTGGTTGGGGGATTCACACATTTTGTTTGTGGAAATTGAAAGAACAAAAAGGGCCAGATTCACAGCAGAGATACGACGGAGTATCTCAGATACTCCGTCGTATCTCTCAGAGTATCTATGCGACTGATTCATAGAATCAGTTACGCATAGATATCCCTAAGATCCGACAGGTGTAATTGTTTTACACTGTCGGATCTTAGGATGCAGTACCGCGGCCGCCGCTGGGGGGAGTTCGGGTCGTAAACCAGCATCGGGTATGCAAATTAGGAGTTACGGCGATCCACAATGGTTTTTCGCGTTCGCTACGTCGCCGCTAGTCTAGTTTCCCGTTCAAAGTTAGTAGTTTTTTTTGGTGCCCTAACTTTAGTCAGCAAACGTATTGCTGTCTAAAGTATGGCCGTCGTTCCCGCGTCGAAATTTAAAATTTCACGTCGTTTGCGTAACACGTCCAGGAATACGGAAGTACGCTACACGCGCCGCCGTTTTTGAAAAAATGACGTCACTTTGCGCAAAGCACGGCGGGAGTTACGAAACGGAGCATGCGCAGTAGGCTTGGCGCGGGAGCGTGCCTAATTTAAATGTTACCCGCCTATTCGATTTGGACCGTATTTACGATACACCGCCGCAAGTTTCCAGGTAAGTGCCTTGTGGATCGGGCACTAAAACTGAAAACTTGCGGCGGTGTAACGTAAACGGCTTACGTTACACCGGCGCTATTGTACCTGAATCTGGCCCAAAATTTATTTATCTGTAAGCTCAAGGTCTAAGTGCGTTTAGGCAGCTATTGAATAACTTACTGTTTTGTGAACTCTTTATACATTTTTACAGTATATCATTTTCCATCTTGCTCTGTTACTTACTGACTTTGTTTGTGTACCTTCAAGTAAACAGCATAAAAGATTTCTGAATTAATACAAAAATTTAAGGTACAACAGAAGATATAAAAATATAAAACGAATAAAGTAAAAAGAGCCCATTTAATAGGAATAAGTAACTCAGGTGTTGACAATTGAAGCGCTAGATATTGATCAGCTGCTGCAAACAGGTAAAATGACTTTTGGGTATGTAGACCTGTGAAACAGGCAGAGCATGTAATAAAGTGTACCCCAGCACTTCAGTTAAAAAAAGTTCAAGTAGATGTAACCCAACCACTAGTATGTCATGTAGATATTAACAGCTGGTGATTTTCTTTTACGCAACACGTTGTTTTATGCAGTGAAAACTGCTCTGAACTTCTTGTCCACCATATCTTGCCTGGAAATAAGCCCATGTACATTGCCCAGGGATATTACACTGATTGCCTTTAAAAATTGCAGTGAGCAACAATTAAGAAATTTGCTCTGTGAAAATAAACCTGCAGCCTTTAGCAGTGAAATGCAAGTGGATTCAGGAACAAGTTGTGAATTTTTTTATTGCGGACAGCAATCATCAATATAAAATACAGCCTTTTAAAAAAACACATTCAGCCTATTATAACTGTAGACAGCACATGCGGAAAGGCTTTAAAGAGGCTGCAGAACAAAAATCTTCAATCATGAATAAAAAACTAGAGTGCATTATTTCACAAAAAATAAACACTTAGGCCCAGATTCTTAAACGAGATACGATGGCGTATCTCCAGATACGCCGTCGTATCTCTAAGTTGCGCGGTCGTATCTATGCGCCTGATTCTTAGAATCAGTTACGCATATATTTCCCTTAGATCCGACAGGTGTAACTGTGTTACACCGTCGTATCGTAAATGCATATTTACGCTGGCCGCTAGGTGGCGATTTTGTCGAATTCCGCGTCGAGTATGCAAATTAGGGAGATACGTGAATTCCCAAACGTACGCCCGGCCGACGCAGTAAAGTTACGCCGTTTACGTTAGGCTTTTCCCGGCGTATAGTTGCCCCTGCTATATGGTGGCGTAAGTGCGGCGTACCAATGTTAAGTATGGCCTGTTCTTCTGTCTGTAACTCAACACCGTGATGCAAGGCTTTCTTCCTGGTGTGGAGAAAGCCTCTTGAGGGGGGAGGGGGCGAGCAGGAGGGTCAGGACGCCCACTAACACACAGCTCCTTTCTCTATCTGCAAAGTAGAGAGTGTCCTGACTTGCCTGCTCGCCCACTCAAGAGGCTTTCTCCACACCAGGAAGAAAGCCTTGCATTAGTGTTGAGTTACAGACAGAAGAACAGGAAGTAAGCATTTCTCAGAAGAAATAAGGACATTTAAAAGCAAAATCGAAGGATGAGGCAAGTGAAGGAGGACTGCACTAAGGTAAAGGAAGCTATTTAGGGAATTTTTTTTTTCCTTTACAACCCCTTTAAATCAATGCATAGAACTACAAATCTGTTGCTATGCAGTTTTACAATAAAATGCTGTGCATAAAAGGTTGAATTCAAGAAATAGTCCAAATTTAATGTCCTCAGGGCATCATCCTATTGAAAATCTTAGAAGCAGTGGGAAATTATGTGGCACTATCAAATCATCCAATCAGGAAATCATGTATAGGTATGAAATAAATCATCACATGAATATATCAAATTAAATAATATTTTATTGAGCAATCATACTAAATGGCTGATTAAGGAGGCAATTAAATGTGGCTGATTAAGGAGGCAATTAAACTCACTTGGTGCCTTATTTGCATTAAATTAGCCTCAGAACCTGTGTAATTAATATGTGTTCTGTTTTAAAGGGATGAGTTGGCAACCCTAACCAAGGGGCACAGACATATCACATTCAAAAGCAATTGAGAAAAAAACACTATACAAAACGATTCTTTTATAAAACTCCACAACACCCCACACACCCCACACTACTGAAAGGTAAATAAATTAGACGATTACCCACAGCATAAATATACTAGTATCCAAAAATAGATGTAATAGCATAAGCATCCAAAAACTCACAGATTATACTATGAGAAATGGCTAATAATGGAGAAAAGGACCTCCCCTAAATTACTATAGATGGACAGACAATGTACTGTATATCCTACAGAGAAATAAGACAATACTAGGGGATAGCCAAATGTAAAACTCAATTTCAAATACCATTTTGAAGGCCCAAAAATCAAACAATGAGACCTACCTCTTGGAGGACTTCTCTCAAATTGGTGTGATATTACACGCAAAGACTCCCTCTGAGGGACTATGTGACTTTCTTATGGAGGAGGGTGAATCTCAATCACAGCTAGAATTGGATACGTTTCCATCCCCACCCATTTAAAAAAAATTCCTTTACAAACAAATACACATGCCAATTTTGTCCTAAGAGCCCATTCACACAGGGGCAACACGACTTCCAGCACGACTTTGGAAGGCAACTAGGACACGACTTGAGTATGAATCATCAGGCAACTTACAAGGCAACTTCAAGTTGCCTCCAGGACAGTACAAGGCAACTTCAAGTCACCTCCAGGACAGGAGGCTTTCCAGTGGCCAATCAAATAACAATCAGCTCTGTGGGAGGAAGGGGTTTGCCTGAGAAATGTATGTTCACTTCCTTTATTGTTGCTTCAGTTAAAGTGGAGGTTCACCCTCAAAAAAAATTCTGACATCACACGGAGTCGAGCCATCCTACCGACAGAATGCCAGTGTTTTTTTTTTTCTCAGCACATACCTCGTTATGTGCGATTTTCACCTCACGGCAATCCCGCGGGAGTGGGCATTCCCAAGCACTGCCTGTGATTGACAGGCTTCCGAACGGCGCATACTGCGCGTCACAGGTTGCCGGAAAAACCCGAACGTCGGTGCGGCTCTATATGGCGCCTGCGCACCGACGTTCGGGTTCTGTCGGCAACCTGTGATGCGCAGTATGCGCCATTCGGAAGCCTGTCGATCACAGGCAGTGCTTGGGAACACCCACTCCTGCGGGATTGCCGTGAGGTGAAAATCGTGATAACGAGGTATGTGCTGAGAAAAAAAAACACCGGCATTCTGTCGGTAGGATGGCTCGACTCCATGTGATGTCAAACATTTTTTAAAGGGTGAACCTCCACTTTAAGACAGTGATCCGACTTCCATTGAAATCAATGGGTACAAGTTGCCTACAAGTTGCCTAGAAGTCGGATTGAAGTAGTACAGGAACCTTTTTTGAAGTCGGAGCGACTGCAGTAGTGTGTATTAAGACGGCTCCATTCATTTACATTGATTTTCTCATGCAGCGCGACTTGAGGCGACTAGGGGTGACTTGGGGTGACTTGAAGTCGGATCCAAAGTCGTCCCAGTGTGAATGGGCTCTTAGACTGGAGAGCATCCCTAGGAAACATAAACAATCACATTTTTTAACTGAACACCTAAAGCAGATTTCCACCCATATAAGTCAGCAGCTACAAAAAGTGTAGCTGCTGACTTTTATTATTCGGACACTCACCAGTCCCAGGTTCCAGCAGTGTGGGCGTATGAAAACCCCACTTGTCTCCCCCTCCTCTCTGCGGCGCCTGCATCGTGACTGAGGGTGCCTGGCTGTGGCTTCACAGCCAGGCAATTATCTGGGACCTGTGACGTGTCCCAGATGATTGCCGAGAGGGAGGGGGGGAGAGGTGAACTTCCTTCCAGTGCCGTGGAGACCTGGGAGGAAGTGGGAGTGGAAACCCTCTAAAAAGAGGGTTTCCACTCCCCCCCCAAATAAATGACATGCCAAATGGCATGTCAGGGGGTCACCTGCTCTTAAAGCGGAAGTTCCATTTTTTATGGAAATCCGCTTTAAAGGCAATAGCAACATTACATTAATGTAGAGACTAAAACATATCTAAAACCGTGTTTTTGCCTTTAGTAAATCAACCCCATTGTGTGTATATACAAATAAATGCAAGAATGGGTGTACTGTTCCCAATCTCTACAACAATTCATAAACCCTCTCCTCATCTATACATGTTCTATCCCAAAAGAGAGTGAATAGCCGAGGAGACTAATGCAAAACAAACTGGAAAATGACACAAGGAACCAAAAGCATCACAGGGCTGAACAAAAAAACAATCATTTCAGCCTGAATGATGTAGTACAGAAATCCAAATGTTATGTAAAAATAAAAATATAGTATTGCCACATGCATAATAATGAGTAATATCCCATTTAAAATTAGGGCCATTCAGGATCCGGGTCTGGAGGTGAGAAATTCAGAACACCTCCAGAAATCTGGAAATGCACAGCTGACTAAACATCTAATCTTCCCCTCTATGGGGTGGTCTTAACTTTCTCCACAACTTGTACTGTAACTACTGACATGTCACTGTAATGTTGATTGAAATGTTAAGCTAAATTCATAAAACAATTATTTCTAATATCGCTAAGGTGTTCACAAAAGTGATTCATGTGTCTCCTGGTAGTGCGTCCCACATACCATATGGAGAAAATTCTGCAAATAACCATATACAGTAAAACCTTGGATTGCGAGCATAATTCGTTCCAGAAGCATGCTTGTAATCCAAAGCACTTCATATATGTATATCAAAGAGATTTTCCCCATAAGAAATAATGAAAACTCAAATGATTCGTTCCACAACCATTTATTCATAAGTCCTTCAGTTTATAGTCCATATAAAAAGATTATAGCAATGTGATTAGTTGTGTAACCATAAAATGACCATCCACAAATGGAAGCCTCCGCAAGGGGATTAGAAGTAAAATCCAGCAGGAGCTACAGAGTATAAAAGAGAAGAGAGACACCTCTAAGTGTAGCATATGGTTACATTTAATGAAGGTACAACATTTAGCAAGTCACATGGTTGATGATTAAAAGAGGCACATCTAAGTATGCAAGGTAAAGCAATCCACATAGACCGGCGTCCTCACCACCGGCTCTCACCGCTGTCAGTCTGCAATCGTCACCGGGAAGACTACCCTGCAGTATAGTGATCTGAAAGTGAGGCTTGAACCACTTGTGGAAGGGACGACATCAATGGTGGTGCAGAGGATGGTCTATGTGGACAGCTTTACCCCGGATGCCTGCATACTTAGATGTGCCTGTTTTAATCATCAACCATGTGAGTTTCTAAATATTGTACCTTCATTAATTGTTACCATATTGCTACACTCTTCTATTTTATACTCAGTTGTGATATGACGCTACTCCTATATCAAGACATCGCTTGTATATCAAGTCAAAATGTATTTAAAAATGTTGCTTGTCTTTCAAAACGCTCTTAAACCAAGTTACTCTCAAACCAAGGTTTTACTGTATATAACATACTTACTATAACAAATATAACAACTTTAATCTTAACTGATCTGCCATTGCTGGTTGATCGAATCAAATCTCCAGACAGTACGCCTGGGCAACAGGAGCACTCAGATGCTCAACATCGAAAGTTTCCTCTTAAGTGGAGACATGTAGTGGATTGAGAAGGCACGGGTATCAAAAAACTAGGAGAGTACTGCCCAAGTAATGATTTTTTCTAAAAACAAGGCTGAAATTATTGTTTATTTTTTTTGTTCAGCCCTGTGATGTTTTTGGTTCCAATTTGTTTTGTATTAGTCTCCTTGGCTTTTCTCTCTCTTTTGGGATAGAACATGTATGTAGAAGAGGGTTTATAAATTGATGTAGGAATCAGGAACAGTAATCCAATTCATGCATTTATATGTATAGACTAGAGTTGAGCGGACACTTGGATGTTTTGGTTCGACGGATTCGGCCGAACTTCGGAAAAAAGTCCGGGTTTGGGACACGAACTTGAACCCGAACCCCATTGAAGTCAATGGGGACCCGAAATTTTCAGTACTAAAATGTCTCTAAAAAACGAATGGAAAGGGCTAGAGGTCTGCAAATGGCAGCAAAATGTTGGTAAGAGCATGGCAAGTACTCTGCAAATAAATGTGGATAGGAAAATACCTTAAACTAAAAATAAAAAAAGAATAATCTTGATATGCAGAAAAAACTGTGAACACTGGAGGAAAAACTGCAAAATATATATTTTTTCCCTAAATGGTTGTTTTTTGAATAGAACAATAGAAGAACACTAGCTAAAGTGTTTATCTCACACCTACAGATATGGAGGAAACACTGCAAACACTGGATGAAACACTGCAAAACATTTTTTTCCCCTAAATGGATGTTTTTTGAATAGCACAATAGAAGAAAAGTATGTAAAGGGTGTATCTCACAGTAACATATGCAGTGCTGGTGTAATTTGATTTCTGAAGCAGGACTAACTCCTATATATTTTTCTCCCTACAAGCACAATCGGGAACCTTTCCCTAAAGTATCTAATGCAGATTATCTCACAGAAACATATGCAGTGCTGGTGTAATTTGATCTCTGAAGCAGGACAGTCTGACCTATCTAAAGCAGAGTGACGAGCTGTGCTATGTGCCTATAGCTTATATAGAGGCTGGGTCACATGCTGCACTAGCCAATCACAGCCATGCCATTAGTAGGCATGACTTTGATGGCTTCTAGGTCACACGAGTAAAACAAATGGTGATTGGCTGCACTGCAGCGCGCCATTACATTGCCGAACACCGAACCCGAACTTACAGCAAATTGTTTGGGTTCGGGTCCGGGTACCAAAAACCCAAAAGTACGATACGAACCCGAACTTTACAGTTCGGGTTCGCTCAACCCTAGTATAGACACAATGGGGTTGATTTACTAAAGGCAAATCTACTTTGCACTACAAGCAATGCTGTATCCTGGCCTAGTACTTTGCAGGGGGGCAGTACAAAAAGAGTCCCCGCTGGCTTGCACTACACTGTTAGGCAAATTAGTCTAGCGCCCCCATAAAGCGCCCGCTCTGCTTCTGCCCAGCATTCCGCAACTGTGTGTGTGTGTACTGGCTGCTTCTAATTTTCACTGTCCTATCATCCTGGACCACAAACCTTCCTCACTGTGCTATGTTTCTTTTGCACCATTGGCATGGTTATATTTTCTTAGTCCTCTCAATAAAACTATTAGAAATTTGTGCTTAAAGTAGAACTATAATCAACACTTTTTTTTCATTTTGGATAGAGTGAGGGAGGGTTATAGCCCCTGTCAGTTTATTTTTTACCATCCCTGTTCAATTGCGGAGATTTCCCTTCACTTCCTGCCCCATAGACAAACAGGAAGTGAGAGAAAAACTATGCAAATTAAGGGAATCCATTGCCCACCCCCAGGACCCTCAGAACTAGTGTCCCCCCCCCACGAAAATTTTAGAGCGGGTCTTAAAAAATGGGGTGTGGCCTTGACAGGAAGGGGTTGGTCATATTTAAATTAGGAGGTGCAGAAGTTTAGTCAGGCCTAGGGCAGCACAAAACCTAAATACACTACTGACTACAAGTGCACTTGGAAGTGCAGTCACTATAAATCTGAGGGGTAGATCTGAAATGAGGGGAAGCTCTGCTGATTTTATCATCCAATCATGTAGAAGCAAAAATGCTGTTTTTTATTTTCCTTGCATGTCCCCCTCGGATCTACAGCGACTGCACTTCCAAGTGCACTTGCAGTGCACTTGTATGACAAAGTGGATTTAGTAAATAAACCCCAATATGATTAATGAATGGTGTTTGTATACTTGGATGTATGTGGTATCAGGGAGTTCCATTGATTAGATTAGTATACTGTATATGTTCCCTGTGTGCAGCAGTGTATTTGTAATACTGTACTTTTTAAAATAATATATTGTTTTTTATCTTTGTCATGATGTGAATAAAATGTTACTTTTTTAGTGCAATCAATGGATGTAGAGCATAAGGAATACGTAATTAACCACTTCTATACAGGGCATTTTCACCCCCTTGCTGCCCAGACCAATGTTCAGCTTTTAGCACGGTCACGTTTTTAATGACAATTGCGCGGCATGACGTGACTCCCAAACAAAATGTACGTCTTTTTTCCCACAAATAGAGCTTTCTTTTGGTGGTATTTGATCATCTCTGTGGGTTGTTTTTTTTGCGCTATAAACAAAAAAAGAGCGACAATTTTGAAAAAAACAATATTTTTTTTTCTTTTTGCTATAATAAATATCCCAATTTTTTTTTCTCAGTTTAGGCTGATATGTAGTCTTCTACATATTTTTGGTAAAAAAATATTTCAATAAGCGTATAGTGATTGGTTTGCACAAAAGTTACAGCTGTATAGCACCTACAAAATAAGGGATAGATTTATGACTTTTTTCTTTCTTACTAGTAATGGCGGCGATCTGCGATTTTTGCCAGGACTGCGATATTGCGGTGGACAGATCGGACACTTTTGACACTATTTTAGGACCATTCACATTTATACAGCGAACAGTGCTATAAATACACACTGATTACTGTGTATATGTGACTGACAGGGAAGGGGTTTACACTAGGGGGCGAGGAAGGGGTTAAATTTGTTCCCTGGGAGTGATTCTTACTGTGGGGGGAGGGGACTGACTGGTGGAGGTGACCGATCCGTGTCCCTATGTACAAGGGACACACCATCGGTCTCCTCTCCCTGACAGGACGTGGATCTCTGTGTTTACACACAGAGATCCACGTCCCTGGCTCTGTAAATACCGATCGCGGGTACCTGTTCTATTCTATTATTTTATATTTAATTATTTTTCATTCTATTCTTTTCTTTTCAATTCTATTCTAAATAAAATGTATTCTATTCTAAATTCAAAAACGGTTATATTGTTATGTTCTTTCTATTCTATTCCTTTATCTGGTTTATTCTATCCTGTTCTATTATTTTATTTGCTATTCTATTTTTTCCATTCTATTCATTTCCTTTCCTATTCTATTCGAATTTGAATTTATTCTATTCAAAATTCAAACTTTGGAAGAATTCTATTCTATTGTTTTATAATATATTTTTTTCTTTTCTATTATATTCAGATTAAAATGTATTCTATTTTAATTTTGGGAAATGGTTATATTCTTTCTTTTTTTTTTTTTTTGCCACTTCAGACTTCACCACAGCGAGAGACTTGCTCATGATTTTATTCATAATTCCGTCTCTACATCTGGTTTAGCATCATTTGTGGTATATTTCTTTTGCAAGTTTTTATACTTGTTATTATTTTTATTTTATTTATTTGTTTATTTTTATATTTTCCTTTTTTTTTTTTTTTTTTCTCACCGTTTAGAACTCACTCTTTTATAGTAAGTACGGAATTTTTAAAAGATTTTATCTGCGTGACAAAAAAAAATACCCAGCACCCCATCTCCCCCCTCCCCAACTAAATCCCCCCTCCCCCCCCCCTACCCACCCCCTCCCTGGACCATCCCACGACTCCACTATAAGAATTCATTCTCTTAATTGAAAAATGCGTTCCTATTCCTCTCTCAGGTTTTCTGCGAACCTCCAGGACTTTTTAAATTCCAACCAGGGTACCCATAAATCCTTTTCCCCTTCCTTATGTTTATAGCTCCCGTATTTTAATTTCTCTCTCCTATAAGTGTCCTCTACGGAGTCGATCCACTCCCACATTTGCAGACTTTTCGCGTCTCTCCATTTAAGGGGAATCAATCGTTTCGCTGCGTTCAGCAAATGAGGGATCAGTGAACCCTTGTACTCCTTCTCTGGAATCTCCCCCCCATGAAAGAGAACTACCCATGGGTTATCTTCCACTTCTTTTTTTGTTATTACCTTTATCAGGGACAAGATTTTTTTCCAATAGGCTTTAATTTTCAGGCAGTCCCACCAAAGGTGTGCCATTGTTCCTCTTGACTCACAACCTCTCCAGCATTTCTCTGACTCTCCCCCTCTGAATTTTGCCATTTTATCTGGGGTGGCGTACCACCTCGTCAAACATTTGTAGTTCATCTCGGCAGTTCTTACATCTATTGCCGAGGTGTGAGTCATTTTCAGGATTCTTCCTGTGGTCGTTTTCCCCCTTGGGACCCCTAAGTCTGTTTCCCAATTTTGGATGTATTTTGGCGTGTCCAACTCTTCCGTTTTCTGCAAGTAATTATAGATTTTAGATATATTTCCTTTTGAGCTTTCGCTGCAACACAATTGTTCCAATAAGGTGTAATCCTCTTGTGACCTCAAAGGGTGTGGTAGGCGCTTGACGAATGAGACTAACTGCAAGTATCTCCACTCGTCGAGCGCCCTAATTCCAATCCTATATTTAATATCGTGAAGTGTCCTAATTTTGCCATCTAGTGTTATATCTTTTAACTGTGTTCTATTTGTGATCCAATTTCCCCCTACTTCTTTTGTCCCTGGAATGAAATATTCATTTTCTTTTAAATCAATAAAGGGTGAGTTGAATTCTGTTTTTAATTGTTTGTGAAGTCTATCCCAGATCCTCCATGCATTATGAGTAATTGTGTGTGTTGAGGAGTGTAAGAATCTGTGTTGTGGTGGATTCCAAATTAATCTCCCTAACTGTGCCCTCGCTAATGTGCATTCAATATTTAACCATCTTTTGTCCTGGGATTCTTTAGCCCATTCTATTACCCGTGAGAGAACCGAAGCATTATAATACAATCTGATGTCGGGTACAGCTAAGCCTCCCTTTTTCTTGGCCCGTTTTAGGATTTGAGCAGACACCCTGTGTTTTTTATTATTCCAAATATAGTTCATTATGAGGGAGTTAATTATTTTGATGAATGACGGTGGTAGGTATATTGGGACCATTTGAAACTTGTATAGAATTTTTGGGATGAGAACCATTTTTACTACATTTATCCTCCCGAACCACGAAATTGGTCTATTAAATATGTTTTTAATTTCACTTTTTATTTCGTTGAGCAGGGGGATAAAGTTTATTCTATATATTTTCTTTATGGAATTTGCCAGTTTTATTCCCAGATATTTTATTTCTTTTTGCCATTTAAAATTATATTTCTTCCGCAGATATTGTTCTTCTTCTTTAAGAATGTTGATATTTAGGATCTCCGTCTTTTCTGTATTCATTTTAAAGTTTGACACCTCACCATATTGTTTTAAGGTGGCTATTAACTTCGGGAGAGTGACTCTTGGGCTGCTTATATAGAATAGAATGTCGTCTGCGAAGGCGGATAATTTGTGCTCATCTTCTCCAACCTCTATTCCATATATTTCTGGATTTTGTCGGACCATTGCCAGCAGGGGTTCCAATGATAAGACAAAAAGAAGAGGGGACAGGGGACAACCCTGCCTGGTTCCATTTCTCATCTCGAAGGGTGCGGATAAAGATCCATTGATCTTGATCCTAGCACATGGGTGGAAATAGAGCGTTTTGATCCATTTGATCATCCTTGGGCCAATTCCTATACATTCTAATGTTTGTATCAGGAACCCCCAGTCTACCCTATCAAACGCTTTCTCAGCGTCTACTGACAGGAATAGACCGGGGGTCCCTCTTTCTTTGATCTGCTCCATGAGGAGAAGTGCCCTAACCCCATTGTCCTTTCCCTCCCTCCCAGGTATGAAACCAACCTGGTCTGGGTGGACAATGGCAGTCATCACCCCCTTCATTCGTTCGGCCAAAATTTTTGCATACAGTTTGGTATCTGCATTCAGGAGTGAGATAGGTCGGAACCCTGAACAATTCGTATTGTCCTTTCCCTCTTTTTTAATGACAGTGATCGTAGCTGTTAATGCCTCTCTGCTCATCTCATAGTCTCGCCCCAACCCATTGAAATATTGACATAGTCTAGGGACTAAGATAGTACTAAACCTTTGTATATAGGCCGACGTGAAGCCATCTGGTCCCGGGCTTTTCCCATTGGGAGTATTTTTTAAGACCTCACTTATCTCCTGTTCAGTAATACTTTCCTCCATTCTTTCTATCTCATACTCTTCTATCTTCGGTAGATTAGTTTGCCGTAATACTTCCCTGATCTTATCCTTTTTTTCGGCAGGGTCCCTAATCTTCTGTTGGACATTGTATAGTTTTTCATAATAGCTTCTAAAAGATTCTGCTATTTTATTTGTCGCGTATACTAAGTCCCCATCCCCATTCCTGATTTTTTCGATAAAGTTTCTGGTTTTCTTTTTTCTTACCATTCTGGCCAAGTTTTTACTAGGTTTATTTCCCCAGACATATCTTTCACTCTCTACCCTGTCTATGAAATTCTTAGTTTCTTGCCCGGCAAGGGCTTTATATTCATCCCTTGTTAAAGTTAACTTACGGAGTGTTTCCTTCTTTTGGCCCTGTAATTTATGTTCCTGTTCCAGCCTATATATCTCCTCTTTTAGTGTTTTTAATTTACTCCTTCTCATTTTATTTTTCTTTGCCCCTTCTGCAATAAAAATCCCTCTTATATACGCTTTGTGGGCGTCCCACAGGGTTGCTCCTGTGATTCCCTCCTTGTCATTCTCCTGAAAATACCATTCCAATTCTTTCTGTACTCTCTCGACCACCACCTCGTCCCTCAACAGACTTTCATCCAATCTCCATTCAGGTAGAATGCATTTTTGTATGGATGTGCTTATTTTCATGGTTATGGGGGCGTGGTCTGATAGCGTTATGATCTCACAACTAGCTTCGACCACCCTCTCCAAAAGTCTATGGTCTACGAGGACGTAGTCGATCCTCGAGTACGTCCCATGCACAGGGGAAAAAAACGTATAGTCTCGTGTCTTGGGGTTAAGGATTCGCCAGACATCCACCATTTGATTTTGTGTCATTTGTTTTTTCAGTAACTTGAGATGCTCTCCGTTATTCCCCTGAGCATGGGACGTACTATCGAGGCTCAGGCACATGCAGAAGTTAAAGTCCCCCATCAACACCACATGTCCCTCTTCAAAATTTTTTAATTTTCTGAGAATTTTACTAATATATTTAGCCGAATTCACATTGGGTGCATACACATTTGCCAGAGTGTAGTCCTCCTGTCCTAGTTTTATTTTCAAGAACAAGAATCTCCCCTCCAGATCATTCAGTCTGTCCACCAATGTGTATCTAACTCCTCTTGCAAATCCTATGGCAACCCCCCGAGATCTCGATGAGACTGTATCTCCATAATACCAGACGGGATATTCAGATGAAAACAGCTTTATATTAGACTCTAAGGTAATGTGGGTCTCTTGTAGGTAGGCAATATCTACTTTATACTGCGTAAGTTCGGCAAGAATTTTATGTCTCTTAATATGGGAGTTTAAACCTTTTACATTATATGATAAGAACTTAATATCTGTCATTTATCTCTCTTTTTTTTTTTTCCCTCCTCCTTTTTTGAGTTTGAAAAGAATTCCTGTGGAGTCGTTCAGATGGTCCCCCTCCCATTTCCCCCCCCCCTCCCTGGCCCACTACCCTCCCTCCCTCCCATTTTCCCCCCTCCCCCCCCCTCACTCCCCAGCCCCCCCTCCCTCCCTCCCCCACCCCGGCCCAATCTTGGCCTGGGAGCCACTGGTAGAAGACTCCTCGCCTTCATCCTTGGCTCCTCTTTTGTGGTGGTGTTGGGGGCTCCCCCTTGACTCCCCCCACCCCCCCCCTCCCCCCCTCCCCGTCCAGCATCTCAAAATTCCATACTAAGCATCACCCCGCTAATCCACCCAATCAGGGAGTTCAGGGATTACTAAGTCCATTTTAGAGCAAAAATCATTCAGTTCCTCCGGGTACCTAAGTCGTGCTGTTTTACCCCCCTTTATACCTATGAGGCAAGCCGGAAATCCCCATTGGTACCTAATATTTTGTGCCCGCATGAGTTCCAAGAGGGGTTTCAAGCATCTCCTCCTTGCCAGTGTTTCTTTAGCAAGATCGGAGAATATTTGTATCTCGGTGTCTCTATATCTCAGGGGGGGTTTCCCCCTAAGCCTGCTCCATATTTCTGCTTTGTCAACATAATTCCTGAACCTTACGACCACATCTCTTGGGCCGTATCTTTCTATTTGTTGGGGGTTCCCCACTCGGTGTACTCTCTCAATCTTAAGGGGCTTGGATTCTACTGATCTCTCTAGCAGGGGGTTAAAAATTGTGTTCATGATGTCTTTTAGGTCTTCCTCCTTATCTTCTAATAACCCTCTGATTCTAAGGTTCTGTCGCCTGTTGCAATTCTCCTGGTCCTCAATCCTATATGCCACCAATCTCTGGTTTTCGGTCAGGGCCTTTACTTGCTTTTTCAAGGATTTTATTTCCTGGTCCTGCTCCTCTGTTCTCTTTTCCGTCTCTACCACTCTTTCACAGAGCCCTCCTAGGTCTATTCTTATCTTGTTAATTTCTGTCCTTATGATATTTTCCATGACATTTTCCATCCTCACCAGCATTGCGTTCATCTCTGCCTTTGTAGGGGGCTGTGTATCTTGGGATAGCTCCTCTGCATTATTTTGCTCTTGCTCGCTTTCTAGTGTCGTTTCACCTCTAGAACTCTCCCCACTACTTATTCCTACTCCTTTTTTTTTATCGAACTTCTTCTTTTCAGTTTTTTTTGCGAGTCCTGGGCTTTTTAGGCTCCCTTCCTGTGTCATATATTGTTGTATGGAGCTGTTCCCCGAGTTATTCTTAGTTGGTTTTGTAGTGCCACCCCTCGTAGACCTATTCATTTTGTTGGAGGGTCTGATTCTCTTCCCCAGTTTGGAGATGGAATTTTTTTTTTTTTAAAGGGAACGAGAGAAGCCCACGACTTTCCTCCTGATGTGAGCCTCTCTCTTCCCCTATATACTACTAATGTCCTGAAAAAATAATTATTTTAATAAAGAGAGGGCCACAGGAAAGCAAGAGCCCTGAACTAAAACACGGAGGTAAGGGGCTGATCAGCAGGGGAGAGGACGATTACTGCTATTAAGCAGAATTACCTGGGCTCCCGGACTCACTTCTTAGAAGGAAAATACCTTCGATGTTTTTTTTTTTGAGAGTCGTCTCCTATGCTACATCAGTCCAGAGCGTCCTCACCGTTCCAGAGACAGGGAGAGACACCTTGAATCCGGGGGGGGGGCCTAAATGATCTTTCCCTGTCCCCCAATCTTCACACACTGGAATTTTTACCAGCTTCTCACGGTCACGTGTGCGTTACCGGTACAGTCCAGAGAAGAGTAATGAATTTTTGGCCCTCCTTCACCAGTCTAAGTTTCCCCTCAGAACACTAATGCTTCAATGCCCAGGCCTTTCCCCTGTCCCCCAGTTTCAAAGACTAAAATTTTTCCAGCTTCTCACGGTCACGTATGCATTACCGGTACAGTCCAGAGAAAGAGTAATGTGTTTTTGGTCATCCTTCACCAGCCTAAATTTCTCCTCAGCATTAGGTAGTTCATAAGAGGGAAGATCAGAATTTATATTGCCCTAGATTTCCCTCCTGTCTGACTCCGCAGACCAACCAGAGCCATTCAGTAAGGGCTGAGACCGTATATTTAAATATGCCCTACAGAGAACAGGCAGTGTAAAGATTTTTGCACCAGGTGGTGAGTTCAAATGAACCAGCTATCAAGCTCTGTCCCAGTGTGGGTTATTCATTCAATTGTATGTTCACTTATATTTCACTTTGCATTTTGTGTCCCCATCATATACAGTTCTCACAGGTATCTAACCCAATAGACGATTAACATCTAATTATTTTCCATTTTTACACAATAAGCCTCCTTATGATGTGCTGGTGTACTGGTGTATGGTAATTCCGGGGGACAGTATTATAACCGACGGGAGGGGGGGTCTCGGGGGGGGGACCCGCTCGGAATCGGCTCAACTGAGCGCCTCACCAGACCCTTTGCTTTTCCTCCTGCTCCACTGCCCGGCTACGTGCCTCCGATGGGTTTCTGACAGCCCCTGAAGCGCATATCCCCACACAGGCTGCTGACATCGGTGCTGAGAACGCAGCAGCTTCGATTTCTCCGGCGCTGCGTGTCCAACGGGGGCTCGTTCACTGGCGTTTTCCAGGTTGGTATTCCCGGTCCCAGGCGGGGATGCGGCGGGGTTGCGGCACCCGCTTGCTTCTCACAGATCGCACGCTGTGGTCTGCGAGGTCACGAGCGTTGCCGACGGAGCCTCAGAGCGGCGTGTGTCTCCTGCCGCCATCGAGCCGTCCTACACCTCCCACCTCACTCGCGCTACGTCACGCCCTCATCGCCTCCCGGACAGCCGGTTATATTCTTTCTATTCTATTTAAATCTATTATATTCTTTTATTTTCTATTCTATTCTTTTCGATTCTATTATATTATTTTCTATTGTGTTCAAATTTTAATTTATTCTATTCAAAATTAGAATTTTGGAAAAAGGTTATATTATTTCTATTTTTCATTTAGTCTATTCTATTCCATTATTTTCTATTCTATTCTATTTAAATTGTATTTTATTTAAAATTAGAATTTCAGAAGATGGTTATATTATTTATTTTTTTATTCTAGTATATTGTATTGTTTTTATTCTATTCATTTATTTTCTTTTTTTTTTTTTTTTTTTTTTTTTTTTTTTTCGTTTCAATATTTTTATTAAGGCATTTTCAATCTCCACACAACAAAACGGAACAAATAAAATCGTATAAGGAAGCCATATTATCAAAAGCAGTATAAAACATACACAGAACGTATCCTCGACTGTAATATATATGGTGGTAGTCTACGTATACAATGTAGAATTCTCAGTAGATTTCACCATTCGGCATACACAGTAGTATGCCAATCAATCAGAAGTCAGTTAACAAAACACATGTCAAGGCCAACGAAATTCAAGGCAGTAATTGAACAATCAAATGCGTGGAAAGGCAGAACAGTATTATCATCGATACAAATGAATAAATTAAAACGAATTACAGGGGCCCAACACCATTCCCAATATATAGAATATCAGGCTAGGTATTGGGACCGCGTGTCAAAGATACAGGTATTCCAAACCTATTACTATAAGTTAAGCAAGGAAAAAAAAATGTAGTAAAATCAAAAGAAGAAAAAAAAAAAAAAAAAAAAATGGTATGAGGGGGAAAGTATCTCCGTGCCAGCCAATGAAACATCCAATATCTAGATCAGAAGAGACCTAGGATCATATGACAAATAGTTGATCCATGGATCCCAGACAGCTTTGAAGAAATCTAGTTTGTCATGAAGGATAGCAGTCATATGTTCGTTGAGCATGATCCAGGAGAGTTTGTTTTTAAGGTGGTCGAATGGAAGCATGGCCGACCTCCACGATTTTGCTATAACCATTCTAGCTGAAATAAATATAAATCTTATAAGGCATTTTTGAGGTCTAGAGGCGTTTTTCACATCACACCCCAGCAGCGATTGTTTCGGAGATTTAATTAAATTAATTTGAGTAAGAGTATATATAAAATTATAAACTCTGATCCAATAGCGCCTCACTCTGGGGCATTTCCACCATATGTGGTACATTGTTCCCTCAAGTCCACATCCACGGAAGCAAAGAGGAGAAGCATCAGGTACAAAGGAAGCCAGTCTAAAGGGAACCATGTACCACCTCAAGAGTATTTTGTAATTTGCTTCAATTATTGAAGTGTTCATAAGCGAACGTGAAGCTCCCTGAGCCAATTTTAACCAGTCCGAAAGCTCAATACTTTCCTGGATATCCTCATCCCATTTTACCATATATTTCAATCTAACTGAAGAAGCTGTCAAAATAGAGTAAATATTTGAAATAAGACCTTGCATACTGTCGAATTTACGACATAAATATTCCATTTATTTTCTATTCTATTTTATTCTGTTCTTTTATTTTCTATTCTATGTTGTTCTGTTTTACTCTAGTCTTTTATTTTCTATTCTATCTCTTTATTTTTTTCTGTTCTTTCATTTTCGATTCAATTCTGTTTTACTCTATTATACTGTATTCTATTCTTTTATTTTCTATTATATTCTTTTCTATTCTATTCCTTTAGTGTATATTCTATTTTATTTTCTTCGGAAATTTGAATTAGATTCAAAAACTATTCAAATTTGATTTGAAAACTATTCAAATTTGATTCGAAAACTATTCAAATTTGATTCGAAAACTATTCAAATTCGATTAGAAAGCTATTCAAATTTAATTCAAAAACTATTCAAATTTGATTTGAAAACTGTTCGAATTCCAATTTTGTCCAAAATTTTAATCCACAATTTGTTACTATTGTAATTAAAAAATTTGGATACATCCCAAGTTCGCATACAAATTTCAATTCGGAAAAAACAAACCGCACGTCCATATATTACCATTATTACAACTCATATGAAACTCTCCTAACTGTCATTATGACCGCCTCCTGGGCCATGTCTTATTCCATTCCTGCTGTACGTATTGCTGGCCTTTTCTAGTTTTTATGTCACCTCCGGTGGGAGACAGGTTTCCGTCATATGTCAACCTGAGACACAACAGATTTCCAATGGGCTACGTTGAATGTAAAGTCTCTCCCTGGGTGCGGCATCCATTAGGACGCTGTTTTAGTGAGTCCATTGTTAGTGCTCAGCTATAATTGGGGTGCAGATCTTCAATAGACACACTATATTTTGACAGTTGGTGAGTAAAGGATCCATCATTTTCCGTAAAGATGTCCTCAGGCTTTGATTCTTGACTTTCCACTAGCATTTAGTTGTCTCTTTATTGTAAGATATACATTGGGGCAGATTCTCGTAGAATGGCATAACTTAGGGCGGGCGTAACGTATCTCATTTAAGTTACGCCGCCAAAAGTTTTTCAGGCAAGTGCTTTATTCACAAAGAACTTGCCTGTAAAGTTGCGGCGGCGTAGTGTAAATCACCCGGCGCAAGCCCGCCTAATTCAAATTTGGCGGGTAGGGGGCGTGTAGCATTTAAATTAAGCGCGTTCCCGCGCCGAACGTACTGCGCATGCGCCGTCCATAAAATATCCCAGGGTGCATTGCTCCAAATGACGTCGCAAGGACGTCATTGGTTTCGACGTGAACGTAAATAGCGTCCAGCCCCATTCACGGACGACTTACGCAAACAACGTAAATTTATAAATTTCGACGCGGGAACGACGGCCATACTTAACATTGGTTGCGCCTCATATACCCAGGGGCAAGTTTACGCCGGGAAAAGTCTAACGTAAACGTATCTAGATAATTTGCATACTCAACGGGGTAAACGACGGAGGCGACAAAAAAAAATTGCATTTAAGATACGCCTGTCGGATCTAATGGATATCTATGCGTAACTGATTCTAAGAATCAGTCGCATAGATACGACGGCCCAGATTAGGACGATGGTGGTACATGGCGTTGCGCCGTCGTAAGCCCTTTGAGAATCTGGGCCTTTGTCTGTCCATCTCTAGGATTTCAGGAAGCGCCTTTCTAGTTACCTTCATAGGCCCTTTCTCATAGTATCATAATTTTGAATACTATCATAATTATGATTGTGAGAAATCTTCTAGTTTATTTATCTTTCAGTAGTGTGGGGTGTTGTGGAGTAATACAGGCTTGAAAGTATCACAATCCAAGAAAAAAAACGAAATATATTGCAGCTTACCAGTTTTTAGGACACATTTAACTTTCAATCACAGTTTCTGTAGATACAAAAATACATGTTGATCCTGTTGTAAATCCAGTGTAAGCTGGATTCCTGTGTGCCAAAACGGAGATAGCCTGTGCCTGTCCGCCATCTCCAGTGCCAGTCTTCTCCTGTCTCCTGCTCACTGGTGTCCATCCAGCACTCCTGCTCTGCTGCGGTCTACTGACGGTCTGCCCCTGCTTGATCCTGAGAGTCCATCCAGCCCTGCTGCTCGCAAAGACCAATAGGCACTCATGCCACGCTGTATTCCTGCATCACCTGTCTGCTCTATCAGGGGTCCTGAGTCAGAGGTGCAAGAGAGGCCTTCCTCAACGTGTTAGGCTCTTCCACCAGGTACGTGATGGGTAACTTGTAACCTCAGGTTGCCAAGAAGTATCCTGAAGTCAGAGAAAAAATTCTAGCTAGGCTCAGGATTACCACAGCCGTCTGAGTGCAGTGCATTTTCATGGAAAATGATCATGGGAAGCCAAGGTCCAAGATGTATGATTTGTTCTACTTTATGAACAAGTGGTTGCAACCAGGTACTCAATCCTGATCAGATTGTAGAGTAATGCCCTGTACACACGATCGGTTCGTCTGATGAAAATGAACCGATGGATTTTTTCATCAGATATCCGATGAAGCTGACTTTCATCAGTCTTGCCTACACACCATCGGTTAAAAATCCGATCGTGTCAGAACGCGGTGACGTAAAACACAACGACGTGCAGAGAAAAATGAAGTTCAATGCTTCCGAGCATGCGTTGACTTGATTCTGAGCATGCATAGATTTTTGACCAATGGATTTCCCCACAGGCGATCGTTTTTTTTCTATCGTTTTTTTAACCATACGAAATTTTTAAAACAGGTTCTTTTTTTTTCACCGATGGGGAAAAAAAACTGATGGGGCCCACACACGATCGGTTCGTCCGATTAAAGCGGTCCACTGGTCTGTTTTCATCAGACGAACCGATCGTGTGTACAGGGCATAAGTGATCTGTTAAATCAGTGGCACAGTTAAATCAGTGCCTTGCTGGCTATGATACAGCAGCCCATTTGACATACAGGCCCCAATAGGGTGAATAACCTGGTGTACCTTGTGAAGGAACTTACTGCTACCAAGGACAGTCCCTTAAAGCAGAGGTTCACCCTAAAAAAATTATCTACCATCCCATCCAGCATACTTGCGTCAGCTACAGTATGCTTTTTTTTTTCCGCTGTACTTACCGTTTAGTCGCTGATATTTTTGTCTTCTTCCTGCAGGGAATAGGCGTTCCTATGAAGGGGCGTAGATGATTCACGTGTGGCTAAGACGCGTCACGCTTTCCGAAAATAGCCGACCTAGGACTCGGCTATATACGGCGCCTGCGCAGTCAGCTCCTAGTCTGTGCGCAGGTGCCGTATAGCGCCGTGAAGAGCCGAGTCCTAGTCCGGCTATTTTCGGAAAGCATGACGCGCTTTAGCCGCACGTCAATCATCTATGCCCCTTCATAGGAATGCCTATTCCCCCGCGGGAAGAAGAAAAGAAAATCAACGATTAAACGGTAAGTACAGCGGAAAAAAAAGCATACTGTAGCTGACGCAAGTATGCTGGATGGGATGGTAGATCATTTTTTTAGGGTGAACCTCCGCTTTAAATCTGCCCTCCATGTCGATAACCCCAGAAAAATATCAACATTTAGTAAGATTGTTCGTTGTTATCCAAGGGGTGAAGAGGCTGCCAAGGAGAGTGGTGAGACACACGTGTGCCAAATATGAAGGGCCTCGTAGCCCAAATGGAGTTTCTTCTTTAACCACTTAAGGACCGCCTCCTGCACATATACGTCGGCAGAATGGCACGGCTGGGCACATCCACGGAGAGGTACGTCCTGTACTAGTACCCAGCCGTGGGTCGCGGGCGCGCTCCCGCAACCCGGTCCGAAGCTCCGTGAACGGGACCGCGGGTCGGTCCCCAGAGCTGAAGAACGGGGAGAGCCGTGTGTGAACACGGCTTCCCCGTTCTTCACTGTGGCGGCTGCATCGATCGTGTTATCCCTTTTATAGGGAGACACGATCGATGACGTCAGACCTACAGCCACACCCCCCTACAGTTGTAAACACACACTAGGTGAAACGAAACTCCTTCAGCGCCCCCTGTGGTTAACTCCCAAACTGCAACTGTCATTTTCACAATAAACAATGCAATTGAAATGCATTTTTTGCTGTGAAAATGACAGTGGTCCCAAAAATGTGTCAAAATTGTCCGAAGTGTCCGCCATAATGTCGCAGTCACGAAAAAAATCGCTGATCGCCGCCATAAGTAGTAAAAAAAAAAAAAATTATAAAAATGCAATAAAACTATCCCCTATTTTGTAAACGCTATAAATTTTGCGCAAACCAGCCGATAAACGCTTATTGCGATTTTTTTTTACCAAAAATAGGTAGAAGAATACGTATCGGTCTAAACTGAGGAAAAAAAACGTTTTTTTATATATTTTTGGGGGATATTTATTATAGCAAAAAGTAAAAAATATTGCATTTTTTTCAAAATTGTCGCGCTATTTTTGTTTATAGCGCAAAAAATAAAAACCGCAGAGGTGATCAAATACCACCAAAAGAAAGCTCTATTTGTGGGAAAAAAAGGACGCCAATTTTGTTTGGGAGCCACGTCGCACGGCCGCGCAATTGTCTGTTAAAGCGACGCAGTGCCGAATTGTAAAAACCCCTTGGGTCATTTAGCAGCATATTGGTCCGGTCCTTAAGTGGTTAAAGAGATGTGACTTATTAGGTGCTAGGGATGTCAAGGACTGGGAGATGTGGCTTCCTGTTTCCCAGTATTGTAGGAACCTTTGTATTGTGATCTGGGGAGGCATGTGTCAATATTTGCCAGACCTGTACAAATTGTTTAATAGATAAAAAAAACTTTTAGGATGATTGACAGTTTGCATTTTACTTTTGTCTGGTTCGTATATATGTATTGTGGGACCCATACAGTAACATGTAAGCTCCGGTATCTCCTAAATTAGATTTCCTCCATTTTTGAATTTCTGGTATTGTTACAGAAGGTTTGTTTACTCATTGGTTTCACTTGTTGCCAAGAATTAAAATAAAGTTTCCTTATGGTTTTAACTTTTCTTTTTTTTTTTTTTAAAGTGTATTTTTGTGCGTGTACTCGAGAGAGGAGCCGGACTGCAGGAGTTGGGAGTAGGCAGGCCTCCCCCAGAGGCAATCTGCCACCTTTCTCCATGCCCCGGGTGGCAATGGCAGGTGTGTGAGGGGGTCCTCCCACATAGCCCGCCCTACCTGCTCCGCTTTGAAGCCCAACGGGGCAGAGGGACTCCCTATAAGGGAGTGAGAGGATCTAGCCCGCTCAACCAGCCCCGTTAGTCCTTCGCCTGTCTTTTTAGAGACCGCGTGGTCAAAGTGCGTGCATGTTAACCCAATTTCGAGTGCGTGTGCGTGTGGTGGTTTTGTGGGAGGGGGTGGGCGTACTAAGCGCAGGCTTACCTCACATAGGGCACCCACCGGGAGCCGGGCTGAGACCACCAAACTCAATTCACATGTAGCCGAGACCGGGATCCGAACCCCTAGCTGCAGAGGTGAATGGCTTGTCAGCGCAGTGGGGGGAACTTGTATTATCTTTTACATGTGGTTTAATATGATCTCTATTTTAAAATGTTCCTGTAAAAAGACACACATTTTGATTTTCTACTCTGAAACCCATTCATTGCTCAATTTTTTCTGTCATCACGTTCACTCCTCTTTATTTATAACTTTTCTCCAATAATCAACACACTCCTTTTCAATTACAGTCCTGGCTGAGAAGGGAGTAAAACACTGCAGTAAGCAATTTCTGCACTTTGTTCATTCCCTCTCGCTTGGACCTGCTAGTAAATTCCCTGCACAGCTAAAGAGGACAGAGCTTAAGTCTTTTGTTAATGTGCGGACATGATGATGTCATATGGCCCCTGTCCAATGTTCTGCTGCCCACTTATCCATGGGAAAATGTTGCTCGTATGAAGGTGGCCCTGTATTCAACATGATGAAATAATTCTAGCAATGCTCTTTAAGCTCTTTGGCATAGGAATCTGCTTACAAAGAACACTTGCAGCAAGAAAATTACTAGTGATGTTTTTACAACGAACTGAAAAGTGTAATCATTTTCTGGATAGGAAATAAAATAGATGTTACTTTTGTGAGATCTTGAGTAATGAATGAGAATGACTTCCGATGGAAGAGATGTACTTTTAATGAGTGTGCTGTCTTCCAAGTGAATGAGTCAAATTCTCTGAGTAGTGTTACCACATTTTACTTATAGTGGAGGATGTTTATGTAAGACTTATGTTACAGTACTCGGTGGCAGTCAGTCTAGGGTTGTAAAATGCAATACTCACAGCATCAATTATTTTTGTCATTTAGATCATTCTAACAAATGTCGTAGAAATGTTCTGAGAATGTTTAAGAAAATCTCCAGTCGAATTAAAAGAGATATAAACTCAGTACAAATAAGTATACCCAAGTTATTTTTTTACACGTTCCATGCATTGGAAAAGTATCTACCCTGCAAACATGGTCATTGATACCCAGAGTAAGTGCTTTTGTCCAACCACACCAGTTTAGCATGCTAGATGACAACACATCTCCTCCATAAGGGAGCAGAAAGCAGCTTTTCAGAAGAGGAAGCTGTGGTGATATAATAAGTCACTGCAGAATTCCAGCAATGATAGCTACCACTGTACAAATACTGTGTTTTGTTCCTGGTGCACACCTAGTAGCTTTGATATGATAAGAAGTAGGAGGACTTAAAGGTAACCTGTGCTTCGATCATGCCGGGAAAAGCAATAGACTCAGTTCAATGCCCAATGCCCAAGTAGTGCATGCTTGGCTTTCCTCCAGTTCCCCACAGTTCAGTCCAGCTGCTGGGCGTGAAGAAAGACAGCCCTGTGTAAGTCCAGTGTCACTTATATTGGGCTAACAACAGCTACACACAACAAAAATCGCATTGATTTCAAAGGCTCCAAAATCCAGATCTTCAGTGATGTCTCCCCCATCACCCTGGCCAAGCGACGCAATCTCCGCCCAATCACGGCTCACCTCCAACATACAGATGGGGTTTCCCATTTTGTCTCTCAGCATCTAAAGATGGCACTCAATACTCCATCAGGGAGCTTCATGAATGCAAGGCTTTTACTCGCAATTTGGGACTGCCACCTGTTCCAGAGGAAGATCTCCAGCTCCCTCCGCCTGCTCTGGCCTCCAAGCCTCTTCAGGCCCCCGCAGCAATCTGGACCCTGGTCCGTCGAAGACAACAGAAGGCTTTCTCTACACTGCAACGTTCCAATCTGCCTAGACCCCCCACTTGAGGCTCCAGGGCTTTCTTGATTATGTTTTTTTGGGGTTCCCAGATACCCAGGATTTCGGCTGATCTCTTCAGGTACATGCGGGGAGTGTTCTCCCCTATATCCCTTTCCTTTTTTGATGTGCTTAGTAAACCTTGTTTCTATTTTTTGTCCATGTCTCCACACAAGTTTTTTCCACTTCAGAAGGCTACAGTTTTCTTTTTAGCCCCCATTGGACTTCCAATCAGTGGTGTTATATACTGAACTTTGTTAACTGTTAACTGTACAAGGCTAAACGTTTTATGAGTATGCAGACAAACCACATAGGATGCTTTTCCACAGACTTAAGCCCAGCCCTTTTTTGTCCATCCCTGACCATATAGTACAATCAGATGGCACACCTACGCACTGCCCTCGGACTATGTCCAAAGTTTTTGGAGAGTACTATAATAAACGTTATAACTGCTTGAGCACAGATCCACTGGTCCAGTTCTCACAAGATGGACTAAATTCCTTCTTGTCTTCTGTACACCTCCCTAGACTGTCACTAGACCAACGCTTCTCATTAAACCAACCTATTTCCACTAAAGAATTAACTGAAGTAATCAAACACCTTCCCTCATATAAAGCCCCAGGTCCAGACGGTCTTCCATATTCCTATTACAAGATGTTTTTACCGACCCTGACCCCACATATGTTAACCCTGTTTTCCTCATTACTCCAGGGCAAATCTTCGCACCCTTCATTTATGCATGCCTTTGTAACCATTATCCCTAAACTGGGTAAAGATTCATCTCTCCCCGATAACTATCGTCCAATTGCCCTGTTAAATTCTGATTACAAAATTTTCAATAAGATCTTAGCTAACAGACTCTCTCTACTACTGCCAGCTTTAATTCATAGGGACCAGGTGGGATTTGTCCCCACGAGACACGCGGGTGACAACACGCGTCGTACAACTGATCTTATAGTTATACTTACTAAAACCAAAAACCCTGCATTGATACTTAGTTTAGATGCCCAAAAAGTGTTCGATTGCCTAAGTTGGCCATTTATGTTTGCAATACTAACTCGGTACGGATTTTTGGGCCCCTTTATCCAAGCACTTCAGGCCCTATATTCGAAGCCCACATTACAAGTGAAACTCTCCTCCCACCTATCACGTCCATTTTCCCTTAGCAATGGTACGAGACAGGGATGCCGCCTCTCGCCGCTGCTCTTTATTCTTAGTTTGGAACCCTTGGCTGCGGTTATACGGGAGTGTCCGGATATTAGAGGCGTTCGTCTTCGACACACGGAATATAAACTATCCCTAATCGCAGATGACTTTCTTTTAACTCTCACACACCCACACACCTCCCTGCCACACCTACATAACATATTATCTACCTTTAGTAGCCTCTCCGGTTTTAAAATGAATGCTACTAAAACGGAAGCGTTACCCATAAACATTCCCCCTTTCCTCCTATCTTCACTGCAAAGCGAGTATAATTATCATTGGTGTTCTCAGTCGCTTAAAGGGGAGTTCCACCCACAATTTCACTTTTTAAATATAAATACCCTTGTAATACACAAGCTTAATGTATTCTAGTAAAGTTAGTCTGTAAACTAAGGTCCGTTTTGTTAGGTTGTTACAGCATTTAGATAGTTTATAATCTAGAAATAGACCGTGTCCATCTTAAGTGTGGGCATCATGAAGCCAGACTGTATGACTTCCTGGATTTCAGCTTTGCACATGCTCAGTGCACAAGCAATGTAATAGGTTTCAGTCAGGTTTGCAAGGACTACTGGGTAACATGATGCCTATCCCAGAAACCCTTGCAAATAGCCTAGGCAAATAAGGAGGAGGAAGTAATGAAGGACTACAAAATAAAGGTATTTACAAGCAACAAATTAAATAAAAATTGTCCATTCTGAACACTATGAGATTAGAGCATGCAGCACAGACAAACATAAAAAAATGGGTGGAACTCCACTTTAAATATTTGGGGGTTCAACTTACTGCCTCTTATGACACACTGTTTTGGGCCAACTTCCCTCCCCTGTTTTCGGAAATTAATTGCTTATTGACTCAGTGGACCACCCTCCCTCTATGCCTGTTGGAGCGAATTAATGTTCTTAAAAATGTCCATTCTTCCTAAATTGTTATATTTGTTTGAAACGTTACCAGTGGCAGTCCCACTGACACAGCTGAAATGCCTTCAAAGGAGAAGCCTCCGCTTTATCTGGAATAATGCCTCCCACAGGATGGCAGGGACGGTCGTCATGGCCCGGAAGAGTAGGGGGGGGGGGGGTTGGGAGGTCCAGACTTCACTAAATATTATTTTGCCTCACATCTGAGAGCTCTTGCCTCCTGGACCTCCCGGAAAGCCCCGAATAGGTGGGCGGAAATAGAAATGAATGTAACGGCCCCGGTTCACCCTTGCTATATGCTTTGGCCTTCTACTGCTCTCCATATGCCCCAATTACGGAAGATCTGTTTGGCTCCAATGCTGTTCACATTGTCTATTTGGAAGAGATGTTCCGAGCGTTATTCCCTGTCCTCACCAAGCCCACCACTCCTGAATGTCCTATTCAACCCAGACAGCCTTTCTTATGATCGTATGCTACCTTGGAGTCAGGCAGGAATTTTCCAACTACGACATTTTGTCTGCCCAGTGACACGCCATTTACTGACTTTTTTCGAATTTACAAATACAGCATTAGATCCCCCAAAAGCTTTTACACACATATTTATAGATTAGACATTTTTTTCTCCACTAGATTCCCTTTTTTGACTTTGGATAAGCCAACTGATTTTGAGGCCCTATGCGCTAGAGGTCCTTATGAGCCCCAAATGATCTCTACCATTTATAAAATATTGCATGAAGCGGTTCCCATGGCGGTAAATAGCCACCACTACATGAGGAAATGGTCCCAGATCTTGCAGCATGACATCTCCTCGCTGGATTGGGAGAGCATCACTTCCAAGATTTCTCGATGCATGGCCCATAAGGAAACCGCATACAAAGTTCTGATGCACTTGTATAGGACCCCAGATATTTTACATGCCCGCAATCGAACATTATCAAAACAATGTTGGAGATGTAATAATGCAGTGGGCTCTCACTATCATATTTTTTGGGAATGTCCCTCTGTTCACCAATTCAAATCCAGAAATTGTTAGAGACACTGGTTGGTATTCCCGTCCCTCTGACGCCCATGCACTATCTGTTAGGTCTCCCTTTTCCTGGTGTTTCTAAGGCTCTGCGCCGACTAATGTCTTTTATTTTGCTGGCTGCCAAACGGGTCATTCCTAGACTATTGTTGTCCACCTCACCTCCAACACTCCCACAACTACTCACTACTGTAGCTGACATCCGTAGAATGGAGCATCTGACGGCTACAGTGGAGGGTACGGAGCAAAAATTTTCTGAAACATGGTCAGCATGGGATGCTTCAGTATATGGTTTTGGAGGAAATTAACCAGCTAGGTAACTTCAGTTGCTTGCATATTCCTTTGAGTTTGTACGCTAATCAGTGGTGGTTCGTCTAGAGAGGGCGCTGGAGCGCCGCCCCCTCTGGCTCTCGCACCGCCACTGAGTAAATAATATAGATTCATGTATTGCATGAATCTATGTTATTCTTGTCGGCCGCTGGTCTATTCAGATGGCCGGACCTTGAGCGCCGGCCACCTAAATAATGGCAGCTGGTTGGCTGTGCGGAGTGCCTATCAGAGCCAGCGGCTCTGATAGGCTTTCCGAGTACAGCCCTCAGCCTTCCGGATGCTTATCCAGGGAACGTACAGGGGTGCGTTCCTTGGATAAGACTGACAGGCGTCTCAGCCAATCAGGTTCACCGGTTCTACTTATCGGTAACCTGATTGGCTGAAGCGTCATCGTGGGCGGGAGAAGACATCGAGGGACATGGAAGGACTAGGAGGATGGCTGACTTCCAGAAAGGTAAGTGCCGGGCGAGGGGGAGGGGCATTTTACAGGGCACAGTGGCGACAATGGGCACAGTGGCAACAATGGGCACAGTGGTGACAATGGGCACAGTGGTGATAATTGGCACAGTGGTGACAATGGGCACAGTGGGGACAATTGTCACAGTGGGGACAATTGTCACAGTGGGGGCAATTGGCACAGTGGGGACAATGGGCACAGTGGCGGCAATTAAAGGGCACAGTGACATCAATGGGCACAGTGGCGACAATGGGCACAGTGGCGACAATTAAAGGGCACAGTGGGGACAATTGGCACAGTGGCGACAATTGATGGGCACAGTGGCTGCGTTTGGCATGGCACAGTGGTGACAATTGGTGGCACAGTGGCTGCGTTTGATGGCATGACACAGTGGTGCGAATTGATGGCACAGTGGCTGCGTTTGATGGCATAGTGACTGCATTTGATGGCATGGAACAGTGGTGACAATTGATGGCACAGTGGCTGTGTTTGATGGCATGGCACAGTGGCTGCGTTTGATGGCATGGCACAGTGACTGCATTTGATGGCATGGCACAGTGGTGACAATTGATGGCACAGTGGCTGCATTTGATGGGCACAGTGAGGCTGCAATTTTTATTCTTTTTTTTTTTCGTTTGCGCACCCCCAAAAACTTTGAGCACCAGCCGCCACTGACGCTAATCATTTTTCTTTTTGTACAGATTTTTGTGTGAGGCTATATAGTACGTTTATATTACTTCTACAACTCCTGCAAGGATAGGTTGGGAAGTTGTTTCAAATTTATTTTATTTCTTATTTACTTTTTATTCTTTTTTAATGGGACTGCTTTTCTTTCTCCCGCTCAAGGCAAATGTTTAACCACATCGATGTCCCTTAACTTGTAAAATCTATGTGTGCTTAGTAGTTCTCTAAGACAGTGTATACCTGCGTTATTTCAAAATGTTAATGATTTACATGTATTTTCTTTTGTATGTCTTACAAAAACTTATAAATAAACAATTTAAAAAAAAAAAATTCCCTGCATCGGTAGAGTTATGGAAGAAAACTGTCCCTGCATGCATGGTGGCACTGGAAGGAATAATGTCCCTGTGTCAGTGCTGTCACTAAAAGAAAAAAACATGTCCATGCGTCAGTGGTGTCAGGGGTTTACTTCCTCTTTAAAGCTCCACCAGAATCGATTCAAAGCCCCGACACCAGAATTTCCATCATACTCAATGGTGCATTTCCCCATCCAAGCATAGTTTTGCTAAAACACAGTGTAACACACAATAAATACAAATTAAATAAGATGTGGAGATAAAAAATGCAGGTGAGTCTTATCTAATATACAGCAACAATCATGGGTACATACAGCAATAAATCCTCTTAATAGTAAAACTGCTTAGGCAATGCAGATAGTAAATGGTTCTTCTCAATAGACTGCCTAAATGATGCAGATAATAAATAGTCACCGATTAGACTTCCAGATGAATACCTCTGATAGCAGCCTTTTCCCCTGCCAGCAATCCTATAATTCTCTGAGATTTAACCTCTGAACATTCCTCTCCGTATTGATCCTCAAATCAAAGAGAGTATATCATTGCACAGTTTTACAGGCTAGTATAAGAATTTCTGATACAATAGCAGCCACTCGCATAGATCTGGTGGTTTGGCGCGTGTGTTTAAACGATCAGATCCAAAACAGATGTCCTGTTTGCTCCAGCATCCAGTGTAGGATTGTACAGATGTCGTCACTAAGGCTCTTCCCTACGCGTTGCGTCATGTGACTTTTTCAAGGGTAGCCATGTGACCGTCAAGCTCCGTATTTATACCAACAATCTGGCGTGCCGGTTGCCATAGTGACAAACAGGGAGCAATGGATCATTATGCCATTTGTCCCAATGATGATCCATTGCTCCTTGTGTGTCACGATGGCAACCGGCACGCCAGCTCGTTGGTATAAATATGGAACTTTTCGGTCACATGGATACCCTTGAAAAAGTCACATGACATGTGATGCAACACGTCAGGAGGAGCCTTAGTGACGACATCTGTGAAATCCTACACTGGATGCTGGAGCGAGAAGGACATCTGTTTTGGATCTGATCATTTAGAATTATAGGATTGCTGGCAGGGGAACAGGCTGCTATCAGAGGTATTCATCTGGAGGTCTAATCGGTGACTATTTATTATCTGCATCATTTAAGCAGTCTATTGAAAGGAACCATTTACTATCTGCATTGCCTAAGCAGTTTTACTATTAAGAGGATTTATTGCTGTATATACCCAGGATTGGTGCTGTATATTAGATAAGACTCACCTGCATATTTTATCTCCACATCTTATTTAATTTGTATTTATTGTGTGTTGATTTTAGCACATCATTGCACAATTTTACTATTCACATCACAGGTGTCAGAACACTTTTTAATGGTTGCGGCTTTTATCATTTACTTTATCTATACATATCGTTTAATAACTTATAATAATTTTTATTGGAATTTCTTTTTTGGAATATTTATTTCAGCTCTTTAGTAAATCACACATTCACCCTCTAAGAGCATACCAGGTCTGGTATGGTTTTTAAGGGGAAGGCCCTACACCAAAAAAACGGCGTGGGGGCTCCCCCAAAATCCATACAAGACCATTATCCGAGAATGCAGCCTGGCCGGTCAGGAAAGGGGATGGGGACGAGCGAGTATGCTCTTAGAGGGGGAATCCATGCTGTTTTTTTATTAAAAATTTGGCATTGAGTTCCCCCTCAAGATCATTGGAGCACAAGTCGCATGCCAAAGTCAGATCATGCAAGACCATGTTCCGACTTTGTTCCGACTTCAGTGATATTCAATGGGCTGAAGTAGGATCAAAGTTGGACCAAAGTAGTGCAGGGAGCATTTTCAGGGAGTGCAGGGAGCCGTCGTATCAGCTCTGTGAATCTGGCCCTGTGATACTAAAAATGTTAGGGCCAGATTCACAGAGCAGATACGACGGTGTATCTCCTGATACGCCGTCGTATCTGTTGTTCTATCTATGCGACTGATTCATAGAATCAGTTACGCATAGCTAGCCAGAAGATCCGACAGGTGTAATTGTTTTACACAGTCGGATCTTAGGATGCAATACCGCGGCCGCCGCTGGGGGGAGTTTGCGTCGTAATACAGCGTCGGGTATGCAAATTAGGAGTTACGGCGATCCACGAAGATTTTTCCCGTCATTACGTCGTCGCGAGTGTTAGATTTCCGTCGCAAAGATAGGGCACCTTTAATATTGTGTAAAAGTACTCCACCATGTTAAAGTATGCCAGTCTTTCCCACGTCGCTTTTGATATTTTTTTTAATTTTTTCTTTTTCCCGGCGCAAGTCTTTTTTTCACGTCGCGATTCACAAAATGTCGGCGTGTCGTAATTTCGCGCAAAGCACGTCGGGAAATTTGCGACGGGAGCATGCGCAGTACCCGCCCCATTTGAATTGGGCCGCCTTGCGCCAGACCTGTTTACGATACACCGCCGCAAATTTCCAGGTAAGTGTTTTGTGGATCGGGCACTAAATCGGAAAATTTGCGGCGGTGTAACGTAAACGGGTTACGTTACGCTGCGCCGCCGGACTGTGAATCTGGCCCTTAGTCCATAAAGAAAAACAATATTAATCTTTTCTTCATGGACTTATATATTTTAGTATCACAGTGACTGACATGCACTATTTGGATTGGGTGTCAGTGTCACTTGCTAATGCTGTAGTTTTGAAAACATACAGTGTTAATTTATGATTTGTTATTTAGTCTTTTGGAGATAATAGCATTTTTTTTATTGTCACTTGTTATTACACATGATTATTCATTTATTATTATTTTATTTTTTTTGAAAGTCATTTACAGGGTAGCAGCTAGCAGCTGGAAAGATAGTTTATTTAGTGCAAAGGTTCATTTAAAATATAAATCATGCAATGTGTATCAGTTAAGTGAGTTTATTTCATAATTATCTCTTTTTTTTTTTTTTTTACTTCTTTCTTTATTTTAATATATTTTGTGTGGAATAGTAAGTAGTTTTAGGCAATTGACACCCAGAGGAGGAGGTAGTTTAAATGAGACACTTTGGTGTCCATTTATGAAACCGCTGATCACAATCCATAAACAGTTTATGAAACAGAGATGATCGGGAGAGAACATGTTCTCTGACAATGATCTCCGCACAGCTGCCATTGACTGATACAGAAACAGCCCAGGGAAAAGAGGAAGAGTATGATTTTTGACTTCCTCCTTCCTCGTTCAGACCCTCCAAGCCACTACCATTTCCCCCCTGCCATGTCTACGTATATATGTAATGTGTGTGTATACAGTATATATATATATATTTATATATATATATATATATATATGTATATATATATATATATATATATGTATTTGTGTGTGTGTGTGGTGTATATATATATATATATATATATATATAATGTGTGTGTGTGTGTGTGTGTATTTAAAAAAAAAAAAAATTATATATATATATATATATATATATATATATATATATATATATATATATATATATATAAAAAATATATATATACAGGTATACAGGGCCAGATTCACATACCTTTGCGGCGGCGTAACGTATCGTCTTTACGCTACACCGCCGCAAGTTTTCAGCGCAAGTGCCTGATTCACCAAGCACGTGCGTGTAAACTTACGGCGGGGTAACGTAAAGCCGTCCGGCGCAAGCACGCCTAATTCAAATGGGGCGTGTACATTTAAATTAGGCCCGTTCCCGCGCCGAACGTTCTGTGCATGCTCCGTTAGGAAATTTCCCGACGTGCTTTGCGTGAAATTACGGTGCCCCGACGTATTTTTTGACCGGCGCCGTGCGTTACGTCGTTTCGTATTCCCGGACGTCTTACGCAAAAAAAAAATTGAAATTTGACGCGGGAACGACGGCCATACTTTAACATGGCTGTTCTAAATGTAAGCCATGAAAAAGCAGGCCTAAGTTTGCGACGGGAAAAACCTACTAGCGTCGACGTAAGAGATTGCGACAAACGCGCGTATCTTCGTGGATCGCCGTAATCAGCTAATTTGCATACCCGACGCTGGAAAACAATGCGAACTCCACCCAGCGGCCGCCGGAAAATTACACCTAGGATCCGAAGGCGTACGAAGCCGTACACCTGTCGGATCTTAGCCAAAAGCCGTCGTATCTTTTTTATGAATTACAAATAAAGATATGATGCAGCAAATTTGAAAATACCCCGGAGTATCAGTAGATACTCCGGCGTATTTCCTTTGTGAATCTGGCCCATAGTATATAAAGTGTAGGTCGACAGATATTTTGTTAAAGAGGCGGGCGATCTCCTCCAGGAATGTCTGCGTGCTAAGCAGCGATAATTTATCACTGCTTAATAAACGTACATCTCTGTGTTTCAGTGATATTGTAAACTCTCTCAAGATTCCTGTATCAATGGCCGTTCTCCACTGTTTAAATCGTTTGTAGATCACTTCACTCCTCCAAAGGAGAATCGATCTACACCACTTCATAAACTGGCATCTCCTCTGTGAATGCCGGAAAATGGAGCAGTAAAAAGTTTTCACTGCTTCATAAATGGACACCAGAGTAAAGGTGGAAGGGTACCATCTGGTGGACATTTTTATATTGGTTTCTTAGGCCCGGATTCAGAAAGGACATACGACGGCGTATCTCCAGATACACCGTCGTATGTCCGAATGAGCGCCGTCGTATCTATGCGACTGATTCTTAGAATCAGTTGCGCTTGAATTCGGCCAAGATACGACAGACGTAAGTCTCCTATGCCGGTGTATCTTGGGTGCATATTTACGCTGGCCGCTAGGGGCGCTTCCGTATATTTCCGTGTCGAATATGCAAAATGAGGTAGATACGTCGATTCAGAAACGTAGTTGCGCCTGTCGGATTTAGCTATGCCGTTTATGTAAGGCGTTGATCCGGCATAACTTTACCCCTCATAAAGCCGGGGTAAGTCATGTTAAGGTATGGACGTCGGAAACGTCGGAACAGCGTCGTATTTTACGTTGTTTGCGTAAGTCGTATGTGAATGGGGATGGGCGTAGGTTACGTTCACGTCGACTAAGCATTGATCTGGCGTAATTTAGGGAGAAAATTTGACGTGATACTGAGCATGCGCGGCGCGTCATTTACGTGGGGTCACAATTCATTTCCATACAACACGCCCCCTACCAGCCTACTTTAAATTACGCGTGCTTACGCCGGCCCATTTGCGCTACGCCGCCGTAACTTAGGGCGCAAGTTCTTTCTGAATAGGGTACTCGCCTCTCTAAGTAACGGCGGTGTAGCGTATATGAGATGCGCTATGCCTGCCTAAAGATACGCGATTCTTTCTGAATCCGGGCCACTGTCTTTTCTCAGATATTTGATTGGATATATACATATATATTTTTCATGATTTTAAATATATTTACATATGCTTATATATTATTTTATTTATTAATTACATGATTTTTATTATGGTCATGATCTGTCTAGAGTCACCTGCCCACTTCATTTGAAATGCTGCACAAGTATTGAAGTGTATTACCCGTGCCCCTGATGACATTAGGACGGATGAAAATACATGAGCGGAACAGGGTGCATGTGTTAAGTGCTGCCTAGGACTGCCTGAAGGGGATTGCATTCTGCAAGTGGTGAGAGTTTGCAGCCCTTGAGAGATGTCTTCTTGTAGTCACTAGATGAGTCTAATTGACATGCAAGTGTAACTTTTATTTTTATACTAAAGCTGTTGGATTATATGGAGAGCACTATGGTTTCCTTTTATCTTTTTTGAGTTCATCATCATTCTGGGAGATCTCTGCAATTAACTATAGAGTTAGCTCTGTTATGGCTTTAATAGGGGCATTATCTATATAATCTTTTGATACAAAGGTCTATCTAAAAGGTGAAGTCATAATTGTTTTGGCACCAGTGTACATTTATGACGTCACATATTACACAAGGATTTTAGAAAATATAATTTATAGACACTGTTATTTGTTTGCAATGAATTGCCTTCAAGTTTTTATTTAATATGCTTATATTTGGAGAATTTATGTGAACTACCTTTATGTGTTGAATAGATTAATATGTAGATGTGTGAACAGCTGCAACCATTCAGTTAGTGAACTCACACCCAAACCAGAAAATTTCTATACAAATAATGGTGCGCTTAATCAGCACTCAGATCCTTCAATGCATAAAACCTTATATCCTGTAATTAGTCTATCTCCACATCTAAACAATATATAATAATCATAAAGTGTAAAAGTGAAATTAAAAGTCCATTAAAAGGACAATAAATAGTGAAAAAGTCCAAATCTCTGATGATTCTGAGATGAGTGGATATCCCTCTCACTCCCACTCACTGAGGATTCGAATATACGCCAGGTAAGGTACGGCGGCGTAGTGTATCTCTGATAAGCTGCGCTGATCGAAATGTATGTGGATCTGGCCCTATCATTGGGATAATACACTTAATCTTTATTTCAAAATAAAACCTTCCTCCACTCACCCTCTTTATTTGTGACATAAACAAGCAGCTTACATACTTTGGGGGAACAGCACAATATATGTGGCTATTGACTCTCAGATAATACATGGTAATGTTGATTTCAAGATAAATCTTGCTTAGTTTCTCCCTCTATTTTTGTTGCCTAACTAAACTGCTTACATACTGTCTATTTTAAAAAATATTGGTGGCTATTTTCCTCTTAGATATTACTCTGTAAAATGCATTTCAAAATAAAACCTGCCTTGTCTCTCCCTCTTTATTTGCATCCTAGCCAAGCAGCTTACATATTGTTCTGCCAACATAAGATATTTTGGGCACTTTTCTTTCAGATAATACAATCAAATTTTTATTGAAAGTTAAAACCTGCTATATGTCTCTCTCTCTAGTAGATACCTGCTCAAGTGCTCATATACTTTCCTGATACTTGTCAATTTCTACCAAAAACATACCCTAAGTCTATATTTTGAAATTTTTTGTAATAACCAGGGATGCTTACCATAGACTTTCAAATAATTTGCCACAAAGCTTAGGTTTGACAAATTTCAAACTAGATGCAATGAACCCTAGGTGAATCAAACTTGAGCAGATTCATATATCACTAGTTCTGACCCTGATCCCAAACTAAAAAAAAGTTTTGGCTTTAAATACAGTATTATAAAAATGTTTTGTTGCTCAGTAAAGTTAATCGGTTTTCATTCAAGCTCTTGTACATTAATTTCCAAAGTATTAGAAATCTCTACAGTTTTGCAGACTAAGGCCCCGTACACACGAGAGGATCTATCCGCTGGAATTTATCCGCGGACCGGTTTCAGCGGATAGATACCCTGGTGTGTACGATCCAGCGGATATTTTTCCGCTGATATTTTTCCCCGCGATGGATTTCCAGCGGATCTAAATTTCTTAGCATGCTAAGAAATCTATCTGCTGGAATCCAGTCCAGCGGATTGATCCGCTGGTCTGTACAGACACAGCGGATCAATCCGTCCGATTACATCCCTCGCATGCGTCGTAATGATTCGACGCATGCGTGGAATTCCTTATATTACAGCGTCGCGCACGTCGCCGCTTTATCATCGCGGCGACGGCGCGACACGTCACCGCGGAGGGAATTCCGCGGGGATTTTGATCTCATGGTTAGTACAACCATGAGATCAAAATCCGGACCGTTTCCGCGGATCGATCCTCTCGTGTGTACTAGGCCTAAGGCACATTCGTATTAATGTCAGTAATAATAAGAGTTAAAACATTCTTATATTATTTGTATTTTTCTCAGGAATCTTTGTTGTCATCTGAACCATAGAAGGAAAAGTCATTCATAGTTCAATCCTTAGACTTCTTCTTTTCCGAACCCTTTTGTCTCTACCAGATAAAAATCATTAGTCAGTGAGCTTGTTCTTTTACAAGTCTGTAATATACAGTATATCATATATTCATAGAAATGCTCTGAAATGACCCAAGAGAGAAGGACACAAAACTGCAGGATGTCTTTATAGGAACCAAAGACTTCAAAGTGAATTGTTGCATATCGGATACTTTGGAATATTCTAATAGCATTAATGTTTTTGTCATGCATCGTTTTATGTGCCTGTTTCATCTTTTAATAAGGTCAAGTGTAATTTAGTCTTCGGGCAGCCGGGATCCTTCAAAATCAAAAGAGCTGTCAGGCTGAAAGGAAAGCAATCTGGAAAACAGCTTAATTAGGAAGCATGCGAGCTTTGAAACATATGTCAGTGAAATGGAATGCTATGTAAACAGCTAACGTTGTGCTAATCAGTGTCAGCTAATATCTCTGGCTACATGCAATCAGGAGGTCAGTGGATCTCCCAACAAACATTTTCGCAGGAAAAACAGTAATATCATAAAATGCAACTGGAATGTGTTAGTTTTTTAGCAGCAACAGGTGTATATATACTTTGCGAATAAACCATGCACTACTTTTTATACAGTTCAAAAAAATCTAACCACAAAGAGGACCTAGCCCATTTGGGTTGCCTTGGAGGTTTTGTAACCCAAGACAAATGTATTTCTTTTTATGGATAAAAAATGTAAAACATGAACTTTCAGGGATAAGGATAACTAAAAAAACTCATAAGTCTATTGATAGAAAAACTAAATTGCAATGATTGCATCTGCTTATTTTGCTTATTTTGCACCTTTGCATTATTGTCTGGACCAAAAAAAAAGACTTATTTACCTCACTGGTCTGTCTTTATAGATTTCCCTATGGCCCCATTCACACCTTTGCATTTTTATGTGCATTTTGCACTGCATAGGAATGCATGTGTCATGAAAGTACATTGATTCCAATAAGGCTGTTCATATCTATGCATTATATTGTGCTTGTGTTGTGAAAATTTTTACAATTTTACAAGCATTTACCTGCATTTTCTGGCTCATTAAAGTCCATAAAAACACATGAAAAAGCACAAAAAAATGCCTAAACAGGCATGTAAACCACATGTAAGATGCACTAAGAAATGCATGTTAAAGAATTTAAACAAAATGTAAAGAAAAATGCATGACAGTGGAAGCAGAGAAATGTGAATGGGCCTATTTGTTGTAGATTCAATCAACTAGTGTTGTTTGATGTCCACAAGCTGCAGTCCTCACTTTTACCTCTATATCCATTAAATTGAGGCAGGGAGGGATTAGTCACTTATAGAAGATAGCTTGAAGGGAAACTCAGATTATTTGTGTTTTTAATTCAGCTCACAGAAAGTGACAAAATATTTTTGGCAAGATAAACCTTTTTATGTAGTTTCTAATGTTCTTAGTCTGAAAAAATAAACCTAATACAGCCACCAAATCGTAGAACTAGTAAGCTGCAATATGTAATAAATGTGTTTGTAATACATTTATTTTTGGGTTCTAATATGCTTTGCATTTTGCAAATAGGTTTTACTGTTTTAATTGCCGTTATTACATTTTTACGAATCGCAGTTCTACTTTGCAAGACAAAATTTTTAAGAAACAATGTAAATACACATGGGCAACTGATAAAAGTGTCATATGATATATCATTATTTGTTTTTACCTTGACAGTGTATATTCTGATGATGGTAAAATAATTCTGTTATATGGTTATTATCTTAAACCGTTTTACATTGCAAGGAAAGGAGAGCGCTGAACAGACAGATAAGCAAGGTTATTAATATTTCATACAGTATTGTATAAAAAGATTATTGATTCATTTCTGCTACCGTGTTGTAAAAGATCAAAGTATATTACAATTATATTGTCAGGCAAGCGCTTGGCATAAACAAAACAAAGAGATACACACACACACACATTTATTGTAAGCGGAGTAATAATAAACATTCAGTTATTCAAGACAGTGTAGGAAGGTTGTAGCAAAAGAATGTCACTCTCTAGATGTGCAAAGCTGGCAGAGACATACCCAAAAAGACTTACAGCTGTAATTGCAGCGAAAGTTGGTTCTACAAAGTATTGACTGAATACAAATGCAAGCCACACTTTTCAGATATTTATTTGTAAAAAGAAAATTAAACCATTTATCATTTTCCTTTCACTTCACAATTATGTGCCACTTTGTGTTGTGTTGCCACTTTGTGTTGGCTCCTCGCATAAAATGTGGAAAATTTCAAGAGGTTTAAATACTTTTTCAAGGCACTGTGTATGCCAGTTTTCCCTGAGGAAGCAGGCTTTGCCCTGCGAAACACATTGGAGATGATTATATATACTTTTCCAGTTGGAAAGCCAGGAAAGTTTTTGTAACTTCCACAACCACAAAATTATTATATCATATAAATATACATATTGTGTGTGTATATATACAGTTGTGTTCAAAATTATTCAACCCCCCAATGCTGTAAAGGGTTTTACGGAATTTAGTGTACATTATTATTATTATTATTATTATACAGGATTTATATAGCGCCAACAGTTTTACGCAGCGCTTTACAACATCAGGGAAGACATTATAGTTACAATACAATTTAATACAGGAATGATCAGAGGGCCCTGCTCGTTAGAGTGTACATTTGTAATTGTATTCAGAATGAAATCCTACAAGGACTTCTTAAAAAACCTTATGCAACTAAAATGACATAAATTGGTTTTGTAATACAGTAGTAAATGTTTATTTTGTGAATTCTTCATTTACACAATTACTCAACCCCTTAAAGACTACCACTCTGAAGAACAGAGGTTCATTGAAGTGTTTTCAATCAGGTATTGAAAACACCTGTGGATGTCAGGGAGCAGCAATAAAGCCTAATAAGCACCAATCAGGCAGCTTTAAAATGACTGTGATACTCAGCTCCTTCTAGACATTTACTGGTGTGGTTACAAACATGGTGAAGTCAAGAGAATGGTCAGGGAAGACAAGAGAAGAGGTGATTACTCTTCACAGGAAGGGCAATGGCTATAAGAAGATTGCAAAGATGTTAAACATACCAAGAGACACCATAGGAAGCATCATTCGCAAATTCAAGGCAAATGGCACTGTTGAAACGCTACCTGGTCGTGGCAGAAAGAAGATGCTGACTTTGACTGCTGTGCGCTACCTGAAGCGTAGAGTGGAGAAAAGTCCCCTTGTGACTGCTGAGGAACTGAGAACTGCTTCTGCGGGTACAGGGAAGCTTCAGCGTGTGCAAGGTACCATGAAGTCTCTTCAGTACCAGGAGATAGTGGATAACAATGTGATGCAGTCCGTCACAAACCTGAGGCTTGGGAGACGTTGGACCTTTCAACAGGACAATGATCCCAAGCATACCTCCAAGTCCACTAGAGCATGGTTGCAGATTAAAGGCTGGAACATTTTGGAGTGGCCATCGCAGTCACCAGACTTAAATTCCGACTGAGAACCTCTGGTGGGACTTAAAGAAAGCAGTTGCAGTGCGCAAGCCTAAGAATGTGACTGAACTGGAGGCTTTTGCCCATGACGAATGGACGAAGATACCCGTAGATCGCTGCAAGACACTTGTGTCAAGCTATGCTTCAAGTTTAAAAGCTGTTATAACTGTAAAAGGATGTTGTACTAAGTACTAAGATTGAATGTCAATTGGGGGTTGAATAAAACTGATAATGATGTGAGCACAGAAAAGACATTTGTGGTTATTTCATTATAAATGTTATGTTATATTTGTGTGACCTACACGTGCCTCTTTGATTTAATTGTAAGCAGGATGACTGAATGATCAAAATCAATGTCAAACTGGGCAAATCAATCAATTTCAGTGGGGGTTGAATAATTTTGAATACAACTGTATATATATATATATATATATATATATATATATATATATATATATATTGTATATTTTTTGTAACATACAATTATTGTGAGAATTGTTTGTTCCCTACTCCCAAAAATCATATACAGCATTACTGCTATATTCTTATGGTATCATAGGAAACGACAAGTAGAAATTACTATGCTCCACAAGGTTTATAAACAGGGGGCCAGATTCACATATAACTGCGGCGGCGTAACGTATCGTCTATCTGTTACACCGCCGCAAGTTTTCAGCGCAAGTGCCTGATTTACCAAGCACTTGCGTGTAAACTTACGGTGGTGTAACGTAAAGGCGTCCGGCGCAAGCCCGCCTAATTCAAATGGGGCATGTACCATTTAAATTAGGCGCGCTCTCGCGCCGGACGTACTGCGCATGCTCCGTTTTGAAATTCCCGCGGTGCTTTGTGCGAAGTGACGTCATTTTTTTGAACGGCGATGTGCGTAACGTACTTTCGTATTCCCGGACGTCTTACGCAAAAAAAAATTTAAATTCGACGCAGGAACGACGGCCATACTTTAACATGGCTCGTCTAAATTTAAGCAATGTTAAAGCAGGCCTAACTTTCCGACGGGAAAAAACGACTAGTGACAACGTAATGAACGCGAAAACCTTCGTGGATCGCCGTAAAAGCTCATTTGAATACCCGACGCTGGAAAACGACGCAAACTCCACCCAGCGGCGGCCAAAGTATTGCATCCTAAGATCCGACGGTGTAAGAAAAAGAAAAAATTAAAAAAAATATCAAAAGCGACGTGGGAAAGACTGGCATACTTTAACATGGTGGAGTACTTTTACACAATATTAAAGGTGCCCTATCTTTGCGACGGAAATCTAACACTCGCGACGACGTAATGACGGGAAAAATCTTCGTGGATCGCCGTAACTCCTAATTTGCATACCCGACGCTGTATTACGACGCAAACTCCCCCCAGCGGCGGCCGCGGTATTGCATCCTAAGATCCGACTGTGTAAAACAATTACACCTGTCGGATCTTAGGGCTATCTATGCGTAACTGATTCTATGAATCAGTCGCATAGATACTCTCAGAGATACGACGGCGTATCAGGAGATACGTCGTCGTATCTCTTCTGTGAATCTGGCCCAATTTTCTTTATTTGTGTAAGGACAGGGCAAAAAACAAATATTTTCAGGTTAACACTGTAGAAGAATATATAAAATATACTACTTTCTGTTAGCAGGTGGCAAGTGATTTACAGTGCCTTGCAAAAGTATTTACCCCCCTTGGCATTTTTGGTGTTTTTTTGCCTCAAAACCTAGAATTAACATGGATTGTTTGAGGATTTGCATAATTTAATTTACAGAACATGCCCACAACTTTAAAGACAAAATAACAGAAAAAGTCAATGTGCATAACTATTCACCCCCCTAAAGTCAATACTTTGTAGAGCCACCTTTTGCAGCTATCACAGGTCCAAGTCGCTTTGGATAAGTCTCTATGAGCTTGCTACATCTTACCACTGGGATTTTTAACCAATCCTCCTTGAAAAACTGCTTCAGCTCCTTCCAGTTGTATGGTTTGCGCTTGTGAACAGCAATCTTTAAGTCTGACCACAGATTTCCTTTTGGATTGAGATCTGGGCTTTGACTAGGCCATTCCAACACATTTACATGTTTCCCCTTAAACCACTCAAGTGTTGCTTTAGCAGCGTGTTTGGGGTCATTGTCCTGCTGGAAGGTGAACCTCTGTCCTAGCCTCAAATCACACACAGAGTGGTACAGGTTTTGCTCAAGAATATCCCTGTATTTCCATAAAAGTACTTGGTACAGCAGGCACATATCAGGAATTTGAAACATTGGGGTAACAAATGCTTTAAGCTAACATTAGGATGTGGCACTTTTCTATATTCATAGTAAATGAGTGTCCACATTACCACCTGGCAGTATATTGTTCTAATCTGAATCCCAAAATGGGCTTTAACTCTGCAAGACAAAACAGGTCAAGGCTGCTCGGGAACACATCTTCTTCTTCCCTCACTCAAGCCAATCGACAATAAAAACCCTGTAGTAGTGACCATTTAACACCGTATATTTCATTGCATTACTGTACGTTTAATGGCTTATATTACAGTGTGTTACGTGCTGTTTAACGTAGTACATTTCTGTGCATTACTGCACGCTTAACACAGTATATTTCAGTGCGTTACTGCAAGTTTAACGCAGTAAAGTTCAGTGCATTACTGCAAGTTTAACTACGTGAATTTCAGTGTGTTATCTTACATTTAATGCAGTACAGTTCAGTGCATTATGTGGCATTTAACGCAGTACATTTCTGTGTGTTAATGCATGCTTAGCTCAGTATGTTTCAGTGCGTTATCTTCTGTTTGACACTGTAAAGTTAAAGCGGTTGTAAAGGTTTGTTTTTTATTTTCTAAATAGGTTATTTTAAGCTAGTGCATTGTTTGTTCACTTACTATTTCCTTCAATTTCCCTTCTTTGTCAGAATTTCTCACTTCCTGTTCCTCCTCTGTAAGGTGTTCAGTAAGCTGTTCTAAATGACTTTCCACTGCTCGGATGATGGTGGAAAGCTTACTGAGGAGAAACAGGAAATGAGAAATTCAGACAAAGAAAAAAAACATTTAGAAGGGAAATCGAAGGAAAAGGTAAGTGAACCAACAATGCACTAGCTTAAAGGAACCCATTTAGAAAATAAAAGACAAATCTTTACAACCCCTTTCAGTGCGTTACTGCAAGTTTAATGCTGTATTTTTCAGTGCGTTACCTTCCATTTAATACAGTATATTTCTGGACAACAAGGAGAGGCAGACGTTCCCATGGAACTGTGAGGGGGCCAGCAGTGTATGTGTCCACAGGCAAAGGTGGAGGTGGTCAGTCCTCAGGCAGGGCATCATTTCCTCTCTTTAGTGATGTTGCCCATTCTATTCAACCACAGCATGCAGAGGAGGTGGTGGACTGGCTTCCTAAACCATCCTCATCCTTCTCATCCTTTATCACCCAAGAAGAGACTGGGGCACAGTCCACTGCAGCTGCCAGATTGGCTAAACCTGCCACCTTGTCCACAGCTAACACAGCATCAGCCACTTGCTCCTTGACATAGCACAGCCATTAATTGATTCAGATGTTGGTTCTGCGGTTGAGGTTGCAGAAGGCAGGAACATGAGCCTACAGAGAGGGGAGGACACTGGTACACAAATTGGCAGTCATGTTCCTCCAGCCGCAGCTTATTGCCAAGTTGTCTCCAGTGGTAATGGAGGAGATGATGATGAGGTAACTGACATGACTGTGGTGCCAGATAGAGCAGAGAAGGAAAGTGAGAGTGAGTCACAACCCCAATGAGGCAGCCATCATGGAAGAGCAGAGATCAGCCACCCTATTCCATTACATTGTGAAGCTGTTATCTCCAGGCCCACTTCCCACAGCTCAGTTTTCTGGGCCTTTTTAGCACATGTCCAGCTAATCACACTGTTGCAATTTGCAAACTTTGTCTCAAGCACATCAAGCGTGGCAAAAACACCAGCCATTTGGGCACCACATGCTTGACAAGGCATTTAACCTCCCACCACAGACCGTTGGCAAGAGCACCTGGAAGTTGTTATAGAGCTATATGATCAACTCCATTTTGTAATTTCCCCTCAATTTCATAGTTCTTGATTTTAAGGAATATACATGCCTTATCGTACACTTCTTGTTTGAAGTTAAAAATGTATTAAACTTTTATGCTTGAGCTAAGGTTTAACTAAAACCCCCTACTTTAGAGTCATTGCAGCCGATTCTCGGACGGCATCCTATGTCCTTGCAGATAAGCTATATTTGTAAATTCCTTTCAGATGCCTAAACTCATGATGAAAAAAAATCTCTAAGTAGAAGTTTGTTTAATCCTTAGAAACTTAGGAGCAAGCCATCTTGTGTTGTAACTTACATATAAATATCATCTTTAATAAAGAATTCAGACTTGCTTTGCACACTGAAGCTCACTGTTGTGTGTTATTTTGGGTCTCCAGAATTCTGAAGGGTCCCGGTGGGCTACCAAGGTTGGTCGTATGTCCAGTAATATATCCTTTCAAATGGGGGCTTGTCCGGAATAAAGCAATCATCCACGGTAAGTGAATTTTTGTCTTATCTGACAAATTATTTTCTTGCCGTGGCTCTGATAAAATACTGTTGCTACATGTGGGAAGGAGAATAGTCTATGAGGTAAATCCACCGTGCCCCAAAACTTTTCTTTTTATTCTTTCTGTATAAGATAATTTGTTGTGTGGATCGGACAGCTGTAAGATAAGACAGTCGTTCCCCACTGTCAATATGAATGAATGAATGAATGAATGAAAAACTTATATAGCGCGGCACATGCGAACTGAATCGCCTCTGGGCGCTTGTTGTTTGTGTCTCATGCCTTTCCGAAAAGCAGGGTTTTGATCTGCCCTCTGAAAGACAGGTGGTCTTGCTCCAACCGAATGCTGGTTGGTAAAGCATTCCAAAGCCTGGGGCCCTGGAAAGCAAACCTTCTTTCTCCTTTGGACTTGCATTTGGTTTTAGGAACCTTGACCAGATTTTGGTCGGTGGATCGCAGCATGCGATTGCAATTGTGCGGTTTGATCTTGTCGCATAGATATCTAGGAGCCTTCCCTTGGATGCACTTATGTGTCAGGCAGAGTGCTTTGAATGCAATTCTGTCTTTCACTGGCAGCCAGTGAAGGGATCTCAGTGAAGGTGAGATTGATTCCCAAGATTTTTTCCCAGTCACCAGTCTAGCGGCCGTATTCTGTACGACTTGAAGACGAGCGATTTGGTACTTGGGTAGCCCGAGGTAAAGGGCATTTGCATAGTCCAGTCTGGAATTCATGATAGTTCCCACCACGACTGCTACGTCTTCTTTGGGGATAAATGGAATTAGTCTGCGTAGAAGGCGCATCAAATGGTGCGCCCCGCTGACTACTGACCCTATTTGTGCGTCCATTGTCATGAAGGTGTCAAACGTGACTCCCAGACTTTTGACTTTGGAGCTAGGGGCGATGATTTGTCCCAGGATGGGAGATGGTGTCCAGTTTATTGTCGGTGGTTTCTTCCAACTGGCATCGAAGATAAAGAGTTCTGTTTTAGCACTATTGAGTTTGAGATAACTCTTAGTCATCCAGTTTTCTATTGAAGAGAGACATTTCTCTAATCTGAGATGATGATCCTTTTTATGGCAGATGCGAAAATACAACTGCGTGTCGTCTGCATAAGAGTGATAAAGTAGTTCATGGCTACTGATAATATCAAAGAGAGGACGAAGATAGATATTAAACAGCACTGGTGATAGGGGGGATCCTTGGGGGACCCCACATGGCACCGTGCGTTTTTCTGACGTGAAGGATCCCAGTTTCACTGTTTGTGATCGGTTTCCAAGAAAAGAGGAGAACCATGGTAAGGTATCTTCTGAGACTCCGGCGACTTCTGTTAGTCGTCTCAGTAGCAATTTATGGTCTACTGTGTCAAAAGCTGCGCTTAGGTCCAGCAGAACCAGGAGACAGGATTCTCCTTCGTCTGCGGCCTCGAGTGCATCGTCCCATATTTTCAGTAAGGCCGTTTCTGTCCCGTGTCCGGGACGGAACCCGGATTGAAATGGATCGAGTAGGTTGTGGGTGTCCAGATGCTGTTGCAGCTGATTTACCACCACTTTCTCCATTATCTTGGACAGAGCATTTAGACCTGTTATGGGACGGCGGTGAGTTGGGTCCATAGGATCCAAATTAGGTTTTTTCAAGATCGGCAAGATTGTGCCCTCTTTCAACAGGGAAGGCACTATGCCTTCCTTAAATGACTGATTTATAAGCTGCGTGATCGGAGGCGCCAGGATGTCGGCACATTCCTTCAGTAGCTTAGTGGGAATGATGTCATTTGGTGCTGTGCTGTTGCGCAGCACACCAATGAATTTTTTTGTTGTATCAATGGAGATGGGTTCCAAAGTGAACTTAGTTGATTGTAGAGGCGTTCTGTCGTTGTTTTGATTGAAGACGGGGCTGGAGTATTGTTTTGCCGAATACTTACCCGAATTTTTTCAATTTTGTTGATGAAGAAATCCGATAGTTCGTTGCAGAACTCTTGGGTGTCTGAAGTGGGGACTCCTAGACATCCAGGGTTCATGGTCTGGGTGACCATCCTGAAGAGTTCGCGTGGGCGATTCATTGCGCTGTTAATCACCCTGGAGAAGTGAAGTTTTTTGGTTTTGAAAATTTCCTTGTGGTAACGCGTTGTTACTGCTTTGTAGAAGTTGAGGTGCTCTTCTGACGGACTTCTTTTCCAGGCGGCTTCCGCCCTCCTGCGCTCTTGCTTCAATAGCGACAGCTCGCTATTGAACCAGCTGGACTTTTTTTCCCGGCTGCGGAGTTTGCGCTTTGGTGCTGCTAAGTCGGCTGACTGTAGCAGAGCTGCATTAATGGCATCCAAAGTATCTGAGGCTGCTAGCTGGGGAGGAATAGCCCCAATTCGGTTTCCCAGGGTAGATCTGAAGAGTTCCGAGTGGAGCTTCTTGTGAGATCTAGCCCAGTGTATTGTCACCGGCTTGGGTACTTTCATGACTAAAGGAGTTCTGGGGATTATGAAGCTAATTGCATGGTGGTCTGTCCATGGCAAAGGTTCATTTCCCAAAATGTTTATTTTCAGATTTTGTCTGAAAATTAGGTCGAGTGTGTGACCTGAAGCATGAGTTGGTCCGCGTATAAGTTGTTGAAGTCCTAATCCTTCCAGGTGGTCGATGCAGGCATCCGCGATGGGATCCTGTGAGGAGTTAGCCCACAAATTGAAATCCCCGAGCAGCAAAAGATGATTGCCGCTGAGGGAGTAAGTGGAAATGAACTCCGTTAATGCTGAGATCAACTGCGATTTGGGCCCAGGGGGCCTATAGCAGAGGAGAATGTGAACGGTCTCCTGAGAATGAGCTTGAAGTTGAAGCGTAAGGGTTTCCATAAAAGGTAGAGGATTTTGAAGGACCGGTTTAGTGATTGCAATATGCGACTTATGAATCACCGCCAGGCCTCCTCCCCTTTGCCCTATTCTATTTTCCGTTAAGATACGATAGTTTGCTGGCACCAATTCTCCAAGAATGGTGTTGCAATCGTCCGACAGCCAACTTTCCGTAATAAAGAGGCAGTCTAGATCGTTTTGTAGTAAGAAATCATGGATTTCTGATCGGTGTTTAACTGCTGATCTAGTATTAAGCAAGGCACAAGATATGTGCCTGAGCTGTATTGAATGATTGAAATTTTTGATGATCGATCGATGATCGAACCTCAAAAGTTGATCTGATTTTAAGGCTATTGTGGTGGCGGCAGGTATTGTAGTTGCGAATTGTCTCAGACCCCAAATGGTTTCTGCAGAGTATCGCAACTTAACCATTGTTGCCCGTCACCGAGGGCTGGAGTGCGGGCGTAAGGTGAGAGAGGATTCGAGAATCCTAGCTCAAGGGGAGTTTAGGTTTTTTGGTCCAGAGGAAGGCAAAAAAAACCCTTGGCAAGCTGGCCAATGTGCTGCGGCAGGGAAAAAAATTCCTTCCTGATCCCTGAAGGCGATCGGCTCAAAACCCTGGATCAAAAGACAGACGGCTAAGGAGGGGAAAAAAAAGGGGGGGGGATGCTGGGTGTCACTGCTGCTGGGGTAAACCAAAATACTGGCCGCCAGGCAAAGTACAGGACCCGGGCTGGGGGGGGGCTGTCAGCTTGGTAAAAATAATATTTACCGATGAAGTTGCTGAACAGGGGGCCTCTGGGGGTGTGGGGGTTGAAAAACTAGAGCAATCTATACTTAGGAAGTTAATAAAGAGAGAAATGAACGGCGCGCCGGTAGGCCGCGGCTGAAGCCGCGGACTTTCCTAAGGTGCGGCGGCCGCGAGAAGGAGCAGGCTGGCGCGGGGGTGAAAAAGCACCAGAAAACGCCGGAAATACACCCAGGGGGGGTGACTTGGGATCACCACAAGAGCGGGTGGCCGTGCGGGCGATGATGCCGGCGAGAGATTGTATAGAGAGCCGCAGTGTGGGGTCAGAGTGACGGCTGCCCTGATAAGGACGGCCGTCCGTGGATCCCCAGGATGTCGGGCCCTGAGAGACAGGGTCTTACCTGCGGAGGTAAAGAGGAGTCCTTGTGGAGAGCGAGGTGCTGTTTCCTGGTTCCAGGGAGCTGTTTCAAGGAGCGTCTAGCCTAGCAGCTGCCTAGCCTCTGACTGCCAGGTCTGGGTGGAAGCAGGCTCGTATGCGGAAGGTCCGAAGCGCCCTACTCCACCGCTGACACTGAGTATGGGTCAAGAGCATGGTAAAGAAGTTCCTCCCCCTCCTCCCAACCCTGGGGAAACATGTAAAGATTATGTAGCTAGGGTTTGTGGTATGGATTATGAGCTAATAGTCCCAAGGGTATCAAATTTATCAGGGTGGACCGCAACTATGCATAGCTCTGATCCTTTCCCCCGGGATGGTGATAATGATGAGTTTCACATGGACATGGTAAAGGGTCTATGTCTGGGGGATAAAAGGCGTTTCCCTGGTACTCCGGGGACCCACAATGGGACATGACTTATATGAGACAGGGAGGGGAGAACTGGTTAAAATATGCCCCGTATTGGTTCCAGAGGGATAATAAGAAACAAAAGAACCCCAACAAATGTTTAAGTAAGGAGGATTATGAGAGAAAGCACAAGGAAGAGGCAGATAAAAAGAGACCAGACCCAACCGCCCCTCTACTTCCATTTAACCCTCCACCATACACAAACAAAATGTATCCAAGCCTCACGAAAGAAGATATAGATCTGTTAGCTGGTCATCGTGCTGTCAGCCAGAGATGGGCTCCAGCCCCTGCCCCGGTTCAGTAGCAACAAGTCCCTGCCTCGGTTCAGTAGCAATAACAAGTTCAGCAGCAACAGGAAGATAGGTCAGAAAGTCCCATAGTGACTGTCAGTAAATGGGTTCTGATGTTTTGGAGGATTCTGACACAGAAACTAGAGAGCAGGGAGCTTCAGGGGTACATAGAACCACAGTAACTAAAAAGCAGAAAAATTTACTTTATTTACTTTATCAGAAGACATTGGGGGAAACCCATGCAATACTTAAGTAGTTACAAGAGAAATCAGATGAGCTTAAAGAACAGATAATCCCCTCTAGGACTAAGAGTGGAAGACTATATGGGAAGAAAGACAGAGCAGATGATAGGGAATGACATGCTTAAAAAGGTCATAGACATACAGTAGAGGACATTAATAAAATAGTCAAACACCATCCCAATTTTAGTGTCTCGACCAGAGGCACTCTAACCTATTAAAAGAAAGCCTGCAAGGGCAGGAATTACACACAAGAAGACATGCACCGGATTATTGATGGAATAATCGGACACACAACTGTATGGAACTGGGTTAATGTCCCGACCATAGCTGTAATACAAGATGGTGACACCAAAGCAGAAGATTATGGGCTTAACACTGAAGATGGTAGGAAAAAAATGTGGGAAGAAATTGATAAAGAAATGGCAAGTGCTTTTAAAAATAAGTCTTCCCTCTCCACTTCTATAGCGTGTAAACAAAAGTCAAGTTAGTCAGTATTGGATTTTTGGAAGAGATTCATGGATACCTGGACTCAAGAGGCTGGGTTATCCTCGCAGGCAGATATGACTAGTCTGATGATTCAGACTTACATATATAACCTAAAACCACAGATGGGCTTAATGGTCAGGCAAATGATTTCTGAATTGGCAACAAGTATTTTGCATGTTTTTCAGAAAACATTAAAAGAAAAGGATACTGCAGGATGTTTTGATATAGCAAAGGAAAAAACAGTAAGTGTCCATTACCAAGGGGGACTGCAACAGATGCCTCCCCAGGGTAATAGAGGGCAGTGAGGAAGAGGTAGAGGAAGGAGCAGAGGAACAGGAAAAGGATTTTCTAGGGGTCCTTAGCAGTCCAGAGCCAGTTGTTTCAACTGTGGACAGGAGGGTCACTGGAGAAATCATATGATCCTTTCAATCAATAACAAAATAGTCAAACCCCTGCCCAGTTTCAGAACCCTCAAACATCAAATCAGGGAGTGAAATACCCCATTCAGTGAACCCAGTGTAAACCACAATAACAATGAGGCTGCCCAGAAGTTAGTATCCCAGCATCCCCCTTGTCTCTTGTTCCTTTGATGAACAACCAATAGTGACTCTGCATGTCCAAGGAAAGTTAACCCCTTTCCTCCTCGATTCAGGAGCTACTCGTAGTAGCCACAGTGAGGACTACTACAGAGGAGAGACAATGAATGCTGAGCCTTCAATGGGAATTAATGGTATACTCACCAAAACTTTCAAAACACCTCCCCTCCCAGTAGAAAATGTACAATGCGGATCAGTGTTGATGCACCACAGTTTCAGAATAATACCAAACTGCCCTGTCAATATTTTTGGGAGAGACTTACTAGGTAAGTTTGGGTTTGGAATGGAGATAACCAATCAGGGATGTGTGATTGCTCATTCTAAAAAGGTCCCCATATGACCCATAATGTTGAATACTGAAGTGCAAGAGACAGACACAGGACTCCCCAATGATTATGACAAAGTATGGTCAGAGAGCGCTCTAGATGTAGGGCTGAGCTCCTGTACCCCATACACGGCCACCCTCAAAGAATGGGCACAAACCATTTATCACAAACAGTATTCATTGTCAAAAGAAAAAAAGGAAGGCATTACCCCTATGGTAAAACACTTCTTAGAGACAAGAATACCTACTTGTAATAGTGGACATGTTCTCAAGATGGATAGAAGTGTTTGTAACAACAAGGGAAGACGTACAAACAGTAGTGACAATTCTTACACAGGAAATCATTCCCAGATGGGGATGCCCGCTTCATATCAACTCAGAAAATGGCCCTGCATTTGTGGCCAAAGTCTGTCAAGATCTAGTAAAAAAACTCAAAATTGACTGGAAGTTTCACATACCTTATCACCCTCAAAATTCAGGTATAGTAGAAAGGATGAACAGAACCATTAAGGATAAGATCAGGAAGGCCACTGGAGGTACGTATACCAATTGGAAGAAGGTCTTACCAGCAGTTCCCCACCCCATGGGCCAGACAGCCGCTTGTTAGAAAGAAGGGGCATTGATCTCATACAGGAAGAGTATGTAAGAAAATGTATTGAAACTTTGGATAACATTGAAAGAAATGTTGCTCGCACCCCTCCTTCTTCTTTACAGGAACCTATCAACCGTTTCCAGGTGGGTGACACCGTGGTGGTCCAGAAATTGAACCGCACCAAGAAGCAGGAGTATTTCTTTGGACCCCCAACCTCAGTGATCGCAGTTACCCGCACAGCTATTCTGTGGGACAACAGGCCTGGATTCATGCCAGTAATGTGAAGAAGGTGAATCAAACACCTAAGAGAAAGATTAAAGACAAATGAGGTGAAGTAAGCAGTGAAAATCCTTGACTAGTGAGTGAAGCAGGTGGTCAAGATTCTGAAAAAGATGACCTTGCTTATTTCACCACAGACTTCTCCTATTCTTGATCGCTCTGATTGTGTTCTTACCCAAAAGGATCATAACTAACTGTATATATCACCCTGAGGACTTGGGTGCCATAAAAGGCATATGTGGAGCACAACCTATACATGATACACGTAAAGGTCAAAAAGAGAATCATTTGGGAGAAAATGAATTAGGGGAAGGGTCAACCACATTTCATTATAAAATGTTACTGATGAAGTTCAAATATGCATATGCACAAAAATCCGGTTATGAGAAATGTTGGATATGTAGTAAACTGCATCCTAGTATAGCCCGTATTCTCCTTATGGCTGTACCTTTGAATATCACCCTTTTTTTAAATAAAACTCCTCCCGTTGTTTTAACCAACATATCAAGTTTATATGAAAACAACACCGCTACTTTTCCAATAACTGGTAGAAGTAATTTCCCTGACTGGTGTTTCAATGTAGGAAATTATACACAGACTAACCACTCTACATGCAGTAGGTCAATATTTAACATTTCCACATGTAAACCCAAGGGCAACTCCACCTGTTTAATGTTTCACATATCTGATCCTGATTTAAACAATACCTTGCATAACTTTTCTTCCCTCCCTGATAATGTAAGTGCTATACTACAGCAACTCATAATCGCAGCACAGGACAAAGACACTCACGAGTTTATCGCTAAGAAACCATTTGCACTTGGACAAAGTGTCTATGTGTGCTGTAGGAAGATATGTTATGCTTGGGTCCCTTTCCATGTCCAAGGTTGGTGTTATTTGACCTCTTTAGTGCCAATTTTGGGAGTAATGAGTAACAATAAGGAAGACCACCCACTTGAGGGCAGTATGTATCCAAGATACCCTCTTAGGCATAAAATGAAGGGAGAATTGGTTACTAAGGGAGACCAGGCCTGGGCCTGGTTCCCTTCATACACAGGATGGGGAATAGATATGACGAGAAAGCTAAATAATTACTCTAGGATTATTGATCATATTATGGAAAAGAACTCAGATGTTATTGATCTATTAAGTATTGAGCAAAGGGCAACCAGAAAGAAGGTAGAATTACATGATCTGGCCATCGAAAGCATGAGTGCAGCACTGACTGGTCTCTGCGAACACAAGGAGGACTATTGTGTTGTACTTGGATATACAATACCAGTATGGAGGTGCCTGACTATTATGACATAATTGCACAAAATTCAAAAAGAATTTAATAAGTTGCAAGAAGAAGCCTGTAACATTGTACAGAATTGGGATCCTCTAAATTCTAGGAGGTTTGGGGCTTAAAGGATATCGCTGGGACAATTGTTATGGTTTTACTTTTCTTATTATTTCTGTATGTTCAAGCTTATTATGTGTTTAATTACTAGAGCCACTAGAACCCCTGACCCAGGTGCTGATAGTAAAGCTTACCTCAGTCTTTATTACAGTAAAAACTCTGTAGAAAATAAGTAAGTAATTTTTCAGGATTTAAGAGGGGATTGTTATAGTGCTATATGATCAACTGCAACCCCATATTGTAATTTCCCCTCCATTTCATAGTTCTTGTTTTTAAGAAATGTATGTGCCTTATGTTACACTTCTTGTTTGAAGTTAAACGTTTATTAAGCGTTTATGCTTGAGCTAAAGTTTAATTTAAAACACCCACTTTTTGAGTCATTGCGGATGATTCTCGGACAGCATCCTATGTCCTTGCAGATAAGCTATCTTTGTAAATTCCTTTCAGCTGCTTAAACTCATGATAGAAGTTTGTTTAACTCTTAGGCCGCGTACAGATGAGCAAACATGTACGATGAAACCGGTCCGCCGGACCGCCCGGCTGTACTCACCATCATACAGAAATCCGTGCGTAAACAATACGCGGGGCGTGGCCGCGCCGTCGCCGCGACGATGACGTGGCGACGTGGGCAGCCCTGCCAGTTCAATGCTTCCACGCATGCGTCGAAGTCATTCGACGCATGCGAGGGATGGTGGGCGCTCGGACATGTACGGTAGGTCTGTACAGACGACCGAACATGTCCGAGCGGACAGGATTCCAGCGGGCTGTTTCTAAACAAGTTTGGAAATATTTGCCCGCTGGAAAAAGGCCCGGCGGGCAAATGTACGCTGGAATCCTGTCCGCTCGGGCCTACACACGACCGAACATGTCTGCTGAAACTGGTCCGCAGACCAGTTTCAGCAGACATGTTCGGTCGTGTGTACGGGGCCTTAGACACTTAGGAGAAAGCTGACCCCTCCCCTCTTGTGTTCTAACTCACATATACATTTTTTTATTCTTAATAAAGAAGTCAGACTTGCTTTGCACACTTAAGCTGACTGTTGTGTGTCATTTTGGGTTTCCAGAAGTCTGAAGGGTGCCGGTGGGCTACCAAGGGTTGTCGGCTGTCCAGTAATATATCCTTTCAGAAGCCACATAAAAGTTCTGCAAATCTGTTCCTCCTCCTTACTCACCTCACTCTGCCCCTGCTATACCTCATGACCTCTGAACCACCTCCACTTACAGGGATAATGGTAGAGGGCAGGGTGCCAGCAGCACACCACCAGCTGTAGACTATAGCTGGCAAATTTCTCTGCTCCATCTGCTGCAGCGGAAAAAAAATACAGTCACTGCCTGTCAGATCACCTGAGGCCAGGTGATATATGCACACCGTTGGGGTCAGGAGTGCACCACTAAGGTAGTGGACCCTATGGCTGACTGCTGCGGATGGAACTCTGGGTGGTTAAGGAAGGCAGGTCCACTGGAGCACCAACATGGATCCCACAGGGAGCTAAAGCTTAAGATTTTCCAGGGCGTGGATTCTAGGGGCCATCAGGTGTTCACCAAAGCCTCTAATGGTGAGGATGGACTGCGCTGCAACTGGCTCCAGGTCGCGGTCCGCAGGCTCTCCCAGCTCACGCTCACAGTAAGCTACAGGAAGATAGAGAGGAAGCAGAAGCACAGAATAACAAGAGATAGTAAGGAGATAGACCAAAGGTTGGGGCGACTAGCAGACAAGGATAAACATAGAACACTCCAAAGGTCAGGGTCACAAGCAAGGGATAGTCGAGAACAAGCCAAGATCGGAAACTGGAATCAGACATAGAAGACAAAGCAAGTCGCACATGAAAGCTAAGGTGTCCTCTGCGAACTGGTAATTACATGATTGTTATGAGAGAATTCTGCCCACAGGAGTAGAGGGGACCAATCATCATGATGAGCAGAAACTAAGGTGCAAAGAAAGACTTCTAACTCCTGATTAAAAGGGGTAGTGCTGTGCTGTGAGTGGGGGATGGAGTAACGTGCAGAGGAAGTATGGCAAAAAACCTTATATATGGAAAAATAAATTCTGACTAATGATCATAAATAGCAAAAGTAAAGAATGATACTGGTATACCATAACAAACAAAATTCAAACTAAACGTGCTATAGTGCAGCCAAGGCTAGCTGACAGAATGTGAAGTAATAAAAAGTGACAGTGCTAGTGTCATAAAGTGAGATAAATTAGTAGCAAATGTACTGATACACAAAAGTGTATAACGTGCAAAATACAACACACAACAGTGACTAAAATAAATAAATGTCCATGCAGCAGATAGCTGTAAACATAACAGCAGGAAAAATCCAAAGTATAAGTGCTGGTGTAGATGCCAAAGTACCGTGAAAGAAGGGGTTGATTTTCGGTGTTTTTCTTCAGAGTAAGTGAGGATGTCCCCTTACCTTACTGCTGTAAGGTAACAGCATAAAAACCCAGGTATACTTTTCTGGTCATATCCACATAGGGTGTCATCCAAATGGACTGTAATTGGAAAAGGTAGATCCCTCTCGGTAGTCACGTCCAGACAGTGACAGTGACTCGCACCCAGGGAGATAAAAGTGCCAATAGTGCAGTATTGTTTAAAAAAAGGGGTTTATTCAAACAAAATAAAACACTAGGTACTCACATTGTTGTGATAAAAACAGGCATGTTGTGATAAAAACAGGCATATAAAAACAGGGCGTTCGCCGACGTCTTGGTGGACTCTTTGATACACTCGTACGCGGATTCGTCACTTCTCGTGACTTCTTCAGGAATCTGGGGTTTGATACACCATTCAGTGCAGCAGCTGTACCCCTTCCTTTTTTCCCCTCCCCCACTCTTGTGGTAAGCGCGGTAATACTCACCCCATAACTCCTGATTAAACCTCTCAGTCTGTCCATTGGATTGAGGGTGGCAAGAAGAGGAAAAATCCAAGACAATATTGAGAGATTTGCAAAAGGCTCTCCAAAAACGAGACGTGAATTGAACACCCCTGTTAGAAACAATATGAGAAAGAATCCAATGGAGGCAGAAAATGGGAACCAAGGCATGAGCAGAAGGAAGGCCAGGAAGAGGAACAAAATTAGCCATCTTGGAGAACCAATCGATTACCACCCAAATAACCGTATTATTCTCTGACAGTGGGAGATCGGTGATAAAATCCATGGCAATGTGAGACCAGGCCTTCTTAAGAATGGGCAAGGGCATGAGAAGACCAGCAGGGACTTGTGTGGAGGATTTAGACTGAGCACAGGCATGACAAGCCTTAACGTAGTCTTTGACATTCGAACAAAGATTAGGCCACCACTAGTGATGACTGATGAGCAAGAGGGATCGGAGGAACCCAGCATGACCTGCCACCTTGGAATTTTGTCCCCAACAAAGGATCTTAGCTCTTAGCTCAGTGGGGACAAAGGTCTTGCCAGGAGGAATTTTTGACTTCAGGGTGGTAGAATGGGCAACAATGCAGAGGTCGGAAAGATCGGCTCATGTTCCAGGGTGGACTCCTCGTCCAAAGTGTCAAATGAATTAGAGAGCGCATCACCCCTGATCATTGCAGGTACCAGGTACGTAATCATGAAATTAAAACGGAAAAAGAAGAGACTCCACTTGGCCTATCTGGGATTCAGACGTTTAGCATTCTGTAGGTACTGTAGATTCTTGTGATCAGTAAATATTGTTATGGAGTGAGGGGAACCCTCCAAGAGATGATGCCACTCCTCTAATGCCAATTTAATTGCGAAAAGTTCCTGATCACCGATGGCATAATTTCGATCTGCCAATAAAAAATGTATGCCCAGGATTTGGTCTCCTCAAGAGAGGTCCAAAAACAAAGGCCTGTTTCAGGTCATGAAATGCAGAGACAGCTTGATAATGTGAATGTCATTCAGATAGATGACAACAAACTGGTACAGCAGATCACTGAAGATTACATTGACAAAGTTTTGAAACACAGCTGGGGCATTACACAAACCAAAAGGCATAACCAGGTATTCGTAATGTGCGTCTAGTGTTAAATGCAGTTTTCCATTCATCACCCTCCCATAATCTAATGAGATTTTATGCACCTCTGAGATTCAACTTGGTGAAAATGGAGACACCCTTCAACCTGTCGAATAGCTCAGATATTAGGGGTAAGGGGTATCGATTTTTGATAGTCACCGCGTTTAAACCTCAATAGTCTCATGGTACCATCCTTTTTGGCAACGAAAAAGAACCCTGCTCCTGCAGGCGATGAGGATTTCCAAATTAAACCTCTCTCTAGATTCTCTGCGACATACTCAGACATGGCTCGGGTCTCTGGGATGGACAGTGGGTAGGTGCGACCCTTGGGCAGAGTTGCTCCAGGGACAAGGTCAGTAGCACAGTCAAAAGACCTGCGGGGAGGAAGCACAGCATTTTTTTTATTTATATTAATTTCTACATTTATTTATTTTCATACATTTAAAAAAAAAAAAAGTTTTTTTGTTTTGTCTATTTGTTATTATATATAATATATATATATATATATATATATATATATATATATATATATATATATATATATATATATATATATATATATATATATATATATATATATATATATATTAATACCATTTATTATTTACTATTTGATAGGCCATTACAATTTTAGCACTATTTAGGTACACTGAATTAAAATATTCCTCCTAATAATAATAATAAAAATATGACATTTTGGGTTTTGAGTTTTCTAGAAAGAGGGTTAAACTGATTTAACACCCAGGATAACTTCTTTTTTTTTTTTTTTTAATGTAGCGACCCAGCTGTATATAGAGGTGACTCGGTACAAATTTGGGGAAAGCTGAAGGGATCACCATACCCGAAATGTATTAAATGTGTTCGTTTCTGGGAAGTTCCAACAATGGGGGTTGACCTTTGCCTGATCAGACAGAAAGTTTTGATGCTGGAACTCAAAATGAATAGTGCATTGGCTGAGGAACCCCCTGCAGGCCTTGGAGTCCCCAGAGAAACGGGATGGAGCTGGAAGTTGTAGTGAATGTGTGGCTGCGACTGGTGCGATAGGTGCAGCCGCTGATTGTACTTGAGGTTGATGACTCGGGGGTTCCCAAGGAAACCTGAAGCTGTTCGAAGTGGGAAGCCAGATCCTGGAGGAATCTCATCACCTGAGTCTGATTAGATCCCTGGGTCTCAAGTCTGCAGACTATGCCCTGCAATGGATCATCTGCGGCGGAAGCGGCATGTCAGCCAGGTCCATGGCTGATAAAACTGTCAGATCACCTGAGGCCAGGTGACAGATGCACACTGTTGGGGTCAGAAATGCACCGCTAAGGTGGTAGTGGACCCTACGGCTGACTGCTATGGATGGAACTCTGGGTGGTTAAGGAAGGCAGGTCCACTGGAGCACCAACACAGATCCCACAGGGAGCAAGAGCATAAGATTCCCCAGGGCGCAGAGTCTAAGAGCCAGCAGGTGTTCACCAGGGCTTCTAGTGGTGAGGATGGACTGCGCTACAACTGGCTCCAGGTCGCGGCCCCCAGGTTATCCCAGCCCATGCTCACAGTAGGCTACAGGAGGATAGAGAGGAAGCAGCAGCCCAGGATGGAGCCATGCTTTGAGGAGAGATTACTTAAGCAGCCAGGTGAGAGTGGCTGGCCTCTAAAGGTGAACACATGGAGGAGAGGTAAACTGACAGACAAACATAACTGCATATCCGTCACACTGCCACCCACATTCCCAGCTTATAAATGCAAGCTTGTCAAAGCTGCTGGCTCTCCAACTTCTGCCTTTCCATCTGCTGGATTCTGCCCCTTCCGAGAATTAGCAGAATGTGCTGTACCACAATGGCAGGTTCCCAGTCGTTATTTCTTTTCACGTAAGGCCATTCCTGCTCTGTACCATCACACGGAAGGCAATGTTGTGGCATCATTGGGCAAGGCAGTCAGCCGCAAAGTCCATGTTACCGATGACATGTGGTCCAGCAAGCATGGTCAGGGACGATATATTTTGTTCACAGCACACTGGGTAACTCTGCTTGCAACTCGGAAGGATGCTGGACAGGGTTCGGTGCTGCGGCTTGTTGTGCCCCCACATCTCCATACAGCTAGTGGTGATGATGCCAGATTTTTCAGCTTTACTCCTCCTCTGTCTCAATACCCTCCTCTGCTGAATTGTCCTATGAACCACAAGTACCCCCTAGGTGTTCAAGGGCCTACTCAAGGAGTCAGGCTCAAAGGTGCCATGTAGTGCTTTAGCTGGTATATGTAGGGGATATGAACCACACCAAAGCAGAGATTCTTGCAGCTCTGCATGGACAGGCCCAGAGGTGGTTCACGCCACGCCAGCTGGAGCCAGGAATGGTGGTGTGTGATAATGGCACTTTCCCTGTCCACCTTTGGACAGGTAAGTTGACACATGTGCCATGCCTGGCACATGTCATCAGTTTGGTGATGCACTGTTTACTAAATAGGTACCCAGGGTTGGAAGTTCTGCTAAAGCAGGCCAGAAGAGTCAGTAGCCATTTCAGGCAGTCAGACACAGCCAGCTATGAGTAAACACTGGAGTTAGTGTGAAACGCGTCAGTTGTCCTAGGTTCCGTTGCTGTGACTTGTAGAGCCTGTTTCCAGTTTTTTTACAATAAAGCTACGTTGGATTTGAATGCAGCTGTCCTAATCATCTTTTGTTCTTAATTGCCATGTGCATTGCCAGCACCCTCGGTTCCTGAGAGAAAGAGCACAACCAAACAAGACCTGCACAACCAAACAAGACCTGCCTGGAGTGGAAATTTCTGTCTCTTAACAGCCAGTGCTCAGTTGGCTGAAATTCAGTCAGAATTCCACCTGCCCGTAAACTGCCTGATTTGTGACATGCCCACCATTTTGGCAATGTTGCAGCGGCTGCACACACAGCAGAGGCCCGTCAACGAGTACCTGTGTGAGTATGGCACGGCAGGCTCAGGTCAGGTTTTTTTTCCCCACGCCAATGGCTTCTTATAAAGAATGCATGCACTGTACTGTCACCATTTGAGGAGGCCACAAGGATGGTGAGCCGTGACAATGCATGCATCAGTAACACAATCCCTGTTGTGTTCCTGCTGGAGCAGACTATGCAAGGCATTATGGACAGGGCACTCAAGGCAGATGAGCGGGAGGGAGAGGGGGACTTCCTTTCCCCTTAAGGCACACTTTATGCAGACACCATTGTTCCTCTGCCACAGAACACACAAGAAGAGAGGTATGAGGAGGAGGATTCTGGCAGTTTTGGAGGCATTGAAGCAGAGGAAGACATACGTCAAACAGTAAGAGATGGTTTTCCATCCTTAGAACCCTTGGGAGTAGTACATGGCTGGGAGGAGGCAGTTCCAGATACTGTAATCCTCGGTGACCCCGAGGAATCTGCTTCTCATGCCTCTTAAAATTTGCAGTCCATGGGCTCCCTTAAGCTTCAAAGCCTGAGAAAGGACCCAAGAATACGTGTTGTAAAAGAATAAGGATCACTATTGGTTGGCAACCCTCCTTGACTACGGTTACAAGGAGAAAGTCTCAGAACTCGTCCCGCCCCCACAGAGAGTGCAGAAGAAGAAATCTCTTGAGGGCACCTTAAAGAGAAATGTATCTAATGCTTTCTCGAATCTGGTAGGTTACAGTGTTGTGGAAAAAATAGTTTTAAGGTTTCTGTTGGTCAAGAGAGGAGCAGTGGAGAAGGCAGCCACCTAAGTGATGCATTTCACATTTTTTTTAGTCCTCGTTGCCCAGGGCTGTCAGCTTTTACATCCCATCAGCAGCATCTGCATCACATTGTGGATGATTATCTAGGGGAGAAAACAGAGATAGAGAGCTTTCCAGTCAACAATCCACTGGCTTACTGGGTCATGAGAATAGACCACTGGCCAGAACTTGCCCAGTATGCAATTGAACTGCTGGGCTGCCCTGCATCCAGTGTGCTTTCCAAACGAGCATTCAGTGCTGCTGGAGGTTTTGTTACTGATAATAGAACGTGTCTGTTCACAGACTCTGTGGATCGCCTGACATTTATCAAAATTAATCAGTCCTGGAATACCAGCAGCTATGAAGCCCCTGATGCCAATGTCACTAATGAAGTGTTTTTAGGATGTGGAATCTCTGCAGGACTTATAGGCTGCCTAGCGTTGTGGGTGTTGATTTCACCTGGAAGAATGTTTTGGTGTAAGTTTAATGGGCACAATTAACAGCCAAAGAAAGACAAATTTTTCCACACCCTTTTGACAGGTGCATATATTAAATTTTTTTTAAAGCAAGGCCAATTCTTGCTTTCATCAAGAGTAACTCTATAAGGTTATGATATGAAGGCGCCATCAATATCCAAAGACCAATTTTTTCACACCTGTTTGACAAGTTCGTTATTCGGTTCGTTATTCGGTTCCAAACTTTTGCGTTGTTTAAACTGGGGGTTGTTCGACCCATCCCGTATATGCTAGGAAGAGTGTCAGCTTGTGCATGTTGTAAAATAAGGGAAAAAAGTTGCGCTAACTGTAAATGTTGTAAACCAGTAGCAGCTAGCACCAACAAAGGACAATATTGTGTACAAAAAATAAAAAAGAAAAAGTGCAGCGCTGAGTATTCAGTGAAATGAATCAAAAAATATGGTAAATAATCAAAGTTCAGTGAAAAATCAATGAAATTTAAAAAAGAAAAAAAGGGGGGGAGGAGGACGCACCCCCAAGTGATGTGACAGGTAAATAACCTGAAAGGCAGCTAGAAAGTGAGGTCTAGCTGGATAATGTATAATATAAACACACCGTGATAAGTGCTCTTACAAAAATAAATGATAATGAGAACCTCAAATAAAGTCCATATAATTTATACGTGTAACTCCAAAATGTAAATGTGATAGTCCAAGGTAAAAATGGCCTATACAGTCCAAAGAAATATATATATACAATGTATTTCCTTTTTTGGAGTTGGTCAGAAGTTCTTTGTGAAAAAGACCAAATGACTGTAGAGGAATGGAAGATGGTGTGATCTTCTCAGGTATGGAACTCGGATGTTCTTAAGCAGTTGGAACCTCATCAGCAATCCATAATAGTATCCAAATAAACAAGTATAAAGATGGGTACTCTTACCGGAAAGTGTGGACATACACGTCAGCGACGGTATGTCAAACACGCATGTACGAGCTCCTAGGCAGCCGTGATGTCAATGAGGAAGCTGTTTGATGTGTCAGCCTTTAATCCGCCAGGACGGGTCCAATCCAATGAGAGGAGACAGCTCGTGCAGGTGTGGTTCTCAGATGAAGGAGTGTAATATGCATGCCAAACGTAGAAACCATGTAAGGGAAAACGTACTCACATAGTGCGGTTAATCCCAAAACAAGCCTTTATTAGGCATAGAAAATAAAAGCCAAAATAAACAGAAAACTGGATAAAAATATATAAAATAGATAAAAAAGTACAAGCCCAGTGAAAGACGAGTACAAGTGATCACAAGTAAAATATGGCGTAATGAGCAAGTAGCGTATGAGCTATGTACCCGACATGTTTCGAGCGGCAGAGCTCTTCAACTGGGGCATAACCCATACAAGTGCCCAACGCCATCTATTTATAACATAAGAATGAGCAATGATGACAACGTGCCTGCAAACAGCTGAGGGAAGCCAGGGGAATTAGCCAATCACAATCACTGACTTCAGGTGCCGCCCACTACTGTCAGCAAAGGACGTAGGATAAGCAATGATGACAGCGTGCCTGCAAACAGCTGAGAGAAGCCAGGGGAATTAACCAATCACAATCACTGACTTCAGGTGCCGCCCACTACTGTCAGCAAAGGACGTAGTAAGTGAACAGCCATCTGTTGACTGTGGACCATCCGAGTGTCCATTGGTCCCCAGAGAGTATCCAGGCGGGGCATAAGCAACGTCATAACCGTCCTTAATATTGCAGCCGGTGCGTCGATCTACGGCACCTACAACTGCTGCCAATCTGGGGGCGGGGGGCGGTCAGGCTCTTGACATATGCGCAAGCGCAGCCACGGTAGACACGAAGGTCCCTACGGAAACCGCAGGGATACTGACGTGTGATATACGCGGCGCGCGTGCGTCCCACCCTGGAACGCAAAAGGGCCAATCACAGGGAAGAGTCAGTGTGTTGTAAAACCAGGTCAGCGTCGTGATGTCATCACGCTGCGCCGTCACAATGCGTTCCAAGTATTCCAATGACTCGCACATACGAATCAATGAGGAATATGGACACTGACCTGGAGGACAAGGGGAGTGACATTTAGGAATACCCAATAATGGTATAGGCGGTGTATACAAGGCTGTGTGGCATCATTGCTATTGTAAACAAAAAATGTACATTAATACATATACAATCAATAAACAGAGTACCTGAAAAATAATAATGAATATGCCTGTATATAAAAATGACAATGCTATAATTTGAATACATGTGAGAAATGGAGAAAATGGCCATAATGATATGCTTATAAGAATGCCTAACAAAAATCCCAATTTAAGGAAAACACAATAAGAGAAGGACATAAACGTCATACAATCACTAGGATTTGTTAATAAAGGCGTTAATATCCCACTCTATATTGAGTCCATGAGGGAAAAAACAGCGAAGCTGGTATATCCAGAACATCTCAAGTTGGGACACGCCTCTGATCTTGGACTCACCCCTCCAATGGGGGGTAAATTTGCCAATGATCTGGAAACTTGTCCCCTCTGGATTTTTATGATGATGTTCCAGGTAGTGTTTGGGCACACTGTGATTAGTTTTACCCAATCTGATCCGAGCTATGTGTTCATTTACCCTGATTGAAAACGTACGTATGGTCCTGCCAACGTATTGTTTTTTGCACGGACAAGTAAGCAAATAGACAACATAACGGGTGTCGCAGGTTACAAAATCCCTCACATGGTAAATACTGGATGTCACTGTAGATGTAAAACTGGTAATCTTTCTGTTGGTAAGCGCGTTTAAAAGACAGACATTGCATCTCCTACATGCATGGAATCCCTTCATCTCAGGAAAGAAAGACGGTTTGGTAGGAGGGTCTGATACATTAGGGGCAAGCTTATTCCTGAGTGCCATGGCCCCCCTAAATACAACTCCAGGTCTATCAGGGAGTACCGGACCCAAAAGGGAGTCGCTTTTCAAAACGTTCCAATGTTGATTGAGTATACTTTTGATACGTTTATGCTGGACAGAATACTGAGTGGTGAATGCCCATTTGAATTTTGTATCAGGGGGACGTTTTGGCTTCTCTACAATAAGGGAATCTCTATCGATCTTGCGAACACGCTCAATATCCTCATCCACTTTCCCCGGTGAGTACCCCTTCTCAACAAACTTGGCCTTGAGGGATCCCGCTTGTATGACAAAATCAGAGGCGTTTGTACAATTCCTTCTAATGCGGAGCAACTGGCTGAAGGGTATAGATTTCAGCCAAGAACTGTAATGACAGCTGTCCGTGGGAATGTACCCGTTTCTGTCTGTTGGCTTAAAAAATGTTCTAGTAACCAACTGATTATTGTCCACTGAAATCTCAAGGTCGAGAAAATGTATAAGGGTGTGGCTGAGATCATAAGTGAGGATAATGCCCATCTCGTTGTCATTTAAAGTGACCATAAAGTCATGGAGACATTCTTCATCCCCATGCCACAGGAGGAGGATGTCGTCTATGTACCTGGCCCACAGCAAGATCTCTGGACGATGGAGGGCATAGACGACATCCTCCTCCCATTGGGCCATGTAAAGGTTCGCCAGACTGGGGGCAAACTTGGCCCCCATCGCGACACCTTTTGTTTGAAGAAAAAAGCGTTGGTCGTACCAAAAATAATTGCCCTGTGTGGCAAATTTGAGCAAGTCCATGATGAATCTCTGTTGTGCAATGGGAAGTGTACCGTCCCTGGAAAGGGACAGTTCCACAGATTTGAACCCCAATTTGTGTGGTATGCACGTATACAGAGATGTAACATCGGCAGTTACCAATAGACATCCCTCAGGAAGATCCACTGCTTGTAATTTGCGTATCGTGTCACCTGTGTCTTTTAAAAAAGACGGAACAGCCCGCACCAGGGGTTGTAGGAAGAAATCGATGTACCTCCCAATGCGGGAGGTCACCGAGTCTATCCCGCTAACGATGGGTCTGCCCGGGGGATTGGTGATACTTTTGTGGATCTTAGGGAGGAAGTACATAACTGGAATGCGAGGGACGGTAGGTATAAGATAATCCTTTTCTTTTTTATCCAGAATTCCGTCAGAAAAGCCCCTATTGATCAAATCCAAAAGAGACTTTTTTAACGTCTTTGTTGGATCAGATGTCAATGGGGCATAGGTGCTTGTGTCATCAAGGATGCGGCACATTTCTAGATGATAATCCGCCTTATCCATGATGACCAAACCACCTCCCTTATCAGCTGGCCGAATTATTAGGTCTCTTCTCTCACACAAAGATTTAAGACCTAATTTGATGTCGGGATGGTCATAGGTACGTTTTTTAGGTATGGCTTCAAGATCTTTGAGTACCAAGTCTCGAAAGACCTTAATAGATGATGCTGTGGTAGTAGGAGGATTGAACAATGATGGATTGGACATCCCTGAGTGGATTACATCTCCTAAGGAGGCATAAGAAGTTTTGGACTGATAGGGGTTAGACAAAAAATATCTCTGAATATTTAATTTTCGGGTAAACTTATGAATATCGACAAAAGTGTCGAATTTGTTCAATTGTTTCGATGGAACGAATTTTAAACCCTTGTCTAAGGTGGTGATCTCAGCCTTGGAAAATTCAACCTTGCTCAGATTGAAAATGCCACTACCTTTTACAGTCTGCCTCTTTTTCCTTGCCCTCCTCCCCCCTCGGGTGCCCCGTTTTGTTCTATGCCCCTTTTGGAACCCGTGCGAGCCCTGGGAAAATCCCCTTCATGAGGGGGCTCATGATGTGAGCGATTATAAGAATAGGGAGACCTATTGTAAGAATCCTGATCGCCCTCCGTATAGGGATAGTAACCCCTAGTGTCCCTCAATGGAAGGAACCTATTGTGGGTATGTACCGGGGTATGATCTCCACGAGGTCGATCATAGTGACCACCTCCTCGACTGTCATAGAATTCATGAGGAGATCTATTTCTGCCATGGGAGTAGTGGGGTGATCTATCCCTGGTGTGTGAATCCCGGGGGGATCTATCCCGACTATGGTAATAGGCAGTACTGTGGTCATTTGAAACCTGATGGTTACCCCTTCCTTTACCTCGTCCACCCCTCCCCCTGGGTTGCCCCTTGATGTAGTTATTGGGGATGGGGAATTTACTTGAAGGATCTGTTGTTTTCATTGAAGGAACTTGGGGGGTGGTCGCGGGAACCAAAATTCTCGAGACATTGGCCAAGGGAGCTGTGGTATCCATTTGTGTGGGAATTACCTCACTGGATGGTGTAAGTGACTCTTTTTTTTGCCATTTGTAAACCAGACCAGCTTGATAGTCATTGGTGTCTCGGATATATTTTTTTTGTTTTTTAAAACGTTGGTCTCTTTCTTCCTTTTCCAGTATACCCTGGAGATTAGAGGAAAGGGAGATGTATTCTGGAGATGTTTTATGTGGAAGAAGTTGTTCTCGAAGGGTTTTAATCTCTGAGTCAATGGCCTTTAATTTTAGACTAATTTAGACTTTTTGTGCATGTTGTAGGCATATTTTGTTATACTTTGCATGCTATAAATTGTGTTTTCTGCAGTTGTATGTGCAGTTTTTTTTTTCTGTTTAATAAAAGCATTAATACACCACAAAGGTCTAAGATCCCTTGGCATTTACGGCAAGAACCTTTAATAGACACCCAGCAAAACAACATCTCTTGAGGCCACTTGTGTAGAGGCACGTGCAGAATTATCACTGCCTCTCACTGCTCCCTATCTTATGTGCCCCTCTTAAATGATCCTGTGGCTCTCTACCTCACTCTCAACATCTGAAATTAGGAATTCCTGTGCATTATCAAGATCCTCCTCCTGAAGGAAGAGAACTATCATGTGTTGAAATATCACTGCTGACTCCACCATGACAGTTTATTGGGTTTTGAGAGATTGGAGAAAAAGAGGAGGAAAGGGGGGGGGTGCATTTGAAACAGCTGCAACAGCTAGATGTTCTGTGTCTCGGAGGAGGAGGAAGAGGAAGGCTTTGTCAGCCACTCGACTATCTTTTCCACATGCTCTACAGCCCCAAGGTTATTGACTCTTCTCAGCCTTGGCCTGACTCTGGGTGTTAAGTAAGTTTGAACAGGGTACAAAAGTGGGCACGAAAATGACAAAAAAAAAAACAAAGTATGGAAAATATTGCAAACTTTGAAAACTGGGTTTGCTTAGCTTGGGGAAAATGATAGATAAACAATGATCTATTTAATGGGTATACTTGCATCTAAAGTCAACGGAAACAATTGGCAAATTAGAGTTTTGTCCCAAATACTGTGCAAAAGGACAAGAGAACATTAGATGCATATGGAGAAAAAATACTTTACTATCGGTTCAGGAAAAAGTTCTCTGTGGAAGAAATGGTTTAACTTTGAATTACACTATTGTACAGGCTCCAACTGACCAATTTGTAATTTACAGCTAGATTCCCAGTCCAGAAGTAGCCTCTAGTGTTGTTTCTTCTGGACCATGTGTGTGCAAAATACTAAAGAGTTATAGGCTGGAGACAGGAACTGGATCAGTCTCTGTGAGCCAGTTTCTGAATCTACATGTGAGTATTTTTATGTCCCACACATGAGACATGAAACAAAAATAGTGCTGGATGTAACCTCAGAAGTGGCGATGAGCTTCGAGTTCAAGTCAAACTCATGTTCGACTCGAACATAACCAGTTTGCCGAACAGCGAACAATATGGGGTGTTCGTGGCAAATTCAAAAAGCCGCAGAACACCCTGGAAAAGTCTATGGGAGAAATCTCAAGTGCTCATTTTAAAGGCTTATATGCAAGTTATTATCATAAAAAGTGTTTGGGGACCTGGGTCCTGCCCCAGGGGACATTTATCAATGCAAAAAAAGTTTTTTTGGGAGCAGTGATTTTAATAATGCTTAAAGTGAAACAATAAAAGTGAAATATTCCTTTAAATTTCATACCTGGGGGGTGTCTATAGTATGCCTGTAAAGTAGCGCTTGTTTCCCATGCTTAGAACTGTCCCTGTGTCATTTCTGAAGGATAAAAAGTCATTTAAAATCACTGCTCCCGAAAAAACTGCAGTTTTTAAAACTTTTTTTGCATCAATACATGTCCCCAAGGGCAGGACCCGGGTCCCCAAACACTTTTTAGGACAATAACTTAGCCTTTAAAATTAGCACTTTAGATTTCAAACGTTCGAGTTCCATAGACTTTAATGGGGTTCTAAAGTTCACACAAACTTTTGGTCTGTTTGCAGGTTCTGGTGCGAACCAAACGGGGGGGGGTGTTCGGCTCATCACTACTCAGAAGTGACTGCAGGAAAGTGTATGCTACTTACAAGTAGGGATGAGCCGAACACCCCCCAGTTCGGTTCGCAGCAGAACATGTGAACAGGCAAAAAATTTGTTTGAACAGTGCTAATTTTAACCACTTAAGGACCCCTTCACGCCGATATACGTCGGCAGAATGGCACAAGCACGTACCTGTACGTCCTCTTTAGGAGCCTAGCCATGGGGCCACGAGCGCAGCCGGCGGCACGCTCGCGACCCGGTCCGAAGCTCCGTGACCACGCCCGCGGGACACGCGGACCCGATCGCCGCCGGTGTCCCGCGAACGGTCACAGGAGCTGAAGAATGGGGAGAGGTGTGTGTATACATTGCCAGTTGTTTTATAACCAAGGGCTGAGCCACCCGTGCCATGGACGGGTGATCCCGCCCCCTCTAACGCATCACAGGGGTTTCCCGTAATGTGTCAGAGGGGGCGGGGTCACACATCATGGGTGGCCCCGCCCTCGGTTATAAAAGAACTGTCAAACAGCTTGCACGTCATTAGGCCCGGGTGCCTCTGGTGCAGGGAGGATCGTGCATCGTTCCTCGCTGGAGTGGAGAGCATCGCTGGACATCGAGAATGGATTACAACGCTGGACTGACTAGCCGTCTACTGTCATTTTTAAAATTTTCACACTTTTTCTTTGTGAAATGGTAGTGGTACAATGTACCCCTTACCAATTCAAATAAGGGGAGTGGGATCTGCAGCTCCCCTTTGTTAAAGGGGGCTTCCAGATTCCAATAAGCCCCCCGCCCGCAGACCCCCACAACCACTGTGCAAGGGTTGTGGGGATGAGGCTCTTGTCCCCATCAACATGGGGAAAACCTCCCCATGTTGAGGGCATGTAGCCTGGTACGGCTCAGGAGGGGGGGGCGCTTTCTCGTCCCCCCTCTTTTCCTGCAGCCTGCAAGGTTGCGTGCTCAGATAAGGGTCTGGTATGGATTTTTGGGGGAAACCCCATGCCAAAAAAGAAAATGGCACAATGTTCCCCTTAATATCCATACCAGACCTGAAGGACCCCACAATTCATTATAGCCACGAGTTTTAAATGACTTTTTTCCTTTAGAAATGTAATTTTGTGCTGGGACTTTTCTAAGCACAGGAAACATGCGCTACTTTACAGGCGTGCAATAAACACCCCACAGGTACGAAATTTAAAGTAATATTGCACTGTTATTATTTCACTTTAAGGATTTTTAAAATCACTGTTTCCGAAAAACGGCCATTTTTAAAACTTTTATTGCATTGATACATGTCCCCTGGGGCGGGACCCAGATCCCCAAATACTTTTTATGACAATAAATTGCATATTAAGCTTTAAAATTAGCACTTTTGATTTCTCCCATAGACTTTTAAAGGGTGTTCCGCTGCTTTTTTCGAATTTGCTGCGAACGCCCCAAATTGTTTACTGTTCGGCGAACGGGCGAACAGGCGAACAGGCAATGTTTGAGTCGAACTTATGTTTGACTCAAACATTGCCTCAGTCGAACAGATACCCCATCCCTACTTACAAGGAATCATTCACACTACAATGCATGAACTTTAAAACTGTGCAGTATATTCTGTATGTTGACACAGAAGTATCATGTGTGCAGAAGTATTAAAGTGGTATTAAACTCTGCTAAAGTTTTTATTTAATGGGTCTCCAGGAGGTTTATGCCATAATATGTTAGTATGTACAGCATATTAGTTCTGCGCTGTCAGCACTTGGGTATTTTGATTTTCCTTGAGTCTTCCTTCTGGGTTCATAAGTTCAGCTGCTTGAATGGCCACCTGGCTAGGATGACATCACTCGTGAGCATGCGCATTAAAAGCACTTCATCACACCAGGTGCCTAAAATGTGCTTTGAGCTGCCCATGTTCAGGTCAGTGCACATTACCACTAACAGGCCCTGGATAAGAATCTATGACAGAAGAGACTAATAAGGTCTCTTCTGTCATAAAAACCTTGTCTGTCAGCGTTTTTAAAAAAAAAAGAGTTTATTGCCGCTTTAGGACATGTACGCAGCAAGTAGGCTCAGACTTATTTAAACATTCCCCTTGAAATTACTCCCACTATTAGGCACAATCTGGCTACTAGGGATGAACCAAATACCCTCCGGTTCGGTTCGCAGCAGAACATGTGAACAGGCAAAAAGTTTGTTCGAACACGCAAACACCATTAAAGTCTATAGGACACAAACGTGAAAAATCAAAAGTGCAAATTTTAAAGGCTAATATGCAAGTTATTGCCATAAAAAGTGTTTGGGGACCTGGGTCCTGCCCCAGGAGACATGTATTAATGCAACAAAAAGTTACTCTTGTTGAGCACAGGAACGGGCCCTGCTGTGAAATATTAGATCAAAAATTGTAATTACATGCCCCTGTTAAATAAGGGCAGAAAAATTGGGCCTTTGGTAGTGGTGGTGCCACAACACTGTAACCCCTTACAGATACTCTTGTTGAGCACACGAACGGGCCCTGCTGTGAAATATTAGATCAACATTTTTAATTACATGCCCCTGTTAAACAGGGGCAGAAAAATTGGGCCTTTGGTGGTGCCATAACACTATAACCCCTCACAGATACTCTTGTTTAGCACAGGAACAGGACCTGCTGTGAAATATTAGATAACAAATTTTAATTACATGCCCCTGTTAAACATCCTCTGCGAATGCAGGATGAGTTCTGTAACCTTACCCTTGTAAAGTGGATCAAGAGTGGTTGCCAGCCAGTAATGATCCCTCTCCTTGATACCGCGAATCCTAGGGTCTTTTTGCAGGCTTTGCAGAATCAGGGAGGCCATGCAGCGTAAGTTTGCAGAGGCACTCGATCCTAAGTCCTCTGGGTCACTAAGGATCACATGATCCGCAACTACCTCCTCCCAGCCACGTACAACTCCATGGGTTTCTGGGGACTGAACACGATCCCTTGAAGACTGCTGCTGAGTGTTATCCTCCATGTTCATACTGACACAATCCTCCTCCTTTTCTTCCTGTGTGTTTGGCGGGCCTGCAGGAATACTATCTGGATAAAGGGGGCCTTGAGAGGTAAGGAAGTCCTCCTCCTGCTGTTCTGCCTCAAGTGCCCTGTCCATTATTCCACGAAACGTGTGCTCCAACAGAAAGACAAGAGGGACAGTATCACTGATGCATGCATTGTCACTGCTCACTATCCTTGTGGCCTCCTAAAATGGTGACAGGACAGTGCATGCATCCTTGATCAGTAGCCACTGGCGTGGCAAAAAAAGTCAAGCTCCCCCGATCCTGTCCTTGTGCCATGCTCCACACAGGTACTTATTGATGGCCCTCTGCTGCGTGTGCATTGCCAACGTTGAGTTCCACCTGATGGGCATGTCACAAATGAGGCGGTTGTTGGGCAGGTTGCATTCCCTTTGAATGTCAGCCAGCCAAGCACTGACATTATATGACTGGTGGAAATGACCACAGACTTTCCTGGCCTGTCTCAGGAGATTCTGTAAGTCTGGGTACCTGCTCAAGAACTGCTGCACTATCAAATTCAAGACGTGAGCCAAACAGGGAACATGGGTCAAGTGTCCCTGTCGGAGGGCGGAGAGGAGGTTGGTGCCATTGTCGCATACAACCATTCCTGGCTGAAGCTGGCGTGGCGTCAACCACCTCTGAGCCTGCCCCTGTAGAGTTGCCAAAATCTCTGCCCCAGTGTGGCCCCCAAGCAGACCAACTCAAGCACCGCATTGGAAACCTTTTTGCTTGCGTAGCCTCTTGAACACCTATGGAGCACAAATCTTCAGAGGAAGAGGCCATAGGGGAAGAAGAGGAGGGGGTGGAGGAGAGAGCTGTGGAAGAATTACCAATAGCATTTTGGAGGCGTGGTGGCAGAATAAGCTCCAACAAAACTGAAGCCTATCCTGCATCCTTCCAAGCTGCCAGCAGTTTCCCAATGCGCCGTGAAAGAAAGGTAACATCCCTGTCAATGCCTGCTGGACCATGAGTCAGCGGTAATATGCACCTTACTGCAGACCACCCTGTCCAACGAGGCCAAGAGATTGCCTTCCACATGCCAGTAGAGAGCTGGAATGCCCTTCTGTGAAAACAAATGGCGTTTGGGAACCTGCCACTGAGGTACCGCACATTCCACAAATTCACGAAAGGGGGCAGCGTCTATCAGCTGAAAAGGCAGCAGTTGCAGTGCTAGCAATTTGGCCAAGCTAGCATTCAGACGCTCAGCATGTGGATGGCTGGTACCAAATGTCTTTCTACAGTTTAGCAAATGGGGTAGGTAAATTTACCTGCTAAAATTGGATGGTGGTGTACAGGAAACATGCACTATTTCACACGCATACTTTACACCCCCCCTAGGTTTTTTTTTTTTTTTTAAAGATTCTGTTGAATCTTCTTAGAACATTCGACAGACACCATAAGCCTTCAATGACAGATTCAACCTTAATTAATTTAGATTTTCGGACAAATTTTAACGAAAAGCTAAATAAATAAAAACGAATTTCAGGAGTAACTAAATAAATTTATTTTTCGGACGAAAACGAAATTCCGAATCAAAATATTTCAGTGTGCACATGTCTACACCTCACAGCAGGGGAAAGAGATAGTGTGCGCAGAGAGGACGGCAACTGCTGGACTTAAAGTTCCAAGTTAATCAGCAGGTGATTGGTTGCTAGGCGGTCCTAGCAACCAATCATTAGCATTGTTAATATGAAAAGTTAACAGCAGTTTTCAGTCCTCTGTTCTGTGCTGATTTGTCTCCCCCTCTGCATGCATGCCCCAGTAAGGTAGCTTCCTATGTGCAGGGGTCCAGGCAAATTCGAAAGCCGTGGAACACCCTTTAAAAGTCTACGGGAGAAATCAAAAGTGCTAATTTTAAAGGTTAATATGCAAGTTATTGTCATAAAAAGTGTTTGGGGACCCGGGTCATGCCCCAGGGGACATGTATCAATGCAAAAAAAGTTTTCTAAACGTCAGTTTTTTCATGAGCAGTGATTTTAATAATGCTTAAAGTGAAACAATAAAAGTGAAATATTCCTTTAACTTTTGTACCTGGGTGGTGTCTATAGTATGCCTGTAAATTAGCGCATGTTTCCCATGCTTAGAAAAGCCCCTGCACAAAATGACATTTTTCCCATTGTGTCAGAGGTTGCAGGGTCACCGGTAAATGTCACTGGGTAACCCTGGCGTTTCCCCATCGTGTCAGAGGGGGGCGGGGTCACCTGCGCACTGACGGGTGGCCCCGCCTTCAGCTATATAAGAGCTGTCAGGATCGTGTAGACATCATATCCTCGCTGGAAATCGAGAATGGATTTACATCGCTGGAGATCGAGAATGGATTACATCTCTGGAATTTTTTTTTCTTTTAAATAAAGGACTTGTCCCAAGCTGTGTACTGTGGTTTTTAACATTTTGACACTTTTTTGTGAAATAGTAGGGGTACAATGTACCCCATTACCAATTCACATAGAGGGGTGCCAGGATCTGGGGGTCATCTTTGTTAAAGGGGGCTTCCAAATTATGATAAGCCCCCCGTCCGCAGACCCCCACAACCACTGGGCAAGGGTTGTGGGGATGAGGCCCTTGTCCCAATCAACATGGGGATATCTTCCCCATGTTGAGGGCATGTGTCCTGGTACAGTTCAGGAGGGGGGCGCTCTCTCGTTCCCCCTCTTTTCCTGCAGCCTGCCAGGTTGCGTGTGTAGTGCCCCCTTACTTTCAGTATGGTCACTACGCTAAAGTTAGTGGGGAATGGAAGAGTTATTTTGCTCCCATTCATGATTTGCTAAATTCTGGGCTGCTGTAATTGCTGAACTGTCCTGTAGGTCAGTCTGCGCTCCAGGGGTGCTGATTCTGGCAGAGCCACTTTTCCCCAGCAGCCAATGAGAGGGGGTTTCCCTCGTGGGGCATGCTGGGGGAGAATATATCTGTGGCAGACGCCATTTTGTGTTTTACTTTGTGGCTTCCACCTTCAGGGTGTGCGCATCCAACGGACCCCAGCGATGGCCTACTAGGCCAGGGTCACACGCTACGCGGAGCTCCATGTTCCTGAAAGGGGCCCCAGTGACTTACTGGGTTCTCAGCTCTACTGAGGAGATCCCAGGCTGAATGCCGCTCGATGGGGGTTCGGCTTGAGGAGAACCCGGAGCCAGGTTGTCCAACAGGGCTTGAACGAACCATCTGGGATCTGGTGACCGGGACATTGACAGGTACACGTCAACTGTCACCCGGTTACCCTGACTAAATTTACTGGGAGGATTCGCTCAATCCGTTCGGTTCACTTAAAGTACAAGGCCTGTGGCAGAGGCCCTAGAGCCAGGCCTGAGGCAGAGGCCTGTTCCTCCCAGCAACCTAAAGTGACACTTCGGCTGCCAGGCTTGTGGCAGGAGTCTGTCCGGGGGCACTTCACCCACTCTGGCTAGAGTGGCGACGAACTGTAACTACTACTACTGTGCTGTTGAGAGCAGGATTGCTCGGTTCTTATCCAGGCCTGATACTGCAAAGTTCTCTATCACTTCATCAACCTTTTTGCTATACCTCATGTTGATGTTGGCCATGTTGGGCCTGGAAATAAAGCATTTAAAAACCTTTATTCATTGACTGGACATTCGCTCACTACTTCACTTACTACTCTGCTCATCAACTACACCCCTAGACAACACTGAGAGGTAACTTAATATGCCGATCCCAACAACAACCAGCGGCTCCTGAGGGGGTAGCGCTACACGTGCTCAGATAAGGGTCTGGTATGGATTTTGGGGGAAACCCTGGGCCATTTTCTTTAATTTTGGTGCAGGGTTCTCCTTAAAATTCATACCAGACCTGAAGGGTCTGGTATGAATTTTGAGGGGGACCCCTATGCCATTTAAAAAAAAATTGGTGCACGGTTCCCCATATAATCCATATTAGACTGAAAGGGCCTGGTATGGAATTTGGGGGGACCCCCACGCATTTATTTTTTTAATTTTGGTTTGGGGTTCCTCTTAATATTCATACCAGACCCAAAGGGCCTGGTAATGGACTGGGGGGGAACCCAATGCCGTTTTTTGAATTACATTTATCTGTATTGCCGGGACCCGACAATACATTATAGCCACGAGCAGTTTTAAATGACTTTTTCCCTTTAGAAATGTCATTTTGTGCAGGGACTTTTCTAAACATGGGGACAATGTGCTACTTTACAGGCATGCTATAGACACCCCCCAGGTACGAAATTTAAAGGAATATTTCACTTTTATTGTTTAATTTTAAGCATTATTAAACACTTTTAATGACAATAACTTGCATATTAACCTTTAAAATTAGCACTTTTGATTTTTCATGTGTTCGCGGTTCACAGTGTTCGCATGTTCGAACAAATCCCTAATGACTACTACAACCCTTTGAGGTGTCAAAGCATAGCACTGTTAGCCCCATATTTGGCCATGGGGCCACTATTAGACTATTGCTTCTATTTTGCCAAAGCACTGTATGTGTATAAAATTATATTTAATTATTAAGATATTATGTGTCATGGGATCATAATATAATGTACTATATGACTATTGAAGAATGTGTAGGCCTGTCACCATCAAACAATGCCCTGAAAAGAGCAATAATTACTCACAGTTTTCCACACCCACTATCTACAGTGGAGCACTATGTGGACTGCTATAGAGTGGGCCCCAGCTCACATTTCCTAAGATGGGCCCCAGTGTCCCTTTCCAACCCTGCTAATGCAGGTGGTAGGTGCAAAAGTATTGAAGTACAACATAATATCTACATTTTTTTTTAATCAAATCCTTTTTTTAATCCTGTGCTGTCAGGAAGTATTTTCTGTCAATGAGGCAAAATTTTGCATATTGGGCATATTTGAAAAAGTGGGATTTGCATTTGGTGCCTAACATCCTGCAAGAAGATGAACTTGATGACCATTTGTCTTTGTTTGACCTTAATAAAATTAGATTTAAAGCCAATTACTAAAATATCATATAATCCATAACAGTAAAAGTTGATTTCAATCTGTAAGTTTTTATGAAAATAATTCCTGATGATCCTGCTATTGTTGTCAACCACCCGTAGATTTATGGGCAGCCCGTAAAAACAGGTCACTTTTCACTGTTAATGTCTGTAGCAGGTGATACGTGGCAGTAAAAAATGGTGGGTCAGAACAGAGAAAATGGTGGGTCAGAACAGAGAAAAATCCGATCCTCCACAAGTGCTGCCTCTATCCACCAATAATGATGTCAGCCACATAGCCGGCGCTGCCAGACTTTAAAAAAAGATAAGGAGCTGAAGGCGTATGAACGGAGAAGAATGAATTGTGGAGTGAACAGAGCAGACAGCAGCACAGGCTTGAAGCAGAGTGTGGCATAGTCGGACCCCTGCCTGTAGTATCGGCTTTCGTGAGCCTGTAACCTGCCTAGCCAGCAGCCACTACAGACACAGAGTTGGTGTCGTATTTGTGTGGCTAACTGTGTAGATTGCACAAAGAGGTCTGGGGGAGAGTGGTGCTCTGCTGCTCAGTGTGCTGTGCTCACTCGAGCAGAGGCTGGGGGGAAAACAGAGTGACTCAGTCAGTGTCAGAGAGAAGAGGCCAGGGCCCAAAGGAGTATATGAGAGTGATTCACTTTCAGAGACAGTCAGGCAGGCCGCTGCCAACAATCCCTTTCCAGGGCATGCTTACAGTGGAGGTGAACTGCATGTATGGTGCACTGCAACAGCACATTGAAAGGGGCACATAAGGAAGGACACTGATGTAGAGAAGTATGGTGGTAAATTGAATATGAAGAGGAACAGAGGAGGAAACTACCATGTCCGCAGTCTCTGATCATCTCCTGTATCATGTCCGCCAACCTCTGACCATCTCCTGTAGTATGTATGCATTCTCTGACCATCTCCGAGTCCTGTATGATGTCCACCAGCCTCTGAAGATTTCCTGTATCCTGTCTGCAGCCTCTAACCATCTCCTGTATCATATCTACAGCCTCTAACCATTTCCTGTGTCGTGTCTACAGTCTCTGAAGGGGAGTCTGGAGTGGAGTCAAGAGTGGGAGCGTGGCCGGGATGGGGGTCACGGGAGAAGTCAGACATGAGGAGACTATAGGATAAAACCAGAGCAGCCAAGCTGAAGCCATCTGACTGAGCCCTGCACAGTGCACCTGAGAGGAGGTCAGTGACAGCACCACCAGGCCTGTCTGGGGGGGGGGGGGCTGCTGATGTAAGGGGGGAGTGAATACAATAATGTAAGGGGGCACTGATATAAAGGTTCCCCTCCTATATTAGTGACACCCCCCTTACCTTAGTGTATTTACTCTACTGAAGGTGGTCTCTGGTCACCAGAGTGCCCCCAACATCAGAGTTCCTGGCGTTTGCCTTTACATCAGAGTCTGCAGGATTCCCCCTTACAGTGCAAGGGGGAACCCAGTCTGCTAAACCTGATGTAAGCGGGAACTCTGATGTAAAGAGAAAGCAGTGGACTCTGAAATTATTATTATTACAGGTACTTATATAGCACTGTCAATTTACACAGCACTTTGCATATACAATGTACATTCACATCAGTCCCTACCCTCAAGGGGCTAGATTCAGACAGGTTAGCGGATCTTTAGATCCGCGTAACCTATCTGATTTACGATCCGCCGATCCGCCGGCGCAAGTTTTTGAGGCAAGTGCTGTATTCAGAAAGCTGCGGCGGCATATCGTAATGCACATGCGCCGTCCGCTAAATTTCCCAGCGTGCATTGCTCCAAATGACGTCGCTAGGACGTCATTGGTTTCAACGTGAACGTAAATTACAGCCATCCGTATTCGCGACCAACTTACACAAACGACGTAAAAAATTCAAAATTCGACCCGGGAACGACGGCCATACTTAACATAGGATACGCTGCATATAGCAGGGGTAACTATACGCCGGAAAAAGCCGAACGCAAACGACGTAAAAAAAAAAGCGCCGGGCGGTCGTTCGTTTCTGAATCGGCGTAACTCCTCATTTGCATATTCGCATAGATACGACGGACAGAACTCAGAGATACGACGGCGTATCAGGAGATACGCCGTTGTATCTCTATCTGAATCTGGCCCAAGGAGTTTACAATCTAAGGTCCTTAACTCATATTTATATACTAGGGCCAATTTTATATAGAAGCCAATTAACCTACCAGCATGTCTTTGGAGTGTGGGAAGAAACCGGATTTCCCAGAGGAATCCCACACAGGCACAGGGAGAACATGCAAACTCCAGGCAGGTAGTGCCATGGTTGGAATTGGAACCAACTACCCTTCTTACTGCTAGGTGAAAGTTCTACGCACTACACCATTGTGCTGCTCTGGTTACGAAATCCCCCTCTACCACAAAAATCCCCCTTAGATCATGACCTACAGCGTTCCCCTTTACATAAGAGTTCCCTTTCACTGTAAGCCGTCCTGCAGACTCTGATGTAAGGGGGAACTCTGTGCTGGCTGTGTTATAGTAACCTAACCTTCATGTCAATGAAGAAATGTTTTTTTTTTTACTTTTGTTTAACTTAAACACATTTCTAATAGCACTAGCTATATGTTAATAGCGTAAATACTGATATTTGCACTGTTTGGCACTAAAAATTAAATTTTAGGTACTTTTTTTGCAGTGGCAGTAAAAAATGTGGTACTGTCAGTAAGTAAAATTTCGTTAAGTGTCGTTTGTAAATTTTGGCATCCTGACAGTAAATTTTGCTTGGGGGGATTGGCAACACTGCCATGAGGTTCAGGTTTTGAGTATTACTAAAGGAATGCGCAGCACAATTCCTTATTTACTATAATGTCTAGTGCGCCCAGGAGGGGGCGCATGGTGCGCCTCTATGGACCTGGCGCACGGCATTTAGAAATGTAAAATGAAGGTGTTTGTGAGAGAGTTTATTAGGGGGGGGTGTGGGGTGATGTGGGGAAATGTAGTGACATGTGTTTGTTTAAGTTTTACGGGCCGAATTGAAAGTGAAAGTAATTTTTGTGAAAACGAGCGGCTACGTCGGCAAGTACGTTTAAACCTCCGGGAGGTTTATTTGTGTACTGCACATGCATGAGCGGCAAATTCTGCCACGTATGCACGCCGCTTCACTACGCCGGCAAAATATTGGTAAATATCAAGCGGCGTAGCTGCCTTTGCGTGGCTTGAAGCGGCACACGTGAATGCCCGAATTGTTTTCAGCTTAGGCTGACCATGAAGGGGAACTCCGCGACAAATAAAAAAAAATGGCGTGGGTTCCCCTCCAGGAGCACATCAGGCCCTTAGGTTTGGTCTGAATCGTAAGGGGGAAAACCGACGCCGAATATACGGCATGTGGGTTCCCCCAAGATTCATACCAAACCCTTATCCGAGCACGCCGCCTGGCCGGACAGGAATGGGGGTGGGGATGAGCGATCGCCCCACCCCTCCTGAGCTGTACCAGGCCGCATGCCCTCAACATGGGGGAGTGTGTGATTTGGGGCAGGGGGGCATTGCGCCCCCACCCCAAAGCACTCTTGTCCCCATGTCGATAGGGACAAGGGCCTCTTCCCGACAGACAACCCTGGCCATTGGTTGTCGGGGTCTGCGGACAGGGACTTATCGATATCTAGGAGCCCCCTTTAATAAGGTGGCCCCCAGATGCCAGCCCCCACCCTATGTGAATGAGTATGGGGTACATCGTACCCCTACCCATTCACCTGGGGGGAAAATGTTAAGTTAAATAAAACACACTACACAGGTTTTTGAAGTAATTTATTAGTCAGCTGGGGGGTCTTCTGCCAGACCCACCCTTTCTTCTTTAAGCTCTTTTACAAGGGGGGGTGGGCCCGGTCTTCTCTGCCGTTTTCTGCCGGGGGGGAGCCGGTCTTCTCTCTTCCCTCTTCTGCCGGGCTCCAGCGCGGGGCCCAGTCTTCTCCTTCGCTGTCCTCTCTGTTCCCTCTTCTGCCGGGCTCCACCACGGGGCCCGGTCTTCTCCTCCGCTGTTTTCTCTGTTCCCTCTTCTGCCAGGCTCCACCGTGGGGGCCGGTCTTCTCTTCTAGCGATGTTGACACAACGAGCTCTCCCGCTGTAATGCCGTGTGAGCGTTGTGCAAATACTTATATAGGCATGGGGCATGGTCACCGGGTGATGCCACCCGGCGACCCCACCCTTTGTTACATCACATTCCCATCATGCCCCGGGAATCTAATGTAACAAGGGGTGGGGTCGCCGGGTGGTATTACCCGGTGACCACGCCCCATGCCTATATAAGTCGTTGCGCAACGCTCACACGGCATTACAGCGGGAGAGTTCATCGTGTTAACATCGCTAGAAGAGTAGACCGGGCCCCACGCTGGAGCCCGGCAGAAGAGGAAACAGAAGACAGCGGAGAAGACCGGCTCCCCCCGGCAGAAACCGACGGAGAAGACCGGGCGCACCCCCCCCAATGTAAAAGAGCTTAAAGGGGGAGGGTGCCCCGGCAGAAGGCGGCGGAGAAAACAGGCTCCACCCCGGCAGAAAACGACGGAGAAGACCGGCCGCACCCCCCCCCCAATGTAAAAGAGCTTAAAGGGGGAGGGTGCCCTGGCAAAAGGCGGTGGAGAAAACCGGCTCCCCCCGCCAGAAAACTACGGAGAAGACCGGGCGCACCCCCCATGTAAAAGAGCTTAAAGGGAGAGGGGGCCCCACCGCTACCCCCCAGCTGTGTAGTGTGTTTTTTTAACTTAACATTTTCCCCCCAGGTGAATGGGTAGGGGTACGATGTACCCCATACTCATTCACATTGGGTGGGGGGCCGGTATCTGGGGGCCACCTTATTAAAGGGGGCTCCCAGATTCCGATAAGCCCCCTGCCCGCAGACCCCTACAACCAACGGCCAGGGTTGTCGGGAAGAGGCCCTTGTCCTCATCAACATTGGGACAAGGTGCTTTGGAGTGGGGGGCGCAGTACCAAAAATATATAGAAGAATACGTATCGGCCTAAACTGAGGACAATTTTTTTTTATATATATTTTTGGGGATATTTATTATCACAAAAAGTAAAAAATATATTTTTTTTTTCTAAATTGTCGCTCTATTTTTGTTTATAGTGCAAAAAATAAAAACCGCAGAGGTGATCAAATACCACCAAAAGAAAGCCCTATTTGTGGGAAAAAAGGATGCCAATTTTGTTTGGGAGCCACGTCGCACGACCACGCAATTGTCAGTTAAAGCGACGCAGTGCCGAATCGCAAAAAGTGGCCCGGTCATTGACCAGCAATATGGTCCGGGGTGAAGTGGTTAAAAAATAACAAAACAGGAAAGTTAGACCAATTTTTTGGTGATAATGTGAAAGATGATGTTACACCGAGTAAATAAATACCTAACTTGTCACGCTTTAATATTGCACACACTCATGGAATGGCGCCAAACTTTGGGACTTAAAAATCTCCAAAGGCAACGCTTTTTTTTTTTTTACAGGTTACCAGTTTAGAGTTACAGAGGAGGTCTAGTGCGAAAATTATTGCTCTCGCTCTAACCCACGCGTCAATACCTCACATGTGTGGTTTGAACTGTTTTTTTACATATGTTGGCGGGACTTACATGCGTGTTCGCTTCTGATTGCGAGCTACTAGGGACAGGGGCGTTTTAATTTTTTTTTCTTTTTTTTTTACGTAATATTATTTCTTTTTGCACTTTTTTTTTCTTTTTTTTAATCACTTTTATTCCTATTACAAGGAACCCAAACATCCCTTGTAATAGGAATAGTGTGTGACAGGTCCTCTTTATGGAGAGAGGCAGGGTCAATAACACCCCACATCTGTCCCCCAGGCTGGAAAGCATGAGATCGTGAACAAAAAAACCCACTGATCTCATGCTTTCAGCCAAGATTGCAGCTTTGTTTATGTTTTTAAATCTCTATGCTCCTCATTCGGCGGCGGACGATTCGTTCTCCGGGCCTCCGATGGCACGGGAGAGCCTGGAGAAGCGCCGTATGGCGGTGGGAGGGGGGATGTCCCCTCCCGCCGCCTGTAAGAAAGATCAAGTGGCGGAACTGCAGCTATGATCGGTCTTATGGTGCGAACAATTGCCGCCTGTAAAAAGGATATCTAAACGATGCCTGTAGCTGCACCCATCATTCAGATATCCCCCACTGAAGTCCAGGACGCCAAATGACATCCTACGGTATGGAAGTGGTTAAAATTTGCCTTGGAGTCAGGGCCGATGCTACCACTAGGCAGCTGCCTAGGGCGCACTGGAGAGAGGTGGTGGCACTACCACCCAGGGTGCCCGGCCACCTGTGATCCTACTCCCTCTCAGCAACTAACTCAACAGGCAGCAGCTCCACTATAGAGTCCCTCCGTACATTGTTAGAGGCGCTGGCACAGCAGCGGTGGAGGAATGAAGGAAGGAAAGAAAACATCCCCTGCGCGCCCCTGATCATCACAGTGCCACTGGCATTGAGTGTGACCTGGCTGTGTACCTGCGGTCACATTGTTACCATCCACCACCAGTCTGCCTCTGATGTACCGCTCCGCCCCAGCTACAGCCAGCCAGCTCTGCCTCTGAGCCTCTGCCTTTCTGCCCAGTGCTGCCTGTGCCCATACGTCGCATGCCCCCCCCCCCCTCCATCATGGAGGCTGCTCTCTCTCCTGTGTTTTTCCTATTGCGGCAGCCAGTGCAAGAATTACAGTACCCTGTCGCCGAGAACCAGAGTGATGAGATGACGCTGAAAGTACAATAACGGAGGCAGGTACTGTATGTCCCTTAGGTGGGACCTGGGCCCCCATACCCATTTTAAGGCCAATTACTAGAAGATAAGCCAGCCAAGTGGGGTCTAGCAAAATGAACAAGTCATTTCCCATAGACTGCAATGGTATTTATGGTATAACTTTTGCCCATGTTAGGCTTTTTGTTTGCCCATCCGGACCAGGGGGTGTTTGTCCCATCTCTAATTTTGTAGCATGCTGGATGATGTGATTCATTTTGAACAGGGCTTTGCCTCTGCATTTCTGGTGATCTGAGCATGCCCAGGGGATTTTTTGATGTTGCTTTTTGTGTGTGAAGCATGCTCATAGAGCGTGTTTTTTGGGTTAGTAATTTAAGGACATCCTTAACAGGTGTACCCACTTTAAAGTTCAGTCTCTACATTGGGTGAACTTGTGTTTTGTGTGTTTCATGGGCTGTGCATGTGTTTTCAATTGCCTCATTAGCACACAAGCATATGCTATATAAGGCTGCATTCACATCTAGACGGACGAAATCGCGGCGTTTTGTCGCCGCAAATCGCGGTAAAAATAGCGGCGTTTTGTACCGCGATTTGCGGCGACAAAACGCGGGTATTGTCCGCCTAGATGTGTCCCAAGATGACCCCCTCTATGGAGATGATTGCCATCTCCTAGCCGAACGCTCGAAGACGCCTGAAAAAAAGGTCCGGGACCTTTTTTCACGCCGCAGGCGACAGGCGTCCGGCGTTCGGCGTGGAGATGTGAACCATCTCCATAGAGGGACATGTATTTCCAGCCCTCTGGCGGCAGAGGCGTAGCGCTACAGGCGTAAAAACGCCTAGATGTGAATGGGGTCTTAAGCTTGCATAGAGCAGTTGTTACCTGCCCTGAAAAGAGGCCAGATTGTGTGTGGGGCCAGCTGGCAAGATTATATTTGTGTGTCCTTATCGAATGTCTTTGCAAAACACATATGTTTTTGATCAAGGGTTTTTTGACTGGTTTATTTATTTATTTTGGGTGGGGGCTATCTTCGCCTGAAATATTTGTGAGGTTGTCAATGTATGTTTTTAGGGTGTTCACTTTGATGTATTGCTGCATTATTTTGCTAAATATTTCTCAAGATGTTGTGACTAAATAACTACTTGCCGACCAGGTCGGCTCCCCTACTCGAGAGCACGTAGCTCTACGTCACCTCGCCCCCCGCTCGTCCCTGATCCCGTCGCACGTGCCCGGTGGGTGCGATCACCGCTGGGAACCCGCGATCGCTCGTTACAGAGCGAGGACCGGGAGCTGTGTGTTTACGGTCCTGTCAGGGGGAGAAATGCCTGACAATGTATGAACAGCGATCAGTCATTTCCCCATGTCAGTCCACCCCCCTACAGTTAGAACACACACAGGGAACATACTTAACCCCTTCCCCGCCCCCTAGTGTTAATCCCTTCCCTGCCAGTGGCATTTTTATAGTAATCCAATACATTTTTATATCACTGATCCTTATAAAAATGCCAATGGTCCCAAAAATGTGCAAAAGTGTCCGAAGTGTCCACCATAATGTTGCAGTACCGAAAAAAAAATCGCTGATCACCGCCATTATTAGTAAAAAAAATATTAATAAAAATGCCATAAAACGACCCCCTATTTTGTAAACGCTATGGGCCAGATTCACATAGAATCGCCCTACGCTGCGGCGGCATAACGTATTACATTTACGTTACCCTGCCGCAAGTTTTCAGCAAAAGTGCTTGATTCACAAAGCACTTACCTGTAAACTTGCGTAGTGTAAATCCGCCCGGCACAAGCCCGCCTAATTCAAATGGGGCGGGGACCATTTAAATTAGGCGCGTTCCCACTGCCGAACGTACTGCGCATGCTCCGTCCCTAAAATTTCCCAACGTGCATTGTGCTAAATGACGTCACAAGGACGTCATTGGTTTCGATGTTATAGTAAATGGCGTCCAGCGCCATTTACGGATGACTTACGCAAACGACGTGAAATTTCAAATTTCGACGCGGGAGCGATGGCCATACTTAAAATTGGCTAGACCACCTAGAGGGCAGCTTTAGTTTTACGCGGCGTATCTCTACGGAAACAACGTAAATTTACAGCGACGGGCAAAGCGGACGTTCGTGAATCGGCGTAACTAGTCATTTGCATATTCTACGCCGACCGCAATGGAATCGCCACCTAGCGGCCGGCCTAGAATTGCAGCCTAAGATCCGACGGTGTAAGTCACTTACACCTGTCGGATCTTGGGGCTATCTATGCGTAACCTGATTCTATGAATCAGGCGCATAGATACGACAATCGTATCTCAGAGATACGACGGCGTATCAGGAGATATGCCGTCGTATCTCTTTTGTGAATCTGGCCCTATAACTTTTGCGCAAACCAATCAATAAACATTTATTGCGACATTTTACGAAAAATATGTAGAAGAATACGTATCGGCCTAAACTGAGGAAAAAAATTTTTTTTATATATTTTTGGGGGATATTTATTATAGCAAAAAGTAAAAAATATTAATGTCGCTCTATTTTTTTTTTATAGCGCAAAAACTAAAAAACGCAGAGGTGATCAAATACCACCAAAAGAAAGCTCTATTTGTGGGAAAAAAAGACGCCAACTTTGTTTGGGAGCCACGTCTTATAGATTACAATACTGTATGTAAAAAATACACACCCCCCTTGTCCCTAGTGGTCTGCCCAGTGCCCTGCATGTACTTTTATATAATAAAAAATGTCATTTCTGCCTAAAAACTGTAGATTGTCCAAAAGTGTCCCTTTATGTCAAAAATGGTTTTAGATCAGCTAGAAAACAGCGATAATAAATTATAATCACTTGCAGAAATGTGCGATAGCGATTTGCGGGGAAATTCGTCATAAAAAAAATAAAATAATGACAGCGACAATTCTGCAACTGCAAATTTCAGTGATTTTGAGTTGATTACATTATTGAATAATTTTTATTATAATTATATTATTATTTGTTATAATTATTTATAATTATTTATTATATTATAATTTATAATTTTGTTTTAAAAAAAAAAATCATACCCGGGATGCCTACAAGACTCTTGCTTGGTCAGATTTAAGTGAGTTATTTCTAAAAATTACAGGCCTACAGTATAAAACGCCAATTTCCTTGCAAAATAATTGTACCGCTTTTGGTACGTAATTCCAGACAGAATCATACCGCCAGGGAGGTTAATAGATGTCTTGGTCTATTTATCCTGTTATATTTCCAAAGCATAAACCATATTTTGTTTACTGTCTCAAATGAACCTATGTTTTTATTTTTTATATTTATTTATTTTTGTTTGATTTTTTTTGTTTATTTTTGCTTTCCTTGTTTTGTTGACCAATAAAATTACTTTCAAATTTTGAAGTTTGATTTTTTGTTACTTTTTCATGCTACAGATTTTGACAGCTGCAGCTGAAATAGGCTGAATGGCCTAACACAACAGGTGTGATTTTTATCTTGAAACTCCTTTCCTGGTGCCTTCATGCATGGATTGTGTGATGCCATGTATAATCACCAGGAAAGGAAAAATACAGAGCGGTAAGTATTATTTTTTTCCTTTTTACTGCAGTGGTTCTCAAGTACCCCCGACAGGACATGTTTTGTGGATTTGTCTTATCAAGAATTGCTGTCCAGATTGTCTTTTAAAGCACATGTGCAAGATGAAGCAGAACCTGCAAACATGGCCTGTTGGGGGGGGGGGGGGGGTTATTAGCGGACAGGCTTGAAGTGCTGATTTACAGCACTGTGCTTAAATCTAGCGCAAGGCAATCCTATTCTAATTGTTGGTGCTTGAGGGAAGCCAAGTGAGTTTTAGAACCCCTGCTTGTGTTTATTGGGTTGGGCTTTGTGTCTCTTTTTTTTAAATTGGCTTCACTTCCTGTCACACAGCTGAACAGCAAGTGAGGTTAAAACCCTACCAATGTCCTTTCTTGGGGACACACAGGTCAATCTAACTAGTGTCCCCATTAAGCAAATTGCACTCCAGCACTGCTGTGTACACCCCAAATGATTAGTTAGTTTTGGGTTTAGTAAAGGCAAAGCCACTCTGCAGTACACGCATAGTCACTGAAAATCTGAGGGAAAGCACTGATGATTTTAACATCCAATCATGTAGAAGCAAAGTTTTTTTTTTGTTCTTTTCTTCCTTGCTTGTCCACTTTTGACACTTTTGACACATTTTTGGGACCATTGTCATTTTCACAGCAAAAAATGCTTTTAAATTGCATTGTTTATTGTGAAAATGACAGTTGCAGCTTGGGAGTTAACCACAGGGGGCGCTGAAGGAGTTATGCTTCACCTAGTGTGTGTTTACAACTGTAGCAGGGTGTGGCTGTAGGTCTGATGTCATCGATCGTGTCTCCCTATAAAAGGGATCACACGATCGATGCAGCCGCCACAGTGAAGCACGGGAAAGCCGTGTTTTACATACGGCTCTCCCCGTTCTTCAGCTCCGGGGAGCGATCGTGAGGGGGCGGCTAGAAACGAATAGCCGCGCCCTCATCCCGGATCGCTCCCTGAGGCTTACCGACCACCGCATGTACCGGGGGGGGGTCCCGATCGGACCCCCGACCCGCGGAAAGGCAGCGACATGCGGGCACGTTGCTCTGCCTGTCCGTGCCATTTTGCAGACGTATATGTACATGCGGCGGTCGTTAAGCTGTTAAAGTAGAACTATAATTAACACTTTTTTTTTCCATTTTGGATAGAGTGAGGGAGGGAGGGTTATAGCCCCTGTCAGTTTATTTTGTACCATCCCTGTCCTATTGCAGAGTTTTGCCTTCACTTCCTGCCCCATAGCCAAACAGGAAGTGAGAGAAAAACGATGCAAATTAAGGGAATCCAGTACCCCCCCCGCTCCCCCCCCAGAACTTGTGTGTCCCCCCCCCCCCTGAAAATTTCTGGGCGGGTCATAAAAAAACAGGGTGTGGCCTTGACAGGAAGGGGTGGGTAATTTTTCTATCAGGAGGTGCAGAAGATTAGTCTGGCCTAGGGCAGCACAAAACCTAAATATACTGCTGCATATTAGGGCTTGTTTAGACAGGATCCGATTTACAGCATTTTTAGATTGTGGGAGGAAACCCATGCAGGCACAGGGAGAACATGAAAACTTCAGGCAGATGGTGTCACGGGCGGGATTCGAACCAGCGACCCTTTTTGCTGCTAGGTGAAAGTGCTATCCACTACACCACTGTGCTGAACGAACATGATTGCGGCTGAAAGCATGAGATTAGTGGGTTTTTTCCGATCTCATGCTTTCCAGCCTGAAGGACAGATGTGGGGTCTTATTGACCCCGCCTCTCTCCATAAAGAGGACCTGTCACACACTATTCCTATTACAAGGGATGTTTACGTTCATTGTAATAGGAAAAAAGTGATAAAAAAGGGAAAAAAAGTGCAAAACTAAAAAAAAAATTGGTAAAAAAAAAAACGCCCCTGTCCCTAGTAGCTCACACTCAGAAGCGAATGCGCATGTAAGTCCCGCCCACATATGTAAACGCCATTCAAACCACACATGTGAGGTATTGACGCGTGCATTAGAGCGAGAGCAATAATTCTAGAACTCCTCTGTATCTCTAAACTGGTAACCTGTAAAACAAATTCAAGCATCGCCTATAGAGATTTTTAAGTCCCGAAGTTTGGCGCCATTCCATGAGTGTGTGCAATATTAAAGCGTGACAAGTTAGGTATCTATTTACTCTGTGTAACATCGTCTTTCACATTATCCCTAAAAATTGGGCTAACTTTACTTCTTTGTTATTTTTTAATTCATGAAACCGTTTTTTTTTTTTGCAAAAAAAAGGCATTTGAAAAATTATTGCGCAAATACCATTGGAAATAAAAAAATGTAATAACCGCCAATTTATTCCCTAAGGGTACAACAAATGGCAGTTGTGGCGCTACAAATTAGTAATACATGGGTGGAAAAAAAGAGTCCGCTGAATAGATGATGAGTCCTTGTTACAAAAAAGATCAAAAAGATTGGAAAATAAATAATAATAAAAAGAAATTAAATAGATAAAACCTGGGAATGGTGGGTGATGAGATGGGTCATGAAGGGAGAGACACTGTTCTGTAATGAGCTGATTGTCCCAAAAACGCTGTCCAAGGGCAAGCCTTCCAAAGCAGGGGAGACCAGAGCAGGGACTCCAAACATGTATACAGAAAGAGAAAAACAGAGGGCGCCTCCAGGTTAAACGTTTAAGAAGCTTTTAATAGTATACAGACAACAGTGTAGACTTACATTTTAAAATCTTAAAATCCAGTAGGAAATTAGCTCGATAGATGTTGAGGGGGAGGTGATGGGACGTCTTGCCGGGCTGGTTGTTGTGCTGATCGTGCTCTCGGGTAACACTCCTATGCTTGTCTGTCCTCTTGTTTTTCTCTTTTTATTCCCTAAGGGTGTCTGTTAAAAAAATATATATAATGTTTGGGGGTCCTGAGTAATTTTCCAGGAACAAAATATAATTTTTACATGAAGGAGAGAAGTGCCAGAATAGCCGCGGTATGGAAGTGGTTAAAGTGAAACAATAAAAGTGAAATATTCCTTTAAATTTCATACAGGGGGGGTATAGTATGCCTGTGAAGTAGTGCATGTTTCCCGTGCTTAGAACTGTCCCTGTACAAGATGTCATTTCTGAAGGGGAAAAAAAAGTAATTTAAAAGTACTCATGGCTATAAAGAATACAGTCATTGCACATAAAAAAAAAAGCGTGGGGTCCCCCCAAATTCAATTACCAGGCCCTTCAGGTCTGGCATGGATATTAAGGGGAACCCCGCCGTCAAATAAAAAAAATGACATGGGGTTCCCCCCAAATATCAATACCAGGCCCTTCAGGTCTGGTATGGATTTTAAGGGGAACTCCCCCCAAATTTTTAAAAAATGACGCGGAGTTCCCCCAAAAATCCACACCAGACCCCTTACCCGAGCATGCAACCTGGCCGGCCGCATAAAAGAGCACCCCCCCTCTCCTGAACCATACCAGGCCACATGCCCTCTACATGGGGAAGGTGAATTGGGGTCCCCCCAAAGCACCTTGTCCCCATGTTGATGCGGACAAGGGCCTCATCCCCACAACCCTGGCTGGTGGTTGTGGGGGTCTGCAGGCAGGGGGCTTATCAGAATCTGGAAGACCCCTTTAACAAAGGGGACCCCCAGATCCCGCCCCCCCCCTGTGTGAAATGGTAATGAGGTACATTGTACCTCTACCATTTCACAAAAAAATGTCAAAAATGTAAAAAAAGACAATAGCCGGTTTTTGACAATTCCTTTATTAGTGTCTTCTTTCCCCGCTTCTTCTTCTTAAATCTTCTTCTTCCTCTGCTTCTTTCTTGGGTCTTCTCGTCCATATCTTCCACCGGCTTCTTTCTCCATCTTCTTCTCCTTCCTTCGGTCTTCTTGTCCGCATCTTGCACGGCTTCTTCTTCCCCGGACAATCCGCTTCCAATTGAAGTTCCCGCCGCGTGACTCTCCCGTTCTTCAGACAGTACTTTTATCACTGAGGACGCGGTGTCATCCGGTGACCCCCCCCTCTCTGATGCCACGGGGAAAGCCATAAGAAAGTCCCTGTGTGGTACATGTGTGTCAGAGGGGGTGGGGTCACAGGAGCATCACACGGTGGGAACTTCAATTGGAAGCGGTTGCAATTTAAGTTCCCGCTGTGTGACGCTCCTGTGACCCCGCCCCCCTCTGACGCACATGTACCACCCGGGGACTTTCTTATGACTTTCCCCGTGGCGTCAGAGGGGGGGCGAGGTCACAGGAGCGTCACACAGCGGGAACTTCAATTGGAAGTGGATCGTCCGGGGAAGAAGAAGCCGTGCAAGATGCGGACGAGAAGACCGAAAGAAAGGGAAAGAAGAAGATGGAGGAAGAAGCCGGTGCAAGATGAGGATGAGTAGACCCAAGAAAGAAGCAGAGGAAGAAGAAGAAGATGGAGGAAGAAACCAGAATGAAAGCAGAAAAGAAGAAGATGGAAGAAGAAGAAGCGTGGAAAGAAGACATTAATAAAGGAATTGTCAAAAACAGGCAATTGTCTTTTTTTACATTTTTGACACGTTTTTTTTTTGTGAAATGGTAGAGGTACAATGTACCCCATTACCATTTCACACAGGGGGGGCGGGATCTGGGGGTCCCCTTTGTTTAAGGGGTCTTCCAGATTCCGATAAGCCCCCCGCCCGCAGACCCCCACAACCACCGGCCAGGGTTGTGGGGATGAGGCCCTTGTCTCCATCAACATGGGGACAAGGTGCTTTGGGGGGGACCCCAAAGCACCCTCCCCATGTTGAGGGCATGTGGTCTGGTACGGTTCAGGAGAGGGGGGCGCTCTCTCGTCCCCCCCTCTTTTCTGCGGCCAGCTAGGTTACGTGCTCGCATAAGGGGTCTGGTGTGGATTTTTGGGGGAACTCCACGCCATTTGTTTTTTTTTATTTGGGGTGGAGTTCCCCTTAAAATCCATACCAGACCTGAAGGGCCTGGTATTGATATTTGGGGGGAACCCCCACGTAATTTTTTTTTTTTTTTTTTACTGCAGGGTTCCCCTTAATATCCATACCAGACCTGAAGGGCCTGGTAATGGAATTTGGGTGGACCCCACGCTTTTTTTTTTTTTTTATTTATGAATGAATTTGCTATGAATTGCCGGGAGCCGACAATTCATTATAGCTGCGAGTGATTTTTTAAATGACTTCTTATCCTTCAGAATGTCATTTTGAGCAGGGACAGTTCTAAGTATGGGAAACATGTGCTATTTCACATACTTACTTTACATCCCCCAGGTACGAAATTTAAAGGAATATTTCAATTTTATTGTTGCACTTTAAGCATTATTAAATTCACTGCTCCCGAAAAAATGGCTTTTTAAAAAAAAATAAAAAAAACATTGATACATGTCCCCTGGGGCAGGACTCAGGTCCCCAAACACTTTTTAGGACAAACACTTGCATATTAACCTTTAAAATTAACACTTTTGATTTCTCCCATAGACTTCTAAAGGGAGTTCGGCGGCGGCTCTACATATTAATTGCATTGCGCCCTGTGCTGCGCTGGTTCATGCGCCTAATTAAGGATTCATCCGGCGTGCCAATTAAGCCATGAACCGGCGCAGCGCATTGTTTTTAGTAAATCAGCCCCACTGTGTAGTAATGACCCACCATTGTAACTATCATGAAGCCAGTCCACAATAAGGTGCAGAAAACGCTGGGACCAGTGAATGTAGACAGCAATTGGCTAAAAAGGGCTAGAGAAAATCAGCAGCCCTTAGATACAAAAATAATGATGAAAAAGGTGGCAAAACATGGCACCTGTTTATGATATATAGAGCTTTAGCAAACTAAACACTATCCCGCTTGGGTTTAGATATACTTTAACTATGTTACTGTGTGTATGTGTGTATCAAACTGTCTGCTTGCAACCTGGAGTGAGCAATATTAAACCTTTCAGTTTTAGAGTTTGTTAGCTTATAGTGCAGTGAGGTTTATGGCAGGAATGGAGTTTGAGTGCAATATACTGTAGTGTATTCAATTAATTTGAGAAACATGTATTTACCCAATATTTTTGACGTTTGAAGTATAAGCAATATACTGTATATATATATATATATATATATATATATATATATATATATATATATATATATATATATATATATATATCTTAATCATTCTATGATCTCTCTTTACTCTCCAGTGAGCAGAAAGCCCTCTGCTTCTCTGAGGGGCAGACATCTGACTGTTACACTTCTTTTAACTCAAGGAACAGTGAAGAGACAGTATCCTGCACACTGGACAGATGTAAAAGGGATAGAGAAAGGTTCCAGCATGCTGTCTATAAAGGCAGAACAAAGCAAAGCAAGATCAGAGAGAGCAAAGGGAACGTTGTGACACTAAGACAATTAATTACTCCTGGATGTGACGATGAGAGCTGCACTGTATGTTGGAAGAAACAGCAAGGGGTACTTGGATAAAGAGCAGAGAAAAGAAGAATAGCTTATCATCTTACTGAACTGCTCAGCAGGTTTGCCATTTGAAGAACAGCCCTCTGTAAAAAGAACTAAAACTAGTAATGTGCTTAATAGGTTAAAATAATGGGTAAAGCATTTTATAGGAAGTAATTTAAAATCATCATTATGAGCACAATGCACAAACTTCAGACCTCTACGTTAGCAGCATTTTAAAATTATTTATAGGAACACTGTTTCTGTGGGGCACATACACTGTAGCTGACAGCATGATTTCTGAAATGCAAATGTAATCTGAAAATGCAATAATCACCCTGGCAATCTGGAAAATATGGCAAATGCAACAGAAGCTGGTGTTTCAGAGTTTATATAGAAACATAGAAAAGTGACAACAGAAAAGTAGTCCATTGAGTCTACCCCTTTTGTTAAACCTGGAAGAGCTATAATATTCATTAACCGCACGGGGGAGAAGTTTAACATATGCATAGGTATACAGAAACAAGAAATGTTTTTTTTTTTTAAAGGTATGGTTTTATTGTTTACATACAAACAAATAAAAACAGAAATGCATTTGTAGCATTAAAAGGGCAAACAGTGCTCATTCAGCAATGAGGTACAGTTACATGATATCCAGTCAGTGAGTACAGATTGTTTGAGGAGTTTCATTGTTACCTTCTAAAATCCAGTATAATAACTAGAAGTCAACTAACATTTTCACAGAACTCAAGGAGCAGGTGGTATAGTGCAATCTGAACTAACCCATGGATTCCAAATCTTTTTAAACTTTTTTGGGCATCCTCTGGCCTCGTACGTCAGTTTGTATAAGGATATAGCTTGATTGACTATAGTGAGCCAGAAGGCTATAGTAGGTGAAAATTGGGATTTCCAATGAATAGTTATTGTTTTCTTTGCATAAAACAGTATAATTCTTAGAAAGGTTTATACATTCTTAGATATATCGTCATCGTCTATATATCCTAGCAGGCATATCAGGGAATTACAAATGTTAGACAGCTGAGAGAGGGAGCTGATAAGGGCCATGACCCTTGACCAGAATTTCCTAATCTGCAGGCATTCCCACATTAAGTGGAAAAATGTACCATCAGCCTTGCCACATCGGGAACATGTTGGGGAGGGTAGACTCTTTAGTCTATGGAGTAAATAGGGGGTAAAGTAGGACCTGTATAATAATCCCGGGAAGAGATAACAGATGATACCTGGAGAGGAAGCACTTCCTGCCAAATATCCTCCGTATCGTATGTGGATACAAGTTTAGTGTGAGGCCGCGTACACACGTCCGAGAAACTCGACGGGCGAATCACATCGTTTTCCCCATAGAGTTCCTTGTTCGGCTGTCAAAAAATAACATGCTCTCTTTTTGGCTCGACGAGTTTCCCGACGGGTTTCTCGGCGAAAAGTGTACACACGACCGGTTTTCTCGGCAGAATACGTCTCCAATCGAGTTTCTTGCTGGATTCTGCTGAGAAAACAATGTGTGTACGCGGCCTCAGACAGGTCAGTCAATAAGCGTTCGAGTGGGGAGGGTTGGATATCTATGATTCGAAGGCCAAACTGTGTCATGGTGGTATGGCGTATCTGCAGATATCGGAAATAGGCCGTCGGAGGAAGGCCATACTTCCTGCAAAATTTGGCTAAGGATCAAAAAACGTTCACTATAAATAGATGAGAAATGAATCTAACCCCCTGCTTGAACCAGAACCCACCGCCTGTTCTGCAGAAGAATTCTGGAAGACCTGGGTTACCCTATAAGGGGGCATTAGGGGAATACGTAATATGCGTACTGGACAGCAGTAGCTTTGAAATTTTCAATATCCATAGGGTCATAGAGAGAATATTCGTACCCTCCCTTCCCCTAGTGGAGAGATGATGTATTCCATTTTGGAGAGATTCATAGGAAATGAGGATGGCTGTCTCCAATGCTGTTGCTGCATTGTTCTCCTCTGGGTAGAACCACCAATGTGCATGGGCCAGCTGTGAGACCACATAATAAGTTTGAAGGCAAGGGAGCCCCAATCCCCCCTCCAAACTAGGTAGCTGCAATTTGTCTTTTGCTATTCTAGCTACCCCCCCCCAAATAAATTTAATAAGAATCTTGTCAATTTTCTTAAATTTGTTTTTGGGGGTGTATATTGGGGTGTTACTAATATATAGAAAGCGTGGTAAAAAGATAATTTTCTAAATATTTATTCTACCCAACAGCATCAAGGGAAGATTGGCCCAGGTCTTAAAGTGGGGTTCCAACCACAATTAGCATTTTTTAAATGTATGTCCTTTCATCATGCGTTTTTATAATATAAATCCGGTCACTTACTATTTTACAATCCGCCGCCACTCCGCATAGTTATTCAAAAAATATAGTTTATAAAACTATGTCCACACCGTTGTCATAAATTTACAGTGTGTAGAGGATATATATACATCCCAGGAGTTGTACATATATTTATACACTTTATAGTTTAGCTAGATCAGCTATTTCTATTTGTCAGGCAGTAGATTGTGCTAGCTGCAGTGTTCTAACGTGTTGTAGTGCCCGTGTGCTGTTTAGTTTGCACCTAAACGTCATTGGTGTTACTGCACTTGTGCTGTTTAGTTTGCACCTAAACGTACTTGGTGTTATTGCACTTGTGCTGTTTAATTTGCACCTAAACGTACTTGGTGTTACTGCACTTGTGCTGTTTAGTTTGCACCTAAACGTACTTGGTGTTACTGCACTTGTGCTGTTTAGTTTGCACCTAAACGTACTTGGTGTTACTGCACTTGTGCTGTTTAGTTTGCACCTAAACGTAATTGGTGTTACTGCACTTGTGCTGTTTAGTTTGCACCTAAACGTACTTGGTGTTACTGCACTTGTGCTGTTTAGTTTGCAACTAAACGTACTTGGTGTTACTGCACTTGTGCTGTTTAGTTTGCACCTAAACGTACTTGGTGTTTACTGCACTTGTGCTTTTTTTTTTGCACTTAAACCTACTTAGTGTATACTGCAAGTGTGCTCTGTAGTTTGCACCTAAACCTACTTGGTGTGTACTGCAAGTGTGCTTATCAGTTTGCACATAAAGCTACTTGGTGTGTACTGCATGTGTCCTCTGAAGTTTGCACCTAAAGCTACGAGGTGTGTGTACTGATTTTGTCCTCTTCTTCAGGCCATTATAATGTCTGGAAGGACAAAAAAGAGAGGCAGAGAGTCACGAGGACAAGCAGGCTCTGCATCTAGAGGCAACAGTGCTGGTGGTGGACACGGTGCATCCTCTTCAGCACGTGGCCGTTGGACACGCTCGTCCTTCTTTTCGGGAGCTGGCCGTGTTGAGCCTCAACATACAGACAAATTAGTAGAGTGGATGACCAAGCCATCCTCATTCTCCTCATCCTCTCTCACCCAGGCTGAGATTACTTTGTCTGGCAAAGCAGCTGACAAGGCGTCCTCTTCCCTCTGCATAATGGCATCACTTACTCCTTCCCTAGTCCCACCATGTCCTCCTGAGGAGTCCCCCGAACTGTTTCAACACAGTGTTGGGTACATGCTGCATGAAGATGCGCAGCGTTTTGAAGGCTCCGATGATGGAACACAGATAGAGGAAGGCAGTAATGTGAGCCCAGAGAGAGGGGGTGCCCGAGAGGGACAGCAATCTGGCAGTCATTTTCCCCCAGCTGCAGCATACTGCCAGGTTTTCGACAGTGATGAGGAGGGAGGGGAGGATGAGGTCACTGACTCTACGTGGGTGCCTGATAGGAGAGAGGAGGCACAGGCACATCTCCAAAGAGGCAGGATGCCCTCCAGGGGACAGCTTAAGGGCAGCACACCAACTGCATTACTTCGCAGAGCTACGCCTGTGCAGGGCGCTGCTGTGTCTCAGCGTTACGGCAAAAGTTCTTTGGTGTGGGCCTTTTTTGAGACATGTGCATCAGATCGCACCGTTGCTATTTGCAACATATGTCTCAAGCGTATCTCGCGTGGCCAAAACATCACCCGCTTGGGCACCACATGCTTGATCAGACATATGTCGACCTGCCATGCAGTTCGTTGGCAAGCATACCAGAACGACCCACACCAAAGAACAAAGCAGACCTCCCCTTGCCCCTCATCAGCTGGGATCTCCAACCCCACTATACCCTCAGTCCTCTCTGAAGCCTGCACTGATAGGACTGAAGGTGTAGAATTAGGTGTGTCACAACCTAGTAGTACATGCAGGCAATCTACTAGCGGTACACCGATGGCAGATTGTACCTGGCAAATTTCCCTGCCGCAGCTGCTGCAGCGCAGAAAGAAGTACTCTCCCAGCCATCCACATGCCCAGCGGTTGAATGCGAGCTTAGCAAAATTGCTAGCACTTCAACTGCTGCCTTTTCAGTTGGTAGATTCTGCCCCCTTCCATGAGTTTGTGGAATGTGCGGTACCTCAGTGGCAAGTTCCCAAACGCCACTTTTTCTCACGGAAGGCGATTCCAGCTCTTTACCGGCATGTGGAAGGCAATGTCCATGCCTCGCTGGACAGGGCAGTCAGTGGTAAGGTGCATATTACTGCTGACTCATGGTCCAGCAGGCATTGACAGGGACGTTACCTCTATTTCACGGTGCATTGGGTGACTCTGCTGGCAGCTGGGAAGGACGCAGGGCAAGGTACAGTAGTGATGGAGGTTGTTCCGCCACCACGCCTCCAAAACACTACTACTGGTTGTGACACACCTCTCTCCTCCACCCCCTCCTCTTCTTCTTCCTCTGTGGCCTCTTCCTGTGCTGATGTGTCCTCGGAACCAGACGTGCTCCGTAGGCGTACGAGGGGCTATGCAGGAATGCAGGCAAAGAGATGCCATGCGGTGCTAGAGCTGGTGTGCTTGGGAGACAGGAGCCACACTGGGGCAGAGGTTCTGTCAGCTCTGCAGGGGCAGGCTCAGAGGTGGTTGACCCCACACCAGCTTAAGCCAGGAATGGTGGTTAGCGACAATGGCACCAACCTCCTCTCTGCCCTGCGACAGGGACAACTGACCCATGTGCCCTGTTTTGCTCATGTTCTGAATTTGGTGGTGCAGCGGTTCTTGGGCAGGTACCCAGGCTTACAGGATGTCCTGAAGCAGGCCAGGAAAGGCTGTGTGCATTTCCGAAGGTCATATAATGCCACTGCTCGGCTGACAGACCTCCAAAGGGAATACAACCTGCCCAAGAACCGCCTAATCTGTGACATGCCCACCAGATGGAACTTTACATTGGCCATGCTGCAGCGGCTGCACACGCAGCAGAGGGCCATCAATGAGTACCTGTGCCAATATGGCAGCAGAACTGGGTCAGGGGAGCTTGGGTTTTTTCCCCACCCCAGTGAGCCTTGATCAGGGATGCATGCACTGTCCTGTCACCATTTGAGGAGGCCACGAGGATGGTGAGCCGTGACAGTGCATGCATCAGTGAGACTGTCCCTCTTATTCACATGTTGGTGCACACGCTACGTGGAATAATGGACAGGGCCCTTGAGGCAGAACAGAGGGAGGAAGAGGAGGACTTCCTTACCTCTCAAGGCCCCCTTTATCCAGACAGTGGTCCTGCTTGCCCGCCTAGCACACAGGAAGAGGACGAGGAGGAGGAGGATTGTATCAGCAGCATGGAGGTGGAGCCTAGCACTTAGCATCAGCAGCAGCAGTCTTCAAGGGATCAATTGCAGTCCCAAGGAACCCATGGACTTTTACGTGGCTGGGATGAGGTGGCTGCGGATTCTGTCGTCCTCAGTGACCCAGAGGACTGTGCCCCAAATGCGTCAGCAAACCTACGCTGCATGGCCTCCCTGATCCTGCAAAGCCTGCGTAAGGATCCTCGTATTCGTGGTATCAAGGAGAGAGATCATTACTGGCTGGCAACTCTCCTTGATCCACGTTACAAGAGTAAGGTTGCGAATCTTATCTTGCCATCGCAGAGGGAGCAGAAGATGAAACATTTTCGGGAGGCCTTGCAGAAAAGTCTGTGCAACGCGTTCCCAGAACCTGGGGGTTTGCCAAATCCTGGTCCTGGACAACGTGTTGCTGAGGCTTCGGTGAGTCACAGAAGAAGCGGTGGAGAAGGTGGCGATCACAGGGTGCACCTCTCCACCGACTTCGTCGATCAACTGACCTTCATAAAAATTAATTAGGCTTGGATCAATACCAGCTACCAAGCACCTTATGCTGATGTAACTGAATAACTTTTTTGAAATGTCAGATCCCTTGGAGACTGCCTATGCTGATGCTGAGTGACTGTCCTGTTATGCTGACTGAATATCCTTTTCCTCCTCAATGATCTTGGTGATAGCTAGTAAGAACATTGTTGGTTCTGGGCACCGCCAGCAGTGCCTAAGGCCCAATTTTTTTGCCCTTGTTTAACAGGGGCGTATAATAACAATTTTTGATGCAATTCTTTGCATGTGGCTCTTTGCTGCGCTCCAATTACAGTATCTGTGAGGGGTTGCAGTGTTGTTGCACTGTCAGCAGTGCCTAAGGCCCAATTTTTCTGCCCCTGTTTATCAGGGGCGTATAATAACAATTTTAGATGCAATTCTTTGCATGAGGAGCTTTGCTGCACTCCAAATACAGTATCTGTGAAGGGTTGCAGTGTTGTGGCACCGCCAGCAGTGCCTAAGGCCCAATTTTTCTGCCCCTGTTTAACAGGGGCGTGCAATTACAAGTTTTGATGCAATGCTTTGCAGCGGGCTCATTCCTGCACTCCAACTAGAGTATTTGTGAGGGGTTGCAGTGTTGTGGTACCGCCAGCACTGCCTAAGGCCCAATTTTTCTGCCCCTGTTTAACAGGGGAGTGTAATTACAATTTTTGATGCAATGCTATGCAGCGGGCTCATTCCTGCACTCCAACTAGAGTATCTGTGAGGGGTTGCAGTGTTGTGGCACCAGCACCAGTGCCCAAGTCCCAATTTTTCTGCCCCTGTTCAACAGGGGCATGTAATTACAATTCTTGATCTAATATTTCACAGCAGGGCGTTCCAGCGCCCACCAAGACTAACTGTGAGGGCTTACAGTGTTGTGGCAACACCAACACCTAGAGCCCAAATTTATGCAGAGTATATATGGCAGGCCCCTACTTTCAAACATCCAACTTACAAACGACCCCTACTTGCAAACGGAAGGAGACAACAGGAAGTGAGAGGAAATATACCCCTAGGAAGGGAAATTCTCTTCTGTAAAAGGTGTCTCCTGTCCACTGATTCTTTATCACATATCCTTGTTTCACAAAAAAAAACATTTTTTCAAAAATTAATTTGTCATTGGGACAGAAAGTGAGGTGCAATCTTCTGAACAGATGCACACAGACAGCAAAACAAATGTTACAGGGGTGATAACCCTTCTCTGTGTTTTCAGAAAAGCTTAAAAAAAGATTTTATGGCTGAAGCTACACTTTAAAGAAGTTCCAGTCGAAAATTACCAAACAGATTCTACTTAACAACAAACCTACAGTCCCTGTCTTGTTTGCACCGCCTGTATACTGCTGTTCAAAGTATATATGGCCAAAGGGGCTCGTAATGACCTGGGGGGAGGGGGGCGGGGAAACCCATGCTATTTTTCTCAGTGATTTTCATCCATATTCCAGGGACCAAACATTATATTAAAGCCGCAAGCAGTCTTAAATTACTTTTTTCTTATAGTAATCTCATTTTGTGCAAGGGCAGTTCTAAACACGTGCCTCCTCACAGGCATACTATAGACACCCAGCAGGTACGATGTTTAAAGGAATTTTTTTTTTCACTTTAAGCATCAATAAAATCGCTGCTCCAGAAAAAACTACAGTTTTTAAAACTTTTTTTCCATTGATACATGTTCCCTGGTACAAGACCCGGGTTCTCAAAGACGTTTTCCGACAATAACTTGCATATTAGGCTTTAAAATGAGCACTTTTGAATTCGAACGTTCGAGTTCCATAGACGTCAATGGGGTTTTAAATGTTCGCGCGAACGTTCGGTTCGTTCGAAGGTTCTGGTGCGAACCGAACGCGGGGGTGTTCGACTCATCCCTAGTCTGCACGTCTGCACTGTGGTATCCTGTGTGGATTTAGGGATTCTTTGTTTTGTTCTGTTTGGAGCACCTCTGCACCTTGGAATTTAGTGCTGATTGAAACACTTTAACGAGATTTATTTTGAACACTTGATCTAAAATCTTTTACACTTAGCTGTGGAGTGATAAGTGTGTACAGAGACTCACATTTTATTTATTTATTTTTCTTCATCTAATTAATATGCATGGTTTTGACACTTGCATTTATTTATTCACTTTCTATTATTTATTTTGTCAGTGGATTATGGTTGGCATTTGCGTTTTCACATCATATTCTTATTAAGTGTATTGTTTATCACTATAATTAATACTCTCAAGTGACATATTTATTTCATTTTTGTATTTGATTGGTGGTATCATTTTACTACTATCATTCACGTTTTCATTAACAACCACTCAGCTCACCCCCACCTCCCTCATCCTTCCGTTGATGGTTGGTGGGCAATTTTTTGATTAGGAGTGATACATCTTTACTGGCCCATAGGGATTGTCAGATTTAGTTTGGATTTTTATCTATACTTACGGTTCATTTTTTAATATACATTTTAATAGTTTTTATAAGCAAGCACCATTACCCTCCCCTTTATCAATATCTTACCAGTGTGTGAGCACTATTTTGTTGTGGCTGCTGCTTAGTTTTTAGTTATTATATTAATTAAATTTAGGTCATATTGTTCTAGTTAGTGTGGTTTTGCGCATTAGTTCCCCCCATTATTCATAAGTAGGACATGTGCTGCTGTTACTTTCCATAAGCGGGAAGTTGTGGATCTGATCAACTCAAATAGATATAAAAAGATTAAGTTGGACCAGATAATAGGAAGGCTAGACCTTTGATCTCTAGGAGACAAATGTGGACCGACTTACTTAAGGTGGGGGTCCCTATAGAGGAAATAGATGATATTCCTACACCAGCTTTGCTTAAAGTGGAGGTTCACCCAAAACCTCCGCTTTTCGGAACCCTCCCCCCTCCGGTGTCACATTTTACACCTTTCAGGGGGGAGGGGATGCAAATACCTGTATAAAACAGGTATTTGCACCACTTCCGGGTATTGACTCCTGTGGGAGTCTGGCCCCTCTGCGTCACCCCCCCTGTTGTGTTCTGGGAAACACTCGGCTCCCAGAACACAACGGGAGCCAGTGGAACTTCACAGCGCAAATCGCGCACGCGCAGTAGGGAACCGGGCAGTGAAGCTGCAGCGCTTCACTTCCCGATGCCCTTACAGAGGATGGTGGTGGGGGAAGCCGAGAGCCGAGCTACTGCTTGGCTTCGGCGGACGGGTAAGTGTTAATTTTTGAAAGTCATCAGCTGCTGTATTTGTAGCTGCTGGCTTTTAAAAAAAATTGCAGGTGAACCCTCGCTTTAACCACCTGTGAACCGCTGCATGTACATTTACGTCGGCAGAATGGCACGGACAGGCACATTGGCGTACCAGTACGTCCCTGCCTAGACGTGGGTCGGGGGTCCGATAGGAACCCCCCCGGTACATGCGGCGGTTCCCGTGGCTGTCCAAGCGATCCGGGATGAGGGGGAGGCTGTTCGTTTTTGTCCACCCCCTCCGGATCGCTCTGAGCCAATCCGCGCGCTCCCCCTGCATGTCACTTCCTCCTCCTGTGTAAATACAGGAAGAGGGAAGTGATGTGATCTCTCCTCTCGGCGGTATTTTCAACCGCCGCTGAGGAGAGATCGCATCACACAGTGAGTCTGCACAACACTACACTGACACCAGTACACGCAGGCACATTTAACCCCTTGCAATCAAACCCCCCCCACCCCCCTGTCACAGTGTCACTGAATGAGTGATCATATATGTACTGATCACTTCATTTAGTGTCAGTGTGACAGGCAGTTAGTATTAGGTCCAGGGTAGCCCCCGTACCCCCCCTAATAAAGTTTTAACCCCTTGATCACCGCCCTAGTTAACCCTTTCACTCTCTATTGCCAGTGTCACTAAGCGATCATTTTTCTGATCGCTGTATTAGTGTCGCTGTTCCCGCTAGGTAGCTATTTTTCTTTTTATTGTGATTTTTTTTTACTAAAGACATGTGGCTGAATACATTTTGGCCTAAATGTTTGACTAAAATGTAGTTTATTTGATTTTTCTTATAACAAAAAGTAAAAAATATTGTTTTTTTTTTCAAAAATTTCGCTCTATTTTTGTATATAGCGCAAAAAATAAAAATCGCAGATGCGATCAAATACCACCAAAAGAAAGCTCTATTTGTGGGAAGAAAAGGACATGAATTTTGTTTGGGAGCCATGTCGCACGACCGCGCAATTGTCTGTTAAAGCGATGCAGTGCCAAATTGTAAAAACCCCTTGGGTCATTTAGCAGCATATTGTTCCGGTCCTTAAGTGGTTAAGAGGTGGGAGCAAGTGGCTGGGAACAATAAATTCAGTCAAATTGTTTTTGCTGTCATAGATTGGGGCACATTGCTAGAGAGCATCATGCTGTGGTGACTGGCCAACAGCAGGCCAATGTTCCCAGGACAGCACAGAGAGAGATGCTGGTTTATGTTTTTCCACTGAAAATCAGCAGCAGTAGACACTCTACAATGGTTTTGCAGTCAGAAATGGGCAGATAGAAAAAAGTGAGCAGTGAGCTATGTGTTTTGGCACAGAAGGAACGTATAATCTGCTTTATAAAAGGTTAACACATCGTATATGATGACAGTATAAATTGCTCTTTAAACACTGTGGGTGATCCTAGAGATTGGTCAGTGTGTGCACCATCCACCAAACACAAGAATCTTCACCTTGTGAGGAACGCTCCCCCAAGGGGTTAAGCTCACCAGACCCTAGATAAACACAAGCCTTTAAAATGAAATCCTTATGTTGCTTGGAAAAAGCAGTCATCATCATTGGAGGCGGTTTTGGTAACTATAATTCACAACAATCGAGTGTGTTCATAAAACATATAAAGGAAATTGTGGACATAGTGTAATCCTGTTTCATGAATTTATAAATGGAAAACGGGTCCCTCATACAGAATCCTTACAAATTTTAAACATCAATAAAGCATAAAAGTCACAAAGTGAGTGTAGTCACCAGTCTGCTGTCCAGGGAGACATATGTGTTGAATACACAGTGATACTGTGTGCTTCCCGAAACTAGCCAGCTGACAGTGAAACGCACATGTCACTTCCGGTTGCCGTGGAGATCCCGCCCTGACGTTTCGTCACTTCCGACTGCAACTGAGGGTGTGATCACACGGCCAAATGTTCAACCTTTTATTATCGTATCTCTCAGCCAATTAGCTATTCACCTGCCACTCTTTCTGATTAATTAGGTGCACACAAGCGAAAATAGCAGCACAGGGATAGCATTAAAGGCTCGAGAGTACTCCTAATTTGCCTGACACTGCCCATTAGAATCATTGGATATAAGTGTAGCTTTAGTTCCGTAATCTAAAGAAATCCCCTACATCACACTACCCATTACAATAGTCTGATATAGGGGCAACTTCAAACCAAACGCCACACTCAATGCCCAATGAAATAGCAAATCCATAATCTAACAATGAATAATCAGATATTTGCTCAGTAAACCCATTCATTTTAGTTAAAACGATTACTTATTTTTTTAAATCATTTCGTTAAAAAACATTTCAAAGCCTACAGCACCTGGTATTCCCAGGCAGTCTCCCTACCAGGTACTGACCAGGCCTGACCCTGCTTAGCCTCCGAGATGAGATGAGATTGAGCACTTTCAAGGTGATGTGGCCGCTCAAAATGCATGTAAAATGTGGAATGCCATTGGTGGAAATAGATCAGTACCAATTGCATATATTCATAACCTCCAATTAGTGGGGCTGTAACTGTTATACAGTATATACAGTATATACGGTATATATATATATATATATATATATATATATATATATACAGTTTATATCTCCCTTGATAATTCATTCCACCAGATGCATACATGTTAGAACAATAGGAATGAAATGAAATGATATGAAATTAATAATGAAAGTAAATTGTTTGAATAAATTTAAATTCACATAAATTAGAATAAATTAAAATACTATAAAAAAATAGAATCAGTTAGATTATATACCTAGATCTTTCTACAGAATCAATAATAGCTAATAAAACAGTTGATATCTAGGTCAACGTTTAACCCCTTCGGTGTGAGGGTATTAACCAAAAAAATCCATTGCGTTTCACGTTTGGACAATTCTCTAACGATATAAGAACCTCTCCACGAAGGCATCAAATGATCAACTCTCCAAAATTACAATCCTGATGGGTTCTAGTTGTGGAACAACTTAACCACTTGCCGACTGCCGCGCGCCGATATATGTCGGCAGAATGGCATGGGCAGGCAAATGGGCGTACCTGTTCGTCCCTTTGATGTTCCCGGGCGGCCCACGATTGCGGTCGGCAAAGGCAGAACAGGGGGATGCCTTTGTTAACAAGGCATTTCCATGTTCTGCCTAGTGAGATTTCAGGGATCTACTGTTCCCTGTGAGGCTGCAATGGGCACAGTAAGGCTGCAATGGGCACAGTGAGGTTGCAAATGGGCACAGTGAGGTTGCAAATGGGCACAGTGAGGCATGCAAATGGGCACAGTGAAGCTGCAAATGGGCATTGTTGACCCTCTTTCTGCTTACAGTAGCTACTGCATTCTCACCCTAGGCTTATACTCGAGTCAATACGTTTTTCCATTTTTTTTGTGGTAAAATTAGGGCCTTGGCTTATACTCGGGTCGGCTTATACTCGAGTATATACGGTAAATAAAAGAAAAAAGTTTTAAAAAATAAAATTATAATAAAATGTATTACATTCTTTTGAAAAAAAATTGCTGTAACCCCCGTTACTTGCACACATGTGCCAACCCAGCTCACATTTATGTAAACTGTGGTCACACCACAAGTGTGGCATATTGCAGAATTGTGAGGACAGAAGTTCTAACACAAGAGCTCCTGGTTAAAGGGACACTAAAGGTTCACATTTTTTTACCTTAATGCATCCTATGCATTAAGGTGAAAAAACATCCGACAATACCGGCCCCCCCCGCCCCCCCCCCCCCCGTTTTACCTACCTGAGCCTGTTCACCTGCTGTGCTCGCCCCCGATGTCGTCTTCGCCGGTCAGCCTGCCCTTTGATTGGCTAGAGTGGATGGATTGAAAGCAGTACAGCCATTGGCTTGTGCTGCTGTCAATCACATCCAATGACGCGGTGCGCCAGAGGGTGGGCCTGAGTGATACAGTGAGTGGCTATAGCCACCAGCTGTATAACGGGAGCGCGCCTGCAAGAACTAACCACCATGCGAGAGAGCTCACGTGAAGATGTTTAGTTCTTGCGGGGTGGAGCCGAGACAGCCGCCAAGGGACCCCAGAAGACGAGATTCGGGGCCACTCTGTGCAAAACGAGCTGCACAGTGGAGGTAAGTATAACATGTTTGTTATTTAAAAAAAAAAAATTGCCTTTTCAACCCCTATAACTCTTAACTGATGAGCTGTAAAGGCTTTTAAAGCCTCACCTATCGCAGTTATTTTGCCACATCACATTTTGCCTATCACAGTTTTTTCACTAACTCAAACTATTTTAAGATTTAACATGCTTGGTATCTATTTACTCAACACAACCTCATCTTTTATATATTACAAAAAAAAATGTGTATTATATTGTGTGTGTGTGCCAGTACTAAAATGAATTTCATTATATTTTTTCTTGAAAAATAGCATTTAATAAACAGTTGCACAAATGTCATGTGGCATAAAAATGTGCAAATATCATCTTTTTATTCTACAGGGCCTCTTGTTACAGATCAAATATTTAATGCCCTGGGGATTTACGTAATCCAGTTGCTGAGAATGCTGAGTTTCCATTTTTTCCTATATTATCCTGTAAATATCAAGAGGTGGTATGTGTTGCTATGTTTATTTTGGTGATTATTTTCATAACACAGATATATGAAGTGATGCATTTTGGATACCATACAGTATCTCACATTGAGTACACCCCTGACATTTTTGGAAATATTTTATTATATCTTTTCATGTGACAACACTACAACATGACACTTGGCTACTATGTAAAGTAGTGAGTGTAAAGCTTGTATAACAGTCTGAATTTGCTGTCCCCTCAAAATAACTCAACAAACAGCCATTGTCTAAACCGCTGGCAACAAAAGTGAGTACATCACTAGGTGAAAATGTTCAAATTGGGCCCAAGTAGCCATTTTCCCTCACCGGTGTCATGTGACTTGTTAGTGTTACAAGGTCTCAGGTGTGTTAAATTTGGTTTTATCGCTGTCACTCTCTCATACTGGTCACTGGCATTTCAACATGGCACCTCATGGCAAAGAACTCTCCGAGGATCTAAAAAAAAGAAATGTTGCTCTACATAAGGATGGACTGGGCTATAAGAAGATTGCCAAGACCCTGAAACTGAGCTGCAGCACGGTGGCCAAGACCATACAGCGGTATAACAGTACAGGTTCCGCTCAGAACAGAGTGTCAGCCCTGGAAGATATTGTATTACCTATGATAAATAAGGTGCAGATGACCGAGAAGCAGGTAGCAATATTGCAGCAGAAAGATCAATTTGAGAATCGCATGCACCGAAATAACATTTGAATCATAAGTTTACCAGAAAGAGTAGAAGGTCAGAGTCCAGGAGAGTTTGTGGAAAAATGGCTGAAAGCTACCTTCTCTGATGCTGAATTTTCTTGTGCGTTTATTATTGAGCGATCATTGAGCGGTTCATTGAACGGTTTTAAGCGGTTTTGCAGGATACCTGCAAAACCGCCACAACCTGGTGCCCCCTCAGGGCCTTTCTTAGCACGTTTATTGAATTGCAAAGATTGTGATTTAATCCTGCGAAAAGCTCATCAAAAGGGTCTGATAGACTATAACAATTTGAAAATCTTAACATTCCCAGACTTTTCTTTGGAGTTACAAAAACAACGGGCGGGCTTTAATGAGATAAAGCGGAAGCTACGAGAAAACGGGATTGTATATTCAATGTCATATCCAGCCGGTTAAGAGTGGAGCATAATGGGAAGTTGTTGTTTTTTACCACAGCAGAATCAATCAATGAATGGTTGTGAATTAATAAAGGGATACCTTGAATAGTGGCCACTAGGGATGAGCCGAACACCCCCCCCCCTCCGTTCGGTTCGCACCAGAACCTGTGAACAGACCAAAAGTTTGTGTGAACTTTAGAACCCCATTAAAGTCTACGGGACTCGAACGTTTGAAATCTAAAGTGCTAACTTTAAAGGCTTATATGCAAGCTATTGTCCTAAAAAGTGTTTAGGGACCCGGGTCCTGCCCCTAGGGACATGTATGCAAAAAAAAGTTTTAAAAACTGCAGTTTTTTCGGGAGCAGTGATTTTAAATGACTTTTTATCCTTCAGAAATTACACTTTGTGCAGGGAAAGTTCTAAGCACGGGAAACAAGCACTGCTTTACAGGCATACTTTACACCCCCCTAGGTACGAAATTTAAAGGAATATTTCACTTTTATTGTTTCACTTTAAGCATTATTAAAATCACTGCTCCCGGAAAAAACTGACGTTTTAAAAGAAAAAAATTTGCATTGATACATGTCCCCTGGGGCATGACCCGGTCCCCAAACACTTTTTATGACAATAACTTGCATATAAGCCTTTAAAATTAGCACTTTAAATTTCTCCCATAAACTTTTCCAGGGTGTTCTGCAGCTTTTCGAATTTGCCGCGAACACCCCAAATTGTTCGCTGTTTGGCGAACAGGCAATGTTCGTGTCGAACATGAGTTCGACACGAACTCAAAGCTCATCCCTAGTGGCCACTACTGAACTCTCAATAACAAGGCCTTTGACTCTGTAGAGTGGAGATTTCTGCAGGCAACACTAAGAAAGTTTGGGTTTGGAAATAGATTCAAGCAGTGGGTAAAAATATTGACCCAGATTCTCAAAGAAGTTACGCCGGCGTATCTCGAGATGCGCGGCGTAAGTGTAAATATTCACCGTCGTATCTATGCTCCGTACCCACAGAACCAGATACGCCTGAAAATAGGCTTCTTCCGATCGGCGTAACTTTTCTACGCCGGCGTAGCCTAGGTGCATATTTATGCCGGGAGCATCTTGCGCTCCCATTGATTTCCTATTCAAATATGCAAATGAGGGAGATGCGCCGTTTCCCGAACGTACGACCGCCCGATGCAGGCTACGCGCGGTGTGCGTAAGCTGTACGTCCGCCCTAAACTTGCCCCTCATAAAGCAGGGGCAACTTTGCACCAGACGTGTGCAGGTCAGCTAGAGAGCAGCTTCAGCAGCACCGTTACGGACGAGCTGAGCAACCACACTTGCAGGACAAGACTTCTGTATGCCAACATGCCAGGGACAGGCATGGTCATAGCACTACTAGTGTGCGCCCAGGCACGTAGAAGGAGGAGGAGGAGGGCATGGGAGAGGATATACCGAACGCGCATAAACATCTTTGGCATGGGGGATTCGGAGGTGTATCGCATATTCAGATTCAACACTGATGCCATCCAGGAAATAGCCACAACCCTGCATGATGACATCACCAGCCAGACATGCAGTGCAGCCACTGGTCAAGGTCCTGGCAACACTGCATTTCCTTGCCAGTGGATCTTTTCAGCATACAAGTGGAGTTGTGGCTGGGATGTCACAAACCAGCATGAGCAGATGTGTGCACCAGGTTGTCCCTGCAATCCTCAGACGCATGTCCCACCACATCATCAGACCCACCCAGGAGCATCTGCGGAATAAGGCAAGGGCGGATTTTGTCAGAATTGCAGGATTCCCACGCACCGTGGGGGCCATTGATTGCACACATGTGGCACTACAGCCCCCCCGTGACACAGAGCATATATACCGCAATCGGAAGCATTGGCATTCCATCAACGTACAGGTGATAGTTGATGCCCAAGGCCTCATATGGCACATCCGTGCCAAACACCCAGGGTCCAGCCATGACAGCTACATATACCGTCAAAGCACCATCCCAACAGAATTTGAACAGAACGTGTATGGGAACAGCTGGCTGGTTGGTGAGTGACATGGGAGTCAGGCATGACTGTCTGCCCCCATGATGCAGACATCACGAGGGGCACATGCCTTCCAGGTGACTCTGCATATGCACTTGGACCCCATATCATGACTCCATTCCGGAATCCCCAAACCCCAGGAGAGGAAAACTACAATGCTGCACACATACGTACGCGTGGAGTGGTGGAACGCAATTTGGCATCCTGAAGTCCCGTTTCCAATGCCTGGATAAGTCTGGGGGGACCCTGTTGTATTCCCCAAACTTCGTGTGCCAGATCATCGGGGCATGTTGCATTCTGCACAACTTTGCCGAGAGAAAGGGCCTGGAGATTGACCTATGTGATGACCTGACCCCCAGACAACCCCCCCCTAAACGAGGATACCCCGTCTGCTGAGGGAGCAGCAGTCAGGAGATGTCTCGTGGAACGTATCTTTACACGTTAAACACACACATTCATCATGGCACAAGGAGAATGCACTCATGCACACCACTGTAGTCCCTAGCACACACACCCCATATCCTCATCACTTTGGATTAACCCAAGTACACCGCACGGGACTTGGGAGCAGCAACGCCACGCCAAGGCTCCAATTATGTTGCTGAACATTCATACCACATTCACACGGCCGAGGGTGACACCCCTTTGCCGGCAGGAGTGTCACCCCCCCCCCCACATTCACACACCAGTCACACTAATCTGCACGCCTCACTGTGTGCATTATTAACAAAATAAAATAAAACACTCTTCACCAGAGCAAGAAAATAAAATAAAACACTCTTCACCAGAGCAAGAAAATAATAAATAAACAAAACTAGTTGCCCTGACTGCTGCCACGCCCATGGCCACGGCTCCGCAACTGCCTGGTTGATGGTGGGGGGGGACATCAGGTGGAGGAGCATCCACCATGGCTGGAGGCCTGCCCTCTAATGCCATGGCAATACGCCTCAGAAGGCTGTTTGTCTCTGTCTGCACCTGCACAATGGCAGCTGTGTGGCCCTGGATGGTCTCATTCAGGGTCCGCACCTCTGCCACAAGGGTATCCGTGGTTGTCTGGAGATCCCCCAAGCAGGTTATGATAGCTGTTGTATTGCCTGCCACATCCTGCAGACCATCAGTGATGTGTCCCCTGTCGCCCAGGCTGTTGGCCATTCTCCGCATGTCCTGGGCCATCTCACCCATATGGCGGGTCTGCGTGTCCTGGGCAGTGGTCAGGGTCACTGGCAGGAATTCCGGAACCCCCCTGGTCTTCCTGGTTGCCTTCCTGGGCCCACGAGAGGCTTCAGGCCTGGCATAGGGGGAGGGACTTGAGGGAGTGGGTGGGTTGGGGATGGACCCAAAGGGACTTGAGGGAGTGGGTGTGTTGGTGATAGAGCCAGAGGGACTCAAGGATTGGAGGCTTGACGGCCGGGAAGGACCAGCTGAGATGGACGACTTCTCCAGGTATAGGGACACCTCCTCACCCAAATGCTCAGCATCCTCCTGAATGACCTCATCACTTGAGGTCTGGCCACCACTCCCCTCCACCAATGCCTCTTGGCTTCCCAGGGGGTCAGGGGCAGAATCATCAGGGGATGGTGTGGGATGGGCAGGGGCACCAGATGGCCCAGCTCCCTCCTGGACATCTGTGGATGACACAAAATATTCACATGTTGGTGGACCCACACACTTGTCACATATTCCCTTCCCCCCCTCACATGCTACACACCAGATAGTAGAAAAAACACACTTACCTGGCGGCTCAACTGAGTCGTAGCCCGGCATTCCCTCCACTTGCTCCCTGGTAAGGCAGCAGGCAACAACCTCCTCCTCAGGTGTCAGATGGACCCTAGAGGGTGGTCCACCACCAGTGCCCCTGGCATGACTCGCCATCTTCTCCTTGACCCTCCGGCAAAGATTGTTGATCTTCTTTGCAATATGATTGGGCCTCCTCGCCTCATTGCCCACGGCATTGACCTGGTCCGTGATCCTCTGAAGGATCTCGTCCCTTGTGGCCCTGCTGGTGTTCTTGCTACGGGCCCCATGGAGGCGATCATAGTACCTCTCCATGGCAGCAAGATTATGCCTTTCTCCTCTGGAGAGAATTTTTTTTTTCTGGTCCCAGAATGCTGGGCAGACATGTCAATAATCTCACAAAAGTATACTAACCAAAAACCAAACAGGTGTACTTTTGCACTCGCATGTCTGGGCGTATTTATGCCCTGGGCGTAAACAGTGGGCCGGCGTAACTCAGGAATAATGCCAGGCGTAGTTGTGAGCATGCGCAGATGGGTGCAGGACATGCGATCACGTGACTGCGCATGCGCCGTTCGTTCGGACCTTCATTTGCATGGGGTCACGGTTAATTTAAATGGATCACGCCCACTTCCTTCCTACTTTGAATTATGCCCTCTTACGCCGACGAAATTGGACTGTATGCAAATGATTTTATATTATACATGCGAGATACACATGGTACTCTGAGGAAGGCTATGAGTATAATAGATACATTTGGCCAGTATTCCGGACTCAAGAATAATTGGCAAAAATCCATTCTTATGCCACTGCATTAGGAGTTGAAAGAGGATGGGATGACAGACACCCCACTCAAAATAGTGGATTCTTTTAAGTATTTAGGGATCTACATAACAAGACAACCTCAGGCTGCATTGGCGGCCAATGTATACCCACTGATGGAGTATATTAATGTAAATTGAGGATCTGGAGTAAATTACCTTTGTCAGTGGTGGGAAGAATAAACTTAATTAAAATGATTCTACTACCAAAATGCATGTATATCTTCTCACACTCCCCAGTGGCAGTGCCTAAAAAGCTCTTTAAAAAAAAATGTAATTCACAATTTATAACATTTATATGGGCTCAAGATAGATGTAAAGTAAAACTTACAACATTACAGCGCCCAAAGGAAGAGGCAGTTTGGCGCTGCCAGATGTTTATTTGTACTACTTGGCAGGACAAATGAGACATCTGCAAAATTGGATTGTACAGGCACAAACCCTGGGAGTAGAGAAGTATCTGTTAAATATATTACAGGTTGAGAACTTCTTGGTAGCACTAGAGGTGAAGCGTACACATATATGAAGGGTCAAAATCCCTATATTTTTACTGACACAATTAGTTTGAGGGGAGGTTAAAAAATGTACGGACTTCAGGGATATCCCGGCGGAATTATCCATGTTGGATAACCCCCCTGTTCGAAGAGTTGTATGCATTTGAGGATAGTATATTATGGAAGCAAAAAGAAATTGCAACTCTGGAACAGGTATATCAAACTGGGTGCATATGTTCATTTGACTATTTAAAGGTACAATATAATATAGTTGACAATTTCTTTTTTCGATTTTTACAGTTAAGACATGCGTTAAGCACCCAATTATGTAGTAAAAGTAGGGATATATCTAAGTTCCTTCTTATAGGGATATTGAGAACACAGGGACCAAAGGGATTAGTGTCCAAGCTGTACACATACTTGATGCAGGCTAAGATAAGGGAGAATCGGCTCCAGATCAAGAGGAAGTGGCAAACAATATGTACATCTATGACAGATGAGATCTGGAGGGAAGCGTGTAAATCACATTTGACAGTCTCACCTGCAAGTAATAACAGATTGATACAGTTTTATATAATACACCAGGTCTACCTTACACTGTATAATTTAAGTATGATGGGGCGAGTACCAAATGCAGAGTTTGCAAGATGTCACCTCCCACGGGCTGATTTGAGCATGTAATGTGGTCTTGTCTGAGCGTTAATAGATATTGGAGGCAGGTTCTGGATATACTGTCCGAGGTGATGGGAGGAAGTGTTCCCCTTACCTTGGAACTATGCCTTTTGGGACTAGTCGAGAATCAGAGGTGGAATAGATACGCTAAGATCTGTCTACAAGAAACTTTATTTATGGCACACAAGCAAATTGTACTTGGATGGATGCAACAAATGCCTCCCTCAAAGGAACAATGGCTTAAATGGGTAAATCAAATACTCCAATATGAGAAATTACTGTATGAGCATAGAGGAGCACTTCAGAAATATTACAGAATTTGGGATGAGTGGTTGAACTCAGCATTAACGACTGGTGGTGAATAAGTAGAAGAGGGGCATAGATAGAAGGGAATTCTGAGTATTAGAAGTCAATTAAAGGGGGGTGAGGTGGAGCTGCAACTAGGGTAATGGGGTAGGGGCATTGTGAGTGGGGGAGAGAGAGTGAGGGGAGTGGGGAGTGAGCCTTGCAGCCCTTCAATCACCCACCAAAATTGCACATATTTTTCTTTTTGAAGGTTTTTTGCTCTTTCTGTATCTTTTTTTTCAAGGTGAAATATAATGTACGAGTATTTCTTACTTGGATTATGAAAATGCATTTATGATATAAGAAAAGAAAAATGAAGAAATGTGATATAACTGAACCTTGTAAATGTATATGAAAGAGAAAAATAAAAATGTATTAAAAAATAGAACAGGTCTTGTCATGGTCGACCAAAGAAGTTGAGTGCACGTGCTCAGCATCATATCCAGAGGTTGTCTTTGGGAAATAGACATATGAGTGCTGTCAGCATTGCTGCAGAGGTTGAAGGGGTGGGGGGGGGAGTCAGCCTGCCAGTGCTCAGACCATACGCTGCACACTGCATCAAATTGGTCTGCATGGCTGTCGTCCCAGAAGAATTATTTTCTAAAGATGATGCACAAGAAAGCCCACAAACAGTTTGCTGAATACAAGCAGACTAAGGACATGGATTACTGGAACCATGTTCTGTGGTCTGATGAGACCAAGATAAACTTATTTGGTTCTTATGGTGTCAAGTGTGTGTGGCAGCAACCAGGTGAGGAGTACAAAGACAAATGTGTCTTGCCTACCATCAAGCATGGTGGTGGGAAGGTCATGGTCTGGGGCTGTATGAGTGCTGCTGCCACTGGGGAGCTACAGTTTTGGGGAAACATGAATGCCAACATGTCCTGTGACATACTGAAGCAGAGAATGATCCCCTACCTTCGGAGACTGGGCCGCAGAGCAGTATTCCAACATGATGACAGCCCCAAACAACCTCCAAGATGACCACTGCCTTGCTAAAGAAGCTAAAGAGGGTAAAGGTGGTGGACTGACCAAGCATGTCTCCAAACCTAAACCCGATTGAGCATCTGTGGGGCATCCTCAAATGGAAGATGGAGGAATGTAAGGTCTCTAACATCCACCAGCTCTGTGATGTCGTCATGGAGGAGTGGAAGAGGACTCCAGTGGCAACCTGTGAAGCTCTGGTGAACTTAATGCCCAAGAGGGTTAAAGCAGTGCTGGAAAATAATGGTGGCCACACAAAATATTGACACTTTGGGCCCAATTTGGACATTTCACTTAGGGGTGAACTCACTTTTGTTGCCAGCGGTTTAGACATTAATGGTTGTGTGTTGAGTTATTTTGAGGGAACAGCAAATTTACACTGTTATACAAGCTGTACACTCACTGCTTTACATTGTACTTAATGTCTTCAGTGTTGTCACATGAAAAGGTATAATAAAAAAAATTCCCCTGAAGAAGATACGACACCACCTGTATCGTCACACGTAGGGGAGAGGACAGGACAGTAGGAGAGTCTGTGTGAGGCTGAAGCCTCGTACACACGATCAGACATGTCCATGTTCCAACCTCTGCCTCCAGAGTACAGAATTCAATGGCGTAGTTGGCAACAGTTCTCGTACTCTGCTTGATGGACATGAGGCTTTTGTCAGCAAAAGTGGAGCGAGCTGGAACGTCAAATACCCTTTTAAAGTTGGTCACAAACTCAGAGTAATTCTGGACAATGGATTTTCGTGTCTTTCATAGGGTTTCTCCAAGCAAAGACTCTATCAGAAAACAAAGAAATACTGAAGTATATAAAAATGCCTGATTTCCTGCGCTACTATATGTGCTGAAAACTGTTATAATAACCAATAACTATTTATAAAATGAGTAAACTTTGTGTGTGAGGGTATACTGCTGAATATCCAAAGTGTTCCTAAAAGATGAAATGTAATACTAGTGATGGTACAGCACAAATAAACATATGGGTGATGATCAAATGCAATAAACCACCACTGTGATGCCAGTGTTCGTGAACAGAGAGTCTTATGCGTATAAGCCGGTATCAGGTATCAATCAGGTAAAGACATATGGCATAACAAGAAAACAGTCCACAGAATCGGTGGGAGTTCATGGGTACTGTGCTGCATGGAAAAACACCTCAAGTGTCCCTCCACCTACACTCATATGTGCTCACCTCTATGCTGAACATAATACAGGTTACCATGTGCCTTCCCCTTTAATGGTTATATGGATCCTCTGATGGATGGCTGAATCCTCTGCTGGTGTTTTTGGTGATCCCTGACAGTAAGGTATCCTGACAGGTACTTGCAACGTATCCTATGATAATCCTGAGCAATGGTGCTCAAAGGGAAGTGGAAAGGACTAGCACAGTTTTAAATCTTTATAGGAAGCTTTAATAAAACTCTTAAAATATATAAAACTCAAATATTTTGGTGCACTGAATCTGGTGCGCTCAGATCACAAATATAGCACATTCAGTGTGTGCAGCCCCCTTAAGGATCGCTTGGCTGTTGTGATAGCAACAAATCCACAGGGTGATATCTTCCTTGATGTGTGCGCTTACGTCACTAGGCCCAGCACTAACATATATGTCTTCCCTTTTGAGAAAGTCATGTGACGTGTGACGAAACACGTCAATGGTGGGGCCTAGTGACATCAGCATGCACGAGGAAGCCATCACCCTGTGGATTTGTGTGGAGTGCTGACAATCTGACAGCTGACAAGAGAGCTGCAAAGAGCCCAGCCCTGGCAGAAGGTATTTTAACTTAAAGGGGAGGTATATTTCCCCTGTTGGTCACAGGATTGTAGTTACTGTATTTTTGCACTTTTATGACCCGTTTTCAGCCAACAGCGGGCTGAAGCCCGCTTTCGGCTGGTGTCAAAAAGCCAGTCAAGGCTCTGAAATTACATTTTTTATGGGTATTCTTCCCACCCTCTGTTTGCGCCATTGAGTTTTTTTTCTCCTTTTTTTTACTAAGGCTCTGAAATGATCCCAATCATATGGTCTGGATCCACCAAGAAGCCTGGACCAGCAGCTGGCTCAGCCTCTCAGTAAATAGATCCAACATCAACCAGGATTTCTTCTTCCACCACTGCCACCATCCTGATTAAAAAAAAACGCTTCTACCTGACTAATGCCCCCTCCATTCTGGCAGCTCCTGTGTCTGAAAGTTCTTATATAGCTATGGGGCCATGTGGTGACATAACCCAGAGACCCTGTCCCCTTGTGAGGTCACAGACCTGGGCATGATGGGACATGACATCACAAGGGGCGGGGTCTCTAGTTAAAAAAGAACTGTCAGACACCAGTGCTGACAGAATGGCGGGAGCATTAGTCGGGGGGAGAAACGATTGCCAGGCTGTAATCTCAGATAAGCCTCTGGTATGGATTTTGGGGGGGGGGGTGGCTCTCTATTTATTTATTTATTTTAATTGGTGTGGGGTTCCCCCTCAAGATCCATACCAGACCCAACGGGCCTGGTATGGATTTGAGGGGTTGGACCCAAATTTAAATAAATTTGATGTGAGGTTTCATCCTTACCAGAACCAAAGGAATTGTTGTGATTGGTCAAAGGACAAGTCGCACTTATCTCAAAGTCGGATCAAAATCAGATCTTGTACATTAAAGTCGCATGGAAGTCGAACCAAAGTCGCAGGGCAAAGTCGGTTCGAAAGTTGTGCGACTTCTGTGTTGCACCAGTGTAAAACATGACCTAAGAAAACATAAGGAACTGGATTGATGTCTCATAACCAATAAAAATAAGAAACTAGGAGGAACACATGAAAAGTTTTAATGTACAGGTAGCTGAGCTGTTTCTAAATATTGGCTTTATCAGTAAATAATAGCAAGGTCGACCTGAAAAGCTCAGTGGGCAGTAGCAGCCAATCAGATTTCAGTTAACCTAAATTAGATCCATGAAAGAAGAATTGTGATTAGTGCTGTGAGTCACTGCACTTTAAAGTTTGCCTTACTACTAAACAGGCCTCTATCTCTGTAGAATATTCCATATTATTTCTGTCTGTTTCTGGAAAAGGCATATATTACTTTTACAAGGTTTAACATACCATATTCCTTTTTTTTTCTCCTACCAAACCCATCTGACTGGAGCTCCAAAATAGACGACGGATGAAAGACGATGCAACACACAGAGTAAAATGCTAGACGTGTTATTTTATCTTTTCTTATTGGGCAGATTCCCGCCGCTTGCTTTTCTGCCGTATGTTATGGCATCTTTCAATCAACCAACAAAGAGAACCTTTTGAACGCAGCATGTGGTCAGATTGTAACGCACTTCAAAGTTAGGGGAAAATCAGAAATATTGGCCTATAGGTATTGTCTTTTTCTATACCTGTGGTCTTCATTATGTTTGTAGCTCTAACTGTATAGAAAAGGAAACCAAACTTTCAAAGCATACGGAACAGTATGGTTTATTAGAAGGCAAATCTTTTTATTTTATTCCAGAGCAGATTTCTAAGGAGATGAAACTGCTTTGATGTCTGATTTTTTTTTCTTCTTCACTGTTGTCCATGTTTATGAATCAAACCCTCCTTGGAAATGTCAGTTAAGAATACATTAATTTGCTTTTAGAACACATTTTGCTATTAAATCACCAGGGGTGCATATTTAGAAAAGGTCTTTCCAGTGGTGAAGCCACCATTAAAATTGAAGCGGTTACAGAGCTATCGCATAGAATGCATACAGTTGTGTTGTGACAACCTTTTGCAAAGTTTTTATTGTAAATTCTCTTTTTGCTTTTTCAGTATACAATTTCTAATTTTAACCTAGGTATGCCATTTAAAAAAAATACAAATAACGTTTAAAAATATACGACCTGTTGGTCGCAATTGTTAAACCGATTAACAGATCTTTAATCTTTAGTACATACTTTTACTTCAATTTACTTCAATACTTCAATGAAAATTGCACAGTCATGCAACACTGTACCCAAACAAAATTTTTATATTTTTTTACCCACAAATAAAGCTTTCTTTTGGTGGTATTTGATCACCACAGGGTTTTTAAATTTTTACTAAACAATAAAAAAAAAAAGAAATTGTTTGAAAAAAAAAACGTGTCTTTGTTTCTGTTATTAAAGTTTGTAAATAAGTAAGTGTTCTCCTTCACTGATGAGCACAGATGAGGCTTCGCTGATGGGAACTGATAGGCGGCACTGATAGATGTCACTGATAGGCAACACTGATGAGGAGGCACTGATAAGCCTTACTGATGGGCACTAATTGGCACCTCTAATGGGCACTAATTGGCATCCTTGATGGGCACTGATTGGCATCCCTGGTGGGCACCAGTTGGCATCCCTGGTAAGTTCTAGTGTGCTCTAGTGGGCATCCTTGATGGGTCTTCACTGATAATCAATGCACTGCCCCCCCCCCCCCCGTTAGGAGAGCTGCTGATCGGCTCTCCTCTACTTGCGCCTTGTCAGCACGAATAGGAAAAGCCGATAAACAGCACTACATTATAAGCTCTTTACTGGGATCTGTGATGCACGCCCTCATGTTATCCTGCTGGATGTCGTATGAAACCCAGTCAGGTAATAGAGCCACTCTGCGGTCATCATTCTGCATACGGCGGGTGGGAAGTGGTTAAAAAAGGATATTTTTGCATAGTTACACTTGTTCAGCTTGGACCAATGTAAGTATGTATGTGTCATACCTGGCCAATCCTCCTGGAAGATAAAAAACCTTGTAGTAGACACTGCTACTATAATGATTGCCACTAGCTAGTTTCCAGGCCCTGTGCAGAGGTGCTGTTCTGCTGCTCAGTGAACACAGGAGGTTGCTCACTTTGCACAGGTCCCATTTAGAATACAGTTCTGTAATAGTAATTTAGGGGAGCATTAAAGATACAAAACTCATGCCCGGGGGACAGGGGGCAGATCCAGTATCTAATTTCGGGAGGGGCACTGCCAAAATTATAGCAGGCAATTTGTAGGGTAGATGCAGCCAGGTGGAGGGTAGGACAGGGTGGTAGCAGCGAGGTGGAGGGGAGGACAGAGTGGGAGCAGCCAGGTGGAGGGCAGGACAAGGTGGGAGCAGCCAGGTGGAGGGGAGGACAATGTGGGAGCAGCCAGGTGGATAGGAGGACAGGGAGGGAGCAGCCAGGTGGAGGGGAGGACAAGGTGGGAGCAGCCAGGTAGAGGGGAGGACAAGGTGGAAGCAGCCAGGTGGTGTGGAGGAAAGGGTGGGAGCAGCCACGTGGAGGGGAGGAAAGGGTGGGAGCAGCCAGGTGGTGGGAAGGACAGGGTGGGAGCAGCCAGGTGGAGGGGAGGAAAGTTCTTACCTTGAAGGGTAATAAAATAATCTCTGGCTCCCTCCACTTGACAACCTCAGGGTATTTATTCTCTTCCTATTCCCCCTACCGCTCGGGATGTTGGGGGTTGCAGTCATCTCAGGGAATCATCATGGGGCCTGCTGGTATCCCTGACTACATGTCCCATAATGCTCTAGTTTCTAGTTTCTCAGCCATTGGCTCTGAACGTAGCCAATACCCTGTTTCCCCAAAAATAAGACCTACCCTGAAAATAAGACCTAGCGTTATTTTCCAGGAGGGCTGCAATATAAGCCCTACCCCGAAAATAAGCCCTAGTTAAAAATGCTTGTAAAATCCTATAATCCACTATATTACAGTAGTGTATAATGTACAATGTGTGTGTTTCTGTAATATAATTGCGGGGAAGAGAGCTCCGGCTGGTAACAGAAGTGCAGAGCGGCGCTATAACAAATGTATTTGGCACAATTATATTACAGAAACGCACACATTGTACATTATATACTACAGTAATAGAGTGGATTATAGGATTGTACAAGCATTTTAACTCAGTTCACACTGGGGATTCCTGACAGGCAGGGAGGGAGAGGGGAGAGAAGACAGCACATTACATGGTAAGACCTACCCCAAAAATAGGCCCTACTGTGTCGTTTGTTGGCATAATTAATATAAGACCCGGGCTTATTTTCAGGGAAACACGGTAGGAGCAGGCATTTTCAGGTAAATGCTCAGCTCAAAGAGGAGAAGGGGTGAAATTCCCCCCACAGCTGCGGCTCTGCCTGTGTCTCTTCACAGAGCCTGTCAGTTTCTGCGTCGCTTCCATGTCCTGATGGGGGGTCAGTATCAGCACAAACTGCTCACTAGTTTCTCGGGGGGGGGGAGAAATTGACCCTTTGCCCCCCTGGATCCGCTCTTAAACTGCCTGTGAAGTGGCACACCTGTACGACAACTGTACACAACCTATTACTGCAAAACTGACATTTACTAACATTTACAAAAAAAAATGCACTTTTAATTGCCAGCAAATGGCAACTTCCAGCTATTTAATTCTGTTTGTAAACAAAGTGGATGTGGATCCCTTTCATTTATATGTGTGTGGGTTTCTCCCTAAAATAACATACCAGACCCTTATCCCTGATGACAGTATGTTGTGAATTTTAAGGAGAATCCCCACACAAAAGAACAAGAAATGAGTGTGGATTCCCCAAAAATTCTATACCAGACCTGTCTGATGCAGCCTGGCAGGTCAGGAAACGAAGGGTAGAAGTATGTTCCCCTCCTCCTGGACCATACCAGGTCACATGTCCGCAACATAGGGAGGATACTTTGCCAGGGGGAAACTACTGGCAATACTCCTTGTTCCCATTTTGATGAGAACAAGGGCTTCTTTCTCACAACCCAGCCTGGCCAGATGCTTATTGGAATCTGGAAGCCCTCTTTAACAATTGGGGGGCCCAGATACTGCCTCCCCTATGTGAGTGAGATCCACATAGATCCTTACAGAGCCATCACATCTGATCCCATCTCTGAATTGTCAAATTACATCTCCCAAACTCTGCTGCTAATATTAAACAAAGGGTGGGGTCTCTCGAGTGATTCATTGACCAAATATGGCCATGGACCCCATTTGGACGCCCACAAACTCCGAGACCCGCTACAATCAGGTTTCTGCCCAGGCCACGGGACAGAAACGGCACTCCTCAAGATATGGGATGACGCCCTCGAAGCAGCAGATGACAGAGAATCCTGTCTCCTAGTGCTGCTGGACCTCCGTGCAGCTTTTTACATGGTAGACCACAACACCCTGCTCACTCCACTCAAAGAAGTAGCTGGAGTCTTGGACTCAGCCCTACCCTGGTTCGCATCCTTCCTAGAAAATCGATCGCAGACAGTGAAACTAGGAGGCTTCACGTCAGAAACACGGACCATTACATGTGGAGTCCCTCAAGGATCACCCCTTTCACCTGTACTCTTCAACATCTACCTCCGCCCACTCCTCAAGATCATCAGCGAACAGGACCTGCGCTACCACTCTTATGCTGATGACACACAACTTTACTTTCGAATCACCAACAAAAAAGACTGATATCATTGGATGACGGAAAGCTCCCTCAAACTCAATGGATCCAAAACAGAACTTCTTATCCTTCACGCAAACTGAAAATATAACTCTAGGACCACATGGACACCACCCACCATCCTTGGACAAACCATCACCCCAAGCAACAAAGTCAAAAGCCTGAGGCCCCGTACACACGACAGAGTTTCTCGGCAGAATTCACCGAGAAACTCGGTCAAAACCCGGATTCTGCCGAGAAACTCTGTCGTCTGTACAGTTTTGGCTCGATGGAGCCGCCGAGGAGCTCGACGAGAAAATAGAGAACATGTTCTCTATTTTCTCGTTGTTCTATGGGAGAAGGCGTCCCGCCGAGCTCCTCGGCGGCTTCATCCCAGAACTCGACGAGGAACTCGACGTGCCAAGCACGTCGAGTTCCTCGGCCATGTGTACGGGGCCTCAGAGTCATCTTTGACTCAGACATGACGATGGACGCACAAATAGGAACAGTAGTCAGCGGTTCTCACCATCTTCTCCGCCTGCTGCGTAGACTCATCCCCTTCATCCCGGAAGAGGATACAGCAGTAGTGGTTGGAACAATCATCAATTCCTTTCCATTTTGGATTTCAGGCCCCGTACACACGAGAGGATCTATCCGCTGGAATTGATCTGCGGATCAGTTCCAGCGGATAGATCCGCTGGTGTGTACAACCCAGCGGATCTTTTCCGCGGATTTTTATCCCATGGGATGGATTTCAAGCGGATAAAAATTTGAAGACATGCTTTCAAATCTATCCGCTTGAATCCATCCCAACGGATTGATCCGCTGGTCTGTACAGACTCACCGGATCAATCCGTCCGAATGGATCCCCCGCATGCGTCGCAATGATTCGACGCATGCGTGGAATTCCTTATATGACCGCGTCGCACACGTCGCCGCGTCATCATCGCGGCGATGGCGCGACACGTCATCGCGATGGGATTTCGGCGCGGATTTCGATCCTATGGTGAGTACACTCCATCGGATCCAAATCCGCGGAAATCCTCGAGAGGATTTATCCGCGGAAGCGGTCCGTTGGTACCTAACCCTGCTTTAAACTTCACCACAACTTTATCCCTGACCTGTCTGCTGTGTTCCTTGACCTTTGTGATGCTGTTTGTTCACTAAGGTTCTCTAACAAACCTCTGAGGGCTTCAAAGATCAGCTGTATTTATACTGAGATCAAATTACACACAGGTGGACTCTATTTACTAATTAGGTGATTTCTGAAGGCAATTGGTTCCACTGTATTTAAATTAGCAGTGAATACAGCGTGCAGCCACACTTTTCAGATATTTGAAAAAAATAATTGAAAACCATTTATCATTTTCCTTTCATTTCATAATTAAGTACCACTTTGTGTTGGCTTATCAAGTAAAATCCCAATAAAATACATTTATGTTCTGGTTGTAACATGACAAAATTTGGAAAATTTCAAGGGGGTATGGATACTTTCCATACAATCCAATGAAAATCTTCCATTCTTATCAGTCATTACTAGCAATTGCTGTGATTGTCATTTGTTGAACTGTAAGAAAAAGTCTTAGGCCCCATACACACGATAGAATCCATCCGCTGAAAAATCCCAGCGAATGGGTTTCAGCGGATAGATTCTATGGTGTGTACAATCCAGCGGATCTGTTTCCGCAGATTTTTCTCCCATGCGATGGATTTCCAGCAGATAAATATTTGAAGACATGTCTTCAAATCTATCCGCTGGAATCCATCCCAACGGATTGATCCGCTGGTCTGTACAGACTCACCGGATCAATTCGTCCAAAGGGATCCCCCGCATGCGTCGTAATGATTTGACGCATGCGTGGAATTCCTTATATGACTGCGTCGCGCACGTCGCCGCGTCATCATCGCGGCGACGGCGCGACACGTCATCGCCAGAGGATTTCGGCGCGGATTTCGATTCGATGGTGAGTACACTCCATCGCATCAAAATCCGCGCAAATCCTCGAGAGGATTTATCCGTGGAAACGGTCCGCTGGACCGTATCCGCGGATAAATCCTCCCGTGTGTACGGGGCCTTAGACTGCATTTACACCTGAGTGTTTTGTAGCCTGAAGCCTGAAGCTATAAAACGCTAGAGCGGAAAAAATACATAATTCTCTATGGATATGGTTCACATCTCCACTCCAAACCGCCTGAAGCTCAAACAAGTTCTGGACCCTTTTTTGTCACGCGAATCGGGCAGATTTGGGCGTTTTTGAACGATTATTCCCATAGAAACTAATGGAAACGCTCGATTCAAGCGTCTAGCAGGACATCAAGCGTTTCTACGGGCGTTTTGTCGCTTTAATCTGCGAAATAGAACATTCACCCAGGAAGAAGATCAAAAATCCTAGGGAGGATAAATGTAATTAAAATGATGACACTTCCGAAATTTTTGTATATCTTCCAGAGCCTGCCAATCTGTATCCCCGGGGCATATTTTAGAACCTTGAGAAATTTAATACAAAAATTTGTCTGGAAGGGGAAAGGAAGTCGTATCTCATATAAAGCAATGAGCAGACCAAGAGAAAATGGGGGGGTACTACTTCCAGACCCCCAAAAATATTATGAAGCAGCAGCAATAAAAAGAGTTATAGACTGGGTTCATAGTACATCACATAAGAAATGGGTATCCCTAGAAGAGAACATGAGTAAAATGGAACTAGGTCAGATTATTTGGATCCCGAAAAAATATAGAGATCTTCCTAAGGCATCTGCTCCAATTACAATAGAAACATTAAAGATATGGGATAAAGTAATTAAGGAGATGAAAGGACAATACAATAGCCCATTGATGCCCTTAATGGGAAATGATTATTTCCCACCGGGGAAAAATAATAAACTCTACCTAAAGTGGACTCACTCGGATAGACTGAGGCTAGGGGATATCTTAAAGTGGAATAGGCTATGCCATTTAGAAGAACTACGAGAGAAATATGGAACTTCTCAATGGGATAGCTGGAGATATATGCAGCTCCAACATTTCACTGAATCCCTTCCAAAGCCGCTGCAAGGTATTGAGAGATTAAATCCATGGGAGAGACTGATAGATCAAGGAGGGGTGAATGAAAAAGGGATGATCTCTAAAATATATAGGTTGTTGATATCCTCCAATGAGGAGGGGCCAACACATCCTGTGGAAAAATGGGAGACAAAATTAAAACAAAAAGTCCCAGAAAGATTGAAGATGAGGGTTATGGACTATGTACACTCCACCTCAAAGGATACAAAGGTGAAAGAAATGAACTATAAATTATTGACCAAGTGGTACTATGTGCCCACTAAAATGCATAAAATAAATTGTGATACATCGTCCCTGTGCTGGAGGGAATGTGGGGAAGAAGGAAATCATGCTCATATCTGGTGGCAATGTAGATTTATTCAAACATATTGGGTGGAGGTACTAGGCCATATAAAACAGATAGAGGGGAAGGAGATAGGACTGGATCCCTGGAAATTTTTATTTCATGCTATGGAAGGTCAGAGGAAAGAATATAGAGCATCCCTCACCCCATATCTCTTAAATGCAGCAAAAGCATTAATCTCGAGAAAATGGAGAATTAAGGACCTACCAAAGTTAAAAGACTGGTTTAGAGAGGTAGACAAAATGAGAGTAATGGAGGAGTTAATAAGCTATCAAGAAGAGGCAGAAATAAGATTCCAAGAAATCTGGGGGAAATGGACAGACTTTAAGCAGTCCCAGATTTATATGAAGATCATTGGGAGAGAAGAAAGTTTGCAGGATGGTACCTAGAAAGGGATCTTTTTTCTTTCTTCACCCCCCCCCCTTTTTTTTTTTTTTTTTTTTAATTTTTCACTTTTTCACTCCTTTTCCTTTTTTTTTTTTTTTTTTTTCTTCTTTCCCCTTTCACATAATATGAAGTGATAGATGATCTACCATTTCACTTCCTTAAAAATAATGGGCCAAATCCTCAAAAAGCTGTGCAAATTTAGTTTTACCTAACTTATGTCATTTAAGTTACGGCGCCCTAAGTTGGTGTCGTAAGTGCCGTATCCACAGCGCATTTGCGCACAAAATTACGCTTACGTAACATTTAATTTTCGAGGCGTAAGGCGGGGTTTTTGCAAGTGGGAAGGAAGTGGGCGTGCTTCATTGTAATGAGCCGTGACCCCATGCAAATGAAGGGTAGAGTATATTTGGTGTTTGTTTTTGATAAGTGTTTTTGTTTTTTGTCTTTGTTTTTTTTTTTGTTTCCCTTTTTTGCCTGTTTGTTTTTTAATTTATAGTAGCTGTCTGCTTGTGTTTTTATAATTTTTTTGCAGTGAGTTTGTTTGTTTGTTTGTTTGTTTGTTTGTTGTGTGTGTATTGTTGCTTTTTTTTTGGGGTGAGTTTCTTGTTGCTGGGTGGTGTCTGTGATGGCCCCCAAGCGCAGGAAGCTGAATTTTACCCTGGGAGAGAAGCAAATTCTTGCTCAGGGCATCATCAAATATGGGCGTTTTCTCCATGGCCCTGAGAGCCAGAACACCACCCCGGCCAGGAGGAAGGAGATCCTTAAAAAGATCACCGATCGGATCAATGCGGCGGGGGGGGGGAGACCAGGACCATTGCTGGCATACAAAAAAAATTAATGATTTGAAGAGCGTGGCCCGGAACAAGCTGGCAACGCTGCATGCTCATAGGAGGGGCACTGGAGGAGGGGGACCCTGCCCAGTCAGGCTGACTGAGGAGGAATGGGCAGTGGCCCAGTGTTTCCTCCCACAGCAGGTGGTGGGCCTGCCTGGCTTTGACTCTGATGCTCCTGTGAGGACAGGTAAGTTTTTGGTTTTTCTATCTGTTGATTAGCATGTGTGGGTGGGGGAAGGGACGATGTGCCAAGTGTGTGGATCCACCAACCTGTGATTGTTTTGTGTCCTCCACAGATGGCCAGGAGATTGCAGCCCCATCAGCCCAGGAGGTTGCTGGGTCATCAGCCCAGGAGGTTGCTGGGTCATCAGGGCAGGAGGTGGCAGCCCCATCAGGGCAGGAGGTGGCAGCCCCATCAGGGCAGGAGGTTGCTGGCCCATCAGGGCAGGCTGCTGCACCACCCCCAAGACAGGCTGATGTGGAGTCCCAAGAAGGGCAGGATTCCCCATGGGAGGGGAGTGTCCACACCTCCCCTCATGAGGAGGTTCAGTGGGAGGAGGATGAGGGGGAGGAGGATGACCATTTTATGATTGGCCGGGAAATCATGTTGGGCCAAGATAGGACCTTTGGTCTTCCCCTGAGGCTACCCCAGAGGCTGGCACTAGTCAGGCCACCATCAGGGGTGGCCCCTCCCACTCCTCCCCCAACATGCAGCAAACCCCATGGGTCACTCTCTCCCCTCCTCCCAGGCCACAAGCCTCAGGGGCAAGCAGGAGGCCGACCCAGGAGACCAGGGGGGGTTTGAGCGTCTGCCGGTCAGTCTGCAGAGGGACAATGCCCGGCAGACCCGCAGTCTGGGTGAGATGAAAAAACTTTGAACAAGATGGAGCACAGCCTGGATGTAATGAGGGAGTCACTGGGTGATGTGGCCACCAACTCAGTGGGGGTCATCACATGTTTGTGGGACCTGAAGAACGCCACAACAGGCGTGGGCCAGGAGGTGACTGCCCTCACCCAGGCTGTGCAGGACAATACCCGGGCTGTGGAGGACAATACCCGGGCTGGCCAGGCTAATACGGCTGCCATCACTGGCTGTCTGACAAGGATAGCTGTGGCCTTGGAGGGCAGGCCAGCAGGAGGGCAGACACCAGGGGAGGCTCCTTCTTCCCCTGCTCACCCACCCCCCCATGAAGATCCTCCTTTCCCTGCTCACACCTCCCCCATGAAGATCCTCCTTCCCCTGCTTACACCTCCCCCATGAAGATACTCCTTCCCCTGCTAACACCCCCCCGTGAAGATCCTCCAGTTGGCCGTGCCCGTGGCCGTGCCCGTGCCCGTGGGCAGCCCAGAAGGAGCACTCGGCAACGTCATTAAGTTGCAGGGGTACTTTTGTTTTGTTTTTTTTGTTTTTTTATGATTTTGTTTATTATACTGTACTTATGATTTGGTTTATGTGTGTGAATGATGTGTGAATGTGGGGGGGTGGCATTCCTGATGAAATAAGGGTGTCACCCTCAGTTTTGGTGGAGTAGCGATCCCCAGGACCAGGGAGAAGTCATCCCAGGTTCCTGAATGGTGTATGAATGCACAATGACATAATTGGAGCCGTGGTGTGGCGTTACTGCTCCCAAGTACCAAAGGGGGGGGGGGGGTACTTGGATCTAATCCAATTCGATGTGCATGTGATGTGTCTGTGCTAGGGACCACAGTGGTGTGCATTCATGCATTCTCATTGTGAGATAATTAATTTGCGTTTTCTGTGAAAAAAGACATTCTCATTGTGATATAATTAATGTGCATTTACTGATCAAAGATACATTCTCTTTGTGACATTATTCATGTGCATTTACTGTGCAAACATACATTTTCATTGTGAAATGATTTCTGTGCATTTTTGGTGAATCAAAAAAATTTCATTGTGACATGATTTATGTGCATTTACTGTGAAAAGATGCCTTCTGCAAGGCGTCTCCTGGCTGCTGTGCCCTCAGCAGACCGGGTAGAGTGGGTTATGGGGGGATTGCCTGGGTGGGGGGTCAGGTCAGCACATAAGTCAATATGCATTCCTCTTCTCATGGCAAAGTTGTGGAGTATACAACATGCCCCAATTATTTGGCACACAAAGTCTGGGGAATACAACAATGTACCCCCAGTCTTGTCCAGGCATCTGAAGCGGGACTTCAGAAGCCCAAATGTGCGTTCCACAACTGCCCGGGTGCGAATGTGCGCCTGGTTGTAGCGTTGCTCTCCTGGGGTTTGGGGGTTCCTGAAGGGGGTCATCAGGTGGGGTCCCAGGGCATATCCAGAGTCACCTGTAAGGGAAAAGACAGGAGGATGTTAGCCATGCATGTGCCCCTTGTGATGTCTGCATCATGGGGGGGACATACCTGACACCAATGTCACTCACCAATCAGCCAGCTGTCTCCATACACGTTCATCTCCAAATCTCGGGAGATGTTGGTCTGCCGGAAAATAAAACTGTCATGGCACGAACCAGGAAATATAGCACAAATGTGCCAGATGAGGCCATGGGCATCTACAATCACCTGCACATTTATAGAATGCCAGCCTTTTCGATTCCGGAACAGGTGCTCAGTGTCATGGGGGGGCTGTAGTGCCACATGTGTACAGTCTATCGCCCCGATGGTCCGTGGGAACCCATCAATTTCATAAAAGTCCGTCATGGTTTGCAGACGCTGGTCCTCCTGGGTGGGCTTTTAGAACTGATTGGCCATGCGCCGCAGTATTGCAGGGACCACTTGATGGACACACCTGCTCATAGAGGACTGGACCATCCCAGACAGACCTCCAGATGCGCGCTGGAAAGACCCAGTGGCCAGAAAATGTAATGTTGCCATTACTTTTTGGAGAGGTGGCAGGGCATGGGATCGTTGGGTTGGGGTGGTGAGATCATCCTTCAGGATTTCTGTGAGCTCCAGGATGGCTTCCCTGTTAAATCTGTAGTTGCCATACACCTCTGAAGCAGGCATGGCAAACAGATCTCGCCGTGGGCGGTAAACCCTCTCCTGTGCCCTCCTCCTCCTCTGTGCCCTCCTCCTTCTTTGTGCCTTTAAAGTGGCGAGTGCCGTTACAATCATTGATGGCCCGGGCATTTTGGCAGTCAGATTGTTGTCCTGCAGAGATGTGTTGTCAGCTCTACCTCTATTCAGTTGCTTGAGCAGACCCTTACACGGCATGTGTAAAATTAGGTCTGCTTTTATAAAGTGTAAATTTGCGCAGGGAAACTAACAGGTGCGCACAGGGCGTAATCTACGGCGCACACATTTAATTTTGTGGATCGCCCTATCTCCCTCATTTGCATCTTTGCCTATCAAAAACAGCAGCGTGACTAGCGTAATTTGCGTCCGGGGATGCGCAGGTGTAATTATTTTAGGTAGGACGGAAAACCCGGATTTTAAGGCGTAACTCGTTATGAGGATCGGGCGCAAAGATACGCGCCGTGTAAATTTAGAAAACTCTGGTTAAGTCGGCGCATCTGCTTTGAGGATTTGGCCCCATGACACATTTATGGACACGACAAGAGACACCTGGTGTGTATATATATATATATATATATATATATATATATATATATAAAGGAATGAGTCAGGTGCAGGGGGGGAGCAGGTACAGACTATAGGGAAGTACATGAAAAAAAACCTCTGTCCCTGATCCTTCCCTCTTAAGGAAAAAGAAAAGGAAAGAGAGAAAGGAAATTTTTTTTCTCTCTTTTTTTTTCCCCTCTTTTTTTTGGGGGGTTTGAGGGGCTCACTGGGGGGGGGGGAGGAGAGGGCAATATGCCCCTAGTTTAAAGGACATCACTATAGAGGCTGTATCGTAAGGTTGGACCTAGCCCTGTACCCACATAAATGTGTTTTTTTTTGTAATGTGGTAATATGTAGTCTGTATATGTTATTGTTATATGTATGAAGAACTTGTGAATTTTATAATGATTGGTGAATTTTTTTAAAGTATGTAAAGTTTCTCTATTTTATGTGAAAACAATAAAAATAATTTAAACACAAAAAAATCTCCAAACATAGCAACAAGTGAATAAGATAATAATTTTTCCTATTGGCTAAAATAAAAAACGACGAAGTTCAAAAACATCGGACAACGCTGTATGCAAACGTGCGAATACGTGTGAATACACGCAACAAAACGTGCGACAAAACGCCAGAAAATAGGACCGAAAAAGCTACGCTCAGGTGTGAATGCGGCCTTAGTGCAAGGCCACTTTAATAAAATTGTTTACATAAAAACATATGACAATTTCTAAAGATAATATCAGTTCAGTGTAATAATAACAAATGTAATTTGTTAGTTTCTGCTTCATACCAATATGTTCATGTTCAATTAAATCTTTTTCCGCAATAAGGAGTCTGTTCAGTGTAAATAGTCTTGTACTGTATATTGTTCTAAGAGCACTGATTTTTAAATTAGCCTGCTTTTCAAAAACAGAGCACATCAAAAATGTTGTTAAAATGTAAATGAGGAGTAAATAGTTCTATATTAAATGCCTCATTCAAAATGTATTTTCCCTCAAATCATCTTTTTAAGCTCTTTCATTCTAATGCCTGGAAGATGTGATATTAAAAATGATTGCTTTGACATGGCTAAGGGGCTCCAGGATTAACAAAAAGAGAAAGGCTATAATAAAACATTCAGAAGACCTATTTCAGAGGAATTATGCCTTGCTTTGAAACTTGTCCAAGGTTGGAGTGCATTGAAACTTGTTGGCATACATGCAAATGAACAGCTTGGAAACTACTGTGCAGAAATGAAGTTAAGTGAAAATAACATAAAGAGAGTTCAAACAAGTTGCCAAACACACTACCTGGCAATTAGGTGATGTAACTATGTGCCTTTTTGAATAATAATGTTTAATCCATTGGCATTAGTAGAATAGAAATCTTTTAACGGGGAAGGGAATTGTGGTCGAGGCATAATAATATTTATTCCCACAATGTGCACTATATAATACAGTTGGGCTTATTCAACAAGGGCAATGCACAAAATGCATTATACAATTGCAGCCAAGCACCAAACAGCTTTCATTGATATGACTTCTATAAACAAAAATCTGATTACTATGGTCCAATTAGCATTGCATATAATCAATGCTCTTTGCACAGCTCAATTAAAATGAATGTCAAGCCAAAGGGGCAGATCCACAAAGATCTGCCCCGGCGCAGCGTATCAGAGATACGCTACGCCGCCGTAACTTACTTGGGTTATCTTCGAATCCTGGAAGAATTTGCGCCGTAAGTTACGGTGGCGTAGTCTATCTCTGGCGGCGGAATTCAAATCGGCGATTAGGGGGCGTGTTTCATTTAAATGAAGCGCGTCCCCGCGCCGAATGAACTGTGCATGCTCCGTTTCTAAATTTCCCGCCGTGCGCTAAATGACGTCGCAACAACGTAATTTTTTTTTAACTTAGACGTGAATTACATCCATCCCGATTCACGGACGACTTACGCAAAAAAAATAAAAAATAAACGCGGGAACGACGGCAATACTTAACATGGCAGGTCTAACTATACGCAACGAAATACCAGCTTTAACTATACGCCGGAAAAAGCCGACTAGAGACGCCGTAAAAAAATGCGCCGGGCACTCGTACGTTCGTGGATCGTTGGAAATAGCTAATTTGCATACCCGACGCGGAAAACGACGTGAACGCCACCCAGAGGACGCCAAAGTATTGCATCTTAGATCCGAAGGCGTACGAGGACGTACACCTGTCAAATCTAACCCAGAAGCTGTTGTATCTTGGTTTGAAGATTCAAACTAAAGATACGACGCGGGTAATTTGAAAGTACGCTGGCGTATCGGTAGATACGCAGGCGTACTCGCTCTGTGGATCTGCCCCACAAGTTTTAAATAGAGTTAGGAAGTCCTACCAGGTTTTTTGTGCTATCTGGGGCTCCATTCAAGAGATTTACTTTTAAGCCCTGTACACGCGACCGGGAATCCCGTTGGGGAAAAAAACGTTGGTATTCCCGACGGGATTCCTGGCAGACTTGACTTGAAAAGCCGTGTATACACACGGCCACACAAACTCCCGCCGTGCTTTTGAATGTCAAGAACGCGGTGACGTCATCGACTACGATGAGCCGGTGTCTGCCGGTGTTTTTCACCCATACAGACGAAACACTCTGCCGGGAAACCCGATGAGAAAATAGATAGCAGGGTTCTCTATTTTCCCGTTGGAATTCCCATCTGTTTTCCTGATGGGAAACTGCTAGGGAGCATACACACGGCCGGTATTCCCAGCCAAACGCTCTCCTGGCTGTTTTCCTGCCGGGAAAACCAGTCGTGTGTACAAGGCTTTACTTGCTGTCCTGAAAGGAAGTGTTCATCTTTTGTAATATGTTACATGTTACACCCATATTCAGGGTATAACATATACCCTGTTACAAATGCACCGAATCCCCATTTTCACAGTGGGCAGTGGATCTTCTCTGGGTTTGGTTCACAAGACAATCATCAAACCCATTATCTGAAAACTGTCAAACTTAAAGTGTGACTAAACTCAATGTTTTTAAAGTTAAAATAACAAACATGTTATACTTACCTGCTTTGTGCAGTAGTATTGCTCAGAGAGGCCCCAATCCTCCTCTTCTGGGGTCCCTGGCAACGATCTTGGCTTCTCCTCTTCTTCTGCGGGACTACCATAGCTACTGGCTAAGGGGAAAGGTAGTCCCCACACTCGCATGCTGTGTGTCCCAGGATACCACATGCATGAGCAAACACATGACTGCACCACAGGGCTCGGTGGGAGCAACACCTCCTCTCTCTTCCAATAATGCCATACCTCTGTTTTGGTTTCAAAACATTTAGGGAAGCAGTCAGACATTTAGGGTAGCGGTCAGTAATGAGTATGAATTATTTGCTGGTTGAATGAGGGAAGTGCCTTAAACCATTTTTCTGTCAAAATCGGGCTAAACTCCTGGGCTCCAATAACAGGAGACATAGGCGTGTTTCATCCAGTCTAAACAAATTGTGACATTACTTACTTATACTTATTTTACCTGCTGTATGTCCCTATAAATATAGGTGCAAGGACATACTTAGGGGGCACACCCAAAAAATGCTATACATCTAAGATGGTGCCGCAGTAAGTGGGCTTAGCACTATATGACCATATAGTGTGACCAAACCCCCATATTTTTGAATATGTTTTTAACTAGCCTTGCAGGATAAATGTCATTTTTGCATGTGTGCACTATAATCTGTTTTGTATTATAAATATAGGTGTACACCACCAATGCAGGTTTAGGTATTTGGTTTATCAGTTGTCTGGGTTGCACACACCATTTTGTAATAGAAGAACAATCGAAGGCTTCCATTCATAATCAAGGGGGTTAGGTATGAGGGAGAGATATAGACCTCAGGAAAATGGCACCTTAGAAACAGAGTACAGGCTACAAGAAAATGTCGCAGACAGTATGATATTTAAACCGGAGTGCTGTGCCATCCAATCATTATCTCCTGATGAATACTATATTAGTTTGTAGACATGTGCACTGCCAAAAAAAAAAAAATCTTTTTCGTTTCATTAATTTTTTTTGCTTTTTTCGGAAATTCAAATAATTTTTTTCGTTTTTGTTTCATTCGTTTTTTTGCTTTTTTCGGGAATTCTGGATTTTTTTTTTCGTTTTATTCTGTTTTTTTAAATTCGAAAATTCGAAATTCCGGAAATTCGAAAATTCAGAATTCCGAATTTCGAAAAAAGCAAGAAATTAATAAAACGAAAAAATTTTAGATTTAGATTTTAGATTTTCACATTTTGCAATTTAAGAATCCCGAATTTCCGAATTTTGGAAATTTGGAATTTTGGAAATTTGGAATTTTGGAAATTTGGAATTTTGGAAATTTGGAATTTTGGAAATTTGGAATTTCGAAAATTTGAAAATTCGAAAACTCGAAAATTAAAAAATTTGAAAATTAAAAAATTAGAAATTTTGAAAATTCGAGATTCGAAAAAATTTAAATTGCAAAATTAGAAAATCTATAATTAGAAAATCTAAAATTCGAAAAATACGAAATTCCGAAATACGAAAATTCGAAAATTGAAAAATTCGGAAATACGACAATTCCGAAATTCGGAAATTTGAACTCTCGGAAATCTGAAAATTCGGAAATTGAAAAATTCGGAAATACGAAAATTTCGGAAATTCGAAATTTCGGAAATTTTTAATTTTAAATTTCGGAAATCAAAAATTCGGAAATTGAAAAATTGAAAAATTTGGAAATGCAAAAAAACTAAACGAATTGCACATGTCTATTAGTTTTCAATGCCCTTAGGTGGCAATCAAACACCTAAAATAATAGTGTGCCACATCCTAAATAATCTGAGCTAATGAAGGAATAGGAATAATGGACTTTAAAGGCACATATAAAAGTAATATATTTTAATAGTCTACATTAAAAGAACACAACATATTACAGACAAAATATTATAATAAAAAGTAAGTAAGACTCAATGTAGTTCCTCTGGATGATATGATGAGATATACTTCCTGTGTGATAATACTTAAAATATGCCCATACATGTACAGTATGCTCCTCTCAGAGTAGATTCCACATGTCCTCCTAGATATAAAACAGTTCTGCTCTACAAGATTCACAACCTGAACCGTCGCTTCTTCAGGAGCTTGAATATATTTTTATTTAAAAAAAACATACTTTAATTAGAATATATAGTACAACAACAAGAATATATATGTATATGCATAAATGGAGTATGCCCGCGCTACCAAGGAATGGGGAGGGGGGATTCGGCTGCAGCACTGAAAGTGTATCAAACCAAAAATAGTCAAAAAAGGGGGTAATGCTGCACTGTATAGGGTGAGTGGGAAAGGGACTAAGGGCCAGATTCACAGAAGAGATACGACGGCGTTTCTCTGAAACGCCGTCGTATCTCTCAGAGTATCTATGCGACTGATTCATAGAATCAGTTACGCATAGATAGCCCTGAGATCCGACAGGTGTAATTGTCTGAGGCCCCGTACACACGACCAGTTTCCTCGGCAGAATTCAGCTTCCGACCGAGTTTCTGGCTGAATTCTGCCGAGGAAACTGGTCGTGTGTACACTTTCAGCCGAGGAAGCCGACGAGGAGCTCGACAAGGAAATAGAGAACATGTTCTCTATTTCCTCGTTGTTCTATGGGAGCTCTCGTCCCGCCGAGCTCCTCGGCGGCTTCAGTGCTGAACTGGCCGAGGAACTCGATGTGTTTGGCACGTCGAGTTCCTCGGCCGTGTGTACGAGGCTTTACACCGTCGGATCTTAGGATGCAGTACCTCGGCCGCCGCTGGGTGGAGTTCGCGTCATATTCCAGCGTCGGGTATGCAAATGAGGTTTTACGGCGATCCACGACGGTTTTTCGCGTTCGTTACTTCGTTGCTAGTCTAGTTTCCCGTCGCAAAGTTAGTCGTCGTTTTACCTGCCCTAATTTTACACAGCCCATGTTAAAGTATGGCCGTCGTTCCCGCGTCGAATTTCACATTTTTTTTTCTTGCGTAAGACGTCCAGGAATACGAAAGTACGCTACGCACGTCGCCGTTCGAAAAAATTACTTTGCGCAAAGCACGGCGGGAATTTCAAAATGGAGCATGCGCAGTAGGTCCGGCGCGGGAGCGCGCCTAATTTAAATGACACACGCCCCTTTGAATTACGCGGGCTTACGCCGGCGTAAGTTTTCACGCAAGTGCTTGGTGAATCAGGCACTTGCGATGAAAACTTGCGGCGGTGTAATGTATATACGATACGTTACGCCGCCGCGATTCTACGTGAATCTGGTCCTAAGTGAATATACCTAGTATTAAAAAATAGTGATCAGTCAATCAAATGTAAAACATGTAAGACATATGTTAAAACAAATGAAACATATGTAACACTCTAACAAATATAAAGCCAAAATAAATTAACCTTAAAAAGATAAAGTGCAATTGTGCAAAAAAAAAAAAAAGTCCTCAAATAGAATGCTATATTCAAAAATCTTTAATATTGCAACAATGTATAAACTTCAGTATTCATGTGCAAACAGCAACAACATAAAGTGCCAGTGCTGGTGTCAAGTTGCCAACGTGGATATCAAATATGAAAGTGCTCCTTTTCCCCTTGTGATTAGTGAGGATGTCCCCTTACCTTACTGCTGTAAGGTAACAGCATATAAAGATCTTTCTAGGTACAAGCGGCATAGACTCCAGCCGTTTCCTGGTGAGGCGTCTCTTGATACTGTTTAACCTAGGTCTCAATACAGAGTCTCCCTGTGGGGCCCCCTCTGATATATCAGCAGTGATCCTCACAAAGGAAGATACATACGCCAATGGTGTAGTTTAAAATATTTATTGATAAACACAAATCAGGGTACTCACAATAAAATGCATAAAAATCAGCATAAAACAAGCAGCATGCTCACACACATCACCTCCGGTGCCTCTGGTGTCTTGACGCGTATTCGTCACGGTCACGTGACTTCATTAGGAGTCATTCATATACGAGATATACTTCCTGTGTGACAATACTTGATGGGGCAGATCCACGTAGATCGGCGCTTCTCTCCATCGGGCGTAGCGTATCTAAGATACACTACGCCGCCGTAACTTTTTTTTCCCGAATCCTCAAAGAATTTGCGCCGTAAGTTACGGCGGCGTAGTGTATCTTTGGCGGCGTAAGGGCGCGGAATTCAAATGGATGTGATGGGGGCGTGTTTTATGTAAATACGTCGTGACCCGACGTAAACAATGTTTTTTTTAACATTGAGTACGCCTCATAATAGCAGGGGTAACTATACGCCGGAAAAAGCCAAATGCAAACAACGTAAAAACATGAGCCGGCCGGACGTACGTTCGTGGATCGCCGTAACTAGCTAATTTGCATACTCGACGTGGAATTCGACGGAAACGCCACCTAGCGGCCGGCGGAAAAAATGCACCTAAGATCCCAGATGCCGTCGTATCTTGTTTTGTAGATACAAAACAAAGATACGACGCGGGAACTTTAAAACTACGCGGCGTATCAATAGATACGCTGGCGTAATTCTTTTGTGGATCTGCCCCGAAATATGTATGCTCCTCTGAGGCCCCGTACACACGTCCGAGAAACTCAACGGGCAAAACACATGGTTTTGCTCGTCGAGTTCCTTGTGAAGCCGCCGAGGATCTCGCCGAGCCAACTTTTCCCATTGACTAACGAGGAAATAGAGAACATGTTCTCTTTTTGGCCCGACGAGATCTTCGTCGGTTTCCTCGGCGAAAAGTGTACACACGACCGTTTTTCTCAGCAGAATACGTCTCCCATCGAGTTTCTGGCTGAATTCTGCTGAGAAACTCGGTCGTGTGTACGGGGCCTCAGAGTAGATTCCACATGTCCTTCTAGATATAAAACAGTTCTGCTCTACAAGATTCACAACCTGAACCGTTGCTTCTTCAGGAGGTGGAATATATTTTAATTAAAAAAAAACATACTTTAATTAGAATACATAGTACAACAACAAGAATATATATGTATATGCATCTATGTAGTCATCTTCACTTACACAGAAAGTGTTTTCAATAAAAAATCAACACTCACTCGCTTAATGCTCCCTATGCATTAAAGGCTCTGGTGGTTCTTTGGGGGTTGTTGGTGTGGTTTGGTGCTTCTGGCGCAAGTGAGTGTTGATTTTTATTGAAAATACTTTCTGTATAAGTGAAGATCTCTACATAGATGCATATACATAGATATCCTTGTTGTTTTACTATGTATTCTGATTAATGTAAACAGACAGATCCCCGTTCTGACAGGGGAGTAGAGAGAGATCTGCTGTTCCTAGTGATCAGGAACAGGGATCTCTCTCCTCCTCTAGTCAGTACACTGTCTCCAGTAAAGAAAAATGAGTTTTTTTTTCAAAATGATTGCGTTTTTTTTTATAGCGCAAAAAATAAAAACCGCAGAGGTGATTTTATACCACCAAAAGACAGCTCTATTTGTGGGAAAAAAAGGACATACATTTGTTTGGGTAAAACGTTGCACGACCGTGCAATTGTCAGTCAAAGCGACGCAGTGCCGTATCGCAAAAAATACATTCCTGGTCATTAAGGGGGCAAATCCTCAAAGAGGAAGCAAACCCTGGAAAGCATAGTTTAAAAAAAAAAACCTGCAAGAAAAACGCATATTGAGCTAGTATGCATAGCATACTAGCTCATTATGATATACTTACCTGTGATCGAAGCCCATGAAGCGACTCTTGTTTCTCACCTCTGCCTTTGCCATTGATACCCGAGTTACTTCCGGGTATCGCAGCTCCGGCACTGGGATTGGCCGGAGCCGCGATTACGTCACTCCCGCGCATGCGCGTGGGAGTCGTCAGTGACGGCACGATCGTCCTCACTAACGGCACACTCAGTGCGCCTGCGCCATAGACATCGGTGCAGTCTTTTCTGCAAATATCTCCTAAACCGTGTAGGTTTAGGAGATATTTGTTGCACCTACAGGTAAGCCTTAATCTAGGCTTACCTGTAGGTTAAAGTGGTCTGTAAAGCCCTGTACACACGATCGGTTTGTCTGATGAAAACAGACCGATGGACCGTTTTCATCGGACAAACCGATCGTGTGTGGGCCCCATCGGTTTGTTTTCCATCGGTGAAAAAAAAATAGATAAAAAAACGATAGAAAAAAAAGATTGTCTGTGTGGAAGTCCATCGGTCATAAATCCACGCATGCTCAGAATCAAGTCGATGCATGCTCGGAAGCATTGAACTTCATTTTTCTCAGCACTTCATAGTGTTTTACGTCACCGCGTTGGACCAGGTCGGATTTTTGACTGATGGGGCCAGATCCACGTAATTTTAGGCAGCCGTAGCGTATCGTAGTAACGCTACGCCGCCGCAACTTTGAGAGGCAAGTGCTGTATTCACAAAGCACTTGCCTCTAAAGTTACGGCAGCGTATCGTAAATCTGTTGGTGTAAGGGCGCAGAATTCAAATGATAAAGATGTGGGCGTGTTTTATGTTAATTTGACTTGACCCCACGTAATTGACGTTTTTTTTGAACGGCGCAAGCGCCGTCCGTGGGGGTATCCCAGTGCGCATGCTCCAAATTAACATGCCAAATTAACATGCCAATGCTTTCGACGTGAATGTAATTCTACGCAAAGCCCTATTCGCGAACGTTTTACACAAACGACGTACACGATGGAAAATGAAAAAGGGGGCCACTGCTGCTATTCACCAACTTGTGTTACAAACTGTCATGGCTGAATTCTGAACAACATGCAATCCCTGCCCTTTCACACAGCTTTATGAGGGGCCCAGTACACTTTACCATTACAAGGAGCCAGGCAAAGGTTTATTTTCACTTTTTGTTTTGTTTTGCTGTTTTGATGCCTGTACTTGGTGGACACAGACTTTATAAATAAACCACACTTGTGTTTCACCAAGATCCTGCTGTCTGCTGTTCCTTTTGAACCATGCTGTTAACTCATCTAAGAAATCACGCACAACCCACTGCTGAACGAATTCCTCACACAACGCCATACATCTCCTTTAACAATTATATTCCTTTATAATGGGAAGTTTTCACTTAATCTGAAGAGACTAGCTGATGGGGTTGTATCTAAATTAGCTATGAGTCACTTTGACTCAAACATCGGTTGTTTGTATGTTCGTAGAACAAACAAACATATGGGACGCTGGTGGGATGTTCGCCCTCCAAGGTTGCTGATTGGCCAAAGCATGCACCTGACCTGTATGCTTTGACTCATTACATTGCAATGTACAGTGAGAGCCATGATTGGCCTGAGGCAGTGTGTCTTTGGCCAATTATGGATCAGGGGCTAAGTCCACGCCCTACACTATATAAGGCTGCTTACACGGTGGCCGTATATAGGGCCAGATTCTCAAAGAGATACGACGGTGTATCTCCTGATACACCGTCGTATCTCAGAGTTAGGCTGGTCGCATCTATGCGACTGATTCATAGAATCAGTTACGCATAGATATGCCTAAGATCCGACAGGTGTAACTGTGTTACACCGTCGGATCTTAACTGCAAATTCAAAATGGCCGCTGGGGGCGTTCTCGCTGCGACGATATGTAAATCAGCGAGATACGCCAATTCACGAACGTACGCGGGCCCGACGGAGTCACTTTACGTTGTTTACGTAAGCGTTTTCCTGGCGTATACTTACCCCTGCTTCTATGAGGCGCAGCCAATGTTAAGTATGGCCTTCGTTCCCGCGTCAAATTTTTTTTTTTTTTTACGTCGTTTGCGTACGTCGATTCACAAAACCGCTCGTCGCAAGTTACGCTCACGCCGAAACCAATGACGTCCTAGCGACGTCATTGGGAGCAATGCACGCCGGGGAAAATTTGCGGGAGGCGCATGCGCAGTTAAATCGGCGCGGGGACGCGCCTGATTTAAATGCTACACTCCCCCTAGCCGCGGAATTTGAATTCCGCCGGGGGATTTAAGATGCGCCGCCGCAAGTTTGGAGGTAAGTGTTTAGTGAATTACCCACTTGCCACTAAAACTTGCGGCGGCGGATCTTAAATCAGATAGATTACGCGGATCTAAAGATCCGCTGATCTATCTGAATCTGGCCCATAGTGTGCATGCATTAATGGAGAGAGATTAGGCAGGGTAGTTAGTGGATTTAGCGTGCAGTCAGTGTAGTGTAAACAATACAGTACAGAGCAGGGGTCGTCAACCCCTGGGCCGTGACCTTTCTGCAGCCAGGGCCCAGGTGTGGGAGGCCGGCATAAGACACCTGGGCAGGTGGCATGACAGAGCTGGCATATGAGAGCGATGGATGGATCTGAAAAAGCAAGCAGGGATGACATCACCACTCTTCAGACTTCATTCGGAGCCCACCACTGCTTCTGTGCTAAATCGACCAGTGCTGCAGCCAATGCAGTGGTAGCAAGTGACATTCCACATCTGGTGACAGGAGGCATGGAAAGTGAAATTCCACATCTGGTGACAGGCAATGTGGTAGATGGCATGGCAAGTGACATTCCACATATAGTGACAGGCAACGTGGCAAGTGACATTCTGCATCTTGTGGCATGGCAAGTGACAATTCACATCTGGTGGAAGGCAGCATGGCAATCCACATCTTGTGGCAGGTGGTATGTCAAGTGACATTCCGCATCTGGTGACAGGCAATGTGGCATGACAAGTGACATTCCACATCTTGTGACAGACAACATGGCAATCCACATCTGGTGGCAGGCAGCATGGCAAGTGACAATTCACATCTGGTGGCAGGCAGTGTGACAGGTGACGTGGCAAGTGACAATCCGCATCTGATTGAGTTGAGTAGAGAGGTATCTTGATATAGCGCGGTCTTACCCCGAAGGGTCACGATGTGCTTGACTATGGGAAATTTAGACGGGAGCCAATTAACTTACCAGCATGTCTTTAGAGTGTGGGAGGCAACCGGAGTACCCAGAGGAAACCCACACAGGCACAGGGAGAACATGCAAACTCCAGGCAGATGGTGTCGTGGTCGGGATTCGAACCAGCGACCCTTTTTCTGCTAGGTGAAAGTGCTAACCACTACACCACTGTGCTGTAGCATGCGGAAAAACTGGTGGCTGATGGTATCTGTATGATCATAGAGTCAGCAGGTAAGCAGTTATGCCTGTTTTTACTGTTTTTGCTTTTTTTTTTTACTTTTTGTATTTGTTGATTGATATACTATATGAGATTTGTATATTTTCTATGATTGTTTAATCTATACCATTTACCTTTTAAATTTATCGTCCTGAAGAAGCAGTCCTTTGATCACAAAACTGTTGAGGATTGCAAAAATCTGTGAAAAAAACTATTTAACCAGTAATCTGTCTGGAAGTCTACAAGTATTTAACTGCTGTATTGATCTTCCTTTATTGTTTTGATATTTAATGTTGTGATATATGTTTTTATATGTAATACATTTATTTTTTATTTTAATCAAACTCTGTGGTTGATGCCAAGATAGTCCATTCCTTCCTTTTGAGGCCTTAGGACAGCCTTAGCAACTGTCCCTACCCCCTCCTTTTTTTTTGCATAGAACCAGATTTTCATGAAAAAAAGTAGACCATCTGTGGTATCTGCATGTTGGAGAGAGCATGAGCCCTTAAAAACACAAACACGCAGGGTCTAAGCATACACTGAAAATTTTCACCAAAGCACCCTGTAAGCAGTAATTGACTTTGCTACTGGTTTTACCAAGTCGCAGACCTCAGACATACCTGTGCAGATGGCAATCCAATAGCATGAAATTGCTTCAGAAAAGTTAATAGAGAAACCTCTGTAATATCTGAATGCTGTAAATTGTGTAAATGTAAGAACTGAAGACACGTGGTCTACAAAGTAAGTCACATAGGGGAACACTTGGCTGAGCATTAAAAAGTTGATGATTACCTTTACCCAGTCAATAGGTAAAAATTAGAGAATGTTGTCTAAAAACAGGGGGCCAAATCCTCAAAAAAGCTGCCTAACTTAACTTTCAGCAGTTAAGTTACACAGGCGTTAAATTTCTACCTAAGTGCCCGATCCACAAAGCACTTACCTAAAAATTACACGCCGTGTAACTTAAGTGCCTCCGTCGCAAGGCGGTCGTCTGATCGAGGGGGCGATTCCTATTCAAATGAGGCGCGCTCCCGCGCCGGACGTTCGGCGCATGCGTGTGACGTCATTTTTCCCGACGTGCATCGCGCGAACGTACTTTACGTCGGGCTTTGTGGATCGCGACGGGACAATAAAGTTGCGTCGGGTAAAAAAAAAAAATACGCGCCGGGAAAAAGAATTCGAAATTTTAAAAAAAACGCGGCGATCGAAAAAAGGGTTTGTTTTTACAAGGTCTAAACAGTTTAGGCCTTGTAAAAGCATCCCTAATTTTACGCATGCAAAACGTAACTTACGCAGAAAACACAAAGCTAAAAAGCTTTGTGGATCTGCCTAAGTACTCATTTGCATACGCAAAGCGGCATTTCGACTCGAAATGCCCCCAGCGGCGGATGCGGTACTGCATCCTAAGATCCGACAGTGTAAGTCTATTACAGATGTCGGATCTTCTGACTATCTTTGGAAAAATCCTTCTGAGGATCGTTTCCAAAGATAGCCACAGGGATACGCAGGCTGAACAGCAGTTCCGCCTGCATATCTCCTTTGAAGATTTGGCCCAGGATAACAGCTGCACACAAGCAAACACACTCCAAAAAATGAATATGCTGGCTAACTTGTATGACCAGAAGTAAGAGTGTATTTCGAAATATTGCTTTCCAGTGTGGTGGGATACAGATATATTCAGTTGTTCCAGACAGTAGGGAGATGCTCTGTAGATACCGCTGGTCTTACTCTGTAGCAGGGTGTTGCTGCGTAACTGATGGGATTAGCAGGTTAGCATAAAACAATGCCTACATGAACACGCAATGGGGATATTTGCATAGGATAGATATGTCAGATTCTGGTTAGAATGCATAAGAGCAGTTCCTTAGAGAGCGGATGTTGAATGCATTAATGCTACTGCATGTCAGTGGATGTATAGTGGTTGATCATTGGGATAGGAGCCTATGTGCATGAATAGTGGGGATAGCCTGATAAATGCAGTATGGATTGACAGGTCTAGATGTAGAGGTATGTGGAATGGATGGATATCTCACCACCTCAATGAATTCCCCACATTCCGCTTCACTGTGTGGCATCCGTCCTGATCCAGAATCACCCACGTATCACTGGCATCCGGCTATCCAAAAGTCTGTGATGAACCCAGCATATTTATGTTGTTGTTATTTATGGAAAGTGTGTAAGCCCTTAAAATGGCTACGGTGCAGTCTAAGCACGCACACTAGATCTACACCAGAGCGCCCTGCAATGAGTGATGGTGAGTGTACCAGGCTTATACCCTCAGACACACCTGTGCAGATTGCATCTGACCAGGAATAGAAGCAGGACGTGGTACACAGTCAATAGGCAATATCGGAAATAGGTGCAGACAAAAAGTCAGGGCATGCAGTAAACCACCGTAGTCAGATACAGGCTAAAGTAAAAAAAATGTAGAAAAAGAAATCATGGAAATAACATAAACTGGAGCCTGGAACTGGGAAAATAACCAAATGCTCAGGCAACAAGTGCTGGTCTGAGGTCAACAAAATAGTGAGTATGATTGACAGGCTGGGCAGGGACTTATTCTGTAGGTGCTTTATAAACTAGCAGATTATTTCCAGAAATGCCTATATCCCCCAGTTCTGAAATAATGCATGCTGTAGCAAGGAAAGAGAGAACACGTTATTAGAACCACAAATAACAGATCTGTTTTGCTGCACATCTTTGGCACAAGGGAGGGAGAGACCAATGGTCTTTTATACAAGAAAGAAAGGACAGATTTGATAGTGCTGAGGGCCAAAAGCTCACCCAGACCCAGCCATTTTCCATCTACCACTATTATTTTTTATGTTTTTATTTTTTGTTAGATGATTTTTCAGAATAACATTTTTATCATTTCTACCTATTGTTTTAACTTTTTTTCATCATAAAGCTGTCTCTACAATGTTCAAACAAATACATCAGGCAGAGAAGACAAGGCTGTTACTAAAGCTTTTAAATCAATCAAATCAAAAGAGTTTTATCCAGGCTCGTGAACATTTTCTGATTGCCAAAGCAGTCATTTCTCCCTTGTAGGACAAAATGAAGAGTTGATGAGACTGCACCAGCTCACATGCTTAAACAATCCAATTCTTGTGGCAGAATCATGTTTTTGTTGTGGAAAAAGAAAGAAAAATATATATATGTGTTAATGCTTTATAAATAGGTATATCATTTTCCATATCGTTCTGTTAAGTCATATCCACTATTCTCATTTCTATTAGTGATTGGTTTCTAAATAATAAAATAAATAAATAAGAAGAAATGAAGATACTGCAGTGTAAAATTGACAAGCTGCAGGACACTGTTAATAGGGGAAAATAGGCCTAGCCAATGAGTGCCTAACTTTTATTTTACCTCTTGAGATAGGGAGTGCAGTGTAAGTGAGTGAATTAATGTGAGGTGGTTTAAGTATGCACTGCTTATGTATGACAATCAGTGGCGGCCGGTGCTCAATATTGGGGGGGGGGGGGGCGGTAAACTAATGGCAGCCCCCCACCGTAGACAGGGATGTGGTGATCGACCTAACCCCCCCCACGGGAGACGGACAGGAATTTGAAATCAGATCCCCCCACGGGGGAGACGGATGGGAATGTGGCGACCAGAGGCCTTACATTAGGAGGCAGGGGGAATGAAGAGCTGGGGCGTTTCTTCTCCTCCCGGCTGAACAGGAAGTGTGTCCTGAGACATGATTGGCCAGGGAGTTTCCTGATTGGCTGGGAGGAGAATCGGGAAGACAATAGCTAATATTAATTTGCTATTGTCACACAACTGGGTAGAATTAGATTAGGGGCTGTGTACATGTAGATTAGGGGCTGGCTGCATGGCTAAGGGGGGTGGCGCACATGTGCCCTGTATGGAAAAAAGCAACAACTGTCTAAAGCATTCCAAGTTTCAAGTTCCAATCTTAGATAGAAAAAAAAAAAGATTTGGGGAATGTATGTGACTTTCTCAGTGCGTGTTAATAATATTTGGACCAAGTTAAAAATATTGATTAAAAGGTATATATTTTATTACAAAATAGCAGCAGAATAAGAAGAAAAAAAGCTTCCATACAGAGAGTTACACACTGGCTGTTCTACATGTTTCACCTACTAAGCCCTCTTCAGGAACATGTATGGACTCTCTTATCTAGAAGGTAAATATAAACAAGTTATAGATAAATATTTATTAACATTATCATAAATGAAAAACACTTTACATCAAAACTAGGGTTGAGCGAACCCGAACTGTATAGTTCGGGTTCGTACCGGACTTTTGGATTTTTGGTACCCGGACCCGAACAATTTACTGTAAGTTCGGGTTCGGTGTTTGGCAATGTAATGGCGCGCTGCAGGGCAGCCAATCAACATTCGTTTAACTCGTGTGACCTAGAAGCCATCACAGCCATGCCTACTAATGGCATGGCTGTGATTGGCCAGTGCAGCATGTGACCCAGCCTCTATATAAGCTAGAGGTACATAGCACAGCACGTCACTCTGCTTTAGATAGGGTAGGGAAAGGCTGGCGCTGCTGCTGCTCAGAGGGAGAGAATTAGATAGGAGTCAGACTTAGTCCTGCTTCAGAAATCAAATTACTCAGCGATCTACATAGCACAGCAAGTCACTCTGCTTTAGATACTTTAGGGAAAGGTTGCTGCTGTTGTTTTTAGGGAGAGAATTAGATAGGAGTCAGTCCTGCTTCAGAAATCAAATTACTCAGCGACAGTGCTTTAACTGGGCCGGAACGCGGCGGTACTCAGTACCGCCACTTCCAAAAATGGCCCTGGAGAGTACCAGCACCTCTCCGTGCGCCCAGTACGTGGGTTTACAGTACCGGAACGCAGCCGGTGGGCTTGTCGAGTTGCGGGCCAGTAATGCGTGTCAGACAGGCAGCGCAGTCACAATAGAAACTGTATGCCGCTCCGCCGGAGCCGACTCACTGCTGCCGAGTGCGCTCCTGGCTCCCTTTCCTAACGCAGCCACTGTGCCCATCAAACGCAGCCACTGTGCCATCAATTGTCGCCACTCTGCCCATCACACGCAGCCACTGTGCCACCAAATGCAGCCACTGTGCCATCACATGCAGCCACTGTGCGAACACACGCAGCCACAGTGCCATCAATTGTCGCCACTGTGCCATCACATGCAGCCACTGTGCCAACTCACACTGCCACTGTGCCATCAATTGTCGCCACTGTGCCATCACATGCAGCCACTGTGCCCATCAAACGCAGCCACTGTGCCATCACACGCAGCCACTGTGCCATCACACGCAGCCACTGTGCCACCACACGCAGCCACTGTGCCACCATCAATTGTCGCCACTGTGCCCATCTAATGCAGCCACTGTGCCCATCAAATGCAGCCACTGTGCCCATCACACGCAGCCAAGGGTGTTTTCATGTTCAGTATTGGGCGGGGGGGAGCACCGGCGCCTAATAGAGTACCGGCACCTCTTTTGGCCCACTTAAAGCACTGCTCAGCGATCTACATAGCACAGCAAGTCACTCTGCTTTAGATACTTTAGGGAAAGGTTCCTGGTGTTGGTTTTAGGGAGATAAATAGATAGGGGTCAGTCCTGCTTCAGAAATAAAATTACACCAGCACTGCATATGTTACTGTGAGATACACCCTTTAGATACTTTTCTTCTATTGTGCTATTCAAAAAACATCCATTTAGGGCAAAAAAAAAATATTTTGCAGTGTTTCCACCATATCTGTACGTGTGAGATACACACTTTAGAAACTGTTCTTCTATTGTGCTATTCAAAAAACATCCATTTAGGGCAAAAAAAAAATATTTTGCAGTGTTTCCACCATATGGTGCAGTGGTGCAGTGAGTAGCACTTTCGCCTAGGAGCAAAAGGTTCGCTGGTTCGAATCCCAACCACGACACCATCTGCCTGGAGTTTGCATGTTCTCCCTGTGTCTGCGTGGGTTTCCTCCGGGTACTCCGGTTTCCTCCCACACTCCAAAGACATGCTGATAGGGTAAATTGGATCTCGTCCAAATTGGCCCAGTATATATGTATATATGTGTGTATGACTGTGTGTCCCTAACATGTCATGATCCTACGGGGTAAAAATGAGCGCACCAGCCAAGCAGATTCTGGATGGAAAAAGCACCCAGAGGCGATTCAGTTCGCATGCGTTGCGCTATACAAGTCATTCATTCATATCTGTACGTGTGAGATACACACTTTAGATACTGTTCTTCTATTGTGCTATTCAAAAAACACCCATTTAGGGCAAAAATATATATTTTGCAGTGTTTCCTCCATATCTGTACATGTGAGATAAACACTTTAGATACTGTTCTTCTATTGTGCTATTCAAAAAACACCCATTTAGGGCAAAAATATATATTTTGCAGTGTTTCCTCCATATCTGTACATGTGAGATAAACACTTTAGATATGGTTCTTCTATTGTGCTATTCTAAAAACACCCATTTAGGGCAAATAATTTTTTTTTGGTGCGTTTCCTGCATATCTGTACATGTGAGATACACACTTTAGATACTGTTCTTCTATTGTGCTATTCAAAAAAGAAATTATTTAGGGGAAATAATTTTTTTTGGTGCGTTTCCTGCATATCTGTATGTGTGAGATGCACCCTTTTGTCCGCGTACACACGATCGGTCCAAACCGATGAAAACGGACTGAAGTCTGTTGTCCTTCGGTCCAAAAAAAGATAACTTGCTTTAAAAATCGAACCGATGAACGGATGACCGATGGTTAGTACGCAAAAGCATCGGTTCAAAACCTGTGCATGCTCAGAATCAAGTCGACGCATGCTTGGAAGCATTGAACTTCGTTTTTTTTCAGCAAGTCGTGTGTTTTACGTCACCGCGTTCTGACCCGAGCGGTTTTGAAAACGATGGTGTGTACACACATCAGACCATCAGTCTGCCTCAGCGGTGAACCGATGAAAACGGTCCATCGGATGGACTGATCGTGTGTACGCGGCCTCAGATACTGTTCTTCTATTGTGCTATTCAAAAAACACCCATTTAGGGCAAGATCCTACATTTGAGAAATATGAGGAGAACGTCAAATAAGGGACGTGGCCCCGGTCGTGGTGCTGCTGGTGGAGCTCCTGTTGCAGGGAGAGGACGTGGCCGATCTGTGCCAGCTACACACACAAGTGAAACACCTTCCTCAGGTGGGAGTACGCGACAGAGCCTGCAGCCGTATTTGGTTAGGCCTAATCCGGCTCTACGAATGTTGAGGCCAAGAGCAGTACAGGCGATAGTAGATTGGGTTGCTGACAGTGCCTCCAGTTCCTTCACACTGTCTCCCAACCAGTCTTGTGCTAAAATATCAGAATTGGCACCTGCAGCCGATGTCAATCAGTCTTTCACCTCACCCCCTTGCAAATCAGCCAAGCAGTCTGAGCCCCAAATCATGCAGCAGTCTCTTCTGCTTTTTGATTACTTTGTTAGCAGGGTTTCCCAGGGCCATCCACCTAGCCCTGCCCCAGAAGTGGAAGAGATTGAGTACACCGATGCCCAACCACTTATGTTTCAAGATGAGTACATGGGGGGACCATCGCAGCACATCTCGGATGATGAAGAAACACAGTTGCCAACTGCAGCTACATTCGCAATTGTGCAGACCGACAAGGAGGGCAGGGGTGAAGACTGAATGGAAGATGATGTGGAGGACGATGAGGTCCTCGACCCCACATGGAATCAACGTCATGCAGGTGACCTGTGTAGTTCGGAGGAAGAGGCGGTGGTTCCACAGAGCCACCAGCACAGCAGAAGAGGGAGCCGGGTGCAAAAGCAGAGCGTCCGTCCCCTAGACAGTACGACTGCTACTGCCCAACACAGCAAGGGACTGAGCACACCAGGTCCAAGGAGTTCCCTAGCATGGCAGTTCTTCACACAATGTGCTGATGACAAGACACGAGGGGTTTGCACGCTGTGCAATCAGAGCCTGTAGTGAGGAATAAACGTTCTCAACCTGAGCACAACCTGCATGACCAGGCATCTAAGTGCAAAGCATGAGCTGCAGTGGAGTAGACACCTCAAAAACCAAGAAAGGTCTCTGGCTCTTCCTGCTTACTCTTCTGCTTCAGTCTCGGCCTCTTCATCGACCTCTGTAGTGACAGTGGCACCTGCCACCCCGCAAACAGAGGATCTGCCAGCAACACTACCACCTGGGTCAACAACTATCTCCACAATGTCCCATGGAAGTGTTTAGCTCTCTATCTCCCAAACACTGGAGCGGAAGAGGAAGTACCCCCCTACCCACCCGCGATCCCTAACCCTGAATGCCAGCATTTCAAAATTCCTGGCCTTTGAAATGCTGTCATTCCATCTGGTGGAGACGCAGAGTTTTAAAAGCCTGATGGCATTGGCTGTCCCACAGTACGTCGTGCCCAGCCGCCACTACTTTTCCAGGCAAGCCATCCCTTCCCTGCACAACCAAGTGGGGGACAAAATCAGGTGTGCACTGCGCAACGACATCTGTGGCAAGGTCCACCTAACTATGGATATGTGGACCAGTAAGCACGGTCAGGGACGTTATATCTCCCTAACAGCACACTGGGTAAATGCAGTGGCGGCTGGGCCTGAGGCGGATAGCAGTTTGGCGCATGTCCTTGCACCACCGAGGATTGCAGGGCGCTTCAGTTTGCCTCCTGTTGCTAACTCCTCCTACTCCGCTTCCTCATCCTCTACCGCCTCCTCATCCGGTCAGCGTAACACATTTTACCACCAACTTTAGCACAGCCATGGGTAAACAACAGCAGGCAGTTTTAAAACTTTCATGTTTGGGGGAAAAAACCCACACCGCGCAGGAGTTGTGGATGGAACAACAGACCGATGAGTGGTTGGCGGCAGTGAGCCTCAGGCCGGGCCTGGTGGTGTGCGATAATGGGCGAAATCTCGTAGCAGCTCTGGGTCTAGCACATCCCTTGCCTGGCGCATGTGCTGAATTTGGTGGTGCAGAGGTTCCTTAAAGATTACCCCGATATGCCACAGCTGCTGCAGAAAGTGTGCGCACTTTCGGCATTCTCACCCTGCTGCTGCTCGCCTGTCAGCGCTGCAGCGTAACTTTGGCCTTCCCGCTCACTGCCTCATATGTGACGTGCCCACAAGGTGGAACTCCACCTTGCACATGCTGGCCAGACTGTGCGAGCAGCAGCAGGCGATAGTGAAGTTTCAGCTGCAGCACGCACGCGTGAGTCGCTCTGCGGAACAGAACCACTTCACCACCAATAACTGGGCCTCCATGCGAGACCTGTGTGCCTCGTGGCGCTGTTTCGAGTACTCTACCAACATGGCCAGTGCCGATGACTCCGTTCTCAGCGTTACTATCCCAGTTCTATGCCTCCTTGAAAAAACGCTTCGGGCGATGATGGAAGAGGATGTGGCACAGGAGGAAGAGGAATCATCGGGATCATTGTACCTGAGTGTATCTGTGTACCTGAGTGTCCAAGAAGACAGCATTGGAACATCCCCTGGGACCTACAGAGTGACATCCTATTTGAGTGCCTGACTGACCCCTTGCGGGTACATCTTTCTGGCAAGCGGCCATCATTTTCCTCTTTGGGATAGATGTTATCTGCCTGTTGATGTCTCTACAGCAGCATATGTTTGTGAAGAGCCAAAGTTTTTTGAGAATATTTTTTTTCTGATGTTTCCCGGATAGAACTCTTTCACCATTTGTTTGAACTGCCTGTGGATATTTTTCATGGGACTTTTGAATTTTTTGTTATTTTCACCAATTTTATTCAATTTATATGTATTTTTGCTTTGATGTTTGATAGTAGCGCACTTTTTTCTTTGTTTATATATGTTGTTTGGAGCCCAATATTAGGCTCCTTTGTATTGGAGTGCAGCACTTCACATTTAAGTATCATTCATTACTTTAAAATCATTTTTAAACCAACATTATCACGTATTTGGGGATAGCGCAGATTGCCTGTGCCTTTTATTAGCAAAGTAATGTGGACCTTACAGGATATATCTGCTTGATGTTTATCTTTGAAACAGAAGGGCCAGGATTCAGAGAGATCGGCGCATCTTTAGATAGGCGTAGCGCATCTCATATGCACTACGCCGTCGTAACATTGAGAGGCAAGTACTGTATTCGCAAAGCACTTGCTCCCATATGTACGCAGGCGTAACATAAATGGGCCGGCGTAAGCCCGCGTAATTCAAAGTAGCAAGGCAGTTGGCGTGTTGTATTATAATGAAGCGTGACCCCATGTAAATACATGGCCGGATGAACGGCACATGCGCGCGCATGCTCAGATTCACGTCAAATTTACTCCCTAAGATACGCCGGGTCCATTCATGCGACGTGAACGGAACCTACGCCCAGCCCCATTCACGTACCACTTACGTAAACTACGTAAAATACGACAGCTGTTCCGACGTTTCCGACGTCCATACCTTAACATGACATACCCCTGCTTTATGAGGGATAAACTTACGCCAGACGTACGCCTTACGTAAACGGCAACGGGCGCAAGTACGTTTGTGAATCGGCGTATCTAGGTCATTTGCATATTCAACGCGTAAATCTACGGAAGCGCCCCTTGCGGCCAGCGTAAATATGCACCCAAGATACGACGGCGTAGGAGACTTACGTCCGTCGTATCTTGGCCATATTCAGGCGTATCTGAGTTCCAGAATACACGGAAAGATACGACGGCGCACATTTGGACTTAGAAATGGGGAACTGGAAAGACGGCATCGGAAGTCCTTTCTGAATCCGGGCCAAGGTATCCATGTGTCTTACTTCCATTACTAATCCATGCAAAAAATGAATCATCTCTCATGCAGTGTGCAAAACATACATGGCTCTATTGTGCTGTATATTTTTTTTATGTATCAGATAAACCGTATGTGTATAAAGTAGGTTCAATGGCCATAAATGAAAACCCAGTTAGCTGTGAACTTCAATCACATGACAATGCCCTTGCAATGTTCAGGGTAAATTAGACTTTAATATACAACATAAATAGGTAAAAATGGAAATATTTTACAAATATAGAAATGCAAATATAAATTAACAAAAGTAAACACAAAATATAAATATAATAGGCAGACTACTATTGGGAGTACAGCATACCAATTTGGAATGAAGATATGCACAGAAATGAACAAAACTAAAACTATGTTGCTTCTCTCTAAGTTGTATCTAATTAGAATAATTTGCTGCTAAGTATACCTCATTTGCATTTAATGACTCTTGAAAAATGTAGCCCCTTAATTATCAAAGCCTTTGTGTTGTGACTAGGCTCCAAGTATGTGCCAAGTGCCAGAAGAGTCTTGGAATGCTTTCAAAGTAACTGCAGAACATTTTGCATTGACTAGCAAATAATAAAAAAAAAAAAACTCTGTACAGTCTTGATGTGGAATTAGTGGTTCAAAATGAATGTGTGTTTTAACTCAAAGGATAGAGAAAAAGATAAGTAGGGTTCAATATTTTAACAAATTGGAAGGGTGTGTGATAGCATGCATCTTGAATGGTGTACATCAAAGTCTCACAGCTGGAAGAAAATCTGTGTTCCTTCTGGGGAGATTTTCCCAGTCTTTCTGTCCTAAGGACAATGTTGTCTTTAAAGGGGTTGTAAAGGTTCATTTTTTATTTTCTAAATAGGTTCCTTTAAGCTAGTGCATTGTTGGTTCACTTACCTTTCCCTTCTTTTTACCTTCTAAATGTTTTTTTCTTTGTCTGAATTTCTCACTTCCTGTTCCTCCTCAGTAAGCTTGCCCCCATCATCCAAGCCATTCTGGGTGGGGGTTAGTCAGCGTGCATGGCTCGGATGATGGGGGCAAGCTTACTGAGGAGAAACAGGAAGTGAGAAATTCAGACAAAGAAAACAAAACATTTAGAAGGAAAATCAAGGGAAAAGGTAAGTGAACCAACCATGCACTTGCTTAAAGGAACCTATTTAGAAAATAAAAAACAAACCTTTACAACCCCTTTAAGATTAGATAATTATAGAGCTCAATGAAGCTAGAAAAACATGAAAGATTACTCTTGGTTTTTGTCACATATCTTTTTTTAATAGTGGACATAGGATGCAGAGGGGCCCTTTTATTCTCATGATCATTGCTCTACATACAGTATGTGTTTTCCTTCTTGCCATTTTGCCATCTAGCCAGAGCCTGTCCTCACCAGGAATTCACAGGGTACTGATATAATAGACAGCATATAATTTACCCTTATGTACCATTATAGACACCATTAACTTTAAAGCCAAACTCTAGTCTGATATATTTAAACAATTATATAAATTGATCGATCAAAAAGTATTACTTACCTCAACCCAGGGGTGTAATTATAGGGGCCACACAGTTCACAATTGCTACCCAGGCCCCATGCTCCAGGGGGCCCGTGTGGCTCTCCTGTATACCTGGAAAGGATGGGTGGTGAGTTGGCATATTGGGGAACTAATGCTCTCCATTTTCCTCCTGCAGCTGCTAAAAGCCTCCTTTTCCTCATCTGCCTTCCGCGGACATTCAGCGGCTGCAGGTGTAAAATGCTGTCCCTCCCATCCAGCTTCCTCTTCTTTCTACTGCCATGGGCCCCTGTGGGATCCCCTGGCCCCCTCGTCCCCCACAGTTCTATCGGCTTCCCCCTCCCCTCTCCTGCTGGGAATGTGTAAGGATGGAGAGTGGGGAAGGGGCCAGTAAATATGTAATTTACCAGCCCCTTTTTTTTTAATGGACAGTCACCGATCACTGACTCTGTCCAATTATAACTGAAGCATAGTAAATGTGGTTTACTGTGCTTTAGTTTGTGAAAGAACGGGATGCTCTGTATGGAGCCATTCCTGACCATTTATTCTGTGCAGCTAAGGCTGCAGAGATGGAGATTAAGGGTTGTGTCCTCAATCTCCTCTCTCTGTCTCAAAGGTGAAACATCAGAGGTATGTTTAGACCCCTGATATTTCACCAAAGCCCCACAATAGGGCTCCTAAAAAATAAAAAGCAAAAAATAAAAATAAACAACTGACATCAGTGGGACAGCTACCAGTGTCACAAATGTGCTTATGATCGAGCCCTGGTGTTTGGCTACTGGGCTCAGAGAGAATGGCCTTGCTGGGTCAGGGAGACCCTTTATAGTTTCTTGCAATGGGGCCCTGCAAGTCAAGTACCTTGCAAGTCTTCAAACAGTCTCATTGATGTCCCTTTTGCTGAGGTAATCACATACAATGCTAAACCACCAAACACTGATGGTCTTGCATTTTACACAAGGACATAGAAATGCGCACTGCTGGCGCTAAGGGGAGCAGAGATCTGCCAGTCCTGAGAACAAGGGTTGAGGTAAGTAATACTGCATATTAAATCATCTCCCAAAACAATGAGCAGTATATTCCTCATATGCTGGGGTGAGGGGGGATTTTAACAATAGACAAAGTTGCATGTCACAGCTTTTCAATACATAAAGCAATAGCATTTTCAATACAATATATATATATATATATATATATACACATATATATATATAAAACGGTCACCACCGTTTGCGACCTTCCATCCCATCCAAGACAGCTTATCGACACTCCAACCAACAGGACCCGATCCATCCCATTTCCCAGAATAAGACGAGACCCAGCTCTGTGCTTTCTGGTTTCTTTTTTTTTTAATTCTGGGACTCTCAGGCCCCGTACACACCATAGAATCCATCCGCTGAAAAATCTCAGCGGATCGGTTTCAGCGGATAGATTCTATGGTGTGTACATTCCTGCGGATATTTATCCGTGGGAATTTCACGATTCCAGCAGATAAAAATTTGTAGACATGTCTACAAATCTATCCGCTTGAATCGATCCCAACGGATTGATCCGCTGGTCTGTACAGACTCACCGGATCAATCCGTCCGAAGGGATCCCCCGCATGCGTCGTAATGATTCGACGCATGCGTGGAATTCCTTATATGACAGCGTCGCGCTTGTCGCCGCGTCATCATCGCGGCGACGGCGCGACTCGTCATCGCGAGGGGATTTCGGCACGGATTTCGATCCTATGGTGAGTACACTCCATCGGATCCAAATCCGCTGAAATCCTCGAGAGGATTTATCCGCGGAAACGGTCCGCTGGACCGTATCCGCGGATAAATCCTCTCGTGTGTACTAGGCCTAAGTGTAGGCACAGATTGGAGGGAGAATGGTCATGCAGCCCTGTCATCACTCGCCCCCAGCTAAAATCCACTCGCCAAATGCTAGTAGGCGAGTGGAAATTTTGAGGGCTGCTTTACATCATCCTCTTCAACTCTATTGCCCTTCATATGTTAAGTCAGAGGGAAATATAAATGTATCTTTAACAACTTAAGCTCTAATATATACATATACATATATATATACATACATACATACACATGTATATACATATCTCTCTTTCCCTCCCTTTTCTCTTTCTTACGCTAATTCCCTCTCCATCTCCGCAATTCCTCCTTCCCCATTTCTTTCCTCTATTTCCCTCACCCCTTCCCCTCCTCAAGACCCCTATCTTCCCCTCTCCGCGCCGTGTGCACCAATTGCGCAGAGAGAGAGAGAAAATAAATAAATAAATTAAAAAATTAAAAAAAAAAACACGAAAACAGAAAACCAACAAAAACGGAAACAGAAAAAAAAAAAGGGGGACAAACAGAACACCCCTCCCCCCCCCTGCTTTCTCCTCCTCTTTATGATTTTTTTTTCCTCTCTATCCCCTTATCTTCCTTGTTCTTATTCCTGCTCCCCTAATAGGTTTTTACCTTCCTCAGATTGCATAAATGACTCCCATGGTGCCCATATCCTTTTTATTCGTTCTTTCTTTTCTATCGTCATTGGCAAAAGTTTCTCCATTATTCCTATTTTCCTTACTTTTTTCAGCCACATTGAGATTGAAGGTACTTTAGGATCTTTCCAATTTATTGCAATACAGCTTTTGGCTGCATTCATCAAATGACATATTACTGACTTCATATATCTTTTTGGTGGAATTTGTGCATGATGTAGCAGACAGAAAGCTGGGTCATCTGGAATCTCATATTCCCGTAAATATTTGGGTAATTCTCTGAACTGTTTGCCAGAATTGTCTTATTAATGGGCAGCCCCAAAATATGTGTATCATTGTCCCTTTCTCCCGACACCCTCTCCAGCATCTATCCGGGACTTCTGAAAAAAATGTATTTAGACGTGCTGGTGTATAATACCACCGCGTTAATATTTTCTAATTTAATTCTTGTATTTTCGTACACCTTGATGATTTTAACGCCAGGTCTATAATATTCTGGCATTGTACTGGGGAAAATGTTTGTCCCAAGTCTCTTTCCCATTTGGTCAGGCATGTCATCTTGAAGTCATCTGGGGGTGCAGTCAACAATATATACATTTTAGAGACCATATGGTGGAGTGGTTCATCCCCTCCACAATATTCCTCGAACTTTGTTAATGCCCGATTAAAGTCTTCTGCATCCCCTAGAGTTTCCAAGAAATGTCGAACCTGCCATGCTTGCCATATCGGTATTTCCCAGCGTCCCCCATTTTGTATTAATTCCCCTATTGTTAGCCACCCCCTTTCTCCCATAAAGTGTGAGGCTTGAAATATACCTTTCTCTCTTAATCTTTTAAATATCTGGGATTTCATGCCTGGTTTAAACTCTATATTTCCTACAATCGGATAGAGGGGGGAACTTTTAGTAGAGAACTTTGGGTTCTGACATACTTTATTGCCTATCCATAGATTTGGACCTATTATAGGGTGGGTTTTAACTGTATGAGGTAGTGCATCATAGCACCATATTGCCCTATTTAAAGGAATGGTATCTGAATGGTATCTGTTGCTCCATCTCGATTCACACGATGGAAAGGTCTAGGAGCAGACCTGAATTAACACCTTTACACAATGGACAATGAAATGTCTAGGAGTAGATGCAATTAACACCTTTCAAAAGAATGTGTCCCCACATTGAATAAGCCAACAACTTGTGATATCTCAAGACATCTTGCAAACATGAATTATTATTAATGTCCCATCTCATGTAATACATTAATTATGATTCACTTGCCACCCCATCTCCTGGCTGAATCTGTGCCCAAAAGTCACTCCTGTTACATTATATATATATATATATATATATATATGAAAGAGAGAAAAAATAAGACACATAAGTAATCTTGTCTGTGTTAATATTTTAAAAACAATCTTTACATGTAAAAAATGTATATACCTTGAGGCAACCATGTTTGCATTTTACATACACATGCTCTGCTTCCTGCTCTGCAATGCTTCACAATGGTTTTATATAACTGTTCTTCAAAATACAGATCTATAAGTCAGCCTACTTATTGAACACACTGGACTCCCTACATGGTTAAAATCTTATCTCACCAGCTGTTAAATATAGGGGCAGAATGGATACAAATTAAGTGTTGACTTTTACTATAATAAATCTACAAATCACTATAGTTAAAACAGCAACAAATATGTTAACGAGCAAGCAAGTAAGTAAGCATGCAAAAGTCAAACCCAACAATGTTTATGGAACATATTTTTAATTTAAATACACTCTACTTTAAGGAATTACTATTGAATTCTGGTCTATGTTCAGTTTAGATTGAGACTATGAGGTTAATTTGCTAAAGAGAAATAGACTGTGCACTTTGCATTATTTTCACCGGCTTGGTGAATGAGGTAACCTTCTGCTGACATCTATCATGTAATCATGTGTAAGCAAAAATGCTGTTTCTTTTTTTTATTTCCCTTGCATGTTATTTTGTATTCTTTTCAAAGTGTAAATTCACCACATTCACTAAAATTTGAATGTAAAGTACAACTTCCCTTGCAATGTGACGAATCTGCTTACCTTTAGTAAATCAACAATTATAAAAAAAAGTCTCTCCTCCAATCAGACTAATGTTTCTTTTACTATAATATATTGATGGTCCCCATTCTCTTCAGACCCCTGCACAACAGTCACACTTGTTTTTTCCAATATCTAAAAACAAAGTTGTATTACTTAAAAAAGGTGCTTCCTTATGCATTAAACAACCTTTTTGATTCCTGTCTTTAGTTACACTATTTGATTATATGATTTCCTAAGGCCTAGGGATTTTTTTTCATCATCAATGATGTGGAAGAAAAATGTGGGGTGGTTTAAGAGTGGAAAAGAACCCAAGGATTGATTTAATTATGTTACTCATCAGGTTCTGCTCAGTAACTGAGAATTTCCTTGCTTCTCTGCTGGCTGTTGTGTGAAATATAAGAAGTTCTGTGGCATGGTGCCTTTGGTGCTTTTACTTGCTATTGTTGGACACTATTGCAGGACTGACTGATTCCTGCTGCTTGATCGTTTTGAACTGTTGAGCACATTTCTTATTTGCTTTTTAATAAGCAAAGTTTGTAGTGTGCTGGAAAATCCCTCTGACCCAGCCAAAGCACAGTCAGTTGTTCCACATTCCCTCCATGAATTGGTTTTTGATTGTGATGTTAGATGTTTATCATCCCTTCATGGAGAACAGGGACATCCATAATGAACAGTGGTCTCTAAACTTCTGCCTACATTATACATAAATACAAGTATTAATTTTGCGAGATTTTTTATTTCCTTAATATTTTAAACTTTATGATTAAAGAAAATTCTGAACAACAAGTACCTGTAAATGAATTCAGTGAGCTACTAATAAAAGCCATAACATATTGCAACTGTACTTTAAATTTGGCCATACATGGATCAAATTTCAGTCGGTTCAGCAGGGACCGTCCAAATTTTAATACATGTATAGCGACAGTGGTTGTAAAGAAGGCGATCCACCAATCAATTTCTGTACAAGCCTGTTGAATGAATTATGTTCGAATAGTGCCAGAAAAGTTACAATGGCCATGATTGGTGTATTCTGACAGCAGGGAAGTCTCCTCGCTGTCATAAAACATTAGCTCAGTGAGATTGATTCCCCCATCCACATGTTAAAAGAATCAGGTCCGTTTTTTTTTTTCATTCAACCCACTGGCAGAATGAAAAAAATACAAATAAATTATCTATAAGCTGCTTATGCCTACCTTAGTCCTCACTACAGCAAACTGATTCCTAAAAAAAAAAAACTTTTCTCTTTAGAACTCTGGCCATGATCTCACACTGACATGCAGAACAAATAGACCTGCATTGTACATGGGGACACAAGCATGGGAAAGGAGAGGGTACCAGGGCCAGTTGAAGCAAAGAATTAAAGCGGTTTTAAATCTAAGGCCTCGTACACACGACCGAACATGTTTGCTGAAACTTGTCCGCGGACCAGTTTCCACGGACATGTTCGGTCGTCTGTACGGCCGACCGGACCGGATTCCCGGCCGAGCGGACAGGTTTCCAGCGGACAAATGTTTCTTAGCATGCTAAGAAACATGTCCGCTGGAAGCCTGTCCGTTGGACATGTTCGGTCGTCTGTACGACTCACCAGACATGTCCGCTCGGCCGAAAGCCCTCGCATGCGTCGAAGTGATTCGACGCATGCGTGGAAGCATTGACCTTCCAGGGTCGCGCACGTCGCCACATCATCGTCGCAGCCACGGCGCGGCCACGTCACTGTGTATCCTGTCTGCGGGAAATTTGGTCTGATGGTGTGTACAGCCATCAGACCAAATGATCCCAGCGGACATGTCCGGTGAAAACGGTCCGCGGACCGTTTTCATCGGACAGATCCGGTCGTGTGTACAAGGCCTAAGACATGAAAACCTGACTTGTATCTTCATGCAGAGTTCTTCACCCAAATAGGTAATTCCATTTCTGAGGGTGTTCTGTACACCAACTGTGCACAGAACTTCTTCAAATTGTGGTATTTCAATGAGCTTTACAGAAAATAACAGTGCTGCAGTTTTAAAGGGATAGGTCATTTTTAATAACATTAAATTACAATATGGCTTGTGTAGCTATTGTATATACTATTTATTCATTTATTAATTAATTTATTTTTTCCCACAAATACTGTTAAAGGGGTTGTAAAGGTTCGTTTTTTTATTTTCTAAATAGGTTCCTTTAAGCTAGTGCATTGTTGGTTCACTTACCCTTTCCTTTGATTTCCCTTCTAAATGTTTTTTTTTCTTTGTCTGAATTTCTCACTTCCTGTTCCTCCTCAGTAAGCTGTTCTGGCTGACTAACCCCCAGCCTGAACAGCTTGGATGATGGGGGCAAGTTTACTGAGGAGGAACAGGAAGTGAGAAATTCAGACAAAGAGAAAAAACATTTAGAAGAGAAATTTAAGGAAAAGGTAAGTGAACCAACAATGCACTAGCTTAAGGGAACCTATTTAGAAATTTTTTTTTGCCTTTAAAACCCCTTTAAGACGAGAGGATCAGATACAGCATTTTTGCTTCTCCCATAAAAACCACCACATTAAAACCTTTTCTGCAACTGTGCCTTGTAGAGAATCATACCCCTAGATTCCAAAGCCAGCAACCCTTGCATTTGAGACCAGCAGAAATACAGTCAGTACATTTTAGATAAGATAAATATGTTATAGTTGCTCTGCAAAAATGCCAAATGCGTGGCAAAGGAAACACTAGCTTTCCTAAAATGTTCTGGATATGTCTACATGGTTTTAAAATAGTAAATCCCCTATTTACATTCTTTAAAGTTTAGGCATACAATACATGACATTCCCCCTAAAGCAGCAGGGGTTAACACCAAAAAACAAAATTCACATCTGACTCAAATTACACTATCCAAATAATGATTGTAAATCTTTTATGGTTGTAATCACAATGAAACTGCAAAGAACACACATGTGGCAAACATTAGCTATGTCTAACTTTTTTTGTGCTAGATTAAAATAGCATTCTGTTTAAAATGGGGCTGCCCCAAAAATCCAAAGCAAAAACAGGAAAAGAATATCCCCAGTTCTCTACTGCAAAAAAAAAAAAAATTAATCCAATTTTTTGTATGCTTTGGAGCACAGAAACCACAAGTGAATATGCTTTAGAATCTGAATTATAAGAAATGTACTTCTGCCCAATACTTTAAAGAATGTATCACACAAAACAGGAAACAGGAAAGGACAGGGAAGCAGGGAGAATAATTTCTTAAAGGTAATCTTAGCAAAATATAGTATAAAGCCTGAGTTTGTCTAAAATGTCAATGGAGAACCAAAATATGCTAGTATATTATTTTCTCTGGACTGGGAGCTTCTATTTTTAATTTTGTCTGCAGCACCATCTGGAGGTAAAACCTGGTATTTCAACACAGTCATTTAAATAAAAGGAATCCTGTACTCAAGACTTATGAAGGCAGTCATTTCTAACCTCTTCCTGAAAATTGTAGGATCTTCAGTACTTTCTGTGCCACTAGCCCATAACTAGTATAAAAAGTGTGGACTTCCCTTTGGCTTTGCTTGATGTATGCTTGTTTTAGGGTTGAGGCTCAAAATGCATTCAGGACACCCAGGCAGCTTCCATATTTTTGTTCATGCAGGCTTCTTATAATGCTCATCTGTAGGCACTCTTGTAACCCAACAGTAACAACCATGTCCCCAATACACAAAAATTGTGTATATACAATATACTGTACAAATACATTATATTGTCAAAAGTATTTACAGGCACATGAACGTTAATGGCATCCCAGTCTTAGTCTGTAGGGTTCAATATTGAGTTGGCCCACCCTTTGCAGTTATAACAGCTTCAACTGTTCTGGGAAGGCTGTCCATAAGGTTTAGGAGAGTGTCTATGGGAATGTTTGACTATTCTTCCAGAAGTGCGTTTTGAGGTCAGGCACTGATTTGGACGAGAAGTCCTGGCTCAAAGTCTCCACATTAATTCACCCTAAAGGTGTTCTATTGGTTTGAGGACCCCCTCTTAATGGCCATTGTAACTTTTCAGACCCATTACCAGAAGAAAACCTGAATTAAAATTTGATATATTAAAAAAAAACTGTTAAGTCGCTTTACCCTTTACCCTGAAGAGCGCTTATTAAAACAAGCATGTTGTCTATGGGTCACTTTGAGTTTTGTTGTTACATTAAAGCTGTACTGCAATTATAATTAGAAACCATATTTTATGTTCACAAGCTATTAACAAGACCCCTATATCCTTTACTTAGTTCTGTTTTGTATTGTTAATAAAATACAATGTACTGTAAATTACAATAAAAGTAAAATAGAACATACATGCTAGCAATCAAAATCAAAATAATATGTTCATTAGCTCATCGTAGTCTCCCTTTCTGTTTAGCATGAAGCCACCAATGCCAATACTATTATGACAGCAAACCCAACTGCCTATCACCTCCTCCTAGTTCTCATCATATAAGTTTAACCCCCATTCCAAAACAATATCATATTCTGATTGCATTGCTTATGGTTTTACAGGTCTCTCAATGTCTCTTGACATAGAACCTGTGTGGTGTCTTCATGCCCTTATCAAGGTCTGTTATCATTTAGATGTTACATGCATTTGTTTTTCATTTTTTTCTATGTTGTGCTTTATTCATGAATTGCAGGAAACTGTATCACTGACATTTACAAACTCTATTGTCTGACCACTACTCCACCACCATTGCCTTTTTGTCGCCTATTGTTCAAATGTTATTCTGTACATATGTTTTTTATGGTTTTTCTTTCATCTCTCCCATTTTTCACGTAGCCCCCTACTCATATAACACTGTTATACTACAGACTTTTACTGTAGTATAGAAAAAAAAATCTTCATCTTCAGCCTCATACCTCACGTTCACCCCTTGATCATGCGCAGATCCCATTAAATGAGATTGGCAAATAACTAAGGTATTAAAATCATCTTTAAAAAAACATAGTTGCAAAAGAATTGAAATCATCTATAGAAAATAAATATTTGCAACCAAAAATAAGATTTAAATTTAAGATTTCCTGGATAATGTTCCTAAAAAAATGATAGCAAACATTTTACAAGACAAGCAAACCAAATTTCAAAAGATGGCTATAGGAGGAGGTGCTACTAAATCCAATAGTAGTGATGTTGGCCGCATCCCTGGTATATAAGAAAAAGAGAGATACCCCCAAGATGGGACTTTAAAGGCCAAATCACAATATGGGTATAAAAAATATATATTTTTATTGCCCCATTATCTACCATTTGGAGAGTGTTTTTGATGTTACAGTTTTTGTTGTGTATTGTATTGTATTGTGTTATGTTTTTTTCTTTTTCTTTTTGCCACTCGGCACACGCTTTATTATATTTTTTGGTGATTCCATATGGCTATGGAATATGTTTTTTATGTTTTTATGTACTTAGGTGCTCAATGTGCATTCTGAGCCAATGTAAACAGGTCCACTTTGTCCGAATAAAAATATATATTTTTTATACCTATATTGTGGTTTGGCCTTTAAAGTCCCATCTGGGGGGTATCTCTCTTTTTCCTAAATTTCAAAAGAATTAGCTGGGATATAATTAATCCCCTATATAGGATCAGGGATGAAGGGTGGCGGAGGTGGGCCAGGATTCTGGGGTCTCCTTACTTTCATTCCACTTTTTCCCCCACACATTTTTCATAACCAAAACCACTGTATTAGGGACCATTGTTTCTGTTCCTAATGTTCTGGTTCATTTAAGAATAATTAGTGGACATTGGATAAAGGTTACTCTGCATTGAGACTCCAGACTCTAGATGACAAAGATGTGAAGGACTTGTCACTATCTTACCCAAGTTTCTCAAGTAACAGGTGGTGACACCCATGCCCAGAGCCCCACCACATGCTTTATCATAGGAAATGCTAACCTCCTACTATATCTTGCAAATACGGGGCCAGATCCACAAACGAGATACGACGGCGTATCTACTGATACGCCGTCGTATCTCTGTTTCTAACTATGTGACTGATTCATAGAATCAGTTACGCATAGCTAGCCCTAAGATCCGACAGGTGTAATTGAATTACACTGTCGGATCTTAAGGATGCAATTCTAGGCCGGCCGCTAGGTGGCGAGGCCATTGTGGCCGGCGTAGAATATGCAAATGAAGATTTACGGCGATCCCCGAACGTCCCGAACGGCCCGTCGATCTAAATCTACGTAGTTTCCGTCGGGTTACACCGCGTAAAACTAGGGCTGAGCCCTAGTTCTCCTGAGCCATGTTAAGTATGGCCGTCGTTCCCGCGTCGAAATTTAAACATCAACGTCATTTGCGTAAGACGTCCGTGAATGGCGCTGGACGCCATTTACGTTACCGTCTAAGCAAATGGCGTCAGTGCGACATCAGATAGCGCAATGCACGTCGGGTAATTTACCCGACGGAGCATGCGCAGTACGTGAGGCGCGGGAGCGCGCCTGATTTAAATGGGACTCGCCCCATTCTATTTGGCCCGCCTTGCGCCGGACAGATTTAAGTTACACCGCTGCAAATTTCCAGGTAAGTGCTTTGTGGATCGGGCACTAACTTGGACAATTTGCGGCAGTGTAACTTAAATGGGAAAAGTTAAGTTACGCCCGCTATTTGTGGATCTGGCCCACTGTTCATGTTTTATGATCCACTGTTGCATTACTCAATAACTGAATTGAACAAATGCCTGTAAAGCTTTTATTGTTAAATATAATAAAAACTATTAAAATAAATAACTGAAAAAATATATTCCTTTTTCCTAAAATATTTTAATCTGAGCACCTCTGTAGCTGTGTGATCCAGTTAATCTATTACATTATCTTTTAAGTAAGTAGGAAACTACTTAAAAAAAAAAAACACGACTTTAATTATCTTTAAAAAAACATAAGGTTAAAGCTGGTGATTTATGACATGCAGAATGAACTTTTAATGTGTGCACGTTTATAAGTGACCACTTTGCACTCACACAAGACTCTGCCTGGAGACATTTAAAATAAAGCTTATTGACATAGCTTAAAACTGTTTCTTCTTTATTGTCTACCAGAATTTTATTTTACTCATTTGCATTGCAGACTCTGGGCAGTTTGCCATTTCTTTACAATGCCAAGAAAACACCTCTGCGGCTTTGTTCAAACCTTTAAGCAATTTCCCGGCACACATAGGAAATATCCAGTGAGGGCACCGTACACATCTGTGTGTGATGAGATGTTTGAAGGTCTAGTTCATATTGTGTGGTTCCTTCCTTCTTAGACCACCAGTGGTCTGTGAAGATCAAAGTACATTTTCTTATCTACTATCAAATTCCTTGTGTTGTCTGGTGGCGCTGTGCATTTATATTATATTACATTATTTACTTTGGCCTTGCTTTTGTGTATTTAATCACACAAGTAAATGTTGTTTATCAGCTTCAATTACACAGTCATACTGGCAGGGAAAGGGTTATCTTGCATTGTATGCAGACAGCATTTTGCAAAGCTTAAAGGAGTTGTAAAGGAAAACGTTTTTCATCTTAATGCATTCTATGCAATAAGGTGAAAAAACTTCAGAGTATACCGTCCGGCCCCCCGTTATACTTACCTGACCGCTCGAAAGTCCCGCGCTCGGTCCCGACATCCTCTTCGCTGCTCAGCCTGGCCGCTGATTGGCTAGAGCGGATGGATTGAAAGCAGTGCAGCCATTGGCTGGCGCTGCTGTCAATCACATCCAGTGATGCAGTGTGCCGAGGGGCGGGGCCGAGTAATACAGCGAGTGGCTATGGCCACTCGCTGTATCACGGGAGCACGCCCGCAAGGACTACACACAATGCAAGCTCTCTCGCATGAACATGTGTAGTTTGTGCGGGGAGGACCAGAGACAGCCGCCGAGGGACCCCAGAAGACAGGGCCATTCTGTGCAAAACGACCTGCACCTGTGGAGGTAAGTATAACATGTTTGTTATTTTTATTTTATTTTTATTTTTGGTTTACAACCCCTTTAACCTAGTTATTAGCTAGACATGTTTTTCATATAAAGTTAAATATTAAAAATGCACATTTTTTTTAAATGACATGCCTGGGTGTGCCACAATACTGCCTGTGAAAGAGTACATCTCTGTGGTATACAGAAAGTGCTGCAGAAGCACTGACATTTTTAAAGGAAAAAAGTTAAATTTTCCGACAAATTATTTTGACAGCTGTCATTGACAGTTTCATTATTAAAAAAAAAAAAAAAAAAAAAAAAAAGCATACAGACCCCTCCATGGATCTGCTATGTGTTCTCAAGGGATACCTCATGCAAAAAAAAATGTGTAATGAGCGTACATCCCTCCCTCTTAAATCATACCAGGACCCCTACCCGGCAAAGCACCTTGTCCCCATGATGATCAAGACATGGGCCTCTTCCCCTCCAACCCTTGCCTAGTGGTTGTAATGGTATTAAGTTGAGGGGGGGGGGGTATAGGGAAATGGAACATAATAATAAGGTAGCACCCAGATTCCAACCCCCACATGAATGGGTATAGGGTACCCCAACTCACTTCACAAACCAAAAAATAAAAATAAAGACACCCAATTATTTAACAAGTCATTTATTAACCACTTGCCCCCCCCCCCCCCAACTAACAGTACATAGTCTTCTAACAGGCGCCACAGCAGAGTGACATACTGGTACATCACCTTGCTTATGCTCACTAGTGCACCCACTGGGGCATGCAGTGGTGCAATCCTGTGATCACCGGACACAGTAGATCACGGCACTCAGAACCCATCCGCTGTGAGCCGGCTACAGTGTCATGTGATTGCTTTGATTGATCATAGAGATCACATGATTACAATGTAAACTAACAGTCATAAATGGTTTCCATTGAATGCTTGCTTAATGTTGTGAAGCTGTGATTGGCCCATAGCTATCGCACGGTACCTGATACTTTTTACCATGTGATTAGCTGTAACATGTCAACAGAAAGCAAACTGACATGAAAGGAAAGCCATTCATGACAGTTAACTATTTCTTATAACAATGAACATCAATTATGAGCAATAACAATGTAAAAAAAAAAAAACCCTGATCAACTCCCAGAGTAGTACAACTACTCTAAAGGAAGTATTTAAAAAAAAAATGTTAAAAAAAACAAAAACTTTTTAAAATTGAATTTTTTATTTGAAAAATTCTGTCACCAATCAGTATATCTGATCTCTACCACACCAGTCATATGATGACACTGTACTGCAATGGTGATAGCATGAAAAAAAATATTGTGATAAAAACAAAATTTTATTTAATTTGTTAATTTTCTAAAAAAATTACCAAAAATTACAACTTTAAAAATCTCGCCATGCCCCCTACTAACTATCTTGGGCGGTCTATTTTCCAAAAAGGGGTCATTTAGGGAATGTTTGTACTGTCCTTGCATTTTAGGGGCCCCAAGAAATGAGAAATTAGGCTGTTAGTACATCAGGATTGATCAGTTTTTAAATATATATATCGTTTGTAGACTCTATAAGAAATGTAGTCAAATATATTTGGCCTAAATTTATGTAGAAAGATTATTTATTTGCAAAATGTAAAAAAAAAAATGAAGAAAAATGTGTTTATTTTTTCAAAATTCTTGCTATTTTTTCATTTGTATAGCAAAACATAAAACAAAAAACAGTTGTGAATAAAAGAAAGCTCTATTTGTGTAAAAAAAAATGATATCTTTTTTTTTTTTGCATATAGTGTTGCATGACCGCGCAATTGACAGTTAAAGGAGCATAGTGCTGAATAGCAAAAAATGCTCTGGTCACAAAAGGATAAAATCTTCCGGAGGTCAAGTGGTTAAAAAAAATGTAATCTCCAAAAATGGCGCTCATTGTAAATTCATCAATCACGATGCCCACCACTTGCCGATTTGCTGGAAAAAAAAGACCAATCCTGATGGTAACACTTGCCAAATGACAGCTCCCCTGAGCTTTAAAAGAGTGTGGATAGCAATGACTAGAAATGGGCACCAGAACTCTTGAACATTGCAAAAGTTCGGACCTCAATTCGTGTACAGGGACCCCTTGCTGTGAGCCGCGGCCACAGCAAGTGTGAACCCAGCCTTATATGAAATAGCCGATGCAGTCGTAAGCCAACAAGTAAGGGAAGTATAGGACAGCAGCCCTCCACACTGTGCTGATCACAAACACCTCTGCTTACATGCCTTTTCCTGCCCATTTCTATTGGTCAATGAGGCAGCCCATCATATTTATGGCCACAAAGAAATGTGGGGAGGTTGTAGCAAGCTCTGAAACTATCTGAATTGGCCATGAAAGGGAGTCATTAGAGGCAGCATTTTTTTTTAACTATTTTGTGAGACACTGGCTGTTATACACGCTCGGAATTTCCGACAACAAGTGATCGATGGGAGCTTGGTGTTGGAAATCCCGATCGTGTGTAGGCTCCATCGGACATTTTCTGTCAGAATTTCAGACAATAAAAATTTGAGAGCTGGATCTCAAATTTTCCGACAACAAAATCCGTTCTCGTAAAGTCCGATTGTGTGTAGACACTTCCGACGCACAAAATCACTTCTGAATCAAGTACGAGACGGAAGCGTTAGGTCTGGTAAAACTAGCGTTCGTAATGGAGATAGCACATTCGTCACACTGCAAATTTTTGAATCTTTTAATGCAGCGCATTCTCTTCTTTTTTATAATGCTAGAATAATGAAGTTGTTTTCCAGCTGATATGACAAACTGGTTTCTTTATTATTTCTCGTGATCTCCGGAATAATCGTTTTATTTTTTTTTAAGCCAGATCTCCATAATAATGTTTAGAATTTATTTTTATAGTGTTCTCTTTTTTTTTTAAATCAAGATCTCCTGTTTTTATTTTATTGAATTTTTTTTAATTTCTAGTAATCTCCATATTTTTTTTCGTTTTTTGTGTGTCAAGTTACCACAACACCATTATTATCTTGTATTTTTTAACCTCAAGGAGGTTGATTGGTTTGGTGTCCCTTGTTAATTTGACATTGTATTTTTGAAATGTACCTGCCTACTCACGAACAATCTGTCCTTTTTGAAGTGAAACACATAGGCAAGTATTTGTGAAAAAAATTGTCATTTATTAGGGGCCATAACAAAATAGAGAGGAAGGCAAGGCTGGATAAACTGGTGAAATTGGTGAAATTGGTGAAGCCTTTGTACCCCACAGCACACATCTACTATTTGACAGGCAAAATCGGTAGCCTGAGGAGTCCATATAATAGGGAGCAAAATCTGTTTTAGGACTCCGAGAGATCGGAAACAGCAGCAGATGACATATAAGCGCAAATTGTCTTTTACCAAACTTCTAATAACTTAAGATTAGCAGAAGGTGCCCAAAGGGTGGCGCACTTGGTATTGAACATCCCTTTTATAGTGCCATCGTACGTGTTGTACGCAGACATGTTCTTGGCTATCGGAATTTGCGGCAACATTTGTGCGACCATGTGTATGCATATGTGTCTGTACTTTTAAAATAATCACACTTACCTGTCCAGGGCGCCCGCAATGTCGGCACCCGAAGCCGATTGATCCCTCGGCTGTCGGATGCTGCCCCCGCCATCTTCGGTAAGGGGATCAGGAAGTGAAGCCTTGTGGTTTCACTTCCTGGTTCCCTACTGCGCATGCGCGACTCGTGCTGCGTGAGGCCACTGGTCCCTGCTGTATTCTGACAGCAGGGGGGGTTGGAAGGGGCGTAGATACCCACGGGTGGCTCGGGTATCTATACCCGGAAGTCGGAGCAAAATACATGTATTACACAGGTATCTGCTCCACCCTCCCCCTGAAAGGTGTCAAATGTGACCAGGGCCGCTTTTAGAAATCATGGGGCTCCGTACAGCCCACTTGACGGGGCCCCCATTTCAGCCCCACCCCTGGCCCCTCCTTCAACCCCACCACCTGGCCTGCCCCTATACAGAGAGGCTAAGGTATACATAAAGGATAAATTGTGGGCATGGCCAATTTAAAAATATGCACCACACTGAGCTGAAAAAGGGATGTGGTTTAAATTACGCTTAATTATTGGGCATAGCTTAAAAGGGTGTGGTTAGAGTCTAAGATGACTGGCCCAGATTCAAGAAGCACTTGCGCCCGCGCAACCATAGTTGCGCGGCGCAAGTGCTTACTTGCTCCGGTGTAACGAGTGCTCCTGATTCAGGAACCTCGTTACACCGACTGCAGCCTAGGATGTGACAGACATAAGCCTCCTTATGCCTTCACATCCCAGGCTGCATTCTTGCGTTGGCCGCTAGGGGGCGCGGCCTTTGTGATCGGCGTATAGTATGCAAATTGCATACTACCACCGATTCACAAAAGTTGCGCGGGCCCTGCGTACGCAAGGTACGGAGTTTCCGTACGGCGCCTTTAGCATAAGGCTGCTCCTGCTAATAGCAGGCGCAGCCAATGCTAAAGTATAGCTGCGCCTCCCGCCCGTGAAATTTAAATTTCACGTCGTTTACGTAAGTGAACCGTGAATGGCGCTGGACGCCATTCACGTTCACTTAGAAGCAAATGACGTCCTTGCGACGTCATTTGCCGCAATGCACGTCGGGAAAGTTTCCCGACGGAGCATGCGCTGTTCGCTCGGCGCGGGAGCGCGCCTAAATTTAAATGATTCCCGCCCCCGGCGGGATCATTTACATTAGGCAGCCTTGCGCCCGGCTGTTTAGCATATTGCCCGCGCAATTTACGGAGCAACTGCTCCGTGAATCGCGGGCAAAGCGCAATATTTGCGTGGGCGCAGAGAAAAAAATTTGCTCTTTGCCCACGCAAATATTGCGCGATTCTACCTGAATCTGGGCCACTGTGTGTAGGATGCAGATGACACTGTGCTGCGTTCAAAACTGCACTGTCCAATTTCCCACAGTCAAACAGTTCTACATGAAAAAGAAGATGCCATTTATGTCAGCTAAGCCCACCAAAAAATAAAAAATTCAAAACTTTTAATGAGAAGTAATATTATGTCTACCATGCCTGCATCTGAATTGTGAAGGAATGTGCTGTGTATTCCTGTACAATTCAACCTGCATGCAAAACGCACAGCTTTTGCGATCTGCAGCAGGTGTCAATAAAAAGTTAATGACACCTCAAAAGCAGGTCGCAAACGTAGTGTGTTTGCCCTGCACCTGCCAGCCCTGGATCACCATGTGATTTGGTTGCAGTGCATGTTAAAAAGTAGTGCATACACTCCTTTGGTGCATTGCAATTTTAGCCCATTCAAAATGAATGAGCTTGAAATTGCACTGCACAGACCCACATGTGAATTGCACAGGAACGCACAGTGCATTCCTGTGTGATTCAGCTCCAGGCATGGTGTAAACCAGACTGATCAAAAAATGTAGATAGAAGTAAAAAAAGTGGAGTTTTCTGACATTGATGGCATCTCCTTTTTCGTGTAGCACTGCTGTGAGAAATAGAGAAGTGCAGTTTAAGGCCAGGTTCACACCTATGCGAATTGAGTGCGGATTAAACCGCATCTAATTCGCAGGACATTTCAAAATACATTGTTTTCAATGAGGCTGGTTCACATATGTGCGATGCATCCATGGGTGTAGGAACCCTTACAAATCTGGGGGGGACAGCATTTTTACTCGCCAGGTATATTCTTATTAAGTAGGTGTTCGGAAGCTGAATGCGCCAACATTTTTCAGCGTAATCACAGCACCCTGCACCTCCTGGACCCCTTTACATTACACAGCACCCTGCACCCCCTTACATTACACAGCACCCTGCACCTCCTGGACCCCTTTACATTACACAGCACCCTGCAACTCTGGAGTCCTTTACATTACTAAACCCTCTGGGCCCCTTTACATTACACAGCACCTCTGGACCCCTTTACATTACAAACCCCCCTACACCTCCTGGACGCCTTTAAATTACACAGCACCCTGCAACTCCATACCCCTTTACATTACACAGCACCCTGCACCTCTGGACCCCTTTACATTACACAGCACCCTGCACCTCCTGGATCCCTTTACATTACACAGCACCCTGCAACTCTGGACTCCTTTACATTACTAAACCCTCTGGACCCCTTTACATTACAAAACCCCCTGGACCCCTTTACATTACACAGCACCCTGCACCTCTGGACCCCTTTACATTACACAGCACCCTGCACCTCTGGACACATTACACAGCACCCTGCATCTCTGGACCCCTTTACATTACACATCACCCTGCACCTCCTGGATCCCTTTACATTACACAACACACTGCAACTTTGGACTCCTTTACATTACTAAACCCTCTGGACCCCTTTACATTACAAAAACCCCTGTACCCCTTTACATTAAACAGCACCCTGCACCTCCTGGACCCCTTTACACTACACAGCACCCTGAATCTCTGGATACCTTTACATTACACAGCACCCTACACCCCTTTACATTAGACAGCACCCTGCACTTCTGGACCCCTTTACATTACACAGCACCCTGCACCTTCTGGACCCCTTTACACTACACAGCACCCTGAATCTCTGGATACCTTTACATTACACAGCACCCTGCACCTTCTGGACCCCCTTACATTACACAGCACCCTGCACCCCCTTACATTACACAGCACCCTGCACCTCCTGGACCCCTTTACACTACACAGCACCCTGAATCTCTGGATACCTTTACATTACACAGCACCCTGCACCTTCTGGACCCCCTTACATTACACAGCACCCTGCACCCCCTTACATTACACAGCACCCTGCACCTCCTGGACCCCTTTACACTACACAGCACCCTGAATCTCTGGATACATTTACATTACACAGCACCCTGCACCCCTTTACATTACACAGCACCCTGCACCTCTGGACCCCTTTACATTACACAGCACCCTGCACCTCTGGACCCCTTTACATTACACAGCACCCTGAATCTCTGGACCCCTTTACATTACACAGCACCCTGCATCTCTGGACCCCTTTACATTACACAGCACTCTGCACCTCTGGACCCCTTTACATTACACAGCACCCTGAAATCTTTGGGTTCACACGTGTGTCCTGGAGTTTGTTGCAGTGTTGGGGTATACGCAGTTTTTCTGCATTTTATCCCCATTTTTAGCTGCAGTGCCACAGACTTCTATTAGCTTGTATAATTTTACTGTGTTTTCTGAAAGCTCACCAAAGACGCAGTAAAGAGGACATTTAGTGCGCTTTCAGAAAATGTTGCAAAAATATGGGCCAAATTCTCAAAAGAGATACGCAGGCGGAACTGCTGTTCAGCCTGCTTATCTCTGTGCCTAACTTTGGAAACGATCCTCAAAAGGCTTTTTCCAAAGTTAGGCAGAAGATCTGACATGTGTAAGACACTTACACGGTCAGATCTTAGGATGCAGTACCGCATCCGCCGCTGGGGGCATTTCTCATTGAAATGCTGCTTTGAGTATGCAAATGAGGACTTAAGCAGATCCACAAAGCATTTCAGCATTGTGATTTCTGCGTAAGTTCCGATTTGCTTGCGCAAAACTAGGGCTGGTTTTACAATGTGGAAAATTAGTCACACCATGTAAAAGCCCATTCAAGCGACGGCATTTGGTATGCATTCCCGAGGGAGAACTCCACGGCAATTTGTAAAATCAAAACCGGCATGGGTTCCCCCCCCAGGAGCATACCAGGCCCTTAGGTCTGGTATGGGTTGTAAGGAGACCCCCCCTACGCCGAAAATTCGACGTAGGGGGTCCCCCTACAATCCATACCAGACCCGTATCCAAAGCACGCTACCCGGCCGGTCAGGAAAGGGAGTGGGGATGAGCGAGCGCCCCCCCCCCCTCCTGAGCCGTGCCAGGCCGCATGCCCTCAACATGGGGGGGTTGGGTGCTCTGGGGCAGGGGGGCGCACTGTGGGCCCCCCCACCCCAGAGCACCCTGTCCCCATTTTGATGAGGACAGGACCTCTTCCCGACAACCCTTGCCGTAGGTTGTCGGGGTCTGCGGGCGGGGGCTTATCGGAATCTGGGAGTCCCCTCAAATAAGGGGGCCCCCAGATACCGGCCCCCCACCCTAAGTGAATGGATATGGGGTACATCGTACCCCTACCCATTCACCTGGAGGCAAAAAGTTAAAGTTATTAAACACACAACACAAGGGTTTTTAAAATAATTTATTAGTCTGCTCCGGAGGCCCCCCCTGTCTTCTTTAGCTCTAATACCAGGGGGGGCTTCTTCTTCCACTCTCCGGGGGGGGTTTCTTCTTCCGCTCTCCGGGGGGGGGCTTCTCCGCTCTCCGGGGGGGGCTTCTCCGCTCTCCGGGGTCTTCTTCTATCTTCGCCGCTCTCCGCTGTTGACTCGGCGCACCCCGGTTCTTCTGCAGCTTTCCGGTCCCTTCTTCTTCAGCGCTGGCTGCCTGCTATCTTCGTGTGTTAGCTCAATTACTAGCAGGCAGCCATCGCGGTCTTCTGTGACGTCATGTTCTTCTTCTCCCTTCTTCCGATGTTGACACGTCGCCTCTTCTCACTGCAATGATGGAAGCGCGCCTTGCATCCCATTTATATAGGCATCACCGTCGCATCATGCTCCGGTAGGTACCCACGTGGTGGGTGCCTACCCACGTGGGTACCTACCGGAGCATGATGGGACGGTGATGCCTATATAAATGGGATGCAAGGCGCGCTTCCATCATTGCAGTGAGAAGAGGTGACGTGTCAACATCGGAAGAAGGGAGAAGAAGAACATGACGTCACAGAAGACCGCGATGGCTGCCTACCCCATATCCATTCACTTAGGGTGGGGGGCCGGTATCTGGGGGCCCCCTTATTTAAGGGGACTCCCAGATTCCGATAAGCCCCCGCCCGCAGACCCCGACAACCAACGGCAAGGGTTGTCGGGAAGAGGTCCTGTCCTCATCAACATGGGGACAGGGTGCTCTGGGGTGGGGGGGCCCGCAGTGCGCCCCCCTGCCCCAGAGCACCCAACCCCCCATGTTGAGGGCATGCGGCCTGGCACGGCTCAGGAGGGGGGGGCGCTCGCTCGTCCCCACTCCCTTTCCTGACCGGCCGGGTAGCGTGCTTTGGATACGGGTCTGGTATGGATTGTAGGGGGACCCCCTACGTCGAATTTCCGGCGTAGGGGGGGTCTCCTTACAACCCATACCAGACCTAAGGGCCTGGTATACTCCTGGGGGGGGAACCCATGCCGGTTTTTTCTTTGAAAATTGGCATGGAGTTCTCCCTCTCAGGAATGCATGCCGAGCGACGCTGTCAATTTTTCTTTTTTTTTTTTGTTTTCCCGGCGCGTATTTTTTTTTTCACCCGTCGCAACTTTATTGTCCCGTCGCAATCCACAAAGCCCGGCGTAAATTACGTTTGCGCGCTGCACGTCGGGAAAATTACGTCACACGCATGCGCAGTACTGCCGGCGCGGGAGCGCGCCTCATTTAAATAGTAAACAAAGATACTTGGTGGGCACACCCTAAAAATGCTATACATCTAAGCTGGTGCTGCTATAAGACCAAATACAGTACAAAACAGATTATAGCGCACACATGCAAAAATGACATTTATCCTGCAAGGCTAGTTAAAAACACCTGAACATATTCAAAAATACGGGGGTTTGGTCAGACTATATAGCCATATAGTGCTAAGCCCACTTACTGCGACAAAGTACCCCGAATTAGTGGGTCCTACCCTAGTAATAGAATGAAAGAACCTGGGTCTCAACCATGGGAGATATACTCCTCTATGTGGGAGAACTGAAGGGTTTCTTCCTATACACTGGTGGCCACTAATGTGAGGTAATGAAGAGGGGGAGGGGTGCTTTAGCCAAGAGACCTGGTCAGGGTCTATACAAAATACAAAAAGATACTTGGTGGGCACACCCTAAAAATGCTATACATCTAAGCTGGTGCTGCTATAAGACCAAATACAGTACAAAACAGATTATAGCGCACACATGCAAAAATGACATTTATCCTGCAAGGCTAGTTAAAAACACCTGAACATATTCAAAAATACGGGGGTTTGGTCACACTATATAGCCATATAGTGCTAAGCCCACTTACTGCGACAAAGTACCCCAAATTAGTGGGTCCTACCCTAGTAATAGAATGAAAGAACCTGGGTCTCAACCATGGTAGATATACTCCTCTATGTGGGAGAACTGAAGGGTTTCTTCCTATACACTGGTGGCCACTAATGTGAGGTAATGAAGAGGGGGAGGGGTGCTCCAGCCAAGAGACCTGGTCAGGGTCTATACAAAATACAAAAAGATACTTGGTGGGCACACCCTAAAAATGCTATACATCTAAGCTGGTGCTGCTATAAGACCAAATACAGTACAAAACAGATTATAGCGCACACATGCAAAAATGACATTTATCCTGCAAGGCTAGTTAAAAACACCTGAACATATTCATTTAAATAGTAATCGCCCCCCGGAGAGGAGGACCGCCTTGCGACGGAGGCACTTAAGTTACACGGCGTGTAATTTCTAGGTAAGTGCTTTGTGGATCGGGCACTTAGGTAGAAATTTTTTTAGTCAGTGTAACTTAACTGCTGAAATTTAAGTTAGGCTACGTTTTTGGGAATTTGGCCCATGTAACCCAATAGAAGTCTGTGGGACTGTAGTGAAAATGGAAGTAAATGCAGGAAAACTGTGTATACACCGACACTGCAACTGAACCGCAGTGCATCAGTGTGATCCCACTTGAGTGCTGGTTCATATATATGCGATGCAGGAATCAGTGCGATTCCTGCATTGCATGTTGCTTGTCGGTCGTTCACGCTGTCCTTTGCAAACTGCTACGGGTGTCAATATAAATTAATCACACCCCCAGATCGGTTGGCAGATCACAGTGAGAACTGTGAAATGGTGCAGGAATCGGATTGCATAGGTATCCAATCTGATTCCAGCGCAGACCAAAAAAAGGTTTTGGTGCAAATGCGATTTCAGCCATACAGTTTGTATGTCTGAATTTGCATCGCACAGACATCGCATGTGATAGGCACAGAAATGCAGTGCGAATCACATGCAATGTCTATGATCATGCTAGTGAAAAGCCTGGCTAAAAGGGACATGATGTGGCCACCTATCAGCATAGAGTTAATGACAGGCTCTGCTAGAGGACAACAGAGGAAAGGGGGGAGTGAAGGATTTGGGGGAGAGAAGAGTCTGGACACAGTGACAGTGCTGCTGATAACTCACTTTATGTTCCCAGGATGCCCCCAGTCTCACACGAGTTCAGTCGGTGGCTCTTTAGCTGTCAGCTACTTGTTTAAGTGTTCCCGCCCACACGTTCCTTTCAGACAGAGCTCAGCACGGGCTGCACGGAGCATGGAGGACACAGAGGGGAGGGAGGAGGCAGAGCTGATGCAGACTCTTCCATTCCTGTAGAGAGGGGGGGGGAGCTGTACTCACTGAGTTGTTAGAATTTAACAGAGAGTGAGGTGCACAGTAGTGTGTCAGTCTGCCTGAGCTCTCCCTGCGCTCTCAGCATATTACATCGCCGCTGCACTACCAAGCCCACTCTCACTGTTTCATACAGGGGAGGATGGGGGAGACGCCTGACACCCCCCTAATGTGTGGCACCTGGTGCGGTCCGCCCCTTAGTTAGTACGCCTCTGATCAGCAGCGCTCCAAGTCCTCCTAACCTGGGGGGGATTTTACCGTACCTGTCCCCCCCGCATTATTTCCTGGGGGGGATGCGTCCCCCCCGGTTCCTACGCCCATGGATGCATCCGCACTGCGCATTGCCTCCAAACCGTGTGCGGTTTTTATGTCTTGCGGTGCGGCTCAGGTGCGAATTCAGTCCCATTATCTTCTATGGGTACGCAGCTGAATTCGCAGATGTGTTCATTTCTCTTCAGTATTTGTCTCATTCAGTTCAATACACTTCCCCCCTCCCCCTCCCCTCTCCCAGGTCTCCAAATTCGCACCTGATCTGCAGCTAAAACGCAGTTGATCTGCAGAACACCTTATAGAGAAATTCGCAAAGACAACAGAGCTCCAAAACGCAACGCACTAGTGTGATTCAGGCCTAAAACCCAATTTCTCACAGTCAAGACAGCTGTGCTACATAAAAAAGCAGACATTAGACTTTTTCATTGCAGTTATTGTGACTGGGCTGACCTGCTGTCCCCCAAGAATCCTGATCCACTGCTACCATGTGGGCACACCATAAGAACCTGGGAGCGATCATCCTCAAAGCCGGCCACACCCCCTCCTGCCCACTCAAATTACATGATCTTACAGTCAGGCTCTGCCTCTCTGCCTCTGAGTTGTTTAGCCCGAAGTGAGTGCTCATTGAGAGTGGCTAAACGGCTACTGAGGGAGGAGCGGAGACGAGGGAGTTGGAAAAAGTTTTTTTTTTTTCTTCTGCAATCTATACAGATTGCTCGGGCCCGCCCTGGTGGTCGGGCCCGGTACAACAGGGCCAGTTGTACTGGCTTATCAGTGGCCCTGAATGTGACACCGGGGGGGGGAGCGAAAGTTACATTTTTGGGTGGAATTCCGCTTTAATTGTAAGGCATAATCAAGATGCTGCATGCTATGGTATTCCTACAATGAAATTGAATAAACAAGGTCTTGTACTGGGAGATCTGTGTGTGGTTTATCTCATTTTGGAACATCTTCTAAACATATTTAGGATCAGTGTCCCGCTGGAAAATGAATCAATGCAAGTTCAGGCCAGAGGAGATGGCGTGCCTCTGCACAATATAGAACTATTTCCTGTTGGTCAATGTGTTGTTGATTCTGCGCAAATCACCAGCTCTAGAAAAGGCAAAACATTCCCATACTTCAATATATGTCAGGCTTAGCTGTAGACATTTGCATATTGCTGTTTAACTTCTCATACAACCATTTCCTCACATAACCCCTGACTGCAAACATAAATTCACATTTTGATTAGTCTGTAAACAAATTATGTTTTCCAGTCCTTCACAATTTTGGATTTGTTTAGCCCATGTTAAATGTTTACACTTGTTTTGTTTCTGAAGCAGTGGTTTGAAAATTTTTACTCCCCCATAAATGCCACAGTTTGAAAGTCTTTTGCCAGTAGTTTTTTTGAGTTTGGCTTTGAACCTTGGATTTAGATGATCTTTTGTCTCACAAAGAAGTTAACATATTATATTGATCTACAGCATAGGTGCCAACATAATTTATATGGACACTTTGAAGTTATGCCAGTGACTCTCAGCTAATGTCGCATAATACTGCAACAGAGAATCACAAAACACTTTAATCGCCCTTATTTATTATTATTAATAAAAATAATAATAATAATTGTCTTCCTATGTATATATGTATATATATATATATATATATATATATATATATATATATATATATATATATATATATATATATCACACACACACACACAGCAGGTGAAATAAGTATTGAACACATCATCATTTTGCTAGGTAAATACAGTTCTAAAGGTGCTATTGACATGAAACTTTCACCATATGTCAGTAACAACTAATACAATACATAGATACCAAAACAAATAAGTTCAGAAATTAAGTTATATATAATATAATGAAATGAAAAAGGGAAAAAGTATTAAACACACGCAGAAAGTGAGGTGCAAAATGGCATGGAAACCCAAGACACCAGCTTAAATCTATCAGTAATTAGAAAGCAATCCTACCCTTGTCAGTGCAAATTTATATCAGATGTTTCAGTTTCAACTAGAAAATAAGAAAATAAAAAAAGTGCCACTAAGGCCCCTTTCACACTGGGCAGGGGAGGTGCGGTGGCGGTATAGCGGCACGATTTTTAGCGCCGCTATACCGTTGTATTTACCGCGATATTCAGCCGCTAGCGGTGCGGTTTTAACCCCCGCTAGCGGCTGAAAAGGGGTTAATACCTCTGCCGAGGCGCATTGCCGGCGGTATTACCACAGTTTCCCATTGATTTCAATAGGAAGGAACGGTAAACACCCTGCTCCTATACCGCTCCAAAGATGCTGCCTGCAGGAGATTTTTTTTCCTCCCGCCAGCGCATTGCCTCAGTGTGAAAGCCCGACTTTCACATTGAGAATTCTGGGGCAGGATTATTTCAAGCGTTATTTATGCGCAATTTAATATGGCCCCCATAATGGTTTACTCGCAAAAGGTAGGCAATATACTGAGCAGCTGTGTGTCTCACGCTGTGGGGGAGACAGGAGCTGTAATCGGATGGTAGCCACAGAAGTCCTCGAGCAGTTTACGAGATCCGGGATGAACCGCAGCATGGAGCGCAGCGTTGCGCGAGTGGTGAAGAGGGTGCTGAAATCACAGGTCCCATGATGCTGTATGATGCGTTTTGGAGCATGCGCGTGCTGAGTTTGAGCACGCGCACTCCTTTTTAAAGCTACAGATAGGATGGGGAGCCTCGTATTTATGATAAAACTGGACAGCCATATAATTTAACTTGGTTTAAAAGCAGCAATTCACACTGGTGCGACACGACAGCCGTCCTACTTGTATCTCTCTCTATTTTCTACATATTTATTTTTTGCCACGTATTTATTTTTATTTTTCTACCATTTATTGCACTTTGAAACGTGATTAATCAATAAATGTTTTGACTTTGCAACAGAATCTGAGGTGTGCTGATATCATATATTTTATCTATGTCCATGCACCTTAAATCTACAAGGTCAGTACCATTATGGTTTGCAATAGGAACCGAGCCAGATTACCCACCAAGCAACCTAGGCATGAGTCTAGGACCCTGTGGCTGGGTTGGGACCCCTGCCTCAGACATATTTGATAAGTAACAACTAGGGATGAGCTTTGCGTTCGATACGAACGTATGTTCGACTCGAACATTGGTCGTTCGATCGTTCGCCAAAATTCGAACAAAACGGGTCGTTCGCGCCAAATTCGAATGACACAAAACGTCCCATAATTCACTGCTGCGTTGAGCGCTGATGATTGGCCAAGCATGCTGTATGTCCCGCATGCTTGGCCAATCACAGCGTGCAAAAAACGAAGAGCCATAATTGGCCAAAGCCAGGGTGGCTTTGGCCAATTATGGCTCAGGGGGTTTAGTACACGCCCCACACTATAAAAGGCAGCCTGCAAGGCGGCCTCGTGTAGTGTGTTTTGGTTGTTAATGAGAGCAGATCAGTCAGACAGTTAGAGAGAGAGAGATAGATAGAGACACAGTGTCTTTTCTACTAGATAGATAGATAGATAGATAGATAGATAGATAGATAGATAGATAGATAGATAGGATAGAGCAGGAAGGCTAGTCAGTATAGTTAAATTTACAGTTTGTAGAGAATATATCTACATCCCTAGGAGTTGTACATATATTTATAAACTGTATAGCATAGCTAGATCTGCTATTAGTATTTGTCAGGCAGGAGATTGTGCTTGATGCAGTGCTCTAACATGTTGTATTGCCTGCATAGTCTTTAGTGTTAGTGTACGTGTGCTATTTAATTGCACATACACGCATTAGCTGTTACTGCACGTGTGCTATTTATTTGCACAGAAACGCAGTCGCTGTTAATGCACGTGTGCTATTTAATTGCACATAAACGCAGTCGCTCTTACTGCGCGTGTGCTGTTTAATAGCAACTAAACGCAGTTGGTGTGACTGCACGTTTGCTGTTAAATAGCACCTAAACGCAGTTGGTCTGACTGCACGTTTGCTGTTTAATAGCACCTAAACGCAGTTGGTGTGACTGCACGTTTGCTGTTAAATAGCACCTAAACGTAGTTGGTCTGACTGCACGTTTGCTGTTTAATAGCACCTAAACGCAGTTGGTCTGACTGCACGTTTGCTGTTTTATAGCACCTAAACGTAGTTGGTCTGACTGCACGTTTGCTGTTTAAAAGCACCTAAACGCAGTTGGTGTGACTGCACGTTTGCTGTTTAATAGCACCTAAACGTAGTTAGTCTGACTGCACGTTTGCTGTTTAATAGCACCTAAACGCAGTTGGTGTGACTGCACGTTTGCTGTTTAATAGCACCTAAACGTAGTTGGTCTGACTGCACGTTTGCTGTTTTATAGCACCTAAACGTAGTTGGTCTGACTGCACGTTTGCGGTTTTATAGCACCTAAACGTAGTTGGTCTGACTGCACGTTTGCTGTTTTATAGCACCTAAACGTAGTTGGTCTGACTGCACGTTTGCTGTTTTATAGCACCTAAACGTAGTTGGTCTGACGGCACGTTTGCTGTTTTATAGCACCTAAACGTAGTTGGTCTGACTGCACGTTTGCTGTTTTATAGCACCTAAACGTAGTTGGTCTGACTGCGCGTTTGCTGTTTTATAGCACCTAAACGTAGTTGGTCTGACTGCACGTTTGCTGTTTTATAGCACCTAAACGTAGTTGGTCTGACTGCACGTTTGCTGTTTTATATCACCTAAATGCAGTTATTGTGACTGCACGTTTGCTGTTAAATAGCACCTAAACACAGTTGGTGTGACTGCACGTTTGCTGTTAAATAGCACCTAAACACAGTTGGTGTGACTGCACAGTTGCTGTTAAATAGCACCTAAACGCAGTTGGTCTGACTGCACTTTTGCTGTTTAATAGCACCTAAACGCAGTTGGTGTGACTGCACGTTTGCTGTTAAATAGCACCTAAACGTAGTTAGTCTGACTGCACATTTGCTGTTTTATAGCACCTAAACGTAGTTGGTCTGACTGCGCGTTTGCTGTTTTATAGCACCTAAACGTAGTTGGTCTGACTGCACGTTTGCTGTTTTATAGCACCTAAACGTAGTTGGTCTGACTGCACGTTTGCTGTTTTATATCACCTAAATGCAGTTATTGTGACTGCACGTTTGCTGTTAAATAGCACCTAAACACAGTTGGTGTGACTGCACGTTTGCTGTTAAATAGCACCTAAACACAGTTGGTGTGACTGCACAGTTGCTGTTAAATAGCACCTAAACGCAGTTGGTCTGACTGCACTTTTGCTGTTTAATAGCACCTAAACGCAGTTGGTGTGACTGCACGTTTGCTGTTAAATAGCACCTAAACGTAGTTAGTCTGACTGCACATTTGCTGTTTAATAGCACCTAAACGCAGTTGGTCTGACTGCACGTTTGCTGTTTTATAGCACCTAAACGTAGTTGGTCTGACTGCACATTTGCTGTTTAAAAGCATCTAAACGCAGTTGGTGTGACTGCACGTTTGCTGTTTAATAGCACCTAAACGTAGTTAGTCTGACTGCACGTTTGCTGTTTAATAGCACCTAAACGCAGTTGGTGTGACTGCACGTTTGCTGTTTAATAGCACCTAAACGTAGTTGGTCTGACTGCACGTTTGCTGTTTTATAGCACCTAAACGTAGTTGGTCTGACTGCACGTTTGCTGTTTTATAGCACCTAAACGTAGTTGGTCTGACTGCACGTTTGCTGTTTTATAGCACCTAAACGTAGTTGGTCTGACTGCGCGTTTGCTGTTTTATAGCACCTAAACGTAGTTGGTCTGACTGCACGTTTGCTGTTTTATAGCACCTAAACGTAGTTGGTCTGACTGCACGTTTGCTGTTTTATATTACCTAAACGCAGTTATTGTGACTGCACGTTTGCTGTTAAATAGCACCTAAACACAGTTGGTGTGACTGCACATTTGCTGTTAAATAGCACCTAAACGCAGTTGGTCTGACTGCACGTTTGCTGTTTAATAGCACCTAAACGTAGTTGGTCTGACTGCACGTTTGCTGTTTTATATTACCTAAACGCAGTTATTGTGACTGCACGTTTGCTGTTAAATAGCACCTAAACACAGTTGGTGTGACTGCACGTTTGCTGTTTAATAGCACCTAAACGCAGTTGGTCTGACTGCACGTTTGCTGTTTAATAGCACCTAAACGTAGTTGGTCTGACTGCACGTTTGCTGTTTTATAGCACCTAAACGTAGTTGGTCTGACTGCGCGTTTGCTGTTTTATAGCACCTAAACGTAGTTGGTCTGACTGCACGTTTGCTGTTTTATAGCACCTAAACGTAGTTGGTCTGACTGCACGTTTGCTGTTTTATAGCACCTAAACGCAGTTGGTGTGACTGCACGTTTGCTGTTAAATAGCACCTAAACGCAGTTAGTGTGACTGCACGTTTGCTCTTAAATAGCACCTAAACGCAGTTGGTCTGACTGCACGTTTGCTGTTTAATAGCACCTAAACGTAGTTGGTCTGACTGCACGTTTGCTGTTTTATAGCACCTAAACGTAGTTGGTCTGACTGCACGTTTGCTGTTTTATAGCACCTAAACGTAGTTGGTCTGACTGCACGTTTGCTGTTTTATAGCACCTAAACGCAGTTGGTGTGACTGCACGTTTGCTGTTAAATAGCACCTAAACGCAGTTGGTGTGACTGCACGTTTGCTGTTAAATAGCACCTAAACGCAGTTGGTGTGACTGCACGTTTGCTGTTTAATAGCACCTAAATGCAGTTGGTGTGACTGCACGTTTGCTGTTTAATAGCACCTAAACGTAGTTGGTCTGACTGCACGTTTGCTGTTTTATAGCACCCAAACGTAGTTGGTCTGACTGCACGTTTGCTGTTTTATAGCACCTAAACGTAGTTGGTCTGACTGCACGTTTGCTGTTTAATAGCACCTAAACGCAGTTGGTGTGACTGCACGTTTGCTGTTAAATAGCACCTAAACGCAGTTGGTGTGACTGCACGTTTGCTGTTAAATAGCACCTAAACGCAGTTGGTGTGACTGCACGTTTGCTGTTTAATAGATGGACTAGGGTGGAGCCATACAGGAAGAGGAAGTGATAAAAAGGGGAACCAGAGCAGGGTCAGCCTCTAATGAACACATGGAGATCAGGTAAGCAGACAGACTTGTTGCATATTCATGACAGTACCCTCCCTCTTAATGCCCCTCCCCCTCCCCAGCCTGGAGCCAGGGCTAAAGGGGAATCCCAGAAGAAACCTCCTCAACAAATGGGGCGCAAAGATCTCAGATGCAGAGATCCAAGACGCCTCCTCAGGACCAAATCCTCCCCAAAGCACAAGGTACTGAAGAATGCCTCTGCAGAGACGAGAATCCAGAACTTGAGTATCCTCATTGACCAGAACCGAAGTAGGGACAGGAGGAGAGGATTTATTGAGGACCAAAGGCCTTTTAGGAATAAGTAAGGGCATGAGAGGGTCAACAGGAATCTGAGGAGGATCAAGCAGACCCTTAAAGATGAACTGGGAATTAAGCACAGGACCATCAGACTGGGCAGAGGTCAGAGAAACCCTGAAGTCAGGTTGGTTAGAAGGTGACAGGGCACAGGAGTCAAGCTGGATAGCAGGGAAACCAGCAGAATGCAGAGAGCCCTGAAAACAAGGTAGAAAACCCCATTTGGCCGAATGAGGCAATCTATCCAAAGGATGGATCGAGCCCCTTAGACAGGTTGCAGGAGGGCCTGAACAAGAAAAGGTAGGAGGCTCACTGGGCATGGGCTGACCTGGCATAGCTGATGCAGAGGCCGATTGAATAGCATAGTCAGGTGTAGTGATTACCCGAATCGCATCACAAGGCGTAGTGACTGCAGAACTCGCAGACAAGTTAGCCTGGCTGTGCGTTTTAAGGACAGACAACGGTAAACTGGAGTGAATGATCGGCTCAGGTTCACAGACGGGCTCCTCATCCAGAGTGCTACATTGGCTAGAAAGTGCATCAGCCTGACTATTGCAGGACACATTGCGGACACCAACACATGTGTTAGGACGAGCAAAAGATACTGGAATGGTGGCAACAGGAAGTTTCTCTTTTGGGGCAACCTTGGGTAGGCAAGACGTGGAACAGGAGGGACCCCAAGCCAGGATCTGTCCGGCAGTCCAGTCAATGTGAGGAGAATGGAGTCTTAACCAAGGAAGACCCAAAACGATAGGAGCTGAGGCCTTAGGTAGAACAAGGAAGGATATCCACTCCTGGTGAAGTGTGCCTATCGACATCTTAACAGGGACTGTCTGGAAGCGAATAGGACCCCCTGGGAGAACAGTGCCATCAATCGCCGAGACCACCAATGGTGTGGTGAGGGGCAAAAGGGTAAGTCTCATGGACGATGCGATTTCCCAGTCCATGAAATTGCCAGCGGCTCCGGAATCCAGATATGCCGAGACCGAATGAGAAGAAGCACCAAAATGAAGGGACACAGGAAGAAAAAGACGAGAAGGTGAAGGAGATATTTCTGGATCCAATACTCCACCTTCCAGATGTATTGAACCCGAGCGTTTCTCGGGGCGAAGAGGGCAAGTGTCACGAAAATGACTTTTGCCCCCACAGTATAGACACAGGCCTAGAGTTCTGCGCCTGGCACGTTCCTCAGGGGATAGCCTGGTCCGACCCAGCTGCATGGGTTCCTCAGTTGGCAAGGGATGCTCCACGGGTCGAAGAGAGGGGAGCTCAGGCTGACTAAGGGCCAAGGGATGTTGGCGTCGCTTTTCTAGGGTCCTTTCCTGAAAGCGAATATCGATCTGATTACACAAGGAGATCACTCCATTCAGATCAGTGGGGATGGTTCTTCCTGCTAGTTCATCCTTCACTCTATCAGACAGGCCATGCAAAAAGGTTGCGACTAAGGCCTCATTGTTCCAGCTCAGTTCAGCGGAGTGGATACGGAACTGAAGAGCATATTGTCCCACTGAACGGGATTCTTGGCGGAGACGTAAAAGGGCGCTGGCTGCTGAAGAGACACGAGCCGGTTCTTCAAAGATATTCCGAAAAAGTTTTAAGAAAACAGGCAGGCTAGAAACCACTGGATCATTCAATTCCCACAGAGGGGCAGCCCAGGCTAAGGCTTCCCCGGAGAGGAGAGAAATGATATAGGCTATCTTGGCCCGATCAGACAGGAAGTACTGGGGCAGGAGCTCAAAATGAATAGTGCATTGGCTAAGGAATCCCCTGCAGGCTTTGGAGTCTCCAGAAAAACGGATTGGAGGTGATAGCTTCAGTGAATGCGACTCTGCGACTGGTGCAACAGGTGCAGCTGCTGGTTGTACTTGGGGTTGCGGATTTGGGGTTCCCAGCGAGGTCTGAAGCTGATCAAAGCAGGAAGCCAGATCCTGAAGGAAATGCATCACCTGATACTGATTAGCTTCATGCGTCTCGAGTCTGCGAACAATGTACTGTAATGGATCGTCTGCGGGGAGCGGCACGTCGGCCGGGTTCATGGCTGTTCAAACTGTCAGGTCACCCGTAGCCAGGTGACGAGTGCACCCCGTTGGGGTCAGGGATGCACCACAGGGTGGTGAACCCTATGGCCGACTACTGCTAGCAGAGACGAAGCGTGAACTTAAGATCACCCGGGGCACGGAGTCTAAGACCCAGTTTTGTATTCACCAGAGCCTTTGATGGTAAGGATGGTCTTGGCCGCAACTGGGTCCAGGTCGCATCCCCGAGATTCCTCAAGTCACACTCCGCAAGGGAGAAAGGGAAAGCAGTCAGCAGGACAAACAGTGGTGATGGGCAAGCCGAAGTCAGGGCAACAGGCAGACAAGGATAACCGTGGGACATGCAAATAGTCAGGGGCACAGGCAGACAAGGAAGTCGGGAACAAGCCAAAACGGTACACGGAAGATGAATGAAGCACTCTGCAAACAGGAACTAGCAACTACACTGCAGACAGGAACTAAGCATAGGAACACTGTTGAACAGCACTGCAGACCTGTAGAGCAACGGTTAATATAGGCTTCCTGGGATGGACTAGGGTGGAGCCATACAGGAAGAGGAAGTGATAAAAAGGGGAACCAGAGCAGGGTCAGCCTCTAATGAACACATGGAGATCAGGTAAGCAGACAGACTTGTTGCATATTCATGACAAGAAGGAGGAGGAGGAGGAGGCACAGGCACATCTCCAAAGAGGCAGGATGCCCTCCAGGGGTCAGCTTAAGGGCAGCACACCAACTGCATTACGTGGCACATCTTCGCTTGTGCATGGCGCTGCTGTGTCTCAACGGTACAGCAAAAGTTCTCTGGTGTGGGCCTTTTTTAAAACATGTCCATCAGATCGTACCTTTGCTATTTGCAACATATGTCTCAAGCGTATCTCGCGTGGCCAAAACATAACCCGCTTGGGCACCACATGCTTGTCCAGACATATGTCGAGCTGCCATGCAGCTCGTTGGCAAGCATACCAGAAAGACCCACACCAAAGACCAAAGTGGACCTCCCCTTGCCCTTCTGTGACCTCCAACCCCACTAGACCCCCGGTCCTCTCTGAAGCCTGCACTGAAGGTGTAGAAATAGGTGTGTCACAACCTAGTAGTGGTAGTACATGCGGGCAATCTACTGATAGTACCAGACAAATTTCCCTGCCCCAGCTGCTGCAGCGCCGAAAGAAGTATGCTCCCAGCCATCCACATGCCCAGCGGTTGAATGCTAGCTTAGCAAAATTGCTAGCACTTCAACTGCTACCTTTTCAGTTGGTAGATTCTGCCCCCTTCCGTGAGTTTGTGGAATGTGCAGTACCTCAGTGGCAAGTACCCAAACGCCACTTTTTCTCACGGAAGGCGATTCCGGCTCTCTACCGGCATGTGGAAGGCAATGTCCATGCCTCGCTGGACAGGGCGGTCAGTGGTAAGGTGCATCTTACCGCTGACTCATGGTCCAGCAGGCATGGACAGGGATGTTACCTGTCTTTTACGGCCCATTGGGTGACTCTGCTGGCAGCTGGGAAGGACGCAGGGCGAGGTACAGTAGTTTTGGAGGTTGTTCCGCCACCACGCCTCCAAAACACTACTACTGCTTGTGACACACCTCTCTCCTCCACCCCCTCCTCTTCTTCTTCCTATGTGGCCTCTTCCTGTGGTGATGTTTCCTCAGAACCAGCCGTGCTCCGTAGGCGTACGAGGGGCTACGCAGGAATGCATGCCAAGAGATGCCATGCGGTGCTAGAGCTGGTGTGCTTGGGAGACAGGAGCCACACTGGGGAAGAGGTTCTTTCAGCTCTGCAGGGGCAGGCTCAGAGGTGGTTGACGCCACGCCAGCTGAAGCCTGGAATGGTGGTCAGCGATAATGGCACCAACCTCCTCTCTGCCCTGCAACAGGGAAAACTCACCCATGTTCCCTGTTTTGCGCATGTCCTGAATTTGGTGGTGCAGCGGTTCTTGGGCAGGTACCCGGGCTTACAGGATGTCCTGAAGCAGGCCAGGAAAGTCTGTGTGCATTTCCGGAGGTCATATAATGCCACTGCTCGGCTGACAGACCTCCAAAGGGAATACAACCTGCCCAAGAACTGCCTAATCGGTGACATGCCCACCAGATGGAACTCTACGTTGGCCATGCTGCAGCGGCTGCACACGCAGCAGAGGGCCATCAATGAGTACCTGTGCCAATATGGCAGCAGAACTGGGTCAGGGGAGCTTGGTAGATTGCCACTACTATAGACACACAGCAGGTGTGATATTTAAAGGAATTTTTCAATTTTTTTTCACTTTAAGCATCATTAAAATCGCTGCTTCGGAAAAAACGGCCGTTTTTAAAACTTTTTTTTCCATTGATACATGTTCCCTGGGGCAAGATCCGGGTTCCGAAAGACGTTTTCCAACATTAAATTGAATATTGGTCTTTAAAATGAGCGTTTTTGAATTCGAACATTCGAGTCCCATAGACTTCAATGGGGTTCTAAATGTTCGCGTGAACCTGTTCGAACGTTCTGGTACGAACCGAACGCGGGTATGTTCGGCTCATCCCTAGTAACAACCCATGTTACAACTCACCTGTTATACACCTCTGCAGCTCACACTGCAGTTCTATTTAAAATGTCTAATGCCGTGTACACACGCTCTGAATTTCCAACAACAAATGTTCGATGGGAGCTTGTTGTCGGAAATTCCGACTGTGTGTAAGCTCCATCGGACATTTTCTGTCGGAATTTCCAACAACAAAAATTTGAGAGCCAGTTCTCAAATTTTCCGGCAACAAAATTCGTTCTCGTAAATTCCGATCGTGTATAGATAATTCCGATGCACAAAATTCCATGCATGCCCTGAATCAAGAACGAGACGGAAGCGCTTGGTCTGGTAAAACTAGCGTTCGTAATGGAGATAGCACATTCGTCACGCTGTAACGGACTGAAAAGCACAAGGCTGAAAAGCGTGAATCGTCTCTCACAAAACGTCTACTAACACGACTGGTATTGAACTTCCCTTTAATAGTGGCATTGTACGTGTTGTATGTGACTGCGTTCTTGGCGATCGGAATTTCTGACAACATTTGTGCCACCGTGTATATGCAAGACATGTTTGAGCCAACATCCGTCAGTAAAAAATTCACGGTTTTGTTGTCGGAATGTCCGATCTTCTGTACGCAGCATAAGTGTCTAAAAGCTGGTCAGAGTGGAGATCCTAAAACAGTTCACAGACTCTGAAATGGCTTTATAACATGTCCAACTTTGACTATAATACAGAACATACTATAGCGTTTCAGAGTCTGAACTTTGTTGCTAGAATCTGGCCAATCAGGGAATCCTAACTTATCATTAATGTTTTAAATATAAGCCTCTTAGTGTAAACAATAAAGACAAGAATATTTTTTTAGTACCATCATCCTGGACATTAATTTAGTATAGAGTAAGGGCTGAAGGGACCCAAAGGCCCAAAAGACCAAAAGACAAGGGGCAGGGGGACTATATCGGTACTAAATTAAAAAAAAGGTAGAATAAAGAGGTAAATAGAGATAAAAGATATATATATCAGTTTATTTAACATAGTATCAAAAAACAAGGGACACACATAATCATAAAATACATAAAAAAACAGCAATGTAGAGCGATGGACATATTGCATGACCAACCATACAGGTCACCGAGATGGAATAAACCCTGAACACAGGGTGGCGGTGAAAAGAAGGGGGTCATACAACACAGGATCTTGACTAGTTTCGCAACAAAGTTGCTTCGTCAGGAGAATTTCTATACAGAGATCAACTACTCGCTAGGGAGCCAGCAGCCACACTTGTCCCCCACCTAAACCCCAGATATAACCACACAAACCAACACCACACATGTTTATTTGGCATAAAATGGCCGTGACACTTTATTGGTTTACATCATATTTTATGCAACCATTATAACTGAAACTAGCATAATAAACCATAAATCATTCACATAAACTCTGCCCAGTTTTTGGAACTTGGGCAGCATCACTGAATCATCACCAAAAATGTTCCCACCAGCCGGACTTGAGCAACAAGCCTGGCCTACCCCACATATGCGGCCATTTCAATACTGTATTGCAACCCAAGGTTAAAGATATCGGAACCCACATCTGAAAAGTGGACCCCGTCCTGTCTGTACAAACCCGGGATCCCCCCCTCCAGATCCACGTGCCAATATGCCAAACCCCCCAGGGATAGCATAAATTTAGCCATTGCCCAATTAACCCTCTTCCTCATTTTTTCAATCACCCTATGCAATGGAGAAGATAGCCAACACATGCGTGGCACAATCTCCGAAAATACCCGGGGACGTTAAATGAAAACGATAAAGATCCCTCTTAATTGCAGCCAACAGATCTAGCGTTCGGGTGCTCCCTAAATCATTCCCACCCAAATGCACTATCAATATTAAGGGAAGCGGCCAAACCTGACACAATTGCGATAAATGAAAATAAAGCTGGTGCCACTTCATGCCTCGCACACCTTTCCAGTACAACGTGAAGGATTCCGGCTGTAAAGACAGATTGCTCGAATACCTACGCTGAGCCGCATGCTTTTCGTGCCCAGAAGATATAGGAATGGCCCAGAATCCACACATAATGATGAAAACCTAACATTAAAAAGAGAGATTAGACATGACATAACGTTTGAAACAGTCGGACGACCATCTACCCAAACCCTTAGGCCTCGTACACATGACCGGACATGTCCGCTGAAACTGGTCCAGCGACCAGTGTCAGCGGACAGATCCGATCGTGTGTACAGGCTAGCGGACAGATTTCCAGCGGACAAATGTTTCTTAGCATGCTAAGAAACATTTCCGCTGGGAAGCTGTCCGGCGGACATGTCCGCTGGTTAGTACGTCTAACCAGCGGACAGAAATCCTGCGCATTCGTCGAATTGATTCGACGCATGCGTGGAAGCATTGAACTCGCACGATAGAGAACGTCGGTGTCGTCTACGTCACCGCGTTCTCTGTCCGCGCGGATTTCGGTTTGATGGTGTGTACAGCCATCAGACCGAAATCTCCCAGCGGACATGTCCGATAAAAACGGTCCGGCGGACCGTTTTCATTGGACTGTCCGCTCGTCTGTACGGGGCCTTAATGGCCGAAGCCAGGAGACCCTGAGCGGCAGCGGCAGACGCAGCCCATATGCTAAAAGAATGAGAGGACATTTTTACCTTATCCAGACGTAAATGTGTCATGCAGCGCTGCAGTACATACGAAAATTGATATTTTGTGACCGGCTGACCACCACCACTGGGCAAAGCAAGCTCGTGAACACCCCTTGGAACCCGGAAGTAATTCCAAGACCCGAAATAAGGACCTACCATTGAAATCTTCCAAAAATGTGCCCCATATCACCAAATCCTCCTTAAGAGCCCCCGTCAAACGGACGTGCGCTAACGGAGACTTCAAACCGGAAGTGGCAAGATACAACCTACGCGGAAAAAATCTCCCCACCAGCATGATTTTGCAAGCGAAAGCCAGAAGGCCCAGCAATGACTGCATTTCCTTCAAAGAACCTTACGGCGCCAAAGAAAGAAAGTGATAAGGTTCTGAACTTGTGCCACCTTGGGCATAGGCAGACTAAATTCCCTGGCCTCCGTGTTGATGTGAATTCCTAAAAACTCAATCTGCGTAGCCGGCAAACAAGTCTTCTCCCCTGCCAGGGGGATACCAAAATGGCCTGCCACCACCGTAAACAAATGCAACAAACTGGAACAGAGGGCCGAGCCTGCGGGCCGATAAACAAAACATTGTCTAAATAATGCACCACCGCGTCCTGACCAGACTCAAAACACATGACCCAATGCAGGAACGTGGAAAAAGACTCAAAATACATACAAGACAAAGAGCACCCCATCGGGAGGCATTTGTCGAAAAAATAGGAACCCTCAAAACAAAAACCCAACAAACTGAACACAGCCGGGGCGATGGGCAAGACCCGGAAGGCTGACTTGATGTCTGCTTTGGCCACCATTCCCCACGGGCCTTGTGCCTTAACCTTGACAACAGCCTCTTCAAAGGTAGCATAAACCACTGAACAGGCCGCAACGTCAATATCGTCATTCAACGAACCCCCCTTAGAAAAAGAGAGGTGCTGAATCAAACGGAAGGTGTTTGGCTCCTTTTTAGGCACCACCCCAATTGGTGAAATCCAAAAATTGGGGAAAGGTGGCGCAGAAAAAGGCCCAGCCATCCGCCCTTCTGCCATTTCCTTAAAAACCTTCTCCCATAATACTTCCGGAAAACGCTGCACGGACTTTAAATTCTCCACCACCGTACAACAGTTCCTGAAAAAAACGGGAGGGGAAAACCGAATGTAAAACCTTCAATTAATAGAAGTGCCTTCTCCTTGTTTGGGTAAAGATCCAACCAAGGGCCTTTTCCAGCCTCACTGGCGTGCAGGCTTTTTGAAAAAATATCCTGCGAGGACTGTGGCGCCGCCTTCTTGAAACATCTCACTATCGGATGGGGCCCCGCACACACTGAGCATTCGTGCCTATACTTGCAAGTCGCATTTAAACGACAGGAACTCTTGTTGAAAGCGAAACAACCTCTGCGATGCCCTATGGACACGGGGCTAGCCTGACTCACCTTAACGATTGGTCTCTGGGGAATGATCAGGTTAAGCCATAGGCCCACATCCTTAATCCCCCATCTCAGCGATGGATGCACCGCCAGTTTCTGGCGAAATGACTCGTCATAAAAGTACCAGCCCAAACCGCCAAAACTTTTACAGGCCTCCAACACATGGTCCATATGCTGATAAAGGCCTCCCCTCAGCTCTGGTTGCTTCTCCACCAATACGCTGGCAAAAACAAAAAATTCCTGCAACCAGTTGTTAAATGAGCTTGCAATAGGCCTGCGCCTATCCTCCTCCTGCCTTTCCTCTCCTTTCCTTTCAGTTTTAAAGATACAATCCTTAGACGCCGGAAGAAGGGATAGCATATCCACAAACTCCCAGGCCCAAATTTTATCCTTCACTGACCCCGGTAAATGGTAACCCAAAGGGGACATCTCACATGGCAACACCTCTTTCATACTCACCGCAGGGACCGACATTCTAACCCTCTCCCTATGCAAGTGCAAGTCAGGGCTATGAGTGCTACCTAACAAACTGTGTGACATGGGAGCAGTGGCATTAGAAACATGAGAAGCATGGAAAGAACAAGAAGGAAAGCCCAGGGTGGGTGCAGCAGCAGAAACAGGAAAAACAGGAATAGGAATACCAGCAGCAGAAAGTGCAGTGGAAATAGCAGACAGGTAAACCATGACATCAGGCAAAACATTACTCTGCAATAACAACTCACCCTGCATATCTGGAACTGGGACTGGTGCTGGAGCCGGTCCTGGACCTAACACTAGAGCTGACACTGGTACTGGACCTGGAACCGGAGCTGGTATTGGAACCGGTACTGGCACTGCAGCTGGTACCGCACTGGGTACTGGAGCTGTAAGAACAGCTGGGACATGCGCTGCTCCTGGTGTAAGCACTCCGGCTGGTGCTGGGGCAAGAGCAGACGCCCCCAGACCTAGCTGCCTCATAGAAAATAGTGCGCCCAGGATCAGGCTACTTTGCAGAGCCTGCAGCTGAGATGAAGCTGCCACCTGGCGTCCGGCACCCGCCGAAGAAGGCGGCACCATTCTACTGGTTCTTCCTCCCTGTGTCCATGCCCCGCTTCGGACTGCGACTAGAGTCTTCTCTTTTACTGCCGTCTGGGCTCCGCCTCCCCGCCATCCCTTTCCGCACCTGCTGCTAGCTCCAGGCACTCGTCTCCCCTCACCTCTCTCTCAGGGGGCACGCTCCGGTGTGTGACCCGACCCGGGGACAGCTGCGCCGCTCCACCGTGCTGCTTTCCTCCTTTCTCCACTGTGCGCTGTCCGGCCACATCCACCGGCACCTCCAGTCAATGCAGAAGCCAGGCTTCACCTCCACTCTCTCCACAAAGCCATGAATCAACTCCTCCATGCAGAGGACACCCCAGACCCTCTGCAGCCCTTAAATAGGTTCCCAGGGGAACCAGAACCTTCCTTGGACCGCTATTGGGTCAACCCCACCTGCACCATAATTAATTAAAGGGACAGTACCGCCCATCCCCTCACTAAACCTCCTTAACACCCAGCAAGGGGACAGGTGTCCCCAGTCCCAAGAAAGAGGGCCCCAATGCTTTTGCCCGCTTTTACATTCTGCGGTTAGAAATTCACACTTTATCCCTCTCAGTAATCACAGGCCAACTTTCTAAGGTCACAGACCCTCCTTCTGCAGCCACAACATACTCCTTGAATGCATTCATTAGTCATCCTATGCAACTATTAGCTAACAACTATTAGCCAATATGGAAAAAACCCACAAGCAACCATTTACAGCCATATTGCCATATTTGCAGCTATCCCCTTTTCCTACATTTAGCCAGCCAAAAAACGTAGAATCCTGATATTAAGACATTCTTCTGGTTAGAAAACTGTCCAAGTCTTGTCTAGAAGAATGTCCTTCCAGTGCCTGTCACAGAGCCCAACAAAAGATTATGCAGCCACTTTAAAAGAGGCAGTTGCAGCACACTCTAGCCATCTACACAACTCCCTTGCCAGATGATTTTCTTACATTCAGTTGAAAAGCCTTCACCTATTGCTAACTGTGGTTTCTGTTAAGGGTGGTAGGACCTCACCTTTCTGCTCCTAGAGACAATTACATATTTGAAGTAAATAATATCCCACTAGGAAGGCAGCTGCACTAAAGTAGCAGTTAAATATTAAATGACGCAGCATCCAACTTTACTAAATGGTCATATTCAGAGGGCAGTTCAGGTCACAGTGGAGACCCTTGGTGCACATGGGGAAAACAGGAAAATGCCCAAGAGCTTCTTTCAAACCTTAAGCCTAAATAGCCCCTATGACCATAAAGACCATTGTGCATTTATCAGGGCTATACTTTTTTAACCAGTAAAGATATTAACCAAGAGAGTTCAGAGACAAGAAAAACAGCAGCAAAGAAACCAACTGATTGTATGGAGGAATGGCATCTGCACATAGGAGGTATATGCAAGTCATCAGTTCCTTAGAACATCAGCTTTCCTTCCACTTTTTCCTGGCCACCCTTAACTGTCTCTGCCAAAAAAAAGAAAAGAAAAACATTTGGTTCAGCGTCTGCCTCCCAATACTTTATTCAAATGCAAATAAATGTGTTACTTTTGTTAGAATCATCTTCCCTAACCATTTAACATCCTCTGTGCTCCCTTTTTACCCTCAACAAACAAAATAAAATATTTTTTACCATTGGCTTCCCTGTCCACATACCCATATAATGTTTTCATCTGAACACCTGTATGTGTGTGTGTTCATCTAATCAAAGTAAGAAGTGAAGCCTGTAGAATTACATACTGTAGTAGTAACAAAATAATAATAATAATAATAATAATAATAATAGTAATCATCATGCAATTATTATAATAGTGTCCAATCAGACATTTTCTTTTACATTTTGTTGACCTTGGTTTAGGTCTGTGATTATTTCTTTAGTATTAGGACGTTGCCAATCACCTACACAGGCAGATCCTGCACACGTGGTGGTAAATAATGACATGTGATAGCAGATGGAATTTGACTTTCTGAAAGTGTAAGCTTGTCCTGATACAGTAAGCAATTCCCATATACAGCACACAAAACATACACTAATAGTACGAGTGTGAAAAAATTAGAGTCTATCATGAAATAGAAACTTCCCTTGGAAGATCTGCTTGATGCTGTGCAACTATCATTATTTCGGTCCCTGACTGTGCAGAATAATATCCACTGAGAGGAAGGAAGTTTTCTGTATTTGAATATTTCATTAGCTCCTATTGTCTTCCCAAACCCAAATTCTGTAGATTTATTCATTCAATATCCAACAGTGACCTATATATTTTTTTTATTGCGGAATTGAAGACATTCAACATAAATAGAAAAAAAGCTGCCTTCTGCCTTTGATGCTCGGAAAGAAAGACAATCATGTGTCAAACTGTAGCAAGAAAGGAAGAAAATCTGCTTTCTATCTGTAAATATATAGATTCATGCAAATGATTTATATAAACATCATGTGCAGTTTGAAACATTCATAATTTTTAAATTGGAACTGTTCATAACTGTAAGACTGACCCAATCCTTATGTGCTGAAAAATGTAAATCAGAGATTGCAAATTACCAATTTAAAATTTTATTCTGAATAAGTGTTTGTATAGAAGAATACATTTGGTAGACTAAGAATGCAAGTAAGCTGACATTACTGCCAATGCTTCTTGTACAGTGTGGCAGAGTTGTGTAGCTCTCAGTAATGGATGGACAAAAAAACTCCTTGGTAGGTAAAACAGCTCTCATTTATGCATTTTAGGTGTTTGCATTGCTGTTTGCCTAAAGTTCAGCTTTAATGGAGCATTAGAAGGGTCAGTTATTTATTTATATACTGACAAATTAGAAGAAAAATTGTGTAATTAAAAAAAGGGTTTCTCTACTCCTATTCTAACATGCTCTCTAAAAGTAAACCATACTTGTCTATCCACATCTTTTTTATTTTTGTGTTTAATTTCTAATTATATATTTTATCATTGCATACACAGGCTCTATTTCTGCTTTGCAATGCCGGACAATGGTTGTACTTTATTGCTTATTTTAACAATTCAAGGGGCAGATCCACAAAGAGAGTACGCCGGCGTACTTTCAAATTTTCCGCGTCGTATCTTTGGTTTGAATCCTCAAACCAAGATACGACGGCATCTGGGTTTGATCCGACAGGCGTATGGCTTCGTACGCCTTCGGATCTTAGATGCAATACTTCGGCGTCCGCTGGGTGGAGTTCTCGTCGTTTTCCGCGTCGAGTATGCAAATGAGCTATTTCCGACGATCCACGAACGTACACGCGGCCGTCGCATTCTCTTACGTCGTCTCTAGTCTGCTTTTTCCGGCATATAGTTAAAGCTGCTGTTTTGCGGCGTATAGTTAGACTTGCCATGTTAAGTATGGCCGTCGTTCCCGCGTTTATTTTGATTTTTTTTTGCGCAAATCGTCCGTGAATCGGGATGGACGTAATTCACGTCTATGTTAAAAAATATGACGTCCTTGCGACGTCATTTAGCGCAATGCACGGCGGGAAATGTAGGGACGGCGCATGCACAGTTCGTTCGGCGTGGGGACGCGCTTAATTTAAATGAAACACGCCCCCTACTCGCCGATTTGAATTAGGTGCCCTTACGCCGCGAGAGATAGACTACCCCGCCGTAACTTACGGCGCAAATTCTTTGAGGATTCAAAGTTTAAAAAAGTAATTTACAGCGGCGTAGCATATCTCCCATACGCTGCGCTGGTGCAGATCTCTGTGGATCTGCCCCCAAGTCTATGAGTCAGTCGACTCATTAAAAACAATATACTCCCCGATGGCAGATTTTAAAGCTGATTTACTAAAGGAGTTGAGAATCTTCACTTAATATATTGAGAAAAAGTTTTCTTAAAAGTTAACCAGGTTTTATTTATTTAATTCATACAAAACTGGGTATTTGAAGTGAAAACAGCACAATTTATTGATTAAAGATCCTCAGTTCATTTAGAAAATCTGTTTTATTATCTCATAGTTGTTCAAAAGAAAAGTACAGTAACTACAAATTGGAAAGTTGGATACCTAAGCATAAGCATATGTAAATAAATATAAAGTCACATTACACTAAAAATACATACAATTTTAAGTTAAAGCGGTTCTAAAGGCTGACGGATTTGAAGACCTTCATACATTCTATGCATGAAGGTAAAAAACCTTTTGTATGAAGCCCCCCCCCCCCCAATCCTTACCTAAGTTTCCTCCAATCCAGTGACGTTCACAAAAGCACTGGATATCCTGGGACGCTCCCTCCTCATTGGCTAAAACAACAGCAGGATCCCATTGGGAAACCAATAAGGTGAGAGCGGAGAGAGGGGCCGAGCCAAGGCTCTATGTGCCTTATGGATACATAGAACAACAGCTCGGGAGTGAGCATGCAGTGGTGCCCCCAGCGCAAGTGACTTTCTCCAGAGGCACTGCTTGAGGCGAAGGAGCCAGGAACACGGGGAACCCAAAAGAAGAGGATAAGAGCTGCTCTGTGCAAAACCACTGTACAGAGCAGGTAAGTATAACATGTTTGTTATTTAAAAAAACAAAACAATCAAAGCTTTAACCACTAGCCGACCAGCCGCTGTCATTATATTGTGGCAGGTCCACTCTCCTGCACAAATCACCATAGCTGTACGTCGGCCCTTCAAACAGCTATAGCAGGTGTGCCCTGTACTGCGGGGGACCCGATGCGTGTGGCAGGAGGCCCGCCGGCCACGCGTGATTGCGGGCTCAAGAGCCAGAACGGGGATGTGTGTGTAAACACACATCCCTGTTCTGACAGGAGAGGAGAGACAGATCGTCTGTTTCTACTAGTTAAGAGCAGCGATATGTCACATCTCCCACAGTAAGAAACACACACGAGGGAACACATTTCCTGCCTTGAATGCCACCTAGTGTTAACCCCTTCCCTACCAGTGACATTTACACAGTAATCAGTGAATTTTTAGCTCTGATCGCTATATAGATGTCAATGGTCCCAAAAATGTGTCAAAGGTGTCTGATCTGCCTGCTCCAAAGTCACAGTCCTGCTAGTAAAATCATAATAATAATAATAATAATAATAAAAATGCCATAAATCTATTCCCTATTATCCCTTTTGAGCGAATCAATCAATATACGTTTTATTTATTTATCAAAAATATGTAGAAGAATATATAAACCAAGGAATACATTTTTTGGGGATATTTGTTATAGCAAAAAGTTAAAAATATTGCTTTTTTTCAAAATTGTTGCTCTTTTTTTTTTTTTTTGCGCAAAATAACATAAAAACCACAGAGGTGATCAAAAAGAAAACTCTATTTCTGGGGAAAAAGGGACGTCTGCCCCGACCCGCCCGCCGCACGCATATATACGTCGACACAATGGCACTCCTGGGCAGAAGGACATATATATACGCCCCCTTTAAGGAAGCGCCATTGTGCATCTCCCCACTCTGCCTAGTGACAATGACAGTGATCAGCGCTTCCTGTAGTCAAAAGCGGTGATGACTGTCTTGTCGCACACAGCCCATCCCCCCTACAGTAAGAAACACTCACTAGGGCACACTTAACCCCTACAGCGCTACCTAGTGGTTAACCCCTTTTACTGCCAGTTTTATTTTCACAGTAATCAGTGCATTTTTATAGCACTGATCTCTGAAAAAATTACAATGGTCCCAAAAATGTGTCAAAAGTGTCCGATGTGTCCACCATAATGTCACAGTCATGATAAAAATTGCTGATCGCCGCCATTACTAGTAAAAAAAATATTAATAAAAATGCCATAAAACTATCCCCTATTTTGTAGACGCTATAACTTTTGCGCAAACCAATCAATAAGCGTTTATTGCGATTTTTTTACCAAAAATATGTAGAAGAATACGTATCGGCCTAAACTGAGGAAAAATATTTTTTTTTATATATTTTTTGGGGGATATTTATTGTAGCAAAAATAATAAAATATAGCATTTTTTTTTAAAATGGTCGCTCTATTTTTGTTTATAGCGCAAAAAATAAAAACCACAGAGGTGATCAAATACCGCCAAAAGAAAGCTATATTTGTGGGAAAAAAAGGCAATTTTGTTTGGGAGCTACGTCGTACAGTCGACTGCGCAATTGTCAGTTAAAGTGACGCAGTGCCGAATCGCAAAAAGTGGCCCGGTCATTTAGCAACAAAATGGTCCGGGGCTTAAGTGGTTAAAGAGACGCAGTGCCATATCGCAAAAAATGGCCTGGTCATTACAGTGGTTGTAAACCCTTTACAACCACTTTATGCTACAGGAAAGCTTAGGAGATATCCCCTGTCTCCTGCATGTGCCAATGTCATCGGCACATGCACACTAAAGCAAACTGAAGCAACGGCACGTATATGTCCGTGTGCCATTACCAGCGGCTCCCGTCATCGCGGCTCCGGCCAAATCACAGCTCTGGAGCAGCGATACCCAGAAGAAACCCCCGGGAGAAATGTCGCTGCCGGAGGGGGGACAAGGACGGCTCCAGGGGCTCGGATCTAAGGTAAGTAATTCATAATGAGCTAGTATGCTATGCATACTAGCTCATTATGCCTTTGTCTTGCAGGGTTTTTTTTTTTTTTTTAGATCGGGTTTACAACCACTTTAAGGAGGCAAATCCTTCTGGGGATAAAGTGGTTAATACCAATTTATTCTCTATTATGAGCATAATTCGTTCCAGAAACATGCTTGTAATCAAAAGCACTTGTATATCAAAGCAAATTTCCCCATAAGAAATAATGGAAACACAAATGATTCATTCCACATCCATTTTTTCATAGGTCCTTCAGTTTATAGTCCATATTGGGTGTTTACTTCTATGTTTGTATTTTTTCAAAAATCGCTATTTTTTTATTTTAGCAAACTATGCGTAATTTAAATGTATGTTGCATCAAACTCTATATTTAACATGGCCCAGAACTATGATGTGTCAAGCCACACCCTTACCAGTAGGTAACAACATGAAGTATACACATTTAGTGCCACCTAATTTTCAACATAGTATGTTACATAACCTTTTTTTTTAAGTACAAAACAAAAATGGAAAAGCAAATATAGACAAAACAATATCCAAATCCTCATGGAATACTTAGAAATAAAGCAAATGAGGTGTCTTCAAAATATGGCTAGAGGTTTACTTTAATGAGAACTTGCCACTGTCAAGTTACCTGTAGAGTGTATTTGGCTTGTGGATCTATTTGCTGTCTCTCAGGCCTCGTACACACGACCGGTTACCTCGACAGAATCCATCAAGAAACTTGGTGGGAGAGCTTTTTTTGCCGAGGAAAACGTTGTGTGTACGTTTTTCATCGAGGAAACTGTTGAGGAACTCGACGAGGAAAAAAAAGAGCAAGTTCTCTTTTTCCTCGACGGGAGTCTCAACTTCCTCGTCGTGTTCCTTGTCGGGCTGGTTTTCAACGAGAAACTCGAGCGTGTGTATGCTAAGAAACCCACGCTTGCTCAGAATAAAGTATGAGACGGGAGTAAAAGTAGCATTTGTAATAGAGATAACACATTTTTCAAGCTGTAGCAGACTGTAAAGTGCAAATCGTCTCTTACCAAACTTTTACTTAACACGCAAACAAATGAGATTAGCAAAAGCAGCCCTAAGAGTTGTGCAAGTGGAATCGAACTTCCCCTGCCGTTGTATTTGTTGTACGTCACCGCGTTTGAGAACGAGGAGATTTTGTCTTGACCGTGTGTACGCAAAGCAAGCTTGTCGAGTTCATCGACAAGCCTAACAAGGAACTCGTCGAGGAAAACGATGTGTCTCGCCCGACAAGTTAATCGGTCGTGTGTACGAGGCCTCAGATTGACCTTTGTTGCTGAACTTGCTTGAATGTCTGCACTGACATTGGTTTGATCCCTCACTGCATGTTTATGTCTGCTCTGGGTCTAATACACAGTTCTCGTTACTACTGGCAATTACTTCTGTCAGTACTCTCCAACAATATTTATTTTTCATCCCCTAGTACCATGATTACAAGCACTACTAGGTTATTGACTGCTCTCTGCGAGCATTCTTGTTTAGAATTGCTGTAACTGTTAGGCCCCATACACACAAGAGGATTTATCCGCGGATACGGTCCAGCGGACCGTATCCGCGGATAAATCCTCTCGAGGATTTCAGCAGATTTCTATGCGATGGCGTGTACACACCATCGCATTGAAATCAGCGCCGAAATCCTCTGGCGATGACGTGTGGCGCCGTCGCCGCGATTATGACGCGGCGACGGGCGCGACGCTGTCATATAAGGAATTCCACGCATGCGTCAAATCATTACGACGCGTGCGGGGAATCCCTTTGGACGGATGGATCCGGTGAGTCTGTACAGACGAGCGGATCCATCTGTGGGATCCGATTCCAGCAGATAGATATGCTGTGCATGTCGACAAATATTTATCTGCTGGAATTCGGAAATATCCGCGGATAAATATCCGCCGGAGTGTACACACCATAGAATCTATCCGCTGAAACCCATTCGATGGGATTTATCTGCGGATAGATTCTATCGTGTGTACGGGGCCTAAATGTTTGACAGTTTGAATTCTCTGTCTGTCCATATGAGTGTGGAAAGTCAAGACGGGAAGTTGTATAATGAAAAATTGTGATAACATTTTCTTTTGAAGGATTCTGACTATAATGCCCTGTACACACGATCGGTTCATCCGATGAAAACGCTCTGATGGATTTTTTCATCAGATATCCGATGAAGCCGACTTTCATCAGTCGTGCCTACACACCATCGGTTAAAAAAACTAACGTTTCAGAACGCGGTGACGTAAAACACAACGACATGCTGAGAAAAATGTATTTCAATGCTTCCAAGCATGCGTCGACTTGATTCTGAGCATTCATGAATTTTTAACCGATGGACGTACCCACAGACAATCGTTTTTTTCTATCATTTTTTTTAACCATCAGATAATTTTAAAACAAGTTCCTAGTTTTTTAGTTCCTAGTTTTTTCACCAATGGATAAAAAACCAATGGGGCCCACACACGATCGGTTCGTCTGATGAAAACGGTCCATCAGACCGTTTTCATCAGACAAACCGATCGTGTGTACGCAGCATCAGAGCCGGTTCACACAGGGGCAACATGACTTCCAGCACGACTTTGGGAGGCAACTTGAACACGACTTGAGTATGAATCACAACGCGACCCACAACACGTCTTGAAGTCGCCTCCATGAGGGGGAACTCGATGCCAAATTTTTAATAAAAAACTGGCATGGGTTCCCCCTCTAGGAGCATACCAGGCCCTTAGGTCTGGTATGGATTCAAAGGGGAACCACCTACGCCGAAAAAACGGTGTGGGGGTGCCCCCCAAATCCATACCAGAACCTTATCCGAGCACGCAGCCCGGCCGATCAGGAAAGGGGGTGGGGACGAGCAAGCGCCCCCCCTTCTGATCCATACCAGTCCGCATGCCTTCAACATGGGGGGGTAGGTGCTTTGGGGCAGGGGCCCCCCACTCCAAAGCACTTTGTTCCCGTGTTGGTGAGGACAAGGGCCTATTCCCCACAACCCTGGCCATTGGTTGTCGGGGTCTGCGGGCGGGGGGCTTATCGGAATCCAGGAGCCCCCACATCCCAGCCCCCCACCCTATGTGAATGAGTATGGGGTACATCGTACCCCTACACATTCACCTGGGGGGAAAAAGTGTCAAGAAAAAAAACACACTACACAGGTTTTTGAAGTAATTTATTAGGCAGCTTCGGAGGTCTTCTTCCGACTTAGGGGGTCTTCTTCCGACTTCTATGCTCTACCCGGCGTCTTCTCTCGCACTCAGGTGCCTTCTGCCAGACTCCTCCGATATCTTCTTCCAGCTCCTTTACTAGCGGTGGCCCGGTCTTCTGCGTCATCTTCTTCCCCTTTCTCCTGCTCTCCGGTGCCTTCTGCCGGGCTCCTCCGGCATGGGGCATGGTCACCGGGTGATGTCACCGGTGACCCCGCCCCTTATGGCGTCACAGTCCCATCATGCCCCGGGACTGTGACGTCATAAAGGGCAGGGGCATCAGATGACATCACCCGGTGACCACACCCCATGCCTATATAAATCGTTGCACACTGCACCCATGCCGTTTTTTATTTAAAATTTGGCGTGGAGTTCCCCCTCAAGATTCGCACCACACAAGTGTGAATCCAGCCTCAAACAATAATCAGCTCTGTGGGAGGGAGGGGTTTGCCTGAGAAAACGACTTTCTCTTCCTGTAAGTTGCTTCAGTTAAGACACTGATCCGACTTTGGAGGCAACTTCCATTGAAATCTATGGGTACAAGTTGCCCACAAGTTGCCTAGCAGCCGGATTGAAGTAATACAGGAACCTTTTCTGAAGTCGGAGCGACTTCAGTAGTGTACATTAAGACGGCTCTCATTCACTTATATTAATTTTCTCATGTCCGCGACTTGGGGGCGACTGTGTGAACCGGCTCTCAAGGTGATCAAATTCCTTTTTAGCATCCAAAGATAACAAACACATGGGGATTTTGTTTTTTTGTGGATAAGAAATCAGAGAAAGCGTTTTAATGGTAATATTGCAGGCTTCACACAAAGGGCCAAAACTAACTTGATCCAGATTATTAATGGAGGGAGTAATATTTTGCAGCTGGCATGATAATAGTTTTGCATAAACCTTAAGGTCCATGTTAATCAGGGAAATTTTAAGTTTTAAAATTACTATAGAGCTTTGGAGGAAGATCCAACTAAGATTTACATGGATGAATTTAAACTTTTGATCAATGGGGCTCATAGATACATAAATCTTTGGTGCATCCACCCGATCATTCACTAATTTCTGGGACAAATTACTTAATTAGTAACTTATCGTATTAAGTTGATGTACATCTTCAGAAATTAGTGAAACCACTTCCTTCTCAGGCCCCATACACACGAGAGGATTTATCCGCAGATACGGTCCAGCGGACCGTATCCGCGGATAAATCCTCTCGAGGATTTCAGAAGATTTCAATGCGATGGCGTGTACACACCATCGCATTGAAATCCGCGCTGAAATCCTCTGCCGATGACGTGTCGCGCCGTCGCCGCTATTATGACGCGGCGACGAGCGCGACGCTGTCATATAAGGAATTCCACGCATGCGTCAAATCATTACGACGCGTGCGGGGAATCCCTTTGGACGGATGGATCCGGTAAGTCTGTACAGATGAGCGGATCCATCCGTTGGAATGGATTCCAGCAGATGGATTTGTTGAGCATGTCAGCAAATATCCATCTGCTGGAAATCCATCCCAGAGGAGATTTATCTGCGGATAAATATCCGACGGAGTGTACACACCATAGGATCTATCCGCAGAAACCCATTTGATGGGATTTATCTGCGGATAGATTCTATGGTGTGTATGGGGCCTTATATTAGGACACCCCTAATTTGTTATGAAAGATAAGAGATACTGTATAGTCCCCAGATTATTTTTTGGTCACACTTGAAGTGTCTGCGCGCTATTCCAACTTCTCTAACCAAAATGGATTGGCCGCAATAGAATGTTACGACAAGATCAATTATTTATGTCTTTAAATCAAAAGAGATTTATTTTGGATACTATTTCATTAATTTTGGCAAAATACTACTTCACATTTCTTGATACAATTTATCTTCAAGTCATATATGGGTTTGTTTGAGGAACATTGTGTCTTTGCCAATACGGAGCTTAGCTTTCACCTTGTTTTATATTATAGATTCATTGATGATGTTACTTGTGTCTGGAAAGGTGATCCATCGACAAGTCATAATTTTGTTTCATGCCTAAATAGAAATGATTGAGGTTTACAACAAATACAACACATTTTGGGATATCATCTAAACTGGCAAACCAGGTGAGTGGATATTCACAAATACATATTTTAAAATGGTTGACACTAACAGCATTGTTAGAGTGAACATTATAAACTGTGAGAAATAAACATTCTGTTTGGACAGTTTAAACGCAACCGAAGGAAATGTGCAGACAATGCTGTGTTTGAGAAAGAGGCTCAAATTCTAAAACAGAGATTTTTGGATAGACAATATCCCAAAACTCCAGTAAAGAGAGCTTATAATAGAGCAAAAAAATAATTCTGAGTGATCAAAGGAAGGATGATAACAAGATGAACATCCAGACATCTTTTATTACAGGCTGCAATTCTCAACATAATGAAATTTGGAGCATCTTTAAAACCCATTGGCATTTTTTACTTCATGATCCTCTTTTAAAGCGGATGTCTGCTGAAAAAAAAATATTAAAAGCCAGCAGCTACAAATACTGCAGCTGCTGACTTTTAATATTAGGACACTTACCTGTCCTGGAGTCCAGCGCCGTCCGCAGCAGAGGACGAATGATCGCTCGCCACTCTGCTGCCCCCCCCGCCATCCTATGGCGCATGTGCGAGTCGCACTACACCTGCCGATTGGCTCCCACTGTGTACTGGGAGCCGAGTGTTCCCAGAACACAATGAGGGGGGGGGGGAGGATTCAACGTCATGCCCACAGTCTGCCCGAGACTGTGTGGCCGGACGTGGGTGCAAATACCGGAGGGGGGAGGGTTCCAATCAGCTGGAGTTCCACTTTAGGGTGGAGCTCCGCTTTTAAAGAGGACCATCCCAAAAAAGCCTCACTTCATCTTTAAGCATGGCAAAACCCTAAGAAATATGATTGCCCAAAAAAAAAAAAAGATTACCTCTACAAATAAGCTTTACAGCAAAATCTTTTTTAAATGTGGGAGATCTATCTGTTTATGCTGTCTGGTGATTCAAGTGGGTATAGTAGAAGTGATCTCAAAATCAGCAACCTGGCCAATAAATGATCATCTCGACTAATACTAAATTTGTTATCTTAAAGTGGAGTTCCACCCAAAAATTGAACTTCCGCTTTTCCAATTCATCTCCCCCTTCAGTTTCACATTTGGCACCTTTCAGGGGGAAGAGGTGAGCAGATACCTGTATAATACAGGTATTTGCTCCCACTTCCGGTGATAGATCGCCACAGATTCTGCGGCGATCTACGCCATGTCCAGCCCCTCTTCCCTCCCCTCCTGTCTTCTGGGAGACACACAGGTCCCAGAAGACAGCAGGGACCAGTGAGGGCTCCACTTCCTGTTTCCCTTACTAAAGGGACAGATCAGCTTCGGGTGAGGACATCACAGGCACCCTGGACAGGTAAGTGTCCTAATATTAAAAGTCAGCAGCTGCAGTATTTGTAGCTGCTGACTTAAAAAAAAAAAAATCGCTGGAACACCGCTTTAATGCTAAAATGCCCACGTGGGTAGCATTACATTGGCCGTGCTGTACAGAAACTTAAATCAAGATTGAATAAGCATAGATTTAATATTAAGACAGGTTTTCCAAAACAGTATTTCTAGACATGGGATTGATTTACTAAACCTGGAGTGCAGTTCCTGAAGAAACCAATCAGCTTCAGGTTTTTTGTCAAAGCTTAATTGAACAAGCTGAAGTTGGAAGCTGATTGGCTATCATGCACAGCTGCACCAGATTTTGCACTCTCTAGTTTAAGTAAATCAACCCCTATCTGTCAAATCACAATCAAGATTATTTTGCTATCAGATTCTTTTGCTATCAAAGTGACACTTACAGGAACATACAGTTCAGAAAGATGTTCTAGTCTGTATGGATATACAGACTTTTTTTTTCATTGTGTTCCAATACTGAACCTAGTAAATGATTGGCCCAAGCTAAACAAAAAACACATTTAGACCAAATGTAAGTTCTTAAAAGCAACATAACAGTGAATCAAGTGTAATTTCATGGCATTCATTCCCTCTAGCATGGATTTCCCCAAAAAATATTACCTTACATGAACCTGCATAACTGAAGATAATAAAAACTTGGAACCACTACATACCACACATAGTTTAGTCTAACTATCTAAAAAAGGTTACCCAATTTTATCCTATAGCCTCTTTCTGCCAAACGAATGGAGGCCAAAGAATAAACAAGTCAGCCACTTTTAATGCCAACACAGGAGGATGACCTAAAAGGAAAAAGAAGATAAGGCCTTAAGTAAAGAAGGAAATAGGCTGAGTCCCATCCATCCTATAGACATTAAAAAACATCCCAGTGGTGGCAGTAGCCCAGTGTGTTAGAAACCCAGAGGGAGGTATGGGAAGTTTTTTTTATGAGATGACATCATTATTATATCACCAGAGAGTTGCCAATCATCCAAGATATTTGCAGATAGCAATACACCATTTAGATCAAGAGATACATTTTTTTATTTTTTTACATATTGCAAATATACGACAGGCTTACATAGATGTTAAAAATTAGAACAATAAAGCCACTATTATACAACATATTGTATAACGGCTCGACAATTATTTTTACCCCAGATTTTTTTCAAACCCTACTATGGATAAAGGAAGGATCTAGAATCTGCATATAGCACAAAAGTAGTCACCAATGGACAAACAAGTGAATGATTATGAACAAAAGTAATAGAACACCAGGAGCCACTGCACAAATGTAAAGCAGCCCGTTTACCATTACCTCATTGGTCAGTCTTGGAATGAGGAAGGAGGATTAACACCATAGAATTCATATGAACACATCACTTACACCAGGGACCTCAGTGTTTTTGCAACCATTTTGCTGACTGAATGTTCTAAAGGAAACATAGGAAAAGACAACTTAAAGCAAGGCTTTGAAAGTAAAGAAATAAACACAACCAGTAACACTGACAAAATGGAATCTGAGCTAAAAGATAAGCATTTCCAAACACAAATGATCCTATTAATAACAACGTTTTTGTTCATGTTTTCTCAGTTGAAAAGCTGAAACCAAATTGATAGTGCTGATGTCGACGTTTCAGCCATGTAGCCCAAAACATCTCTACCTTGTCAGACATTTAATAACAAAAATATGCCAAGCTATCTGTTACTATTTATTTACTAAAGACAAATAGTATGCTCACATTGAAAGTAAATTTGCAATTTGCAGTTGATAATTCTTGTCCATTTGTTTTTGTAGTATCACTTTAACCACTTCCTTCCCGGGCCTATTCTGGCATGCAAAAATCATATTTTTATTTGATAGAAAATTACTCAGAACCCCCAAACACTATATATGTTTTTTTTAGCAGACAGCCTAGGGAATAAAATGACGGTCATTGCAACTTTTTATCTCGCACGGTATTTTCAAATGCCTTTTTTTTAATAAAAATAAACGGTTTCATGAATTAAAAAATAACAAAACATTAAAGTTAGCCCAATTTTTTTGCATAATGTGAAAGATGATGTTACGCAGAGTAAATAGATACCTAACATGTCACCCTTCAAAATTTCACAAACTCGTGGAATGGCGCCAAACTTCGGTACTCTTAAAATCCTCATGGGCGACGATTTAATTTTTTTTACTGGTTACATGTTTTGAGTTACAGAGGAGGTCTAGGGCTAGAATTATTGCTCTTTCTCTAACATTCGCAGCGATACCTCACATGTGTGGTATGAACACCGTTTTCATATGTGGGCGGGACTTACACATGCGTTTACTTCTGCGTGCGAGCTACCAGGGACAGGGGCACTTTTAAAAAAAATACTGTTAATTTTACTTTAAACTTTTTACTTTGACACTTTAAAAAAAAATGTGATGACTTTTATTCCTATTACAAAGAATGTAAACATCCCTTGTAATAGGAATAAGCATGACAGGTTCTCTTTATAGTGAGATATGGGGTCAAAAAGACCCCACATCTCACCTCTAGGCAGGGAAGCCTGAAATAATAAATAAAAAATAAATAAACGATCACCGCTTCACAGCCGAAGAGGCACCATTTTTTTTTAATGCAGAGGCGTGACGTCATAACGCGCCTGGCCTCCAAATGATCATAGAGACTCCAGCGACCATCTGGTCTCTATGGTAGGAATCCGGGCCGGCGGATCTGTTCTCCGATTCAATGATCACAGCTGTGAATCGGTATAAGTACTGGAGGGCGGCAGGAGGGGGGGAACAGCCGCTATGATCGTTCTTATGGTGCACAAAATGCCGGCTCTAAAAGATGATATCTGAATGATTCCTGTAGCTGTAGGCTCAAAGACAAGAATGTCCAGGGACATCCGTAAGTAAAAGCAATGAATGTAAAAAGATTTCATATCAACATGAAGAGTTGCATGTGATTCATTAGTGAAAGGGAGGAAACGTCTGCTTTGTCTCCTTATCTCTGTATAGACATATATTGAGATATACTGAAATATTTCCACCAATTCAGATCAATGATCACTTAATTTATGCATATGGTATAGTCCCAGGTTTATTGCCCCTGGTAAAGAAGGCAATACTATTTGCAAAAAAAACACCATACATTTTCAGAAAGATTTAGCCTGTTCTAAATGTTATCTTTTTTTTTTTCTAAGTGTATTTTGTGCGTGTACTCGAGAGAGGAGCCGGACTGCAGGAGTTGGGAGTAGGCATTAGGCCTGCCTACTCCCAACTCCTGCAGTCCGGCTCCTCTCTCGAGTACACGCACAAAATACACTTAGAAAAAAAAAAAGACAACATTTAGAACAGGCAATCTGCCACCTTTCTCCATGCCCCGGGTGGCAATGGCGGGTGTGTGAGGGGGTCCTCCCACATAGCCCGCCCTACCTGCTCCGCTTTGAAGCCCAACGGGGCAGAGGGACTCCCTATAAGGGAGTGAGAGGATCTAGCCCGCTCAACCAGCCCTGTTAGTCCTTCGCCTCTCTTTTTAGAGACCGCATGGTCAAAGTGCGTGCATGTTAACCCAATTTCGAGTGCGTGTAAGTGTGGTGGTTTTTGTGGGAGGGGGGTGGGCGTACTAAGGGCAGGCTTACCTCGCATAGCACACCCACCGGGAGCCGGGCTGAGACCACCAAACTCAATTCACATGTAGCCGAGATCGGGATCCGGAGAGGTGAATGGCTTGTCAGCGCAGTGCCAATCGCGTTGAGCCACCGCAGCTCTCTAAATGTTGTCTTGAAAGAGACTTTTCTACAAAACAAAGTTGTGGTATTAGAGTGTGAAAAGATTGCACACTATCTGATCTGACCCATTTATATGGGAACACCTTGAACGTGTTTTTTTTTGTGTTGATTTCATCCCAAGTGGATTAAATGGCTTTGCTCAAAAGATTAAAGCCTATCTTTTGATTCTGTTTATTGACCAATCAAATCTGTTACTGATGTAATTTTGTTGTCAAGCATTTCACACACACTTTACATCTAGTATTTGATAGTGATGACCTTAAAATTATCTAGCCGCCACCTTACATGAACAGTATTATACTGCGTTTCAGTGTTCAGGTTAAAGGCATGACACTAGATAGATGTATTCTTAAAAATCTACAAAAGCACCAACCTAAAACAGCAGGGGTTGTTCACAAAAATTATGTTTTTGATAATAAGACTTGATATATTGTTGCTTAAGAACAGGCTTTATAATAAGATGTTTTTAATGATGTAAGGTAATCCTGAGAAACCTAGCCGAAGCAGGTCACGTTAATAGTACCATGCTCACTGGTCTTTTACAAAGTATAACTTTAGATGACTATACATGGACAGATTTCTGACCTATATTGAGAACATATTAAAGGGCTGTTCAGCCTTGGAATATCACTATTATTATCTTTCATACACCAGCTGAGGAACACAAGAAGGGGGTAATGGAGGATTTTAAAAATAAGTCTAAAGCGAGGAAGGATGAGAAAAACATTAAATTAAAATTGTAGCAGTTGATTGAAATGAAAGGTAGCAAAAATACAGATTTAAAGTGTAAAGATCACATGACTCAGTGAAGTTTAACAAACTTTATACTTCACAGTAGAAAAATCTTCATAGTGTGTGTACAAGTAGGGTCAACCGCATCAGAATTTAAAACCCAAATGAACACTCGGTTTCAAAAAGGTAAATCTGTTTCAGGCACATCAAAGCAAAATGTGTTAAATTTCCTTTCTAAAACAGCTATAGCCTGAGTAGAAAAGAATGTCCTTTGCCAGCATGCTACAGATTTGAAATCTTGCTGTCTATAGGGAAGGAGAAATCTTTCTGAAGCGGTCCAGTTGATTAGTTGGGCCTGGAAAGCATAACTTCTGTGTATCTGCACAGGATTGTGCTGAGGATGTACACTGAGAAACCTTTTATCAGTAGAAACATTACTAGCCCCCTGTGCTAGACCCTTCCAGGTTCAGTCTAAAGGCTGTCAATAATCTACCAATACCTGTTGTAGGAGTCTCAGTGTAACAGGTGCCTCCTTGGCCTTACACACTTCACCATTTTCTCAAACACCAAGTTTTGAAAATCTCAAAAAGTTTCTTGGTGTAAATACCAATGACATTGCGCCACATTACATCTGCATCACTGGACAACATGATTAATGATGGATTTACATCACAGGATATGTTAGGTGTTCTTTTCTTATTCAAAGACCTGTCAACAAGTGTCAATTTGATTATTTACTGCTCAATTTTTTTTTTTTTTTTTTTTGGTAATGAGTAGGAGTACTATGTACTCCTCATTTAATAACATGGGGGTGGTATTTATTCAATAACATGGAGGTGGTATCTAAGAGCCCTCCTATTGTTAAATGGGGCTTCCAGATTCCACTAAGACCCCTGCTCACAGACCAGTGGTGGTGTGTCCATTAAGGCCTCTTTTACACTGGGGCAGGAGCAGAGTCGACGGTACATTTTTACGGTTTTACCCCCCGCTAGCGGCCGAGAAAGGGTTAAAAATCGTCGCAAAACTAATTCTAATTTTCGATTAGAATTCGGAAATTCTAATCAAATTCGAAAACAAATTCAAGTCGAATTTGAAAACAAATTCAAGTCGATTTTGAAAACAAATTCAAATCAAATTTGAAAAAATAAAAATCGATTTTCTAAAAAATGCAATAAAATAGAATATAAAACAATAAATAGAATAAAAAAAGAATAGTAAAGAATATAATAGAATTTAATAGAATGTAATAAAATTAGGGCTGTGGAAATTAACAATTAATTCATCGATTAATCTTGAATTTTTTTGATCGATCAAAATTTTTTTGATCGACCAAAATTATTTTGATTGGTACTCACCTCTCAGGGAGTTCCATCGGAGATCTGGTGACGTCATGGACACTGGTGGGGCTTGCTGTGTCCATCTGAAGGGCTCCTTTGCTGTGCCTTCATATCTGCATGTTGGCGGGACCTTACTATCTGCCACACGCAAGGGCTGTTACACTTCCCTCTATCAACCTGGAATTTTACAACCATCCACTGGGAGTTGTGATAGTTCGCTTCACGGGACATCTACATGCCGACGGACTGATGTTAACTTCTCCTCATCTGGATTCAGCAGTGGTATCCCTGTACACATTTTTATACCAGTATCATACTTAGCTACATGTTTTTATGACTGCTTTTGTTACCGTTTGGTATTACTCACACCATTTTTACAGTTTATGTAGCTACATCGATTTTATCTCCAGTGCAATATTTATTTATTTATTTATTTTTAAAATCTTTTTTATTTTGAAATAGAAATATCAGAGTATAAAATACAACCAGGATACTTGAGTATCACACGCTAATCCATAATCAAAACATAACAAAACATACTCTGAAAATAAGCACCTTTATATCTTATAACAAAAGATAGCAGAGGGAAACATCACATCACGGGATATTGCCCGCTACTATCTAGTACTAAGCTGGAGAATAGGAAAGGAAAAAAGAAAAAGGGAAAGAAGAAAAAAAAAAAAGGGGGGGAGGGGAATAGAAACCGGGAAAAAAAAGCTGACACTGTACAGAACGGCCCATCTTAAATTGCCAGGGAGAGTGGAGAAGAAAAAACTTGACTCACAACGGCAATCTCAACACATTTCTAATTGCAAATATTGGTCTGAATGCTTAAACGCCACCCAAGGTGACCACATCAGATTGAATTTTTTGACGATTCCCTGGCGATGGCTACAGTTTCCTCCATTTGGTAAATATTTTCTATGGCACTGAGCCATTCGGAAATTGAAGGAATATCCCTCGATTTCCAGTGCCTGGGAATCAAAACTTTTGCTGCATTCAGCAGATGTCTGATCAATGATTTTTTTATAATGCAGCATAGAGCAGTCCGCAATATGTAATAAGCAACATGCCGACGTGAGAGGGATTGTGGTATCCGTGATGACCTTGATCACTTCGTCCACCTTGTCCCAAAAGGGTCTCAGACGAGGGCACTATTTATTTTGTTACCTACTTGAAGACTATAAAAGTTTTAATGCTATTCCCATCGAGCGCTGCCTTTGTGTGTTTTTTGTATCCTGCTATCCATTTTTTCAGTGGTTGGTAGCTGCACTGGGAATCAGCCTGCAAGGAGGAGATCAGCGAAAAGTAGTTGGATCTGTATGTGTGTTATAATTAATCGAAATTAGTCTATTTTTCGATTAAAAAAAACGATTGATCGAACACAAAAATTTTGATCAGTAACAGCCCTAAATAAAATAGAACATTTTTAAAACTAATGTAGATGAATATGTTTTATTAGTAGGAGTATGAGTGACACTGGCAGGTGTAGTTGTGTAACTCATTTCCGGTGTCGCGCCTGCATTATAGGTATTTAGGCGTGGTGATGGACGTCGGGACTTCAGCCTCCGTTCCCAGTAGAATCCTTGTACGGGGGAAACGCGTAGGGTGGAGCTATAAGTCTCTCACGTTTTAGCCAGCTGGTGCGAACCGCGGCTAAGTTTGAAAAAGTTGTTTCAATCTTATGGATGTTAGCATGTAACGAAGCCTGTGCAACAAAATCTTTTTTACAGGAATACTACACCATGAGATTTGTTCTTCTTCCCTTCCTGTGGTAACTAATTGCTGTCTCGCGGAGGTAAATCAATTTGGTTGTTCTGTGGAAACCGTTACTTAATGCATGGCAGTACACTAACCAAGGAAAAATCACCACTGTGTCCGAGGGAGCTTGGAGCAATCTACAGCGGTTTGGGAGGCATCTTCACAGTGTCCAGCTCTGGAACCCATGATTGATCCATGTGTGGAGTATCTGAAAGGATTCCTCCAAGGGCAGGTCGGCCTAGTATTGAGCTCAATACTATCATCTATCTGGTAAGCGGCCATTCACTTATCAGTAGATAAGCGGATAGCATTGTATGATACCATTACCGTTACTGGATCTACTGATTACCAACAATACAGACCTGATAACGCATGTGGAAATATAGGGCAATTTAGGTAACAGCGATCACAGGTCAATTGGCTTTAGTATAAATCACACAAATAGTAAACATAAGGGGAATACAAAGACACAGAATTTCAAAAGAGCCAACTTCCCTAAACTACGAATCTTGCTAGAAGATATAAATTGAGATCCAATCTTAGAAACAAAGAACACAGAGGAGAGATGGGTTTCCTTTAATAGCATATTAAATAATGGCATTAGCCAGTGCATCCCATTGGGAAATACGTTTAAAAGAGCGAACAAAAGTCCTGGATGGCTTAACTTCAATATAAAAGCAAAGAAGGTCTTTAAAAAATACAAGGTTGAGGGATCAGCATCAGCATCAGCATTCAGACTTTATAAAGAATGCAACAGGAAATGTAAGGGTGCAATTATGGTGGCTAAGATAGAGCATGAAAGACGCATGTGTAGCGCTATATACGTTTTTTAATCACTCACATAGCGGAGGAGAGCAAAAAAATCCCAAGAAATTCTTTAAGTATGTAAACAGCAAACAAGGGAGACAGACCATATTGGTCCCATAAAGAATCAGGAAGGACATATGGTAACAAAGAATAGGGAGATGGTAAAGGTAATGAATTTATTCTTCTCCCAGACCATTTTTCCTCATTTTTACTGACAGTCTACTGACTGGAATGTTACCAGCTGATAGAAAAGTCAATGTAGCACCAATACTTAAAAAGGGCCCAAAATACATCCCTGGGAATTACAGACCAGTTAGCCTAACATCAATTAGTATGTAAGCTCTTGGAAGGGATGATAAGGGACTACGGTAAATACAAGATTTTAGCAATGAGAATGGTATTATTAGCCGTAATCATAATCAGCATTGATTCATGAAGAATCGTTCTTGCCAAACCAATCTATTAACCTTCAATGAGGAGGTGAGTTGTCATCTAGATAAAGGAAGGCCTTAGACGTGGTGTATCTGGATTTTGCAAAAGCATTTGACACAGTTCCCAATAAATGTTTACTGTACAAAATAAGGTCCATTGGCATGGACCATAGGGTGTGTACATTGATTGAAAACTGGCTACAAGGGCAAGTTCAGAGAGTGGTGATAAATGGGGAGTACACGAAATGGTCAGGGGTGGGTAGTAGGGTCCCCCAGGTTTCTGTGCTGTGCCCAATCCTGTTTAAATTGTTCATAAAGGACCTGGAGGATGGATAGGTAAACAGTTCAATCTCTGTATTTGCAGACGATACTAAGCAGGGCAATAACTTCTCCGCAGGATGTGGAAACCTTGCAAAAAGATCTGAACAAATTAATAGGGTGGGCAACTACCTGGCAAATGAGGTTCAATGTAGAAAAATGTAAAATAATGCTTGTGGGTGGCAAAAATACGAATGCAATCTATACACGGGGGGAGAACCTCTGGGGAAATCTAGGATGGGAAATTACCTGGGGGTCCTAGTAGATGATAGGCTCAGCAATGGCATGCAATGCCAAGCTGCTGCTAACAAAGCAAACAGAATATTGGCATGCATTAAAAAGGGGATTAACTCCAGAGACAAAATAATAATTCTCCCACTCTACAAGACTCTGGTCCAGCCGCACCTAGAGTATGCGGTAGAGTTCTGGGCATCAGTCCTCAGGAAGAATGTACTGGAAATGGAGCGAGTAAAAAGAAGGGCAACAAAGCTAATAAGGGGTCTGGAGGATATTAATTATGAGGAAAGGTTGCGAGCACTGAACTTATTCTCTCTGGAGAAGAGACGCTTGAGAGGGGATATGATTTCAATTTACAAATACAATACTGGTTTGTGGTGACCCCACAATAGTGGCCACTCATTAAAATTAGAAGAAAAGAGGTTTAACCTTAACCACTTAAGACCCGGACCAAAATGCAGCTAAAGGACCTTGCCCCTTTTTGCGATTTGGCACTGCGTCACTTTAACTGACAATTGCGCGGTTGTGCGACGTGGCTCCCAAACAAAATTGGCGTCCTTTTTTTCCCACAAATAGAGATTTATTTTGGTGGTATTTGATCACCCCTGCGGTTTTTATTATTTGCGCTATAAACAAAAATAGAGCAACAATTTTGAAAAAAATTCAATATTTTTTACTTTTTGCTATAATAAATATCCCCCAAAAATATATAAAAAAAATGTTTTTCCTCAGTTTAGGCCGATACGTATTCTTCTACCTATTTTTGGTAAAAAAAATCGCAATAAGCGTTTGTAGCGTTTACAAAATAGGGGATAGTTTTATTGCATTTTTATTATTTTTATTTTTTTACTACTAATGGCGGCGATCAGCGATTTTTTTTGTGACTACGACATTATGGCGGACACTTCGGACAATTTTGACACATTTTTGGGACCATTGTCATTTTCACAGCAAAAAATGCATTTAAAATGCATTGTTTATTGTGAAAATGACAATTGCAGTTTGGGAGTTAACCACAGGGGGTGCTGATGGGGTTATGTGTGACTTGAAGTGTGTTTACAACTGTCAAGAACGAGGAAGCCGTGTTTACACATGGCTCTCCCCGTTCTTCAGCTCCAGGGACCGATCGCGGGACTCCAGAAGCGATCGGGTCCGCGGGTCCCGGTCACAGAGCTTCGGACCGAGTCGTGGGGGCACGTCGCGGGCTCGCGCCCGCGACCCATGGCTGGGTACTAGTACAGGACGTACATGTGCCCAGCTGTGCCATTCTGACGATGTATATGTGCAGGAGGCGGTCCTTAGGTGGTTAAACTACGAAGAGATTCTTAACTGTAAGAGCGGTAAGGATGTAGAATTCCCTTCCACAGGCGGTGGTCTCAGCGGGGGGCATCGATAGTTTCAAGAAACTATTAGATAAGCACCTGAACAAGGAGGAAGGGGACTCACTATAGGAGATGACAGATCGTGTTTTCTACAATCTGTCTTCTCTCCTCAGACAGCACAGGGATTTGTGTGTTTATACACACAAACCTCTGCGCTCCTGCTCGTGAACATGATCTTGCATGTTCACAAGCCACCCGCATCGGGTTCTCCGCCGTGCAGGGTGCGCACGCGCGCCCCCTGGCGGCTCTCCTGGGCGAAGCCGTATATGTATGGGATCTCACCCAGGAGAGCCATTCTGCCGCATTATATCTGCGTGAGCCGGTCAGGAACCAGTTAAGACAACTTTGTCTCTCCTCTGTAGTCACCTGTTGTGGAGATAGTGGTTCTTGTTTCTGTGATACTTTCCCTTGTCACTTGGCGTATCATAACCTGAGCAAATCTCACTCTCACATTTTTCCACTCCTATTGTAATTTTCTCACCATGGACTCATGGCCTGATGCAACCTGATATATTAGAAGGCTATGGTTGGTCTTGGGCATCTGAACTGTCAGATGGGGTGTACGGGTTCTAGTGCAATGCGAGTGGATCATGTACCATGAGACAAGTGCAATATGTTTTTTTCATGTTAATAGAATTTTAAATGAGTTTCTTACTATATATTAAAAAAAAAAAACTTAAGCGCTTTATTTAACAAGGATTTAGATTTAGATTTAACAAGGATAACCAAAAAAAATAAATAAAAACATCATAACTATATATAGTTATTCTGTTGGGGGCTTTGTGTGTATTTTATTGCTAAATCTTAAAGTATTACTCTCATATGGCCTTATTGCTTTATGTTGTCACATATGAATGGTGTTATACTGTATGAGTCTACAACAAATTGGTCCACATAAAAAAGGTTAAAGAAGAAATATGTTGTGTCTACCCACAGTGCTGACAGTGGTCTGGTTGCTAAGCTTATGTGGCTTGACTAATTTTGCTCTTTTTCCAACCTTCTTTCAACTACACAGCTAGGTTTCAGACACCAGGCCATCTTATCCTGAATACAATCAGAGTCACAGACACCCTGGTCCTTCACTTCTGGGATCCCCCGTGGCTCTCCTAAGGTGGACACCCATGCGGGTGCGCTCCCGAGTCATGCTTCTGTGTCCATTCACACAAAATGCAGGACTCGCCCCCCCCCCCCCCGACACCCGTATCATTGGATTTGATTGACAGCAGCAGGAGCCAAGGGCTGCTATCCAGGGCCGGATTAACAATGGGGCTGATGGAGCTGCAGTTCCAGGCCCCTTTCTCAAGATAGGCCCATTTGCCCCAAAAAAAAAAAAATTGTAAGATTTTTTTTTTTCTAAGATCGAATTTGGGGGGTTGTATCTCGATGACCAGAGGTCACAGAAACCCCACATTTGGGGGTAGGCATGGGAAGAGCTACCCCACAACTGGTTAAAATATGGGACGGCTATCATTTATGGTTCCGGAGATACGGGCCTGCTTGCACAGCCTGTCAGAAGCTACATTCAGAGCGGCCAATATAAATACAAGCTGACACACTACAGCAGACTGATAGGATCACAGTGCTTATAATAATTATTTGTATATTACTCATGGTAATTAACCCCTTGCCACCCAGGCCAATTCTGATACTTCTCTACTACATGTAAAAATCATCATTTGTTTTTTGCTAGAAAATTACTCTATGGTGGTCTTTGCACTTTTTATGTTGCAGGGTACAGAGCTGCACGATTCTGGCTAAAATGAGAATTGCAATTTTTTTGCTTAGAAGATAGATCACGATTCTCTCACGATTGTTGTAACATTGTCTTTCACATTAAAAAAAAAAAAAAAAAAATGGGCTGACTTCGCTGTTTTGTTTTTATGGTTTTTATTATTCATTGAAGTGGGAAAATGCAGTGTGACATAACATATTGCAGCAATAGCCATTGTATTCCCTAGAGTCTCTGCTAAAATATATATAATGTTTGGCAGTTCCAAGTAATTTTCTAGCAAATAATATTGCTTTCTAACTTAAGAAACAAGTGTTGGACTTTAAGTGGTTAAATTTAGTTACAATGTTAGTTAGTTACAATGTTTCATTTTGTTTACAAACTTCGCAGACTGCCCAGATTTGTTCTTTACACAGAGAAGTGTATCCCTTTGATCTAAGAAGGAAGTGTCAGTTACAATGTTTCCTGTTAAAAACTTGGCAGACTGCCCAGATATTTTCTTTTGACAGCTGAAAGTCTCTCCACTTGTTATATGAAAGAATCAGCAAACTCTGCATTGAAGATCGTCAGGGGGGTTGAATCGAGATCACGATTTTTTTAACGATTAATTGTGCAGCTCTAGCACGGTATTTGCGCAGCAATTTTTCAAACATGTTTTTTTGGAAAAAAATGTTTCATTCATTAAAAAAACAGTTAGTTAGTTAAGTTAGCACAATTTTTTTTTGTATCCTAAGCGATGCTTTACATTTTTTTAGGTTACATGTTTAGAGTTACAGAGGAGGTCTAGTACTAGAATTATTGTTCTCGCTCTAACGATCGTGGCGTATGTAACCTGTATGTATCTGGCTCTGATACTACCAGTGCCTACCCAGCCACTGATTACTATCTCTCCCCAGCCTGTCCCCACACACCCTCTCACCTGCTGACCTGTGGATGGGGGAATCACTCCTGCAGTGTTATTGTGTTCTGCCAGTGCGTACAATGATCAGTGTTGCTAACTTTAGCTGGCAGCACTGATTGTTTTAAGAAAAAAAAAACAGGGCTGGTTGTACTCAAGTTGATTAATAGATTGACTTGTGTAAAACCAGCTAGCCCATACATAGATTGACTATGGCTGGACTCTGCATAATTGGTGTAATTTCAATCCATGTATGACCCGCTTAACCACTACTCTCCTGTACATAGTGCCCACTGTCATACCCTCCACACTCCTCTCCTATACATAGTGCCCACTGTCATACCCTTCACATTCCTCTCCTGTACATAGTGCCTGCTGTCATACACTTCCCTCCTGTACTTAGTGCCCATTGTCGCACCCTCCACACTCCTCTCCTGTACATACTGCTCACTGTCATACCCTCCACACTCCTCTCCTATACATAGTGCCCACTGTCATACCCTCCACACTCCTCTCCTATACATAGTGTTCACTGTCATACCCTCCACACTCCTCTCCTATACATAGAGCCCACTATCATACCGTCTACATTCCTCTCCTGTACATACTGCCCACTGTCATACCCTCCACACTCCTCTCCTGTACATACTGCCCCATCATACCCTCCACACTTCTCTCTGGTACGTACTACCCTCTGTCATACCCCCTCACTCTTCCTGTACATACTGCCCATTGTCATACCCTTCACACTCCTCTCCTGTACATAGTGCTTTTTTCCGTACCCTTTGTACTCCTCTCCTGTACATAGTGCCCACTGTTAGACCCTCCACATTCCTCTCCCTCACCTGCACATACTTCCCACTTATATACCGTCCATACTCCTCCCCTATGTCGCTTACCCACAAAAACAGTTCTTTAAAATTATACTGAATATCCTCAATGTTACCAGCTTTAGAATGGACACACTTTTGTTAGTTCAACTAAAGGAAATCTCAGTTCTCATATTTGTTCTGCCCCATTTTTGTTCTGCGTACGCGGCGTTACTTGTCACGGAGGTGTGAATGCAGCCTAAAAGGCCCCACCAAAATCCTCAGCACCAGGCTCATGATGTTCTTAATCTGGCCCTGCTGCTATCAATCTATCCTATCAAGAGTCGAGTCAACGGGTAGAGTTAAACAGGGGAGCTGGGGGGCTGGTCAGTGACAGAAGTTTTTTCACCTTAATGCATTGGATGAATTAAGGTGAAAAAACACAAGGGTTTACAACCACCCCTTTAAGAAAGAAAAGCCAGTGAGATAACCATATAGGTTCAATATTATTTTCTAAAAAAAGTAAGGAAGACTTGAAGAAACTTGGTAAAATTTATTAAAACAAGTATTACTGTAAACTAACTTAGATTCGGTGAAAAACTTGGCATTCACTTTCATTCACAATTTCTTTCATGTCTGGGAATTAGTTGGATCACCCCACATGTCTGATGTAGGAGTTCATAATGAAGGCAGAATTTCTGGTACTGCAGTCTCACTTACTTGACTAGTCTAGACATTAATTCTGGCCTGGCTGTTTGCTATGAATTCTAGCCAGTTTAAGTAGTATGTAGGACAGTGTCCATAGGTCTGTAGTATGTAGGGCAGTGTCCAGAGGTCTGTAGTATGTAGGGTAGTGTCCAGAGGTCCATAATATGTATGATAGATGTATGTATATAGATGTCAACAGGGCAGAAGACTGGATATCAAGAGGAAAAAGGACTGGGTGTCAGCATCACAGTTGACAGGGGTTAGTAGGGCAGAGGACAGGGATCAGTTTCAGCTGGTAAGCAGGGCAAAGTACAAAGGTCAGCAGAACAAAGCACAGGAGTCACTATGGTGGGGTACAGAGGTCAGCAGGGCAGTAAACTGGGTATCCCCAGGGCACAGGACTGGGTGTCAGCAGGGAAGTAAAGAGGGGTCAGCAGGGCAGATGATAGGGGTCAGTTGGGCAGGGAACTGAGGGTCAGCAGGGAAGTGGATGGGGGTCAGCCAGACAGAGGACAGTGGTCAGCAGGGCAAAGTACAGGGGGTCAATGGGACAGAGGACAGGGAGTCAGGAGGGTAAAGAATGAGGGTCAGAAGAGCTCAGAACAGAGTGGGACAGCATGGTGGGACAAACGCAGGGCACAGTGCAAGGGGTGAGGAGGGCAAAGTACAGTGGGGTCAGGAGAGCACAGTACAGGTGGGGTCAGGAGGGCACAGTACATGGGGGGCACAGTCTTTAGTACTGAAGTAGTTTCCACCACATGCAGAGTAGTGCTGGGAAGCTGCTGTGACAAATATAACTGTTATGGCATGTTGATACCTGCTGGCTTTTTTCTCCAGTCTATCCAATATGATGAGCACTTTAGGTTAAGGGTTGGCAATGCAGGGAAGAAAATTTGCTCACCTGCCTGTGATTGACAGGTAGATAGCGTTTGATGAGTTGCATATACACACATGGAAGAAAGTCTGGGGGCAGTGATTATCTTTTATAAACCCAAGTGCTACATGATAAAATGAGATACCATCTTCTTATTTGTCAACTAGGAGCAGTTACTTCTATGTGAACCTGCAGGTTTTTTTTTTTTTTTTTTAAGATAATTGTTTTCCATTTTTCAATAGTGTACATAAAAAAACAAAATCATGTACATCCAAAAGAAGAAACAAAAATACAATAGATAAAAACAACAGCAACAACAACTTGGCAATGTCTCATAAAGAAGATGCAGGCTTACCTTCACAAAGTCCACACACACTTGCTCTTCTGCTCAGCTCATACCATTCAAAGAAGGTAGGCAGTGGCACAATCTCCTATGCGAAAGCCCAATTTCACACACTCAAACAGCAGTAACCAGCAAGAAGTAGGCAGTCTCTGGGATGTTCCTGCAATCCTGCATGAGAGCAACTGAAACTACTTGGGAAGGTTGGGGAAGGAGATTCATCCAGATAATGTGTAGACATGTGGGCAGCAATGACAGAGATGTTGTGCAGACATATGGCCACCTGGCATTATTGACAGAAATGGCAGGTGCCTCTGCTACTCTGATGGGCGGGACAATTTATTAAAATGGCAGCTGTCTCTGCTGCTCTGATTGGCGGGAGAATTCATTTATATGTCAGCTGTCTCTGCTGCTCTGATTGGCAGGACAATTTATTAAAAATCGTGACTGTCCTGGCAAATCTGGAACAGTTGGTAAGTATGCACATGGCCCCCTGACCACTGTTCCCCCACCCAGACTCTGTGCATCATTTTTTCTTCCCACTTACATGCTAGGTCAAGTGCTAGCAGTGTCTGTTATCAACGGAAGTCCAGCCCTCCCTCTTGCTAACAAAGGGTTCACAGTTTGGATACTTATGCAACCAATTATAGCCTCCTTCAGCCTGAGCCTTCAACAAAATGATCACTGATCCTTCCGTGTTGAGATACTTTTCTCGTATAATACTGTCTAACAATCATATTGAGGCAATTACAAAGAAGAACATTCTGCAGGCAACTTAAGAAAAAAATATTCTCTGGTTACATAGGAGAGCAACATAATAAAGAGGATATTTTTTTCTTAGGCACGAAGTTTCCTAAGAAGTGGTTTTTAATTGTATTGGATTTCAATTGTAACATTTTATGTGGACTGGCCTGGCCAGTTACACCTTTAAGTCTTCTCAAGTTAGCAAATTGAGAGCAGAGGAATATTGAGGAAATCCATGTAATGTGGAAAGAATTGAACATTGTTACTGAAATCAAGGTGAAAAGATTAAGGGGGTTGGTAAGAGAAAGGATGAAAACGGAATACCACATGAACATTTTTTGTAAGGCCCAGGGGAGCAAAGAAGAAAAAGAGGACCATGAAAGCTATGAACTCAGGATATAGATGAAGACATGAAAAGTTTGGATGTAAAAAGATTGAGAAAAAAAAGTATCCCACAGAGATGAATGGATAGATTTCCTAGGGGAGGCCGAAACCCTGATACAACAGAGAGGAATTACATTGGGATGCTAATTATGAATATGGGACATGTTTTATTAACATGCCAGGGTAGCAATGATGTATTTCTCTAAGGTCCACTGAAACTTTACTGTATTATGTTTTCCAGGGACATGCAGTGAGGTCAGTGGCTGGTGAGGCACTGGCTAGATACACACAGGTTACATATGCTGTGAACGTTAGATCGAGAGCAATAATTCTAGCACTAGACCTCCTCTGTAACTCTAACATGTACCCTTTTAAAGTGTTGCCTATGGCGATTTTTAAGCACTGAAGTTTGGTGCCACTCCACAAGTGTACACAATTTTAAAGCATGACCTGTTAGGTATCTATTTACTTGGTGTAACCTCATCTTTTACATTATACATAAAATTCAGGCTAACTTTAGTGTTTTTTTTGTTTTGTTTTTATTCAGGAAACAGTTTCTCTCTAAAAAAAAAACGCATTTGAAAAATTTCTGCGCAAATACAGTGTGACATAAAAAGTTGCAACAATCACCATTTTATCCCCTTGGGTGTCTGCTAAAATATATATAATATTTGGGGGTTCTGAGTAATTTTCTAGCAAACAAAATATAATTTTTACATGTAGGAGAGAAGTGTAAGAATTGGCCTGGGTGGCAATTGGTTAATTACCATAAGTTATATACAAATAATTACTATATATTGTTTTTAAGGTAATTTATTATATTTTCAAAAACTGTACTCAAGCAGGTGGCTTAACAGACAAATTACTGATGTTTGAAGTTATAACTTCAAAGTAGTAATTTCACAGTAAATAGATAAATAATAAATGATTATGTTCTAACATATAGAATAATAATATATACACTGCTCAAAAAAATTAAAGGAACACTTTAAAAAACATATCAGATCTCTTATTAGTTCTGTTTAGTTTAATTATCTCCACCTGTTACAGAGAAATGTTCTGAATTGGGATATAGATCACTATATAATGCAACTTTTCAACCAATAGGTAATGCCATTGTATCACCTTGTCTATTTTCTGCCTGACAACACATTATTGTATACTCCATTTTTATCTATCCATTACCGTACAACCTTGTCACTCTGTAGTGTGATTTTTTTGTCATTTTCCTGTCTTCCAAATAAAGCTTTTTGTAAACAAAAAAAAAAAACATATCAGATCTCAACGGGCAAAAATCTCATGCTGGATATCTATATAGATATGGACTGGGTAATGTGTTAGGAAGGAAAGGATGGCACATCATTTGATGGAAATTAAAATTATCCACCTACAGAGGGCTGAATTCAAAGACACCCCAAAAATCAAAGTGAAAAAATTATGCAGCACGCTAGTCCATTTTGCTGAAATTTCATTGCAACAACTCAAAATGGTCCTCAGTAGTATGTATGACCCCCAAGTGCTTGTATGCATGCCTGACAACATCAGGACATGCTTCTAATGAGGTGACGGATGGTGTCCTGGGGTATTTCCTCCCAGATCTGGACCAGAGCATCACTGAGCTCCTGAACAGACTGAGATGCAACCTGGCGGCACCGGATGGACCGAAACATAATGTTCCAGAGGTGTTCTTTTGGATTTAGGTCAGGTGAGCGTGGGGGCCATTCAATGGTATCAATTTCTTCATCCTCCAGGAACTGGCTGCATGCTCTTGCCACATGAGGCCAGGCATTGTCGTGCACCAGGAGGAACCCAGGACCCACTGCACCAGTGTAGGGTCTGACAATGGGTCCAAGGATTTCATCCCGATACCTAATGGCAGTCAGGGTTCCATTGTGTAGCCTGTAGGGGTCTGTGCGTCCCTCCATGGATATGCTTCCCCAGACCATCACCGACCCACCACCAAACCGGTCATGCTGAGTGATGTTACAGGCAGCATAAAGTTCCCTACGGCTTCTCCAGACCCTTTCACGTCTATCACATATGCTCAGGGTGAACCTGCTCTCATCTGTGAAAAGTATGGGGCGCCAGTAGCAGACCTGCCAATTCTGGTGTTCACTGGAAAATGCAAATCGAGCTCCACAGTGTCTGGCAGTGAGCACAGAGCACACTAGAGGATGTCAGACCCTCAGGACACCCCCATGAAGTCTGTTTCTGATTGTTTGGTCAGAGACATTCCCACCAGTGGCCTGCTGGAGGTCATTTTGTAGGGTTCTGGAAGTGCTCATCCTGTTCTTCCTTGCACAAAGGAGCAGATACCGGTCTTGCTGATGGGTTAAGGACCTTCTACTGCTCTGTCCAGCTCTCCTAGAGTGCCTGTCTCCTGCTATCTCCTTCATGCTCTTGAGACTGTGCTGGGAGACACGGCAAACCTTCTGGCAATGACACATATTGATGTGCCATCCTGGAGGAGTTGGACTGCCTGTGCAACCCTTATAGGGTCCAAGTATCGCCTCGTGCTACCAGTAGTGACACTGACCCTAGCCAAATGCAAAACTAGTAAAAAACAGTCAGAAAACATGAGTAGGGGAAAAAAATGTCAGACACCTCCACCTGAAAAACCATTCCTGTTTTGGAGTTTGTCTCATTGTTGCCCATCTAGTGCACCTATTGTTAATTTCAATTAAAAGCAAAGCAGCTGAAACTGATTAACAACCCCCTCTGTATACACCCACCCCCTCTGCTACTTAACTGACCAGATCAATATCCCAGGAGTTCTGATTCAAAAGTGTTCCTTTAATTTTTTTTGAGCAGTGCATTTTAGCTTGATTAAAACAGTACCTTTTCAACAGCAGCACATCCTCATTCTCTCTCTAAAGTTTAGAGTCTAAACTGTGTGAGAAAAACATGGGATTATAGGTAAATCTTATACCCATAAACTCAAGTTTTTTCCTTGTAGTTAAGAGGGCTAGGCTGGAAGGGAGGATTTGTCTTTTAGACACATGCCCCCTTTTATAACACTGCAGTCAGAGGACAGCCTCCACTGCAGCATTTTTATTGGACAGCTAGGGTTAATTGTGCGTTACCATTGGTCCAAGGCTCCAAGCTGTCCATTGAGCTCAGTGCCTCTGACAAGAAGTGAGAGGCACTGTGAGCTCATCCTCTCAGTTTGTTGCAAACAGTGTGTGCCAGCTTGTATTTAAACTGGCTGCTCTGTATATAGCTTCTGACAGGGTGTGCATGGAGCCCTGTATCTCCGGAACCATAAATGATAGGAGCCCTAAATCTTGACCAGTTGTGGGGTAGGATTTCAGCTACCTACCTCCCAAATTCTCTGTGACCACAGGTCGCCAAGCTATGACCCTCGAAGCTCGATTATTATTATTATTTTTTTTATGTTCATGGCAGATAAGGCTCTGCCTCCCCTGACTTCACATCACTGATTCTTACTAATAAAGTAACCCTATAAAATTACTTTGGTATGATAGCATGCTATGAGTTGCCACATCTATACATTTTCTTTAGTCTTTTCATTGAGTTAACCACTTGCTGACCGTGACTGAGGTGTATTCGGGCACACTGTTAACTCCTCTCATACCAATGCATTCCAGTTGGCGCAGAATCCTTTTGAACTTTTATTGATATAAGACAGAGTAAAACTGTAACAGATACAAACAGATTACAATTAATAAACAATAATACGATTAGTGCCTCCCTATCTATCTAGAGAGACAAATGGTAAACATACCGGAGATGGATCTGGATGGGTAGCGTAGAACAGAACTCGGCAGTCCATGTGCTTTGCTTCCAGGGTGAAAAAGGGAAAGGCCTGATGGGAAAGAAATACGGTGGCTTGCATGGACCAAAACTAACCAGCTATTCTAACTGACTGCATTAAATAGAACTAGAGCAGTTAAACAAAATGGCCATTAGATGGCAGTATGGATTTAATTTAGTTAAACCAAAGTCAATGAAAGATTATGAGCCTTATTATTGAAGGCATGACACTCCCCGCCTGGTTTCCCTCGGATACCACATATCATGGCACTCTGGAGGAGAGAAACATAATAAGTTCGGAAACAGGTCTGAGGAAAAGTTTAGGCTGGCCTTGCCTAATGACTGTTTTTTTTTTCCATTACCACGTCAGACTCCACCATAGCAAGAGACTTGCTCATAATTTCATTTAATCATAAATATTGTCTCTACTTCAGTTTCGCATCATTTGTGGTTATTTACTATTTTATATATTTATCTTTTACTTTTCCCCTTTTTTTTCTTTTTTTTCCCCTTTCCCCTTTCTTTCCTCTCCCCCCCCCCCACCTCCCCCTCCCTCCCCAATCCCCTGATGGTTTGTTCCTGCCTCTCTATTCCTCTAATATTTTCCCCAAATATTCCTCCGATGATTTAAAGTCTTTCCACTGTCTCCATTTTCTGTTATGTTTGTTAAGTTGGCCCGCATCACAACTGCAAAGATATTCTGTTATAGTTTTCCACTCTTTCGAACCATTCTTTTATGTCTGGTTTATTTTTATTTAGCCAATTTTTTGGTATTAATCCTTTTGCGGCATTTATTAATGGTGGGATTAATGTTTTCCTATATCTTATATTTGAATCTTTGGGTTCATGGAACACACAGGCTTGTATGCTGTTGACTATCTTTTCTCCAGTTATTACTTCCACAAATTCCTGAATTTCCTGCCAATATTCCTTTATCTTTGGACAATCCCACCATATATGTGTAGTTGTTCCCATTTGTCCACATTCTCTCCAGCACAGTGGGGATTTATCTTTATTACATTTATTGATCATTTCGGGTGTCCTATGCCATCTTGAGATACATTTATAGTTCATTTCAATTGTATTCATATCAGTTGCGGTGTTATGTACGGATGCTATTATTCTTTCAATTTGTTGATCCTCAAATTTCTTGCTTATTTCTGTTTCCCATTTCACTATAAAATAAGGTTTTCCTTGTAGCTCTGATTCTGTCAGGATATACTCTTGATATCACGTGCTTTACTGGGGTTTGTGTAGAACACAAATTTTCTAGTGGAGTTAATTTCTTTTCATCTCATAATGGTGTGGGTATTGAATTTATCAGATGTTTTAGTTGTAGATATTCCCAGTAGTTGATATCCCATCTGTTTTTCTCTTTTATCTTCAAGTGTTTTTATCTTTCCCTGTTCTGTAATGTCCTTTATTTGTGCAGCCCCCATTTTATTTCCCAACCGTGTCTCTTTTCCCGGTATAAAAAAAAATAAGTTTCCGTGAGTGATATTAACCCCTTAACGCCCGCCGCACGACTATTTACGTCCGCAGAATGGCACGGACAGGCAGAAGGACGTATATATACGTCCTTGCATTCTAGTGGGTGGGGGGTCCGATCGGGACCCCCCCCCCGCTGCGTGCGGCGGGCGGGTTCCCTCGGGGAGCGATCTGGGACGACGGCGTGGCTATTCGTTTATAGACGCTCCGTTGCGATCGCTCCCCGAGGCTGAAGCACGGGGAGAGCTGTATGTAAACACGGCTTCCCCGTGCTTCACTGTGGCGGCGTATCGATCGAGTGATCCCTTTTATAAGGGAGACTCGATCGATGACGTCAGTCCTACAGCCACACCCCCCTACAGTTGTAAACACACACTAAGTGAACACTAACCCCTACAGCGCCCCCTGTGGTTAACTCCCGAACTGCAACTGTCATTTTCACAATAAACAATGCAATTTAAATGCATTTTTTGCTGTGAAAATGACAATGGTCCCAAAAATGTGTCAAAATTGTCCGAAGTGTCCGCCATAATGTCGCAGTCATGAAAAAAATCGCTGATCGCCGTCAATAGTAGTAAAAAAAAAATTCATAAAAATGCAATAAAACTATCCCCCTTTTTGTAAACGCTATAAATTTCGCGCAAACCAATCGACAAACGCTTATTGCGATTTTTTTTTACCAAAATTAGGTAGAAGAATACGTATCGGCCTAATCTGAGGAAAAAAAAAATTATATATGTTTTTGGGGGATATTTATTATAGCAAAAAGTTTAAAATATTGCATTTTTTTCAAAATTGTCGCTCTATTTTTGTTTATAGCGCAAAAAATAAAAACCGCAGAGGTGATCAAATACCACCAAAAGAAAGCTCTATTTGTGGGGAAAAAAGGACGCCAATTTTGTTTGGGAGCCACGTCGCACGACCGCGCAATTGTCTGTTAAAGCGACGCAGTGCCGAATCGCAAAACCTGGCCTGGGAATTTAGCTGCAAAATGGTCCGGGGCTTAAGTGGTTAAAGGTGAATTGTAGATCCATTTATTATGTTTGTGTATCGAAACCCAAACTTTAAAAACATTCTTAGTTAGTCCGTGGGTGTCTACGTCCAATACTCTATACTTTTGTGGTATCCATACATTTTTGTGAAGTGCTGTTTTACTTATAATTTTTTCCATTCGAATCCATTTTTTTCATTCTCTTTTTTTCCCCATTCTACCATTCGTGCAATGATCGTGGCCTTATAATATCTCTTTATATCCGGTGCTGCTAATCCTCCGTGTTTTTTTCCTCTTGTTAGTGTTCCAAAATTTACTCTTGTTTTTTTGTTTTCCCATATATATTTTATCAACATTGTTTTAACCAGTTGGTAACCGCCCTATAGCCAAAATACGGCTACAGAGCGGTTACTGTACTCTAGGAGGGCGTCAATGTACGTCCTCCCAGAGACTGCGTTGTGCGCGCCCGAGCGGGCGCGCACACGCGATCGCCGGTGCTCGCCGGGTCTACGGGACCCGCAGCAACAGCACTCGCGGTAAGGAGCCAATGGACGCGGCTCCTTACCACGTGATCGCGCCGTCCAATGACGGCGCGATCACATTTGTAAACAAACCCTGCGGCTGGGTCAGATGCAGGTCATCTCTCTCCTCTCCTCACACCGTTGCAGCGTGAGAGGAGAGGAGAGAGATTTTTTCAAATCAATAGTAAGTGCCAGCAGTGCCCAGCAATCCCCAGCAGTCCCCAGCAGTGCCCAGCAGTGCCCAGCAGTGCCCCATCTTTACCCCAGCAGTGCCATCTGTCCCCTAGGAAGTGCCATCTGTCCCCCAGGAAGTGCCATCTGTGCCCCAGGCAGTGCCATCTGTGCCCCACTAGTGCCATCTGTGCCCCACTAGTGCCATATGTGCCACCTGTGCCCCACAAGTGCCCCAACAGTGCCACCTGTCCTACACCAGTGAACACCAGTGCCACAAAAGTAAAAAGTAAAAGTAAAAACACTGCCACATCAGTGCCACAACACTGCCACCTGTGCCCATAAGTGCCACCTGTGCCCATAAGTGCCCACAAGTGCCGCCTGTGCCCACGAGTGCCGCCTGTGCCCACGAGTGCCGCCTGTGCCCACGAGTGCCGCCTGTGCCACACCAGTGCCGCCTGTGCCACACCAGTGCCGCCTGTGCCACACCAGTGCCGCCTGTACCAAACCAGTGCCGCACCAGTGTCATCTGAGCCACACCAGTGTCATCTGAACCACATCAGTGCCGCCTGTGCCCATCAGTGCCACCTGTGCCCATCAGTGCCGCCTGTGCCCATCAGTGCCACCTGTGCCACACCAGTGCCGCCTGTACCAAACCAGTGCCGCCTGTACCAAACCAGTGCCGCACCAGTGTCATCTGAGCCACACCAGTGCCACACCAGTGTCATCTTTGCCACATCAGTGCCGCCTGTTCCCATCAGTGCCACCTGTGCCCATCAGTGCCGCCTGTGCCCATCAGTGCCACCTGTGCCACACCAGTGCCGCCTGTACCAAACCAGTGCCGCCTGTACCAAACCAGTGCCGCACCAGTGTCATCTGAGCCACACCAGTGCCACACCAGTGTCATCTGAGCCACATCAGTGCCGCCTGTGCCCATCAGTGCCACCTGTGCCCATCAGTGCCACCTGTGCCCATCAGTGCTCATCTGCACCCCACCAGTGCTCATCTGCACCCCACCAGTGCTCATCTGCGCCCCACCAGTGCTCATCTGCGCCCCACCAGTGCTCATCTGCACCCCACCAGTGCTCATCTGCGCCCCACCAGTGCCATCTGCGCCCCACCAGTGCCATCTGTGCCCCACCAGTGCCATCTGTGCCCCACCAGTGCCACACCAGTTCCACCTGCACCACTGCAGTGACGCCTGTGCCCACCAGTGCCGCCTGCTAATCAGTGACCCCAGAGCCACAGCAGTGCAACCAGAGCCACACCAGTGCCACATTTGCCCATCAGTTACACCTGCGCCACTGCAGTGCCACTAGTGCCCACCAGTGTTCTGCAGTCCAGCCTCACTAGCCACCAGTATGGCAAAAAAATTTTTTACCACCGAGCAGGCCTTCCAGAAACTATGGGCGTCTGATGACAGCTGTGAGGAGTCTCTGTCCGATTCCGATTCGGCCTATGAGCCCGTAACAGGAAGCGGGTCTGATACTGATTCAGAGGAGGAACCTGTGCCCGTTAAAAGAAGGCGTTCTGGCGTGGAGCAGCCTACTACTAGTGCAGTGCCGTCCACCTCGCAAGCAGTGCCGTCCACCTCGCGAGCAGTGCCGTCCACCTCGCAAGCAGTGCCGTCCACCCCGCAAGCAGTGCCGTCCACCCCGCAAGCAGTGCCGTCCACCCCGCAAGCAGTGCCGTCCACCCCGCAAGCAGTGCAACAAAGGTCAGGCACCAGTAGGGTGTCCTCTCTGCCCCAAAGGGATAGGGGCCATGCCAGCCTTCCCTATGGCCTTCAAAACCCCCTGTGGCTGCCTTCGAATTCTGGAGCATCAAGTATCCCCCCTTTCACCGCCCAACCAGGTGTACAGGTGAACACCGATAATTTTGACACGATTGATTTTTTTCATTTAGTTTTTACAGACGAATTATTGTCATCTATTGTGGCCCAGTGCAATCTCTACGCTCAGCAATTTATTCTAAGCAACCCCGATTCCAGCTATGCCCGCCCCTTTCATTGGAGAGACCTGACCGTAGAGGAGTTTAAAATATTCTTAGGCCTGACCTTCAATATGGGTCTCTCAAAAAAAAACAAAGGGTACGCCTATTGGTCTACCAAAGCCATCCACCACATGCCCGTCTTCTCATCCCGTATGCCCAGATCCCGATACTTCATGATTCTACGGTTCCTCCACTATAATGACAACACCCAGTGCCCTCCCCGAAATGACCCTGCTTTTGACAAATTATTTAAAATTCGGCCACTTCTAAATTTTTTTTCTGAAAAATTCCCCCAGTTATATACCCCTCAACAAAATATATCAATAGATGAGTCCCTTGTAAAATTCCACGGCAGGCTGGGCTTTAAACAATTCATCCCAAGCAAAAGGGCCCGATATGGGGTGAAGATGTACAAACTGTGTGACCGAGACACGGGGTACATCTACTCCTTCATTGTTTACGAAGGGAAGGACTCCCAACTACATCCCCCCGAATGCCCCGAATACATCGGAACAAGTGGAAAAGTCGTCTGGGAGCTCATCTATCCACTACTTGGAAAAGGATACCACCTTTACGTGGACAATTTTTATACTAGCTTGCCCCTGTTTAGAAATCTTTACCGGAGAGACACCCCAGCATGTGGCACAGTGAGAATAAACAGAAAGGGCTTCCCCCAAAAATTGGTGAATCAGAAGCTGAGACGAGGAGAGACGACGTCTTTACGGAACCAGGAGCTATTGGCTGTCAAGTGGAGGGACAGACGAGATGTCCACATGCTCACCACCATCCACAATGACACCTACGTGGAAGTCCCCAAAAGAAGCGGCCCAGTGCAGAAACCATCTTGTGTCTACGACTACAATTTATTTATGGGTGGCGTAGACTTCAATGACCAGATGATTGAACCCTATCTTCCCTCCCGAAAATCCCGTCACTGGTATAAAAAAGTGTCCATTTACTTTTTCAGTTTGGCCTTCTATAACTCTTATGTTATCTACAAAAAAGCAACACAGAATCCCGTTCCATATCTACTCTACCAAGAAGACGTTATCACCGCCCTTTTGTTCCCTGAAATGCCACCAGACATTCTTCGCACTGATTGCGTGAGCAGACTTCACGAACGGCACTTTCCTGACAAAATCCCCCCCCGTCGAACAGGTGCAGCCCGTCAGAAGAAATGTCGGGTGTGCGCCAGAGGAGGAGTCAGAAGAGACACAACAGTTTATTGTCCCGATTGTCCCTCCCAACCAGGCCTCTGTTTAGGTGCATGTTTCCGCCGTTACCACACTATTGAAAATTATTAGGTAAACAAAATTCAAATTAATAGAAGCAAGAAAGCATTCCTGGAACTGATAGAGATAATGAGCACGGAGTGGTTTAGTGCAAGTGAAGGAGTCACTACTGCCTTACAAAATCTCTGGTTGAGAGATATGTGGATAGTGGTCCGGCAGGACCCAGATTTCTGGTAAGCAGCCGCATGATCGGTGGAGGATTCACGTCTGGTGTATTAATTACAATATTTCTGGAATCTTCACGGGTGTCTTTATCCATCATATGGACTTACTATCTAATTTAAAAATTAGTCTTGGACTTTATGGACTTTCTAACACTAATTATTGTTATTAATTTTTATCTTAATTATTTTGAAGTTATGGTTTATCACTGCTCATGTTGTTGATCACTGGGTTTATATATACCATTATCAGCAGGGTAGGTAACCCTGACTTCCTGATTCCATTGGATCATTCATTTATAGACACAATGGTCTTCATATACACCTGTTTAATACGAGTGTGTATTTGGGTTTAGCGCAATTATTTTCTTTCCTATTTGAAACAAAATTCAAATTCCCTGTCATTTTCCTCCACACCCCTTATGCCACTGCACTGTACCTACCTCTGCCTTCTCCGTTACCGACCCTGGACTGTTTTATACGACCACGATTTTGCCTAATGCTAAAAATACCTCTGCTTTCTCTGGAACTGACCCTGGCTTGTTATACGACCACTCTTTTGCCTAACCCTAAACTGTACCTACATCTGCCTGCTCTGGAATTGACCCTGGACTGTTTGACCACGTTTTTTGCCTGCCCCTTGGATTGATCTTTTACCCTGCTATGCTAGTGGGAACACAGGAGTCTCACACATGTGAGGGGCTCCAGAATTGTTTTTCTGGATGAAAAAACTAATTTTTTAGTTTTCTCATTCCCAGATTAGGGTCTGGTTGCCCGGAGGCTTCAAAGAGATTTGGGTGGGAGAAGCCTCTACCCCTGTCCCCATTCTTTCCTGGCCTTACTACCAGGACCAATATTTTGGCACTGCTGGCTATGTACCGACTATGAACAATATTGCTGCCTTGACAATTCCATTCATTGTCGCTGACCACGTCCCTGCCTGCTGCCTGGATCAGGGCTCTCCTCCTGTGGACAATTGCACTACTAAAAACACAGGTAATCCTTTTTTTTTGTACCCATTACTCAGCAGAATGTATTTTAGGGTGTAATTCTTGGTATGTACATGCTGTGTTAGAAATATGAAGGGCCTTCAAAAATGTGATAGATTGTAAGGAAATTGGATGTGTAATTTGTGTCCCTACAACACCTGATGGTGCTTCTTGGATGTTGGGTCTCTATGTGGCCAGGCTGTGTAAAAGTCTCACACATGTGGTATCGCCATACTCAGGAGGAGCAGCAGAATATATTTTGGGGTGTAATTTTTGCTATGTACATGCTATGTGTTGGAAATATCCTATAAATGGACAACTTTGTGTAAAAAAAATGCGTTTTCATTTTTTTTCCACATTTTCCAAAAACATCTGCAAAAAAATGAACTGTTCAAAAGACTCATTATGCCTCATAGATTATACGTTGGGGTGTTAGCTTTCCAAAATGGGGTCACTTTGTGGGCGTTTCCATTGTCCTGGTGCTCCAGGGCCTTCAAAAGTGTAATAGGTGGTTGAGAGATTAGATGTGTAATTTATGCTCCTAGAATGCTTGAAGTTGCTACTTCGGTGTTGGGCCTCTGTATGTGGCCACGCTGTGTAAAAGTCTCACACATGTGGTATCGCCATACTCAGGAGGAGCAGCAGAATACATTTTGGGGTGTAATTTTTGCTATGTACATGCTATGTGTTGGAAATATCCTATAAATGGACAACTTTGTGTAAAAAAAATGCGTTTTAATTTTTTTTCCACATTTTCCAAAAACATCTGCAAAAAAATAAACTGTTCAAAAGACTCATTATGCCTCATAGATTATACGTTGGGGTGTTAGCTTTCCAAAATGGGGTCACTTTGTGGGCGTTTCCATTGTCCTGGTGCTCCAGGGCCTTCAAAAGTGTAATAGGTGGTTGAGAGATTAGATGTGTAATTTATGCTCCTAGAATGCTTGAAGTTGCTACTTCGGTGTTGGGCCTCTGTATGTGGCCACGCTGTGTAAAAGTCTCACACATGTGGTATCGCCATACTCAGGAGGAGCAGCAGAATATATTTTGGGGTGTAATTTTTGCTATGTACATGCTATGTGTTGGAAATATCCTATAAATGGACAACTTTGTGTAAAAAAAATGCGTTTTCATTTTTTTTCCACATTTTCCAAAAACATCTGCAAAAAAATGAACTGTTCAAAAGACTCATTATGCCTCATAGATTATACGTTGGGGTGTTAGCTTTCCAAAATGGGGTCACTTTGTGGGCGTTTCCATTGTCCTGGTGCTCCAGGGCCTTCAAAAGTGTAATAGGTGGTTGAGAGATTAGATGTGTAATTTATGCTCCTAGAATGCTTGAAGTTGCTACTTCGGTGTTGGGCCTCTGTATGTGGCCACGCTGTGTAAAAGTCTCACACATGTGGTATCGCCATACTCAGGAGGAGCAGCAGAATATATTTTGGGGTGTAATTTTTGCTATGTACATGCTATGTGTTGGAAATATCCTATAAATGGACAACTTTGTGTAAAAAAAATGCGTTTTCATTTTTTTTCCACATTTTCCAAAAACATCTGCAAAAAAATGAACTGTTCAAAAGACTCATTATGCCTCATAGATTATACGTTGGGGTGTTAGCTTTCCAAAATGGGGTCACTTTGTGGGCGTTTCCATTGTCCTGGTGCTCCAGGGCCTTCAAAAGTGTAATAGGTGGTTGAGAGATTAGATGTGTAATTTATGCTCCTAGAATGCTTGAAGTTGCTACTTCGGTGTTGGGCCTCTGTATGTGGCCACGCTGTGTAAAAGTCTCACACATGTGGTATCGCCATACTCAGGAGGAGCAGCAGAATATATTTTGGGGTGTCATTTGTGGAATATACATGCCATGTGAGAGAAATAACCTGTTATAATGACAATATTGGTATGAAAAAAAAAAAAAAAAAAATCTTAATTTTGCAAAGAATTGTGGGAAAAAATGGCAACTTCAAAAAACTAACTATGACTCTTACTAACTACCTTGGAATGTCTACTTTCCAAAAAGGGGTCATTTGGGGGGTATTTGTACTTTATTGGCTTGTTAGGGTCTCAAGAAATGAGAGAAGCTGTCAGTACTTCAGGTGTGATCAAATTGTTCAATTTTCAGAAATTGGTACCAAAGCTTGTAGACCCTATAACTTTCACCCAGACTAAATAATATCCAAATTTTTTTTTTTTTTTTACCAAAAATATGTAGCAGTATGCATTTTAGGCCAAATGTATGAGGAAAATTACTTTTTTACAAAATGATATGATAGAAATGAAGAAAAATTCATTTTTTTACAAAATTTTCGTTCTTTTTTCATTAATAGCGGGAAAAAAAAAAACGCAGAGGTGATCAAATACCACCAAAAGAAAGCTCTATTTGTGGGAAAAAAAGGACAAAAATTTCATTTGGTTACAGTGTTGTATGACTGAGTTATTGTCATTCAAAACGTGAGAGCACCAAAAGCTGAAAATTGGTCTGGTTATGAAGGGTGTTTAAGTGCCCAGTTGTCAAGTGGTTAATAGTCTTGAAGAAGCTCTGAGGGATATCTATGGGTAACATCTGGAATTTGTATGTTATTTTTGGGAGGGTAACCATCTTAAAAGCATTTATCCTTCCCAACCATGAAAGTGCTCTTGTTGTATTCTTTTTTAAATCTGTTTTTATCTTGTTTAAAAAGAGGGATAAAATTGGCAAGATACAGACCGTCTACTGTAGATGTCAATTTAACCCCCAGATAAGTTACCTCTCCTCTCACCCACGTGTATGAATATTGTTTTTGCAAAGCAAGTTCTTTTTTCTCCACTCCTATATTTAGAATTTCTGTTTTTATGGGATTTATTTTAAAGTTTGAAAGTTCACCGTACTTTTTTATTTCTTTGGCTATGTTCGGCAAGGTCTCCCTTGGGTTAGTTATATACATTAAAATATCATCGGCATATGCCGCTATCTTGTGTTCTTCGCCTATTCTCGCCCCCTCTATTTTGGAGTTGACAAAAAAGCTTTCAGCGTTAATATATATAGAAGTGGCGAGAGCGGGCACCCTTGTCTGCTCCCATTATACATTTCAAAGAAGGATGACAATTTACCATTAACCTTGACTATTGCCGTTGGTCTACTGTACAGATTTTGTATCCAGTGTCTAATTTTAGGTCCCATCCCCAGATGTTGGAGCGTTTCCATCATAAATCCCCAGTCTACCCTGTCAAATGCTTTCTCAGCATCTATTGACAGGAGTAGAACTGGGGATTTTACGCTCTTGTTTTTCTGCAATAGTAATATAGTTTTTAGACTGTTATCTCTGCCTTCTCGTCTGGGTATATACCCGGTCTGTGTCTACCCAGTCGGGCATTAGGTCCTTTAATCGGGTGGCTAGAATTTTTGCATATAGTTTTGTGTCGGTATTTAATTAATGCTATAGGCCTGTAACTAGAACATTATGGGCCTGATTTACTATGCTATGTGCGCTGCGCTGGTTCATGCGTTAATTAGTACTCCGGGTGGAGGCTTAATTGGGCGCATGAACCAGCGTAGCAGCCGGCGCATTGAAACTAATATGTAAAGCCGCGCCAAACTCCCTATAGAAGTCTATGGGAGAAATCAAAAGTGTTCATTTTAAAGGCTAATCTGCAAGTTTTGTCCTAAAAAGTGTTTGGGGACCTCAGTCCTGTCCCAGGGAACATGTATCAATGCTTTTTTTATTTTTTAAAACGGCCGTTTTTTCGGGAGCAGTGAAATTAATAATTCTTAAAGTGAAACAATAAAAGTGAAATATTCCTTTAAATTTCGTACCTAGGGGGGGTGTAATGTCAGCATGTGAAATAGCGCATTTTTCCCGCACTTAGAACTCCCCCTGCACAAAGTGACATTCAGAAGGAAAAAAGTCATTTAAAAATTCACACGCGGCTATAATGAATTGTCGGCTCTGACAATTCTAAAGGGATTCATTCATAAAACAAACAAAAAAATGTGTAGGGGTTCCCCCAAATTAAATTACCAGGCCCTTCAGGTCTGGAATGGATATTAAGGGGAACCCCGCCGTAAAAACCAAAAAAAAAAAAGACGTGCGGTTCCCGGCAAATATCCATTCCAGGCCCTTCAGGTCTGGTGTGGATTTTAAGGGGAACTCCACCCCAAATTGAAAAAAAAATGGCGTGGAGTCCCCCTAAAAATCCACACCAGACCCTTATCCGAGCACGTTGACCTGGCCGGCCGCAGAAAAGAGGGGGGGACAGAGTGCGGCCCCCCCCCCTCTCCTGAACCGCACCAGGCCACATGCCCTCAACATGGGGAGGATGTCCCCATGTTGATGGGGACAAGGGTCTCATCCCCACAACCCTTGCCCGGTGGTTGTGGGGGTATGTGGGCGGGAGGCTTATCAGAATCTGGAAGACCCCTTTAACAAAGGGGACCCCCAGATCCTGGCCCCCCCCCTATGTGAAATGGTAATGGGGTACATTGTACCTCTACCATTTCACCCCAAAAAAAATGTCAAAGTGTTAAAAATGACAGTAGCCGGTTTTTGACAAATCTTTTAATAAAATCTTCTTTTCTTCTTTCCTTCGGGTTTCTTCCGCTGCTTCTTTCTCGGGTCTTCTCGTCCACATCTTGCCCGACGTCTTCTTCTATCTTCTCCGTCCGTCCTTCAGCCTTCTGGTCACGCATCTTGCCCGTTGTCTTGTCCTGTCTTCTTCTCCGTCCTTCCGCCAGCCTCCTCGCATCTTGTGTCTTCTCCGGTCTTCTTCTCGGTCCGCCAGCCTTCTCGTCCCCGGACCCAGCGTTTGAATTTGAATTGGGTCGCCGTGTTCCCGCTCCTGGGACCCGCCCCCCTCTGACGCCACAAGTAAACTCCTTAGAAGGTCATGTGCGTCAGAGGGGGGCGGGGTCACATGAGTGTGACACGGCGGGAACTTCTTCTCCGGGCGGCGCGATTGAAATTGAATTCCCCCGCTGTGTGACGCTCTGTGACCCCGCCCCCCTCTGACGCACATGACCTTCTAAGGAGTTTACTTGTGGCGTCAGAGGGGGGCGGGTCCCAGGAGCGGGAACACGGCGGCCCAATTCAAATTCAAACGCTGGGTCCGGGGACGAGAAGGCTGGCGGACCGAGAAGAAGACCGGAGAAGACACAAGATGCGAGGAGGCTGGCGGAAGGACGGAGAAGAAGACAGGACAAGACAACGGGCAAGATGCGTGACCAGAAGGCTGAAGGACGGACGGAGAAGATAGAAGAAGACGTCGGGCAAGATGTGGACGAGAAGAAAGAAGCAGCGGAAGAAACCCGAAGGAAAGAAGAAAAGAAGATTTTATTAAAAGATTTGTCAAAAACCGGCTACTGTCATTTTTAACACTTTGACATTTTTTTTGGGGTGAAATGGTAGAGGTACAATGTACCCCATTACCATTTCACATAGGGGGGGGCCAGGATCTGGGGGTCCCCTTTGTTAAAGGGGTCTTCCAGATTCTGATAAGCCTCCCGCCCGCATACCCCCACAACCACCGGGCAAGGGTTGTGGGGATGAGACCCTTGTCCCCATCAACATGGGGACATCCTCCCCATGTTGAGGGCATGTGGCCTGGTGCGGTTCAGGAGAGGGGGGGGGCCGCACTCTGTCCCCCCCTCTTTTCTGCGGCCGGCCAGGTCAACGTGCTCGGATAAGGGTCTGGTGTGGATTTTTAGGGGGACTCCACGCCATTTTTTTTTTCAATTTGGGGTGGAGTTCCCCTTAAAATCCACACCAGACCTGAAGGGTCTGGTATGGATATTTGGGGGGACCCCACGCCATTTTTTGGGGTTTTTTTTACGGCGGGGTTCCCCTTAATATCCATTCCAGACCTGAAGGGCCTGGTAATTTAATTTGGAGGGACCCCCTTTTTTTTTTTTTTTTTTTTTTTTTAACCTCTTCCATACCGGGCAGTTATACACCCATCCATACCGGGCCTATTCTGGCACTTCTCTCCTACATGTACAAATCATAATTTTTTTGCTAGAAAATTACGCAGAACCCCCAAACATTATATATGTTTTTTTTAGCAGACACCCTAGGGAATAAAATGACGGTCATTGAAACCTTTTATCTTGCACGGTATTTGCGCAATAATTTTTCAAACGCCTTTTTTTGGGAAAAAAATTGTTTCATGAATTAAAAAAATTTAAAAACAGTAAAGTTAGCCCAATTTTTTTGTAAAATATGAAATATGATGTTACACCGAGTAAATAGATACCTAACATGTCACGCTTTAAAATTGCGCACACTCATGGAATGGCGCCAAACTTCGGTACTTAAAAATCTCCATAGGCAACGATTTGAAATTTTTTACAGGTTACCAGTTTAGATTTACAAAGGAGATCTAGTGCTAGAATTGTTGCTGGCACTCTAACGCACGCGGCGATACCTCACATATGTGGTTTAAACGGCGTTTACATATGTCGGCGGGACTTGCGTGTGCGTTCGCTTCTGCGCGCAAGCTACCGGGGACAGGGGCGTTAAAAAAATAAATTTTTATTTCTTTTTTTTTTTATATATATTTATTTCTTTTTTACACTTTTTTTTTTAATTTTTTTTTTTTTTTTATCACTTTTATTCCTATTACAAGGAATGTAAACATCCCTTGTAATAGGAATGTGTGTGACAGGTACTCTTTATGGAGAGATGCGGGGTCAGTAAGACCCCACATCTCTCCTCCAGGCTGGAAAGCATGAAATCGGTGAAAAAAAATTCACCGATCTCATGCTTGTGGTTGCTTAGCAGCCGCAATCGCGGCTTTGTTTACTTACGGGACCCGGGCGTGACGTCATCACATCGCGCCCGGGTCCTCCGACGGTCATAGAGATGACTGGTGACCATCTGGTCACCAGTCATCTCTATGCTTCCTGCGAGCGCCGGACGATTCGTTCTCCGGGCCCCCGATGGCACGGGAGAGCCCGGAGAAGCACCGGATGGCGGCGGGAGGGGGGGATGTCCCCTCCCGCCGCCTGTAAGAACGATCTAGCGGCGGAACCGCCGCTATGATCGTTCTTACGTTGTGCAGAATCGCCGGCAGTTTAGAAGGATATCTGAATGATGCCTCTTAGCTGCAGGCATCATTCAGATATCCACCCGGAAAGCCCAGGACGTCATATGACGTCCACTCTGAACGGCAGAAGTTCTTTGTGGACGTCATTTTACTATGGGCCGGTAGGGAAGTGGTTAATGAGCAATGACTCTATTCTTTATAGCCATGAGTACTTTAACCACTTGCCCACCGGGTTAATTCTGGCACTTCTCTCCTTCATGTGAAAATCACAATTTTTTGGCTAGAAAATTAATCAGAACCCCCAAACATTATATATATTTTTTTTAGCAGACATCGTAGGGAATAAAATGGCAGTCATTGCAATACTTTTTGTCACACCGTATTTGCGCAGCGGTCTTACAAGCGCACTTTTTTTGGATAAAAATCACTTTTTTGAATTAAAAAATAAGACAACAATACATTTTGCCCAATTTTTTTATATATTGTGAAAGATAATGTTACGCCGAGTAAAATGATACCCAACATGTCACGCTTAAAAATTGCGCCCGCTCGTGGCATGGCGTCAAACTTTTACCCTTTAAAAATCTCGATAGGCGACGTTTAAAAAATTCTACAGGTTGCATTTTTTGAGTTGCAGAGTAGGTCTAGGGCTAGAATTATTGCTCTCACTCTAACGATCGCGGCGATACCTCACTTGTGTGGTTTGAATACCGTTTTCATATGCGGGCGCTACTCGCGTATGCGTTTGCTTCTGTGCGCGAGCTCGTCGGGACGGGGCGCTTTAAAAATTTTTTTTGGGGTTTTCTTATTTCTTTTTATTTAGTTTTATAATTTTTTACACTGAAATAAAAAAATAAAAAAAAAAAGATCAGTTTTCTTCCTATTACAAGGAATGTAAACATCCCTTGTAATAGGACTAGTGTGTGACAGGTCCTCTTTATGGAGAGAGGCGGGGTCAATAAGGCTGGAAAGCATGGTATTGAAAAAAAAATAAAAGATCTCATGCTTTCAGCTGCAATCATGTTCGTTCACCACAGTGGTGTAGTGTATAGCACTTTGACCTAGCAGCAAAAGAGTCGTTGGTTCGAATCCCGCCCGTGACAGCATCTGCATGGAGTTTGCATGTTCTCCCTGTGCCTGCGTGGGTTTCCTCCCACAATATAAAAACACGCTGTAAATCGGTTCCGGTCTAAATAAGCCCTAATATGCAGTAGTATATTTAGGTTTGGTTCTGCCCTAGGCCTGACTACATATCTGCACCTCCTAATAGAAAAATGACCCACCCCTTCCTGTCAAGGTCACACCCTGTTTTTGTATAACCCCGCCCAGTAATTTTCAGGGGACCCACACACTAGTTCTGGGGGGGCACTGGATTCCCTTAACCACTTCCATACCAGGCACTTACGCACCTTCCCGCCCAAGCCAATTTTCAGCTTTCAACACTGTTGCACTTTGAATGGCAATTGCGCGGTCATACAACACTGTACCCAAACAAAATTGGCGTCCTTTTTTCCCCACAAATAGAGCTTTCTTTTGTTGTTATTTGATCACCTCTGCGTTTTTTTTTTTTGCGCAACAACTAAAAAAAGACTGCAAATTTTGAAACAAAAAAACGTTTTTATTTTTTTAGGTTAATTTTTTTGTAAATAAGTTTTTCTCTTTCAATTACGGGCACTGATATGGCGGCACTGATGGGCACCGATGAGATGGCACTGATGGACATCGATGAGGTAGTACTGACGGGCACAGATGAGGTGGCATTGATTGGCGGCGCTGCTATGCGGCACTGATGGGCACTCATAGGCGGCACTGATGGGCACTCATGGGCGGCACAGATGGGCGGCACTTATGGGTGGCACTGATGGATACTTATGGGTGGCACAGGTGGGCACTGATAGGTGGGCACTGTGCATGGATGGGCACTGTGGGGTGGCACTGATGGACACTGTGGGGTGGCACTGATTTTTCCAGTCAGTGCCCATTTGTGGGCACTGATTGGCATCTTTTTTCTTATTTTTTAATGCTTTTTGTTTTTTTGTTCTATATTTTTTTTGTTTTTGCACACCCTGGTGGTCCAGGGTGGGCATCCCTGGTGGTCCAGTGTGGTGATCCGAGGGGGGGCTGCGCTGATAAACAATCAGCGCGAACGCCCCCTGTCAGGAGAGCCGCCGATCGGCTCTCCTATACTCGCGTCTGTCCGACGCGAGTGAGGAAGAGCCATCGATGGCTCTTCCTGTTTACATCGTGATCAGCCGTGATTGGACACGGCTGATCACGTGGTAAAGAGTCTCCGTCTCCGTGAGAGACTCTTTACCGAGATCGGAGATGCAGGGTGTCAGACTGACACCCCGCATCACCGATCGCCGCGCTGCGTGCCCCCACAGGCGCGTGCGGCATGAAATCCTGCAGGATGTCCTGTCAGGATTGTGTAACCACTTCCCGGACGTAAATCGGCCATAGGCTGGGCGGGAAGTGGTTAGTTTGCATAGTTTTTCTCTCACTTCCTGTTTGGCTATGGGGCAGGAAGTGAAGGCAAATCTCCCCAATTGGACACAGATAATACAAAATAAACTGACAGGGCCTATAACCCTCCCTCACTCTATCCAAAATTAAAGAAAATAAAACTTGTTGATTATAGTTCTTGTCAGGGGCGGACTGACCATTGAGTCACTCGGGCACTGCCCGAGGGCCCCATGCCACTAGGGGGCCCCATCCGGGTTGCCAGGCTCAGTAAAACCAGGGACAGTATGTAAAAATCTGTGTTTTTTTTAGATCTGTCCCTGATATGTCCGAAAATGACATGCTTTTAATGTGAATATCCCAAGATTTTAGCTGCCCGCCTCTGCACTACCTCCTGGCGTGGTGGTCATCTGTAAGCCAGAGGGGCCCCATAATCTTCTATTGCCCAGGGGCCCCATGAGTTGTCAGTCCGCCCCTGGTTCTAGTTTAAGCACAAATTTCATAGAGTTTTATTGAGAGCCCTAAGAAAATATAACCATGCCAATAGGCCAGGATAGAGCGTTGCTAATATGTAGGAATGTGTGTGTTAGAGCACCCCACCCAATGTTAACTAAAAAATTATTAATTTGCAAATAAGTATTATCTGCTCATTTTTTTGGGGGATGTCTGCACCCCTGATAGTGACAACATTTGTGAGGTGTTTTCACCCTTTCTAATTCATTCACTTCCTGTCACATAGCCAAACAGGAAGTGAGGGTAAAACCTTACTAATATCTTTTCTTGGGGACACAGAGATCAATCTAAATAGTTTCCCATTATGTAAATTGCACTCTAGCATTTTGCTGTGTACACCCCAAATTATTAGGGATCTTGGACTTTGGGGTCCATTTACTAAAGGCAAATCCACTTTGCACTACAAGTGCAAAGCAAGGAAGAAAGAAAACAAAACAACTTTGCTTCTACAGGATTGGATGTTAAAACCATCAGTGCTTCCTCTCTGATTTTCAGCAACTATGCTTGTACTGCAGAGTGGCTTTGCCTTTACTAAACCCCAAACTAAATAATCATTTGGGGCAGGGATCCTCAAACTACGGCCCTCCAGCTGTTTTAGAACTACACATCCCATGAGGCCTTGTAATGCACTGACATTCACAGACATGACTAGGCATGATGGGAATTGTAGTTCCTGAACAACTGGAGGGCCGTAGTTTGAAGACCCATGATTTGGGGTGTACACAGCAGTGCTGGAGTGCAATTTGCTTAATGGGGACACTAGTTAGATTGACCTGTGTCCCCAAGAAATGACACTGGTAGGGTTTTAACCTCACTTCCTGTTCAGCTGTGTGACAGGAAGTGAAGCCAATTTTAAGAAAAGGGACACAAAGCTCAACACAAAAATAAAAAAACACAAAGCAGGGGTTCTAACACTCACTTGGCTTCCCTCAAACACCCACAATTTGAATAGGATTGCCTTGCGCTAGATTTAAGCACAGTGCTGTAAATCAGCACGTCAAGCCTGTCCACCAATAGCAAACCCCCCCCCCCACAGGCCATGTTTGCAGGTTTTCCTTCATCTTGCACATGTGCTTTAAAATACAGTCTGGACAGCAATTCTTGATAAGAGAAATCCACAAAACATGTCCTGTCGGGGGTACTTGAGGGCTGAGGACCACTGCAGAAAAAATAAAATACTTACCAGTTTTTGTCTTTAAAGTCATGGGGAATAAACATGGCAAACATTTCATGATTACACACCAGGAAAGAAGCTTAGACACACATAATTTGTTAGGCCCAAACCGATTTCAGCTGCAGCTGTCAACATATGTAGCATGAAAAAGTAACAAAAGACAAACTTAACAATTTTAAAGTAATTTTTATTGGTCAACAAAACAAGGAAAGCGAAAAAAGACAAACAAACAAACACAAACAAAAATACATTTCAAAATTCTAAATAACCATAGCTTCACACATTTTTCATAAAATAAGGCCACATAGACAAATACATCAAAGTGAACATCATTTAAAAATAAACCAAAACCATTGGCAAAATAAAACAAAACCCATGCAACAAACCACATTTGTGTTTAGCAACAGCATTTCTGCCAGCCTGCCCCTTCTGAGGGCAGCTGAGGACTGATCGATCCAAGCTTTTTATAACAGTGCTAGTAATGAAGCAATTGAAATCACATGAACAAATTGCAGTCTCTAGTTTGGGTGAGCTTGTAATTGGGCACACCTGCAATTAACCCAAACCACGCTCTATGAGCATCCAAGGAGTGTTTTTCACCTTTTAAAAAGAAAGGATATTTTTTTTCTAAGTGTTTGAGCATGCTCAGTTCATCACACATGTAGGAACCAAGCTGCAATGGAATGAGAGCTTTTTTTTTTTGTTTCCCCTGATCTGATGCTTTCCAGCCTGAAGGGGAGGTGTTAAAGACAGAAGTAAACACGCACATTTAATAATCTATTTGTGGGAAAAAAAAGGTTGCCAATTTTGTTTGGGAGCCACGTCGCACGACTGCGCAATTGTCAGTTAAAGCGACGCCGTGCCGAATCACAAAAACTTGCCCGGTCATTGACCAGAAATATGGTCCGGGCTCAAGTGGTTAAAAATTAACAAAACACAAAAGTGAGCCCAATTTTTGGGGATAATGTGAAAGATGATGTTACACTGAGTAAATAGATACCTTACATGTCACGCTTTACTATTGGAAACACTCCTGCAATGGGGCCAAAATGAATTCCGTGAATATCCCCATAGGCGACCTTTTATTTTTTTTTCCAGGTTACCAGTTTATAGTTACAAAGAAGGTCTAGTGGTAAAAGTATTGCTCTCGCTCTAAGGCACGCGTCAATACCTCACATGTGTGGTTTGAACGATGTTTATATATGTGGGCGGGACTTGTGTAAGTCCCGCCCACATATGTAAAAAAAAAAATTACTTTTTGCTATAATAAATATCCCCAAAAATATATATTGTAAAAAATAAAAAAACCCTCAGTTTAGGCCGATACGTATTCTACATCTTTTTGGTTCCAAAAAATCGCAAATAGCGTTTAGTGTTTGGTTTTGGCAAAAGTTATAGCGTCTACAAAATATTTTTTTGTTTGTTTTAACTAGTTATTGGGGCGATCAGCGATTTTTATCAGTACTGCGACATTATGGCGGACACATCGAACACTTTTTTGGAACCATTGGCATTTTTCTATCGATCAGTGCTGTAAAAATGCATTGCTTACTGTAAAAATGCCACTGGCAGGGAAGGGGTTAACACTAGGTGCGAGGGAGGGGTTAAATATGTTCCCTGGGTGTGTTCTAACTGTAGGGGGGGGGACTGACATGTGTAAATGACAGATCGCTGTTCATGAAGGGGAACTCCAGACCCCCCCCAAAAAAAAAATAAGGTGGGTTCCCTCCAGGTGCATACCAGGCTCTTAGGCTTGGTCTGGAACATAAGGGGTTAAACCCGCGCAAAAAAAAATAGCGTGGGGTCCCCCCCAAGATCCAAACCAAGCCCTTATCCCAGGCACGCAGTCTGGTCAGACAGGAATGGGGGTGGGGACGAGCGAGCGCCCCCCTCCCTCCTGAGCCATACCAGACCACATGCCCTCAACATGGGGGAGTGTGTGCTGTGGGGGAGGGGGGCACTGCCCCCCCACCCCAAAGCACTCTTGTCCCAATGTCGATAGGGACAAGAGCCTCTTCCCGACAACCCTGGCCGTTGGTTGTCGGGGTATGCGGGCGGAGGGCTTATCAGAATCTGAGAGACCCCTTTAATAAAGGGGTCCCCAGATTCCGGCCCCCCACCCTATGTGAATGAGTATGGGGTACATTGTACCCCTACCCATTCACCTGGGGAAAAAAATGGAAAAAAATAATACACCACACATGAATAAATTAATTTATTAGTCAGCCGGGGGTCTTCTGCCGGGGCCCCCCACCACCACCCCATTAGGCCCCGGGCTTCGCCATCTTCTGCCGGAACCCCCTTCACCAGTGAGGCTCCTGCCTTTGGGGGAGGGTCCCGGGCTACTACGACGGTTTCTGCGGGGGGGTGCACTGGCACCCCACCCCCGTCTTCAGCGACGTAATTCACCGGGACCCCCTTCACCAGGGAGGCTCCTGCCTTTGGGGGAGGGTCCCGGGCTTCCACGACGGTTTCTGCGGGGGGGGTGCACTGGCACCCCACCCCCGTCTTCAGCGACGTAATTCACCGGGACCCCCTTCACCAGGGAGGCTCCTGCCTTTGGGGGAGGGTCCCGGGCTTCCACGACGGTTTCTGCGGGGGGGGTGCACTGGCACCCCACCCCCGTCTTCAGCGACGTAATTCACCGGGACCCCCTTCACCAGGGAGGCTCCTGCCTTTGGGGGAGGGTCCCGGGCTTCCACGACGGTTTCTGCGGGGGGGGTGCACTGGCACCCCACCCCCGTCTTCAGCGACGTAATTCACCCGGGCTTGTACGGTGTCTTCCGCCGGAGGGCGCCACTCTCCGGGCTTCTGCGATGCCTTCCGCTTCTGCCTGTCTCCTCCGCGGAGCACAGGGCTTGTCTCCGCTGTCTTCTCCCTTCTCTTCCATTCGATGTTGACACGACGAGGTCCGGCGCTGGAATGCCGTCTGAGCAGTGGGCATGGACTTATATAGGGCAATGCCACCATGTGACCTCAACCCATGTGACATCACATTCCCATCATGCCCAGGGAATGTGATGTCACATGGGTTGAGGTCACATGGTGGCATTACCCTATATAAGTCCATGCCCGCCGCTGACACGGCATGTCAGCGCGGAACCTCGTCGTGTCAACATCCAATGGAAGAGAAGCAAGAAGACAGCGGAGACAAGCCCTGTGCTCCCGGAGGAGACAGGCAGAAGAAGGAAGAGAGAAGAAAGAAGACGGAAGAAAGCCCTGGCTCCGCGGGGGAGCCAGGCAGAAGAGGGAGCAGAGAAAAGACCGGGGAGTTGGCGCACCCCCGGCAGAAGACCAGGAAGACCGGAACCCTGGCGGAAGGCACCGGAAAGACCGGGGGATAGGCGCCATCCCCCGGCAGAAGACCCCGAAGTCCGGATGCCCCTCCCTAATGAAAAAGAGCTTAAATGGGGTGGGGGCATCCGGCGGAAGGCTCCGGAGAGGACCGAGGGATGGCGCCCTCCCCCGGCAGAAATCACCGAAGCCCAGGGTCCCGGCAGAAGATCGGGAGAGAAGAAACCCCCCGTTCTAAGAGAGCTAAAGAAGAAAGGGGGGGCTCCGGAGCTGATTAATAAAATATTTTATTGTGTGGTGTTTTATTTTACTTTACATTTCCCCCATGTGAATGGGTAGAGGTACGATGTACCCCATCCTCATTCACATAGGGTGGGGGGCCGGCATCTGGGAGCCCCCTTATTAAAGGAGCTCGCAGATTCCGATTAGCCCCGCCCGCATACCCCGACAACCAATGGCAAGGGTTGTCGGGAAGAGGCTCTTGTCCCTATCGACATGGGGGCAAGAGTGCTGTGGGGTGGGGGGGCAGTGCCCCCCTCCCCCACAGCACACACTCCCCCATGTTGAGGGCATGCGGTCTGGTACGGCTCAGGAGGGGGGGGGGGCGCTCGCTCGTCCCCGCCCCCATTCCTGTCCGGGCCAGACTGCATGCTTGGGATAAGGGCTTGGTTTGGATCTGGGGGGGACCCCCGCGCCGAATCGGCGCGGGTTTAACCCCTCACGTTCCGGACCAAGCCTAAGAGCCTAATGTAGCCCTGGAGGGGGACCCGCGATTTCAAGTTTGACATTTGGCGCGGAGTTCCCCTTCAGGGCTGAAAACAGCTCGGAGATTCCCGTGCGCCGCGTCACGCAGCGCATTCACGGGTACGCCGCTTGGTATTTACCAAGATTTGCACGGCATACTGACAAGGCGCACGGGAATCCCTGACTTTTCTCTCTGCGCATGCCCAGTATGCAAATGAACCTCCCGAGGTTCAGGCGCACTGTGCAAGCGTACGGGGATCTGTTTTCAAAAAACACTTTCCCTTTCAATTCGGCCCGCCAAACACTTCAAAACACATGTCACTTCACTTCCCCTGCATCCCCCCACCTCCCCCCCTAATAAACTCCCGCCCAAACCCCCGCAATTTACAGTTTAATGTGCCGTGCGCCAGGTCTGTACTGGTGCACAATGCACCCTCTCCTGGGCGCACGGAGCACATTAGTAACTAGGGAAATACACTGCACTAGCAGCGTATTTCTTTAGTAAATCACCAAACGGCTGCTACTCCTGCTTTTACTCCATGAGTCATGGAGTAAAGGCTTGGTAAATCAGCCCCTATGTCTTGTCTTTCCCAAGTTTTGGTATTATAGTGATGTGGGCCAATAAAGATTTGTGTTTCGCATTTCCACTTCTCCTATTTGGTTAACCTGCCTGGCGGTGTTCCCGAGACTGACTCGGGGTTAGATTTTCCTGCTACGATCGGTAACCCCGAGTCAGTCTCGGGCTTGCCTCGCTAGATCCACAGGCACTTTTTACTTACCTTGTCCCTGGATCCAGCGATGCCACCGCGCTGTGTGAGCGAGCGGGACCTCGCTCGATTCACATAGTGCCTCCGTGTGACGCCGATCTCCGTTCCCTGCGACGTTACGACGCACGGGGACGGAGAACGGCGCCAAATTCAAAAACGTAAACAAACACCTTACATACAGTATACTGTAATCTTATAGATTACAGTACTGTATGTAAAAAAAACACACCCCCCCTGTCCCTAGTGGTCTGTCCTGTGTCATGCATGTCATTTTATATAATAAAAACGTTTCTTTCTCCCTGCAAACTGTAGATTGTCCATAGCAACCAAAAGTGTCCCTTTATGTCAAAAATAGTTTTAGATCAGCTAAAAAACAGCGATAATAAATTATAATCACTTGCAGAATTGTGCGATAGCGATTTGTGGGGAAATTCGTCATAAAAAAAAAAAAATAATGACAGCAACAATTCTGCAACTGAGCAAATTTCAGTGATTTTAATTTGATTACATTATTGAATAATTTTTATTATAATTATATTATTATTTGTTATAATTATTTATAATTATTTATTATATTATAATTTATAATTTTGTTTTTAAAAAAATGTCATACCCGGGATGCCTATTAGAATCTTGTTTGGTCAGATTTAAGTGAGTTATTTCTAAAAATTACAGACCTACAATATAAAACGCCAAATTTCCTTGCAAATAATGGTACCGCTTTCAGCATGTTTTTTCTGAAAGAATCATACCGCCGGGGAGGTTAAAGTAGTCACATATAGCCGGATTCAGAAAGCACTTATGCCGACGTATCTTCTGATACGCCGCGTAAGTGCACTGATGCGCCATCGTATCTATGCGCCTGATGCTTGAAATAAGATACGCCTGAATTTTGGCTCCATCCGACCGACGTAAGTCTCCTATGCCGTCGTATCTTGGGTGCATATTTACACTGGCCGCAAGGGGCTCTTCCATTGATTTACGCGTTGAATATGCAAATGACCGAGATACGCCGATTCACGAACGTACTTGCGCCCGTCACTGTAATCTACGCTGTTTACGTAAGGCGTACGTCCGGCGTAAAGTTAAACCACCATATAGGAGGATCAGCTCATGCAAAGGTATGGACGTCGGAACAGCCGTCGTACGTGAATGGGGCTGGTAAGTCGTACGTGAATGGGGCTGGGCGTAGGTTACGTTCACGTCGTAGGCATTGAGACGTCGTATCTTAGGGAGTATATGCGACGTGATTCTGAGCATGCGCACGCATGCGCCGTTCGTTCGGCCCTTCATTTACACGCTTCCTTTTAATAGATCACGCCCACTACCTTCCTACTTTGAATTATGCGGGCTTACGCCGGCCAATTTACGTTACGCCGGCGCAAGTTTGGGAGCGAGTGCTTTGTGAATACTGTTCTAGCCTCACTGATTTACGTGGGCGTAGCGCATATGAGATGCGCTACGCCGGTCTAAAGATGCGCCGCTCTACGTGAATCCGGGCTATAGTCTCAGGATCAGTTGGTTCTGATTTTTTTTTATAATATTTGATGGTGAACCCATCTGGTCCGGGGCTTTTCCCAGTGGGTGTTTCTTTTAATGCTCTTATAATTTCTTCCTGTGTAATCCCTGCTTCCAAGGCTATCAGACGTTCTTCTTGTATTTTTGGCAGTTTCGCATTCTTTAAATATTCTTGTATTTTTTCTTTCAGCTTCTCTTTCCCCTTATGTGTATCTTCCTTTCTAATTGCATATAATGCACTATAATAGGTTTGAAATGCTGTTGCAATATCAGCTGTTTTATTCAACATTTCATCTCTTCCATTCTTTATCTTCTCTATATAGTTTAGTGACTTATTGCACTTATTGCACATTTTTGCAAGGTGTTTTCCAGGCTTGTTTCCTCCTTTATATCTGTCCTTTCTGATTCTATTGAACTCCCTTCTTGTTTCCTGCTCCATTAAATCTTTCAATGATTCCCTTTTTTGTATTAAGGCTCGTTGGGTTTCCATTTCAACATTTTTCTTATGTCTTTGTTCCAAGTCATATATTTCTTTTAAGATTTTTCGCATATTAGTTTCTCTTTCTTTCTTTTTTCTGGCTCCAATGGCTATCAATTGGCCCCTTATAACGGCCTTGTGCGCTTCCCAAATAATTGCTTTCTATTATCTTCTCTACTTCTTGATCTTCAATTATGTCTTTGTTTATTCTCCAAGTTCCTCTCCCCATCATTTCCCTTTTTAGTTTTAGCTTCATTGTCACTGGGACATGGTCTGATATTGTGGCCATTTCTATTGTTGTTTCCATTACTACCTCCAATGCGCTATGTTCGATCAGTATGTAGTCCAATCTGGAGTACATTCCATGTATCGTTTAATGGTATGTGAAGTCTTTTATACTAGGATGCTGAATCCTCCAGATGTCTACTAATTGATGTTCCAATAATTTTCCTTTTACTCTTCTTAATACTTTTTTTTCTTTATCTACAGCCCCAGAAGTAGAGTCTAATTTGCTGTCCATAGTAAAGCTTAAATCTCCAGCCAATATTAAGTAGCCTTTTTTTAATTCACCTAGTTCCTTTAAGATCTTTAGCAATTTTTTTTTAGGATGCTTATTGGGACAGTATACATTTGCCAAGGTGTATTTTAAACCAGATATGGTTCCTCTTAGGAACAAAAATCTGCCTTCAGGGTCGACCTTCCTGTCTTCTATCTTGAAGCCAACGTTATTCCCAAAACCAGTTGCAACCCCTTTTGCACTTTTTGTGGGTGAATCTCCGTAATACCATATAGGGATCTTCTTGGAATATAATTTGATATTGCCCTCTAATGCCAGATGGGTTTCTTGTAAAAATATTATTTCAGCGCCCTTTCTTTCTAATTCCCATAACACCATATGTTTCTGTGGAGAGTTTTGCCCTCCAACATTGTATGTTATAAATGTTATTGAATCAATTTTTCTTTTTTCTTTCCTTCTTCCATTTGTACAGGGATGAAGAGACCCCAGGCCCCGTTTTGCACCGGGGGTCTCTCCCGCCCCATAACTCCGGGAACAGCAGATCAACCGAAAATTCTGTTTTTCTTCTCTTTTGAACAAACCATTTTTCTTCTTCCCCATTATTCCCGCCCATAACCTCCCCCCTCCTCATTTCCCTTGCGCTCTTCAGATGGTCTAGACACATGGTCTTTCGGCAGGTTTCTATGACCCTTCCTGGCCTACCTGCTAATTGCACCAAGGTGGCATACTGTCTGGTGCTAATGCCTACCTCCTTTTGGGTGTAAGGAGATGGCTCAAGGAGCTCCCCGAAAGTCCAGGCCTCCAACTTCTCTTATCCATTTCTATTCTATTTCTATTCTATTCTCCCCATCTCATGCCCCCGCTGCTCCTCTTAAAAAAAAAAAAAAAAAAAAAAAAAAGAGCCTATTTTACTTCCCCCCCCCCATTATGTCTTCCTCCTCGAGACCAAGTGCCACGGTTTCTCGTCCTGCGTTTCCTCTTCTTGTCTCGTGTTGCTTCCCCTTAAAGCCTAGGGCACTGGAATTTCCAATTTTCCAATTTCCAATTTTCCACAAAACTCCTGCATTTCTTCTGCGAACCTGAGTTTTACTGTATGTCCGTTTTTCTTACCAATCAAACATGCAGGGAACCCCCAGTTATATTGAATCTCGTGTTCTTGTAAGGTTTTCAGCAAAGGTTATAGCGTCCACCTTCTTCTTAAAGTATCTTGTGATAGATCCGGGAAGATTTGTAATGGTTTTTCTTCATACTTTAGTGGGGGCTTCCCCTTCATATTTCTCCATGTTTGATTTTTTTCTTCTAATTTCTCAAACTTTACTATTATGTCCTGTGGACTTTCTACAGGGATTCCCATGGGTCCCCTTATCCTAAAGATTTCTTCAATCCTTACACTATTTGTTTCTTGGCTTCCCAGTAGTGGATTAAATATTTTCCCCATAATTTCTTTCAAGTCTTCTTTCTGGGGGTTTTCAGGGAGCCCTCTTATTCTCAAGTTCTTTCTCTTGTTCTTATTTTCTTGTTCTTCCATCTTATAGGCTTGTTCCCGCTGTTCTAATCTTAAGGATCTTATTTCTCCTTTTAACTCTTTTATTGTAATTGTATGAGTATCTACTTTATTTTCAACCTTTTCTACTCTAGTGAGTAAATGTTCCACATCGTTATGGATTATAGCTATTTCTTTTTTCAATGAGGATTCTAGACTCTTCAGCGACTTCTCCAAAGCTGCAAACATACTTTCCATATGGCATTTCGTTGGGAGTTGATCGTTTCTATGTTGTTCCTCCTTTCCCTCTCTTCCTATCTACCCCTCTATTTTAACCTCTATTTCTTCATGGAAGTCTGTATGTGTACTTATCTCTAAGGCCTTGTACTCACGACCGGATCTGTCCGCTGAAAACTGTCTGACGGACAGTTTCCGGCGAACAAGGCTGATTTTTGTTTTGTTCCGCTGGCTTGTACACACCAGCGAACCAAATTCCCGTCGTACCGGAACGCGTGCACGTAAACCACGTACGACGTCACTATAAAGGGGAAGACCAAAGTTAATGGCGCCGCCCTCTGTTCCTCTTTTGCTAGTTGCGTGTTTGCTCGTGTTAGTGAAGGTTTGGTTAGAGCTGATTCGCGCTTTTCGGTCTCCACGCTTTGACAGCTTGTATTCACGGGTTCAGTGTGTGTGCTTGCGGGATCGTAGTTGTCATTCGGCTATAGGCTTGCAGGTTGTTTCTGCTTTTGCAGTTGCGTCCTGTGCGCTCGTATCTGTTTGTCACGCGTTCCTCGCAGGTAGTGCTGGATTTGCGAGTGCTTTCTGTTGGAGTGTGTTCTTGACTGACCAGCCGGCCGGTTTGAAGCCATGACGGAGCAGCAGCGTCAATTTTCGCGAGTTGGTGCTGTTTATGGGATGGCTGCTGGATATGTTCATCATTCCAGTACTTTGGCCAGAAACAGGGGGCGGAGGTGTTTCTGGACCAAGAATTGGTTGCGCCACCGTGACCAGTTTTCACATATGCCTCTGCTTAGGGAACTCCAGGAGAATAATCCTAATGACTATAGGAACTTTCTCCGCATGACGGACCCCGTATTCAACCGTCTGCTGGATCTTCTGTCCCCCTATATCACGAGGCAGGACACTGTGGTACCTGGCGACTGGGAGGAGCCTGCAGGACCTCAAGTTCTCGACAGGCATCTCTCCGCAGGCGCTTGGGGTCATCATACCGGACACGTGTGCTGCCATCATCAAAGTTCTGCAGGAGGAGTATATTAAGGTAAGTTTCCTCATTTTACCCTCAAAATCTGGCTGTAATAATGGGGGCAACTAACATTTTTTTTTATTTCCCAGATATGCTGTGTGTTTAACTAACGTTCCCTTTTCTCCCTATGCATGTTGATAAAAGCTTTCCATGTTTTATTCTTGGCCTACCTGCATATTTGTCCCTTACCCAATATTAACCTGTCCAGCATGCTATCCTAGGGACAAACCCACCTTGCCAATTTTTAAAACAGGACTTTTTGGTTTTTCTGTTCCAACCCCCCCCCCCCCCTTAAAACTTTTTGAGTCCCCATCAGAGGGCTGTGGAGTCTCTTAATTAAGTGGCCCTATATATTTCATTACCCAAATTCTCCCTGCACATTTTCAAAATGCAATTATAATACTGTGAAGTAGCACAAGGATGCTTGTAGGATTATGTTTTCAATGTTTATGTGCCAAAGTACTAAATCTCTTTATTTGTTTGTCCCCACAGCTACCCTCCACACCACAGGAATGACAGTCTGTGGCTTCCCAATTTGCCCAGCGGTGGGATTTCCCGAACTGCGGTGGAGCAATAGATGGGAAACACGTCCGCATAGTGCCCCCACCCCACTCGGGGTCCTACTATTATAACTACAAGGGTTATCATAGTATTGTGTTGATGGCGGTGGTGTCGGCACAGTATGAGTTTCTATATGTGGACGTGGGGAAGAACGGCCGGCTGTCTGATGGGGGAGTGTTCGCACGGACTGATTTCTATGATCGTCTCCAAGCTGGTGGTCTGGCATTGCCACCAGATGAAGATAATGTGGAAGGACTTCTGTTTGTGTTCCTAGCGGACGAGGCTTTCGGGCTTGGTCCTCACCTCATGCGGCCTTTTCCCCAGAGGACCCTCACCTCAGAGAGGAGGGTGTTTAATTATCGGTTGGCCAGGGCTCGGAGGGTAGTCGAGAATGCCTTTGGGATACTCACCAACCTGTTCCGCCTGTTCAGGACAGCGATACACTTGGCGGAATATAAATTGAACACCGTTGTATTTGCCTGCTGCATTTTGCACAACTTTTTACGCAGGCACTCCCAGACGTACCTACCCGACATCGGTTATGAGGCAAGACTACCCTCAGATCCCCTTCCCGGGCTGGACACTGGTCGCGCTGGCTTGGCCACCCAATCAGCTCGTGAGGTACGTGACAAATATGTTGAGTACTTCATGGGTCGGGGGGCCATTGCTATGCCAGATCATATTTCTTTCTAATTCGGCCCCCAAAAGAAAGAAAAATTCACAGAACTAATAAATAATTAGACCATTGGACTTTATACAGTTGTTTGTCATTAATGCTTTTTCTCTTTTTATCTGTCTTCCTGGTTCTCAAACTAACTTCTGCACTTATAGTGCAAAATTTAGTTCTCCACTTTTAGTAAATAACCACATTTGCACATTATTCACTCATCTACAAACAGGGTATTGAGTCTAGAAATAAGAAGCCACTCCATTTTCAAATTTTGAGGTCAAGCTTTTTAATTTCTGCTTGTTCATGACCACAACAAATTTTTGTTTTTTTTTAAAGTACTCCCTGCTTTTGGACTTAGGAGTCTTCAATATTTTTAGTCCTTTTTGTAGTAATTTTTTATTTTATTTAACAAAAAATATTCTCAAGAATATACATTTTTTTTATTATTTTTATTTTTTTATAGTTCTATTTCTTTTTTACATAGATATATATATATATATATATAATGTCGTAAAACTTTTGCCAAGAAACTCCAAAAATAGAGAGATATATATATCGAAATTTTTTGGTGGGGTGTTTACCGCCATTTTTTTTTTTTTTTGCATTTTTTTTTTCACAAAAATAAGCTATTTTATTTTTTGGACCTTTTTTTTCCAGAAAATAAAATTTTTCTTTTTGTAAAATATTTTTTTATGATTTTTCTAAATTTTCTCATTTTCGATTTTTTCACAAATATATATATTTTTTTATTTATTATTTTTTTTCTTGTTGAAAAATTTTTTTTTTTTTTGTTTTTGGAAATACGATTATATTTGTTTTTGATTTTGGTGTCAAATCTCGACTTCACTAAATTTAGGATTTTTAGAGATATATAATTAGATATATATATATATTTTTGTTTGGTGTTTATTCTTTGATTGTTTATGGTCTAAACTTTATAGTATCCAAAAATAATCAAAATGGACAAACAAAAGAACTTAAACCTTATAAAAATATAAGAATTCACAACAGCAGTCAGTCATGGTGTGCTTTCACACTGGAACACGCCAAAATTTGAAGATGCACACATTCAGTGAAAACTCGCCAAATGTCATTGGTTCAACAGACAAATGGCCACATGTGCTATCTGACATCATGGGTGATCAATGTCTGTGTTTTGTGGGAGCAAACCCTTCCTCTCAACTACTTGAGGATGGAGGAGGGGGTTGGACCCACAAAGCACAGACACTAGATATTCTGTGATGGCAGATAGCACATGTTGGCACACTGTGTGTGCATCTTCAAATTTTGGCGTATTCATTATTAAAAAAGTAAAAATGGTTGTGGGGGCGGGGGATGGGCGGGGGGTGTTTCAGTCTTTGACACGGACCATCATGTCAATAATATTTTTAAAATTAGATTCGATGACCATCATTCTTTGCCGCATATTGTCCATTTCCGTGCTGCACTCCAAAAGGACATTTGTTACATTCTGTTCCATGACAACCATCCTTTCACGCATATTGTGCATTTCAGTGCTGCACTCCATTACCTGTTGAATAATTATAGCAGCACTTGCACGCGAAAAAATTGCAACACCATCTTCCTCCCCTAAAAAAAAAAAAATTGGGCAATCAAAACTAAAATATTTGATGAGGCCTATCTACATATGTTTTGCCAAATCAAGCTGGGGTGACACTGACCTGATGGTCTTCTCCTTTCCACCTCCACAACTTCGCCATCTTCGATCACTCCTCCTTCTTCCACCACTTCCCCATCATCTTCCACGACTCCTCCTTCTTCCACCACCTCCCCATCATCTTCCACGACTCCTCCTTCTTCAACCACTTCCCCATCATCATCGACTCCTCCTTCATCCATCAATCCACCTTCTTTCAATTCGCCAAATTCTTCTTCCGCCACTTGCCCTTCATCTGCTATAAATTCTAAGTCCAAAATTACTTCTTCCTCCTCTCTTCCTTCCTCCTTTCTTCCTTCCTCCTCTCCTTCCACATCCTCTTCTCCTTCCACATCCTCTTCTCCTTCCACATCCTCCTCCTCCTCCACATGGCGAGATGGAAGATTTTGGCCTTGTCTGGCCCTCTCTGCCTCCTCCAAATGCTGGCGACTTTTTTCCCCTAAATAACACAAAACAAAAGGTATACTCATCAGCACACAGATATTGGAGAGCAGAAATCGCATACATTGCTTAGAAAAGGCTTTCATTTATTTAGTTTTATCTTTCACCAAACCTACATTTTTGACAGACTTCTATGGCAAGCTCTGATCCTGCCCCTTTTTAGCAAAGTGACACACATGGATGTCCCCCCTAAACTGTATTTCTGGGAGACCCTACCAAAAACGTTAATTTATTTTGGGAGACACAGGTGCTCTGCATTGCAGATGGGAAAACATCTGCTTTATTAGCACTGTTTTTAGACTGAATCCTGTTTGCCTTTCACATTCTCTTAATTTGATTTTTATAAACTAGCTTTTACACAATGTTTACAAACAAAGTTTTTGGCCAGTGAGCCATGTCCATGTGTGTTGTTCCTGGAATAACCTTGCATTTCTGCGAAACGATGTGATGTTATGCGGTTTACTAAGAACACTATTTCTAAATAGGTAGGTATTTACGTTAGAAAAAAAAAATGACAACATGTCTTCAAAAGTACAAGCAGGCCAAGGAGGCAGATGGTGAAATATACATGGCAACACATTCTTGCAGACAATCCCCCCCCCCCAACCCCAAAAAAATGTACTTACTTTTACGCAGAATTTTAAGGATCTTCTTCATCTGATGTGGCTCCCTCAATTTTAAGTCGGACCAGCGTTTCCTCAGCTGTTCTTTGGACCTGGTGATCCCAAACATCCTCTGCATTCTCCTCGCCACCTTGTCCATAATGTGTGCCTTTCGGCGGTTAGGGGTCTTGTATGGCCCTAATTCACCATCATAGTCCTTCCTCCGCATGATGGAAACTATCTCCACCATTTCCTCGAACTGCATATTAGTGGCTTTGTATCTTCTTTGCCTGGATCGGGACGTCGCTGCCTCTGTCCCTTCACTTGCGGCCTGAGAGCATCGTGCCCGCTCGTGTGACATCGCCATCTTTCCTTTCCCACAGAGATTATGGGCGGGGAAAAGAGGAAATGTTCCGCCATGGGCGGAGACGAGGGCGGCGTTTCATACATATGTGGAGTGTAGAGAATGCAAACAACGTGTTTACGTAGGTTACGCGGAGAATATTCTAGCGCATCCAGAACATACACAGTTAACGCCATATTTCCGAAACACATTGATTAGGGGCATGGCAAAGCTGACGAGGGCGGCGTTTCATACATACGCGGAGTGTATAAAAGGCGCACGCCGTGATTACGCAGGTTACGCGGTAATTAGGCGAGCGTGAGAAACGAGGAGCGAGAGACAGGAAGGTAAGGAAATTCAAAATGGGATCAGCAGAGGCCTAGAAAATGGAGAGCCATGGGATGGGGGTTTGGTCTGTTGGTTGCACCCTTTTTAAGCTATTCTGTCTCTTGAGTACCACAATGTTATTTTGGTATCCAAATGCTTTTGGACACCTCACAAAATAGAGATGTAAACAATGCTGTACCTCATTTAAAAGTTTTTGAATGGTGTATTCAGATCAGGCAAAGTATTGTTCAGTGTTGGTTGTACAGAGGTCATTAGGAAGTGTCTTTTATGTCATCCATTCTCAGGGGCAGGAGATCTACACATGAAAGAGTGCCTAGATGAATGCTCTCATTTGTAAGCATTGTTTAGGTTTCTATATTAAAATTAGTTACTGCAATGTTACCAATGGGTCTGCATGTAGCAAATCAATGTTTGGTACAACCAATGCGGCCGAGCTGGCCATCATTTTTACAACAAGAGAGACTGTGTTTGTAATTAGATATAGGTCATAAATTTGGAGACACATATTATATCAAGGTCAACGCTGATCATTTTTAATATCTATTTTTATTTGGTTTATGTTTTGCTAATCTAGACTCAAAAATCAAATTAGAAAATAAGGCCGGGAAATGGACCTCCTCCAAACTAAGGAAGCAATAGAGGCCTTACTTGAAAAATTTGAGGACACGCCCATCCTGTGGGATTCCAAAAACTCTTTATATTGCAATAAAGATGTACGAGCGGCAGCACTAGAGGAGCTAGCAAACTATATGCAAACATGGGTGCCAGGATGCACTGCCAACATGGTGAAGGATAAACTTGCCAACCTGAGAAGCACATATAGAAGAGCATACAAAGCTAATAAATCCAAAAAATCTGGAGCAGCAGCAACACAAGCAAAGGAACCCAAACTGTGGTATTACAAACAGATGGCTTTTTTGCGTAAGGAAATGGAGGGCAGGAAATCGATGTCTAGTCTTGCTTCCAACCTTCCCTCCACGCTACATTCCAGCGGACATTCCCCAGATGACCACAGCCCTGCAGAGTCGGAAGAAGAGGGCCTGGCTGACAGAGATGCAGATCTGCCACCCTTCGATGAGGAGGTATAGTAGTTTCCTCTATATTTCTGGCATAAATAATTATTGGTGGATTAATGAGTTGATATTGTAAAAGAAAAGTCAAGCTGGGAAAAGCAAAAAAAAAGGTCGCCAGACAAATAGGTGTCAGGGATGACAACTGCAGGGGTCAGAAGGAGAGTCTATTCAAGTTATAATGAACCGAAAATAATAAAAGAAAAACATGAAAATTAGTGTGGTTTGATTTGGCTAAATAGTAAAAAATGTCCCTTTTTTTGACACAGGAAGAAGAGATCAGCCAGGAGGTGGCAGATCCTCACGTGTCTGTCAGCCAGGAGGAGGCCGGGGTCAGTGGCAGCCAGGAGGAGGCCGGGCCCAGTGGCCTGCAGCAGGTCCCCCCGCCCAGGACAACCACCACCATCCAGTCTTCTCCCCCCCAGGTGAGGCCATCAGGCCGAAGGAGGCAGTTGAGGCCTGTGGAGGAGGCAAGCCTCCGCATGATCCAGGAGGCAAGCGCCATCATGAGGGCCCCCCTCAACCCCACAGAGGCCTTCAGTGCCTCCTTGGCACACGATTTAAATGAAGGGGAGGAGGAGCAGAGAAGACTGGCAAAGGCCCTGATGAACCAGGTCCTTTGGTGGATGCAGAAGGGCCTGCTGACCCCAGACACTGGGCTATGTGACCCGGCCCGGCTTGCTGAACACCATCCTCCTGCTGCCACATCGACCCCACCTGCAAGAGCCTGTGTAAGATCCGCTGTAAGGCAGCCTGGAGGGAAGGCTGGAAAGAGGAGGAAACGGTGATTCCCTGCCTTCCATTTCCTTCCACACAAAGGACATATTGTTTGGACTACCACAGTTTGGGTTCCTTTGGTTCTGTGCTGCTGCTTCAGATTTTTTTGTTTGCCTCCTGAGGTTTGGTAGTTTATCCTTCACCATGTTGGAAATGCGAGTTTGCATATAGTTTGCTATCTGTTCTAGTGCTGCCGTTATGTTTTTTTTGGATGACATTTGCCAAAATAAATGGCTTTTTGCTATCATTTGAAAACCTGTCTATTGTTTGTTATACTGTGGGGATAATTAGGCAGCAAACCTTAAAAAAAAATACAATGGGTCATTTACAAAGGACACAAACTCCTTGGGGGGGGGGACATTTGGTGTGCCAACATGGTTAAATATTCTAAAATTAAACAAAAAAAAACTAAAAAAATGCCCTATAAAAAAAAATATAACATGTAAGAACAAAATGAACAAAATGGTGACATAACTAGAAACACACCCAAAAAAAAAAAGAAGATGAACATTCCTTTACAAAATTAAATTTAAAAAATATGGAGGACCACCAACAAAAACACACGTCTGGCCTAGAAAACATTTTTAAATGATTACATCACAAGCAAGAAATGTCACATTTCAGTATGGGACAACTCAGTTGAAATTGCATCAGCAAGAGAACGGGGTTATTCTAGCAAGAGAAGAATTAAGAAAACGAGGCAATAAACTGGTGTGTATTGCGTCGTTTGAAGACATTGTTCTCTTGCTAGAATAAAAGCTTTCAAATGACGAATGTGCCATATCCCAAACAAACGCGAGTTTTACCTGAACGAGCGCGGGGTTTTTGTACGCTGCTTTTGTGTACAGACGACCGAACATGTCCGAGCGGACACGATTCCAGCAGACTGTTTTAAAGCAAGACCAGGAAACAGTTGTTCGTTGGGAAACGGTCTGGCCGACGAATGTTTGCTGGAATCCTGTCCGTTACTGCCTACACACGATCGAACATGTCCGCTGAAACTGGTCCGTGGACCAGTTTCAGCAGACATGTTTGGTCGTGAGTACGGGGCCTAAGACTGTTTTATTTTGGCCTTTTTCTCCCTTACTTCAGTTTGCCATCCCTAAGGCCTTCTACACACGGTTGGACAAAACCGATGAGAATGGTCCGACAAACCGTTTATCGGTTCACCGCTGAAGTGGCCTGATGGTCTGATGTGCGTACACACCATCGTTCCAGAAAACGATCGGGTCAGAACGCGGTGACGTCAAACAGACGACGTGCTGAATAAAACAAATTTCAATGCTTCCAAGTATGTGTCGACTTGATTCTGAGCATGCGCGGGTTTTGAACTGATGCTTTTCTGTACTAACCATCGGTTTTGAACGATCGGTCAGCGGTCAATCGGTTCGGTTTTGAAGCATGTTTTAAAATTTTGTACCGAAGGAAAACAGACTGATGGGCTATACACACGGTCGGTTTGGACTGATGAAACTGAACCTCGGTCCATTCTCATCGGTTTTGTCCGACCGTGTGTACGGGGCCTTAGTGATCTGCTTTCCTATGACCTGGTTATTTCCACTTACCCCCACTGTAAACATATTTGGTCATAGGCCCAGGGCTTAAGCTTGAACGGGGTGACTTTTCTACTGTTCCACCTCTTCCTGATATTCCCCTCATACTGCCTATCATCTCAGACCACAAAAAAAAGAGGGGGTAGAAAACCAAGGGGAGCAAAGGGAAATCAAGGGAGGTATGCCCATTATCTTTGTTACTAATATTCCTCCCAAAAAAAAAAAAAAAAATGTTCACAGTCCTTTTGCGACTTATGGGCCCCAGTAGGTTCTCACTTACATGAACGAATGAATGAATGAAGAACTTATATAGCGCAGCACATGCAAACTGAATCGCCTCTGGGCGCTCGCTGTTCCTGTCTCTTTTGATATCAAAAGAGATGAGTTTTGATCTTTCTTCTAAAGGTCAAGTGATTCTCCTCCAACCGAATGCTGGTTGGTAAAGCATTCCATAGTCTGGGACCTTGGAGCGCAAATCTTCGCTCTCCTTTGGATTTGTATTTGGCTTTGGGTATCTGGTGCAGATTTTGGTTAGTGGATCGCAGAACGCGATTGGGGTTGTGAGCTTTTATTTTTTTGCATAGATATTGGGGGGCCTTCCCATGGATGCACTTATGTATCAGACAGAGTGCTTTAAACGCAATTCTATATTTTACTGGCAACCAGTGAAGGTGAGATCGATTCCCAGGGTTTTTTCCCAGTCACCAGTCTGGCGGCCGAGTTTTGAACGACCTGCAGACGAGTGATTTGGTACTTTGGGAGTCCGAGGTAAAGGGTATTTGCATAGTCCAGTCTGGAGTTCACAATTGTTCCCACTACGACTGCTATTTCTTCTTTGGGAATGAATGGGATAAGTCTGCGTAGTAGGCGCAGCAGATGGTGAGATCCGCTGACTACTGACCCCATTTGTGCATCCATTGTCATGTGGGTATCAAAGATGACCCCTAGACATTTGACTTTGGTGCTAGGGGTGATGATTTGGCCCAGAATGGGCGGAGGTGTCCAGGGTGTTGCTGGTTGATTCTTACGACTGGCGTGAAACAGAAGAAGTTCTGTTTTTGCCCCGTTGAGTTTAAGATAACTCTTAGTCATCCAGTTTTCTATCAAAGAGAGACATTTCTCTAGACCGAGATGATGATCCTTTTTGTTGCAGATGCGAAAATACAGTTGTGTGTCATCTGCATAGGAGTGATAAAGTAGTTTTTGGGTGCTGATGATTTCAAAGAGGGGGCGAAGATAGATGTTGAACAGTACCGGCGACAGGGGGGATCCTTGAGGGACTCTGCATGACACCTTCCTTTTTTCAGAAGTGAAAGGACCAAGTTTCACTGTTTGTGATCGGTTTTCCAGAAAGGAGGAGAACCAAGACAAATCACCTTCCGTGACTCTGGCTACTTCAACTAGCCGAGTCAGTAAGAGTTTGTGGTCTACTGTGTCAAATGCTGCGCTTAGGTCCAACAGAACCAGAAGACAAGATTCTCCTTTGTCTGCAGCCTCGAGAGCATCGTCCCATATTTTGAGCAGTGTTGTCTCCGTCCCGTGTCCGGGACGGAAACCCGATTGAAAAGGATCAAGCAAATTATGGGTATCTAGATGCTGTTGCATGTACTATAATTAAATCAGCAAATCAGATTTGTGGATGAAGCACCTTATGGACTATCATAATCATATTTGAAGGAAATGTTGTATGCACAGGTCTTTGAAGTTTGTTACTTAATTTAGACTATTGTGCTGTCAGTGGCACGTTGGTCACACTTATTTCATTATTTTCTCACTCTCAATATCTCCCACATTATGGTTATTTTTGTTGGATGGTATTCCGGTTTAGAGTGATACACTTATAATCATTGCCAGGAGGCGGAGTCTTTTTTGCTGATTTAATTATAGTATATACAATATTTTAGTGATTTTATTTGCAAGCGCCACTACATCCCCCATTTTATCATTTACTGTCAGTGTGTGAGCACTATTAGTAGTGGCTGCTGCATATTTACTTGTTCTGTTCTTATCTTGGTTAGGTTGGTTTTGCGCATTAGTTCCCCCTTATTTCATAGATGCTGTTGCAGCTGTTGTACCACTGCTTTCTCCATTACCTTGGAGAGGACGTTCAGGCCTGTTATGGGACGACGATGTTCAGGGGCCTTGGGGTCAAGGGTGGGTTTCTTCAAGATAGGTTTGATTATGCCCTGTTTCAACAGGGTGGGTACCAAGCCTTCATTAAATGATTGATTTATTAGCTGCTTGATAGGTGGTGCCAGAATATCGGCGCATTCCTTCAGCTTGGTGGGGATAATGTCATTAGGCGCTGTGCTATTACGCAAGGAGTCAATGATGTTTTTGGTAGTTTCAATGGAGATGGGTTTTAGGACAAACCTCGTTGACTGCGGCCAACGTGTGAGCGTTGGGTGTGGGTCTTGGGGGGAAGATTGAGGGGGGTTCTGTTTTGCTGAATGCTTTCACGGATCCTTTCAATTTTGTTAATGAAATAATCTGATAATTCATTGCAAAATTCTTGGGTGTCTGAGTTGGGGGCTTCCAGACAGACTGGATTCATGGTCTGGGTAACAAGCTTGAACAGTTCGCGGGGGCGGCTTAGGGCATTAGTGATGATGTAGGAAAAATGATTTTTTTTTGCCTTGAAAATTTCTTTGCATGCAGGGGTAGGGTACAATATTTTCTGTAATTTTCTGTTAATTCCCTTTTTATATGAACCGACAGTCTCAGTACAGTCTCTATACCGTGGAACACTGATCTTAATTGAACTCAGTTTAATTATGTCAAACAAAGCTAGCACAACTGAGAGAGTTCCCAAAAAAAAAGAAAGAAAAAGGTTCCGGGCCAAAGTACTGGGGGAGGTACTCACCACTCTCTCCCTTTTCCCATCTCCCCTTACCTGATCTTCAAAATGTAATGCAAATTGCTGTTTAACTTCTTGGGTCCAGCTATTTCAGAAAGCAGTACCAAAAGGGGAGAGAGAGGGAGGAGGATGTTTACATTTTTCCTGCCAATTACCTCTTCCCTAAAAAAAAAAAGGGAAAGAGGAGGGGAAGGGCTCCTGCAAACAGAACAAAACAAACAAACAAACAAACAAAAAAAGGAAAGGGAGACCAGTCTTTTTTTTTACCAATCAATTTCCCATATCTTGTTGCTCTATGCTGCAGATTTTCCTATGGCCTTCCGTATTATACGGTTATTTCAATTTTGTTTCCAAGGAGCAGCAAGAATGAGAGAGAGAGAAAAAGAAAAAAAGAAAACTACAATCTCTACGAAGTCCTTGGTGTTCTATTAAAAGTGTTGGGGGATTGAAGGTAGGCTCCTCATATACAAGCAAGGGGGAAGGTAAAAGTAAAAATAGAGGCCACTTTAGTTATACAAGCTTAATATGCTTAATACAGTCTCGTCTATTCACCCCCTCTTACCCCCCTTGTACTGCGGTTTACGTTGAGGCTCCGCGCCTCAGCCTCGGCTGTTTTCGGCTGTCTCCGGTAACCCTCCAGATCCCAGAATCCTTCTCTGCCTTGGGACTCGGGACTCCTCGGCCCGCCTCGGCTTTTCTCGTTTTGTTTTCGGATGTTTTCGCGTGCACTCGGCACTTCGGTAGTCGTCGGCAATCCTCAGTGCAGTCACGGCTCCACAACTTCCCGATCTCCGCACACGCCGCACAACACGCCGCACACGATTGTCTCCTTCCTACCGAAGCCGCCGGTTCCTCTGAATCCTCCTCCACGAGCAGTTCCAGGTACGGGGAGCTAAAAAGAGAAGTTCACCACGAGCAGGCAGGGGGCATGGGTTCACAAGGACGGGGTTTCAGCATTCAGCTTTTCATGGACAAGGGGGCTGGAGACCTGGAGCTCACGGCGTGCTCTCGGCTGGCGCCATTACCAGACTCCTCCCTTTCCTGACGTGTCCATCTTCACTGGGAAACACTTGGTTTATCAGACCCAAAGGTCACTAGTTTCTCCTGGCTTGAGAGTCTTTCATGAGAACAATGGCACCAGGCTCTAAGTTGGGCTTGCTGTCTTGCCATTTGTTCCTGGTCTGTAGATTAGACAAGTATTGTTTCTTCCACTTGTTCCAAAAGGTGTCAGCTAACACTTGTACTCTTTTCCATTGACATCTGTATAAGTCCTTTGGGTCCAGATTGACTGAAGGAGCTGTGATCACCCCGACTTTCTGAGTGAGCAAAGTGGAAGGTGTAAGCAAGAAAGGATCTTCAGGATCATTGGGTATAGATGTCAAGGGTCTGGCATTCATTATAGCTGATACTTCAGCCATGAAGGTTGTCAGGATCTCATGTGTGAGTTTTGAAATTCCCAATTGTAGAGAAGCAACATGGTTATTTGGTATTATGACAGGATTGCTCTCACCACTATCAAGTCCTGCATTTGAGATGCGCCCTCCAACTCTTAACAGTCCTTCATTGTCTATAAAGGGGTTGAGTTTCCTTAGAGGACAGTTCTTTGGAATGCTCTTGTAATTTTGAAGACATTCTAGTGTTAGTGCATAAGTCTCTTGTTGGATACAGCGGATGATTAAATGTTTCGCTTCTGTGAGCTCATCTACTGTATATGGCTTGTGACAATAATGCCAACCTTTGCAACAACTTGGTCTTGTAGGGGTGCCTTTAAATGAGCTATATGAACCAAGCAAGCTGTAGCTCTTTGTAAGGACTTCCAAGTGGAGAACTTATGGAAGCGCTTGGATCCCAACAGTTGGTTAGAAATTGTTGTATGTAGTGTGGAAACCTGAGGACGGATGTCTGAGTCAGATTTAAGTTCTAACAGTTCATATGTCTCCTTTTCTGAAGTGGTAGGCACTGACTTGTACAGGAAGGGTGGTCCTGTGAGCCATGTAGTGTCTTTGAGACGGGATGCTGGCACAGACCTTGTGGCATGATCTGCTGGGTTATGATCAGTTGAGACATAACGCCACTGGGTGGGCTGTGTAGACTTCCTGATCCTTAGGACTCTGTTGTGTACATAGACATAGAATCTCCTACTTTTGTTGTAAATGTAGCCCATCACTACCTTGCTGTCTGTGTAAAACTCTGTGTCCTTGAGTTCTAGATCCATCTCAGATGTAATAAGTTCTACTGCTAGTACAGCAGTACAGAGTTCCAATCTTGAAATGGTGGTTTCAGGACATGGTGCTAGCCTGGCCTTGCCCATAATAAACCCAATATGAATTTGGCCCTCGATGTCTACTGACTTGAGGTAGGTTACTGCTCCTATTGCCTTGACTGAAGCATCACAGAATGCACATTACTTTCTAGACTGAACCCTTGCAGGAGGAAAGTGGGTGTATGGTCTATGTATGTGTAGGTTGGATAAAGTCTTTAAAGAGTCTCTCCATGTTACCCATAATGTCTCTTTCTCAGGAGGTGGTGGAGAATCCCAATCACATGTGTCAGCAGTAAGCTCTCTAAGCAGAATCTTACCTTGGACGGTCACCAGTGCGTCAAACCTGATGATGGTGGATAGGACTGTTGATGGTGGATAGGACACCTCGCAGAGTGAAGGGTTTTGGCTCTTGGTCAACCTGAAAGGTAAGGGTGTCAGTCTTGAGGTCCCAGTTGAGTCCTAGGCTGCGTTGCATAGGAAGGGAGTCTGTAGCTAAGTCCAGATCTTTGAAGTCACTGGCATAATCTTGAGAAGGGAAGGTCTCCATGACGACCTTGCTGTTTGATGCTTATGCAGTCTAAGATTTGAAGAGGCAAGCGTGCTTTGAGTCCTCTTGAGTAGACTTATTGCAGCTTTGGGTGAAGAAAGTGATTTCAGACCATCATCTACATAAAAGTCTCTTTCAATAAACTGTGTAACGTCTTTCTCACCTTCTTGGGCAGATAGCTTAAGTCCATAGATGGCAACAGCAGGGGATGGACTGTTAAAAATGTGCACTTTAATGCAGTATTTTGTAATGTCTTTAGTAGGGTCATTGTCTTTGAACCATAGGAATCTCAAGAAGTTTGTGTGTTCTTCCTTGATTTTGGAAGCTGTGAAACAATTGCTGTATGTCTGCAACTATGGCAACTGCTTCCTTGCGGAACCTGATGAGAACACCAAGAAGTGTGTTGTTGAGTTCTGGTCCCTTTAGGAGGACATCATTTAGTGAGACCCCTTTGTGCTGAGAGCTGGAGTCAAACACTACCCGGATTTTACCTGGCTTCTTGGGGTGGTAGACACCGAAGATTGGTAGGTACCAGCACTCTTCATTGTCTTTTAGAGGTGGGGCTATCTCAGCATCTTACTCAAGAATGAGAAGAAATGCCCTTTCATTTCTGTCTTCTTTTCAAAATTGTGTTTAAGGGAAGAAAAGCGCTTCAAGGCTTGTTCTCTGTTGTTAGCAAGACAGGGTCTCTGTGCTTTGAAAGGCAGGGGTGCTACCCAGCTGTTTTCATTGTTTTTGTGGAATCTCTGTCTCATTATTTCCAAGAAGACATGATCTTCAATAGATGGGGCAATTTTGTGATCTTCTTTAGTCCTTTGGAAAACTGAGAATCCTAAATGATCTCTGTCTTCATCACAAAGAAGATTGGCGGTGTAAGGGTTAGAAGGAATTACACTCGCATTCTTCTCTCTTGCGAGGAATCTGTTGGTGCAAGGCTGAAATAAGGATGGACGCCCACCCTCTAGTGTCTTTGTAAAGAGAGAGTTCACGCTGGTTGGTTTGTGAACACTCCCTAGGCATACGTTGCCTATGATGACCCATCCGAGATCTAGCTTCTGGGCATAGGGGGAGTTGTGGGGACCATTGATTTGTTTTCTCACCTTGTGAACTCTGATGATGTCCCTCCCGAGGAGAAGCGCTATCTCAGCCTGGGGATCCAGTTCAGGGATGAGGTGTGCTATGCCCTTCATATGTCTGTGATGAAGTGCTACCTCTGGTGTAGGGATCTCCTCTCTGTCAGTTGGGAACTGATTGCACTCGATTAGAGTTGGCAGAGGCAAGGTTTGACTGACCATCAAAGGATTCGATTTGGTAACCAATGGCTCTTCTCCCAGTTTCTTCGCTTACCCCTGTACAAGTCTTGAGTAAGTATGAAGAGCTTGCTTCCTTGATTTTAAAGGTGTCAAAGAAGGTTGAGCTGGCGAGAGATCTGTTGCTTTGATCGTCCAGGATCACATATAGCTTCACTGCTTTTTCTCTGTGACCTGTGGGGTAAACTATAACAAGACAAATCTTAGAGCAGGATTTGTTAGACGAACCTTCTCCACAGACTTCGGTGCACTGGGGTGTAACTACAGGAGGAACTGTGTCTTGTTGCTCCCCGCCGTGCTTTTCCACCTGGGGTGAGGGGGTAAAAGTCCATGGCGCTGGCCCTGGATGTAGAGCTGTGTTGTGCTCTGTGCTGTCACACTCAGAGCAGTTGATGCTCACCTTACAGTCTTTTCCAAGGTGAGAAGTTGATGCGCAGCACCTGTAACAAATTCTGTTTTCTTTGAGGAAGGTTCTGTGATCTTGGAGAGTCTTTTCTCTAAAACCTCTGCACTTTAACAATGAATGAGGCTTTTTGTGAAGAGGACACTCTCCGCTTGGATTCTCAGCTGGAGATACACTTGTTTTGCGTACTGCAACAGGTGTGACTTTGAAGTTGCGGGTTAGAGCAGGCTTACTTCACCTAGGGAAAACAGAGTCAGATGATGAGATGTCAAAACTAGGATAATTTTTAACCTTTGCTTGATGACAGATAAAGTGCACAAAATAAGATAATGGTGGGAAGGGGACGTTGTGCCATTGCTTATGCAGCGCTACCCCCTCAGCAGCCGCTGGTTGTTTTGGGATCGGCGTATTAAGTTACCTCTAATCGTTGTCTAGGGTGATTGTAGTGAGTAGAGCAGTAAACGAATGTCCAATCAGCGAGTAAGATTTTCTGAATGCTTTATTTCTCGGCCCAACATGACCAACATCAACACGAGGTAGACAGGAAAGGTTGGTGAAGCAAGAGAACTTTGCAGTATCAGGCCTGGATTTGGAAAGAGCAATCCTGCTCTCAGTAGTAGTAGATACAGTTCGTCACCACTCTAGCCAGAGTGGGTAGAGTGCCTCCGGACAGACCCCTGCCACGAGCCTGGCAGCCTAAATGTCACTTTAAAGTTGCTGGGAAGAACAAGTCACTTCCACTGACTTGGCTCTGACCTTAAATAGGATGCCAGATAAGGCCTCTGCCACAGGCTCAATGCTGACAATGGTGAACAGCAGAGCAATTCCTCCCCAGTCTTTTCCTTGGGGCCACCGACTGACAGTACTGAGGTTATCTGTCTGTGTTCGGTCACCCAGATCCCTGATGGTTCGTTCAAGATTCTCAGACAACCTGCCTCCGGGTTCTCCTTGAGCCGATCCCTCACCGCACAGCGCGTAGCTTGGGATCTCTTCAGTAGAGTTGGGGACCCAGTAAGTCACTGAGGCCCCTGACGGCATCAGTTGCTCCAGGCCATGAGGGCCCAGAGTCAGGAACTCCACGTTGCGCGTGACCCCAGGCCAGGTAGGCCATAGTGGTGGGGCCCGCGATGTGCGCACGCCCTAAAGGTGGGTGCCGCATCTGGAACCAGGAACCCGCGAAGAACCAAGAACAATGGCGGCTGCCACAGATATACCCTCCCCCAGCATGCCCCGCGAGGGAAAACTCCTCTAATTGGCTGCTGGGGAAAAGTGGCTCAGCCAGAACCCCTCTAGCGCCAGCTGTCGCCCAGGAATGGGATCGCATCTCTGGAGTGCAGACTGACCCACAGGACAGTTCAGGAATGACAGCAGCCCAAATTTAGCACAATTAGGAATGAGAGCAATTTATCTCTCTCATTCCCCCACTAACTTTAGTGTAGTACCCATACTGAAAGTAAGGGGGCGCTACACTTATAGTTGGAGCCTCGTGTAATCCAGGTTTCTTGAAGGCTGTAAGGTAGCTTTTGCACTATAGGGTTAACGCCACAGGCTGTGTCCAGAAAGGCAAGGCCTGGCAAGTCTCCTTCTGCTTTGGCTATTTGGAGTTCTGTCACTAGGTCACTCAATTCTCTCAGCTTCTGATAGCCTTTGTTAGGAATCTTGGGAAAGTCCTCTATTCTTTTAAAAAGAGAGTTTTCTAGAACTTCTGGGGAACTGTAACACTCATCCATCCTCTCCCATCTCATGCTCAGCCCTTTGGTTGGGTAATTAATGTTAATGTCTCTGATTCTCCTTGCATGCTCTGACGACTCATTCCCCAGCCATTTGACTAAGAGATCGGCTTCCTCACTTGCTTTAAAACCAAGATCCCTCATTGCATTTCTGAAGGACGAACGCCATTCTCTGTAACTTTCAGGGCGATCGTTAAACTTTGCAAGTCCCTTTGCTAACAGTTCACATCGTGCTAAGAACTTCTGAAATCTGACATACCTTGATCGTTGTGTGAGTAGCCAGGGGGCGCTCTGTTGTGCCAGGAACTTGAAGAGTAGATGCGGTCATCAGAGATGCTGTCGATGTGTCTTTTAACCCACTTCATTTTCGATTTGGTCAACTGTGACGTAGCGTTTTGATAGCCTGGATGCAGAATGTGCTGAAAACTGACTGAGTGTGGGTTTACTTTCTTGCTTGACATAAGGTGTGTGAATGGCGGGAGTTGATTCCGCTCTTGGTGCTGTAAGCGGGCAGTTGTCTGGTTCGGCGTGTCGCCGCACATATTCTGAGGTACGCTCTGTACTGTCAAGAGCAACGGATTTTTCCCCAAGCATGTTGCTGAGCCGCTCACTGGTGGGCTTTGCAAGTTCTTCTAGACTGTCTGCCTTGGCTGCCGCAGCCGCTGCCTCCTTCTCTGCAGCTAGCTTCTCTAATGCAGTTTCCATGCGTAACTTTTCTAATTTGAGTTGCGCCTCTTTTTCAGCGAATGCAGCCTTTACTTTAGCAGATTCTGCTTTTGCGTGGGCAATGGCGATTGTTTCGCTTTTCACTGACCACCTTGTGCTCGTAGGGTAAACTTCTGACCTTGTCACGAGGTGCTCTGACATTATCTGTGACATGGTGTCTCGCTGTATTTGGAAGCTGATAACACTGTTATCTCTTTGGCGTTCTGTATGGTAGCCGTGCTTAGAAGCCTTGGTTTTGCTGGAAGTTCTGTATGCTAGCCATGTTTAGAAGCCTCCGTTTTAATGGAAGTTCTGTATGCTATCCATGTTTAGAAACCTCCGTTTTACTGTTCTGCCCCTCACTACACGTGACTGAGGTGTATTCGGGCACACTGTTAACTCCTCTCATACCAATGCATTCCAGTAGGCGCAGAATCCTTTTGAACTTTTATTGATATAAGACGGAGTAAAACTGTAACAGATACAAACAGATTACAATTAATAAACAATAATACGATTAGTGCCTCCCTATCTATCTATCTATCTAGAGAGAAATGGTAAACATACCGGAGATGGATCTGGATTAGTAGCGTAGAACAGAACTCGGCAGTCCATGTGCTTTGCTTCCAGGGTGAAAAACGCAAGGCCTGATGGGAAAGAAATACGGTGGCTTGCATGGAACAAAACTAACCAGCTATTCTAACTGACTGCATTAAATAGAACTAGAGCAGTTAAACAAAATGGCCATTAGATAGCAGCAGAGATTTAATTTAGTTAAACCAAAGTCAATGAAAGATTATGAGCCTTATTAATGAAGGCATGACACTGACCACCCACAGTAAATATTACTTTGACGTTAAATACCAGTCTTATGGCAGCAGCTAGCTATTATTTAATTCTCTACAAGATAAAAGTGGTCTCACAGGCACATTCCCCACTTCCCGATTGTTTCCGAGCTTACCAGAGCTGTCAGTAAACCCGTAAGTGCAGCTGTTTGCTGGACAGGAAGCCCCCATGAGAGAGCTGTCTTTTTGACCCCAGATCTCGAAATAAATAATTCTGTGCCCTTTCTTCTCCAAACGTACCTTTGCTCATTCCGGCCAAAAAGTTCTATTTTAACCTCATCGGTCCACAGAACTTGTTTCCAAAATGCATCAGGCTTGTCTATATGTTCATTTGCAAAGTTCAAACGCTGATTTTTGTGGTGAGGACGTAGAAGAGGTTTTCTTCTGATGACTCTTCCATGAAGACCATATTTGTACAAGTATCTCTATATAGTGGAACAGTGGTGGTTCGTCCATAGAGGGCGCTGGAGCGCCGCCCCCTCTGGCTCTTGCCCGCCACTGAGTCTAATAACATACATTCATGCATTGCATGAATGTATGTTATTGTTGCCAGCTGCCGCTGGTCTATTCAGAGATGGCCGGAACTTGAGTGCCGGCCACCTGAATAACGGCAGCTAATTGGCTGTGCGGAAGAGTACAGCCCTCGGCTCCCGGATGTCTTATCCTCGGGACGTACGGAGGTGTGTTCCTTGGATAAGACTGATGGCCGTCTCAGCCAATCAGGTTCCCCGATTCTGGTTATCGGTAACCTGATTGGCTGAAGCGTCACCAAGGCGGGAGAAGACATCGAGGGACGTGGAAGGAGTAAGGTAAGTGCATTTTACAGGGCACAGCGGCGACAATGGGCACAAAGGCAGCAAAGGGCACAGTGGCATCAATGGGCACAGTGGTGACAAAGGGCACAGTGGTGACAATGGGCACAGTGGTGACAATGGGCACAGTGATGACAATTAAAGGGCACAGTGGTGACAATTGGCACAGTGGCGACAATTGGCACAGTGGCGACAATTGAGGGGCACAGTGGCTGCGTTTGATGGCATGGCACAGTGGTGACAATTTATGGCACAGTGGCTGTGTTTGATGGCATGGCACAGTAGCTGCGTTTGATGGCATGGCACAGTGACTGCGTTTGATGGCATGGCACAGTGACTGTGTTTGATGGCATAGTGACTGCATTTGATGGCATGGCACAGTGGTGATAATTGATGGCACAGTGGCTGCGTTTGATGGCATGGCACAGTGGTGACAATTGATGGCACGGTGGCTGCGTTTGATGGCATGGCACAGTGGCTGCGTTTGATGGCAAGGCACAGTGGTGAAAATTGATGGCACAGTTGTGAGCGTCAACTCTTTTCAGTTTCAGTTTTCTAGACAACTGCTTAGAAGAACCCATGGTGCTGATTGTTGGGGCAAGGTCAGATGAGTCTGGGCATTTAAAACCTTTGAGATTGACATCACCTGGTCTTCCCAGACGATGATTGAGAACAATCCATGACACTGGCAGGTCTCAGCTTTGCAAAGGGGGCAGCGCATGCTATAAATTCTGCAGGGTGCCCAAACTTTTGCAGACGCCATTTTTTTGTTTTCTGTAATGTTGAAAGTGTAAATGATGGAAATAAAATCTAACTTTTTTTGACATATTATAAGAATGTCTAATCTGTAGTTTGATGCCTTTTGGAGATTTTTCCATCTTTCCTTGGCTTCGTTATGCACATTAATACACATTTTTACCTGGGGTGTCCAAACTTTCGATCCCCACTGTAGTTACATAGTTGGTAAGGCTGAATAAAGATATCGGTCCATCCAGTTCAACCTGAGAGTGTGTGCATGTGTGTGAGACTACTGCTTTCCGTATCCCTGTACATTGTGTTCACTAAGAAACTAAACACATCTAAAAAGTTTTTTGAACTTCTCTATGCTCTTTGCTGACACCATCAACTGTAAAAGGGAATTCCACATTCTTACTATTCCAACAGTAAAAAAAACCCTTATGCAGTTTAAGGTTGAACCGTTTCTCATTCAACTTCATTGTGTGGCTGCATATCTTCAAGACTAGGGATGAGCTTCGAGTTCGAGCGAACTCATGTTCGACTCGAACATTGCCTGTTCGGCGAACAACGAACAATTAGGGGTGTTCGCGGCAAATTCGAAAAGCCGCGGAACACCCTGTTAAAGTCTATGGGAGAAATCTAAAGTGCTAATTTTAAAGGCTAATATGCAATTTATTGTCCTAAAAAGTGTTTGGGGACCTGGGTCCTGTCCCAGGGGACATGTATCAATGCAAAAAAAAGTTTTAAAAACGTCCGTTTTTCCGGGAGCAGTGAATTTAATAATGCTAAAAGTGAAACAATAAAAGTGAAATTTTGTACCTAGGGGGGTGTAAAGTTAGCATGTGAATTAGCACATCTTTCCAGTACATAGAACTGTCTCTGCACAAAGTGTCATTTCTGAAAGGAAAAAAAGTCTTTTAAAACCGTACTTAAAACCCCCACGCTATTTTTTTTTTTTTTTATGAATGAATTCTCTCTGAATTGCCAGAGCCGACAATTCATTATAGCCGCAAGTCCGGTTTTAAAAGACTTTTTTTCCTTTCAGAAATGACACTTTGTGCAGGGACAGTTCTATGTACTGGAAACATGCGCTATTTCACATGCTAACTTTACACCCCCCCCCAGGTACGAAATTTAAAGTAATATTTAACTTTTATTGTTTCACTTTTAGCATTATTAAATTCACTGCTCCCGAAAAAACGTCCATTTTTAAAACTTTTTTTTTCCATTGATACATGTCCCATGGGACAGGACCCGGGTCCCCAAACACTTTTTAGGACAATAACTTGCATATTAGCCTTTAAAAATAGCACTTTAGATTTCAAATGTTCGAGTCCCATAGACTTTAACGGGGTTCTAAAGTTCACACGAACATTTGGTGTGTTCGCAAGTTCTGGTGCGAACCGAACAGGGGGATGTTCGGCTCATCCCTGTTCAAGACCTGGAATTAAAAAGTTTCCTCCCAGTGCATGTCCCATACACACTCCTGACCATTGGATTCTGTAGACTGTGCTATATGATGCATACTTTGAAATGCTGCAAATTGTACGTACATACTGTTGGCTGTGCTGTATGTTACACACTACCGACCACTGCACTCTGATAGCTGTACAGTACTGTATATAGTCTTAACCAATGTGCTGTACATGTAGTGACCTGTAAGGTACCTGTGATGGGTACTGTCCGAAGTGGAACTTGTGTTCTGAGGATTCAGGCGAAAACGTAGTCAGGCAGATTAGGTTGGCAACAGATCAGGCAAAATGGTACACAATCGAAATCCAGACAGTGGTCAGGCAGGCAAAGGTAATACACGAGCTGGCGGTGAAGTACAAAATCAGCAGGCTAGAGAGTAGTCAGGGATTCAGGCAGAAGTTCAACACGATAATCAAGATCACAAGCAGTCAGAACACCCAGGAAGATAATCCACACAAACGGGCGCTGAGAGATAGCATCACTTGCTATTTATGGGCTGCATTGATTGAAAATTGTCCACAGCTGACAGCAGGTGGGGCTAGCGAGTCCAAGGTAAGGCTTAATACTGCAAGGACATTTCCAAAAGTCCAGATCTCCTTTGTAGCACAACAGGTAAGGGTGCAGATTTGGGACCAGGAAGATCCCGGTTCAAACACACCCAGGTACATGACAGGGCCCCCTCCCCAGTGGACCCCTCTGGGGGCTTAGTGGGAAAAGAGGCATGGAAGTCTCAAATAAGAGAAAGGGGCATGCAAATGTTTGGCTGGAACCCAAGAACGATCTGTGATGGGATATCCCTTCCAATTAACCAGATACCTAAGGCCACAACCCTGTCTTCTAGAATCAAGAATCTTGGAGACTTCAAGTTCATTTTGTCCATCAACAAGAACAGGAGGAGGTAGCTGTTGCATTCTGGAGTAGCGATTGAAAATAGCTTTTTTGAGGAGGGAAACATGGAACACAGGATGTATCCGTAGAGAGGAGGGTAATTTCAACTGATAGGAGACTGGCCCGACTCGAGCAAAAATTCTGTAAGGACCAATGAATCGAGGGCCCAATTTGGTAGAAGGCTGTTTCAGTCTCACATATTTGGTTGATAACCAAACTCTGTCCCCCACCACATATGGAGGTATATGGCGTCTTCGTTTGTTGGAAAAAAGTGCATACTTGCCTGCTGACTTCCGTAGCAATAAGCGAATCTTTTTCCAATGTAGCAGAATATTTTTTACCCGCTGATCTGCTGCTGGTACACCAGAAGAAGGCTGAAGTAGGGGAAAAGTCTGAGGATGATAGCCTAGGGCTGCGTAGAATGGTGTGGTATGAAGAGCACTGTGCCAACGGGAATTAAGGGCGAAGTCAGCTAAAGGCAAATACTCACACCAGTTAGAATGTAAGACATTGACATAATGTCGAAGATAGTTTTCTAGGGTCTGGTTCATGCGTTCAGTTTGACCATCTGTTTGACGGTGATGTGAGGTAGAGAGTGAGAGCATTACTCCCAGTTTCTTGCAGAACGCTCTCCAGAATGGGGAAACAAACTGGGATCCACGGTCTGAGACAACATTAGTAGGTATGCCATTATATCTCACAATATGGGAAAGGAAGAGAGTAGACAGTGCGTGCGCTGTAGGTAATCCCGGGAGCAGCACAAAATTAGACATTTTGGAAAAGCGATCCACTATGACCCATATAGCAGTCATGCCCTCGGACTTGGGTAAGTCTGTAATGAAGTCCATAGTCAAATAGGTTCAAGGCTGGCGAGGTACAGGAAGTGGTTGTAACAGTCCAGTAGGCAATGTGTGGGGTACTTTATTAGCAGCACAAGTTGGACAGGCAGCCACATAGTCATAGTTACATAGTTAGTTACATAGTTAGTCAGGTTGAAAAAAGACACAAGTCCATCCAGTTCAACCACAAAAAACAAAATAAAAAAACACAGTAAAATCCTATACACCCAACTTCATACCCACAGTTGATCCAGAGGAAGGCAAAAAACCCCAGCGGAGCATGATCCAATTTGCTACAGCAGGGGAAAAAATTCCTTCCTGATCCCCCGAGAGGCAATCGGATTTACCCTGGATCAACTTTACCTACAAATCTTAGTACTCAGTTATATTCTGTACATTTAGGAAAGAATCCAGACCTTTCTTAAAGCAATCTACTGATCTGGCCAGAACCACCTCTGGAGGGAGTCTGTTCCACATTTTCACAGCTCTTACTGTGAAAAAACCTTTCCGTATTTGGAGGTGAAATCTCTTTTCCTCTAGACGTAAAGAGTGCCCCCTTGTCCTCAGTGATGACCGTAAAGTGAATAACTCAACACCAAGTTCACTGTATGGACCTCTTATATATTTGTACATGTTGATCATATCCCCCCTTATTCTCCTCTTCTCAAGAGTGAATAAATCTAGTTCCTCTAATCTTTCCTCATAGCTGAGCTCCTCCATGCCTCTTATCAATTTGGTTGCTCTTCTCTGCACTTTCTCCAGTTCTCCTATATCCTTTTTGAGAACTGGTGCCCAAAACTGAACTGCATATTCCAGATGAGGTCTTACTAATGATTTGTACAGGGGCAAAATTATATCTCTGTCTCTGGAGTCCATACCTCTCTTAATACAAGAAAGGACTTTGCTCGCTTTGGAAACCGCAGCTTGGCATTGCATGCCATTATTGAGCTTATGATCAACTAAAACCCCCAGATCTTTCTCCACTACAGACCCCCCCAGTTGTACTCCCCCTAGTATGTATGATGCATGCATATTCTTAGCCCCCAAGTGCATAACTTTACATTTATCTACATTAAACCTCATCTGCCACTTAGTCGCCCAATCAGACAGAGCATTGAGGTCGGCTTGTAAATTGGAGACATCCTGTAAGGACGTTATTCCACTGCATAGCTTGGTGTCATCTGCAAAGACAGAAATGTTACTTTTGATCTCAGACCCAATATCATTTATAAATATATTGAAAAGTAAGGGTCCCAGCACTGAACCTTGGGGTACACCACTGATAACATTGGACCATTCAGAGTAAGAATCATTAACCACGACTCTCTGAATTCTGGCTTTCAGCCAGTTTTCTATCCATTTACAAACTGATATATCCAATCCTGTAGACCTTACCTTACACATGAGCTGTGTGTGCGGAACTGTATCGAACGCTTTTGCAAAATCCAAATATATCACGTCCACAGCCACGCCTCTGTCCAGGGTTTTAGTCGGTAACATCCCTTTTCATATGAGGCCACCAGACATGAAGCTGCAAGGTCTTATGAGTGATGGTGACACCAGGATGACCGCATAACTCACCATCATGTGCCCAGAGGAGTACAGGTTTTCTGAGACTAGGGGCTACGAACAGGTAACCTGGTGGTATCTTCAAGCCTTGGGGAACATTATTCTGTGTTTCTTGTAACTGTTGGGAAAGAGCCGTAGAGATCTGTGTGAGAATTTTGTGAGGTGGGATTATATACTGCTCGGTAGGTTGATCTTCTTCAGCGGTAGCCAACTGTCTGGAAAGAGCATTCGGCTTTCTTGTTTTTATGCCCAGGAACATAAGAAAGAACAAAATTAAAATGGGAGAAAAACAAAGCACATCAAGCCTGACGGGTGTTCAGACGTCTTGCAGTCTGTAGATACAGTAGGTTTTTATGGTCAGTGAGGATAGAAAAGGGCTTTGGAGCCCCTTCCAGAAGATGTCGCCATTCAGACAATGCCAATTTGATGGCCAGTAGTTCTCGATTCCGAACATCATAATTCATCTCCGCTGGAGAAAACTTTCTAGAAAAAAATGCTACTGGATGGATTCTACCAGACTTAGGCTGTCTCTGGGAGAGCACGGCACCTGCTCCTACCTCAGAGGCATCAACCTCGACTATGTACTGGAGATCGGGATCTGGATGCTGAAGGATTGGAGCTTTGCTGAACATGTCTTTTAATTGCTGGAAAGCTGATTCTGCTTCTGAGGACCACACCTTGCAATTTGTACCTTTTTTAGTCATAGCAGTAAGGGGAGCCGCAATGGAGGCAAAACCTTTGACGACGCGTCTGTAGTAATTTGTGAACCCTAGAAAGCTTTGGAGTCCTCTTAAAGTGGTTGGTTGGGGCCATTGCAAGACAGCGGAAAGTTTTTAAGGGTCCATTTGGAAACCGACAGCACTTATAATGTATCCAAGGAAAGGAATACGACTTTGATGGAAACTGTATTTCTCAATCTTCACGTAAAGATGGTTTTCTCTCAGTCGTTGTAATACCTGCTTTACAGGCGAGATGTGCTCTAGATGAGTCTTGGAAAAGATTAAAATGTCGTCCAAGTATATGATCACAAAACTGTTGCTGAAATAATGAAAAATGTCATTCATGAAACGTTGGAACACAGCAGGGGCGTTACACAACCCAAATGGCATAACCAGATATTCAAAATGTCCATTACGAGTGTTGAATGCTGTATTCCACTCGTCCCCATCTTTAATTTGAATCAAATTATAAGCCCCTCGTAGGTCTTGCTTGGAGAAGATAACGGCCCCCTTAAGTACATCAAACAGTTCAATAATGAGAGGCAAAGGGTAGGAGTCTTTTACAGTAATTTGATTTAACCCTTGATAGTCTATGCATGGTCGAAGACCCCCATCTTTTTTTCAACAAAGAAAAAACCTGCCATTACTGGAGAAGAAGAGGGTCAGATAAAACCTCTTTCCAAGTTGTCTTTTACGTATTCCTCCATAGATTTTTTTTTTTTTTATAATTTCATTCTTTATTTGTCTTTTTTTCTTTATACACATTTGATTATTTAAACAAATCTTACATATCAAAAAAGTTCCAAGAACCAACATCCTTTCTTATTTGTTACTTAATCTTAGTGTGCGATACATCTGTTATAAAAATTAAGAATATACATTGATTATCTTATTTATATGAAGGAAAAGGGAAACAACATCCAGTAGAAAGGAAGAAGAAGCGAAGAAAAAAAAAAAAAAAGAAAAAAAAAAAAAAGAGAGAAAAAGATAAAATGCTCAGATCATCCCCATTACAGGGGGCTGTTCCTATATCTATTCACAGTGTGGTTGGTACCTAAGATTTTCGTTCTTAACTTTATATACCTAAACCCTCCCCCCATTTTTCTCTCTCCCCTGGTGGGGTTTCGAAGCCGGCCCCAACTTTCCTAAATGACACATGTCTAGCTTTATTTTTAAGAGTTATTTTATTTCTACCTCATCCCAACTATATTTCTTACCCACTAGAGGGGCAGGTCCTTCTGTTCCAACCAAGGTCTCCACATCTCCTCAAACTCCTTAAGGTTACCTCTTTTTGTATAGACTGCTCTTTCTTTACATATCGTCTCATTTACTGCTCCCTCCCATTCCCTTATTGTTGGAGGTGTTGTCGCCTGCCATCTTAACATTATTAATTTCCTTGCTTGGAACAGACATCTCAGTAATACTACTGTGGTGCTTTTCTTCTCGTTCCGTTCCCTTCTATATCCTAGTACACATAGTGTGGCTTCTGCCTCCAGAGGTACACCAAATGTCTCCCCTATGACATTTACTACTCCCTCCCAATATCGAAACAGCTTTGGGCATCGCCACACCATGTGTACTAGGTCTCCGGTCCCCTGGCATCTAGGGCATTTGTCATCTGTTCTTCTCCCAAAGTTGAACAGACGTTTAGGTGTATAATAAGCACGATTCACCAGCATCAGATGGGAGACCTTCTGTGGGGGTGAGACCGAAACTTTCGGCCCCATCTCCAGAACCCTCCGCCATTGATCCTGTGTCATTTCCCCCAGGTCCTCCTCCCATTTCTCTTTTGTTTTTAGAAGATGCCGGCCCATATTAGCCTTTTTACCCATCTGTTTGTATAATTCAGAGATGAGTCCCTTGGTTGGTCCTACCTTGCCTAGTTCTTGGAAAAGGGGCATTTCACACCACACTAGCGTTTGTGTCCTAAACTGGGCTTCAAGGGCATGCCCCACCTGTATATAAGTGAAAAATGAATGTTGAGGTATCTTAAATTCCTCTCTTAAATCCTGAAATTTCCTATATTTATCCTCTTTATACAGTTGTTTCAACCTTTTAATACCGTTTATTTCCCATGCTCTGACCTTTCCTATCTGGAGGACTTCCTTCAGTTTGTTGTTATTCCACAGAGGGGAGAGTTCAGAAAACCCGTTATAGCCCATCAATTTTTTAACCGATTTCCATATTTTGGTTATCATTTTTGTTGTTGGATTCCTATACCTAAAGGAATCAGCCTCTAGTGCTTCAAAGATAGTGTCGTGAGAGACCCCGTTCATCATTATCATCCCATTAGGGGTACCTCCTCCTGGGATATTACCTCCCCCTATTTGTTGCAGTTGTGCAGAAAAATAATAGATCTCGGGTTGGGGCACTGCAAGTCCTCCCTCCCCCACCGGGAGCTGTAATGTGCGAAGGCGTATCCTAGCCTGTCCCCCTTTCCAAATTAGCTCCCTAAAAAGAGATTCAATTTTATTGAACCATTTTTTACCAATCCATATTGGGGAATTGTGCATTATGTATAAAAGTTGTGGTTGCCAAATCATTTTGATTAAGCTACACCTGCCCGCCACTGACAGATGGAGACGTTTCCAAATATAAATTTTTTGTTTGAACTTAGCAAGTAGAGGGATGAGATTTTTATAAATGTATTGATTAGGGTTTTTCGTCACCAATATCCCCAGATATCTCATTGTATCCACCACTGTTAACTGTGGCAGTCCACGTATCGCCGTTTCTCCAAGTGGATCTATCGGCAGTAGCTCGGACTTCCCCCAGTTTATTTCTAATCCCGAAAAACTCCCAAACTCCTCCACCAAGCTCATTGCTTTTGTCAGAGATTGTTCCGTGTCTCCCAGGAAGAGCAGGATGTCGTCGGCATAAAGCGCAATTTTTTCTTCTCCCGTCATTCTCTGGAATCCGGATATCTCGATATTTGACCTAATAGCAATTGCCAGAGGTTCCATCGCTAGGGCGAAGAGCAGGGGTGACAAAGGGCACCCCTGTCTCGTCCCCCTCTCGAGGACAATTTTTTTTGAAAATTCATTATTTATTTTTAACTTAGCACTAGGATTATCATAGAGCATTTTTATCCACCCTGAAAAAATCGGGCCGAACCCAAATTTATCCAGCACCCTCCAAATATACCCCCATTCTACGCTGTCAAAGGCTTTGGTCACATCTAGTGACAATACGGCCCTTGCTCCCTCATTCTGTGTTGGAGTTTGTAAGTTTAGAAATGTCCTCCTGATGTTCATACTGGTAGATCTATTAGCTATAAACCCCGTCTGGTCTGGGTGAATTAATTTTGAAATAACCCTATTAAGCCTTGTTGCCAAGACCTTTGCTATAATTTTAGCGTCAGAGCACAAAAGGGATATAGGTCTATATGCCACAGGGTCCAGTGGATCTTTCCCATCTTTTGGTATAATTATAACCGTTGCTTCCAGCATTGAGGCAGGGAGTTTACCTTCTACCGCCGCTCCATTTAATGTTTTTATAAGCTTGGGTAACAATATATCTCCATAATATTTGTACATTTCTACTGGGAGCCCATCTGGTCCTGGCGACTTTTGATTCGCCATACCTGCTACTGCCAATTGTAACTCCCCAAGTGTTATTGGGTTTTCTAATTCTTCCCTTTCTAATTGGGATATAAACGGGATTTCTAGTCTCTCCAGGAAGTCCTCCATTTCTTTCTCCATTCCCCTCTTTTGTGTAGTATACAATTTTTGATAGTATGCCCAAAAAATCTGGACTATCTCTGAGGTGTCCGAAGTTATCGCACCACTTGTTAATCTGATGGACCGAACGCCGGAGGAGGAAGAGTTAGATTTTACCACCTGCGCCAGCATCCTTCCAACACTTTCCCCTTCTGCAAATGAGGATTGTCGCAAAAAAAGTCGTCTGGTCTCTACTTCCCTTGTAATTACCGATTTATACGCTTGTTGTTTTTCAAGCCATATTTTCTTTCCCTTCGGCGTTGGGTCCCCCACATAGTTATTTTCTGCCTCTAACACCTCTCTACGGGATTTTTCCTCCGCCTCTCTTGCTTTTTTATTAAATTTTGCTATCTGCTGAATCAGGACACCTCGTAGGTACGCCTTCAGGGTGTCCCATAATATCCCAGTGCCCGTGGTGCCTTCATTGATATCTACAAATTCCTTCAGTTTGGGCAGAACTTCATCCGACTTCTTTATTAACTCACACCAGTGTGCATTAATTTTCCAATCTCTCTGAATTTTTTGTCTACCTTGATTTAGGGTAAGAACCATAGGAGAGTGATCAGACACTCCTCTTGGCAAATATATTACTTTTCCCACCATCTGTAGTGTTAAATAATTCCCCAGGGCCATATCAATCCTGGAGAGTGTATCGTGCGTACTTGAGTAACAAGAATATTGTTGAATCCCCGGGTTCCTCTCTCTCCACAAGTCTAACAGACCAACCTCTTCCAAAAATTGACCCAGGCGGCTATTTTTCATGAGGTCTGGGACCAACGGTATGGGAAACCTATCCACTCTTCGGTCCAAGACCTCATTGAAATCTCCTACCACCAACACCGGTATCTCTTCCTTCCCCAATATGAATTCATTTAATCTGAGCATAATATCAATCCTAAAGGGCGGAGGGACATATATATTTGCTATTATATACATTTTGTTGTTTATTATACAATGCAGAAAAATAAATCGACCATATTCGTCTATGCTGACCTGTCTGCAGGAAAACCCCACTCCAGCTCTCACCAGAATACTCACTCCTCTAGAATATGTAGAGTGCACTGAGTGGTACTGAGTAGGGTATTTTTTACTCTGTAATAGGTAACTTGTATTTTTCATTAGATGGGTTTCCTGCAGACACATCAGCCCTATTCCATGTTTTTCCAGCGTGGCAAAGACTGCAGCCCTTTTAGCTGCAGTTCCCAGGCCTCTAACATTCCATGAGCTTAAGTTTAACATTTTACTTTACATATAGCAACCGAGGATATACCATAGGGGAACAGAGGCATCCATCCCAAAACATAATTTATATAGCTATTCATTACCCTAATTATCTTTGTGTGTAAATAGTCCTTACTAATTTTACCGTGTCTATTAGAACTTGTGAGCTGACATCCCCAACAAATATATGTGCTATTTTAGTGTTGTTTCCATGTAGGTTTTCAAACTTTATTTTCCCATACAAAATTTATACCCCTTGTGAAATACTTTGCCATTTTCCCATTTTCCCATTCCTTTGTGCATTATCATTACCTTCTATACTTTTCTTTGGTTCGTGTTTTACATATATTTTAGTTATTACAGTGAACATTTTTTCCCTGTGTATCATGTACTTATCTTCCCTTCCCCTCCCACCCTTCCTCCCTCTCCTCCCCCTCCCTCCCTTCCCCCCCCCCCTCCGCACCTACCCAGGTGTTCCCCTAAGGGGTTTCCTATGGCCGTTTCCCATATCATCCTTTCCTCTCTTAACACACTTTCATTCGCTCCCCCCTTCCCCCCCTCCCCATTTCTCCCACCCCTCCTCATTCACAATCCTCCCTTCTCTATTCGACTCTTGACCAATTCCTCTCACTCGTTTAGGTGTGCACCTTTCCTCCCACCTCCCCCCCCACTATCCGTGCAAATTACAAATTAAACCCCTTACTCCTAGCTCCCCCCTCCCTCCTTTAATTGCGTTTCCATCCATAATGCTGCATCTTCAGGTTTATCAAAAAATAATGTCATTCCCAGCGCAACCACCCGTAGCCTCGCTGGGTATAATAAAGCATATGGAAGTTTAGCCCTCTGCATTTTCCGTTTAACCTTCAGAAACCCCGCCCTCCTCTTCTGTAACTGGGGAGAAAAATCAGGGTAAAATGAAACTTTAGAGCCTTCAAAAAAAAACCTCTCCCATTTCTCTACTCTTTCTCAATAGGGACTCTTTATCTCGGTAATTCAAAAATTTTAGTAGCATTGATCTTGGACGCCCCCCGGTGGGGGGAGGCTTAAAGGGGACTCTATGCGCTCTTTCTATTGTAAATGCTTGTGAGAAGCTTTCTCTACCAAATAGTTTTACAAACCAGTTTTCCAAAAATTCTATTGGTCTAGCCCCCTCACATTTCTCCGGTAGCCCCACCTGCCTGACATTGTCCCTCCGAAGTCTATTTTCTATTTCATCCATTTTTTGTTCTAATGTCTCCACTTGGGACTTCATGTTCTTAACATCTTGTTTAAGAGGGTGCATTTCATCTTCCATTTGCGAGATCCTCCCCTCTGCTTCTGATATCCTTTCATTAGTTTTCCTTAATTCCTGTCCCACTGAGACCAGTTCTTCCTTGACACTTTTCATTTGGTCACACAGTTCTCCCAGTGCCTTTTTACATTCATTCACCACTAGGAATACGTCTTTTATTGTGGGAGTATCTTCAGGCCTGGGGGTTACTTTTGGATCCATAGCTATGGGCGCTGCGTTCTTATTAACTGAAGTTTTACTTACTGCCGCTGCCGCTGTTTGGCCTTGGCTTCGTCTCTCTGTGTTTATTTTGGCAGAGGCCTGGGACATTGAGCCATTTTTAATGGGGGTCTGCTCTGATGAAAGAACATATTTTTCTAATTTGGCTGCTGCTACCGCAGCTACCCCCACTTTGTCTTTTGCTGACCTTAATGCTTGCGGCCCAGACATTATAGAGAGAAAAAAACTTCTGTTTTTTTCCTTTTCCTCCTTTTCCCCTTTAAAGAAGAGAAAGAACAATCAAAAAGGAAAAACAAAATAAATTGACCATTTATGCTCAATCTCCAGCTGATCTTGATCCTGATGAGCAGTATATAGTCACATTGAGACCAGTGATGGCTATTAGATCAATAACTCTGTATTTCAAGCGTATAATGAAGAAGTCCCTTTTATCCTCGATACAGTATGCAGTATGCGTATTCTCACTTTACTTCACTTTACTTCCTTGTGCAGCTGAATTCGTTTAGGTTTAGGATTATAATCAGTCCATTTATTAATGCACATCACAGCACTGTACAGCACCATTAATTCATTTAAAACCAGCGAAAGTCCAGCAACTCATATAGGGCCTCCATAGGTAGCAATAAAGCTAATCAATAGCGCAGTGTTTAATTGTTTGGAAGTGCTAGACAGTAAGTCCAAAAGCAGGATGTCACACCTAGCTGTGTGCCAGAGGTCATAAATAGAAAATGATCAGTAGCCCTGCTTCACGAGTGTGAAGTGGAGAAGTCTCAGTTTTCCTCAATGCAGTGTACAATGTATATACTCTCACTTCACTTTACTTCATTTTACTTCACTGAGCAGTTACTTCATTAGGCATATTGCCAAACCATGTCTCAATGCACAGCACAGCACAGCACTATTGGTACATTTGATATATATCCAGTCCAGACAGCATACCACAGTACAGGTCCATTCAAGGCACAATGTAATCCATACGTCACTGTTTGTGCAAGATTTTACTCACTTTTATGGTGTTTTTGCTGGTTTTCCCCACTGCTTCTCCTCCTTTAAACAGGGCTGTGAGGCTTTTAATGTAGCAATACAGGGGGGGAGTGAGTCCTCCTTATTAACCCGGTTCAGCACTGCAGAGTAAGGCAGACCCCCTGGCTATCTCCCGTGCCTCCCCGAGCCTCCAACAGCCAGGAAGCGCCGATCCGCGCTGGGACTGACACGGCCGGTCACATGGGCTGGTCAGCTGACCACCGTCGTCCAATCACGCGGCCAGCTCGCCTGCTGCCGCTACGCTTCCACCCCGGGTCTCCTCCGCTCTCTCCTCGGCTCCAGAAGCTCCCCAGACGGGACGGATAACGAGCAGGTAAGCAAAAAGCCCCCCCCGCAGGGCACAGGACATCAACAGCTCCCGACCAGCGATGCAGGTAAACCGCCTCTGTCAGAAAGGCTATGGAGCAGATATGGCGTGGTAGGAAAAAAAAAAAAAAAAATAAGTTCAGCAGGTAAGGGGGACCAGACTCCAGCTACTTAGGCAATTTAAGCAGCGCTCCCAGCATGGCCATTTCATATGCCTGTAGGGGGGGAGAGATACATGGGAGGTTTAGGCACACACCTCTCCACTTCTCACATCTCTGCCTCGCTCACTCTCCACACTCCACGCTCCACACTCCTACATCCGGCCACACCCCTCTACACTTGTGTGCGGCCTCCATAGATTTTAGTTCAGGAAAAGATCACAGTCAAAAGAACGATGACTGTCTATCGTCACAGTCAAAAAAACGATGTGAGGGTAAAACCTCTGCCTTTTGCTTGCAAAATACATCTGCAAACTCATGGTATTCACGAGGCAAGGTAGGTGGGATGGTCGCGGGAGCCAACATACAAGCAGAAAGTCTTTTGGTTTGAGACAAACAGTTTGGATGACAGACTACCCCCAAGAGGTTAGTTCTCCATTTTTCCAATCAAAAGAAGGGTTATGTTGTTGTAACCATGGGTAACCAAGAATAACAGGCAGAAGTGGAGAATCAATAAGAGACAAGACAACTTCCTCTTTGTGGAGTATGCCTACCTGAAGGGTGATTGTCGCAGTCTCAAATTTTACAATGCCATCTCCCAAGGGTTGTCCATTCAGGGTGGTAATGTTCAGGGGTCTAGACTTTGGAAAAAATAGGATGTTATTTTCTTTAGCAAAAGTGTAGTCCAAGAATATACCAGCAGCTACAGAATCCACAAAAGCCTCACAGGAGACAAGTTCAGAGGGTAAATGGATAATTGCAGGAATGGTAATCTTGGTCTTGGAGGATATACCTGTAAGGTCTAAGCTGGCTCCTCCAACACTGGTTAGACCCTTGCCTTTTACAGGATGGGAAGGGCAGACAGATAATAAAAGTCCACAGTACAGGCATAGGCCCAATGCATGCCTCCTTTGTTTCTCCGTCTCAGTTAGGTGACGGCTTACATCCATGCTCATGCAGCCCCCATAAAAATCCGACAGATTAGGTGAGCATGAAATCTTAAGTAGACTACCATTAAATCTGTGATTGTAAAATATTATCATACCCTGTAATGTTAATCTATACTAGTAACATGCCTTGCGCTTTGTTTTGTATATGACTAGATGAAGAAATAGATGGATGCAGCGCCCTGACGACGCTTAATTGTGAAACATGTTGGCGACCAGCACTATCTCCGTCTAAATAATTCTGTCATCAGCAATGTATCAGGGAAAAATTGATTTTATTATCATTTTTGAAGTTATTTAAATAAAATTTGTATTTTTGTATAAAAACACCCTGTTGTTATCTTTGCTCGCCTATAATAGACACATAGACACATTGGCCCGGATTCAGGTAGAATTGCGCATTATTTACGGAGGCGCAGGGCAACGTTTTTGCCCTGCGCCCCCGCAAATTTGCTCCGCTGCCCTTGATTCACGGAGCAGAAGCTCCGTAAATTGCGCGGGCGCGCCGGCAAAATGCCCGGCGCAAGAGCACGCAATTTAAATGATCCCTTAGGGGGCGGGAATCATTTAAATTAGGCGCGTTCCCGCGCCGATCGTAGAGCGCATGCTCCGTCGGGAAACTTTCCTGACGTGCATTGCGGCAAATGATGTCGCAAGGACGTCATTTGCTTCAAAGTGAACGCGAATGGCGTCCAGCGCCATTCACGATTCACTTACGCAAACTACGTAAAATTCTAATTTCGCGACGCGGGAACGACGGGTATACGTAACATGGGCTGCCCCTATTAACAGGGGCAGCCTTGCGCGAAAACCGCCGTACGTAAACGACGTAAATTGCGTACGCAGGGCTCGTGCAACGTTGTGAATCTGTGTTAGTATGCAATTTGCATACTATACACTGAGCACAACAGGAATGCCACCTAGCGGCCACCGCAAGAATGCAGCCTAAGATATGCGGGCATAAGAGCCTTATGCCGCGCAGATCTTAGGCTGCAGTCGGCGTAACGAGGTTCCTGAATCAGGAGCACTCGTTACACCGGGGCAAGTAAGCAATTGCGCTGTGTAACCTATGGTTACACAGGCGCAATTGCTTCTTGAATCTACCCCATTCTCTCCAATAAGGTCCTAATCATTCTGAGTTGGCTAACACCCGGCCCAGTTTATTTCTCCCAAGTAATCTGTGGGGCATCCTCAAATGGAAGGTGGAGGAGCACAAGGTCTCTAACATCCACCAGCTCCATGATGTCATCACGGAGGAGTGGAAGAGGACTCCAGTGGCAACCTATGGAGCTCTGGTGAACTCCATGCCCAAGAGGGTTAAAGCGGAGGTTCACTCTAAACAACAAGATTATGTAGTGCTGATCATCGCAACACAAACATATACCTATGGCAAAAGATTTTTTTTAGGTCATTGGAATACCTTGAGTTAGCTGTGTAAAGTTGCACTTCCGGTTTATCCTCCCGCGGGAGTAGGCATCTCCACCCTTTTCCTTGGTGCCGCAGTGTTTACTGGGAGCTCAACGCAATGTCTCCTGGGAGCACAGTGTCATGCTTCCCAAGAGACAATGCGGAACGCCGTTCAGCGAAATCTCTCGTCAAGCCGGTCACGTAACGAGGGTGGATCTAATTCCGCCATGTTAAATAAGTGCATGCAGGTGAATATTGCCATTAGGCACCTGCACACTGCACATGCGCATGAAAGAGCGGTGAATTCTGCTTCCAGGAAGTCAGTGCTTGTGGGCTTCACAATGCCCACAAGCAAAATGGCAAATGGCAAATGCCTACATCGGATTTTATACGTTTCTCTTTTCAAAGAAAACGGACGGGGGATGGTTTCAGGCAACTAACAGGGACCCCCCTGCCTATGTTGGCAGGGGATGCTGGATCTCGGGATCGCTGTGGATCTACCCATTCATAGTGTTCTTGGTTGGCCTCATTACCATGACGCCACCCCCCCCCCCCTCACATTTGGTTATCAACCTTTGAAAATACTTTTCATCCAACCTACATGTGCTACCAGCACATGCCTAAGCTGGGCTCCCCCTCTCGGGGTATGCCTTATGCACTCTTCATTATCATCTTTTTACATCCAAGATCTGTCCCTATACTACTGCCTCCGGGCGGCCTCCTGGGACCACCTCTGGTGACCCCCGCCTCCCTTCTTGGTGGGGCTTCTATAGACATGCTTCTGACGAAGCGGCCATCGCCGCGAAACTAGTTAAGCCTAATGTCGTGACCCTCAACCCATAAACTTTCCTTACCATGGGAACTTTATATTGGTGTTTTGTTTGGTCGTCATCATTTTAATTCCTATTCTGTATTTTTTGTCTTTGTATTCAATAAAACTATATATTTTCTATATTCTGTTTTTGTATTTTGACTAATGAATTTCACCAGTACCGCAATAGTCCAATCGGCCCCCCCTTCTCGTGTTGGGTTCTTTGGTTTGGGGACCTTAGACCCAATCTTTCTATATTAAAATTTATGGATGATGGTACTTTTATTTACAATGTTTACGTGTAACTACTTTGAAGGCTTTACATTAAATTAACTAACAGGTGAGTACTAAGTTGGGATATAAAACCACAAAAAATAAGATTGGCCGCGGTACCTCCACTTTAAGGTAGTGCTGGAAAATAATGGTTGCCGCACCAAATATTGACACTATGGGTCCAGGTTGGACATTTTCATGTAGGGGTTTACTCACTTTTGTTGCCAGCGGTTTAAACATTAATGGTTGTGTGAAGAGTTATTTTGAGGGGACAGCAAATTTACACTGTTATACAAGCTGTACACTAACTACTTTACATTGTAGCAAAGTGTAGTTTGTTCAGTGTCAACCCCTGAAAAACAACCCCACACCATAATCCCCCCTCCACCAAATGATTTGGACCAGTGCACAAAGCAAGGTCCATAAAGACATGGATGAGCGAGTTTGGGGTGGAGGAACTTGACTGGCATGTACAGAGTCATGACCTCAACCCTATAGAACACATTTGGCATGAACTAGAGTGGAGACTGCAAGCCAGGCCTTCTCGCCCACATCAGTGCCTGACCTGACAAATGCGCTTCTGGAAGAATGGTCAAAAATTCCCATAGACCCACACCTATACCTTGTAGACAGTCTTCCCAAAAGAGTTGAAGCTGTTATAGCTGCAAAGGGTGGGCCAACTCAATATTGAACCCTACGGACTAAGACTGGGATGCCATTAAAGTTTATGTGCGTGTAAAGGCAGGTGTCCCAATGCTTTTGGCAATATAGTGTGTAAATATATTTATATATATATATATATATATATATATATATATATATATATATATTACAGTACATTCGAAAAGTATTCACAGCGCTTCACATTTTCCACATTTTGTTATGTTACAGCCTTATTCCTAAAAAGTCCAGAGTCCACTAAGAGGTACCGGAGGTGACGCTTGCGAACTCGCCACTTGTTTTTATCAGACAAACAATAAAATCAAGCGCTCACCAAATGAGATGTGGAAAATAAAAATACACGCATAGGGGCGGGGGGAAAAAGGATCATGTGATAGCTGAAAAATGTATATGGGGAGCAGGGAAGGGGGAGGGAAGAGTCAATATCAGCTATCTATGGACGAAATGTAACGAAAAATATATATGATAAAAAATGTGATAAAAAATTGTGATACAAGTTCAGTCCATAGGAAGTTCATGGAGCAGTAGCACAAAATTAAATGTATATGTTCTATATACTCTTGTTCGGAGAGGGCTGCCAGCTGCCAAGAAGAAGCAATTCTGAAACAACAACAAAAGAACAAAAAGCGGCGCCCTCTAAGCGTAGTATGAAGTTTAATAAAAAACATAAAAGACAATAATTCTTATGAGGGGTTACTCACAAGACTGTAGGGGGTACATGCAATGAAAATAATGGTGTAATCCGTGGCTGGCATCAGGAATACATGAGCTCTGCTGTGTCCGTGTAGCCTAGCCACTTGTTTTTATGCCTGTTTTTATTGCATCCATGTGAGTACCATAAGGTGTGCCTTTTTTTATTATTAAAAACTTTTAAACGATACTGCACTATTGGCGCTTTTTACCTCCCTGGGTGAGGGTCATTGTTGTCCATTGGACGTGACTCCTGAGGGGGACTTTATCCACAGAGAAAGATTACAGTTCACTGGGACACACTACATTCTGAAACGACTGGAACACCGTTGGCTATACAGTAATATACATGCTGTTACCTTACAACAGTAAGGTAAGGGGACACCCTCACTCAGGCCCCATACACACCATAGAATCTATCCGCAGATAAATCCCATCAAATGGGTTTCTGCGGATAGATTCTATGGTGTGTACACTCCGTCGGATATTTATCCGCGGATAAATCTCCCCTGGGATGGATTTCCAGCAGATGGATATTTGCTGACATGCTCAACAAATCCATCTGCTGGAATCCATTCCAACGGATGGATCCGCTCGTCTGTACAGACTTACCGGATCCATCCGTCCAAAGGGATTCCCCGCACGCGTCGTAATGATTTGACGCATGCGTGGAATTCCTTATATGACAGCGTCGCGCCCGTCGCCGCGTCATAATAGCGGCGACGGCGCGACACGTCATCGGCAGAGGATTTCAGCGCGGATTTCAATGCGATGGTGTGTACACGCCATCGCATAGAAATCTTCTGAAATCCTCGAGAGGATTTATCCGCGGATTTATCCGCTGGACCGTATCTGCGGATAAATCCTCTCGTGTGTATGGGGCCTCAAACTTCAAAAGGATATTGGAATTCCTTCTCTGCACCACCTTCACGCTGAATATTTCAGCATAAGCACCAGCACTTTATTGTTGATTGTTCCTATAAAACTTTGATCTTTTAAACAGCATTGGTTTTTGCTGTTTTTCTGCATGGACACTGATGCGATTTCTTATTATCACTCATGTGTGTTGCTTTAGGTTTGCTACTTTATAGCAGTGCATGCTTCAATATCACTGAGCACTCCTTTCTTCTGGAAGGTTCTCCTCTATCCACAGAGAAATGCTGGAGCTCTTTTAGAGTGACCATCAGGTTCTTGGTGGCCTAACTGACTTATGCCGCGTACACACGATCGGTTAAACCGATGAGAATGGTCTGATGGACCATTTTCATCGGTCAAAACCGATTGTGTGCGGGCGCCATCGGTTATTTAACCATCGATTAAAAAAAAGCAAACTTGCTTTAAATTTAACCGACGGATTCCTAACCGATAGGTCAAAACCGATCGTTAGTAGGCACAACCATCAGTTAAAAGTCTACGCATGCTCAGAATCAAGTCGACGCATGCTTGGAAGCATTGAACTTCGTTTTTTTCAGCACGTCGTGTTTTACGTCACCGCGTTCTGACGCGATCGGTTATTTAACCGATGGTGTGCAGTCAGCTTCATCGGTTAACCGATAAAAACGGTTCATCGGTCCGTTCTCATCGGATGGACTGATCGTGTCTACGCAGCATAAGGCCCCTCTCCCCCGATTGCGGAGATCGAGGAGAATAAGTGAAATAATAAAAGAGGTTAGTGAGTTATTTTTTTACACCTACCATTGAACAGAAAGTAATTTACACATGTCATTTTAAAGACGTTTGTGATGTTGGAATGCATATTTTTCTCTAAATAATGAGTAAAAGAAAATACTTACAGTGGAATGTTTTTACTTATTTTTATTTTTTTTGCGCAATTGCGTATAGTTTATATACTGTTTTTGTGCGTGTTTGCAAAATTAAAGTGGGCCTGTCTGGATGAATGCCCAGGGCCAAATGTGGTCCCAGTTCAGCCCTGTATATATATATATATATATATATATATATATATATATATATATATATATATATATATATATATATATATATATATCATATGTCGTTTCCAACCAGCATAGGTTGTAAAGATGAGTCCAGCATATCAATGGCAATCTTTAACTTAACATGTTCACTCATCTCACTCTTGGGAGGTCATGCATGAGATGTGCACTTTAGTAGACAGTTTTGTCTCCACTTATCAGTTTTATCAGCAACCCACATAAAATGGTTACTTTTTTGATAATGCCTGTTCTTTATTGCATCAATATACAGTGACCTTGGGCGAGTCATTTTGTTATCCAAAACTTTTATGTAAGCTACAGTATGCAGAGCAAGTTCCATTTTAATGCATATCACTCACTGTATTATCACTTGCTTGATAAAAAAAAGGAATATTATAAAAGAGATTTTAAGTAAACTTTGAAATCAGGATGAAATCTTTTTCTAAAAGAAACAGTTCTTCAGAAAGTTTGAGTGTTCATTTGAAGTTTGCCTTTGAAAAGCAAAAAACAGCAAAGGTTTGTCAGCAGATTGGCTTTGCAAAGAAGAGAGAATCTCACAACAGGAGAGTAGCAAAAGTTGCCCCAAGGCTTTTGTGTCTTTTGTTGTCTGTGTGGACGATGAAAAAAAACATGCAATAAAGCAATTTGTTTTAACCTCATCTGTCAAAGCTCCCATGTACCAGAAACACAGCTTGGAAGAATAAGACACAAGTAGAGACAGTGCAATGCAAAATGAACAAGGCGATGTATGAATATCATTGTTTTAGGAGCAAGATTACCTAACATCTACTGATTCTTAATAATAGCACAATTCAAGCCACAACAAAATCATTTACCACAAAAGAATCGCTGACTTATTTCAGACATATTTGGAAAAACTTCAAATATGTGCAAATTTGTTGATTTCTATTTATTGTTACAGTATTCATTTCATTCTCAAATCTTTAGTAAATAGATTAATTTTTTCTGAAACTGAACAGAATAAGGCCCCTTTTACACTGGGGCGGGAGGTGCGCTGATGGTATAGCGGCGCTATTTTTAGTGGCGCTATACCGTCAGAATTGCGGTGGTATTTGGCCGCTAGCGGTGTGGCTTCAACCCCTGCTAGCGGCTGAAAAAGGGTTAATAACGCCTGCAATGCACCTCTGCAGAGAAGCTTTGCCAGCAGTATTACCGCTGTTTCCCAATTCTTTCAATGGGAAGGAGCGGTGGAGTTGCGGTAAACACACCGCTCCTTCACCGCTCCAAAGATGCTGCTAGCAGGACTTTTGGAGCGGTACTGCTAGCGCACCGCTCCAGTGTGAAAGTCGCGCTTTCACATTGAGACTGCAGGGCAGGAGTTTTTCAGGCGCTATTTAGGCACTGTTTTTGCACTAAAACGCCTGAAAAACTCCTCAGTGTGAAAGGGGCCTAAGTGTGTTTCTTCAATAATGCTTTGCTGGGTAAAGTCTCCAGCTACAATTTCACTCAAGTTCAGAATACTAAAGTTGGGAGAGGGATGGAGCCTGCTGGCAGAGGGTAGAGTTTAGGGTACTCATAGATATAAAATTATATTTGTCAAATTCCATTATTTGCAGCCTAATTGGACAATGTCCGTGAGTGGCATTTGAGCCAACTTGCTTCTGAAAACATACCAACCTAGTTATTGTCATCTGTCTTGAGTGTCTGCTCAATATACACAAATATAGGTGGAGAGCAGAAATAAATATTACTATTGGGCAGTGTTGTTTTATCCTGTTGGTGGGTGAATAGCCATGTTTAAATACACTCTTCCAGATAAATAGTTGATTTTTCATTCTGCCTAATTTATTGAGGTATGGATGTGGGCTAAACTCTTACCCTTTGCTAAACACCTCTGGTGTTGTCGCACCACCTGCTAGAAGGAGAGGTTCTCCCTTCTGAAGTGGCCATAGGTTATATGGACCAGCTGGTTCTCTTAGGAATAGGATTTACATCACCTGGGCCTCGTCACAACAAGTTCATTTTTGTGTGCAGGCCCCAAAAAACAATTTTTCAGTCTCTAGGTAATTCTGTACAACTTATTTTTTTCAATTTAATATTAAATGGTCACAGGGTAAGCGTGATTTATTTTTTCTTCCACAATTCTGTACAACTGAAACAAGCATTTTTTTTATGCTGAGAATGTGCATTATCAGAAGAAATAACTTTTATTTCCCTGTGACTAATATTTTGGATTTTATTAGGGGTAAAACATATTTCTTCTGATCTTTGAAGTGATTCTAAATGCAGAAGTTTTTTTATCTTAATGCATATGCATTAAGATAAAAAACCTTCTGAGTGCAGCAGCCCCCCTAATACTTACCTGAGCCCCATCTCGATCCAGCGATGTTGCATGAAAGCCTCGGTTGTCCGGGACTCTCCTTCCTGATTGGCAGACGCAGCATGTGCTCCTGCTGCTGTTAATCAAAGTCAGTGAGCCAATGAGGAGAGAGAGGCTGGGTCGGGCCATGGCTCTGTGTCTGAATGGACACACAAAGCAGTGGCTTGGCTCCAGGTGCCCCCATAGCAATCTGCTTGCTGTGGGTGCAGGAGGGAGGGGCCTAGAGCATCGGCATGAGACACGAAAAGAGGAGGATCTGGGCTCCTCCATGCAAAACCACTGCATAGAGCAAGCAAGTATGACATGTTTTTTTTTTTAAACAAATAAAAAAACAAGACTTTAATATTACTTTAAGAAAAAGAGTGTTGCAGTTGAACAGTCTGTTGCCTTAATTCCCTGCTAACTCTACAGCCGCAAGGTTTGCTGAGGTGAATGTTGTCCACCATTATCTGCACACAAATCTCTGTCAGAAACTTATTGGCACCCAGGTGCTAATTTAGGTCTTCAGGTCTTAACTGATTTTCAAATTCTAAATGGTGAACATCTACTTAAAGGAACACTAAAGGTTCGTTTTTTATTAGATCAATTGATTGCTGTAAGCTAGAGCATTTAAATATCACTTACCTCGTTTTTCCTTTTGACCTCCAAAATACAGTAATCCAGGTTTGAAAATGCCATTTCCTGTCTCTCCTCTTCTTGCTTTCCACCAGCATCTGAGCTGTTTTGCATGGTGGAAAGCAGAATGTGCTCACCCCCTCCCTATGACTACAGTCCTGCGTGAAGATGCTCTCTTATCCCTCACAGGCATGGAGGCTAAGCCTAATGGAAACTGTAGTTCCCATTAGGCCGTGATGTAGCAAGAATGAATGCGCACCGCAAACCAGGAAGTCAGTGAGAATAATGATTCAGGAGTGACGGAAGTGAATAAAACAGCTCGATTTCAACAGGTATCAAACTAGTTATAATGCAAAACATTACTTTTTACTTTATCAGCTACTGTCAGACTTTAATTTAAGAGGAAAATGTTTTTGTCTTTACAACCCCTTTAAGTATTGATTACTGGATTAATATGGCATATGAACAGCAGGATCTCTGTTGCTGTATCGTTGGGACAGGTAGAAGGACACTGCTGCCATTATCCTGTTGCTGCTAGCAGAGACTTAGCACATATGGACTGGCCATTTAACTGACAGAATTATTTACTGCACACAGACTTTCCTCGCACTATACTCATGTGCACAGCTGTAAAGACTGGGGCCCAACGCTAGCAGAATGCAGAACTAGGGCTAAAGACTGTTCACTCAGAAAGCTGTTTCGCAAAAAATTTGCCTATTGTTTATAATAAAAAGCACCCCTTTAGAGACATTTAAATTTCATCACTGCCATTCATATTGAGTGCAGACTAAAGTGCCTACTGTCCACAGAGTAATTAATGCAGGATTGATGACTGTTTTCTAATGCCATTACTTAGTGCTGATTTTATGGATTATCAGGTTCACGCTAACTTAGCAGCATAGAACTCCATTCTATGCTGCTATAACCTAGAGATCATATTGGGGGAGATTTACTAAATTTGGTGCACTCAGAATCTGGTGCAGCTGTGCATGGTAGCCAATCAGCTTCTAATCTCAGCTCGTTTAATTAAGCTCTGGCAATAAAACCTAAAAAGTTGATTGTTTTTTACGCAGAAATTAGCCTGATTTTGTACTCTTCAGCTTTAGTCAAATAAGCCACATTGTCTGGTGAACTGTGCTTGACCTAATCCGTTACATACTCATTTATTGGCATACTGTTATTTACTGCAACCCGTCACAATATATTAGGTTAATTTACCAGTAACCAGTCTGATGTTTGTTTTTTGATACTGAACTTTAATTGTAGGATATCTATATTTTTGTTTCCAGTAGCAATGCAGTATCCATTTGCTTAACCTGGTGTGTCAGTGGGGCTGATGTTGTTCTCAGAGTCAAGGTAGAAGAACAGAGAACCCAACCTACCAAGTGGCTTCAGCAGGGGTAGCTCTACATTCATTAAGAGTACAAAGTTGTATGAGCACAAAAATGCCTTTGGTGCTTCTGACAAGAAACAGGAAAACCTTATCTATTTTTATAATATTAAGAATTACTAATTTATATTGCAGTTACTATTTTTTGGATTATATTACTCTTACAGGGGTAGATTTCTAGCTAGGCCACCCAGGCCAGAGAAGACACCTATCTCTCCAGCCTACAGTAGGTTTGCAGGGCTGCTGATATTTACAGCCCATAAAGTGTTAGAAATTCTGTATATAGCCCTACAGAACAGACAGTGTACAGTCCACATGGGCTTTGCTGCTTAACTACAGACAGGAACAGGAACTTTTTTTAGAGAAAAGACACAGAGTTTACCATAGAGCAGCTACAAACTTGTACACTGCCATCGACTGGTTGATGTAGTCATTGCACAAAATACAAATAAACATTGTATTCCAACACCACCACTCAACAACTACTTCTTATATTGATTCCATTTCAGATTTCAGTTCTATAAATATGTTTCTTGTAAGTGGTTTTGTCAAATGCCCCAATACCCTTTTGTTTTTTATGCATTCAAAGTCTTTGCATCTCATACAATGAATTTGGCGTTTTGGTTGAAATGCCTTTATTGCATCTGGTAGATTTCCTGATTGAAGCCTCTTGTGGCCTGGTTTCCTCTTTTACAACATTTTGTATTGTCTGCGTAAATTTAGATTTAGATTGCTTATCTTCATGTGGCACTGATGTGGAATTTCCCTCAGTTTGAAAAGTTTGTATAGTTTATGAGGTTCTGAACACACTGAAAAATGTATTGACAATTACAGTTCTACTGATGGCTACCTTGTTTGTATCTTGGTGTAGAATTCTGTATCCCTTTTGAGATTTATTGTACCCCACAAGTACACCAGCCTTTGTGCAAGCATCCAAATTGCTTCCAAATTTTTTAAGATGGTTCAAATTCGAGACCCTTACATTCCACAGTTCATATGGAATTTTCTCAGTTGATTTTGCTGGTAGTTGATTTTGGAGATAGCATGCAGTCATAATTGCCTCCCCCCCAGTATGTGGTTGGCATTAAACAGCATGGTTTTCCACTCTCACATAGAGTACAGTTTTATCCTTTCTGCAACCCTGTTTTGCTCTGAGTTGTATGGTACAGTAGTGAAATATTATGTCATGCTTTCTGAGAATCCCCTGTGTGTTATCCCCTGTATATTTAGTTCCATTGTCTGTGTGCAATACACTTGTAGTGCAAAGTGGATTTGCCTTTCAGAAATAACCCTTTTTGTGTTGGTCTATTACATAACATCCCAATACAATACATTTAAGTTTTTGTTTGTAACATGACAAAATGTAGAAAATTTCAAGGGGTATGATTAGTTTTGCAAGGAACTGTAATACATTGATATAGGCAAATATAATGTACAAAATTAAATAATCCTCATCACTTAACCAGAGCAGTACAATGTTACTATGGCAAAATTATATTGCTCTGGTTATCAGGACTGATCAATTTTCAGATACATTCCATAGTTTGTGGACTCTATAGCTTCCCTAAAGACTAAATAATATACCGATTTGGGTTATTATCAACAAAGAAATATAGCAGAATACATGTTGGTAAATTTATGAAGAACAATTATTTATTTGAAAATTTTTCTAACAGAAACAAAGTAAAACTTATTTTTTTTTTTTAAATCAGCCGTTATTTTATTTATTTAGCAAAAAAATTTAAACAAAGTGCTGAAAAAATACCACTAAAAGAAAGCTCTATTTGTGCGACTGCAAAAAGAAACTAAACTACAAAAGGCTAAAAGTGTGAAGGAAGAAACTGATAATAAATATGTTTTTTAATCCAAAAGTTGAACTTCATCTTTGAAGGCATGGGGGGGGGGGGGGGTATTTACTAAAGGCAAATCCACTTTGCACTACAAGTGCACTTGAAGTCTGAGGGGGACATGAAAGGAAAATAAAAAACAGCATTTTTGCTTGTACATGATTGGATGATAAAACCAGCAGAGCTTCCCCTCATTTCAGATCTTCCCCTCAGATCTACAGCGACTGCACTTCCAAGTGCAGTGGCAGTGCACTTGTAGTGCAAGGTGGATTTGCCTTTAGTAAATATCCCTCAAAGTTGCACATAATCGTGAAGTGAAAGGAAAGTGATAAATGGTTTTCAATCTTTTTTTTACAAATAAATATCTGAAAAGTGTGACATGCATTTGTATTCAGTCCCCCTGAGTCAGTACTTTGTAGAACCACTTTTTGCTGCAATTACAGTTGCAAGTCTTTTTGGGATGTCTCTACCAGCTTTGCACATCTAGAGTGATATTTTTACCCATTTTTAAAAATAGCTCAAGCTCTGTCAGATTGGCACAGATTCTCAATTAGATTTAGGTTTGGACTTTAAATGGGCCATTCTAACGCTTGAATATGCTTTAAACTAAAACATTCCATTTTAGTTAGAGATGTGCACTGCCGCAAAATTTGTTTGTTTTCGTTTTAGTTTCATTCATTTTTTTGCTTTTTTTGGAAATTTGGAAATGCGGAAATTTGAAGATTCGGGAATACAGACATTTGGAAATTCTGAATTTCCGAATTCCGAATTCCGAATTTTTGAAATTCCAAAATTCGGAATTCGGAATATAGTAGAATCGGATATTTGAAAATTGAAAAATTGGAAAAATTTTCGAAAGCAGAATTTTTGAATTTCCAATTTTCAAATTTTCAAATTTAGGGTGTTCGATTTTTGGAATTTGGAATGGAATTCAAAACAAATGGAATGAAACAAATTAATAATAAATAATAATAATAAAAAGTTTTTAATATATTTATTTTTTATTATTATTAGATCGTCACATTCAAGTCGTTATTTCGGATAATTGGTAACTTTGAATTTCCGAACTTCGAATCTTCTAATTGCAGATTTTCTAATTTCAAATTTTCTAATTACAAATTTTTGAATTTTTGAATTTCCGATTTTTGCATCTAAACAAATGGAATTTTCTGCTTTATGAATTTTGGAATTTCGAATTTGCGACTTTAAAATTTTCTGCTTTACAAATTTTGGAATTTTTGCTTTACGAAATTTACGCTTTTTGAATTTGTGATTTTCACATTTCGGATTTTCAAATTTCAAATATCAAATTTTGGATTTTGCATTTTAGAATTTTCGATTTCTGGATTTTGGATTTTCATCTAAACAAATGGAATAAATTAATAATAAATAATAATGAAAAGTTTTTATTATTATTATTTTATTTTAAAATTCCAAAAATTCAGATATTTGTCAAAATGTGTTAAAAACAAATTCAGGACTAAACGAATTGCACATGTCTAATTGTAGCTCTGGCTGTATGCTTATGGTTGTTGTACTGCTGGAAGGTGCTCCTCCGTCCAAGTCTTTTTCAGACTCTAACAGGTTTTCTTCTAAAATTGCTCTATAGCTAGCTCCATTCATCTTCCCATCAACTCTGAGTAGCTTTCCTGGCCCTGCTGAAGAAAAGCATCCCCACAACATGATGATGCTACCACCATGTTTCACGATGGGGATGGTGTATTCAGTATGATGTGCAGTGTTTTCCATCACACATAGAATTTTGCTTTTAGGCTAAAAAGTTTAATGTTGGTCTCATCTGACCAGAGAGCCTTCTTCCACATGTTTGCTATGGGTTCCCGCAAATTGCAAATGGGACTTCTTATGGTATTCTTTCAACAATGGCTTTTTTTCTTGCCACTCTTCCATAAAGGCCAGGTTTGTGGTGTGCACGACTAATAGTTGTCTTTGTTGTGCTGTTGATTCTCCCACCTGAGCTGTGGATCTCTGCAGCTACCATAGGTGTGCGCACCAAAGTCCAAACACACATGCATGTGTGTGTGTGTATATATATATATATATATATATATATATATATATATATATATATATATATATACACACACACACACACAATATATATACAGTACAGACCAAAAGTTTGGACACACCTTCTCATTCAAAGAGTTTTCTTTATTTTCATGACTATGAAAATTGTAGATTCACACTGAAGGCATCAAATCTATGAATTAACACGTGTGGAATTATACATAACAAACAAGTGTGAAACAACTGAAAATATATTTCATATTCTAGGTTCTTCAAAGTAGCCACCTTTTGCAGCAGACACATCTCTAGAACTGTTAGGAGGAGACTGTGTGAATCAGGCCTTCGTGGTAAAATATCTGCTAGGAAACCACTGCTAAAGAAAGGCAACAAGCAGAAGAGACTTGTTTGGGCTAAAGAACACAAGGAATGGACATTAGACCAGTGGAAATCTGTGCTTTGGTCTGATGAGTCCAAACTTGAGATCTTTGGTTCCAACCCCCGTGTCTTTGTGCGATGCAGAAAAGGTGAACGGATGGACTCTACATGCCTGGTTTCCACCGTGAAGCATGGAGGAGGAGGTGTGATGGTGTGGGGGTGCTTTGCTGGTGACACTGTTGGGGATTTATTCAAAATTGAAGGCATACTGAACCAGCATGGCTACCACAGCATCTTGTAGCGGCATGCTATTCCATTCGGTTTGCGTTTAGTTGGACCATCATTTATTTTTCAACAGGACAATGACCTCAAACACACCTCCAGGCTGTGTAAGGGCTATTTGACCAAGAAGGAGAGTGATGGGGTGCTGTGCCAGGTGACTACCTCTTGAGAATGCCAAGAGTGTGCCAAGCAGTAATCAAAGCAAAAGGTGGCTACTTTGAAGAACCTAGAATATGAAATATATTTTCAGTTGTTTCACACTTTTTTGTTATGTATAATTCCACATGTGTTAATTCATAGTTTTGGTGCCTTCAGTGAGAATCTACAATTTTCATAGTCATGAAAATAAAGAAAACTCATTGAATGAGAAGGTGTGTCCAAACTTTTGGTCTGTACTATATATATATATATATATATATATATATATATATATATATATATATATATATATATATATATATATATATATATATATATATATATATATATACTGTATAGACACAAACTCCATTTATGCTCCATCCTGCTGCCAAGTGTCTTCTCTGACGTTCTTGTTCATAATAAAAAAAAAATCCATCCTTGCAGTAGGGCCCCCATCTGGCTGTGCATCAAGAGCTGTGACAAACATTTTATAACTTTTTGAGTCACTGAGTAATAGTGCTGAGTCATGAAAATATTTTATTTTCTTCTCCTATACCTCTAAGGCATTCAACCATTTACAAGGTATGCCTTAGGTAATCCTGCATATACTGGCCTTTCATCAGGTTGGTTTAGTATAGCTTTCTAAACAAATACTGTTTATTGCAGAGATTAGCTCTTTAAAGCACCTTTTGTAATCCTTCCCACATTTATTTAGCAATTTCCCATATACTGTATGTATGATTTGATCACCTTCTATCCTAAGAGAGATTGTACTCTGCGCTTTTTTATTTTTCTCTATCCACTTATTTGAAGGGTGTTCTGGTCTGACTTCATTAATACATTTCCACATACCTTCCCTTATTAACAGTATGTTCAGCTTGGATTTCCAAGACTGGTAGTTCTGGTTTGTCAGATTTGCAAATGAAAGCTTTGTTGCAGCTGTGTTACTGGCCATTTTTTTATTTTATTTTGCAGTCTTCTTTCTGTTGCTGCATCTTGCACTGTTGCTATAGCTGGTTATGACTAGGCAATGGCTGGGTTCTCATCTTTTTTCTGTGTTTCTGGGTGAATGTCTGTGCTATGTCTGGGCCCATAACCTGTTAGAAATTCTGTAAATAGTCCTACAGAATGGACAAACAGTGCACAGTCCACATGGGCTTTGCTGCTTAGGTTCAGATAGGAACAGGAACTTTATTATCAGAGAAAAGACATACAGTTTACTATAGAGCAGCTATGAATTTTTAAACACTGCTGTCTTACTGGTTGATGTAGTTGTTGCACAAAACACAAATGAACGTTGTATTGCAACACAAAGCCAATTCCCTTCCCGCCTTCTCTGTTTCTCCACAACTTCATGTTATCATTCATATAGCCCATCCCCTGCATTACAACATGTGAGGTGAATTGAGCGAAAGTAGCTTTCTCAAAGGCATTAGAGTCTGTAAACGTGTAAATATCATCAGCTTCTGGATCCATCCCAACTGGATGACCATGGAGAGAAGTAAGGGGACAGGAGTTGAGATAAACATGGAGAGAGATACTCTATCCTACATATGTGCATTATTTTTTTTAATAATTCATTCATGTTTATGAAAAAGTTTTTTATTATGCTAAAATATATGTGCATGGAACTATCTTAACCCACCAAAATAGAAAGAACCAACCGCACACAGGGTCTCCCAGGATTAAAGTAAAAAAAAATACAAATAGTAAAAATAACCACCTTTGAGTAACTTTATTCCTTGGGACCCTGTGTGTCACATTCTCATATTTGTTGGGACTGCCAGGTAGCTAAAACATTTTGGAAGGAAATATTCCATATACTTTCTATCCTGTTTGAGGAATCCATATCTCCTGATCCCTCTGTGGAACTTCTAAATTTAAAACCAGCTAATCTCACCCGATCCCACTTTAAACTCCTTCTACAAATCACAACAGCTGCTAAACAGACCATCGCCAAAGCTTGGAAATCACTGATGCTAATATTAGATAAAACCAAACACAGAGTTAACCAAGCTATGATCGATGCCAAAATAGAGGCTACCACTCATGACAAAATCTGTAAATTTGAGAAAACCTGGATTCCTTGGGTTAAACATTATTTACCCACCAGTTTGGATGAATCCTTATTGATGCCTTGGTAACATACAATTATACTTAGGCCTCGTACACACGATAGGTTAACCAGAGGACAGCGGTCTGATGGACCGTTTTCATCGGTCAAAACTGATCGTGTCTGGGCCCCATAGGTTATTTAACCATCGGTTAAAAAAAAGCCAACTTGCTTTAATTTTAACCGATGGATTCCTAACTGATAGGTCAAAACCGATCGTTAGTAGGCACAACCATCGGTTAAAAATCCATGCATGCTCAGAATCAAGTCGACGCATGCTTGGAAGTATTGAACTTCGTTTTGTTTTACGTCACTGCGTTCTGACACAATCGTTTTTTTAACCGATGGTGTGTAGGCGGGACGGACCATCAGTCAGCTTCATCCGTTAACTGATGACAACGGTCCTTCAGACCGTTCTCTTCGGATGGACTGATCGTGTGTACGAGGCTTTACACTTTTTATATGTGTGTCTGGTGCTTGGAGTTGCAGTCTACCCCGGGGACTATTCCTACTTCTATTTATATTCTTATTTTTATTCTTACTTTATTCTTATTTGTGTTCTTATTCTTCTTACTTCTCCTTCTCCCCTCTTTCCCTCCCTTTTCTTAATTTTTATTCCTTGCCTTTCTGCATGCTTTGCTCTCCCATTTCCCAATTTTTCTCCCTTTTATTTTTTTCATCTTGGTCCAGGTAACAACAATTGAACCACACTTTCTATATCTGTAACATTATAATTTTGAGCCCTAATACGCTTCATATACTAGATAGATAGATCTCCCAATAAATTTTTCATGTTTATGCTATGTGTGATTTTCGAAAAATAACCTCTTGTTTAATACTAATTTGTCTTCTTTATTAAATTGGATTCAGTGTCAGGTAACACAAAGAAGATCAGTGAACAGTAGCTCATAGATGTGCCATGCCTATCCAACTTAGTATAGCATGTTGGGATCTTATGTTGGGAGCCATGTGAACACTCTGAGCAGGAAACAAGCGGTGGTGAAGGGAAGTATTAAGTATTTTAAAAACCTGTGTAGTGTCCGAGCCATCTGAATCATTACTTTCAAAACAAACTTATGGCCATACTTTTTTCAACCTATCCTTGCATAGCACAGCTCAGGTAGTTATAGGCTTAATAGAAACAAATTGAAGATTTATTCACAAGTCTCAGGTATTTATCATTTGCCATATTTGCAAAATTTGCATCTTTTAGAACATAGGTCTTCAAACTATGGCCCTCCAGTTGTTCAGGAACTCCAATTCCCATCATGCCTAGTCATGTCTGTGAATGTCAGAGTTTTACAATGCCTCATGGGATGTGTAGTTCCGCAACAGCTGGAGGGCCGTAGTTTGAGGATCCCTGTTTTAGAATGTTTGTTCACTGAGAAAATTTTTAACTAATCGACGCTTGTCAAAGTTAAGCTGGAAGTAGAATGTTCTACAACAATTGTGACACTGACATGATACTTGAATGAAAATTTGTTCAAAATCAATTGAGTCCATGTAGGTACCATTGAATGGTCGGAGGAGCAGTTTTTATAATTTCTTGTACAAACATTTAAACAAAATTCTACAGATGTAAGGGAAACTTTAACAAGGCAGCTTTATATAATTTTTAATGTGCACTCTTTTCAACAACTCGACCATACTGTAATGTTGGCCAACAACAAAAAATTACAACCACTTTTTAGCCTGCTAGCAAAAAAAAAACAACGAAATGGATTTAACCTACCAATAAATGTTTTGATTGTTTCATGGATTCAGTGGAAATTGGGTAAGTTGTCTTATCCATTTGGCCAAATTTGTAACTGAAATCTGTCTGCAAGCAGATAAACAATTAGCAAAGCTATGAACACTACTCAGTCTTATTTTATAAATCTGTTTAGTTCAGTCGTCACCATGTCTGAATTCATTACAGAGTATTTTTCCTTATATGTGTGTGAAACATGTTGCCAATACAGAGCCCTTATTTTACAACATGTAAAATCCTTACTGTTCAGAAAGGATTTCACTGTTAAATAGGATGTCATAAACTACAAATTACAACTTGTTTCAAAGGCAAAATAGGAAAAGAGACAGATTTGTTATATTTCTAAAGTTCACAAGCCACTGGATGATATAATAGTCTTCATAGAGGCAGAATTAATGCCTGCAGGGAACGGATGAGATTCTCCTTTTAAGGCAGCAGACAAATAGTCTCCCATAACAAATGTTCCCTCCCTCCCTAAGAAGGCAATGCATTTAAACCAGAAAAGCGCCTGGTGTTTTACTTCATGCAGATGATTATTACACTGACATTAAACAAGCCAAAAACCTCTAGTTTCTGTATGCTGACCCAAGGGCTACCAAAGATAATTACAGGCCTTGCATTCTACCAATAGACCAGAATAGGAAGAACTAAATGGATTTAGAGAGCATACACTAAAAATAAAAAGACCACACTCCGACAATAGTGTCTAGCAGAAGATATGATCAATTTAAACTCTGTGACCCAATGCTATCTGATCTTTTGTAATCCACAGGAACAACGTAGTGACAATGCAATAGCTGAACCTCTAACATTTAATATTTTAATATAATTGTTTTATTCTTAGGCATTAAAGTGATTTAAAGCCATGTTTTACTTTAAAATAAAAAAAGAGGCTATACTTATCTGCTCCGATATTGCACAAATAAATGTCTTACCGCTTATTCTGGATTTTCCTGCGTTGGTGCTGTCCACTCTTTTTTCTCATAAGTGTTCCTTTAACAAGCTGAGTTCTGAGGGGGCACCCGTACAGGGGGTGAAGGGGTTCTCCCAAACTGGGCTTGTACATCCATAAACACACACAACATAGCTCGGCCACATCCCCCACACTGCCTTCACACAGGATTTGACTGACAGCAGCAGTTGTCTATGGTTAGTGTACTGTGAGATCAGGAAGAGAGAGCAGTGACATTGTAGCCAAGAGGACTCAGATAAGCATTTAGGGATGGGGGATCAACAGGCATTGAAAGGAGTTTTACCTTAAAGCCTTGTACACACGACCGGTTTTCCAGGGAGGAATACTGCCAGGAGAGCATTTGGCTGGGAATCCCAGCCGTGTGTATGCCCCTTAGCAGTTTTCCCCACAGGAAAACTGCCTGGAAAAAATAGAGAACCTGCTCTCTATTTTCCCGTCGGGATTCCTGGCAGAGTGTTTCCTTCCAAGAAAACTGATTGTCTGTATGCTTAGCTGTTGCATGCTCGATAAGACTTTGACGCATGCACGGTAGCATACAAGGTTAGTGTGGGGTGTAGCAAGATGGAGGCGACGGCATCGAATGTGACGAGTGCCGGCTCGTTGTAGTCCATGACGTCACCGCATTCTTGCCATTCAAAAGAACGGCGGTTCTTTCAAGTGGCTGTCTGTATGCACGGCTTTGCAAGGCAAGCTTGCCAGGAATCCTGTCAGGAAAACCGACTTTTTTTCCCGACGGGATTCCCGGCCATGTGTACAGGGCTTAACTCAGAGAAAGCATTAAGGTAAAAAACCTTTTGAGTTTAGAACTACTTTAGTGCCTCCATCACTGTCACGTACCTGGTTGTAGGCCAAGGTGCTGGGCGGACTTCCTTTGCAGCTGAGTGCAGGGCACCCCTGAAGGTGGTGACAGGGAGTGCTATGCCCAAAAATGCAGGGGTTGCTAGCTGCGACAGGTCGAAGTGATGAAATGTCCCCTGGATGGCCCCTGGTCGACGCACAGTGACACAAGTAGTGGATCATGCTTCTGGCTTTAAATAGGACACTGGGCGCCGGAATCTGTAACGCACAGGGCGCATGCGCGGCGCGATGGTGGACAGACGCTTCTGAGCTGAGTTCCGTTTGACCGGCTCTGCCAGGCTGAAATCCCATTTCAGCTTTATTGTTCCCCAAAACTACTCCAGCACCCCCGCGGAACATCTTGGTGCATGCCAGCAAAAAAAAAAAGGGCGTAATAGCTGCTCTAATCACTCGCTGATAAACTTTCTTCTAGGCCTGGAGCGCTCCACTAACTCTGGGAAGATGTCACAAGATGGCGTCGGCACACACGCGGCCTCCAGCAGCTCCATGCAGACTCCTGCTCTGCCTTCTACTAACAGTGAGTACGCTCTTTCCCTCACTAAATCAGACATGGATGCCAGCCTGACTGCCATCTATGAGAAACTGATGGGCAAGCTGAAGTCAGAGCTACACAAATCCACCAGTGTCCTATAACAAGAGATAGTCAGCATAGGAGGCCGCACTGACATCCTAGAGACCAAACATGAAGAATTATCTCTAGCTCATAATGATCTCAGGAAGGACTATGAGAATTTAGCAGACAGTTTCTCTTTTATGCAAGCCCACATAGAGGATTTGGACAACAGAAACAGGAGAAATAATATTAGGGTGCATGGTGTCCCTGAATCCATCACTGACTTGAATCAAGCTATCACCAAACTGTTTCATAATCTTGTCCCTGACAAACCTCTCTCTGCCTTTGCTTGCGACAGGCTACATAGAGCCCTGCAGCCTAAGCCTGCTCCTGACAAACCCCCACGCGATATAATAATGTGTATGAAGGACTTTATTGTTAAAGAGGATATAATGAGGGCCTCCAGAAATGCACATAACATTGAGCTGGACGGAATCAGACTGCAAATCTATCCTGATATATCTCCTGCGACCCTTAATAGGAGACGCAGGATGAAGGAAGTAACAAGTGTCCTCCAGGCTGCAAGAATTAAATATCGCTGGGGATTTCCATTTAACCACTTACCCCCCGGACCATATTGCTGCCCTAAGACCAGAGTACTTTTTGCGATTCGGGACTGCGTCGCTTTAACAGACAATTGCGCGGTCGTGCGACGTGGCTCCCAAACAAAATTGGCGTCCTTTTTTTCCCACAAATAGAGCTTACTTTTGGTGGTATTTGATCACCTCTGCGGTTTTTAGTTTTTGCGCTATAAACAAAAATAGAGAGCCAATTTTGAAAAAAATTAATATTTTTTACATTTTGCTATAATAAATATCCCCCAAAAATATATAAAAAAACATTTTTTTTCCTCAGTTTAGGCCGATACGTTTTCTTCTACATATTTTTCGTAAAAAAAAATCGCAATAAGCGTTTATTGATTGGTTTGCGCAAAAGTTATAGCGTTTACAAAATAGGGGGTATTTTTATGTCATTTTTATTATATTTTTTTTACTAGTAATGGCGGCGATCAGCGATTTTTTTTCGGTATTGCGACATTATGGCAGACACTTCGGACACTTTTGACACATTTTTGGGACCATTGGCATTTTTATAGCGATCAGTGCTATAAAAATGCATTGGATTACTATAAAAATGCCACTGGCAGTGAAGGGGTTAAGTATTCCTGGGTGTGTTCTTACTGTGGGGGGGGGTGGCCTCACTAGGGGAAACACTGATCCTCAGTTCATACATTGTATGAACCGAAGATTAGCATTTCCCCTGCTGACAGGACCGGGAGCTGTGTGTTTACACACACAGCTCCCGGTCCCCGCTCTGTAACGAGCGATCGCGTGTGCCCGGCGGCGATCGCGCCTGCCGGGCACACGCACGGGAGTCGGGGGCGAGCGGGGGGCGCGCGCGCGCGCCCCTAGTGGCGGCTGGGAGAGAGGACGTCATATTACGTGCTCTCGCCCAGCCGAGCCACCTTGTGGACGTATAACGACGGTGCGCAGTCGGCAAGTGGTTAAGCTCTCCATTATGCATAATGGTACCACCTTTACGGTCTACAACATCATCGAGGGCAAAGATCTACTAGCAAAACTAGGCCTGCTGGAACAATCCCCACCCAGACGCTTCCCATCCACACCCAGATCCTCCCCTATGTGGTCCACCCCCTCATCCAGACGTCCCCAACGTGATCAAGGAAGATGGAACCAATCCTTCAACCCACTCCAAAATCTTGCGGTCTGATGATCCTTGAGAATATATTCTGTCTTCGCCCAGATCGTCCTCCTCCTGTGTGTTTTGTCCCCTTTTTTTTATTTTATTTTTTTAAGATTCAGGTTCTGCTAATGACCATGACCACTTTCTACTCAAGCCTGGTTTACCCAAAACTTGGGTCCTATTATGGTACAATTCTAAACATCATCTCACCATTGATTTTTTTATTTTTTTATAGCAGAAATAAGAAAGACTGCCTCCTCCTAACCCCCCCTTTTTTTTTCTTTCCCCTCCCGCCATTCCCTCTCCCTTACATGTTATAGCCTAATGTCTGCTCAACTACTTCTTATTTGAAGTTCCTGATATATATACGCTCTTTTCGTTTTTCTTGTTTTTTTTACATGGTCTAATCTCATCACCATGCACGTTACATGTTATATGCTTATATTAATAAATTGCCTGGCGCATCCGCCGGCGCTGGTTTGTTCCCCTTCTACCCTTATGCGCTCCTACCTTCCCCCTTTTTGGGAGGTTGGGCGAGCTCCAATGGTGGAATTAGTCCTCAGGTTAAATTTACGTGGCTATGGTTTTTTCCCCAGCTCCCTTTTTTTTACTACTTTTTGTCACTTTCATTTTAGCCCTTTTGGCTGTTGCTACTAAACTAAATGGAAGACTTTTTCTACTTTCTCAATTTGGCTCTATTATGACAGATGTGTTGTTATTATGGTTTTGCAAATTGTATGCTTACAAACTCTACTCTATATCAATATACTCTCCATCTACTCCTCTGTAGTTGAGGTTTTTAGACAACACACTCTACATGCCAGGTTCACCTACCTTTTGATGCTCTCAGGTAACTTACATCTCGACTACTGTATCTCATCTAGCTCTTATCCCTTCCTCTACAATGGGTCTTAAAATATTTTCCCACAATGTGCAGGGCTTCAATTCCCCTAACAAACGCAAAAAAGCATTTAAACACTACAAAAGATTAGGTGTGGACATTATCTTATTACAAGAGACTCACTTCTCTTCAGCAAATCACCCACAGTATTTTGATAAAAACATTTAACCAAATTCACTACACGACCTTCGCCAACAAATCCAGGGGAGTTGCTATTCTGGTCCGAAACACAATTGTATTCGAAATAACTAATATATATAAAGATGCCGACAGTCGATTCATTATCCTGAAAGGCAAAATAAATAGACGATCCCTCACTGTGGCCTCAGTATACGCCCCAAATGACTCACAATTTTTAATACATTTTTTGACGTCCTAGACCAATTCAATTCACCCCACATGATAATTGGTGGAGACTTTAATCTCGCAGCATATCCCGCTCTAGACAGAAGCAGGGTATTTCCCTCCTCCAAAGCATTTACTAAATCCATTCATCGTTCTCTAAATAGACTTCAGCTTATTGATTCCTGGAGAGCTCACAATATAGGTATCAAAGAATACACTCACTATTCTCACCCACATGACTGTTACGCTAGGATAGATTATATATTCTGTACCCCCATCTTATTAGCGAATCCCCCTCAGCTACTATCCACCCATGCCCTTGGTCTGATCACAACATGGTCGTTTTTGAAACATCTCACATAGGCTTATCTCCCACTACCTTTAACTGGAGACTGAATGACTCACTTCTGTCTGACCCATCCATATTCCAAAAAATATACACTCATCTTGAGGAGTATTTCACAGATAACAGACCCGAGGATTCACCCCCCCACAGCAATATGGGCTGCCCACAAGGCTGTCCTGAGAGGCCATTTTATCAACATTGCTGCGGCCAAGAAGAAATCTAAATTGGCTGACATCAAATGTCTAACTAGAGAACTTCATGATCTATATAACAAATTGGGCCATTCTGCCTCTCCTGAATTAACTAATTTCATTCAGACTAAACGCCTGGCTCTTAACACTTTACTATCTGAAGACACGGAGAAGACGCTGAGATTTTCTAAGGCAAAATTTTTGCTACACGGGAACTCAGCCTCAACAATGTTTGCCAGAATGTTGAATTCAGACTCTAAACTCCCTCACTTATATAAATTACGAAATCAAAATGTCAATTTAGTATCCCACCCCCAGGATGTCATGGAAATTTTCACATCCTTCTACACTGATCTTCTCTCAGGTCCCCAATCACACCCCCCCCCCATATCTTTAGACTGGCTCGACAAACTTCACCTTCCCACACTTACAGAACAACAAATCTCATTACTTAATGAGCCATGCACCAATTTGGAAATTGTAGAGATTATCAAATCTCTTAAATCTTCGACAGCCCCAGGCCCTGAAGGCTTCTCCACAACGTATTATAAAAAAATTTGCCTCCCTCCTTGTTCCCAGCCTTACCAGATTATTTAACCATGTTCTGTTGGGAGGGCATTTCCCTGATGACATGTTACTGGCCAACCTCTCCCTGATACCAAAACCCCAGAAAGACCACTCTCTACCACAGAATTTTCCTATCTCTGTCCTTAACAACGATCTTAAATTATTTGGGAAACTCCAGGCCTTCAGACTAGCTTCTGTGATTACCTCTCTCATCAAGACTGACCAATCCGGTTTCATCCCTGGTAGACAACTGACAGATTATATTAGGTTAGCTACCAATGTAATACAAGATGCTAATTTATTCTCTCGCCCTGTGTGTCTTCTAAGCCTTGACATACATAAGGCATTTGACATTGTCAACTGATCATATCTAAATCACCTCCTTCCCAGATTCGGTATCTCAGACAAATTTATTCACAGATTTAATGCCCTGTATCATACCCCTTAAACTAGAATTAAAATTCCTGGCAATATCTCTGATTTCTTCCCGCTTAGTAGAGGTACTAGACAGGGTTGTTCCCTCTCCCCTCTTTTGTTCACCCTGACCATCGAACCCCTCGCCCAAGCCATCAGAGAAAATGTCAATATAAAAGGTTACCAAAAATGCCCCGACCAATTCAAGATAAGTCTTTATGCAGACGATGCTCTATTATTTATAACAGACCCCTTGATCTCTCTCCCCAATCTCCTTGCTGAGCTAGACTCCTTTCACAAACTATCTGGCCTATTCATTAACCCCAAGAAATGTTCAGCTCTACCCATTAACTACCCACCGAACTTACTTTCCTCCCTTCAGAACTGCTTTAATTTTACTTGGTCCTCTACTTCGCTCAAATATCTGGGTGTCCATATTACTTCTTCCCACAAATTATTATATAATACTAACTATCTCCCCCTCTTTTCCCACATACAATCATTACTCAAAACATGGTCCTCATACCATATCTCATTTTTAGGTAGGATCTGTGCCTTTAAAATGACAATCCTCCCTAAGCTTCTCTTTTTCTTTAGAGCCCTCCCTATTAATGTTCCAAAGACCCATATCGATACCCTTCAGAGAGAAATAAACAATTTCATCTGGAGTAATAAGAAACCTAGGTGTAGCTATACTCTTATGCATGAAGCACAAACCAACGGTGGGCTAGGTCTCCCACACCTCTGGTATTATTTTCTAGCCCCCAGACTCACGCACATAGCTTAATGGCACTCCTCAGACTCATACATTCCCTGGCTTAGGTTTGAATCTTCAGCCCTCTCTCCACTATCTCTGAGGGTCCTATTATGGTCCAATTCTAAACATCATCTCACCATCTCTAAGAAGAATCTGATCATAGCCCGCTCAGTGCAATTGTGGAATAAAATTAATAAGCCTTGTGATCTCTCCTCGGTAATCCCCCCACTGGCCTCATATCTGGGTGACCCTAGATTCCTTCCCGCATACTCTGACTGCTCCTCGTTCCACATTTGGATACTGAAAAAATTTACAAACCTCAACTCCCTGCGTCTAGACAAAAAAATGTCCTCCTTTTCTTCGCTACAATCTAGATTTAATCTTCCCACCTCGGAACTCAACCAATATAATTCGATTCGGAACTTCTATGCTAAACATTACTCCCTCTCCATTACCTCCCCTCGTACTGTCTTTGAAGACATTTGCCACACCGCCCCTAGAGAAAAGGGACTTATTTCTCGTTTATATAAATTTCTGAACAACCTACACCAACCTGAAAAAACTGCTCCTATGCTCCGCTGGGAATCAGACTTAGTCTGTACACTCCCAATCGAATCTTGGAACAAAATGATAGATAACTTACGTAAAAGCAATATAGCCACCAATTTCAGAGAATCACCATTGAAACTTTTCACCAGATGGTATATGACACCTTCTAGAATCCATACATTTTATCCTTCCACCTCCCCAGCCTGCTTCAGGGGATGCCCTGACGAAGGTACATTTCTCCATATATTCTGGAGTTGCAAACTTTTGAATCCAATATGGCAGGCTGCCATTAATAGACTGGAATCTTCTTCTAGGTGCAATATAACTCTTTCACCACTGGTCTGTATACTGTTTGCTGATGCTCCCAACATCCCTCAACCATGCAACAGATTACTACACTCACTAATAGGTTACATTCAATGGATGATAGCCTTTAACTGGAAAACACATAACTTGCCATGGTCCCAAGTATTATCCAGAATGGACGCACTTAGATTATCCGAGAGAATACATCACACACTTTCAGATAGTATGCAAATATTTCACAGCAAATGGAACTTTTGGTCCCTACCCTGACAGCAATGATCAATTATGTAAAAATGGACATCTCGGATCTCCTTACACACTTTTTCTCTCTAACCATCGTTCAAGTTGACTTGTATCCCTATGCTTGTACCCCTACCTGAATATTTACACTTTATTCCCAGATATCGTACCTGTATTTAATGCCAACCTTGCACTATATTATTCATCCTATAACTGTACCCTTTTACCTGTACAACACCTCATTATCAAACCTTGCTATATGATCCATATTGTATGCAAAGTAACTCTGTCTTGTTATTGTCTTCCAAATAAAGCTTTTGTTAGCAAAAAAAAAAAAGAATCTGTCACGCACGGCTCGCGCAGGCGTAATTGGGCATTAATGTCCGCAGCCATTAGCTACCATGCACGAATGCGCCTTTGCAGTGGCGAATGCCTAGATGCCCACAATTTACGATTCCGTTGAACATTAGCAGATGTGCCAGTTCTACTGCGAAATGTTCTCTGACATTCACACTACACACCTACTTTAAGACAACATGTGGTATGGCAGCCCTTTTTTTGTGGCAATCTCCGCAATTTTACATTGAGAAGAACTTTGACCCATGACACATCCATCAGGTGGTACAGGACAGCCAATTGAGACATTTCAGAACATGGACATGGACCTTATAAATAGACCTGATCTGGTGGCCATTTTACATTCTGCTTTTTGTCAGTGTAGGGAGAGGTTGCTGTGTAGAGCAGGGACAGACTGTAGTGACACAAATCGTTAGCTAACAGGTCCACAAAAGTCCTTTTAGGACTGGTATAGGTGTACTATTGTTTGGTGTGCAGTATATAGGGGTGTAATATACTTATAATATACTTTCTAACATAGAAAGCATATTATAGTGGATTTGTATTGTGCACTGTGCAGCATTGTGACTGGTGTATTTGGGTACTGCAGATTATTTTTTTCTGTTTTACTGCTTTACCTCTTGCTACACACAGTGACAAACGATACTGGGAAAAAAAGTTTTATAACTGGTGTGATACATTCTGTTTTTTGTCAGTGTAGGGAGAGGTTGGTGTGTGGAGCAGGGACAGACTGTAGTGACACAAATCGTTAGATAACAGGTCCACAAAAGTCCCTTTAAGGGCTGGTATAGGTGTACTATTGTTTGGTGTGCTATATATAGGGGTGTAATACACTTATAATATACTTTCTAATATAGAAAGCATATTATAGTGGATTGTATTGTGCAGCATTGTGACTGGTGGTGTATTTGGGTACTGCAGAATTTTCTTTTCTGTTTTGCTGCATTACCTCTGCTACACACAGTGACAAACGTTACTGGAGAAAAAGTTTTATAACTGGTGAGATAAACCAGTGGCCCCCCAAAACAACAGATTGAAGCGGGGTGTTATATAAAAATATATTTTCATAATAGTGTATTTGGGTACTGCAGAATTTTTTTTTCTGGTTTGCTGCTTTACCTCAGCTACACACAGAGACAGAAGTTACTGAAAAAAAAGTTTTATAACTGGTGCGATAAACCAGTGACCCCCCAAAACGACAGATTGAAGCGGGGTGTTATATACCTTCTTCCACATATACTGCGCTTCTTTAGAGACTTTTGTCACAGGGTCATTTAAAAAATGACAGGCAGGAGAAGAGGCAGGGCCTTCCGCAGGGGCGGTAGGGGTAAGGCAGGAGCACCGGGCCAGAGCCAAAGTGGGAAGTAGCACAAGGTGCGTTCGATTACGTCAAAGGACGCACCAGACTTGGTTGAGTGGCTCACCACCAACACCACCACCACAACCACCATATACCCTCCGCTTGAGTCACAGGAATTATTTTCTGATCCATCAGAAGACATTTCCGATGTGCAGCCATTCTTGGCATTGGATCAGGAAGAGGAGGTAGCAACAGCCGCCACTCAGCAGTCTGACGACAGTACCCAGATCAGCCCAAGGAGGTTGGTCTCCGCTGTTGCTGCCTACTCCGAGATCTCTAATGTTAGTGGTGGGGAAGGTGACGTCGATGATGACGTGTCTACAGACGTCACGTGGGTGCCTACAAGAGAGGGAGAGGAGGGGAGTTCAGAGGGAGAGATGGACCAGCAGATAGGGAGGAGAAGCAGGCCGAACTTACATTGCACAGGAGGGACAAACCAGACTGCTAATGTATCAGGAGCGAGCCATCAACCTTGTACGGTCACATCTGACGCTCCCAGGACGCCGGCCCATGACTCCACAGTGTGGGCTTTTTTTAACGTGTCTGCTGCTGACAATAGTGTTGCCATCTGCAGCCTTTGCAGTCAACCTCAGAACCCACAAAGCCACACTCCAGGCTCTCATCGTCCAGCCTCTTCTTCTTCTCCTTCTCCTTTATACTCACAATTGTCCTCCACTCCACCTTCCATTATGCCGTCCTCACGTTTTTCTGAAAAAAGGCTGGCTTCTGTGGCCCAAATGTTCGATCGCAAAAAAAAAAATGATGATGCCGGATAACCCTCTTGCCCAACGGTTGACTGCTGGCTTGATGGAACTGATAGCCCGCCAACTACTGCCATATAAACTGGTGGACTTGGAGGCCTTTCGAAAATTTGTGGCCATTGGAACACCACAATGGAAGGTCCAAGGAAGGAAATATTTCTCACAGAAGGGTATCCCAGAGCTATATGGCCATGTTCAGCGGCAAGTGAATGTATCTCTGGCACACAGTATCGGCAGTGTTGCTCATCTTCCTTTAAAAAAGTAATTAGTTACAGTTACAAATTACTTGTCCGAAAAAGTAATTGAGTTAGTGACTCAGTTACTTCATTGGCAAAGTAATTAGTTACTCAGCAAAGTAACTGACTTTTTTTTTTAATATTCTACAATGCAGATTCATCACACATGTCCAGCAATACTGTACAATATCATCACACTCCACCTCCATGCGCCAGCGCCACCCGCATTCACAGAGACAGGCCAGCTCTGTGGCCACCTGACCCGGCCGCCGACGCAGTCACCCAAACACAAAACTTAAAAAAAAATTATAAAAAAAAATTCAATTTCATTTTTTAAAGTGAGCAGTCACTACTCCTTTAGTAAATGAATCCCATCACCATGGCTCTAAGCCTTGACCCCCCAAGTAAAAGCACAGGCCTATTTGACTAGAGCTTTCTCAGGTAATGTTTGTTGTGTAGTAGAGGGTATTTAGAGAACAGGCAGCAGACTTGTACCATTATCAGAAGCAGCCTCTGTTTTTTCAGAGCTAATAGTAATGACAGCTTGCAGAAAAGAGCATAATATAAAGGGAACGCAGCAAGCCTCTTCTCACCTTCCTGGTATTGGCAATGGCAAATGCATAAATCTAAATTTACAGCCAGCTGTCTCCCTCAATACGGCTCTGTCAGCAGAATACAGCATGAACAGAGAATGAATGCCATCGATGAAAACACAACATTATATGCAGTGTTATGCACCACTTGCCTTCACCAAAGTTCAAGCGGGGGAGATGTCGGCGGCTGTGTCGGCTGAGCTGAGCCAGACTCGTCGTGACACTGCAGGCGGGCGGGAGACTCCAGGCGCGTGCATGCGCCAGCGCCACCCGCGTTCACAGAGACAGGCCAGCTCTGTGGCCACCTGACCCGGCCGCCGACGCAGTCACCCAATCACAGCCAGGCCAGCTCCACATGACCCCCTCTGCCCCCCCCCCCGCACACACGCACTAAATGTAATTACGGTAACGCCGCCCAAGTAATGGGTACGGCGTTGCCGAGAGGGGAATAGTAATCTGGTAGATTACTAGTTACCCTCAAAAGGGGCTGCGTTAGGTAACGGCGTTTATTTAAACGCTGTTACTTACAACACTGAGTATCGGTGCCAAGATACATCTGACCACAGACACGTGGTCTAGCAAACACGGGCAGGGAAGGTATATAACTTTTACTGCCCACTGGGTGAACCTTCTGACGGCTGTCAAGCATGTAACCGTGGCACCCATGTATATTTTGTTTTACCGCCACGGATTTCATGCAGGCCTGCCTCTTCTTCTCCTTCTCCTCCTACCCCATCCTCCCTCTCCTCCTCAGCTGACTCCTCCTTTTCCGATGCTACCGTCTCCTTCGCTGCGCCGCCCAAGATCCCCAGAACCTTTTCGACATGCCAGGTGAGACGTTGCCATGCTGTGCTGCGTCTGTTGTTCCTGGAAGACAAGAGCCACACTGGTCCTGCACTCCTTTCAGCTTTGCGTTCACAGGCAGATCAGTGGCTAACAACGCTTAATTTGACAGTTGGTAAAGTGGTGTGCGACAACGGTGCCAATCTGCTGAGTGTGCTGAAACAGGGCAAAATTACACACGTGCCATGCATGGCACACGTCCTGAACTTGGTCATGCAGCGATTCGTTGCCAAATACCCTGAGGTCCAGGACGTCTTGCGGCAGGCCAGGAAAATCTCGGGCCAATTCAGAAGATCTTACACGACCATGGCTCGCCTTGCTGACATTCAGCGGCGACACAACATGCCCGTCAGATGTCTTATTTGTGACTGCCCGACTCGATGGAACTCAACCTTGTATATGCTTGATAGGCTGCTCCAGCAGAAACGTGCAGTTAACGACTACCTGTACAAACTCTGCGGCAGGACAGGTTCTGGGGAGCTTGTTTTTTTTTCACTGTACCAGTGGCTGCACATGCGCGACTCATGCAGACTTCTGCGGCCATTTGATGAGGTCACCAAACTGATCAGTCGCAGCCAGGGCGTCATCAGTGACATTGTACCTTACGCCTTCTTTCTGGAGTGTGCATTGCGTCGTGTCATTGATAAAGCCGTCGAGGAGCAGGAGCAGGAACATGAGGAAGTCGCAATGTTGGATGAATTTCCAGGGGGGACTACTCCACCTGAGACAAGTCAACAACAGGAGTCTGAAAAGGAGTCAGAGGAGGATGGTGCCGGGGGGAAAAGGAGGAGCAAGAAGAGCATGCTTTAAACCTTTCTGGGTTCCCTGGTGTTGTCCGTGGATGGGGGAAGGAGAATGAGGACGACATTATCATGGATGATGAGCAGGAGCCAGGCCAGTACAGCGCTTCCAGTTTAGTGCAAATGGGGGCCTTCATGCTCCAGTGTATTAAGACAGACCCCCGTATAAAAAGCATAAAGGGCAAGGACTGGGTTAGCAACGTACTTAGACCCCCGGTACAAACAAAACATGGTGGAAATGTTACCACCATCACAGAGGGCTATCAGAATGCAGCACTTCCAGGCCTTGCTTCGAGAAATGCTGCATTCTGCTTTTGTGTGCACTGGCAGAGGAATTTCCACTTACAGAGAAACAGTTGCAGGTACCAATCCAACAGCGCCTGCAAGAAGAAGGCGGTTTGAAGATGTGTTGGTCACTAATGATATAAAATCATTCTTTCAGCCGACCCATCGACAGCTGTCCTCCGGATCCAGCATCAGGGAACGCCTAGACCGACAGGTGTCCCACTACATCGAGTTAACGGCCGATGTGGACGCACTACGAAGTGATGAACCCCTGGACTACTGGGTGGGCAGGCTTGACCTCTGGCTAAAACTTACACAATTTGCAATGGAACTGTTGGCTTGCCCCTCGTCCAGTGTCCTCTCCAAAAGGACGTTCAGCGCAGCAGGGGGGTCGTGACCGATAAGCGTACTTGCCTAGCTCACAACAGTGTTGACTACCTCACATTTCTAAAAATGAATGAGGCATGGATCTCAGAGGAATTCAACACATGTGACCAGTAGACCATGTTTGATTCAAATTCCTCATGACAGGCCACAAATATCCGCCACCACCCATAACAATTCATGGTCCCTGTCTTAGGTAAATACAGTGGCATAAAAGGCCTTTTATGTCCATTGAATGCCTAATTTTTGGGGCCTGCACTTATGTATCCTGTGAATGCCTAATGTACCTCCAGCCACAGAATACAAAGTTGTTTGCTGTCAGGTGAACGCCTGTGGGCTAATTTTTGGGGCCTGTAATGGGCGGCACTTACTTCTGTATCCGGTGAATGCCTAATGTACCACCAGCCACAGAATACAAAGTTGTTTGCTGTCAGGTGAACGCCTGTCGGCTAATTTTTGGGGCCTGTAATGGCCTACACTTACTTCTGTATTAGTTTTTTTGCTTAATACTTCTGGTAGGTCAGTGTCCATGTTGTGGGACTATTTGTGCACAGCTAGTAAGTATTTTGTGGCTGCAAATATGACCTGCAGGTTGCCATTAAAGTCAATGGGGGTCGCCGCGAACTTGCGGTTCGCGAACATTTGAGAAAGTTTGTGGTTAGCGTTCGTGAACCGCCCCGTCAGATGTTCGTCCATCACTATTACTTACCTTGTCCACAGGATCCCGCGATGTCCCCCCCCCCCCCCCCCGTGTCTGCGGGCTGTGTACTCTGCCAGATGCCTCTGTATGAAAAACAGCGAAAGTAAATTAGAACACTTGCAGAATTGAGCGATAGTGAATCGAGGGGAAATACATTTTATTATTATTAAATTATTATTATTTTTTATAATAATTTATATTTCTTTCTTATATTATAATTTATGATTTTGTGTTTCAAACTTTATCATACCTGGGATATCTACTAGACTCTTGTTTGGACAGATTTAAGTGTGTTTATTACTGAGACTTACAGGCCTATAAAATGCCAAATTTCTATGCAAAACAATTGTACCGCTTTTAGTTGCAAATATCTGACATAATCATACCGCCAGGGTGGTTGAAGGAGGACATTACAGTTACAGTTATTGTGTGCTCTACATTGGAATACCTGAACGTGATTATCAGCAGGGCCGGTGCTAGGCATAGGCAAGTCAGGCGGCTGCCTAGAGCGCCAGGGAAGGGGAGGCGGCAAAATCCGGATCTCCAGCCACTCGCTGGGGATTCGGATCATTAAAATAACTCCTGGACCGGCATTTTTAAAAACCATGCCTAATTGGCGCCAGCCGCTAGGCTAGGGGGCGGTTGCGCCTGTGGAGACACTCACATCACCTTCACCACTCTATTACCAGCCTGCAGTGCCATAGCAGCGGTAGTGAGATGAGGGGAGAGAGCCGGGACAGCAGCTGGCAGTGGCCGGAAGTGCTGCATGATGGTGGAAACGGCGGGTGAGATGGTGACTGAAGGCTGAAGCCCTACATGCAAGTCCTGGCTTGCCACCGCAATGTCTGATCCCCCGCCTCCCCCCTCCTCTCCTCTAGGTCGCTTGGGGATGTGTTGTGACTTGTGAGAAGAGGAGGGACGAGCAGCAGCGCAGTTCTCCTTCAGAAAAGCCTTTGTGGACGCACAGGCAGGAGGACGCTCAGTCAGTCAGTAAGTCACAAGAAATAAAAATAATGTACTCTGCTGTCATGTTTACAGTGCACTGTGTACAGAGGGGAAACTGGTTTGTGTATGTGTGTGTGTGGGGTACAGATGTGTGTGTGTGTGTGTGTGTGTGTGTGTGGGGGTACAGGTGTGGGGGTGGGTACAGGTGTGTGTGTGGGGTGGGTACAGGTGTGTGTGGGGGATACAGGTGTGTGTGTGTGTGTGTGTACAGGTGTGTGTGTGGGGGGGGGATACAGGTGTGTGTGGGGGGGTACAGGTGTGTGTGTGTGTGTGGGGGGGGGAGGGTACAGGTGTGTGGGGGGGGGGTACAGGTGTGTGTGTGGGGTGGGTACAGGTGTGTGTGTGGGGGGGGTACAGGTGTGTGTGGGGGGTACAGGTGTGTGTGTGTGTGTGTGTGGGAGATACAGGTGTGTGTGTGGGGGGGGTACAAGTGTGTGGGGGGGGGGTACAGGTGTGTGTGGGGGGGTACAGGTGTGTGTGTGGGGGAGTACAGGTGTGTGGGGGGGGTACAGGTGTGTGTGGGGGGTACAGGTGTGTGTGTGGGGTACAGATGTGTGTGTGTGGGGGACAGGTGTGTGTGTGGGGGGGGGGGGGACAGGTGTGTGAGTGTGTGGGGTACAGGTGTGTGTGTGGGGGGGGGTACAAAGTTGGAACTGGTGTGGGGGGGCAGATGTGCAGGGGGGTACAGAGTAGAGTGGGAACTGGTGTGTGTGTATGTGTAGGGGAGTACGGACGGGGACGAGCAGCAGCGCAGTTCTCCTTCAGAAAAGCCTTTGTGGACGCACAGGCAGGAGGACGCTCAGTCAGTCAGTAAGTCACAAGAAATAAAAATAATGTACTCTGCTGTCATGTTTACAGTGCACTGTGTACAGAGGGGAAACTGGTTTGTGTATGTGTGTGTGTGGGGTACAGATGTGTGTGTGTGTGTGGGGGTACAGGTGTGGGGGTGGGTACAGGTGTGTGTGTGGGGTGGGTACAGGTGTGTGTGGGGGATACAGGTGTGTGTGTGTGGGGGGGGGATACAGGTGTGTGTGGGGGGTACAGGTGTGTGTGTGTGTGTGGGGGAGGGTACAGGTGTGTGTGTGGGGGGGTACAGGTGTGTGTGTGGGGTGGGTACAGGTGTGTGTGTGGGGGGGGGTACAGGTGTGTGTGGGGGGTACAGGTGTGTGTGTGTGTGGGAGATACAGGTGTGTGTGTGGGGGGGGTACAGGTGTGTGTGGGGGGGGGGGTACAGGTGTGTGTGGGGGGGTACAGGTGTGTGTGTGTGGGGGAGTACAGGTGTGTGGGGGGGGGGGTACAGGTGTGTGTGGGGGGTACAGGTGTGTGTGTGGGGTACAGATGTGTGTGTGTGTGGGGGACAGGTGTGTGTGTGTGGGGGGGGGGACAGGTGTGTGAGTGTGTGGGGTACAGGTGTGTGTGTGGGGGGGGGTACAAAGTTGGAACTGGTGTGGGGGGGCAGATGTGCAGGGGGGTACAGAGTAGAGTGGGAACTGGTGTGTGTGTATGTGTAGGGGAGTACGGACGGGGAACAGATGTGTGTGTGTGTGTGTGTGTGTTAGGGGGGGTTACAGAGAGGAACTGATTGGGTGGGGGAAGGAACATATGTGCAGGGGGTACATATAGGAACTGTGTGTGTGGGGGGGGGGGGGGGTAAGGGGAAGAAAGGTGGGGAGTGCAGAGGCGAACAGGCGTTCAGGATGATACAGTGATGGGGTGATCTGAGGTGTAAAGGTGAAAGAATTGTGGTGATCTGAGACCTAAAAATACAGGAATTGGGATGATTTGAGGTGTGGAGGATCAAATCCAGTTTTGTAGAAAAATAAATGCAGATCTTTTTGCAGGTCAAAAAATGTGCATTTATTATTGTTTTTACTAGAAGTGTAGCATTGTCAGTGTATCTGTCTGGTCGTACAGACAGGCAGTTACACAGTTAGCCTCTTTGTATACTGGCCTAGCCTGTGGACCACGGCTGGCGTGAGGAAGTGAGCCGATGCCATCCTTGTCTTTTGACTGGGTCCAGAGGCACAGGTGCAGGCATGTGGACCACAGCAGAAGAAATAAGTGAAGAGGCACCGCAAAAATGTCAGTCAGGGGCGGAGCGAATGTCACGCGCGGGGGGGCGTCAACATGAGGCTTCGCCTAGGGTGTCAAAAATCCTTGCACCAGCCCTGGCCCTGCATGTACTGTAACTACGGCGGGCTTGAGCCGATTCCTGCTCCCCCTCCTCCTGGGCGCCCAGAGTCTGGTGTCACACCCAGGGAACGGTCCAGATTCCAGCGCGAAGAGCCGGCGGGAGGAGGAGACAAGAGCCGAGGAGGAGAGAGGTGCCGGGCTACACAGGAAGGAAGCTTCCCCGGCCAAAGACAACAAGGCTTTGCCTGCTTCTCTCACTGCATCCCCCGGACATCTCTATACAGAGCCCCATCCTCCCTCCCTCCTTCCATCTCCATCCTTCCATCTCCATACAGAGCCCCACCCTCCTTCCATCTCCATCCTCCCTCCTTCCTTATCCATCCCTCCATCCTTCCATCTCTATACAGAGCCCCATCTTTCCATCTCTCCCTCCATCCTTCCGTCTCTATACAGACCCCATCCCTCCTTCCGTCCATCCTTCCATCTCTATACAGAGCCCCATCTTTCCATCTCTCCCTCCATCCTTCCGTCTCTATACAGACCCCATCCCTCCATCCTTTACTTTCCATCCCTCCCTCCTTCCCTCTCCATCCCTCCCTCCTTCCATCTCCATCTCTCCCTCCCTCCATCATTCCATCTCCATCCATCCCTCCCTCCATCCTTTCATCTCCATACAGAGCCCCATCCTTCCATCTCTCCCTCTATCCTTCCATCTCTATACAGAGCCCCATCCTCCCTCCCTCCTTCCATCTCTATCCTTCCATCTCCATACAGAGCCCCATCGTTCCATCTCCATCCCTCCCTCCTTCCATCTCTATACAGAGCCCCATCCTCCCTCCTTCCATCTCTATACAGAGCCCCATCCTCCCCCCCTCCTTCCATCTCCATCCTTCCATCTCCATACAGAGCCCCATCCTTCCATCTCTATACAGAGCCCCATCCCTCCCTCTCTCCATCCCTCCATCCTTTCATCTCTATACAGAGCCCCATCCTCCATCCTTCCATCTCTATACAGAGCCCCATCTTTCCATCTCTCCCTCCATCCTTCCGTCTCTATACAGACCCCATCCTTCCCTCTCCATCCCTCCCTCCCTCCATCCTTCCATCTCCATCTCTCCCTCCCTCCATCCTTCCATCTCCATCTCTCCCTCCCTCCATCATTCCATCTCCATCCATCCCTCCCTCCATCCTTTCATCTCTGTACAGAGCCCCATCCTTCCATCTCTCCCTCCATCCTACCGTCCCCATCCCTCCTTCCATCCTTCAATCTCTGTATAGAGCCCCATCCTTACCTTGATTCTTCCGTCTCCATCCCTCCCTCCCTTCATACATCTCCATCCTTCCCTCCATCTTTCCATCTCCATCCCTCCATCTTTCTCTATACAGAGCCCCAGCCTTCCACTCTCTCTCTATCCTCCCATCTATATACAGGGTCCCATCCTTCCATCTCCATCCCTCCATCCTTCCATCTCTATACAGAGCCACATCCTCCCATCTCTCCCTTCATCCTTCTATCTCCATTCCTCCCTCCTTCCTTCCATCCCTCCATCTCTGTACAGAACCCCATCCTTCCATCTCCATCCCTCCCTACATCCTTCCAACTCCATCCCTCCCTCCTTCCATCTCCTTCCTTTCATCCCTCCATCTCTGTACAGAGCCCCATCCTTCCATCTCCATCCCTCCCTCCTATGTCCATCCCTCCATCCATCTCTCCAGCGCAACTCTCCTGGAGTAAAGTAATCACCAGCCGCTGGCTCAGGTATAGTAAAAACACAGGCAGTAATAAAACATTGACTCTGCTTTTAAGTTAATAGTGCATTGCTCTGCGTACAGAGGGGGACACAGACGTGCAGGGGGGTACTGATATGTGGGGGGCAGGCGTGCAGGGGGGACAGATATGTGTGTGAGGGGACAAACGCGCAGGGGGATACTGATACGTGTGTGGGGGACAGGCGTGCATGGGGGGTACTGATATGTGTGTGTGGGGGGGGAGACAGACGTGCAGGGGGTATTGATATATGTGTGTGGGGGGGGGGGAGACGTGCAGGGGGGTAATGTGTGTGGGGGGGACAGATGTGCAGGGGGTTACTGATATGTGTGTGTGGGTGACGGATGGACAGATATGTGTATGGGGGGGACAGGTGTGCAGGAGGGTACAGAGGGGGAACAGATATGTGGGGGGGGCAGATGTGCAGGGGGTACAGAGGGGGAACAGATATCTGTGTGTGCAGGGGGGTACAGAGGGGGTGATGATCTGAGACCTGAAAATACAGGAATTGGGGCAATTTGAGGTGTGGAAGTTCAAGTCCACCTTTGTAAAAGAAAATGCAGATCTTTTTGCAGATATAAAAATGTGCATTTATTATTGTTTCTAGTAAGAACCTGTAAAGCATTGTCAGCGTACCCGTCTGCTTGTACAAACAGGCAGACTGTGAACCACGGCTGGCGTGAGGAAGCGAGCTGGTGCCATCCACTTTTTGTCTTCGGGCCAGGTCCATGTGCAAGCCTGTGCACCACGGCTTTTAAGTGAGGGGCAGAGCGTGCATGGGGGGGGCGCAAAATTACGTATCGCCTAGGGTGTCAAAACTCCTTGCCCCAGCCCTGCGTGTAGCTCAAATAAATCCTCCTTTCCTCACCCTTTTTGTCAGAAGGTGTGACATTGCTGGAAGGGTCACTGTCACCCAGAATCAGGGGATCCATACATCAATGGCTTCTTTGGAGGCAGGTGCTACATTAATATCAGAATTACAGTGACAAAAACTTTATCAGTTGTGAAGGACATCATAATTCTGAGTATTTATTTTTTCTAAACCTGATTTCACCTCGTTATAAATAGATCCTTTAAAGTACGTTCTTCTTTTCTTATGAAACACAGTTTACGATTCTTGCTTGCCTCATGAATGGTCCAGTTTTCTTTTGCAGTTTACAGTGCAAAGTGAGCTCAACTAAACTTGTGTTCTCTACTAACACCCAATTAATTGCAGAGCAAACTGAACTAATAGAGCTTCTTCCTTACAATGGCTGGAAATGAACATAAGTGCAAATCTTCCCAAGATCACTTAGGCTCATTGCACTTCGCATTTTAGTTAAAAAAAAGACTATGGGCCAGATTCAGGTAGACTTACAACGGGCGTATCAGTAGATACGCCGTCGTAAGTCCGAATCCCCGCCGTCGTATATTTAAGCGTATTCTCGAACTGAGATACGCTTAAATATTGCTAAGATACGACCGGCGTAAGTCTCCTACACGTCGTATCTTAACTGCATATTTACGCTGGCCGCTAGGGGAGTGTACGCTGATTTACGCTTAGAATATGCAAATCAGCTAGATACGCCTATTCGCGAACGTACGCCCGGCCGTCGCAGTAAAGATACGCCGTTTACGTAAGGGGTTTTCAGGCGTAAAGATAAACCACCAAAAAGATGACGCAGCCAATATTAAGTATAGACGTCGGAACCGCGTCAAATTTTTCAAGTTTTACGTTGTTTGCTTAACTCGTCCGTGAATGGGGCTGGCCGTAAGTTACGTTCACGTCGAAAGCATTGACGATTTGCCAACGCCATTTGAAGCATGCGCACTGGAATACGTCCATGGACGGCGCATGCGCCGTTGGATCGAAACGTCATTAACGTGGGGTCACACTTAATATACATAAAACACGCCCACAGCTTCAACATTTGCATTAGGCGGGCTTACGCCGGCCCTAATATGCTATGCCGCCGTAACTTCGGGCGCAAAATCTTTGAGAATACCATACTCGCCTCTCTGCGATACGCTACGCCCGCCTAAAGGTATGTAAATCTAGCCATATATATATATATATATAGATATATATATATATATAGATATATATATATATATATACTGTATATGTATATGTGTGCCTTATTAACATTTGGAATAATTACTGAATGTTGTGTACACACATTCATACAGTACATGTGCTCTTCTACTTGACAAAGACAGAAGAAAAAACTTCATAGATGGGTGGACTAGAAAATAAATGAAGAAAATGACTTTAGTTCTGCTTGCTTATTTTCTAACCTTCTAAACTCAGGATTATAAGATCAGAGGAGGATTTGGAAGAGAGAAGAGTAAGCTTTCTGCCATCTGCACGCTGCTCCAACTCTCATGATCAAATGGGCTTCTGCAGCCGAAGAATAAATCGAGTTTATGAATTCATACATCTAAGTGTGTTTCTTGTCCTCTGCAGCATTAGCCATTCAAATGTAAGATGAAAGAAGACACAGGCGGAGAATACATGAAATGTCACTATTAGTGGCTGCTGAAAAGTCTAAGCAGATTTAACAGATATACGGACCTCTATATGGGAAAGTTTCCTTTAAAAAAAAGACTTTCAAGACTAACAGGATCAGATAAAACGACACATGATTTTTAAACCCACATTAAACTTAATTATTACATATTAACTACATTACAATGATAACAGCAAAGATGAATAGGTCTTCCAGGAGTGCTTGTGATTCAATTAAAGTTTTTTTTGCTTTCATTCAGATAGTATTAATATTCTTTTAAATCGATTTGATAGATTCCTTAATGCTGTGCAAGGAAAAAAGTCAATATGCCCCAAACTGATATTTCTTGTAATATATCACAGGTCTTTCCCTCTGCAAATGCCATTGTATAATGTATTCTTTATTTTGCTATCATTTTTGGGAAGGCAAAAGGAGGGGTGTACATACGATGAGGCAGTGGTCAAGGCAAAAAAATAAGATGACTCAGGGGAGGACTTGGGTAAATTCAACCAACTACACCTTTTCGTGGTAGAGACAGATTCCTGTGTGCTAAAGAAAGTGTACCATGCAAAGTATGCCATGGTGCTTCTTTTTTTTAGTTTGTACTTGTTGGTTCTAGAGAACTTCCTTCTGCTATATAATGTCCCTTTTGTATCGGCTACTGCAGGGGCTGCTCTGCACTTACAGCCTTATGGGATGCATATATAGAGAATTGCACTGTTATATGAGACGTCCATCACCTTTTACTGTGAAACCTTCTCCTTTTGTTTACCTATCAGAAAATTATTTGGATGGTTGGTGGGCTATATGGCTCCAACTGCCTGCTCTGGTATATTGGGGGGCTCCCTGTTATGTCCTAGGGTTCGGGCCTCCCGTTTTCCTGTGCACCATCTCGCTTTTTCCAGTCCTTTGGTCTGGGGGGATTCTATTAGTGAGGGACGCGGCCAAGTTTTTAATTTGCTCCCTGCTTTCCTGGTGAAGCTTCATGCTGCAAAACACATTGAGAGATAACCTCACATCCACTTATAACCCACCGGTGCCTCAAAGGATACTACGAAGGATCAGAAATAGAGTCAATATAATCATTATTTGTCAAGAAAAGTTATTGATTGATGTGTGATACTGTGAGGTTATATGAAGGGTATTGTATATGACCCTGTGGACATCTAAATTATTGTTTTTATGGATAAAACATTATGGTGATTTTAACATAGATGTAATAAATGTTTGATTTTACATGATTGGTTTCATTCCTTTCTCCCTCAAAGTGCTTGGCACCTAAATAGCTAAATTCTGCATTGTTTATTTTGTTTTGTTGTCATCCGGCTGATCAATATCTGAATAGTGAAGTATCCCCACTCAGGGCCACCAGCCCATTGTATCTTATTTGTAACGGCCTTGACTCAGTCCAACTCTATAGTGCATAAGGGTACATTTATGAAAAGTTTACTTGTAAGTAGTCAGGTTTTTGCTTGTTTTATCTAAAAAGTTAAATCTGACATTGTTTAGTCCCAGTTTATAGCACAGTTACCTGTTGTTCAGTTTTATATTTGTGCAATTAATGTTTTCAAATATGCTAAAGCATTTAAGATAGTTGATGAAGGAACTGGGCTCACAGAAAGCCTTCACTGTCACCACAACTGCCAAATGACCCCAATTTTTAGGAGACAGTCAAGATATTAAAAAAAAATCCTTTAACATTTTTTAATCATAAAATGTATTTATTTTATTTTTATTTTAAATAATCACTTTCAAGATAAAATGACTCTACATTTGTAGTGTATGTTAGATACAATTATTGAGTTTTACTAGCAGTAAATACCAACTTCTCTAACATATCTCAACCCAAAAGCACAGAATACTCCACTCCTAGGATTCTTTCTGACTTATTTTACTTACGGTAATTTACTTTTTGCAAGAAATCACTGAGAGATGCTCAGGAGCAGAGTATTTTTTGTAAAACGTCGAAGGCTATGCACTGTTTATGAGGTTTAGGACTGCACTGGCATTTTTTTCTATTTTAGATGACTTTGGAGAAGAACAACACCAAAAAAATAACAAGATAAAAATAAATAGCCAATTAAAAAGTAAAATACAAAAAACAGATCTTGCTTTCATTTTTACATTTTAATCTAGAAACTTCCACTGCTGCTAAATGTCTTTAGTCTGATGACTATCATTGAACATTCTTAACTTTTTCTAAACCTAGGTTATCCTAGACCTCCCCCAACCCGAGGAGATGAAGCAACGTTGTGGTCAGCTCAACCTTCTGTCACTCTGCTTTCTCTTCCTATCAGTATGCCTCTTGTCAGCACACAAACTAGTTAACTTCTTGCCCTGCTTCTACCTCTCCAATATATAACTAGTTTTTTATCTTTTTACATAATGAGCATTAGAATATCCTTAAAAAAAATGAATCAACATTAAAATCAGTCATATTTTACTTGTGCTTGATAGTATGATTTGCAAATTGCCCCTTTGTAAAAGTAGTGGATTTCTCCTCTATCCATGAATTTTAAGAGAACCCTATACTGTGGAAGCAGTGCCTCAAAAAGGCAAGCACAGGACAAAGGACTAGTCAATAGTTTTGCCTGTAGGCCGTAGCTGGTATTTTTACCAAAATTACCTTTCTTTACCTTATTTCAGATTGTACCTGTGTGAAGGTGGACATCTTTTTATGCCATGGATTTTCTTCCTGATGTCAGACCTACCCCCTGATGGTATGTGATGGTGTATCTGATAAAAAGTGTGATAATGATAAAGAATGAAGCAAGACACATGGAGAAAGTACACATCCACAAGAACAAATGAAACAAAAGTAGAAAATGACTTGCCTAGATACAGTCCTGTCAGATACAGCTTCTCCTACAGCAGGACCTCTGAAGAACAATGACCAGCACAGTGGTGATATCACCAAATCTTTGGGTAATAGTAGTCCTCAATGGCCGGACTGATGAATACTTGTCGCCTAGCCATAATAATGGGAACAATCCCATTCAAAGTTAAGGCCATCAGATATAAGGGTGTTCAAAGTACATTGTAAAATTCCAAAATGTTTCAAGGGGACAGAATCTAGAAAACCTGTACAGACATTGCCAGTTTTGTATTTGATATAGAATCAAATTACCTCACTAAAGTACTTGGAGAACAAGACCATAATGACAGGTTTATTAGCGACATGCTAGAAACAAAGACGGAAGCAAATAGTGGAGCATAAGCAGTGAATAATGGTAACCCAACAGGAATAGGTGATATTTTGTACTAGACACAACTTGAATTTGAACAGTAAAACAGATTAATGAAATAATAAGAGAAGGTGTGAAGTTTGTGTATCAACAAGCATCCGATCTAGGAATTATACTATTACCCAGTTTATTCACCAGACCTAGAATAGATAGAAGCAGACGAATGAGAACTCAGGGGCTATTTACCTTAGGAGGGACAAAATGTCTCTGTTGTATCCATCTGAGACACCCCCACTATGTTTTCTCTACATCTAAAGGGAGCACACATAGGATCAAATAGTTAGTTAACTGTAACACACATGTAAGGGGGACTATGATTGTGCAGATGTTGGCACCAAACTGTACAATTCACCTCCCTGCTACTTTTAAGATAGGACTGCCATCCACATGGTTATGAGAAATTCTCCTTCATCGTGTCATTCTCCTTGCCTGAGGCCCATTAACAACATCCCTGGCCTGAGGTCTTATTATTTGAGAATAAAGGAATGTTCACATATAAATGCATTTGCCACACTTTACTGTGACTTTTCTGTGACATATTACATTGCCATTCTAGCAGAATCTTTGGTGCAGAGCACCAAATGCAGGGTTAGACACAATGGCCCTGCTCCCATTATAGTATGGTAGAGAGAAAGTTTGATTTCTTAGCTCCTATTTTAGAGATATCTCTCCTCCAGTGATGCAATGAGTGGAGTTAGTGCCTACATAAATGCCAGTGGTGGACAGAGCCTAGGATGGGCAGGTCATGTTAGCCGGGCATCCCAAAACTGTTCAGATGTAGTCTCCTGCAGAGCTGATCTAAAGGGCATTTGCAAGGCTGAAATCCCAGGCAAGCTGGCACAGAAGATGGGGAGAATTGCTGTAGTCCCCTAATCTTCTTCTGCACTTCCAGAAGCAGGGTGCATAAGGCATTAGAAGCCTGGACAGAGTCCTCTATGTGAGTAATTGTAGTGGAATTGAGTGTCTGATCTGGGATCATGTTGGCTGAGCAGAGCTAGGGAAGGGACATTGGGAAGATAATGGAATAAAGGAAGAAACGTGATCCCCCCTGTGACTTGGTTATGAAAGCTTAATACTGTAGACTTAGTATACACGGTGAAGTGCTCCCAACTCTGTGGTACTCCCACGTAGAGTGATGGCGGTGTAGAAGGAACATGGCTTAAAAGAGGTGTACTAGCACTCTGCATTAAAACAACTGTTGCTGAATGTCTAACCTTGCGCGTGGCGTTCTGTTGAAGATTCTGCTAGTACCTCTATGTGATATGTCACAGAAAAGCTGCAGCAAAGTGAGGAAAATGTGTTTACTCTAAATAATGAAGGCCTTAGTTCAAGGATATTCATGGGTGGGCCTCAGGCCAGGAGAATGAGGAGAGTTTCTGAACAACAGGTGGATGACTGTCCTATCTGGGAAAGAGCGAGGCAGCGACTTGTACAGTTTGGTGCCAGCATATACCCAATCGTTGCCCCCCTACAAACAACATGTTTTATAATATGTCTTGTGAATGCTGCTTACAATATGTGGGATGCATGATAAGGAGATTGTAAAAAAGAATATGAGGTCACATACCAAATATTAGAACAGACAAACTAAGTAATGTGACAAAACATTTTTTAGAGGTGTGAAAAATACAGGCCCTTTAAAAATTACAAATCATTGAACATATAGATCAGCTAGTTGGAGGGGGAGACAGGTTTTCTAGATTATGTCATTGTTAAATATTTTGGATTTTTACTTCGAACACCCATATACCCGATGGCCTGAATTTTGAATGGAATGCTTCCAATTATTTTGGCTAGGCGACAATTTAAAAATCCACATCCATTGATTAGTAAAATGTGAAACTTTCTTAAAATGTGAAACTTTCTTTTATAAAAGTTATATGGATGCTTTTGCTGAGTGTTGCTCACTAGTGTTGCTCACGAATATTCGCATTGCGAATATTCGACTCGAATATAGCATATTCGAGAAATCGCGCTATATTTCGAATTTCGCGGTGAATATTCGCAATTCCGAATATTCGCATTTTTTCAATTTGATTTTTAAAACAGATCACATCCTATCGACGTCTAAAAGCATTGCTGGTATGATTAGAGACCCTGGGCCGAGTAGCTAAGCTGAGGCGATCCTTTTATGTTGCCAAATTGAAAAAAAAAAAATTGCGATTTTTCGCTATTGCGAATGCGAAAATGATTGCGAATTTTCGATAACTGTGGTAGGAGAACTCTGATTGTCTCTGATGCAAAAGGGGGGGGCTTTGTGTATGTGTATGTTATGAATATTTGTATGTTTGATATTATTATTTTTTGTAAGAAGGAAAAAATTGCGCATACCTTAAAAAAGGGGAGAATACAGCAGCAACTCAAAAATGTTATACAACATAAATTAATACAAGACAGAAAATGGAGTCGCTCTACAAGAATAAAAAATATGTCTAGTGACAAGACATGTGGGCAAATTATAAAATAAGCAAGCGCAAATAACTTGTGAAATACACAGTGAAACAAATATATAAAAAAATATAGTCCCAATAATAGAAAAATAATCTTTCATAAAAATGTCTTTGATATGTGAAGTGAAAAAAAGTCCAAAGCATGCAGCATGAACGTGTTCAATCTTCAAGGTGTTTGATTGACAAATGGCTGTGACAGATGGATAGAGTAAAGAATCACCACCAATGCAAAACACTTTTTATTTTCTATTGTAAAATATCAAGAATATTCTGAGCCAATCAGAGTGCTCCTTCCGCATTTGCCGAATATTCGCAATTATTTTGTATTGTAAAATATCAAGAATATTCTGAGCCAATCAGAGTGCTCCTTCCGCATTTGCCGAATATTCGCAATTATTTTGTATTGTAAAATATCAAGAATATTCTGAGCCAATCAGAGTGCTCCTTCCGCATTTGCCGAATATTCGCAATTATTTTGTATTGTAAAATATCACGAATATTCTGAGCCAATCAGAGTGCTCCTACAGCATTTCTCGAAATTGCGCAATAAATATCGCATTCGCATGTTGCGATATTTCGATAAAATATCACGAATATTCTGAGCCAATCAGAGCGCTCCTCCAGCATTTCTCGAAATTGCGCAATAAATATCGCATTCGCATGTTGCGATATTTCGATAAAATATCACGAATATTCTGAGCCAATCAGAGTGCTCCTACCGCAGTTATCAAAAAATCGCAATTATTTTCGCATTCGCAATAGCGAAAAATCGCAATCATTTACTTTCGATAAAATATCACGAATATTCGAATTTAGCGAATATATCTCGAATATTCGAATATATATTCGAGATATATCGCGAAATCGAATATGGCATATTCTGCTCAACACTATTGCTCACTTGATAGCCTTAATATATTTGGTAATTCCGCAGTATTTTATTCCCATATGCTTACAAAGGACTACTTTATTTCAGGTATTGCACATTATTCATTTATTCAGATCTCAAATATTTGAAAAGATTCTGTTTAAGAATACTGATTTAAAATGAACGTTTCCGAGTAGATATATGGGAGATGATATTGCTAGCTTGCTTCTGAAAGTGCAGGTTTTATGTTCTGTCCTTCTCTTTCTTCCTTAATAATTGGTCACAGGCCTGAAATGCACAAATTGAAGTGTTAGGGTACCTGACATTTACATGCCTGTTCCAAGTTAAAGCGGAGTTCCGGCCACAATTTCACTTTTTAAATATAAATACCCCTGTAATACACAAGCTTAATGTATTCTAGTAAAGTTAGTCTGTAAACTAAGGTCCGTTTTGTTAGGTTGTTACAGCATTTAGACACTTTAAAAATAGAAATTGACTGGGGCCATCTTAAGTGTGGGCATCATGAAGCCAGACTGTATGACTTCCTGGATTTCAGCCTTGCAGATCTAGCACATGCTCAGTGCTGCACAAGCAGTGTCAGATCAGGTTTCAGCACCTGTGCTGTCCAAGTCACATGATTCTTTGAGACTGGGGAGTGCACAGACTCCTGGAAAGTTACACCCACTACATTCCCAGGAGTCTGTGCGGTGTAGGTTAGGAAGCATTCAGCACCTAGGTGCAGGAAGTGGGAAGATTAACTATTCTACCTAGCAACAACACTTTGAAGGCATCTAAAAAAAAAAAAGAAATTCGTAAAGGACTAATTTTTTTAAAACTACTGATGTAATGTTATATTTATGGGTGGAACTCCACTTTAAGTAATGAAGTTAATAAAGTTACGAAGTGAATAAAACTCATTGAAAGAGAACAGGAACAATCATTCCCTGTGATGCAAGCCCCTGTATGGCTTTAAACAAGAAGTAGAAAGGGAGATGTGAAACAAAAAAAAGAGGGGAAACAAGAACTTTCTTGTGGATCTTATATACAGTATGCCACCTCTTGTACTCACATTTAAAAATATTTTAGCGCCAAAAATCCCCAAAAATCAAGTGGGGACAGACCTTTATTCCATGGAACCATAGAATGTTAATTAGTGGTTCTGGAAGACTTAACACTCATAGGTTATTGAGTTCTAGATGGGACCTTTGCTTTATGGGTTTAAGAGCCCTTAGAAGTTTCTTGCATACAAAAGGCACATCTGTGCACCAAAAAAAAAGGGGTGCCTTCCCACAGCAATAAACTGAGCCTGTAGGTCTAGGGGAGATGGCATTCCTAATGATTTCATCCAGGGGAACGTTCAAAATCTTGGAGGCCTGTTCATCCTATTAGTAGGGAATTCTACAAAAAAAAACATGCCTGCCAAAATGACATTCCATATAACCTTTGTCCAGAGAGTCATCAAAAAATATTTGATCACCTGCAAACTTTGATATGGCAGATTAGTTGGATGCTGAGGAAAGTTCCAAGCAACATTACTGTAGTGGTAACAACCAAGGAGAGTAGGGCAGAGGCAAGACAATTAGTCAGAACAGAAACCCTGCAATGCAATAAATGATCTATTTTTCATATCATCAGATCCTTGAAGGAGAAGTCCTAAACTCTGACTTCTTAGGCCGCCTACACACGGTCGAACATATCCGCTGGAACTGGTCCGCGGACATGTCCGACCGTGTGTACGAAATAGCGGACAGGTTTCCAGTGGACAAAAGTTTCTTAGCAAGCTAAGAAACTTGTCCACTGGAAACATGTCCGTCGGACATGTCCGATGGTTAGTACACCTAATCGGACATGTCCGCTGGTTATGACGTGTAACCAGCGTCCCGAAATCCCGCGCATGCGTTGAATTGATTCGACGCATGCGTGGAAGCATTGCACTTCCGTGTTTGAGGACGTCGGTGTCTTCTACGTCACCGCGTTCTCTGTGCGCGGGGATTTTGGTCTGATGGTGTGTACACACATCAGACCAAAAGCTCCCAGGAGACATGTCTGATGAAAACGGTCCGCGGACCGTTTTCATCGGACATGTCTCCTCGTGTGTACGGGGCCTAAAGGTAAGAAACAGGTGTAGGGGCCCATATTTCTCAGAAAAATAATAATTGGTGGAAAACCATTTGAGGGTAGAAGAAGACTGCTTGTCAGGTTATTTCCACTCCTTAGATTGCAAATCATCACATTTATGTTGCTCAGGGAAGACTTAAGCAGAGTGAATAAGTCCGCAAGAACTTAGATCAGCCACCAGGCCCCTTGGGATATTCCATTCTGATCATCTCAATAATCATTTGTTTAATCCATGGCCCTTTTCTGCATAGAGAAGTGAAAGGGTCAGTGCTAGGGTTACGCACCTAAAATGGCCCAGCTGAAGCATGTGAGACCACATACTATGAATCAGAGTCACAGAAAAAAACAGGAGATGCATGGGGTACTGTCTGCATGGCAATTGTCCTGGGCAAGTGACCAAGGCCTCAACCAGCACACTGAACATTTAAGATAAGTACCAAATTAAAATTATGCTGTAATTAACCTAAAGTGATTGTAAAGCTTTTTTTTTGTTTTTTTATATAACAAGCATGTTATACTTACTTGCTTTATGTAATGGTTTTGCACAGAGCAGCCCCAATCCTCCTCTTCTAAGATCCCTCACAGATGCTCCTGGCTCCTCCTTTTTGGCTAATGCCCCCATAAAAAAACTATTTTTATGGGGGCACTCCTGCAGGCTTGTTCCCGAGCCACCCTGTTTGCGTCTATTAACACAGACAGCACGACTTGGCCCTGCGCCCCACTCCTTCATTACAGATTTTGACTGACTAACAATCTGCTCTGTGTGGTGGAAGAGCGCCGAGAGAGCTGCTGCTCTCATGCACAGTGCTGGATCGAGATTGGGCTCAGGTATGCAGAAAATGCATTAAGGTAAAAAAAATACTTTAGGCTTTACAACCACTTTAAAAAGGTTAAACTAAATACAGCATTGGAACATACATGTATAATACTTACCATTTGCATCTCAGGTTTATAAGATCTTTCCTCTCTTGCAGAGAGGTGGAACTAGGAATAATAATAGGAGTAATTTCTGACCATCTGAAATCATTTTAGATGACGAGTAATGACACCAGAGCAAGGGGTAGTAAAAAAATTACTAAAACCAGAGTGGTACTTTTTTCATAGAACTGGGTGATGCATTTCACCACATTGCACCATGCTGCAGCCCATAGAATTGTATGAAATGTCCCTTTTTGACATCACAGTGCACACCAGCAGATGCATCCAGCTGTATTCTAATGCAGCTGTTTCTGTGAATAGGATCTAAGGGCCTAATCCTCAAAAACCCGGCGCAAAGTAACTTTTTCCATTTAAGTTACACCGCCGCAAAATCTCTAACTAAGTGCCCGATCCACAAAGCACTTACCTAGAAATTTTGAGCGGTGTAACTTAAATCCGGCCGGCGCAAGGCGTTCCTAATTTAATAAAGATATATGAAAAGAGAGGGGTTCATAGGTCCCTGGACTGGAAGGGTGGCCACATCCCTGGTAGTTAGAGAAGAAAAACGAATTACCCCCAGGTGGGACTTTAAAGGTCAGACTCCAGTACAAAATAAATGAGTTTTATTAAATGGGTTAAACCAAGATGGGTTGACATTAGTTCACAGAGATAGTCTGGACATTAGATTATAAAAGTCTTCTGAAACAAACCATGAAAAAAACATACAAATAAGTGACACCAGGGACATGATATGTCCCGTGTATGGAAACCAAAGAAACAAAATAAACCCAGTGGCAAAAAACATACAAAATTTATTAAAAAACACTCTGTAGGGAGCGATGGAGATTTGCCCGAAGCGTTTCTGGTCTACTGATAAGACAGGAGACCTTCATCAGGGACAACAGGAGTGTGTGATTGTGAGCTCTTTTCTCTATAAAATTAAAAACAACAAGCAACATTGTATCATATCACAACGATCAGCTGTATGATAGTCCATATTTATATTATTATTAGAATGCCTCTATATTGGTATACATAGTCAACGTACTGTTTGTAACAAACAAAGGATTGAAGAGTGAACCCTTTTATTATGGGTTCTCGGTGTCCCCAAAATTCAGTTTTGGGGTCCTGGAGATGGAATAAGGGGGAAGAGTGGCTCCGACTATCCTCAAACACAGGATGTCCTGTTGGAGTTAGGGGCACACAGGAAGAAGAGAAAAGAGGGAGGGAGGAGAGAGAAAGAAAGAGAAAAAAAAAAAAGAAGACGAAAGGAAAAAAGGGGACAAGGAAGCAAAAGAAAGAAAACAAATATTAAGAGAAGGGATGATACGTTGCAGCTGGTCTCATACAAAACTACCTTGTCTTTTTTATCAGTATTCATGTTACAAATAGTGGTGGTCATATTTACCCAAAAATGGGGCGTTTTGAAGGCAGAGTACAGCAGGTCAGTGATATCACTGAGTCCAATACGGACGGTCCTCGTGACAGTGCTCGGGGGAGTCCCGGGCTAAGTATGTACAGAGGAGGCCTGTTGACGGGTGCCTAGGTGGACAGACATGCATAGATTAAGGGCAGAGTAGACGTATTGTATAGGAAGAGTGTATGTACATAGTGTGCAGGGTCCAGCATTGTACTGCAGAGTTGGGAATATAAATGGCACTCACCGTGGTTTGAAGCTTTAGATCCTAATAGCGTTAATCCCTATCGCTCTCAGGGTACTTGAGGTGCTGGTCGCAAGATGCCTCTATTTGTATGGATCATCTGTCACACAAACATGGGCGGGCCATGCACGTGTGCGGCGCCTCCCAGTGACATTACAGATGTTTGCTGGTAGAACGTCCAACTCCTATGTGTGTAAAGGAGGGGTGGATTGTGCAGTGGGCGTAAGAGTACGCCCCTTAGTGGGGATGGGCGCCCTCTTGCAGGCACACTCGTATCCCCATAGTGATGACGCTGTGCGCCGCTGGTCACGTGACCTGGCGTCTGTGCGTCATATTATGTGCGACGGAGAGGCAAAGGCTGGGTAAAGACGACAGTGCGTCACCTAAGCGGACCACCCTGTGAGGTGGCTTTGGTCGAGTGCTGTCAGCAGGGAAAGTCAAAACCGCACCCCCTAAGTGGGGATAGGGTATTATGCACACATTGCTAGCTGGCGGGATCATGAGTGGATCGAAGGTGGTGCATGTAGAATAGAAAAGAAAAAAGGAGATCAACGTGCAGAGTAGAAAGAGGGAGCCACAACACCCAAAGCCGGGACCAAAGTTTAAAGTTACAGATTACGGCATAACAATCGTACATTGTATAATTTGGGTATGCAAATGTTTAAAAAAATAAAATAAAGGAATATTAAAAAAAGTTACATTTTGCAATTATATCACCAAAAAACTATGTTGATAATAGGCATAAAAATAGAATAGAATAAATAAATACAGAACATCAAATGGGTACAGAGTTATACTGATATGAACAAATAGCATAACACTATATTTCTAGGAGGCAGTATTCAGGTCGTTGGTACAGCCTGATTGAGTATTCTATCCGAGAGTAGGATAGTGAGAAGGGAGGGGGGGGGAGAGAAAGGGAAGAAAGGAAGACACTTGACATTTGTATCCAATGGGTTTAGGGTGCTTCGGGGAAAAAAGGAACTATCATGGAAGGTTTGTTTATCCCTCCCCCTCCCAGACACCAGATTTATAGCCTTCGAGAAAAGGTCTATAACTAACGTTGTTATTCAAGCCTGGGGGTGAAGTGGCATTTAAGGCCACTATCCAGCGGGTTTCCCACTGTAGTAGTAATTTATCCCAATCACCACCTCTTGGGTTCGGGTGTATTCGATCGAGTGCTAGGAAGGTGATTTTGGGGAAGATCCCCTGATGTACATCTCTTGTATGTCTTCCCAGGGGGAGATCGGGGTTAGCGGTTTTCATGCTGTGCACATGCCTGCTTATTCTTTTTTTCCATTCCAGTTTGGTTTTTCCCACATAAAAACATCCGCATGAACATGTCAGGAGGTACACAATCCCTGCGGTACTGCAGTTTGCGAAGTGTTTGGGTTTGTACATTTGACCGTTTGGGAGGTGTACATTCTTGCAGATGTTTATATGTTGGCATTGCGGGCATCCACCGCATGTGAAAGTGCCCCACCGTTTGCAAGGATCCCCCCTAAAGGTCCCTGTATATTCACTCGTGACCAGTATGTCTCTCAAAGACCTGGTTCTTCTATACGTAATGAGGGGGCGGTCAGAGACGAATTGGCCCATAGTAGGGTCAATTTGAAGGATATGCCAGTTTTTTTAAATAATTTTTTTAATTGATTTATGCTGTTTGTTATAAGTCGTAATTATCCTTGTAGGTGTCTGTGGGTTCTTTTGGTCCTGTGTAGCCTCTTTTGTGCGAAAGAGGATGCTTAATCTGGATTGGCTTTTAGCTCTTTTAAACGCCTTCTTAAGGCACGTGAGGGAGTAGACTCGTTTTAGGAGCCTCTCTTTAAGTTTGTGTGCCTCCAGTAGGAATGCTGTTTCCTCCGAGCAATTTCTCCTTATTCGGAGATATTGTGAATACGGTATTGACCGAATTAGTGGTACTGGGTGGAAGCTTTTTGCTTGTAGTATGGTATTGTAACGGCTACCCGGGCTAGTGAGAGGGTATCAGCCGTTGGAGACGTCCTTTTCCCTGGCAAAGTGCGATATGCAAGTAAAACCGGTATCATTCCATCCCCAAGATCCAGAGAGAGAGAGGGTCCCCCATCAAGAACGAGACGAGGCTGCGTGTTGAAGGGTCAAGCAAGACTGTTTAGATGGGACATTTCCCTTAGCTTATATGTGCTTACAACTGTGACAGGAACAATGACAATCTCCGCCCCCCCCCCTTCACACAGATACTTTGAAATAATGACATCTCCTTGAATCAATCAGTCTCTAGACGTTCCGGCACCGAGATCCACTTAACATGACCTGGCCGGGCACATTCCTTTCTCAATAGAATTCAATTAACCTTTAGAACAATACACACTCACAGATCATCACGTTAGCATACACCTGGCAGGAGGCTGTTAACTGGTAATACACAACAGAGCGTCAATTAGCATTTAGCAGTGAAAAAGTCACTCTACAATTAACCTTTTGAGCTCAGTAACAAGTCATGCAGTCCTCTGTAGGCAGAATAGTTCATAGGTCCGTTACAGGTATTTCCAGCCGTTTCTTTACGGAAAAGGGAGCTCGATAGGTGTCCATCCTTTGTTTTTGAGATGGTGACGTCTAAAAATGTGATTGTATTTTCACTGCATATTTTTGTAAATTTTAGATTAAAGTCGTTCACACCCATATCTTTCATACAGGCTTTGAGATCATCCTTTGTTCCATCCCAGACCATAAAAATATCGTCAATGAACCGATGCCAGATTAAAATCTTGGCTGCATGCGGCCTGTCTCCCTCTGTGTTTAGGAAGAGGTTCTCCCACTCCCCCAGATACAGGTTGGCATACGATGGGGCACAACAAGTCTCCATCGCTACCCCCTGTATCTGGAGGAAGTGGGAGCCATCGAAGGTGAAGGCATTGTGGTGAAGAATAAAGTCCAGAGCTTGGACAATAAACCTGTGTAATGGTTTATCATCTCTGTGTGACTGACTGATGAAATGTTCTATCACCTGTAGCCCTTTCTGGTGAGGTATAGAGCTGTAAAGCGCCTCTACATCCACAGTTACCAGAAGCGCATCATTCGGCACAACAAGATTCTCAAGGTTCTGCAGTAAGTGTGTGGTGTCTCTGATGTAGGAGGGTAGATTCATCACCAGAGGCCGGAGCTGCTCATCAAGGAACTGACTTAGACGTTCAGTAATACATCCACGTCCCGAGATGATAGGTCTTCCCGGGGGATTCAGTTGGTCTTTATGTACTTTCGGCAGGCTAGAAAAAGTTGGAATTTTTGCATGGTCCGTTCTTATGAACTCCCACGTCTGTTGTGTGATTACATTTTCCACATATGCTTCGGCCACCAATTTAAAGAATTCCGTGTCATATTTTTCGATGATGGATCTAGGTATAGATCTGTACCACTCTGCGTTGGATAGTATATTTCGACACATTGTCTGGTAGAACTCATTGCTCATTATCACAATGTTTCCCCGTTTGTCCGAGGGTTTTATGGTAAGTTGTTTTTGATTAGCTAGGAGTTTCAAAGCTTGTTGTTCCTGGTGTGATATGTTGTCAGGGCTGTGACCTTTCTTGAGGTCTATTAGATCCCTTGTTATCATTGCTATAAAAGCATTGAGATTCGGGTTCAAAGTTAGAGGTGGAAATTTATTAGACTTCTTTTTTTAGTAAGGATTTCTTTGAAAGGCCACCTTCGGTTGGTGTAATTTGTTCATCCAAAAATGCTTTCAGGTCTATTCTGTCTATTAGATCTTTATTTGTTTGTTCGTCCAACAGGGCGATCAGTTCGTTCATGGCCTGTTCCTCTCTAGCAGTCGGTCCATTCGTTGGAACTGGTTTTGCATAGAGACTTTTGAGGATAAGTTTTCTAGCAAATAGATGCAGATCCTTTATTAGGTCGAACGTGTCCACATCTTTTGAGGGACAGAAAGTAAGGCCCTTATGTAGAATGTTAATTTCATCTTGGGATAATTTATATTGAGACAGGTTTATAATGCTGAAAGAGTCAATGTTGGTTACGCGTGTTCCCTCAAGTCATTTTATATAATTTGTGTTGCCCCCATGGTGGGTATCCTCGGTGCTTATGGGTTGTTTTTCTCTACCTGGAGGAGGTCCTCTTAGTTCAGTTGATGTAGGTTGTACGGTTGGGCCATCTTTCTACTCTGCACGTTGATCTCCTTTTCTTCTTTTTTCTTTTCTATTCTATGCGCCGTGCACAGCACTTGTAGTATACACAGAGGAGGGGGAGGCAGCTGCGGTCGGCTCGGCTGTGAGACAGTCACAACCGAGATTCGTCAGAGCCGCGGCTGGGTCCTGGGTGTGATGACGAACCCCCCCCCCCTCCCGCAAAGCCAGGCTTCAGCCTGTGTGTCACTGCCTCCCTGTCACAGCCATCCTGCGCGCTGGTCATCTGAGCAGCCTACAGCATTACAGGTGTGAAGTGGGGGATCTGTATTGTAGGAGGGGGGTGTGTCTTTATTGTAGGGGGGGTGTCTATTGTAGGGGGGGTCTGTATTGTAGGGGGGGTCTATATTGTAAGGGGAGGTCTGTATTGTAGGGGGAGGGGGGTCTGCACTGTAGGGGGAGGGGTCTGTGTAACATGTCAGAGGCTGAAAGTCCCTACACTCATCTTGGTACACCCTGCATTCCGCTGCAGTAAGCAGCAGCAGACATCTTGTAACACCCAGCCTGAGCTATATGGGCTGGGTGTAACAAGATGTCTGCTGCTGCTTGCTGCAGCGGAGTGCAGGGTGTACCAAGATGGGCGTTGCAGCATTTATTTTTATTTTTATAAATTCAGTGTAATTTTTTGCAGCATTTCAGTGCCAGCCACCTGTGGCAATCAGTGCCCACAAGTGCCATCTATCAGTGCCCACAAGTGCCACCTATCAGTGCCCACAAGTGCCACCTATCAGTGCAATTAGTGCCATCTATTAGTGCCCACAAGTGCCACCTATCAATGCCAGCCACCTATTAGTGCCCATCAGCGCCAGTCACCAGTCAGTGCCCATAAGTGCCGCCTATCAGTGCCAGCCACCTGTCAGTGCCACCTATCAGTCCCCATCTGTCAAACTGCCACGTGACATTGAAAAAAAGTATCGGTATTCGGTATTGGCGAGTACTTGGAAAAAAGTATTGGTACTTGTACTCGGTCTTAAAAAAGTGGTATCGGGACAACCCTAGTTTTAACGACAGTTAGGGTCTGCGTCGCCCCAGTAGCGCTAACACCCTTGCACGCACCATACACCTCCCTTAGTAGTATAGTGTCTGAACGGATCAATATCTGATCTGATCAGATCTATACTAGCGTCCCCAGCAGTTTAGGGTTCCCAAAAATGCAGTGTTAGCCCAGATAGCTGCTAGAACCTACGTTTAGCCCCTCAGCCCAGCCCACCCAAGTGCAGTATCGATCGATCACTGTCACTTACAAAATACTAAACAAATAACAGCAGTGTTCGCAGAGTCAGGCCTGATCCCTGCGAACACTAAGGCCGCGTACACACGACCGGTCCAAACCGATGAAAACGGACTGAAGTTCAGTTTCATCGGTCCAAACCGACCGTGTGTACGGCCCATCGGTCTGTTGTCCTTCGGACAAAAATTAGAGAACTTGCTTTAAAATCGAACCGATGGATGGCTGACCATGGGTCAAAACCGATGTTTAGTACACAAAAGCATCAGTTCAAAACCCGCGCATGCTCAGAATCAAGTCGACGCATGCTTGGAAGCATTGAACTTCGTTTTTTTCAGCACGTCGTGTGTTTTACGTCACCGCGTTCTGACTCGATCGGTTTTTGAACTGATGGTGTGTACACACATCAGACCATCAGTCTGCTTCAGCAGGTGAACCGATGAAAACGGTCTGTCGGACCATTCTCATCGGATGGACCGGTCGTGTGTTCGAAGCATAACAGTTTTTATGGTAGCATTTGAATCAGTCGCTGACAGTCAGGAGCTTTTTCTCCTGAGTCTCACTACTGTACCAGTAAATTTAGAGACCAAAATGTCAAATCGAAGGTAGTGAAGAGGCCTACATGTTTCTGAGCATGACAGATAGTGAAGAGGAAGTCACCCATCTCTCAGATTCAGGCTCAGAATATGAACCCGTAGACAGCAGTGGCACCCTGACAGATAGCTCTGACGACAGAGTAGTGGTCCCTGCCAAGGTCAGGCATACCCGACCCTGTTTTTCAGCTTTCGTTGAGGTGCAAGAACCGCAGGGCTCTCGTATGGAGCAGAGAGCCAGTACTAGTGCCGCTCATTTTTCTGGTGAACTGGCAAGCACAAGCGGCCTACTACATTCTGGTCATACATCCAGCACTGCAGTATCACTTGGTGAAGTTGCAAGTCCCATAAGTGCAGTTCAAGCTGGTGAGGTGGCAAGCATGAGTAATGTCACGCTACCACCAAGAAGAAGACAAACACAGGCCCTTCATGCCCATAGTGCCCTTTCTGCTGCATTTGCCAATCCGATTTGAAAGCCCACCACTTCTGCAGCACCCGTATATCCCCCATTCACAAGCCAACCCGGAATTCAGGTGGAAACTTTTTTTACTTTATTTTTATTCACTGTTTTTTTAAGGAAGATCTCTATAGATCTATTGTGGACCAAAGCAATTTGTGTGCTGGTCAATTCATTGCCGCTCATCCCTAGTTTCTCCTTGCCAGAGATTGGAGACCTATCACGGTCTCCGAATTTAAGACCTTCCTGTGCCTATCCCTCCTCATGGGCATTACTAAAAAGAAAAAGTTGCGGTCATATTGGTCCACTGACCCATTTCACTATATGCCTGTGTTCTCTGCCTCCATGACCAGGACACGATATGAGCAGATCTGGCAGTTCTTAACTCCAATGATAATGAACTCTGTCGTCTTCGGGACGACCCTGGATTTGGTCGGCTCTACAAAATTCGACCCCTCGTAAACCACTTCAACCAACTTCTTGCAGCCTTGTTTACTCCCGATCAAGTTGTCTGCATTGATGAGTGCCTGATTACGTTTTCTGGCCCCTTGTCTACCAAACAGTATCTTCCCAGCAAGCGTGCCAGATATGGGGTCAAGATGTATAAGCTCTGTGACAGGGCAACAGGCTATACATAGAACTGCCCAGACTACATAGGGAGCGCTAGTAAGATTTTGTGGGACTTGGTGTCACCCTTATTTGGAAAGGGGTACCACTTGTCCGTGGACAATTATTACACGAGTGTGCCACTTTTTAGTCACCTTTTTTATTGTGGAATTGGCGCATGTGGCACCATGCGATCTAATCGCTGGGGCTTTCCCCAATGGCTTGTAGAATCCCGACTTAGATGGGGGGAGAGAACCTGCTTGAAGTGTAATAATTTGTTAGCAGTGAAGTGGAGGGATTCATGGAATGTTTTCGTTCTGTCCTCCCTTCACGCATATAAGTCCAAATTCCTACAGCGACTGGCGTTGTGGAGAAACCCCTCTGTGTCCTCGAATATAACCTTAACATAGGAGGGGTGGAACTCAACGACCAGTTGTCGGTGCCGTACCTAATTGCCCGTAAGGCTAGACACTGGTACAAAAAAGTGTCTGTATATTTATTCCAATTGGCTCTGCTGAATGCGTATGTGCTATACAAAGCTTCAGGACGAACTGGATCCTTCCTAAAATTCCAGGAAGAGATCGTCACAGCCCTTCTGTTTCCAGACAGTGCTGTGCCCCACCTTCCCAATGCAAATGCAGTGAGCTGGGTGCATGAGAGGCATCTTCTGTATGTCCTCACTGGTACCCCTAGCCAAAGAACACACCAAAGAAGATGTTGTGTCTGCAGAAAACGAGGATTTAGACGTGAAACACGCTTTTATTGTCCCTCCTGTCCTGACCAACCTGATCTCTGCATCTTTAAACGCTACCACACACTAGTGGAGTATTAGCGTAGGGTACAGCACTGCACAGTCCTAGGCACACTAACACAGGGTCTCAAAAGATGAGATGGCCATCACATTTTGAGAGACCCTAATCTGAAACGTTTTATAAAAGTGCAAAAAAACACACACAAAAAAAAGTTAGTTTTATTTTTTTCTGTCTTATGTTTGTTCTCTATTGTTTGCTCTATTGTTCACTCACTATTGTTCTATATCTATAGTTCTCTCTATGTGATGTTTTATTTTTACTATGTTTTATTGTATTTGCTTTGCAGGTATGGTATGTATTTCTGTTATACTATAATGTTACTTTGTTTTATTGTTAACCATCATTTGCTTAGCAGGTACGTCATTCAGCTGCAGCACAGGTTTATTTATTCTGACAGCATCAGCGTTTGCTCCCACGATACGTAAAGCCGTGACTCCAGCGCTGTAGGAGGTGATTTCACCACCACAGTTAAAAAAAAATAGCATATATGCCGGAGCATGGGGGAAGGGGTGGAGGAGCGATTTTCTCCTAACATTAGGGGTGGATTGCCCATACCTCGGCATATATTTTTTAGGCACAGATTATGTTAAAAAAAATATATTTTTACTATGTTTTATTGTATTTGCTTTGTAGGAATGGTATGTCTTACTGTTATACTGTAATGTTACTTTGTTTTCTTGTTAACCATCACTTGCTTAGCAGGTACGCCATTCAGCTGCAGCGCTGATCTATTTATCTTGACAGCAACAGCGTTTGCTCCCATGATACGTAAATCATTGATTCTAGCGCGGTAGGAGGTGATTTCACCACCACAGTTAAAAAAAATGGTGCATGTATGTGCAAATCATTAGAAGTGAGTGGGTGAAGGGTATTCTAATTGTGGGCACACCCACCGATTAATCTCTTTTTTTCGTTCAGCCCACAGGCTGCATAAAAAAAAAGATTACAATATATGCCCAACAAGGACCAGCAACGTATTGGTATGTTGCTGGACTATGTGATTATACTAGAATGATGCCTACAGGTTTAGGATTCATCTTGGTATCATTCTTTTCAGCCAGCGGTCGGCTTTAATGTTAAAGCAATCCTATCGGCTAATTATTCTCTAGACTGCTTTTACAAGCAGTGGGAGGGAATGTCCCCCTCTCCCACCGTCTTCCATTCCAACAGGGAACCGGAAGCTGCCAGCATTTTATAACTTAGATTTAGCCGGATATAAACAGCACCATTGGGAAATTGGGAAAGCATTTTATAACACCATTCTTGGTGTGTTCAGATGCTTTTAGGGCAGAGGAGAGATCTAGGGTCTAATAGACCCCAATTTTTTTCAAAAAAGAGTACCTGTCACTACCTATTTCTATCATAGGGGATATTTACATTCCCTGAGATAGCAATAAAAATTATTTAAAAAGAAAAATAATGAAAGGAACCCCGGTGCTCACGCGCAAAGGCGAACGCAAGCGTCAGTCTGGTGTCCTATGTAAACAGCAATTGCACCATGCATGTGAGGTATCACTGCAAAGGTAAGATAGAGGGCAGTAATTTTAGCAGTAGACCTTCTATGTAAATCTAAAATGGTAACCTGTAAAGGCTTTTAAAGGCTTTGAAAAATGTATGTAGTTTGTGGCCGCTGCACGTTTGTGCACAATTTTAAAGCATGACGCGTTTGGTATCCATGTACTCGGCCTATGATCATCTTTTTTATTTCATCAAACATTTGAGCAATATAGTGGGTTTTAGTGCATTAAAATAAAAAATTTGAAAAATCGCTGCGCAAATACTGTTTGAAAAAAAATGCAGCACCCACCATTTTAATCTGTACGGCCTTTGCTTTAAAAAAAATATATAATGTTTGGGGGTTCAAAGACATGCTGGTAGGTTAATTGGATCTTGTCCAAATTGGCCCAGTATATATGTGTACATATATGTGTACGTAAATGTGTCCCAAGCGTGTCGAGATCCTACAAGGTAAAATGACCGCACCAGCCAAGTAGACGATGGCTGCAAAAAATAGCGCCTTGAAACGATTCAGTTCGCATTGTAGCGCTATACAAGTCATTAACATCACGCATCGAAGCCCACGGGTAAGACTGCGTTTATAAGCATTTCTTCAATTCAATTCAAAGCAATTTTCTTGCAAAAAAAATTTTTTTTCATGTAAATGAAAAGTGTCAGAAGGGCTTTGTCATCAAGTGGTTAGGAGAGTGGGTGATGTGTGACATAAGCTTCTAAATATTGTGCATAAAATGCCAGGACAGTTCAAAGCCCACGCAAATGACCCCATTTTGGAAAGTAGACACCCCAAGCTACTTGCTGAGAGGAATGCAGAGTCCATGGAATATTTAGGATTTTGCCACAAGTTGCGGGAAAATTCAAAAAAAAATGTTTGCACAAAGTTGTCACTAAATGATATATTGCTCAAACGTGCCATGGGTATATGTCAAATGACACCCCAAAATACATTCATGTTTCTTCTCCTGAGTATGGGGATACCACATGTGTGAGACTTTTTGGGAGTCTGACCGCGTACAGGACCCTGAAAACCAAGCACCGCCTTCAGGCCTTCTAAGGGTGTAAATTTTTGGTTTCACTCCTCACTGCCTATCACAGTTTCAGAGGCAATGAAATGCATTTTGGAAAGTAGACACCCCAAGCTATTTGCTGAGAGGCATGTTGAGTATTTTGCAGATCTCGCTTTTTGTCACAAAGTTTTGAAAATTGAAAAAAGAAAAAAATATATATTTTCTTTCTTCATTTTCAAAAACAAATGAGAACTGCAAAATACTCACCATGCCTCTTAGAAAATACATGTGGGTAATCTACTTTCCAAAATGGGGTCATTTGGGGGGGTTTGTGCCATCTGGATATTTCAGGGCCTCCGTAACTGTGAGGCGGCGTACAGACGACCGGACAGTCCGCTGAAAACAGTCCGCCGGACCGTTTTCAGCGGACATGTCCGCTCAGATATTTCTGTATGATGGCTGTACACACCATCATACAGAAATCCCGCCGGACACGATACGCAGTGACGTGCCTCGCCGTCGCCGCGACGATGATGCGGCAACATGCGCGGCACTGGAAGGTAAATGCTTCCACGCATGCGAGGGATGGCGGCCGATCAGACATGTCCGGTGAGTCTGTACAGACGACCGAACATGTCCGACGGACAGGCTTCCAGCGGACATGTTTCTTAGCATGCTAAGAAACATTTGTCCGCTGGAAAACGGCCGGCTGGACAAATGTCCGCTGGAAACCTGTCCGGTCGGTCGTACACACGACCGAACATGTCTGCTGAAACTGGTCAGCGGACCAGTTTCAGCAGACATGTTCGGTCGTGTGTACGAGGCCTTACAGGTAGTGAGAAGTAAAATCACCATTTTACGCCCTTAGAAAGCCTGAAGGCGATGCTTGTTTTTTGGGGTCCTGTACACGGCTGTGCTCCCAAAAAGTCTCACACATGTGGTATGTCCGTACTCAGAAGAAGCAGTAGAATGTATTTTGGGGTGTAATTTCACATATGCCCATGGCATGGTTGAGCAATATATCATTCAGTGACAACTTTTTGCAAAAATATAAAATATTCCATGGACTCAACATGCCTCTCAGCAAATACCTTGGGATGTCTACTTTCCAAAATGGGGTAATTTGGGGGGGTTTTGTGCTATCTTGGCATTTTATGGCCTTCAAAACTGTGATAGGTAGTGAGGAGTGAAATCAAAAATGTACGTCCTGTACGTGGCTAGACTGCCAAAAAGTCTCACACGTGTGTTATCCCTGTACTCAGTAAAAGCAGCAGAATGTATTTTGGGGTGTAATTTCACATATGCCCCTGGCATGTTTGAACAATATATCATTTAGGGACAACTTTGTGCACATTTGTTGGTAGAGTAGGGACAAGTGGTAGGGACAGTAATAGCGTCAGGGAAAGGTTCCTGACGGGGAGGGAAAACTTAGGGTTCGCAACTTCTCTAGACACCTGCCTGTTAGGCCGCATTCTTCCTCTCTCTACAGACGCTGACAGTTTGGCTAAATTCTGCTCTCTGCACGCTGTTGGAACTGTAAGGCCGTGTACACACGGTCGATCCAAACCGATGAGAATGGTCCGATGGACCGTTTGACGGTTCATCGCTGAAGTGGCCTGATGGTCTGATGTGCGTAAACACCATTAGTTCAAAAAACGATCGGGTCAGAACCTGGTGATGTAAAGCACACAACGTGCTGAAAAAACTTGATTCTGAGCATGCGCTCTAAGAGCCTGATGAAGAGGCACGCATGCCTCGAACGCGTGCACCGTCCCGTGACCTAACCTGGAAGTGACGTTTCTCTGTTTGCTCTCCACGGCTGTGTTCCACCACGCCGGGAATCGGCGTCTCTGTACTTCCCTGTTTCACCAGCGCTGGATTACCATCCAGGGATCCCCACAGACGATGTACCGTGCTCCAGTCTGTGGATCGCCCTCCCCAGCGAGTGCCTGAGCTTGTGTCAACACAGTAAGATCTACACAGCGGAGTTCATCTACCCTGGAAGCCAGCCACGGATGACACCCTATGTTAAATTGCCTGTACCCCCTGCAGTCTTGTGAGTACATCCCTCATAAGAATTGATGTGCATTTTTGTGTTTTATTAAATCTCATACTACGCTTACAGGGCGCCGCTTTTTTATTCCCTTGTTTTGTTTCAGAAATTGCTTCTTCTTGGCAGCTGGCAGCCTTCTCAGCAAGAGTATATAGTGCATACACGCGCATATATATATATATATATATATATATATATATATATATATATATATATATTATTTTTTTTTTTACTACTATATGAACTTCCTATGGACTGAACTTTTTCCTATTAATTATTATCTTTTAAGATAGCTGCATCAGACTTTTTTTCCTTCCTGCCCCTCACATCCAGTCTTCCGCTATCTTACGATTTTTAAAGTATATTTCATCTTTTACATTTCATTTGGTGAGCGCTTGATTTTATTGTTAGTTTTATTGGAAGGTGGATGATTTTCTTTCTATCCCATCACTGTTCTTTGGTTCCTTTCGGTTTGATGTCACAATTTTACCTATAGAAGATCAGTACATTCCCAGTGAGAGAATATCATCTATATCACCTATATTCCTAGAAATAGGACTATCATTTGTTTGTTTTTTCTAATCAGAGGACTTATTAACTTGTGATACAAATAGAGTCACTTATTTCTGTTAGTGATCTCTACACAGTCCCAGCATTACGTTTTACAATTTATTCACTTGCTGGTTTTCGGTTAGAGCTATCACGATAGTTGCGCAGCTTGTTTTTCCTTAATAAGTTAAGAATAAACAGAGTCAGTGACCAGTGTGCATTCGGAAAAGGAAGGAGCTGGTAAATGACATATTCACTGGCTCCTTCCTTCTGACAGATCTGGGGCAGGGTGGACCAGAGGAGGACCTGGAGAGAGTAAGGATCATACGGGCGACCCGGAGAGAGTGAGGACCATATGGGGGAGCTGGAGGAGGAGCCAGAGAGAGATAGGGGCACACAGGGGAGCCAGAGGGGGACACAGAGAGCCAGGGGAGGAGGACACAGGGGACAATCGGTGCGGTGGTGGGGATGTTACAAGCACCAATCTCCCTGTGTGGCTTTTAATAAAGCATTTGACAGCCACGGGAGGGAGAGGAGGAGAAGTGGCTGTCAGATGCTTTATTGAAAGCCACACAGGGAGATCATGCTTGTACCTCCCCCACCACCACATCGATCACCTGTGAGGCTGCCCGCCCTCCCTGCTATGCTAAGGATGCCTGGCCCCGATACAACATGTATCGGATCAAGCATCGGAGCATTTGCACGATTTGATACTCGTGCAAATGCTTGGTATTGGCAGCGATACGGATACTAGTGCAACCTTAGTCTCTACCCCACCCCCAGCATGTAACTGAACAGTGAATGTGGAAGCAGCAGAGGTGATCTCTCTGTCACTATGCTCTCTCTTTCTATCAGCATGCTCTTTGAACTGCGGCACAATTGGATCCTTGTGATGCTTCTCTCTCTCCTGTCTGAGCTCTGCAGGCAGTAGAGAAGCTAGACATTCTTTCACACGGGGCAAAGACTCAGTTCGGAGCCCCACCCCAGAGAGAAGTTCTCCATCCATACACTCCCAGCCCCCTGCCCAGAGATGGAAGCATAATAAATACATAGATAAGCCATAGGATGGTAAAAATAAAAACAGTTTTGGCAATAGGAATTCCAAGCCTCACTTCTGCAGCAGATTAGGGCTGGGCGCCGCAAGGAAAGAAGAAGTGAGCCAAGAAGCTGGTCTTTATTAAGGCCTTCTTCTGTGTGCTCTTCCTTCTACCCAGGTGCACCCCTCTCAATCTGCTGTGGGGGTGAGGCATGAAATCTCCACAAAAAGCGCTGCTGCTTTCTTCTGGCATGGTGGCTAGGTTTGCCACCTTTTCTTCAAGTCAATCCCAAACACTTTAGCAGCACACGCCATTATTTTTATTTTTGTAGTATACACCTTTGGGTGCCCCAAGGAGAGCAGGGATGCGTGTAGCGTGCTACAGTAAAAAGTGGGTGTGGCCAAATTGCATTAAAAGTTGGAGGGACTTAAAGGGGCATGGTTATAAAAACAAAAGCATTCTTGTGCCCCAAAAATAAACTGAGATTACTAAAACAAATGTCACTGTAAAAATATGAACTTGGCCTACCTTAAAGGTTGACAGTGTCCCTCAGTAGAGCAGTGGAAGGTGTGTGTAAAGTGTTAGTTGGGTAGTGGATGGTGTATTGACAGTGTCAGTACAGCACTTGACAGTGTCAGTAGGGCAGAGATTGGTGTCAGTAGGGGAGAGGTTGGTGTCAGTAGGGCAGTGGACAGTATCAGTATAACAGATGTCATGATGTCAGTAGAACAGTGGAAGGGGTCAGAAGGGGAGAGGATGGTGTCAGTAGGGCAGTGGATAGTGTCAGTAGATCAGTGGACGTTTTTAGTAGAGCAGTGGACAATGTCAGTAGGGGATAGGTTGGTGTCAGTAGGGCAGGGGATAGTATCAGTAGAGCAGTGGACAATGACAGTAGGGCAGTGGATGGTGTCAGTAAGGCAGTGGATTGTGTCAGTCACTAGAGCAGTGGATGGTGTCAGTAGGGTAGGGAACAGTATCAGTAGAGCAGTGGACAATGACAGTAGGGCAGTGGATTGTGTCAGTCACTAGAGCAGTGGATGGTGTCAGTAGGGCAGGGGACAGTATCAGTAGAGCAGTGGACAGTGACAGTAGGGCAGTGGATGGTGTCAGAAAGGCAGTGGTTGCCGTCAGTAAGGCAGGGGATTGTGTCAGTCACTAGAGCAGTGGATGGTGTCAGTAGGGCAATTTATTTTGTCAGTAGGGCAGAGGAAGGTGTTGGTAGGGCAGTTTACTATGCTTCAGTTATTAATAAACAGAGTGAGTGATCAGTACAGATAACTCACACTGTTCATTCAGAAAAGACAGAGGCTGGTAAATTACATATTTACCTGCCCCTTCTCCCACTCTCTATTCTGACACTTATCGTAGCAGTCGGCGGGAGAGGTGAGAGGGAATAGCCGGAAATGCTGTGGAGGGGGGGGGCAGGGGGTACCCAGGCAGCAGAAAGACAAAAGAGGGGTGGCATTTACTAGTAACGATCATCATCTGCTTTATTTACCTCCGGCATTTGGCTTTCAGCGGCTGCAGTAGGAAGATACAGCCAATCAGTTATAGCAAATGCCACCCCCGCCTCCCCTCCTATCTAGACCTGACTTCAAGGTAGCAAGGTATGAATTCCTGGGGTCCGGATCCTGGTTTCCATTCAATCAGGGGCAGTGCAGGCTCACATAGCAGCCGGTGCTGTGAATGCAACTCAGTGGCCAAGCCGGGTCAGTCCAGCTCAATCCAACCTCCCAAATCCCAGCTAGTATCAGCACTGCAGACAATTTGGGGCCCCCTCAAGTTGGCGCCGGGGCATCCCCCCCCCCCACCCCTAGTTTTGGCCTTGCACTAGCACAAATTGCATTTGAGCAGAACTGCATTAATTTTTGCCTTTTTATTTATATATTGAATTCAGTTTTACATGAGCTGAATTTAAACAAAAAACCCCATCACCCATATTGCAATCATCGACTGGATTAAAAAAAAAAAATATCAAAAAAAGAAATCTTATGAAATCAAATTGTACTGTGCGTGAAGTCTGGAATGTCTGTTATATGTTTCAGGTCAAGGATGTCTGTCTGAACACTCCATATAGGTTTTGTACATGTAGAGGCTTAAGAAGACCCTTAATCATAGTTAAGAACATGGAAGTCACCTCTGTGAATAGTGGTAACAAAAATGTGAAAGTGGTAGCAATAGAGACTACTGTGCATGCAATAACTACAGTATCCTATTGTGCTTTGGTTTGTTCACCTCTCATAATAGTTTTGCCACTGAATGAAGTTTTTACATTTTTTTTCTTTCAACATTTCTGGATGCTGGTATGGAAGTGTACTATTGGTAACATACATACCACCAGTGCTTTTTTTTTTCTCAGAGATTAGGTGTAGGCACCGTTCCTTGGTTCCACCTCCTACTAACCACCCAGTACCGCCCCTTTTAGAAAATACAGAACCAAGTATCATTTTAGCTAGAATTTTGGACAGGACAAACTGAGTGGGTGTTAGCCACACCAGTATAAAAAGGACTTTGTTGGAGCGTTATGTTTATGATAGGTGAGCTAGTAAATTCACAGAGTATTTCTTATAAACAAAATAACAAATTTTTATTTAAATACATAAAAACAACAGATAAAATCCATAATTTGCCCTGATACAGTATAGATGCTATGATTGGTTAGATGGGGGTGGTGCTGGTCGCCAACATGTTTCGCATAAATTAGCGTCGCCGGGGCGCCACATCCATCTATTTCATATCTTCATCTAATAATATGCAAAAAACAGAACAAATTATTTACATATATTAGTGTTTCAGGGCATAAAACAGTATCTAAAATATAAAAATAATGGTAGTGTAATTTGTGGTGTTTTTCCCTATCACAGTCATCCCATAATAGGTGAAAAATATTACTATATTTTATAAGTTACGACACGTACCTACTGCTTATTTAAAGGTAGTTTGCCACATGCCCACATGTCATTTTAGCTACTAAGTCATTTGCATGGAATTGTTAATGATAACAAGAAAGACAGTAAAACAGATCCCCTGCAGAGAGCAACAATAGACCCACCCCAGGAAGAGAAGACCCCCCCCCAGCAATGATAGACCTCACCCCAGCAACAATAGATCCCCAGCAGCAAATGTCCCAGCAGACTGCATCAATAGACCCTCCAGGAGCCAGCAACAATAGAACTCTCCCTCAACATTAGATCCCTCCCAGCAACAATTGACCCCCCCTTACCCCTAGAAACATAAGGTCCCCCCCCCTCCACTAGTAACAATAGACCTCAAGACAAAAATAGATCCGCCAGCAGCAAGCATCAATAGACCCTCCAGTAATCCTTGCCATTACATTCATTGTTGGAGGTGCCGGAACTGCAGTCCCCTGTGTTCCTGCCAAAAAAAGCCCTGCATACCACTACAATACATATACTGAACCCCATAAATTATCATATAGAAATGTGGAAAATAGTGCGCATACCAAGTATAAATAAAAAATAAATTAAAGAAGCAGCAAACTCAAAAATGTTATACAAACATAATATCATAAGCAAAAAAGTGGAGTTGCGCTAAAAAAGGTGAATATGCCTTATCAAGGTCATGTGTGAAAAAATATGTGAATAGGTTCACAATCAAAGAACATAAACAGTTAGTCCAATAAATCAAACACTTCAAAAGAAAGTCCAATAACGTGTCCAATCTGTGCAGTGTTAAATAGTGCTGCAAGGTGAAAATCAGGAACCACCGCCCAATAGAAATGCTGCCCCTTACCAGAATATAAGATCCTGACAGATCAGATAGTGCAGAGAATAACCAAATCCAATGGATTGCAACGTGGCCTGCCTCTTGACCAGATTTTCCAAAAAGTCACCGATCCACCGACGGAGCAACCAAAAAAAAAATGATACTAACATAGTGTGAATCTGTATAATAATCGACACACACAGGACATCCCCCAGTGAGTGATTGACAAACAGTGTGGGATAGACAGGGGAACCACCACCGATGAACACACTGACCCTTACCAGAGCCTTTGATCCCTAGGGATCAGGTAAAGCAGAGGGGATGTATGCAGCATGGAAGACAGAGCGTCCCAATGGTAAAGTCCTCAGAGTCACCAATGAAATAGCAGGATGTCCATAAGAAAGAGAAACTCACATGGTGTGATACCGCATAGAAATTTTATAAAAAAGTAAGCAACACACTTACAGTTAAGAAGTTTAAAATCAGCATGTAAAGGAGCCGGCCGGCATAACAGAACGGAACTACGTCCTCAGCGTGCGGTGACGTCAGCACGTCGCCTCCCGACGTTTCGTCTAAGATAGACTTGATCACGGGAATGAGGAAACGTTCTGCGTCACCGCATATAAGCACAGGGGGGGCGGAGTCAGCAACAGACACAAGTCTCAAACGGCCGCATACCCGCCATTTTAACTAAGGGAAAAAGTAAGGGAAAAACTTGCAGATACTGATGAACATTAAAACAAAGCAGGCAAGTAATAAAAAATTGTTGACCAATGATTGAAATCGCCCCATTTTAATGATAATACCTCTTAAGGGAAGGGCATGTAGAGAAAACATCAAATAAATGGACTTGTATCCGCCGTCTGACACTGATGTCAGGGCAAAAAAATGTATATAAATATCCATGCCACATCACAAAAACGGAACAGGGAGTTGGCACAAATCCCTAAATAACACATAAGAATATACATAAAAGAAAACATAAATATATAAAACTCATGGACATATAAGTTAAAAAACAAAGTCAACCCATATTGTAAGAGGAATATATATTACAAAAATATATAACGAGGGAGGAAAAAGTGTCCAGAATGATGGAAACATCCAGGAGCATAAATACACATACCGCCATCTCTATTGCCACAAGAAAATAAAGTAGATAAAAAAATTTATGAAAATAAAAATGTAGAAAAAAGAACGAACCCTAAGAATTGTCAATGAAGCAGTTAACATCTACCTCTATGTTAAGACCATGCGGTTCATAACATTTGAGCATATGAACCCACATCATCTCAGTTCTGGAGATGCTCCTCACCAAGTCACTACCTCTCCAGTGGGCCTGGAATTTTTCTATCCCCAGGAAGATAGTACCTGTGGGGTCCTTATTGTGGGCCAACAGATAATGTTTAGAAACTGAGTGGTTGGGAAAACCACTATAAATGTTGGCCAAATGTTCATTCAAACGTATTTGTAAGGAACGTTTGGTTCTACCCACATACTGAAGCCCACAAGGGCATTGGAGTAGGTAGACGACTCCCGTAGTAGAACACGTGATAAATGATTCGATTGGAAAACTCTTGGATGTATGATTAGAGCAGAAACTGGTGGTTTTTTTAGGGATACGGCTATTAACCGCACAGATTTGGCACCTGCCACATTTGAAAAACCCCACAAGTCAAGATAAAAACATAGATGGAATCCTCGGTGGGTCCAACACATTAGGTGCCAATTTATCTTTCAAAGATGATGAACCCCTAAACACCACCCGAGCTTTGTCAGGCAAAATAGCACTCAAGACCTTGTCACTTTTTAAAACATGCCAATGCTTGGCCATAATATGCCTAACGTTAGCATGTTGGCAAGAGTAGTCAGTTACAAAGGGAGTTTTGAAACAACCCACCTGGTCACGTTTGGGTTTGGTCTGGAGTAGGTCCTCTTGGTTAGTCTTAGTTACTAGCTCTAATGTGTCCGAAAGAGAGCTGCGACAATAACCTTTTTCAATAAAGCGTTCAGTCAGAACGCCAGCCTGACCAAGGAAAGTGTTATGATCACTACAATTCCTTCTGAGACTAAGGAATTGGCCCTTGGGCACAGCTTTGAGCCATGCGGCATGATGACAGCTGTCACATGGGATGAAGGAGTTTCTATCTGTGGTTTTAAAATAGGTAGATGTAACAAGCCTATCATTTTCGACAGAAATAAGCAAATCCAAAAAATTGATTTTATCCTTGCTAGCTTCATAATTGAGGACAATACCCCTATCGTTGGAATTAAGGAATGTCATGAAGCAAGACAATTCCTCCTCGGAGCCGCTCCATAGGAGGAGGATGTCGTCAATGTATCTGGCCCACAGCAGTATCTGGGGCCTAGAGACAACATCGACGACATCCTCGTCCCACTTGGCCATAAATAAATTAGCCAAGCTGGGGGCATATTTAGGCCCCATGGCAACTCTTCTATCTTGCCTGTAATACTGCCCATCATGCCAGAAAAAGTTGTGAGAAGCAGCATACTGTAGCAATTCCATAATGAAAGAAATCTGGATCTCAGGAAGACCTGAGTCTCTTGCAAGAAAGTGCGTAACTGCCTCCAAACCCAAATTATGTGGGATGACAGTATATAAAGACGTGACGTCTGCGGTAACAAGCCACAAGTCAGGTGGGGGTTGAATGCCAGACAGTAAATTAATAACATGTCTAGTATCCTTTAGGAAGGAAGGCATACTTCTCACCAATGGCTGTAAAAAGAAATCGATATATTTGTCCACCTGGGACGTAACGGAATCGATTCCGCTAACTATAGGATGTCCCGGGGGGCAAACAGGATCCTTATGGACCTTGGGGAGATAGTACATAATAGGTACTCGTGGGGCCTTAGGAACCAAAAAGGCTTTCTCTTTTTTGTTCAAGATGTTTAGACGAGAGCCCTTGTTGACAATTTTAATCAGAGCCTTCTTATATTTGTCTCCTGGATTAAGGGGGAGGCGAGTATAAGTGTCTTCATCACTAAGAATGCGTTGCATCTCTGATAAATAATCTTCCTTGTTCAGGACCACAATACCACCCCCCTTGTCAGCAGGATGAATAACAAGGTTTTTGTTATCACACAAAGACTTGATGCCTTCCTCTATGTTTTGTTTACATCTAACTTTCTTAATGTTTAGATTATCCAAATCCTTGAGGGTCAAGTCCCTAAAAACTCTCAATGAGGCGGGTAGATGTCCTGGGGGGTTGTATGTTGAGGCATTAGCCAAACCAGAGTGACCATAGTTAGAGGCTATGGTTTTGGAGGGGTTGAAGGGATTGGAAGACAGATGCCGCTGGATATTTAATTTACACACAAATTTGTGTTCTAAATGTATTAATGTTCTTAGGTGGGGCATATTTCAAACCCTTATCCAGGACACTTAACTCAGAATTGGATAAATTGTGAGAACTCAAATTAAATTTGAGTTATTTTTTGGACCTTGTTGGACTTCCTGTGTTTCCCCCCTCTGACCCCTCTTTTAGTTCTGCCAATCTTTTGGTCCCTTGTCCTGCCCGGGGAAAACCCCAATTAGGTTGGGAGTGGTTGATCGGCTGACTGTAATTGCTACTGTAGCCAAACTCATATGGTCCTGAAGATTGAGCCTGACTATTAGTAGGTATTGAAAAGAAGCTATCACGTTCGGAATTGTCAAAATTACCCAAAGGGAAAAAAACTATTGTGAGTAAGCACATTATAATCAGGTTCAAAATTCCCTGCATAATGCACCACCTCGTTATCCCTGTATCTTTGTGTCACATTAGGGTGGGGGCCCTCAATATATGAGTTACCTCGACCCGGGCCCTGTATTGTTGATTGTCCACCTACACAGTTGGAGGGGTAGCCGGGAGGTGGGCCATTGAAGGTCCCTCGACCTCGTGAGGTTGGTTGGATGTAATAACCTGGGGGCGGGCCAAAATGGCCTCGCTGATTCCCCCCTCCTCTCCCTGGATTGGGAGGATGGGGTACCGATAAATTATCATACTTTATATGGATCTGGTGTTTTGGAGGTTTTTCATTTTTTTATCTAACCATCATTAAAACTCTGGGATACTGCTACAAAGTCCTTGGATTCCTAACAAAGGTGGAGCAAACTGTAGGTATACATAAGCATAAGCAATTCAGGCTCTGATTATTAGAATTTCCTGATAGGTCCAACCTATAAAAGTATTACAAAATTCATATCATCTCCCAGCAATATACACATATTTGTCTTCAAAATGACCTATAACACATATATCCACCTCAGTACTGCTACTTCTGACATTAAGTAAGAGTAGAACAAAGAGCCAGAGAAAGAAAGAGTCCTGACATTCACCCGTCTCTAAACAGCAAGGCAGGCCTCCCTTTTCATTACGATGTTTGATCTGCAGATCAGATGGGAGGAAAGATTAAAACAAATATGAGTTTAATCAAGGGATCAGTCTATTTTCCTGATGTGAGGAGCGGAATATGCACAGAACAGAACCCCGGGACATCTGTTTTAAATCAAAGACCACTTGCGTACCATTAACTGCTCTGATGATCCATATCAGAACAAAAAAAAATGAAAAACAATTATTTATGCTTTTTGATGTTAAGGTTATAAAGTGACTTTCTCTATTTCTTTTTTATTTCAGTTTGGGAAGCCAAGGTCAAACCTATTATTTCCTTTCAAATTACATATTTTAACTAAAAACTGACCTAGTTAGTAAACGCATTGTTAAGAAACAATGAAGTGACATCCATTTTTTTTAATGACAGTGAGAACTTTTCAAATTGTGCTTGCTTGCTCTCTGAATTTATTGCTATGCATAGGCCGAATTTTAGAAAGTCAAGGCATTATATAAAAAAAGGGTAATGTGTCTGAAAGGGTGAGAAGGTTAATTAGGACCACCTCAAAATTGTTTTAGAATTGTTTTTTTGTTTTTGTTTTTTCTTTCTCTTCTTAATCGAAAAAAAAAAAAAACTATTTATGCTTACCTGCTTTGTGCAATGGTCCCGATCCTCCTCTTTATGAGTCCCCCACAGGCTGTCCTGGCTTCTCCCCCCTGCCAACTCACATACAGAGAGTGATTCGCCCCCAACCCCCCACTCTCTCTCTGTTGGCTCACTGCTGCTGTGTGAGCCCATGAGGATCCAACACATTGCTGGATGGATATGGAGTTTAGGTAAGTATAAATATGGGGGGGGGGGGGGGGCTGGGGCTGCACCCAGAAGTTTTTTCTGCCTTAAAGTGTTACTAAAACCACAACAGTAAAATCAGTCTGTATATGCAGTAAAGCATGCTTGTTATACTCACAGTGGAACCTAAGGGGTTAATCCTTTGCATTGTGTAAAAAGGCTGTTTGATCCTGTATGCACAGTTCCTCCTCTTCTTTCACTGACTTCAAAATATGTCTGAAAACGGAGTCAGGCTGCACATGCTCAGTTTAGTGTGTATTGCTAGAGAGTTGTTTTTTTTTCTTTTGGGAGAGTGCATGTGATTAGCACAGGGCCGATCGGCACTGTCCAGACAGAGGGTCAGGAGTCCTGCATCCTAATAGGACAGCTCAGTGCAGTATGAAAACTCCTCCTACAAGCTTTAACCAGGAACTGATAGAAGTCACAAGTCTGCTATATACTTCTGATGGGAAAAGGTATTTAGCGGTTTATATTTACTAAAATAATTGCATTTCCATGTTCTCTGTACTGGGGGAGACCAGATATGATGAATGCAGGGCCCTGGGTTTAGTAACACTTTAACCTTTAACACATTGAGCCTTTAGAAACACTTTAAGTGTGTGCTTTTTGTTCATCATAAACTATAGCTGTGTTATAGTTTTATCCTGTTTCTGTCCAGGCAACAAATAGAAAAAGATTACAATGATATGCAGTTTATTGGGGATTGGCATTTACCAACATACATACCTGCTCAGAGGAGGGCTGGCAGCCTTAGGCCTGGGTGGCAAGTCCAGTCAAGTGGCCCATAGATAGGTAGGGAGACCGCCGCTCCAGGTGAGCACAGGCAGGTAATCAATGTCCACTCAGGAATCACACGGGTGCTGGCAATGCATAGAATTAAGCAGGTGGGAGAATGGATGGACAGCCGCACTCCAAAAAGTCTTGTTGAAAAAAGACGTGCTCTTTATTGTAAAAAGGAAAAAATGCACAGCACACAACAGCATACAGTGGGATAGACAGCTGACGCGTTTCGCATTAACAACTAATGCTTAGTCATAGCATTAGTTGTTAATGCGAAACGCGTCAGCTGTCTATCCCACTGTATGCTGTTGTGTGCTGTGCATTTTTTCCTTTTTACAATAAAGAGAAGGTCTTTTTTCAACAAGACTTTTTGGAGGCGGCTGTCCATCCATTCTCCCAAGTGGCCCATAGAGCGTGGAAAAGTGATGGATCAAGGAAAACAGTCTAAGATTTTTCATGATCACAAGAGTCCGCACAGAGCCTCCCCTTACATCAGAGTCCGCACAGAGCCTCCCCTTACATCAGAGTCCGCACAGAGCCTCCCCTTACATCAGAGTCTGCACAGAGGCCCCCCTTGCATCAGAGTCTGCACAGAGGCCCCCCTTACATCAGAGTCTGCACACAGGCCCCCCCTTACATCAGAGTCTGCACAGAGGCCCCCCTTACATCAGAGTCCGCACAGAGCCTCCCCTTACATCAGAGTCCGCACAGAGCCTCCCCTTACATCAGAGTCCGCACAGAGCCTCCCCTTACATTAGTTCTGATGTAAGGGGTGTTCTGGGAAACTTGATTTAGGGTGCATGCTGTGGACTATTGTGTAAAGAGGGTCTCTGCTCACCAAAGCCTGCCCCCCTCCCCTTTAACAAAGTCCACAGAGCACCCCTTTTTATACACTGGGAGGCAGGAGAGACTAGAGGGTGAGCTTACCAGGATGGAGGCTGTGGCGCAGGCAGGCTGTCTGATGCTTTTTTGGGTTCAAGCTTCCTGTCCAGTGCCTACACATGCCCGGGGAGTGTGGGCAGGGCAGACTCAGAAGGAAGAGGTGCAGATGAGCTCTATCTCTCCTCGTGTCTGTGCAGAGAGAGAAGGGGATGTCAGCGCTGGTGTGCGCTGAGGCTGAGCTATATGTGAGATGAGACATAGCTCAGCTCTGCAGCCATCTACCTCGGAGCTGACACAGGCACAGCTGCACAGTGGGAGGTGAGCAGCGGCTGTGACCTGTGTTAACAGAGCTCCAGCAGGCATATTCCTGCTCTGCAAAAACAGCATTTGGTAGTGACGGCCGGTGGCTGTGCATAGTGTCACCAGCCCGGGGGGAGATTTCCACCCTGCACCCCCTGCCAGCCCTCCCCTGTACCTGCTGGTAGGGATGGGTGTCTGAGCCTGGATGCAGTCAGATGAGTTCAATCTTAAACCTCTGCCCTTAACCGCAGATGTGAACAGCGATGGCTGCATCAGCTTGTAATTACTATGTAAAGGCAGATAAGCTGCAACTATTCACATGCACCTGTCTTTCCATCCACCGGAATCTGTCAGTCTGTCACTACTTTGTACAGGCTGAGCGGCGGCTGCAATTCATATGCACCTGTATTTCCAACTGCAAGAATCAGCTGGTTCTTGCTGCAGAAATCTGGTAAAAGGAAGTAAAAATAATGCCACGTACACATGAGCGGTTTTCCCTTCTGAAAAAAAACAATGTAAGGAATTCCTCTCAAGCCTGCCTTGCATACACACGGTCACACAAAAGTCCGGTGAACATTCGACTACCAATAAGTTCTATGCTTCCGAGCATGCGTGAAATTGTTTCCGAGCATGCGTGTTTTTTTTCCCAACGTAAAAGCATACAGACGAATGGTTTTTCCACTAGGATTTTTTCCTGACGGGAAAAAAGAGATGGAGCATACACGCGGTCGGGATTCCAGACGAAAAACTTTCATCACAGTTTTTCCGACAGGAAAACCGGTCGTGTGTACGGGGCATAAGAGGTCATAACAGCTCTATACTATAAGACACATAAATTCTACAAAAGAATTGATATGCAACCAAACAAAAATTTACCAAGTAAACAGATTTGTTTAAAGCTGAAGTTTTAGCATGGGTATTTTTACATAGTTAGATTGGTTAAGATTGACCCAATGTAAGCATGCACGTGTAGCGCTACCCCCGGAGGAGCCGCTGGTTAGATTTGGGATCAGCGTATTTAAGTTACCTCTTTGATGTGTCTAGGGGTGATGATGGTTGTAAGAGCAGTGACGGAATGTCCAGACAGTTGGTTGACGGTTTTCAATGCTTTATTTCTGGTCCAACACGACCAACAGTCAACTTGAGGTAGACAGCATAGGTTGGTGAAAGAAGAATAAACTTTGCCGACCCAAGTTATGGATAGGGAAGCAGTCCTGCCTCCAATAATTACAATGGTCACGTCGCCACTCCAGCCGGAGTGGGTAAAGTGCCCCTGGACAGACCTCTCTCACAGGCCTGGCAGTCAGAGCGCCACTTAGAACTTCTGGGAAGGATCAAGTCTCTGCCACTTGGCTCTAGTAGAATTAAGATTTTAGGATGAGACCTCTGCCACAGGCCTAGTGCTTGAAAGTTTGGATGATAGAGCGAATCCTCCCAGTGTATCACTTGGGGTCACCGACTGACAGTTTGCCACATACAACCTGTCAGTGTCCAGTGCCCAGATACCAGATGGTTCGTTCAAGCCCTGTTGGATCACCTGCCTCTGGGTTAACCTCAGACCGACCCCCCACCGAACAGCACAACTCGCTTGGGATCTTCTCAATAGAGGTGGGGGACCCAGTTAGTCACTGGGGCCCCTGTACAGCATCAGATGCTCCGGGCCATGAGGGCCCTGAGTCAGGAACTCTGCATAGCACGTGCGCCCCGGCCTGGTAGGCCATAATGCCGGGGCCCGTGATGTGCGCACACCCTAAAGGTGGGTGCTGCACCTGGAACCAGGAACCTGTGAAGAACCCCGAGCAATGGCCTCCGCCACAGAAATACCCCTCCCCAGCATGCCCCGCGAGGGAAAACTCCTCTAATTGGCTGCTGGGGAGAAGCGGCTCAGCCTGGACCCCTCTGGCGCCACCTACTGTCCAGAGATGAAACGGCATCCCTGAAGAATAGAATGACCCAGAGAACAGTTCAGGGTAAATCAACACAGATGAGAGCAAATAAGTCTCTCATCCTACTAAATTTAACATAGCACCTGTACTGATAAGTACACAGGCGCTACACAAGTTTCTTAGCTGTGGTATCCTTGTGGAAGCTGAAAATCACTGTAGTACATTTAAGAATACATTTAAAGTGATTGTAAAGGCAGAAGGTTTTTTATCTTAATGCATTCTATGCTTTAATATAAAAAGCCTTATGTGTGCAGCAGCCCTCATCAGTACCCATAATACTTACCTGAGGTCCACCTAGATCCAGCGATGTTGCAGGAGTTTCTCGACTGCCTGGGATTCCCCTCCTCATTGGCTGAGGCAGCAACACAGCGCCATTGGCTCCTGCTGCTGTCAATCAAAGTCAGCCAGCCAATGAGGGAGGGACCAGGGCATGGATCCGTGTCTGAATGGACACAGGGAGCTGTGGTTCGGCTCGGGTGTCCCCATAGCAAGCTGCTTGCTGTGGGGGCACTCAACAGGAGGGAGCGGCTAGGAGCATATATATATATATATAATATGTGTGTGTAAATATTTATATATTTATTATTAAATCAAATAATGGCATAAATTAACCCATATAACATGCATATTAGCATATGAAATATCAATATGCATATTATAAATTATAACCAGCATGACACAGAGAATTAATATTGTACATCAAGGTCGCCCAAATGGGGTAGGCATTGACATTTTATCAGGGTTGGTATAGCAGTAAAACCATCTAAAATCATTAATATGAAATGGATGCATCAAAATGAGCTTGACGCGTTGTTGGGTTGCTCTCTGCAAAACCAACTGCACAGAGGAGGTAAGTATAACATGTTTGTTATTTTGAACTAAAAAATAAAACAGGATTTTAGTATCACTTTAAAAATCTGAATGCCAGGTATGGGCTATTTTACATGGTTACATTGGTCCAGCTTGGACCAAAATTTGCATCTACTGTATGTGCTATGCATGGAAGATCCCTCTGGAAGTTGGAAATCACTGTACACTGAAAATCTCACAAACTGCCTTCAAAGCTTCTTCTTTGCAAGCTGTATAGTCCGGATCACTCACTCTAGTTTTCCATTGATCGCTGTCACAGGGACAGAAAGTGAAAAACATTCAATATTTTACAGCTGTCACCAGACCAAGAGATAAGGGAAAATGCAATGTAATGACACCTATTATCATGACAGCTGTCTAAGAGGTGATTTTATTTTTTGGAGAGATATCCATCTGCTTCTTGTTGGGTCTAAAGATTTTTTTTTATCCCAGCATTTTCTATTCTACTGTTGCCATCAACTCAGTATGAAACTGTTGTGGAGGAATTCATGTAGGATGTCTGAAGAAGAAGGGCAACATTACCATAATAAACTCATATGTCTTACTTACAGGCAGGTATTAATCTCTAATGGAAATGTATGCCTTTCCCCTACTAAGAAAAGTACACAGGACAACATACTTACCATCCTGTGCGCCCTGATTAACTGGAGACCCCAGGAAAAAAACAACAAGGTGCACACAGGATGCTCCCCACCTGACAAACATAGCATTTGTGCCTAAAAAAGCCAATCATCAGACCCAAGCACTCGCACATAGAGGTCAAAATGTGCACTAGAAGTTTGAATAGCCGATGGGTTGTCAGGCCAGTGAGAGAGTGCAGGAAAGGCGAATACAGGTACCCTTTTGTACCTGCTGTACAGTCAACCTAAATTAGAAAAACAAACAAGTGCACCCCCCCCCCCCCTTAAATTTCTAAATACTCTACACTTCAGTGAAGATTAATGATGTGCAATCATAGTTAGTGAATCGGAAAAAATGTATACAAAATACTCTTAAAGTGGTTGTATACCACTGGAGGTTTTTTTTATTCCTGCAAGGTAAAGTCATACTGTGCTAGTATGCATCACATACTAGCACATTATGTGAAACTTACCTTGAAACAAAGCTGTTCTAGCACTGCAATGTCAGCGCTACAGCTGCTTCCATCTTCACCCTTCTTGCTTCCGGGTTCGCGGGCTTAAGCTCTGTGATGGACCAGAGCCGCGATGACGTCACCTATTCCATTGACAGCACAGGGCTCAAAAGAAGCAGCACGGATGGCCGTTCCTTCAGAGCGCATGCGCCAGTGATGTCACTAGCTGCATGCAATGTAAATATCTCCTAAACGGTGCCCATTTAGGAGATATTTACACTACCTATAGGTAAGACTTATTGTAGGCTTAGCTATAGGTAAAAGTCAGTAGAAGAAGTTTATTTCCTCTTTAATGCGTCACAATACATAAAACTGATTTAACATAATAGTGTGTATAAATAAGAACTTCATGAACATATTCCTAATCTTCTTAATTCATAAGCATCATCCTGATTACATATAAAGTCCCAAAATAAATAATCCAAAAATAAAGGTGAATATCCAGGTGATCTGCCTATAAGTGCCTAAATAGATGACACTGCGTGAAGGTGCTCAGAGAGTTGTAATCCCCACATCTAATCATGCCTCTTACCAGATCTGAGATTATAGAGATCAAACTCGTTCCAAAAACCATAGCCAAAATGTATTCTACACAGGCTTAGCAACTCAGGAATGACCCCTTTATGAGGTCTCAGCACTGTTATTATCCAGGGTATATCAGCTGACTTTAAATGAAGCAAGTAGAAGATGACTCTATATAAGTGTCATGCATATACTGTGGGTGGAAGATAGAAGAGACTTCATAGTGCAGTATGTTAAAAACACAATTTATTCAAAAAAGTATTGCACTTAGATGAAAGAAGTTATAAAATGCGGTACAAACAATCCATAGACATGGCCGTGGTCCTTGCGAGCAGGCTCATGCGTCCACCCGATGTGTTTCCCCATAATAGGTGTCTAAATAATAGACAAATTTGGGTTATTTTCCATAAAGAAATGTAGCTGAATACATTTTGGCCTAAATTTATGAAGAAAGATTATTTACCGTTGTGACGAGATCCTGTCTCGCCCAGTTCTGCTCTCCCGACACTCCTCTGCTACCAGTGAGTCAGCTTGCAGATTGCAATGTCTGATGGTCCAGTCATTCAAGGTTCCGGGATCCGAATTACAGCTATGTGCCATTCGGACCCATTAAGAACAAACACCAGGCAGGCTGTATGTAAGCTCAAACAGGACTCTTTATTTTCAAGTACACAGCACACTTTTATACAGAATTTTGGAACATCCCACTCCCAACAACCGCTTTCCTATTGGTCAATTGTAAAGTATGCAGTCTTCACTCAGGTCCTCCTTGACCATGCAAATGAGGACTTGAAATAGTCAACAGGGATTGGTCCAATAGCTTGGATAGAAAGACTTGTGTATTGAGACAGAAGCCCCAGGGGGTAATCAATGTACACAATAACCCGGTCTACTTAATTACTACCTCTGAGAGGTTACATTCCTTTTAGACAATAGAATGCTAATTCAATACAGCTGACAGGCTTCTGACCTTTAGAACAATACAAAGTCCCTTAGCGTAAACACATACATCTTCAAACATACATAATAGATTCAATTAACCTTCAATCCCCAATTCTAGCCAGACGGACTGTCTCCGACACCCGCTCTTAACCTGCAGAACACAATAAAAGGTATTTCACAAGCTGGTTCCACTTAGCATTTCAAAAGCCGGTGTCCTTGCATTGAATGTCCCTCTCCTGTGTAACAGATGTCAAGTAGAAACACTTTAATATCTCAAGATCCATGACAACCGTATATACTCAAGTATAAGCCGAGTTTTTCAGCAAATTTTTTCATGCTGAAAATGCCCCCCTTGGCTTATACTCGAGTTATACTGTTGTCTGGGTCACCTACGGCTAGGGAGCACCAATTTTTCAAAGCCGGGCAACCCTTCCATAGACTCCCATGTTAAACAGTAATTTCTCTGGTGATTTTGGGGACCCGGTACTGGCCGGTAGTAGGTTCCCTGGATCCGGAACTTGGCATACATATAGCCCAATTTCTTCTATATAAGTTTGCAAAGTTTGTTGTCTGGGTTACCTACAGCTGGGGAGCACCGCTTTTTCAAAGCCAGGTACCCCTTCCATAGACTCCCATGTTAAACGTCAGTCTAGTCAAGGACACATTGAGGCATGGACATAGTGAGGCATGGGCACAGTGAGGCATGGGCACAGTGAGGCATGCACATGGACACAGTCAGGCAAAGTGAGGCACACTGAGGCATGCAGATGGACACCCTAGGTTTATACTCGAGACAATATGTTTTACCATTTTTATGTGGTAAAATTAGGTGCCTTGGCTTATATTCAGGTCGGCTTATACTCAAGTATATACGGTATTTGCAAAATTTTATGACAAAAACAAAGAAAATTTATATTATTTTTTTTTATCTTTTTTTCATTTATTTAGCAAAAAAATGTAAAAACCCAGTGGTGACTGAAAGCACTATTTGTGTAAAAAACTTGATAACTTTTTTATATATGCATGACCACGCAATAGTTGTTCAAAGTGTGACAGCGCTGAAAGCTGAATATTTTCCTGGGCAGGAAGGGGGTAAAAGTGCTGGCACTGAAGTGGTTAATGTATTTATAAATGATATAGGGTCTGGGAATAAAAGATCATTTCAGTCTTTGCAGATGACCACAAGCTATGCAAAGGAATAACGTCCTTACAGGATGTCTCCAACTTACAAGTGAACCTCAATGAACTCACTGTTTAATTGGGCAACTATGTGGCAGATGAGGTTTAATGTAGATAAATGTAAAGTTATGCACTTGGGGGCCAAGAATATGCATGCATCATACATACTAGGGGGAGTACAACTGAGGAAATCCATAGTGGAGAAGGAAAGACATGCAATGCCAAGCTGCGGTTTCCAAACTGAGCAAAGTCCTTTCTTATATGAAGCCTTGTACACACGAACGAGGAACTCGACGGGCGAAACACATTGTTTTCCTCGTCGAGTTCCTTGTTAGGCTGTCGAGGAACTCGACAAGGCAAGTTTCTCCATTCCCGTCGAGGAAATAGAGAAGCTTAATTTTTCGAGCATAGAGAAGCAGATTCTTGCTAGGGGCATCACCCAATATGGGCGTTATTTACATGGCCCTGAGAGCCGGAACACCCCCCGGCCAGGAGGAAGGCGATCATCCAGAAAATTACGGATCAGATCAATGCGGCGAGGGGGGGACGAGGACCCCCGGTGGGATACAAAAGAAGATCAACGATCTTAAGAGCCTGGTCCGTGAGAAGATGGCCAAGATCAATGCCCATGCCAGGGGCACTGGAGGAGGCGCACCCTGCCCCATCAGGCTGAGTGAGGAGGAATGGGCAGTGGCCCGGTGTTTCCACCCACAGCAGGTGGTGGGCCTGCCTGGCTATCAATCTGATTCTCCTGTGAGGACAGGTAAGTTTTGGAATTTTCTATCTGGTGATTAGCATGTGTGGATGGGGGAAGGGAAGATGTGCCAAGTGTGTGGATCCTCCAACCTGTGAATGTTTTGTGTCCTCCACAGATGGCCAGGTGATTGCTGGCCCATCAGGCCAGGAGGTTGCTGGGCCATCATGCCAGGAGGTTGCTGGGCCATCAGGCCAGGAGGTTTCTGGGCTATCAGGCCAGGCTGCAACATCCCCTGGACAACAGGCTGCAGAAGAGTCCCAAGAAGGGCAGGAGTCCCCAGGGGAGGGGAGTGGCCACACCTCCCCTCATGGGGAGGTTAAGGGGGAGGAGGATGAGGGGGTAGAGGCTGAGGATGAAGATATGGACATTGCCAGGGAAGTCCTTTTGGCCTCGGATTTGTTTACCCCTGAGGCTACCCCTGAGGCTGGCAGCAGTCAGGCCACCATCAGGGGTAGCCCCTCCCACTCCTCCCCCAACAGGCCTCAACCCACAAGGGTCTCTCTCTCCCCTACTCCCAGGCCACAAGACTTGGCTGCAGGCAGGATGGCGACCCATGAGACCAGGGGGGTGGCCGAGCGTCTGCCGGCCAGTCTGCAGAGGGACAATGCCCGGCAGACCCGCAATCTGGCTCAGATCAAACAGACTCTGAGCCAGATGGAGGACAGCCTGGGTTCAATTAAGGAGTCACTCACTGATGTGGCCACAAACTCCTTGGCGATCATCACATGCTTGTGTGACCTGCAGACCGCCACAACAGGTGTGGCCCAGGAGGTGAGTGCCCTGACCCAGGCTGTCCAGGCCAACACCCGGGCTGTCCAGGCCAATATGGCAGCCCTCACAATCTGTCTGAACAGGATAGCAGTGGCCTTGGAGGGCAGGCCAGCAAGAGGACAGTCACCAGGGGAGGCTCCTCCTTCCCCTGCTCACCCCCCCAGGAGGATACTCCTTCCCCTGCTCACCCCCCCCCCCCCCCCCAGGAGGCTCCTCTGGTTGGCCGTGCCCGTGGGCGGCCCAGGCGTAGCTTACGCCTCCGCCGTTAATTTTTGGGGGTACTTTTTATTTTTTATTTTTATTATTTATTTTTTATATACTGTACTTATGATTTGTTTAATGTGTGTGAATGATGTGTGAATGTGGGGGTGTCATTCCTGATTAAATAAGGGTGTCACCCTCAGTTTTGGTGGAGTAGGGATCCCCAGGACCAGGGAGAAGTGATCCCAGGTCCATGTGAATGGTGTATGAATGCACGGCGTTACTGCTCCCAAGTACCATTGGGGGGGTACTTGGATCTAATACAATTAGATGTGCATGTGATGTGTCTGTGCTAGAGACCACAGTGGGTGTGCATTCATGCATTCTCATTGTGACATAATTAATGTGTGTGTTTACTGTGCAAAGATGCATTCTGCGAGGCGTCTCCTGACTGCTGTTCCCTCAGAAGAGGGTGTACCCTCGGTTACTAAAGTCACTAGTCTAGCTATGAGCATGGATGCCCCTGGCATGTTGGCATACAGATTGTTGTCCTGCAAGTGTGTGTGCTCAGCTCTTGCTTAATGGTGTTGCTTTAGCTGACATTTACACGGCTGGTGTAAAGTTAGGGCTGCTTTTATAAAGTGTCATTTTACACCATGAAACTAACAGAAGCGCACAGGGCGTAATCTACGCCGCACACACTTAATTTTGTGGATCGCCTTATCTCCCTCATTTGCATCTTTGCCTATCAAAACAGCGGTGTGTCTAGCGTATTTTGCGCTCGAAGAAGCGCCGGTGTAATTTTTTTAGGTAGGACGAAAAAAACTGGATTTCAGGCGTAACTTGTTTTGAGGATCAGGCGCAAAAATACGCTCCTAACCTTTTAAATGTTTTCAAAAGTCCTTTAAGTTAAATGGATTTTTGTACCAGGCACTCCTCAGTACACATCCAATAATTTACTGTCTAGTGAATGCTTCTTTTGTTGTTGCCAGAGAGACCAGAACAGGCAATACCTATATTATATTTCTACCATGGACCTGCTCCTTTAACGGAAAAATCACTTGATCCATTGCAAATCAACTTTCAATTCTATCGGTACAGCACTGTCACACACACATCAGGCATTTTCCTTAACCACTTCAGCCCCGGAAGAATTGACCCCTTTCCTGACCAGAGCACTTTTTGCGATTCGGCACTGCGTTGTTTTAGCTGACAATTGCGGTGTTGTACCCAAACAAAATTTACGCCTTTGTTTCCCCAAAATAGAGCTTTCTTTTTGGTGGTATTTGATCACCTCTGTGATTAATTTTTTTTGCGCTATAAACAAAAGAAGAGGGACAATTTTGAAAAAAAGCAATATTTTTTACTTTTTGCTATAATAAATATCCCCCAAAAAATATATTAAAAAAATCATTTTTTTCCCCTCAGTTTAGGCCTATATGTATTCTTCTACATATTTTTGGTTAAAAAAAAAATGCATAAAGCATATATTGATTGGTTTGCGCAAAAGTTATAGCGTCTACAAAATAGGGGATAGTTTTATGGCATTTTTATTATTATTCTTTTTTTACTAGTAATGGCTGCAATCTGCGATTTTTGTCGTGACTGCGACATTATGGTGGACACATCGGAGACTTTTGATGCTATTGTGGGACCATTGTAATTTATACAGTGATCAGTGTTATAAAAATGCACTGAATACTGTGTAAATTACACTGACAGGGACGGGATTAACCACTAGGGGGCAAGGAAGGGGTTAAGTGTGACCTAGGGAGTGATTCTAACTGTGGGGGGGATGGGCTACCAGTGAGCTGACAGTGATCACTGCTCCCGATGACAGGGAGCAGTAGATCACTCTCACTAGGCAGAACAGGGAAATGCCTTGTTTACATAGGCATCTCCCGATCTTCCTCTCCATGACACGATCGCAGGCCGCCGGCGAACATCAAGTTCGCGGGGCCCGCGGGCACGGTCACTGAGAGTGTGGCGGGCACGACCGACATGGCTTTTTAAAGGGGACGTACCTGTGAACCCATTTGCCCACTGCTGCCATTCTGCCAACATATATCGGTGTGCAGCAGTCGGCAAGTGGTTAAAGTTGTTTCAAAGTTTATCCATAAAATAATAAACATGTTATACTTACCTGCTGTGTGCAATGGCTGGGTCCCCAGCCAGAGTCCTCAGCGCCTCCTCTTCTATGTGTGCCCCTAAGCAAACTGTGTGCTATTGGGGCACATGTGCAGAGCCCTGCTGTGTGCATCCATCAGTGGCGTAGCTAGGGTTGTCAGCGCCCGGGGCAAGGTAAGTAATTTGCGCCCCCCTAATCCGCTGACTTTTCGCACGCCACGAGTCCATTCCCTTACTACAATAGTACTGACCTGCCCGATTCCTATACTGACCACTACACACTGACTACTACACTACCCACTAACCTACCTTATTCCTATACTAACCACTACACAATACACTACCCAGTGACCGCTACACAATACACTACACAGTGACCAAATACACTACCCAGTGACCGCTACACAATACACTACACAGTGACCGCTACACAATACACTACCCAGTGACCGCTACACTACCCAGTGACCGCTACACAATACACTACACAGTGACCAAATACACTACACAGTGACCGCTACACAATACACTACACAGAGACCAAATACACTACACAGTGACCGCTACACAATACACTACACAGAGACCAAATACACTACCCAGTGACCGCTACACAATACACTACCCAGAGACCGCTACACAATACACTACACAGTGACCGCTACACAATACACTACACAGTGACCGCTACACAATACACTACACAGTGACCAAATACACTACCCAGTGACCGCTACACAATACACTACACAGTGACCGCTACACAATACACTACACAGTGACCAAATACACTACACAGTGACTGCTACACAATACACTACGCAGTGACCAAATACACTACCCAGTGACCAAATACACTACCCAGTGACCGCTACACAATACACTACCCAGTGACCGCTACACAATACACTACACAGTGACCGCTACACAATACACTACACAGTGACCGCTACACAATACACTACACAGTGACCGCTACACAATACACTACACAGTGACCGCTACACTACACAGTGACCGCTACACTACCCAGTGACCGCTACACTACCCAGTGACCGCTACACAATACACTACGCAGTGACCGCTACACAATACACTACACAGTGACCGCTACACAATACACTACACAGTGACCGCTACACAATACACTACACAGTGACCGCTACACAATACACTACACAGTGACCGCTACACTACCCAGTGACCGCTACACTACCCAGTGACCGCTACACAATACACTACACAGTGACTGCTACACAATACACTACCCAGTGACCGCTACACAATACACTACACAGTGACCGCTACACAATACACTACCCAGTGACCACTACACAATACACTACACAGTGACTGCTACACAATACACTACCCAGTGACCGCTACACAATACACTACACAGTGACCGCTACACAATACACTACCCAGTGACCACTACACAATACACTACACAGTGACCGCTACACAATACACTACACAGTGACCGCTGCACAATACACTACCCAGTGACCGCTACACAATACACTACACAGTGACCGCTACACAATACACTACCCAGTGACCGCTACAGAATACACTACACAGTGACCGCTACACAATACACTACACAGTGACCGCTACACTACCCAGTGACCGCTACACAATACACTACACAGTGACCGCTACACTACCCAGTGACCGCTACACTACACAGTGACTGCTACACAATACACTACATAGTGACCGCTACACAATACACTACACAGTGACCGTTACACAATACACTACACAGTGACCGCTACACAATACACTACACAGTGACCGCTACACTACACAGTGACCGCTACACTACCCAGTGACCGCTACACTACCCAGTGACCGCTACACAATGCACTACACAGTGACCGCTACACAATACACTACACAGTGACCGCTACACAATACACTACACAGTGACCGCTACACAATACACTACACAGTGACCGCTACACAATACACTACACAGTGACCGCTACACGACCCAGTGACCGCTACACTACCCAGTGACCGCTACACAATACACTACACAGTGACTGCTACACAATACACTACCCAGTGACCGCTACACAATACACTACACAGTGACCGCTACACAATACACTACCCAGTGACCACTACACAATACACTACACAGTGACTGCTACACAATACACTACCCAGTGACCGCTACACAATACACTACACAGTGACCGCTACACAATACACTACCCAGTGACCACTACACAATACACTACACAGTGACCGCTACACAATACACTACACAGTGACCGCTGCACAATACACTACCCAGTGACCGCTACACAATACACTACACAGTGACCGCTACACAATACACTACCCAGTGACCGCTACAGAATACACTACACAGTGACCGCTACACAATACACTACACAGTGACCGCTACACTACCCAGTGACCGCTACACAATACACTACACAGTGACCGCTACACTACCCAGTGACCGCTACACTACACAGTGACTGCTACACAATACACTACATAGTGACCGCTACACAATACACTACACAGTGACCGTTACACAATACACTACACAGTGACCGCTACACAATACACTACACAGTGACCGCTACACAATACACACAGACACTACAGCATTGGTGCATTTTACATTAGGAGGCATTGGTGGACTACAAGGCCCAGCTGCTGGGCCTTGTAGGCCACCAATGCCTCCTACAGTAAAATACTGGGCCTTGTAGTCCACCAAAGCCTCCTAATGTAAAATGCTGGGCCTTGTAGTCCACCAAAGCCTCCTAATGTAAAATGCTGGGCCTTGTAGTCCACCAAAGCCTCCTAATGTAAAATGCTGGGCCTTGTAGTCCACCAAAGCCTCCTAAAGTAAAATGCTGGGCCCCAGCATTTTACTATAGGAGGCACTGGTGGACTACAAGGCCCAGCATTTTACTTTAGGATGGCATTGGTGGACTACAAGGCCCAGCATTTTACAATAGGAGGCATTGGTGGACTACAAGGCCCAGCATTTTACTTTAGGATGGCATTGGTGGACTACAAGGCCCAGCATTTTACAATAGGAGGCATTGGTGTACTACAAGGCCCAGCAGCTGGGCCTTGTAGGCCACCAATGCGTCCTAAAGTAACATGCTGGGCACATAGACTTTCCGGGTGCTCCCTCCCTAGTCTCCCCAGACCTCCCCCCCCCCCCCCCGGCCAGCAGAAAAAATCACGAGGGAGACGAGTCTCTCTCACCTGTTTTTTTTTTTTCCTACTCTGCGCCGCTGGTCACACTGCACGCCCGGCACCCATGATGTTATCCATTCCGTGGAGGCTGAGGAGGAGGCGGAGACAGCGAGTGTACACAGTTCGCGTCGTAGACCAGCCCCGCTCGTCGCATCGTAGACCAGGCCAGCCCCGCTCGCCGCACTTGACTCAATCACGGGGTGCCAGGGGCCGGCCTGAGTCTAAACATGGCACCGGAGCACGGCGTCGGCCGGACTCGGAACTTTCGGACGGACGGCGACACGTACTGGCGCGGGATTTCGCCCCCTTCAGCTCAGCGCCCGGGGCAGACGCACTGGCTGCCCCCCCGGTAGTTACGCCAGTGGCATCCATAGACCCTCTCTTAATGAGATTTTTCCAGCAAATCAGTAGTTCACAATTCAAACACTTGAGGAAAATCAGTGAAAGAACACCAGAAATGCGATCCTGCAACACTGGATTAGACTACCCTTTGCTAGCAACACACTAGGTAGTTGGACTGCTGCTCAACGCAGAGCATGACAGTCTAGGTCTCCAGTGGACCAGTATGCCCACCTTCCCTTTGAGTGCTGCTGATTGGAGCACTGGACAGTGGGGCTTCAAACTTATGTTGACCCAGAGCATTGCGCTCTGTTTAGCTTTGGTCCCACTATTTGTTGTGCTTCTAACAAAGACTATTTTAACCCATGCTGCATCACAAAATAAGTAAATAAAAAAGTAGCATATTTATTACTATATATAAAGCCTGGCTGCATTACAGTAATAAATATAACAGTTTGAATAGCACTTTATTGAAATTTTGAGATACCTATTATATGAATTTGTAATTGTCTATCTCAAGATTATCCTCTGAATGTCTACAACAGAGTTTAGTAAAGATTCAGTATATTCTTGAGATAAATCATTTGCACCGAAAGCATTAAAATAGACTTATAGAGATTTCTTACAATCTGGAAAGGCCTAACTCAACTGATCCTATTGCATGTTTGACTTTAGTGGGCTTTGTGAATTATTACTGTAATTTTGTTTACAATCTCTGTCAAATCGCTGTTTCCTCCATGGAGCTGCCAAACCTTTTCACTTGAACCTCAAATCCAACATGACTTTCAACATCTTGAAATTAAGTTTTTGACCTTGGCTCCTATTTTACATTATCCAGATCCTCCTGGCTGAAATACATCTTATATAAAGTCTGAGGAACCGAGACATCTTTAAGTGAGAGCAACTCATTGAATACATTTTCTTGAAGATGGTAAATCTCAAAATTTTAAGAAATTAGAAAATACCTTTAGTGACCAACTCAGAAAATCTCTCTAAAGTGGAGTTCCAGACTACTCCAACATTTATTTTTTAATCACCATGATCATCGTGATAGCTGTCAATTATGTTTTAAAAATCGGCATATGCTACATCTGAAAACGTTTTCTGTTTTATTTAGTATTGGTACTCACTATACCCTCCTGATCCAGCAAATGTCCATCCCGAGTGTGGGCATCTGAAACCCACTATAAGTCTCTTCCGGGATAAGGTGCTGCTTGCTACCCAGCCGTGGAGAATGCCTATTGACTCCTGGGATCGATTACACTGGTATCCCATGAGCCAATGAGAATAAAGATATGATGTACTTCACCGCAGCGAGTTTTGGACGGAAGTTGAGCCTTTATATATATATATATATAAAAAAATGACACTAAAGGAATAGCGGAGCGATCAGCGCGCATACGTGCATGCAAATTAGGGTGGTAGTAAATTAAATTAGTGTAGTAAAGACAGTGCCCGTGTGTTGGTTCTGCTTATTCAGACTCTTACTGATACGTCTGGCACTAGCTTCCCTCCTGCACTGGCTTGCTGTATTTTGTGTTGGTGCAGAACTGGCATTATCTGTGCTATACTCACAGATTTCACTTTGTTTTTGACATCTAGAATAACAGTAATTGCCGTTTGGCACATCCATAAAATCCACACTTTTCTAAAGGCCAATAAATAGACACTGGGGTTCATTTATTAAAACTGGAAAGTGCAAAAACTGGTGCAACTGTGCATGGTAGCCAATCAGCTTCTCACTTCAGCGTGTTAATTAAGTTTTGACAAAAATAAACTGGAAGCTGTTTGGTTTCTGGCTGCACCAGATTTTGCACTCTCCAGTTTTAATGTATCAACCCCACTGTCTATATTATTCATGTAATGCTAGGATGTGCTGTAAAACACGTCTAAATATTGAGGGAGAAAATAAGCACCTATAAAATGAAACAGTTCAGCGGGCAGAATCCTTTTTTTTTAAATATTAGGACTTAGCAAAAGCTTTAGAGGCCTATCTTTGATACAAAAACATGTAGACATATTTGGTTCTTTTGAAAAGACTTGTTTATTCACAAAAATAGCCTAATGACCAGTGGCGGGGCATCCATAGTGGGCGCAGGAGCGCCGCCCCCTCTCTCCTGCACCCATCAATCAACAATACATAGATTCATGCATCTATGTATTTTCGCTGCTGCCACCCACTATTAAGGTGTCCGGCCCCCTGTTGAGCGCCGGCCATCTGAATAACAGCGATGGGTGTGTTTTTGATGTGTCTGATTAGAGCGAGAGGCTCTAATAGGCTTCCCGATTAGAGCCTGTGGCACTGGCAGCATTGGGCACACTGGCAGCATTGGGCATGCTGGCAGCATTGGGAGCACTGGCAGCATTGGGCACACTGGCACACAGGCAGCATTTGGCACACTGGCAGCATTTGGCACACTGGCAGCATTTGGCAAAATGGCAGCATTTGGTGGGCACAGTCGCAGCATTTGGTGGGCACAGTGGCAGCATTCAGTGGGCACAGTGGCAGCATTTGGTGGGCACAGTGGCAGCATTTGGTGGGCACAGTGGCAGCGCTTGATGGCACAGTGACGGTGTTTGTGCCATCAAACACTGCCACTGTGGCAGCGTTTGATGGCACAGTGGCAGCATTTAATTTTTTTTTTCAAATTCTTTTCAGTTTATTTGCGCTCCCCCCAAAATGTTTTAGCCCCAGCCGCCACTGCTAACGACAGAGACATAGGTTGCTGGAATCTAGCTCATTGCATATGGACCATTACCAGGCTGGCAACCAGGCCCCTCTTTACCCACCCTACCCTCCCCTACTCCCTCTTACATGTCTCAGTTCATCCTCTTTCTTTTCAATTTCTCACTTCCTGACTGTTTATCTTCCTCTTTTTAATGTCCTTAGATTTGGGAACATCTCTCTGCATATCCTAACAATTGATTTGATGGTCCCTCACATTGGCTGGAAAACTAAAATAATTTAAACATGGTTCCTTTATCTAATGTCATTGATCACCAGTATAAGAGGGCACTTCTCTGATCATCAGGAAAAGAGGGGACATTTCCATTGACTATCAAAGTAAGGTGGCAGTTTTGCTATGAGCACTAATGTGAAGGAACGCTATAGATTTCACTGTTTTGGTTTATTTTTTATCATTATTACTACTAAGGCCCCATACACACGAGAGAATTTATCCGCGGATACGGTCCAGCGGACCGTTTCCACGGATAAATCCTCTCAAAGATTTCCGCAGATTTCGATGCGATGGAGTGTACACACCATCGCATTGAAATCCGCGCGGAAATCCTCTGGCGATGACGTGTCGCGCCGTCGCCGCGATTATGATGCGGCGACGGGCGCGACGCTGTCGTATAAGGAATTCCACGCATGCGTCAAATCATTACGACGCGTGCGGGGAATCCCTTTGGACGAATGGATCCGGTAAGTCTGTACAGACGAGCGGATCCATCCGTTGGAATGGATTCCAGCAGATGGATTTGTTGTGCATCACAGCAAATATCCGATCTGCTGGAATCCATCCCAGAGGAGATTTCTCCGCGGAAACAGATCCGCTGGCGTGTACACACCATAGGATCTATCCGCAGAAACCCATTTGCTGGGATTTATCTGCGGATGGATTCTATCGTGTGTACGGGGCCTTACTGTTCACGCTAAAGTATCATGGGTTGTAAATATAGTAATTATTAGCAAGGGTTTACTGGGATCTTAAAGTTATTTCAAGAACAGCAAGCATTCAAATATCTCACACTAATTTTGTGGGCAATGTTTTCACTGATGGTGCTCAGTAAAAATAGGCAAATGTAATTTGGAATGTTTCAAAGGTTTAAGAAAAAATAAAGCTGGCATATCTCTTGATTAGTGTGAATTGTTATCATTAAACCAGATGTCTTGGCTGTATTAGAAGAAAAAGTTATCATGAAAAGCAGGTTGCCAGAAAAGGCAGTTGGACTTTCTAAGAAAAAAATAATAATTAGAAAGTATAACTAGGCAGGTTAGGATGAGGTGGACAAAAAAGCCCTTCACTGAAAATACCCTGGTGCCTTCTAGAAAAAAAGGTCTCTGCATGTCTCATCTTCATCAAAATCCAAGAATCTCATGTGTTTGCGTGTTAAGTAAAAGTTTGGTAAGAGACGATTTGCACTTTTCAGTCTGTTACAGCTTGAAAAATGTGTTATCTCCATTACAAATGCTACTTTTACTCCCGTCTCATACTTTAATCTGAGCAAGTGCGGGTTTCTTAGCATACACACGCTCGAGTTTCTCGTCGAAAACCAGCCCGACGAGGAACTCGACGAGCAAATTCAGACTCCTGTAGAGGAAAGATAGAACTTGCTCTCTTTTTTGCTCGTCGAGTTCCTCGACAGTTTCCTCGATGAAAAACGTACACACGACCGGTTTCCTCTGCAAAAAAGCTCTCCCACCAAGTTTCTTGATGGATTCTGCTGAGGAAACCGGTCGTATGTACAAGGCCTTATACTGCATAGGGGTTATGGATCCATGAGAAAGTATATCCAGACAGGTTAAGATGTAATGGGCTAAAGTGAACCAAAAAGTCCACCACTGAAACTCTGAATTACAATTTAGCTGTTTGAAAAGCAGTTATCTGCATTTTTCACTTCAATAACTTAAAAAATTAAGGGATATATATCTAATTTTAGCAGTACAAAGGAAATTATTTTAATGGCTTCATTCATTATCCTAAAATGAGGTGTTATTCCTAAAGCAGACTCATTTAAAGTATCATGATATCAAGTTTTTATTGTCGGGTTGATTTTTTGAACCACAATGTAGCGTGATCAGTGTCTAGATTTCTCCCAAATTTGATAATATACTTGTACCACTACCCGATATTACCAATAATTCCTAGTTTTCAAAAAAAGAGGTGGGGGATTTCCTATTTTAATCATCAACTTTAGCACAGTAGCAAATGATTGCATACACTTAAAAGATTGGTAGCCGTTCCAGGTTGTCCAGTTGCCTGAGGTTACCAAAGGTTAAATGGCCCCTAAATTAAGCTGAATTGACTCTGAACTGGCTGTTTTTTGTATCATCAAAGCTACAGGTTGAAATGATGTGCTCACAGCTGTGTACTTCTCGCAGTCTTCCTGTGGTGTTTAAAGTCACAACATATTCCACTATGTAGCTTATACAGTATATTCTGTGGCATTTCTTTGCCAGAATACACCAATAGTTTTTAGTAGAATATTTCTCAGACCTCAGTCTGTTTTAAATAAAGTATGGGAAAACATCTAAAGCTGATACAATAATAATGTTACAATTCAAATTCTTCTTGACATATATTATACACTGTATATTACAGAGAAAGAACTGCTCTGATGAGCGAGAGACTTTATGGTAAAGTCTCCTTCTTTGATAACAGAATAGGGACTAAAACCCAATAAAAGTCCCTATATATGAAATAAACTTACTGCACTAGGAGGATTTTTCTTTTTTAGCGTTTATTCTGCCACATGCGAGTAATCAATTGGAGAAGTGTTTCATCAGCCAAAGTTGGGTGTTCCTGGCTAAGGGAGGAATGATATAAAGCATTTATTGACCATTTTTAACTACCGGTAAGTGGTCACTGGTGGTCTGGTAAGTGTTTAGCATCTTTACAGCTTACTGGGTGAGGGAGAAACATGCACATGTTCATTCATTTATATCACATTAGATATGAATTTTCATTGTTTTGAATATTTATCTATTTATTCACAATATGTTACTCATATAATTTTCCACCTATTTATGCATCTGGTAGAGGGTTGGGATATATATTTGTTTTCACACACATTTTTACATATTTCATCTGCATTGGTTGGATTTCAAAGGTTCACTATTAGCATCCCTTATATTTTTTTTTTTTTTTTTTTTTTTGTGGTATACACTAGTTGGGTGGCAGCTTATTATTTTTTTCACTAGGTTTTTGTTTGATATTTATTTATTTCGATATTGTATACCCCTTGAAATTTTCCACATTTTGTCATGTTAAAACCAAAAATGTAAATGTATTTTATTGGGATTTTATGTGATAGACTATGTGAAGGAAAATGATGAAGGGTTTCCAATTTTTTTTTACAAATAAATATCTGAAAATTGTGCTGTGATTTTGTATTCAGCCCCCCTGAGTTAATACTTTGTAGAACCACCTCTCTCTGCAATTACAGCTGCAAGTCTTTTTGGTTATGTCACTACTAGCTTTGCACATCTAGAGAGTGAAATCTTTTCTCATAATTCTTATGCCTCGTACACACGATCAGTTTTTCCATCAGGAAAAAGGGCTGAAATTTGTCTTGCATACACACGGTCACTCAAATCTTGGCTGAAAATCCGAACGCCAAGAACACCGTGACGTACAACACGTACGATGAGCCAAGATCAATGAAGTTCAGTAGGCAGTTCGGCTCTTCTGCTTGATTGTGACCATGCACGTTTTTTTGCACGTCGTAATTGCATACAGACTAACGCGATTCGCGATAGGAATTTTTTCTGTCACGAAAATTGAGATCCTGTTTTCAATCTTTTCTCGGCAGGAAAACTGACAGAAAAAGTGTGATGGAACATACACATGGTCGGTTTTCCTGACAAAAACCTCACATCGCACTTTTCCTGTCGGGAAAACTGATCGTGTGTACGAGGTATAAGTTGTCCTATGGACAGATTCTCCCACCTGAGCTGTGGATCTCTGCAGCTCCTCCAGAGTTACCATTGGCCTCTTGGCTGCTTCTCTGATTAATGCTCTCCTTGCCCAGCATGTCAGTATAGGTGGACGCCCATGTCTTGGTAGGTTTGTAGTTGTGCCATACTCTTTCCATTTTTGGATCATGAATTGAACAGTGCTCTGTGAGATGTCCAAAGCGTGAGATATTTTTTTTTGTAACCTAACCCTGCTTTAAACTTCTCCACAACTTTATCCCTGACCTGTCTGGTGTGTTCGTTGAGCTTCATGATGCTGTTTGTTCACTAAGTTTCTCTAACAAACCTCTGAGGGCTTCGCAGAACAGCTGTATTTATACTTAGATTAAATGACACACAGGAGGACTCTATTTACTAAGTAGGTGACTTCTGAAGGCAATTGGTTACACTAGATTTTAGTTAGGGGGTATCAGAGTAAAGGGGGCTGAAAACAAATGCATACCACACTTTTCAGATATTTATTTGTAAAAAAAAATTGAAAACCATTTATCATTTGCCTTCCACTTTGTGTTGGTCTATCACGTAAAATCCCAATAAAATACATTTACGTATTTGGTTGTAACATGACAAAATGTGGAAAATGTCAAGGGGTACGAATACTTTTTCAAGGCACTGTATATATGTACTGTATATGTATAGTAAGTGATCAATTATTGAATTACATTTTTTGTGACATATGAAAAAAAATTGTATTCTCAAATCATTATTTATCTTTAGGTACTTCCCTATTCCATCTGATGAAGTAGACTGATGTCTGAGAAATTAGACAAGGTTACCACCATTCTACTATAAATTGTGGACATATTCGCAAAGGAATGCTAAAGAATACTGTATATAAACTCTATAGTGAATGGTTTAAAATTAGATGTACAGTGTAATGGTGCATGCTGTATGTTGTGACTAAACTTCTATTGTGTTGATATCATAATGCCCTTATGGAAGCATAATTTCATGGATGTCTTTATATTTATGTTGAATAATAAAATTGATGTTTTATTGATTATATATATTTTTTATGACTAATAACCTCTCAGTCCGTCCTATAGCATAATATTTTTGTTTTCAATTTGGATATAATAGGATGTGGCATTTTGACCCAGTATCATTCTAGGGACAAGTCTTGTTATCTGGGTAGCCTTTCCAAGTTACTTGAGATTAAACATTACCTCCTATACTGCACTTTTTGCATTTTATCATTACATTAAGTAGGAAATATCTATGTGCTTACTGTTTCCCCTTTAACAATTCTACTTTCTGGCAAGGCACACACTAGCACTTTATACACAATATTACTTATGTATTCCCTTTCCTCTTGCTCTACTCTTATTTATATGAGTAGTAAGTCAAATAGTGGGTCTCTCATTGCTACTCCGTCAGAATCACTGAACTACAGTATGTGAAATTTTGCTCTAAGGGGTTGATTTACAGTGCCTTGACAAAGTATTCATACCTCTTGAAATGTTCCACATTTTGTCATGTTACAACCAAAAAATAAATGTATTTTATTTGGATTTTATGTGATAGACCAACACAAAGTGGCACATAATTGTGAAGTGGAATAAAAATGATAAATGGTTTTCATTTTTTTTTTTACAAATAAATACCTGAAAAGTGTGGCATGCATTTATATTCCCCTTCCCTTTACCATGTTACCCCTAACTAAAATCTAGTGGAACCATTTGCCTTCAGAAGTCACCTAATTAGTAAATAGAGTCCATCTGTGTGTCATTTAATCTCGGTATAAATACAGCTGTTCTGTGAAGCCCTCAGAGGTTTGTTAGAGAACCTTAGTGAACAAATAGCATCATGAAGGCCAACGAACACACCAGACAGGTCAGGGATAAAGTTGTGGAGAAGTTTAACCACTTACCCCCCGGACCATATTGCTGCCCAAAGACTAGAGTACTTTTTGCGATTCGGGACTGCGTCGCTTTAACAGACAATTGCGCGGTCGTGCGACGTGGCTCCCAAACAAAATTGGCGTCCTTTTTTTCCCACAAATAGAGCTTTATTTTGGTGGTATTTGATCACCTCTGCGGTTTTTAGTTTTTGCGCTATAAACAAAAATAGAGCGACAATTTTGAAAAAAATGAATATTTTTTACATTTTGCTATAATAAATATCCCCCAAAAATATATAAAAAAACATTTTTTTTCCTCAGTTTAGGCCGATACGTTTTCTTCTACATATTTTTCGTAAAAAAAAATCGCAATAAGCGTTTATTGATTGGTTTGCGCAAAAGTTATAGCGTTTACAAAATAGGGGGTATTTTTATGTCATTTTTATTATATTTTTTTTACTAGTAATGGCGGCGATCAGCGATTTTTTTTTTCGGTACTGCGACATTATGGCGGACACTTCGGACACTTTTGACACATTTTTGGGACCATTGGCATTTTTATAGCGATCAGTGCTATAAAAATGCATTGGATTACTATAAAAATGCCACTGGCAGTGAAGGGGTTAACACTAGGGGGCGGGGAAGGGGTTAAGTATGCCTGGGTGTGTTCTTACTGTGGGGGGGGGGGGGTGGCCTCACTAGGGGAAACACTGATCCTCGGTTCATACATTGTATGAACCGAAGATCAGCATTTCCCCTGCTGACAGGACCGGGAGCTGTGTGTTTACACACACAGCTCCCGGTCCCCGCTCTGTACGGAGCGATCGCGTGTGCCCGGCGGCGATCGCGCCCGCCGGGCACACGCACGGGAGTCGGGGGCGAGCGGGGGGCGCGCGCCCCCTAGTGGCGGCTGGGAGAGAGGACGTCATATTACGTGCTCTCGCCCAGCAGAGCCACCTTGTGGACGTATAACTGCGGTGCGCGGTCGGCAAGTGGTTAAAGCAGGGTTAGGTTCTAAAAAAATATCCCAAGCTTTGAACATCTCACGGAGCACTGTTCAATCCATCATCTGAAAATGATGTATGGCACAACTGCAAACCTACCATGACATGGCTGTCCACCTACACTGACAGGCCAGGCAAGGAGAGCATTAATCAGAGAAGCAGCCAAGAGGCCGATGGTAACTCTGGAGGAGCTAAAGAGATCCACAGCTCACATGGGAGAATCTATCCATAGGACAACTATTATTCGAGCACACCATAAATCTGGCCTTTATGAATGAGTGGCAAGAAAAAAGCCATTGTTGAAAGAAAGCCATAAGAGGTTCCGTTTGCAGTTTGCGAGAAGCCATGTAGGAACAGAGCAAACAGGTGGAAGAAGGTGCTCTGGTGAGATGAGACAAAAATTTTACTTTTTGGCCTAAAAGCAAAAGGCTATGTGTGGCGGAAAACTCAGGCCTCGTACACATGTCGTTTTCCTCAACGAGGTTCTTGTCAGGCTTGTCGAGAATCTTGTCAAGCTTTCTTTGCATACACACTGTCAAGAAAAAATCTCGTTGTTCTCAAACGCGGTGATGTACAACATGTACGACGGCACTAGAAAGGGGAAGTTTGATTCCATTGGCGCCACCCTTGGGGCTGCTTTTGCTAATCTTGTGTTACCGCGTGTTAGTAAAAGTTTGGTAAAAGACGATTCACGCTTTTCAGTCTTCATGCTTTCAGAACGTTTTCTGCGGTTCAGTTTGTGCTTGTAGGTTCGTATCTTGTCTTTCAGGGCGTGTGTTCAGGTCGTATTTGTTTTTCAGTGCGTTCCTGTGCGCTCGTTTCTGATTTTCAGGTCGTTCTTCGTAGAAAATGCTGTTCTTCAGTGTGTTCTGTTTAGTTTGTTCGTACTGATTAGACGTTCGTTTTCTTGCCATGTTGCAGGCACCTGCTCATCGTAGAGTTTGTGTTGTGCAGTCGGTGTGTGTTGGTCTTATTGTTTTAGACCTAGACGAGGCCATGAACAGGGTGAGGAGGCGTTCATGGACCAAGAATTGGTTGCTCCAATTCTCTCATATGCCTCTGCTGCGGGAGATCCAGGAGAATAATCCTGATGATTACAGGAATTTCCTTAGGATGTCTGACCCCGTTTTCCAGCAGCTCTTGGCTTTGGTGTCGCACTATATCACCAGGCAGGACACCGTTATGCGGGAAGCCATCAGTGCTGAGCAGAGGCTAGTTGCCACATTACGCTATCTGGCAACTGGGAGAAGCTTGCAGGACTTGAAGTTCACAACAGGCATCTCCCCCCAGGCTCCCCCCAGGCTCTGGGCCTCATAATCCCTCAGATACCTGTTCTGCTATAATCCAAGTCCTGCAGGAGGACTATATGAGGGTAAGTCTTCTCCTTTAGCATACATTAAATACATAAATAAATGTGATAATAATGTATTGTATTTATTTCCTCCTTCCCTAATTACCATGATTGTAATATGCTGTGAATGTCCCCTTTGCCCCCATGCATGCTGTAGGTTTTTTTTTTTTGGAGGTCCCAAACTCATCTACCCCCCCCCCCCCCCTAAAATGTGTTTTAAAGTATAGGTTTACCTTTTTTTTTTCTTTTTTTTGAGGTCCCAAACTCATCTATTCGCCCCCCCCCCCCCCAATGTGTTTTAAAGTATAGCTTCACCTTTTTTTTGGAGGTACCCAAACTCATCTATTCCTCCCCCCCCCCCCCCCAAATGTGTTTTAAAGTATAGCTTCACTTTTTTTTTTGAGGTCCCAAACTCATCTAGCCCCCCCCCCCGCTAAATTTTTACAATGGTCCATCAGAGGGGGTGAGGAATGTGATAATTGGGCCTTATATTTTTGTATTTAAATGCTCCTTAAAATAAATGTTAGAATGATGTTGGCCAATAATGTTTTCGTATAATCTGCTTGCAATGTTATGTGCAAAAGTAAAACATTTTTTTATCTTGTTTGATTCCACAGCTTCCGTCCACGCCACAGGAATCGGAGATTGTGGCATTGGAGTTTGCTACGCGGTGGGACTTCCCCAACTGCGGTGGAGCCATTGACGGGAAGCACATCCGCATCGTGCCACCACCCCGTTCTGGTTCCCAATACTACAACTACAAGGGGTTTAATAGTATTGTGCTGATGGCGGTGGTGTCAGCACAGTATGAGTTCCTCTTTGTGGATGTGGGGAAGAACGGCTGGATTTCGGATAGGGGAGCCTTTAGGCAGACGGAGTTTGCGCTTCGTCTCCAGAGTGATGATCTTGCATTGCCACCGGATGCAGAGAATGTGGAAGGACTCCCCTTTGTGTTTCTGGCTGATGAAGCCTTTGGCCTGGGACTGCATTTCTTGAGGCCATTCCCCCAGCGGACCCTCACCCCAGAGAGGAGGGTGTTCAACTACCGGCTGGCCAGAGCCCGAAGGGTTGTGGAGAACGCCTTTGGGATAATGGCCAGCCGGTTCCTCTATGCACATGGCGGAATATAAATGGAACTACATTATTTTTTGTTGCTGTATTCTACATAATTTCCTAAGGAGACAGTCTTCTACTTATATGGCCACAGTTGGGCCCGAGGCTGGACTTGCCTCAGGTGAAATCACCTTGCCGGGCCTAGAACATGCCCGTACTGGCTTGCCCCCCCAAAGTGCCCGTGCAGTGCGGGATATGTATGTGGAGTATTTCACGGGTAGGGGGGCCATTCCTATGCCAGCCAATGTGTAACTTCATTATTTTAAGAAAAAATCATAAAGAAATCTGTTGAAATTTAATTTTTGATGTCTTGCTTGTGTTTATTTTAGCTATCTCCTATTTTTTCCTAGTGTACTACTTGTAGTGTCAAGTGTATTTTCATTATGAACTAACAACCATTTCACTGGTAACACCAAAACTAAACACAAAAAAAGTTATAGGGGATTTGAGAAAAACAAGCCACACTTTGTTGTTTTTACAAAATTTTTACTTGGTGCATATTCACACACATGGGGGTAGATTCACGTACATCGGCGCATTAATCCGCCGGGCGTAGCGTATCTAAGATACACTACGCCGCCGTAACTTATCTTTTTTTTTCGAATCCTCAAAGAATTTGTGCCGTAAGTTACGGCAGCGTAGTGTATCTTTGGCGGCGTAATGGCGCGGCATTCAAATCTCTGTGATGGGGCGTGTTTTATGTAAATACGTTGTGACCCGACGTAAACAACATTTTTTTTTAACTGCGCATGCGCCGTCTGTGGGGGTGTCCCAGTGCGCATGCTCGAAATGAAACCGGAACAAGCCAATGTTTAAAACGGTTACGTCATTCTACGCAAATCCCTATTCGCGAACGACTTACGTAAGTAATTTTTTTTTTTTTAATTTCCATAAACTGGCATTTTTTTTTTTTATGAAAATAAAAAAATTTAAATAACATACCACAAAATATAACAATGTAAACCTCTAGGCAATAACTCAGACATTCAAATTGTTATTAAATTGTCTATCTGCCCATAATAAGATGGGTTGTTACCCTTGGACAAGCCAAAATTTGAAGATGCACACAGTCTTTTTAGGGTTAAAAATGGGTATTTCCCTCCTGATCTCTATTGTCAACATGTGCTATCTGCCATCATGGGTGATCAATGGGCATGTTTTGTGGGTACAACCCCTTCTTCCTTTCACCTACTTGAGTAGCGATATCCCGAGATGGCAGATAGCACATGTGTGCATCTTCAAATTTTGACTTGTTTGAAAAAGTGCAAAAAAACTATTTGAAACTGGGGGGAAAAAGAAGGGGGGTCTTATTAGTTTCCCCCCAAGTCCTCAATTATGTCCTTAAATGTTTCCTCAATAAAGGCCATTTTTTGTTTGATGACGTACATCTCCCTACTGCACGCCTTGATTTCGAGGAGGATGTTTTGGGCCCTCGAATGGGAGAATCGAGACCTTTCTTCAGCCACAGGTTCATCCCCTAAACCAAATACAAAAAAAAAAAGATATTAGGAAATCTGCAGGCCTACATCTCTTATTACCTGAAGCTGTGGTGACAGATACTGACCTGTTGTAGGAATTTCAACCACGTCCTCCACTTCTCCTTCCTCCACTTCTCCTTCCTCCACATCCTGAGGTCTGGGTGGTCGGTGAGGTGTGGGTTCCTGGCGAGGTGGTCGTTGAGGTGTGGGTTCCTGGCGAGGTGGTTGTTGAGGTGTGGGTTCCTGGCGAGGTGGTCAGTGAGGTCTGTGTTTCCTGGGCTCTGAGGAGTGGTGTCCTCCCAGTCTTCTCTCCCCTATGAGAAGGAAATAAAAAGTACACTTAGCACATACATATTTGAGGGCAAAATTAGGAATATTAAACATTGCTTTGAAGTGTGGTGTCTGTTTGGGCAGTTACAAGCAGAAGACATGATTTTTGCAAACACAAATCTTGACTACTCACCTTTTTGGGACAAGTTTCACACATGTAGACACCCAAAAAATCCACAGGTGACCCTGTGTGGGTCACCCTAAAAAGGTTGTTCTGGTGGCCCACACTAGTACTCTTGAGTGCAGAGTGTCCTCTCCTTTAGACTGATGTAATTTTAATTACAAACACATCAGCTAGACACCAATGTAAATATATTTCTTGAATATAAATAGGCAAATTAAAATATTTTTAACCCTGTATCTTCATAAAACATTGTATGTAGTGGCCGAACGATGTGTCTTAAACGACCGTTATTTTCTAAGGTCTTATATTCAAAAGCAACAACATGGAGCAACATGCAAGTTCTGAAAAACAATAATAATAGGGACACAGGAAAAGTACTTTCTTTTTTTAAGCATTCTCTTAATACCCCTTAACTGTTCCGGCTCCCTCAGTTTGAGGTCTGACCACCTCTTTCTGAGCTGCTCTTTCGATCTTTTCATCCCAAAATGTCTCTTCAGACTGCTGAAGAACGGGGAGAGCTGTGTGTAAACACGGCTTCCACGTTCTTCACTGTGGCGGCGTCATCGATCGTGTGATCCCTTTTATAGGGATACATAATCGATGATGCCACACCCCCCTACAGTTGTAAACACACATGAGGTTACCCATAACCCCATCAGCGCCCCCTGTGGTTAACTCCCAAACTGCAGCTGTCATTTTCACAATAAACAATGCATTTTAAATGCATTTTTTGCTGTAAAAATGACAATGGTCCCAAAAATGTGTCAAAATTGTCCGAAGTGTCCGCCATAATGTCACAGTCACGAAAAAAATCGCTGATTGCCGCCAAACAAAAAATAATAAAAATGCAATAAAACTATCCCCTATTTTGTAAACGTTATAAATTTTGCGCAAACCAACCGATAAATGCTTATCGCAATTTTTTTTACCAAAAATAGGTAGAAGAATACGTATCGGCCTAAACTGAGGAAATTTTTTTTTTTTTCATATATTTTTGGGGGATATTTAATATAGTATAAATATACTATAAGGGATATTTAAAGTAGTATAAAGTAAAACATATTGAATTTTTTTCAAAATTGTCGCTCTATTTTTGTTTATAGCGCAAAAAATAAAAACCGCAGAGGTGATCAAATACCACCAAAAGAAAGCTCTATTTGTGGGGAAAAAAGGACGCCAATTTTGTTTGGGAGCCACGTCGCATGACCGCGCAATTGTCTGTTAAAGCGACGCAGTGCCGAATCGCAAAACCTGGCCGGGTCCTTTAGCTGCATTTTGGTCCGGGTCTTAAGTGGTTAATACAAATTTTTACCTGGGGTGCCCAAACTTTCGATCCCCACTGTATAGCTTGTCAAATTTTATAACTAGTTTGCAAAGCATTGGTGAAAAAATAATGTTATTTTTATGACGTATGTATACAACATTAATAAAATGACAAGGGCAAACCTTGTCTCCCCTACTTACTTTGTTTTTATAGATGCAGTTTGGAAAATAAAACAATCCAGAATAAATATAGAATAGAACTCTGTTATGGCTCTTCTGGAACAGGACAATGTAATTAAGAAAGAACAATTAAAGGCCATTTATGTTTCAGAGATAAAAGAAGCAGGGAGATTTTCAAAGGTGCATTGAAGATAAGAAGGAAGCTTCTAAAGAAGTTTCACTGTATTGTATGTTTTGATCTAACAAACTGATGTATTGAGCTGAGGTAAGTTCAAAACATGTGAGAGAAATTTCAGTGAGGTGAAAGGAAATCTGCGAAATCAGTTCCTGCCACAGAATCTTGTCCAGCAGTAACTATGATGGTCATTTTCAAAGAGAACCTGTTACTTATTAATTTTCTATAATTACATTGACATTCATGCATGTAATAAAATATATTGCGGCATACGTTTATTTGTGGGAGTAGTATAGGATTTTAAAGGACAATGTGTTGCAGTACACATTTGACACTGAAGCTTTATTAGTTGTTTTATTAGCTTGGTATGTTTATATACTATGGATTTCTAGGGTATTAAAGTGATGTTAAAGACATGTTTGATAACTGATATGCTAATAGCAGAAGTTACACACCGTTCTTGTGTTTTTTTTTTTTTTTTTTTCTCCTCTGAGCTTTCTCCTCACACTCTTCCCTAGAAGCACTGCCAGACTGCCGTTATGTTAGTGTTCCTACCTAGCACCTGCAGGGATCTATTGAGTACTAAGGAACAGTATGAAATGTTGACAGAGTTCCCAGGAGGAAACCCAGGGTCCCATAGGGATAAATGGGATAGCGTTTGTTATATTCAAAGAGGGAAGTCCTAGAAACTAGGGCACTAAAAAATCTGAGAGAGAATCTTTTAAACATTCCACAATGCGGAAGCTAGGAGCACTGGTGTGGATGTATTAGTCAGTGCTGAAACATAGACCTGAAACCTTGGGAAGCTCAATACCCAGGTGATGTCTATTAACCATTCAGGCTGAAAAGTCCCTTCAGGCCGGGTTCACACTTGTGCGACACGACACTAGTACTACTTTTGATCCGACCTTGCCCTGCGACTCGAAGCCGACATAGGTCCAACTTTCAATGAACGGGGATCCGACTTGGATCCCTGCCAATACCAGGCACTGTGTTTGATATGAATCTTGAGGGGGAACTCCACGCCAAATTTTAAATTAAAAAACGTCATGGGTTCCCCCTCCAAGAGCATACCAGGCCCTTGGGTCTGGTACGGATTTAAAGGGGAACTCCCTTCGCCGAAAAAAAGGCGTGGAGGTCCCCCCAAAATCCACACCAGACCCTTATCCGAGCACGCAGCCCGGCCAGTCAAGAAAAGGGGTGGGGATAAGCGAGCGCTCCCCCCCTCCTGAGCCGTACCAGGCCGCACGCCCTCAACATGTTGATGAGGACAGGGCCTCTTCCCGACAACCCTGGCCGTCGGTTGTCAGGGTCTGCGGGCGGGGGGGGCTTAGCGGAATCTGGGAGCCCCCTTTAACAAGGGGACCCTCAGATACCGGCCCAACACCCTATGTGAATGAGTATGGGGTACCCCTACCCATTCACCTGGGGGAAAAGTGTCAAGAAAAAAAAACACCACACAGGTATTTAAAGTAATTTATTAGGCAGCTCGGGAGGTCTTCTTCCGACTTCGGGGGTCTCTTCCGACTTTGGGGGTCTTCTTCCGTCTTTGGGGGTCTCTTCCGACTTTGGGGGTCTTCTTCCGACTCCAGTGGGTCTCTTCCGACTCTCCGCTCTCTTCTCCGTGCTCTCTGGTGCTTTCTGCCGGGCCCCTCCACTATCTTCTTGCAGCTCTTTTACTAGTGGGGGGCCCGGTCTTCACCACCGTCTTCTCCGCTGTCTTCTTGCCCCTTTCTCCTGTCCCAATGTTGACTCAATAAGTTTACAGATTCTACATGCATAGCCAGCAATTATAGTGGTAACTGAACAAAATACTGCAAGGTTTGCAGAATGGATAAGGATAGAGTAGTGATACGCCAGATAGGAATACACAATTATTTCATAAAGTATCTCTTTTCCAAAATTCCAACTCAATCTCTATGAATTCTCTCAATGTGGAAAGGATATAAACCTAAAACACAATCCAATAACCTAATACTGTTTTATTTTAAAAACCGAATGTGCTCTTGATTAAGTCATTCAATTAAATGCATAGAGCGGAGTTGAGGTCATTGCATTAGTTCCTGCACTGAGTGAAAGGACCAGCCCTAAATTTGCCGCTAATAGAGTTTAGGGAGGCCAGAACCTTTATATTGTGGTGTGACATGATCTGTCATTACATATACACACCTTTTTGAAAGGCCCCACAGGCTGCAACACCTAAGCAAAAGGCATCACTAACAAAACACTGCCATGAAGACCAAGGAACTCTCTAAACAAGTAAGGGACAATATTGTTGAGAAGTACAAGTCAGGGTTAGGTTATAAAAAAAATATCCAAATCTTTGATGATCCCAAGGAGCACCATCAAATCTATCATAAACAAATGGAAAGAACATGGCACAACAGCAAACCTGCCAAGAGGCGACTGCACACCAAAACTCACGGACCGGGCAAGGAGGGCATTAATCAGAGAGGCAGCCCAGAGACACAAGGTAACCCTGGAGGAGCTGCAGAGACTGGGGTATATGTACATAGGATGACAATAAGCCGTACACTCCATAAAGTTGGGCTTTATGGCAGAGTGGCCAGCAGAAAGCCATTACTTTTAGCAAAAAACAAAATGGCACGTTTTGAGTTTGCAACAAGACATGTGGGAAACTCCCAAAATGTATGGAGGAAGGTGCTCTGATCTGATAAGACTAAAATTTTACTTTTTGTCCATCAAAGAAAACGCTATGTCTGACGCAAAACCAACACATCACATCAAAGAACACCATTTTTAGCAGTCGGGACTAGGAAACTGGTCAGAGTTGAGGGAAAGATGGATGGTGCTAAATACAGGGATATTCTTAAGCAAAACCTGTACCACTCTGTGTGTGATTTGAGTCCAGGATGGAGGTTCACCTTCCAGCAGGACAATGGCCCCAAACACACTGCTAAAGCAACACTTAAGTGGTTTAAGGGCAAACATGTAAATGTGTTGGAATGGCCTAGTCAAAGCCCAGACCTCAATCCAATAAAATCTGTAGTCAGACTTAAAGGGTCACTAAAGGAATTTTTTTTTTTTAGCTAAATAGCTTCCTTTACCTTACTGCAGTCCTGGTTTCATGTCCTCATTGTTCGTTTTTGCTTTGATGTTGCTGTAATTCCTCTCTGTTCTGGACACTTCCTGGTTTTCTGTTTCCTGATCACCACAGTAATGGGAGATTTCTCACTGTGGTGACTAATCAAGGAGGTGTGATTACTGTTTGTAAAATGAAACTGGATTGGTGCTGAAGGGTTTTAGACAAAGCATCACTGCCCTCTATTGGCTCTCTGGCTCTGTACATCAGAGAACCAGGAAACAACAGCAAAAACTAAACTAAACTGTAGGTACATTATATGATTGGTTTTTAGCTATTTTTAATCATTTTTAAAAGGAATCAGTTAACTCAGTTAACTATTATGTCTATATACCCTGTAAACAGTCATTTCAGCAAAAAATTAGTTTTCCTTTAGTGACCCTTTAAAGATTGCTGTTCACAAGCGCAAACCATCCAACTTGAAGGAGCTGGAGCAGTTTTGCAAGGAGGCTTGGGCAAAAATCACAGTGGTAAGATGTGGCAAGCTCATAGAGACTTATCCAAAGTGACTTGGAGCTGTAATAGCCACAAAAGGTGGCTCTAAAAAGTATTGACTTCAGGGGGGGGCGGTGAATAGTTATGCACATTTACTTTTTCTGTTATTTTTTCCTATTTGTTGTTTGCTTCACAATAAAAAATAAAATAAAAACATCATAAAAGTTGTGGGCATATTCCATATATTAAATTATGAAAATCCTCAATTAATTGTTAATTCCAGGTTGTGAGGCAACAAAACACGAAAAATGCCAAGGGGGTGAATACTTTTGCAAGGCACTGTATATCCATACCCTATATATATGGGAATACCATACACTGATTCCTGGAAAAGTGAAGGAGGAAGAAAGGAGACTTTATATATGATGAGTGCCTGTTATACACCTAATGTTGGTAAGTAGGGGATCATAGGGGGGGAGCACATCTGTGTAACAAATAAAGTAAATAGGTAATGCTGCGCTGTAAAAATAAAATAGAGTGGATAAAACCTAAGGTAGGGAGGAAGTGCTATATCGAGTGTAAGATAAACATGAAAAACATAAAAACATCAGTAAATGAGAATAAATATCTCTGCCAATAAATAAAAATATAAATTACATCAAATCCAAGAATGTAATAAATTCAAAGTGCTGGGTGCAACTGTAATAGAGCATGCGCTGCTAACATAAGTCCTCAAAATGGCATAACTATAAACAAGTGATGCATGTGAAACATATGTGAACTGAAACATAGGTGTTCATGCATAAACAGCAAAGAGAAAACTAATAAACACAAAGTGCTGGTGCTTGTGCCAAATCATCAACGTGGAAGGTGCTGAAGAAAATGAAAGGGTTCTGTTTCCTTTAAAATTGATGAGGGTGTCCCCTTACCTTACTGCTGTAAGGTAACAGCATGTGTAAAATCTGTCTGAGCAGATATAGCAAAGGAGCTCCAGCCGTTTCCCAATGTGATGTGTCCCAATAAGGTACAGCCTCTATCTGTGAACAAAATCCCCCTAGGGAGTCACATCTAGTTGACAATAGTGACCCTCACTCTGGGAAATAAATACACCGATGGTGTAGTATTGTTTAGAGATTTTAATAGCAACAATAAAACATACACTATGGTACTCAGAAAAGTAGCATGTAATCAGGCATAAAAACAAACAAGTGGCGACCTTGCAGACGTCACCTCCGGTACCTCTGATAGACTCTTACGCGTATTCGTCACGATCGCGTGACTTCCTCAGGAGTAACTAGACATAAATTAGAGGTGTCTTATATAATGGTGTTCATTTAATTAGACAGACACCATTTTTGTGTAAAACGAGCGCCGGAAGCGGGGCAGCCACCATCTTCCGAAAACCGGAAGTGGGGCAGCCGCCATCTTCCAAAAACCGGAAGTGGTGCAGCCGCCCTCTTCCGAAAACCGGAAGTTGGGCAGCGGCCATTTTCTTGTAGATTATAACCATCAGAGTTTGGAGCACAATATACAGACCGGCTGCCTTTGTCTCAAGAACTCAAATGTAATAGGTGAATGATATATTGGTGGCAGATGAGATATATTATTGCTCATAGAGGGAAAAATGCTACCCCAAGCTATTACAATAGATAAATTAAAACGCAAATTAAAATATGAATAAAATAAAATAACAAATAGTTGGGCATAGACGTTAAGCACATAATGGACCGGATGTGACATAAGCGAGCAATAAATAATGTATAATTAATACTCAGATAAACCAACAACAATCAAATATCACAATACCCCTAGCTACATGTGGTAACTAAAGAAATTAAAATTAAAAAATATAAAAATAAATAAAATATGAAGAAGAGGAGAGAAGGAAAGAGGAATTCTAAGGGAATCGATGGATTATTAAAAATCACTAAGGAAACAGTTGAGATCAAAATCTATATTCAAACCCTGAGGTGCAAAAGTGTCGAGAGTGAAAATCCAACGGGATTCGAGTTGGCTGACTTTGTGGCTGCCTCGCCAGGGTCTCACATAGGGCTCAATGCCCCAAAACGTCAGTTGTGTGGGATCCTTATTGTGATGAGTGGCGAAATGTCTTGATACACTATGTTTATCAAAGCCTTTTAAAATATTTTGGACATGTTCTTTTATTCGTACTCGTAACAGTCTTTTTGTACGGCCTATATATTGCAGTCCACAGCTGCATTCAAGAGCGTAGACAGCCCCCTCTGTGTTGCAACAAATAAATTCTTTGATTTCATATGAGTCTCCTGTACTAGTTGAAATAAAATCTTTATTTTTTTCGTTAGGTTTCTGTGTTCTTGTGCATGCAAAACAGCGTTTACACGGAAAATCTGTGTAACACCCCACGGGGGTCTGTGTAACACCTCACGGGAACAGAAGTTACCTATTTACATGGAAAAAGCACGGAACACTTTGTCACAACTTGCTTAAACAGGGATGATATTTTTGGACTTTATAGAATGTCTAGAACTGTGTTTTATGAGCTTATTTTAGGGCAGCGCTGTAATATATATTGGATTAACACTACAGGGTACACAGCACCTACATTGCAGCAGCAGCCTAATCCAATTTAACTTAATTGGTTTAATCGTCTGGATTTTCACATTCAATTTAACCATAGTGCAGGTGTATTTCTATTACAACATATTAAACTGATTGACTGAACAGAAGAAACATCTGCAGAGACCCAAATACATTGTTAGAAGAAATTAATTCAGCAGCAAAAAGAAAAAAAAAAAGATAGAAAACTGCGTTGATGAGTAATTGTCCAACCTTCTAGCAATAAAACAGCCACTAGAGAAAAATTTAGGCATTTCGATTTCTGTGGGTTAAGGTGGGCTGGCCTGCAATGTTGTTTTTTTCTGTAGCCAGTGTCCACCTTCTGTAGATAGCTGCAAAAGCTCACGTGCATGTTTATGAATTACTATATCCCTGTGTCACTCAATGGATGATAAAGAAACATGTTATTCATCTGTGAATGCACAACAGGGATGCTGCAAGATCCATATGTCTAAAGCCCCATGCACACGATCTGACTTTTTGACAACAAACTTCAAAATGAGCAGGTTTTCAAAAAAATCCGACCGTGTGTACACTCCATCGGACAAACTTTTTCGGTTTTCATCGGACAAAAGTTTGCTCTGCAAACGGACAAACTTTTTCGGCAAAAAAAGTGCTATGGTGAAAAGTCCTATCGTGTGTACAGAAATTCAATTCAATTCAAGTACAAACACGCATGCCCAGAACCAATGTTAAAATCAACCAACAATAGCAAAAGTTGACCAAAGGGAGGCAGTAAAGAGCAGAAAAGAGCAGAAAAATCACGTGATTTTGGGAAAGTTTGCAGAAAAAGTCCTGCCGTGTGTATGCTTTGGGTGTTCCCGGCCAACCAACGCCCTTCAAACAAAAATCCACGGAAAAGTTTGTTTGAAGTCCTACCGTGTGTATAGGCAGGGCCGTCTTTAATATGGTTTGGGCCCTGGGCAAACATTTTTTTTGGGCCCCCCTCCAGCTTATTTTGGGCCTGGCTGGTTAACATGTATGTGTTTTGGCGGCCCTCATTTGTGCAGGCACAGCAGCCCATTGATTTGAATGGGCTGCCATGCCTTTGTTTTCTGCAGAAAAAAGGTGCATTCAGCATTTTAAAAATACAGTTGCCTTGAAATCCATTCTGCTTTTGCACCATGCTACTTACCTGCAGTTCTTGCACACACAAACGCACTGTGTTTTTAAAAGTGTGACCTAAACGTCTAAAAATACAGCAAGTTTGACAGTGTGGGAACTGCAGATAAGTCACAGCAGACAGCAGAATGGACAGACAGTGCTGTATTTCAGTGCTTGATGGGCATAGGTGTGCCGTGTGTGCAGCCTATTACATGAGGCATGTGCTTTTCTTTGCAGGAAACGCAGGCATGGCGGTCCATTCAAATGAATGGGCTGCTGTACCTGCGCAAATGTGGGCCGCCAAAACACATACATGTGAACCAGCCAGGCCCAAAATAAGCCCATCAAGCAGTTAAATACAGGCAGTAATGCCATGTGCTCAGAGGCCTTACTCAGCCTGGACTGCAGGTCTGGTCTGTGATTTAAAGAGTTCCTCTATTTTACACATGGCATGGCATGGGGTCCTATGGTGCTAAAGCAGAATGAACAGACGGTGCTGTGACCCTATGCCATGCCATGTGTAAAATAGAGGAACTTTTTAAAACACTGACCAGACCTGCAGTGAATCATCAAATATTATAAAGACTTTGGGCACACTCTACAGAAAACTTCTATTTACAATATATATTAGCAAACAGTGACATACCTTGAGGAGCAGGACATGAAGAAGTCAGCCTCGGGAAGAGCAAACTGGGGATGTTATAAAATCACATTCTAATTCACTTTTATATACAAGCAGCACCCAGTGGCAGGAAGGGAGAAGTGCACATCTAAAGGGAAGCCAGGGGTGCTGTACATTTTAAAACACTGGAAAGGGAAGCAGTACTGTCACTGGCTGCGTGCCACTGATGATTTTCAGCCTGAATTGGGGGCAGCACAGGGGCTTAACGGGCGGCAGGGCCGCCATCAGGAATTATGGAGCCCCTTACACAGCTTCAGGCATGGGCCTCCTGGAGCAGAGAACCGGGGGGGTGCTGCCACCTGAAATTGAGAAGCGGGGGGGCTGCCGCAAATTTAGAAGCGGGGGCCCTTTACAAAAAAAAGAAGAAATAAAGAAAAATATAAAAAAAGGGGTGTGGCCATCCGAGGCCCTGGGGACCTCTGGGCCCTTTAATAAAAAGAAAAAAATAAATAAAAAATATATATAAAAAATATATAGATTTTTTTTAAAAAAGGGGGTTGCCATCTGGGGCCCTGGGGACCTCTGGGCCCTTAAAAAAAAAAATTGTATAAAAATAAATTACAAAAAAAGGAGGGTTGCCATCTGGGACCTCTGGGCCCTTTAATAAAAAAATAAATAAAAAAATATATATAAAAAAGAAACATTTATTAAAAAAAAGGGGGGGTTGCCATCCAGGGCCCTGGGGACCTCTGGGCCCTTTAATTAAAAAATAAAAAATAAAAAAAATATATAAACAAAAATAAAAAAATAAACATTTATAAAAAAAAAAGGGTGTTTGCCACATGGGGCCCTGGGAACCTCTGAGCCCTTTAATAAAAAAAAATATATATATATATATATATATATATATATATATATATGTAAAAAGAAATAAAAAGAAAGAAAATAATATAAAAAAAAAAATTATAAAAAAAAGGGGGGTTGCCATCCGGGGACCTGGGGACCTCTGGGTCCTTTAATAATAATAATAATAATAATAACATATATATATAAAAAATAAAAGAAATAAAGAAATATATAAAACAAGTTTTTTTTTTTATAAAAAAAGGGGGGTTGTCATCCGGGGCCCTGGGGAACTACGGGCCCCTGGGGACCTCCAGACCTCTAGAAAAAAAATTGGTCCTTTAATAAAAAATAAAATAAAAATATATAAAAAAATAATATTTTTTATTTAAAAATAAATAAAAAAAAAGGGGGTTGCCATCTGTGGCCCTAGGGGCCTCCGGGCCCCCTAAAAAAAAAATTGGTCCTTTAATAAAAAAAAATATATATATATAAAAAATATATATTTGTTTTATTTAAAAATAAATAAAAAAAAGGGGGGTTGCCGGGCCCTGGGGACCTCCGGACCCCTAAAAAAAAGGGGGGTTGCTTTGGGCCCCCAACAGTGACAGGGCCCTGGGCAGCTGCCCCTGTTTGCCCTATGGTAAAGACGGCCCTGTGTATAGGTCTTTACAAAGTTACATACAACTTACTTTCTGTTCCAGTGACAATAGTCACCACCAGGAAAAACAAAGAGGGTTAATCTTCCCAATGGGAACAACAATAAAAAAAAAACTGGAGACTTTAGCACTTCTACATTATCCACATTTGGCTTTACATACATTTTAACTTCTCTCATCTTTTACAGTTTGGGTCAAGAAGAAAAGAGCAACTGTACAACTGTTGTCAATTTTGCCAAGTCATCTGGGATCTACCTATCTGAAGTAGCCATTACGTAAGAATCTTACTTTCCCTTATGTAATTTTTTATTAAAAAGCTGCAGAATAAGTGATACTCCATAAGGTGGTAGAAAGCTCAGGAAAGGTGGAAAAATCCAAACCACTGCTAACAGGGGTCAAGTCCTGGGAAAAAAAGTGTGGGAACTCCCACCCAAGATCCACTCCCCCACCAAAAAAAATTAAATGATACGCTCATATGCATAATTACTAAACCGCATGTTTGTTTTTTCTTCGATCCACTGTACCTTAGTAATCCTTTATGTTACTAGCCTCTTCCTGTATATGGATTCATCGGGTAGCGGGATTTAGAAAGAACTTGCTTCTTTCTAAATCCCGCAATAACTCGCGGCAGACCTCGGCAATGTCTTCTGGGAACAATGACAAAAGCTCCCAGGAGACATTGCGGCATGGAGGAAGTGAGGGAATACCAGCACACTACCCGATGAATCCATATACAGGAAGCGGCCAGTAACATAAAGGATTACTAAGGTTCGCCTGCCCCTGACAGTGACTCGAGCTGGGCATCGCCGCTTAGTGAAGGATTGGATGCTCTTGGCTGCTCTAGTCCTGCAAAGGGAACTGCGTTCCTGCTTGGAAAAAAGTGCAGGAACTCCGTTCCCACGCGTTCCCGCAGGACTTGAGCCCTGACTGCTAAGTAGTTCACTGTGGACAGTGGCTGGTTCAGTTTACCGGTATCCATTCATGTCTAATATATAATTTTGTGTTAAATATATTTATTTGTAATCTTTCAATATGCTGACATGAACAATCATAAAACATGTTTTGCTGTTTAGTTCATTTCAGCACTTCAGAAATATAAAGTTGCAAGGAAAGTGGTGCCTTATATGAGATACTCTTATGAGCCTAGATCCTCTTCAAAAATAGTGTATGGAATTACAGCTATTCACTGCTTAGCCTGCAAAAGTCTATAAGCTCTAAATGCTTCAAGATTAGGTAAGTGTGCCTTATTTGGGAAGAAAAAAAAAACGAAAAAATCCAAATTGTATGCAATCAAAAAAAAGAGAGAGCATAAGCCGCTGGCCTTTCCCCTCCTCCGCTCCTTCCACACACTCTGTTCCTTCTCCCTTTATCTGGCTTTCATTACAGGACCTGCGCAGGCTCTTTTGTAAGAAAGTCTTCAGGGAGCTAGGCACTTTCTCAGCTCCTGTGATGTTCCTGAAGATTAAAAAGCAGCTTTGAAGCTTCAACATCTCAGTGTAACCCCCATTGGTAAAGGGACCTTAGAAAGAGCTGAGCCATCTGGCAAACTGACATGAAGACAAAATAAAGTGATTGAAACACTTTCTTCAAAGCTGCAATGGCTGGCTGGCAGATTTGTTGATTTGGGTTTTGTCTTTTATGTGTTCCCGTCAGAAGTTACAAGAACACCTATCCAATCGCACAGGGGACTGATTGGAGTTATAGCTTTGCAGTTCTATTAGATGTCAGAGTATGAATTCGGCTATAATGAACACAGACCGCTATTTATTAATACAGAGGTTACACATTGTACCTTATTTAACAATTTTGCTGCCAAAAACATAGATTGTATCCTCTTTTCAAATGCCAAGACAGATTACCATCTTTAGTCCTGTTAATTAGGAAGGGCATCTCATAATTTGTAATATGAAAGCAGCAAGATTGGCTGACAAATAACACAGTGAACCTGGCAAACACCTAAGAACATTTTTATTTTTATCATTTTATTATTATTGTATTTTTTACAGGTATGTATATATCTCTGACATTATATACAGTATAGCTCAATGTGGAACACATACAGACCCAGATGCCTAAAAAAAGAGTACATAATGATTATTTTGATGCAGCGACATTAGTGGTCAGTAGAGAAGTGGTTCTCTAAATTGGTGGCCCTTGAAAAAATTCCCCCTTAAAATTATTTTAAAGGTTCATGGTTTTCTACCGTCATGCATATAGAATGCATGACGGTAGAAAACCATGAACCTTTAAAATAATTATGCATAGAGCATAAAGGTAAAAAAAACTTCTGTGTGCAGTGCCCCCCAGCCCTCTATAACACTCACCTGAGCTACCTGTTTATCCAGTGATGTGGACGAGAGCTGAGCCTCTCCTAGGTCTCATTCCTCATTGGCTGAGACAGCAGTGGGAGCCATTGGCTCCTGCTACTGTATATCACAGCCAGTGAGCCAATGAGAAGAGAGCAGGGGTGGGGCCAAGCCGCAGCTCTATGTGTTTTATGGAAGCATAGAGCAGGGCTCAGAAGCAGCCATGCACCAGTGCCCCCAGAGCAAGCCACTTGCTCTTGGGAGCATTGACTGAAGAGAAGGAACCAGGAGTACCACCAGAGGACCCGAAAAAAGGATTGAGTGAAGGTAGATTGGGTATCTGGCACTCCAGGAGGCAATGCCCTTAGTTTGTAATAATGTACATTTCATTAGTCACTCTTTAGGTAAAAACAAAGTTGAACCACGGTAAGGGGGTGATTTAAAAAGAAGCAGCCATCCTCAGAGTGTGTCCAGCAACTCTGCAAAATACATTAAAGAAATAAGGGGGGGGGGCGCCTCTCTAAGTGTAGTATTTAAGCAGTAACATATTTTGCACAAGATTAAAAACACAACAAAAAGAGCACGACATCACACCAGAACCTTTCCCAGCTACCCAGATCATGTGAGGAGCCTGTGGAATGCAGTAGAACTGCCAGGACTACATACTTATAATGAGACGTCTTCAGGAACATTGAGGTGGAACCGTATTGAGTAAAGTTGATTTGGATCTTTTCTCATTAGTAATTTCCCTGTTTATCTTATTATTCCATGGTGCCACACATGTAAGGCCCCGTACACACGAGGAGACATGTCCGATGAAAACGGTCCGCGGACCGTTTTCATCGGACATGTCTCCTGGGAGCTTTTGGTCTGATGTGTGTACACACCATCAGACCAAAATCCCAGCGGACAGAGAACGCGGTGATGTAAAAGACACCAACGTTCTCAAACACGGAAGTGCAATGCTTCCACGCATGCGTCGAATCAATTTGACGCATGCGCGGGATTTCGGGACGCTGGTTACACGTCATAACCAGCGGACATGTCCGATTAGGTGTACTAACCATCGGACATGCTTGCTAAGAAACTTTTGTCCGCTGGAAACCTGTCCGCTAGGCCGTACACATGGTCGGACATGGTTTTAAGGTTTTTTTAAAGTAAGGTTTAATTCCAGACCAAATTTTTAATTCCACTTTGAAAAGAGAGGGATGGATTAGTGCCTCTGTCAGCTTTTTATTGCTATCAGTATCCCTAGGGACATTCTGTCAGAACAGAAATTGATGAGAAAACAGAACAGTCAGAACAGAACAAGACAAAACAGAAAAAGAAAGTAGAATGAGAAAGGGTTAGAACAGATCACAATGGTTTGCATTGCTCTAATTACATTTTTTTGGATAGGTGTCACAAAAACAAAAAGTGAAGAAAAATTTCCCCAATGGATACACAGGAAAAAAACTGCCAGAAATTGTAACCCTATCTGACTTGATCTATTTCAGTTTTCAGCTATACTGAAAGAAGCTTAGGCCTCGTACACACGACCGGATCTATCCACTGGGATTGATCCGCTGATCAGTTCCAGCAGATAGATCCGGTCGTGTGTATGGCCTAGCGGACATTTATCGGCGGATAAAAATCCAGCCGACGGATTTCAAGCGGATAAAAATTTCTTAGCATGCTAAGAAATCTATCCGCTTGAATCCTGTCCAGCTCCCCTCTGTACAGACTCACCGGATCAATCCGTCCGCTCCCCTCCCTCGCATGCGTCGTAATGATTCGACGCATGCGTGGAAGTACTTACCTTCCAGCGTTGCCGCCGTCGCCGCGACGATGACGCGGCGATGGCGCGACACGTCACCGTGGATGTATTCCGCGTGGATTTTGATCCGATGGTGTGTACAAGCCATCGGATCAAAATCCGGTGGACCGTTTCCAGCGGAGATCCCCTCGTGTGTACGGGGCCTTATTGTTTACAGAACTTGAACAAATGATCACAACAGTGACTCGTCCCCCTTGATAAGGTCCATTGATGATGGAAAGCGTAGGAGGCAGAGTCTCATGCTGTCAGCCGAGTTGATTGTGTATCAGACTGTGTCTGCGCAAGTCTTAGGACCACACGGATCCCTCAGGCTCCTGCAGATTGCTGGCTGAGCTGGGATTTTTTTCAGGCCTTTTTTACAATAGCGGCAAGGACTACTCTCCTTTGAAAAGTGATCCATGCTTGGGTTGCTTTTCAGAGGCATTTGACAATATGATGCCGCTTGTTTTAACACCCAAAATACACATCCCTGTGTGCCACAACAATGTACAAGGCATGCTTTTTGAAGAGCAGCAACATTCACCTGAATGGATCGCAATCGGTGGGCAGCAGTGCCTGCTGAACTTGACAGGGGATTTAATTCTTTCCCCAACTTCAGCATGTATACAACCCCCGCTGCTACCTCTGCAGCTAAAGAGGAAGCATGGGGGGGGTTAAAATACAGCTCAACCGTTTCATTTTACAGTCCCCAAATCTCACGTGTGAACAAGTCCTTAGACCAGTGCCGGGACAAGGTTATCCAGTTCCAGACAAAGATGCCAGACTTCACCCCCAGTGTGGGAAGGAGGTGGCCGGTGGGAGGGAATGACAGAAGGAAGCAGTCATGAGCTGTCAGGGCACCTGCATGCAGAAGCCAACAGGTGCACTTACAGTCTACAGGAGCACTACACTGACAGGAGGGAGGGGCTAGAGGGAGAGAGAGCACAGCCCTGTCTCCTCCAGGCTCTCTCCTGGACACTTCTTCTCTCGGCTGTGTACTGGGCTCTCTCCCCTCCTGCCTTATGCCAGTGCAGAGCTCCTGTGTGCCTGTGATTACCGCTGCCGGCTTCTGAATACAGACATGCTGCACTGGCAGGAAGGGGGAGAGCTCACACAGCTTTCCAGCTCTCTCCTTACCACTCCCAGCACTGGGCTGACAGGAGCAGTGATGCTGCTGTCACTATTCCTGTCAGCCTTGTAACAGAAGGAAGGTGCCCCCATCCCTACAGTATGCCAGTGCGCCCAGGGCAGCTGTTCCTTTTGCCCACCCCTTGTCCCGGTCATGCCTTAGACCAGGGATATGAAATTAGCAGACCTCCAGCTGTTGCAAAACAACAGTCCCATCATGCCTCTGGGTGTCATGTTTGTGGCTGTCAGAGTCTTGCTATGACTCATGGGACTTGTAGTTCTGCAACAGCTGGATATCCGCTAATTGCATATCCCTGCCTTAGATTGTGGTGCCTCGAGACTAAAAAATGTTGTATCCTCCCTGGCAGTATGATTATGTCATATTTCTTAATACCAAAGCTGTACATTGCTTTGCATGGAAATTTGGCGTTTTATATTGTAGGCCTGTAATTCTTAGTAATAACACACTTTAATCTGTCAAAACCAGAGTCTAGTAGAAATCCTAGTTTGAAACACAAAATCATAAATTATCATATAATAAATAACTATAAATAATTATGTAGCAGGTACTTCTCCAGACTGTCTGCTGCAGCAGTGTGGGCTTCCCCCCCCCCTTTCTCTCTTCACACACAGACACTCAGTACTGCTGTTTGGAAACTCCCTATTGGAGGTTGTCTGTAAACTCCCTATTGGAAGAGCCTGAGCCAATCATGAGACAGCAGCAAAGGACTGTGGGAAAGGAGATGAAAAGCCAGAGAAACTAGGCCAGAGCTTCTTTTTGCCTGCACCCCATCAGGAGAGCATTTGCACTCTATGTGTGTGTGGAATCGCGGCCTACCAAGGGACACACAGCCTGCAACTCCAGTCAAGAGGAACAGATTGTTCATGCAGCTACAGCCCAGAGGAACAGATTGTTCATGCAGCTCCAGCCCAGAGGAACAGACTGTCCATGCTAGAGAAGGACACCCTGCAAAAGCTCAAGGACTGAATACCACTGCGACTCACCTGCATCTAAGATCGATCAATCGCTCAGGGAAGGACCGCTGACTGTGTACAGGATTTGGTGAGGGGGCTTTGCCCAGAAACCTTTAATGCTTTTCATAGAATACCACATCCAAGTATTGTCCACAGAGCTCCTACATTGCCGGTGAAGATAATAAAACGCAAAGCTTTGCCTCCAGGACATTACCGCGGTTGCTTTTAATGGGGACACACCACGGTATTGAGATCATTTCACTGGGTGTGTACAAGAGGTATCGTAGGCCGGCCTGGGGTTCCCCTTTAGCCATAGCATCTCACACACACCAAAAGTTATTGGGGAGTCTATTTAATCTGTACATATTGTTACCTAAGACAGAAGTACGCAACACATTTTAAAAGCATTTATTAAAATGAATAAAACCATCTCACTCACATTTCCTTGTGCTATAGCAGCACTGCATACATTGCTCATAGGATCACCACCAGTGTTGCCAACCGTCAGTATTTTTACTGGCAGCCAGTAAAAAATGGGCAATTTTCTCCTGCCAGTAAATGCAAGTAAGGCCCCGTACACACGACCAGTTTCCTCGGCAGAATTCAGCTTCCGACCGAGTTTCTGGCTGAATTCTGCCGAGGAAACTGGTCGTGTGTACAGTTTCGGCCGAGGAAGCCGACGAGGAGCTCGACGAGGAAATAGAGAACATGTTCTCTATTTCCTCGTTGTTCTATGGGAGCTCTCGTCCCGCCGAGCTCCTCGGCGGCTTCAGTGCTGAACTGGCCGAGGAACTCGATGTGTTTGGCACGTCGAGTTCCTCGGCCGTGTGTACGAGGCTTAAAAGAAAAAGGTTGCCAGTAAAAAATATGGCTGTGCCGCTCGGCTTGGAACTGCACATGCGCAGCTCGGGCCTGGAGACCCGGCCAAGATAATCCAAGTGCCTTTTAGTCAATTTCATGTGTGCATCACCCATTCTAATGTATTTTCTGAAACCTGCCCCTGAGCTACTTACTTACCATATCGAAAATAAAAAAAAGAAATATGCTTTTTGCCTTAATATCTACCTTAAATCACATTTCTAATTGCATATTGTACTTCTTTGTAGCCTAAATAAATAAAAGTAATTTTGCAACTTTTGTAACTGCCAGTAAAAACTTGGCTGTGACAGTAAATTTTGTGTGTCGTGTCAGTAAATTTAAATCTGGTAGGTTGGCAACACTGATCACCACTTCCTTCCATTGATCTGCTATGCAACCTCTCTTCTGCTTGTGTCTATCCCACTCCTGTCACCTGGGTGTGCACATAAATTAGACCCAGTGATAGAGATCACAAACCGTCTGCCTTGCGTCTCTCACTCAATGCTCAATGTTGGGTGTTGTTTTACCTCTAAGCAGCATGGGACAGGACAGGTGGTTTGTGATTTTTGTCAGTGGGTCTAGTTTACCCTGGTTAAAACAAGCAGGAGAGAGGTTGGGCATCAACCAGTGGAGAGAGAAGTGGTGATCCTATGAGCGATATATGAAGCGCTGATATACCACAAAGAAATGAGAGGTACTATATTGAGTACTTCTGCCTTTCGGTTTTTCATGTGAGAAGTGAAGTGAATTATGAAGATGGACACAGAAGGGTTTTGTAACTGATAATAAAACAAACATGTTAGACCTTAAGGTGGTTGTAAACCCTATTCATGAGATTTGAACTAAAATATCCGTAGTGTTTGCTTATCTCTCTCCAAAGCTCTAAGTGTTGTTTCTTTCTGGTGCTTTGTTCCTCGGTTATCAGCTTGAGTCACTTCTGACAAATTCTCGGAATGAGATAACATGAGCTGAAAATTTGTGTCAGGGAGGGTGCTTAGAGGGAGATAAGCACAGAGCTTGTCTATTCAGACTACAGCTCTACATGTTCCTTTGTTCCTCTGCCTATGTGGAAGAAGGGGGGTGTCCCTATGTGGAAGGGGGGTGTCCCTTTCCTCCAATCAGCTCTCATGCAGTGTAAGTGCAGTCACTCCACTCACCCCTATGTACTGCTGGCAGATGAAGACAGATTTTTAATAGGATCTGCTCCTTTCAAATGGTGTAGAAAGGGAAAGACAACAAGTAAAACTTTTGTAGGAGGATTTGTTTCATCCCTGTGTATCATCTGAGGCTGTTCACCTCACTGGGTATATGTGAGATTTCACATCTACTTTAAGGTCAGCCACCACTGGTGATTGATTTAGGAGAGTGCAGGTCTGGGAAACACAAGTGTTTGTAGAGGATTCAAAGCAGTATTTTTGTTTGAAAGAAAGGAAAGGGACACATTGTAGTTTCTTGTGGATAAAATACTTTATAATGAAGAACATTTCTTTACGTTATTGATACATTGGGGTTTATTTCTAGAGGCAAATCCACTGTGCACTACAAGTGCACTTAGAAGTGCACTTGGAAGTGCAGTCACTGTAAATCTGAAGGAGACATGCAAGAAATATACACATGATTGGATTATAGAAACCAGCAGAGCTTCCCCTCATTTCAGAGCTTTCCCTCAGATCTACAGCGACTGCACTTCCATCACTTGCAGTGCACATTGAATTTTCCTTTAGTAAATCAACCCCATTGTATGAAGTAGTAAGAAGTGTTTATGCACAGGTGTTTATTAAAGCTGAACTAAATGCTCTCAATAAATATTAAAGCAGAAACTTCACTCTCTCAATCAAAATTTACTATTTCTAATCCTAATGCTACTAGCATTGGTAAATAGATAGGGAAGTATATTATATTTACTTGTTTTAAACTATTTATTTTTTGTATTTCTTCCATTACTTCCTGGTTTTCGTGCCTAGGCAAATTATGTCACACATCCCAGGATTCTTCTGGAGGGAAGGGAGGGATCTCATGCCTAAGCTTAGGGGAGAGATTCCAGGAAGTAAATTCTACCATGGGCAGAAATGCCAGGGGATGTTTTTTTAAATGATTTCTCAGCAAGATAAAGTGTAGCGCCTGTGTACTTTCAGTACCGGTGCTATTTTAAATTTAAGGGGGATGAGAGAGTTAGTAACAATGGGTGATCTATAGAATGCGCCCTAAAAAGTCGCCCACCGTTGCGCCTATGGAGGAGTGGATGATGCCTAGCTGCTGTTTAGAAGATAATAAGTGAACAAAAAGAATGTAAGATGATGAAACTCTCTAAGGAGTGTCAACAAATTAAAACAGCGCTATCAAATAACTGTGCATATTTGACTATATAAAATACATTACTACAACCCATATGTAATGATATACAGTGATAATAAACAAAATATATCCAGTTTAAGAAATAAACACTAAACTGTGACTGTAATAATAAACACCCGTGATTGACTTAAACGTGAAGTGAACGCACTGAAAGTGCAAGAGACAGTCTTTAAAAATAATTTAGAACGTGGCCAAACAAAGCAAAGTTCATGTGTATAAGGATCCTGCGATCTTCAAATTTTTTCAAAAACTTCCACCACACCCGACAGTGCTCAGTGACTCCTCCCCCATCAAATGGACACTCACCGGATAGGTATGCCTCACACTCTCGTGTTTTGGCACAAAAAACCTTATCAGATGTAGTTGTTCCCGTCAATAAAGATGTAATCCAAATATGACATCCAATCAGTTCCACATATATGTCAGAGAGAGACAAAAGAAGTGCAAATAGTGTGATACCATCAAAGGTTTAATAGCACACCAAAATAAAACTTCAAACAGTGCACTCACAAACAAAATCTTGTAAAACAGCAGAATATCACATCAAGAAACTCCTTCAAACGTCAAAATGGTGAGAAGCGGTCACGGCGGACCCCCGATCAGCGAGAAAAAGTGAAACCAATTCTCCTACTCACGGTGCCATGGACTTCTGTCAGAAGCGGCTGCACATCCACTTAAATAAAAAACTTCAAACGCACTCTGCATCCAAAAACGCAGCACTCACTAGTAAAATTAGACTGTATGGCAATACCCCGACATGTTTCGTTATAAAAACTTATTCATGGGACTAACCACACAGTCATAAATGGTTACCTTATATCTGATGTAGTCAGATCAATCAGCCTATCAGTCCTGGGCGTTTTCCCACTTCCTCCAAAACTGTGGGCGGAAGTAAACGATAATCCCAAACTGCTGTGGGCTGACAGCATCATCCACCACCACTGGCTGGTGTATAAATCAATCAGCCAGTGCGATAGGCGTGGCGCCAGTCCCCAGATACCAATAGGTGAGAGAGTATGTTAATCACATCCCCCAACAGCAGCAGTCTGAGCCAATCACGTGCTGCACAGCGCATCCCGCTCCGCCTACAACGATGGGCGGGCCTAGAACGCTTATGCAGCCAAAGCTAGGAGGAAGTCAGCGCCTCCTCCATTGGCTGGCTGTCTTACCCAGCAGCCACAGCGGTAAGCCGACCTGATAGACGTGGGCGGCGGAAATGAGAGGAAAAAAAAATAAAAAAGCCGATTTGAGAGGTCACGGGGACACCCGGAAATCGGCTTTTTTATTTTTTTTCCTCTCATTTCCGCCGCCCACGTCTGCCTATACAACAGCTGATTTGCCCCTGTTGTGTTGTTAGAAGCCATTCCCCGCGGCGAGCCTATCATGAGCAGCGTCTGCTCGACCTATCAGGTCGGCTTACCGCTGTGGCTGCTGGGTAAGACAGCCAGCCAATGGAGGAGGCGCTGACTTCCTCCTAGCTTTGGCTGCATAAGCGTTCTAGGCCCGCCCATCGTTGTAGGCGGAGCGGGATGCGCTGTGCAGCACGTGATTGGCTCAGACTGCTGCTGTTGGGGGATGTGATTAACATACTCTCTCACCTATTGGTATCTGGGGACTGGCGCCACGCCTATCGCACTGGCTGATTGATTTATACACCAGCCAGTGGTGGTGGATGATGCTGTCAGCCCACAGCAGTTTGGGATTATCGTTTACTTCCGCCCACAGTTTTGGAGGAAGTGGGAAAACGCCCAGGACTGATAGGCTGATTGATCTGACTACATCAGATATAAGGTAACCATTTATGACTGTGTGGTTAGTCCCATGAATAAGTTTTTATAACGAAACATGTCGGGGTATTGCCATACAGTCTAATTTTACTAGTGAGTGCTGCGTTTTTGGATGCAGAGTGCGTTTGAAGTTTTTTATTTAAGTGGATGTGCAGCCGCTTCTGACAGAAGTCCATGGCACCGTGAGTAGGAGAATTGGTTTCACTTTTTCTCGCTGATCGGGGGTCCGCCGTGACCGCTTCTCACCATTTTGACGTTTGAAGGAGTTTCTTGATGTGATATTCTGCTGTTTTACAAGATTTTGTTTGTGAGTGCACTGTTTGAAGTTTTATTTTGGTGTGCTATTAAACCTTTGATGGTATCACACTATTTGCACTTCTTTTGTCTCTCTCTGACATATATGTGGAACTGATTGGATGTCATATTTGGATTACATCTTTATTGACGGGAACAACTACATCTGATAAGGTTTTTTGTGCCAAAACACGAGAGTGTGAGGCATACCTATCCGGTGAGTGTCCATTTGATGGGGGAGGAGTCACTGAGCACTGTCGGGTGTGGTGGAAGTTTTTGAAAAAATTTGAAGATCGCAGGATCCTTATACACATGAACTTTGCTTTGTTTGGCCACGTTCTAAATTATTTTTAAAGACTGTCTCTTGCACTTTCAGTGCGTTCACTTCACGTTTAAGTCAATCACGGGTGTTTATTATTACAGTCACAGTTTAGTGTTTATTTCTTAAACTGGATATATTTTGTTTATTATCACTGTATATCATTACATATGGGTTGTAGTAATGGATGAGAGAGTTAGTTAGCTCTCATCCAGTTGATTTCTCTAAATTGGGTCTCTGTTTCAGCTGGGCTGTACTGTGGGCTCATTCTGTTGTTACTGGGGTGCTATACCACCCCGGAGCGACAGGTGGCGCCAGTGGAGTTCAGGCTCTTGCCAGCAGCCAATCAGGAGGGGTTTTCCCTCGCTGGGGAATGCTGGGAGAAAGTACTTCTGGAGCAGACACAGTTTTGGCGAGGTTCTGGTTCTTGTTTCGGGTGTGGCACCCACCTTCAGGGTGACCACACATCACGGCTCCCCGGCGATATGGCCTACCAGGCCGGGGCGCGCGTGCCGGGCGGAGTTCCTGGTTCCGGGACCATGCTGGCCCGGAACATTTAAAGCTGTGGCGGGGCTCCAGTGGTCGACTGGGCCCCAACTCTGAGGAGATCCCAAGCAAGTGTAGCTGTTCGGTGGGGAGTTCGTCTGAGGAGCGCCAATGAGAGGCTGGTGGTCCAACAGGGCCTAGACAATCCACCCGGGATTGAGGTAACCGAATGCTGAGGGGGTGGATGTTAGCCCCCTGTCAGTCGGTAACCTAATTGAAACTACCTGAGTGAGATCCAGGCCAAAAGAAGTTTACTGAGGAGAATAGTCTCCATAACCTAAGTTCTGAGGATAGGTCTGTGGCAGAGACCTGTTTCCTCTCAAAGTTCCGAGTGATATCCTGGCTTCCAGATCGGTGTGAGAGGCCTGTCCAGATACACTATACCCCCTCCGGCTGGGGTGGCGACAAAAGTGAAGTGTCGTTGGAAGCAGGACTGCTTCTGTGCTGTTGGGCCTGAATCTGCTACTTCTCCTTCTCATCTATCCCTGCTGGGTAAAATAAAGCACAAGAAAAGACACCTGCTGTTTGGACATTCCATCATTGCTACTCTCATCATCATCTACCCCTAGACGCTCACAGAGGTAACACGCCATCCCAATTCTATCCAGCAGCTCCTTCAGGGGTGTGCGCTACAAAAGCAAGAAAACATGGATAGACAGAGAAGTTTGCTTTGAATATTAAAAATGAATTATATAGCATTTTTGGTTTATGGTGCTCAGATGCAGTGCAGTTCCGCTTGAACAATTTTTATCCTTAATAAAGAGATAGGAAGGTAGATTATATTTACTTGTCTTCACCTTTTGTTTTACATTTCTTCACTTGCTTCTTGGTTTCTGGCCTAAGCCAAAATTATATACATCCCAGGAGTCTTCATGACCATTTTTTATCTGGAGGAGAAGAGGAGGGTCTTTCTTAGTTAAGCACACCCTCCTGCATACATGCCCGAGTTTAGGGCAGATCGATTCAAGAAAGTAAATGCTTCATAAATCATCTTCCCTTTTTCAAGATGACGATAGCTAGAAATGCTAGAGGTGGGTGGGGGTGTTTTTAAACTGATTTCTAAATAAAATACAGTATTGAGACATGGATAGATGAATGAGCTTGCTTTGAATATTCAAAATGAATTAAATAGTGTTTTCAGTTTGTGGTGCTTATATAGAGTTTAGTTCTCCTTTAATATCTTGTAAGTTTGTATTGCATTGAGCACTTGGTATTTTGTTCAGGAGATCTAACACTGTTTGCGCTTTATTGTGAATTATATACAGTTGAGCTGTTTATTTGCACTTGCTGTCAGCTGCCTTTGGTGTATACAGTATAAGGTTTCATATAGCAAAAATATATTTGTTAATGTAAAAAAAATCCGTTACACAGGGGACTCGTGAAAACTGGGAACAACTCAGGAAAAATGAAAAAACGTTGTTAAACTTCTGTGTTTGACCAGGAGTGTCCAAGCTGAAAGAGGTTGTAAAGGTACAATTTTTTTTTCCTAAATAGCTTTCTTTACCTTAGTGCAGTCCTCCTTCACTTACCTCATCCTTTCGATTTTGCTTTCAAATGTCCTTATTTCTTCTGAGAAATCCTCACTTTCTGTTCTTCTGTCTGTAACTCCACCCAGTAATGCAAGGCTTTCTCCCTGGTGTGGAGTGTCGTGCTCGCCCCCTCCCAGGAAAGTCAGGACGCCCACTAACACACAGCTCCTTTCTCTATCTGCAACGTAGAGAGCGTCCTGACTCTCCTGTAGTTCAAGGGAGGGGGCAAGCACGACACTCCACACCAGGGAGAAAGCCTCGCATTACTGTGTGGAGTTACAGACAGAAGAACAGGAAGTGAGGATTTTCAGAAGAAATAGGGACATTTAAAAGCAAAATAGAAGGATGAGGTAAGTGAAGGAGGACTGCACTAAGGTAAAGGAAGCTATTTAGGGAAAAAAATGTACCTTTACAACCTCTTAAAAGTCCATTGGTTGGCTTGCTTTTATCCAGCCCCTGAGGCACTATTCCTCCAAATGACACCAGGGGGCACTTTTTTTTCCACTGACCCAAAAGATGGGGCATGAATCCTCCTGTTCACAACAACAATCAGACATAATTCCTCTCACTGACACCAATGATAGGCGCAAGTCACCCCACTGTTGGGATTCCTTCCATTGATACCAGAAAAACTCCTTCCACGGATACCAACAATGGGCATTATTATGTGCACTCCCACATTTTTTACTCCTATTGACCACCAACCCTGGGACATTTTTCTATGCCTACTGACCACTGACCCTGGGGCATTTTCTACTTCTACTGCCCACAGTCTGGCTCTCCCAACGGCTGGGTTCACACATGTAAATTCGATGCAGGTTTCCCCAAATCCGATTGCCATGAAGCCAGTTCATACACCTTTGGGACGGCCTCGGTCCACATTGGAAAAGGGTCCTGTGCATCTTTGGCTCATTTTCAGGTGCGAATTAAGGCAAAAATTTGGACCTGAATCTGTTTACAGGGATGCACCGGACCCCCTGCAGGGACCCGTGGCCGCATCAGTGTGAACCAAAGACTGGTGGATAGTGAACTGACCCTTTGTTTAGAAAGTTTGGGGATCCATCCTATTGACAGACAACATTATACAGTGAGGAAAATAAGTATTTCAACACCCTGCTATTTTGCAAGTTCTCCCACTTGGAAATCATGGAGGGGTCTGAAATTGTCATCGTAGGTGCATGTCCACTGTGAGAGACATAATCAAAAAAATGTTTTCCATAAATCACAATTTATGATTTTTTAACTATTTATTTGTATGATACAGCTGCAAATAAGTATTTGAACACCTGTCTATCAGCTAGAATTCTGACCCTCAAAGACCTGTTAGTCTGCCTTTAAAATGTCCACCTCCACTCCATTTATTATCCTAAATTAGATGCACCTGTTTGAGGTCATTAGCTGCATAAAGACACCTGTCCACCCCATACAATCAGTAAGAATCGAACTACTAACATGGCCAAGACCAAAGAGCTGTCCAAAGACACTAGAGACAAAATTGTACACCTCCACAAGGCTGGAAAGGGCTACGGGGAAATTGCCAAGCAGCTTGGTGAAAAAAGGTCCACTGTTGGAGCAATCATTAGAAAATGGAAGAAGCTAAACATGACTGTCAATCTCCCTCGGACTGGGGCTCCATGCAAAATCTCACCTCGTGGGGTCTCAATGATCCTACGAAAGGTGAGAAATCAGCCCAGGACTACACGGGAGGAGCTGGTCAATGACCTGAAAAGAGCTGCGACCACCGTTTCCAAGGTTACTGTTGGTAATACACTAAGACGTCATGGTTTGAAATCATGCATGGCACGGAAGGTTCCCCTGCTTAAACCAGCACATGTCAAGGCCCGTCTTAAGTTTGCCAATGAACATTTGGATGATCCAGAGGAGTCATGGGAGAAAATCATGTGGTCAGATGAGACCAAAATAGAACTTTTTGGTCATATTTCCACTAACCGTGTTTGGAGGAAGAAGAATGATGAGTACCATCCCAAGAACACCACCCCTACTGTGAAGCATGGGGGTGGTAGCATCATGCTTTGGGGGTGTTTTTCTGCACATGGGACAGGGCGACTGCACTGTATTAAGGAGAGGATGACCGGGGCCATGTATTGCGAGATTTTGGGCAACAACCTCCTTCCCTCAGTTAGAGCTTTGAAGATGGGTCGAGGCTGGGTCTTCCAACATGACAATGACCCGAAGCACACAGCCAGGATAACCAAGGAGTGGCTCTGTAAGAAGCATATCAAGGTTCTGGCGTGGCCTAGCCAGTCTCCAGACCTAAACCCAATAGAGAATCTTTGGAGGGAGCTCAAACTCTGTGTTTCTCAGCGACAGTCCAGAAACCTGACTGATCTAGAGAAGATCTGTGTGGAGGAGTGGGCCAAAATCCCTCCTCCAGTGTGTGCAAACCTGGTGAAAAACTACAAGAAACGTTTGACCTGTAATTGCAAACAAAGGCTAATGTACCAAATATTAACATTGTTTTTCTCAGGTGTTCAAATACTTATTTGCAGCTGTATCATACAAATAAATAGTTAAAAAAAAATCATACATTGTGATTTCTGGATTTTTTTTTTTTTTATTATGTCTCTCACAGTGGACATGCACCTACGATAACAATTTCAGACCCCTCCATTATTTACAAGTGGGAGAATTTGCAATATAGCAGGGTGTTCAAATACTTATTTTCATCACTGTATATGTAATTTTTTATTGTAGGAAAAATTTTCCTTATTTATAATTTTCATTACAAATAAACAGTTGTTATCATTTGCTTATTCACCCTGAAATGTGGACTATGGTTCACCTACGACTGCAGATGAATCTGCAAATGTTTGTAAGGAAATAACATTTTTCAGCAGTCATATCATTTTACAATGTATGCAAAGTCAGTTCTCTCCCTGTGGTGACTTGTAAAATTTGCTAATATATTACAGGAGTTTGCCAGGTGCCCAAGGATTTGCTTAGCAGTGTGAATTAATGAAAAAGCAGAAATCAGTTCCTGGGCACTAACAGCACTTGAGAAAGGGCACTACCATCCCAAAACAATGTGCTTTGCCACGAGCCATAATGGCATGCTGCTGTCTTTGCACATTATGCAAAAATATACAGTCAAACAAGAACCTATTTCCATATCATTTTCCAATAATGACTGACAGCCGATACTGGAATAATTCATAAATATAATAATAATATAATTTAATTTGTTGTACACATTTTAGTGCTAGCTGCTACTTGTCTTTCTTTTTGTTTGTTCATAACAATACTCATCACTTTTTTATCACTAATTTATTAGCGCAGCGCCAACCTTTGGGTTTTTTTTAATTTGGAATAATTCATAGATTCAATAAACTATCATCAAATATTATGAACATTCTAATCTATAACTCCAACAAAAAAAACAGCATATCACATAATTGGGACTCTGAGGCCTTGTACACACGGGCCAGAATCTCGTCAGGAAAAAAACGTTGTTTTTCCTGACGAGATTCTTGGCAAGAATCTCTTGCAGCCCGAGTGTACACACAGTCCTTTCAAAAGAACCGCGGTTCTTTTGAAAGGCAAGAACGCAGTGACGTCATCGCGTACGACGAGCTAGCGCTTGTCACATTCGATGCCGTAGCCGCCATCTTGCTTCACCCTACCTATGCCGTGGAAGCTACCGTGCATGCGTCAAAGTCATTTCCACGGCGACAGGTAAGTATACACACTCTCGGGTTTCTCATCAGGAAACAGGCCAACAAGAATCCCGGACAAGAAAATAGAGAGCAGGATCTCTATTTTTCTCGTTGAGATTCTGGCCAGATTTCCAGACGAGAAACCTGAAAGTCTCGTACACACGCTCGGTTTACTCGGCAAGAAAGCTCTGCCAGCAGTTTTCTTGCTGGTTCTTGCCGAGAAAACCGAGCGTGTGTACGAGGCTTAAAGCGGGGGTTCACCCTAAAAAACAATTTCTAACATTAGAGCCAGCATACTAAGGACATTTACTGTATGCAGGTCTTTTTTTTTTTTTATCCGTACATACCGTTATATTTTGTCCAGGGCTTCCGCATTCTGATGACTGCGGGACTGGGTGTTCCTATCCCTGCCTCAGGGTTATGATGACTGCGGGACTGGGCATTCCTATCCTTGGGGTAGATGATTGACGGCTTGTGTCACCAGATTGAGCATTGCTAAAATGGACAGAAAATCCTTAAACCTTGTGTATTATAATATCTTATCTAAGACCCCTTTCACATAGACAGCGCGGCCGCGTAGCGATAAAGCGTCAATTTTAGCGGTGCTTTACTGTCGTTTTAGCCGGTGCTTCGGCAGCACTGCCCATTGTTTTCAATGGCAGGGGCAGTGAAGGAGCGTTGTATACATCGCCTCAAAGACATTGCTTGCAGGACTTTTTTTTTTTCAGTCCTGCAAGCGCACCATCACAGTGTGAAAGCACTCAGGCTTTAACACTGGGGCTGCAGGGGAGGTGGGGGCGCACAGAGACACAGGATACCCCAGCTGTGCCGCGCCAGGTCGCTAATTCTAGTCGCAATTGCGACCTGGCGCCCGGGGTTTGTCGAACCCTGGTTTCAGGTAAACGAATCCTTTAGGAGAAAATGTTTATGAGAGGACAAAAGAAGGACTTTGTTTAATTGACACCCTTCTTGTTGCCTTCATAAATGCAAGTGCTGGTCATTAACTAACATTTACAGTAACATGTTTCCAGGTGAAAAATAGAGCTATTAATGGGTTAACACTTATTTTTGTAAAGGAAAAATAAAAATATTTCATAAAACCTTTGCTGGCCATGTGTAGATTTTATGCATAATGCAACAGATCCTTCCTACTGCTAAGGCAAAACTTTCTCAGAGAATGCAATTACAGTAACAGCATGACACAATCAACAGGCAGCAGTCATCAGACGAATTGCGAATCTACATAGGGTACAGACAGAGCAAAAACATAGAGAACCTAGGGATAAGTAAACAAAATATCACTTTACAAATCAGAAAAAAAGAACCATATTTATAATGACTATGAACCTCTTTGCAGGATGCATGGCAAATTGCATTTTCCAGGTTAAAGTGTGCTTATTGCAAATAGCTGATGCAAATATAGCTTTACCAGGGCTACCGATACCAAGGACACAGCTATTATGTGAAACAACACACATTTTATCTATGTTGTATTATAATTATTATTATTATTTTTTGTAAAATTAGGCATCATTATTTTAGTTAAATAAAGTGCATGACTTTAATGTAAACTTTTGTAAAAATGCAACATAGAAAATTTCATATGCATTAGGGTCATACATTTTACTTTATGTCCTCCAGTGGTACCTAAAACCCTCCATATGCACATAGGAAAATACTAACTTTCTCAGCACATGTCATTTTTCTTGGCTGCATCTAAAATTATGCCTCTCCCATACACGCTGATGCACATTTACAACTATACGGTCCCTAGTGATTTTTTATCAATTGTAGTCCATTAATGAAAATCTTTAGGTCAGAATAGAGCAGGAAGTTTGACTTACCGGTATTTTGGTTTAATAGATAAAATAGCCCTAAACCCACAGTTCACCTAAGCATGTACCAAGCAGCATTGGCACAGCAAGACCAGCACAGTGGTCTTTTTCATCTTATTTTATATATTTTAACTATCAAAGGTTTACTATAAAGACAGTATAATACAGTGGAGAGGACCCTGCAGTTATGGTACACATTGGCATTATTCACAAAGTTACAAGAGAAAGGATTATGATAAGTTATTAAGTAGGAAACAAATTCTTATCTAAGACTTTTAAGGTAGCAAAACCGGTACTGGTACGGTACCAAAACCGTAGTGACGCAGCACCTGTGTTTAATAGGGCCAAGACAGAGAGCCAAAGGCCTTATTAACGTCTAGGGATAGAAACATTGTTTCCAGGGATCTGTTATGTACTATATGCTGAATTTGGATGAGCCTTCTAATGACATACCCTGCTTGTCTGTGAGTAGGGATGAGCTTCGACTCGAACATCGGCCGTTTGATCGTTCGTCGAAATTCGAACAAAATGGGTAGTTCGCGCCAAATTCGAGTGAGGCAAAACGGCCCATAATTCACTGCGGCGTTGAGCGCTGATGATTGGCCAAGCATGCTGTATGTCCCGCATGCTTGGCCAATCACAGCGCGCAAAAAACGAAGAGCCATAATTGGCCAAAGCCTGGGTTGCTTTGGCCAATTATGGCTCAGGGCTTTAGCACACGCCCCACACTATAAAAGGCCGCCTTCCGGGCGGCCTCGTGTAGTGTGTTCCGGCTTGTTACAGAGAGCAGTTAGAGAGACAGAGAGATTATCTTTTTTTTTAGATAGATAGATAGATAGATAGAGCAGGGTAGTCAGTTTAGCTTGAAATACAGTGTGTAGAGAATATATATACATCCCTAGGAGTTGTACATATATTTATACACTGTATAGCTTAGCCAGATCTGCTCTTAGTATTTGTCAGGCAGGAGATTGTGCATATCTGCAGTGCTCTAACGTGTTGTATTGCCTGCCTGTGTGCTGTGTAGTTTAAACCTAAATGTACTGGGTGTTACTGCACGTGTCCTGTTTATTTGCAACTAAGCGCATTTACTGCAAGTGCAATTTTGCTCTTTAATCGCACGTAAGCGCATTTACTGTAAGTGCACGTGTCCTGTTTATTTGCAACTAAGCGCATTTAGTGTAAGTGCAAGTTTGCTCTTTAATAGCACGTAAGCGCATTTACTGCAAGTGCAATTTTGCTCTTTAATAGCACGTCAAAGCATTTACTGTAAGTGCACGTGTCCTGTTTATTTGCAACTAAGCACATTTTGTGTAAGTGCAAGTTTGCTCTTTAATCGTACGTTAGCGCATTTACTGCAAGTGCAAGTTTGCTCTTTAATCGCACGTAAGCGCATTTACTGTAAGTGCACGTGTCCTGTTTATTTGCAACTAAGCGCATTTTGTGTAAGTGCAAGTTTGCTTTTTAATAGCACGTAAGCGCATTTACTGCAAGTGCAAGTTTGCTCTTTAATAGCACGTCAAAGCATTTACTGTAAGTGCACGTGTCCTGTTTATTTGCAACTAAGCGCATTTAGGGTAAGTGCAAGTTTTCTCTTTAATCGCACGTAAGCGCATTTACTGTAAGTGCACGTGTCCTGTTTATTTGCAACTAAGCACATTTAGTGTAAGTGCAAGTTTGCTCTTTAATAGCACATAAGCGCATTTACTGCAAGTGCAATTTTGCTCTTTAATCGCACGTAAGCGCATTTACTGTAAGTGCACGTGTCCTGTTTATTTGCAACTAAGCGCATTTTGTGTAAGTGCAAGTTTGCTCTTTAATAGCACGTAAGCGCTGTGATGCAATTGCCTATATATGCTTCAGTTTAATTCTCCCTGCTAATTTAATGCTGTGTTAGAGGTAACAGGTGGTTTCATGTGTGACTCATCTCTCTGGGTAACAGACTATTAATATGTTAAATAAGGCTGGCTTTTGAAAGGCCTTTAATTGTGTGATAACACTGTCTACAGCCTAGTGATGCTCAGAGGTGTTAATAGGTGTTAAGCTGCATGCAGACGAAACGTCTACCTAGGAAACTCAAGTGTGTGAAGGTGGTTTGTTGTTATGCTGTTTAAGGAATGTGCAGTGATTAGATATGATGATTATCAGTCGGTGCCGACCTGTCTAGAATGTTTTAGTAATTAGCCTTAGTGTGTGATTAGGGGGGTGGAGATTTCATTGTTGCTTTAATGTCTTGGACTGTATAAAAAGCTGAGAAGAAAACCATTAAAGTGTGTTGTTCCAGCAGTAAGCTTGTCTCATGTGTGGCTTTTTGGGCAACTCCAGGAATATTCCTCCTCGTGGAATATTAGGGTGATTTTCGTTATGGGAAGAAGGGAACGTTGACGGGGATATCATTGTAATACAGTCACAACTGGTTGGCAGCAGCGGGATTTTCCCTTCTATTCCCCTTTACACCCGGATTCCAAGCAGACACTGGAAGAACTACTGGAAGTTCGTGGAAGGATTGCTAGCAACAAAACCAAGTGGGTCATCATAGCAGAATTAATGGAGCTAGACCAGGAGGACGGGATTGCAGCAACGCCAGCAGTACAAGAGATGGAAACACCAGTGATTCAGGAGGAGGAATCGCCAGCCAACAAAGTAATGAGAGAGAAGCTAGCATGGTTCGGTCCGAACCCAACGACGGATGTGGTGCTGAGAGTGATGGACCTGTTAGCGAAGGAGGCTAAACAAATAAGAGACAAACAAATAAGAGACGCAGAGCTACAGGAGGCTAAAGAAATAAGACACAAGCAGACACAAGGAAGATTCCGTTTAGCGCTTTTAAAGCTTTTGATGAAAAGGACTGTGAGATTGATAACTACCTGGCAGATTTTGAGCGACAGTGTAACCTGCACCGAATAGCTAGAAGAGAGTGGGTCGCAATATTGTCAGGCAAAGCTTCTGATGCTTTCCGGACCATGCCAGATCAGGATATCCATAGCTACGCCCGGGTTAAAGAAGTGCTCCTGGTAACCCCAGAGTCCCACCGACAGAAGTTCAGGGACTCACGCAAAACCACAAAAGACTCTTACGTGGAATGGGCATGCCAGTTGTCCCTGTCGGCCTCTAACTGGGTTAACAGCAGCCAGGCCACCACCGCAGAGGACATTTTGCAACTAATGCTCCTGGAGCAATTTTACAATCACATCCAGACGGACGTCAAAGACTGGGTGAGAGATCGCAGGCCCATGACTCTACCAGAGGCCGCTAAGTTGGCGGATGAATATGCGGATACTCGCAAGACGAACCAGGTCACACCACAGGAACAACCTCCACGACCAACGGTGCCCTCACACCCACCAACCGCTAGATACCAACCTCCTAACAGACCGATGACATCTAGCCCTCGCTATCCACGCCAGGAGGACAACGAACAACGCTGCTTCCGGTGCAAACAGCTGGGTCACTTCAAGCAGAATTGCCCCATGAATGACAACACCAGGTCAAATTGGTCTCAACCTGGGTACCGCCCACCAGCAGCAGCCCATTGTGTAGACTCGGCTTGGGATCTCCAGGAGCTGGGTCAGGAAGAACCATTGGGCACCCCTTACGAAGCCCTCATGGTACAATCTGTTATTACGGACAACAGGGAACACCATTGTCAGCTGGTCATGGGCGCCAGCCATGAGCCGGAGGGGCCCTGGAGGGAGCTGGGCAGAAAGAGGCACCGCCGGCCACCCTCCAAGAAGAAGAGGTCCTGGAAGCCATATAACAAGCTGACCTGGGAGGAGAAGAAGCGACTGGAGGAGAGGGAGTCGCAGCGGGCATCCCAGATGCGGGCCGAAATGTTCGCCAAGGGCCCACCGGTGGCCCCTTACACCACCACCCAGTTCCTGATGATGAAGGACCACGTGGAGAGCCTGCAGGACATGAGCAAGCAGGAGCTGATCCGTGAGTACATGGAGCTGGAGGAGTGCATAAGCCGCATGGAGGAGGAGAACAACCACCTGAGGTCACAGCAGGCTGACCCCCCCAGGCTCCATGAACTGGAGATGGAGCTGGAGAAGCTCAAAGAGGAGAACCGGCGGCTGCGGAGGGAGCAGGGGGTGGCTGACCCTATGGGGCACTGATTCCCCCCCCCCTCCCATAGCGGGGCACCTAGACGGCGGCGCACAGACCCATTCGCCGTCTTCACACTGACTTCTGGTGACTCTGCAGATCGCACAAAGACTTGGGAACTGACCGGCCTGTGATCTGACGACCCGGTGACATACCTAAGTCGGAAGCAGTTGCCAAGGGAGGTCAGTCACGCCAAACGGAGTTAACCTCGGACTGAAAGCTCTGAACCTGTCAACCCTACTGGACCAGGAAAGGTCCAACCGGGTTGCCGGAGCAGGGAGAAAAAGGGGGGCCATTGTGATGCAATTGCCTATATATGCTTCAGTTTAATTCTCCCTGCTAATTTAATGCTGTGTTAGAGGTAACCGGTGGTTTCATGTGTGACTCATCTCTCTTGGTAACAGACTATTAATATGTTAAATAAGGCTGGCTTTTGAAAGGCCTTTAATTGTGTGATAACACTGTCTACAGCCTAGTGATGCTCAGAGGTGTTAATAGGTGTCAAGCTGCATGCAGACGAAACGTCTGCCTAGGAAACTCAAGTGTGTGAAGGTGGTTTGTTGTTATGCTGTTTAAGGAATGTGCAGTGATTAGACATGATGATTATCAGTGGGTGCCGACCTGTCTAGAATGTTTTAGTAATTAGCCTTAGTGTGTGATTAGGGGGGTGGAGATTTCATTGTTGCTTTAATGTCTTGGACTGTATAAAAAGCTGAGAAGAAAACCATTAAAGTGTGTTGTTCCAGCAGTAAGCTTGTCTCATGTGTGGCTTTTTGGGCGACTCCAGGAATATTCCTCCTCGTGGAATATTGGGGTGATTTTCGTTATGGGAAGAAGGGAACGTTGACGGGGATATCATTGTAATACCGTCACAAGCGCATTTACTGCAAGTGCAATTTTGCTCTTTAATCGCACGTAATCGCATTTACTGCAAGTGAAATTTTGCTCTTTAATCGCACGTAAGCGCATTTACTGTAAGTGCTTGTGTCCTGTTTATTTGCAACTAAGCACATTTAGTGTAAGTGCAAGTTTGCTCTTTAATAGCACGGAAGCGCATTTACTGCAAGTGCAAGTTTGCTCTTTAATCACTTAAGCCCCGGACCTTTAGGCAGCTAAATGCCCAGGCCAGGTTTTGCGATTCGGCACTGCGTCGCTTTAACAGACAATTGCGCGGTCGTGCGACGTGGCTCCCAAACAAAATTGGCGTCCTTTTTTCCCCACAAATAGAGCTTTCTTTTGGTGGTATTTGATCACTCCTTCGGTTTTTATTTTTTGCGCTATAAACAAAAATAGAGCGACAATTTTGAAAAAAATTCAATATTTTTTACTTTTTTCTATAATAAATATCCCCCAAAAACATATATATATAAAAAAAAAATGTCCTCAGTTTAGGCCGATACGTATTCTTCTACCTATTTTTGGGGGGAAAAAATTGCAATAGGCGTTTATCGATTGGTTTGCGCAAAATTTATAGCGTTTACAAAATAGGGGATAGTTTTATTGCATTTTTATTAATTTTTTTTTTACTACTAATGGCGGCGATCAGCGATTTTTTTCGTGACTGCGACATTATGGCGGACACTTCGGACAATTTTGACACATTTTTGGGACCATTGTCATTTTCACAGCAAAAAATGCATTTAAATTGCATTGTTTATTGTGAAAATGACAGTTGCAGTTTGGGAGTTAACCACAGGGGGCGCTGTAGGAGTTAGTGTTTACTTAGTGTGTGTTTACAACTGTAGGGGGGTGTGGCTGTAGGTCTGACGTCATCGATCGAGTCTCCCTATATAAGGGATCATTTGATCGATGCAGCGCCATAGTGAAGCACGGGGAAGCCGTGTTTACATACGGCTCTCCCCGTTCTTCAGCTCCGGGGAGCGATCGCGAGGGAGCGGCTATAAACGAATAGCCGCGCCGTCATCCCAGATCGCTCCCCACGGGAATCCAAGCGCCGCATGTAGCGGGGGGGGGGTCCCGATCAGACCCCCCACCCGCTAGAAGGCAAGGACGTACCTGTAAGCCCATTTGCCTGTGCGTGCCATTCTGTGGACGTACATATACATGCGGCGGTCGGGAAGTGGTTAATAGCACGTAAACGCATTTACTGTAAGTGCACATGTGTTGTTTATTTACACCTGAACGCATTAAAATGTCTGGAAGGACAACAAACAGAGGCAGAGAGTCACGAGGGCAAGCAGGCTCTGCATGTAGAGGCAACGCTGGTGGTGGACGTGGTGCATCCTCTTCAGCATGTGGCCGTGGCCACTCATCCTTTTCGGGAGCTGGCCGTGTTGAGCCTCAACATGCAGAGAAATTAGTAGAGTGGATGACCAAGCCGTCCTCATCCTCCTCATCCTCTCTCACACAGACTGATCTTAGTTTGTCTGGCAAAGCAGCTGCCAAGGTTTCCTCTTCCCTCTGCACAATGGCATCACACAATCCTTCCCTAGTCCCACCGTGTCCTCCTGAGGAGTCCCCCGAACTGTTTCAACACAGTGTTAGGTACATGCTGAATGAAGATGCGCAGCGTTTTGAAGGCTCCGATGATGGAACACAGATAGAGGAAGGCATTGATGTGAGCCCAGGAAGAGGGGGTGGCCGAGAGGGACAGCAATCTGGCAGTGATGTTCCCCCAGCTGGAGCATACTGCCAGGATTTCGACAGTGATGAGGAGGGAGGGGATGATGAGGTCACTGACTCTACCTGGGTGCCTGATAGGAGAGAGGAGGAGGAGGAAGAGGAGGAGGAGGAGGACGAGGCACAGGCACATCTCCAAAGAGGCAGGATGCCCTCCGGGGTCAGGTTAAGGGCACACCAACTGCATTACATAGCACATCTATGCTTGTGCATGGCGCTGCTGTGTCTGAACGGTACAGCAAAAGTTTTAAGTTTTAGAATTAATGTACTGCCACTGCTGGTCATGGTTACTGATGAATGAATGAATGTACTGCCACTGCTGGTCATGGTTACAGATAAATTAATGTACTGCCACTGCTGGTCATGGTTAGTGATGAATGAATGGATGTACTGCCACTGCAGGTCATGGTTACTGATGAATTAATGTACTGCCACTGCTGGTCATGGTTACTGATGAATGAATGAATGAATGAATGAATGAATGTATTGCCACTGCTGATCATGGTTACCGATGAATTAATGTGGAATGTTTTTACTTATGTTTTTTTGCGCAATTCCGTATAGTTTATATACTGTTTTTGTGTGTGTTTGCAAAAATAAAGTGGGCTGGTCTGGATGAAGTCCAGGGCCAAATTTTTGTCCCAGTCCAGCCCTGTGTGGTTGGGATTGTTGACCCACTGTGCTGTGTGCATGTTGGATTGTAATGTGCTTGGAAAAATCCTCCCTCCCCATGCAGGTGCAAGCTAATCAAGTACAAGCACAAGAGATGAGCATCCTGGAAAGTATCGAATACAAGACTCAGAGAAATGGCAGGAGTATAGTACAACACTGGGGTGCTGGTCTCACAGGCAAGCAGGACATGGAATAGTAGTAAGAAACACGTATTGCACTGAGGTGCACAGCTCATCAGGAGACAGGAGTATCTTAGCAGCAGTTTGATGCTGTGCTTACAGGTAACAACATATATAAGATACGGTACATGGAAGTGCACATGGGTACAGGGAATGTAGGTACACAGGAATACAAATGAGGTACACAAAGGGGTTGATTTACTAAAACTGGTGAGTGCAAAATCTGGTGCATCTGTGCATGGTAGCCAATCAGCTTCTAACTTCAGCTTGGATGTAAACCCAAAGGGGCAGATCCACATACCTCCGCTGCGCCTGGCGCAGATGTGAGATACGCTACGCCGCTGTAACTTACCTGGCTTTGGTTTGAATCCTCAATGAATTTGCGCCGTAAGTTACAGCGGCGTAGTGTATCTCTCGCGGCGGATTTCAAATTGGGCGGATAGGGGGCCTGTTTCATTTAAATGAAGCGCGTCCCCGCACCCAACGAACTGCGCATGCGCCATCCGTTAAAACTCCCAGGGTGCATTGCTCTAAATGACGTCGCAAGGACGTCATTGTTTTCAACGTGAACGTAAATGGCGTCCAGCCCCATTCACGGACGACTTACACAAACGATGTAAAATTTTCAAAATTAGACGCGGGTACGACGGCCATACTTTAACTATACGCCGGAAAAAGCCAAACGGAAACGACGTAAAAAAATGCGACGGCCGCTCGTACGTTCGTGGATCGTCGGAAATAGCTTATTTGCATACTCGACGCGGATTACGACGTCAACGCCACCTAGTGGACGCCAAAAAATTGCATCTAAGATCCGACGGCGTACGAAGACGTACACCTGTCGGATCTAACACAGATGCCGTCGTATCTTGTTTTGGGGATACCAAAACAAAGATACAATGCGCAAAATTTGAAATTCTCTTGAGACGCCGCGTAATTTCTTTGAGGATCTGCCCCATAATGTTTTATTTATTATTTTGATGTCACAATGTAGAGTATAAGATTTCCTATCATCTGTGCCCAGTCTTGCTACACAGAGTTAATCCAGCTCTGAGCAATCCTCTTTTATTGTTCAGTGAAATAAAACAGACTTACAGAGAAAAACCTTAGTCCGTTCCGCCCCCTTGCTGTGAATGACAGGTTATTTACATATCTCATGCACTAGCCTGGAGACAGGCATTATTTTTTAATTCCCACCCCCACTCCTTTTCTGAAGTCATGTGGTTACTTTTCTGGATTTTGACTGGATGTTAGTGATCATAGCAAAATTTAGTGTAAGAAATACACAGGAAAAAATGCATGTTGACAAGGGGAGTGTAGAGGAGGGCGGGGAGTCTACTGACATCAAGACTCCACCCACCGAGCTCCAGACAACAGATCCACCCACAGAATCTGCAGTTTTTTAGTTCTTATAACAGACAGAGGGGAGACACTTGACAGGTGAGGATACATGCAGGAGGCATGTATATCCTTATAGATCAGCACTATGGCAGTAGTTTAGAAAGGATGAGAGTGGGTTTACATCCCCTTTAAGCTTTGACAAAAAAAACTGGAAGCTGATTGGTTTCTATGCACAGCTGCACCAGATTTTGCACTCTCCAGCTTTAGTAAATCAGCCCCAAAGAGTCTAGGAAGCAAAGGATAACTATTGGTACTGTCTTTGGGAGTACTCAGGCCCCAGAGTCTTCGGCCGGGTTCACACCTATGCGAATTGAGTGTGGCTTAAACCGCATCCAATTCGCAGAACATTTCTAAATACATTGTTTTCAATGAGGCTGGTTCACATATGTGCGATGCATTCGCACTGCGCATTGCCGAAAAAAACATGTGCGTTTTCTAGGCATTGCGGCGCTGCTCAGGTGCGAATTCAGGCCCATTATCTTCTATGGGCACGCATCTGATTCGCAGATGTGTTCAGTTCTCATCAGGATTTTTCTCATTCTCTTCAATACACTTCCCCCTCCCCCTCCCCTCCCCTCTCCCAGGTCTCTAAATTCGCAGCTAAAATGGAGTTGATCTGCTGAACAGTTCTCTTATCTTTTTGCAGAGATAACAGAGCTGAAATTTGTATTTTGTCGTACGAGAATTTTTCGTACTTTAGTAACCTATTAATTTTCAATATAGAGACTAGCATGCCAAAAAACGGGCAATCATTCATCCGATAATTTCATTGGCCCAGATTCAAGAAGCTATTGCGCCCGCGCCATAGGTAGCGAATGCCCCTGATTCAGCTACATCGCTACGCGGACTGCAGCCTAGGATATGACAGACATAAGCCTCCTTATGCCTTCATATCTCAGGCTGCATTCTTGCGTTGGCCGCTAGGGGGCGCGGCCATTGTGATCGGCGTATAGTATGCAAATTGCATACTACCACCGATTCACAAAAGTTGCGCGGGCCCTGCGCACGCAAGGTACGGAGTTTCCGTACGGCGACTTTAGCATAAGGCTGCTCCTACTCATAGTAGGCGCAGCCAATGCTAAAGTATAGCCACCCTTCCCGCTCGTGAAATTTGAATTTCACGTCGTTTACGTAAGTGATTCGTGAATGGCACTGGACGCCATTCACGTTCACTTAGAAGCAAATGACGTCCTTGCGACGTCATTTGCCGCAATGCACGTCGGGAAAGTTTCCCGACGGAGCATGCGCTGTTCGCTCGGCGCGGGAGCGCGCCTAATTTAAATGATTCCCGCCGGCGGGATCATTTACATTAGGCGCCCTTACGCAGGGCAAATTAGCATAGCGCCCGCGCAATTTACTGAGCTACTGCTCCGTGAATCGCGGGCAAATCGAAATATTTGCGTGGGCGCAGAGCAAAAATCGTTGCCCTTTGCCCACGCAAATATTGCGCGGATCTACCTGAATCTGGGCCATTGTGTGTACTAGGCCTAGGTTACCACCTTAGATGCAAATCTGTAACATTGAGAAAGCCAGGATTACTAATCCTAGTCAGTATACAACTAGCTGTTGAATAAGTGATTATTCTATTGGTTTCAATACACAGTGGGCCGGATTCAGATACAATGGCGTATCTGTCCGGCCCGCGTAACGTATCTCCGATACGTTACGCCGCTCTAACTTTGGGCGCAAGTTCTTTATTCACAATTCATAATTAGTTACGGCGGCGTAACGTATGTGTTGCGGCGTAAGGCCGCGTAATTCAAATGGGGATGTAGGGGGCGTGTTTTATTTAAATTTTAGTTGACCCCACGTTTTTTTTACGTTCTGTTTGAACGGCGCATACGCCGTCCGTAAAATATCCCAGTGTGGATTGCTCTAAATGACGTCGCAAGGACGTCATTCGTTTCGACGTGAACGTAAATTACGTCCAGCCGTATTCGCAAACGACGTAAAATTTCAAAACTCGGTGCGGAAACGACGGCCATACTTTACATTAGCTACCCCTCATATAGCAGGGGTAACTATACGCCGGAAAAAGCCGAGCGCAAATGACGTAAAAAAAAGCGCCAGGCGGTCGTTCGTTTCTGAATCGGCGTAAATCCTCATTTGCATATTCATTGCGTAAAAATACGGAAGCGCCACCTAGTGGCCAGCCGGGAATTGCAGCCTAAGATCCGATGGTGTAAGACTCTTACACCGGTCGGATCTTAGGGATATCTATGCGTAACCTGATTCTATAAATCAGGCGCATAGATACGACCGTCGGAACTCAGAGATACGACGGCGTATCAGGAGATACGCCGTCGTATCTCTTTCTGAATCTGGTCCACTATCTATATGCTTTTGTAAAGCTATTTTGAATTTTACAATTCCTACGATGCCGGTTATTTGTCAGTATTAAAATCTTGTTCTCCTTGTTATTGTCAACACGGATGTAGCCAGTGCACAGGACACTATTTTTTCAGTTGGACAATCAGGCCTGTTTTTGCACAATCACACAATGCAGTAGACACAATGTAATAAGTTAATACATCAAAACTGACAGCTACTCTTTTAATCTCTCCTCTTGAAAAGGGAAACATTTTATGTTTTCACAGAAACATATCTGTCTTAGCAACACACTGTGCTACAGTTACAAATTGTTTATTTGTACTTGCTATTTTTGCCTATACTTACTTTGTAGTGCCAAAAATAATGTTTGTGAAAATGCCCATATGGCAACATCAAAAAGGCTAAAAATATGTAAACAGTTTTTAACATACATGAAAAGGTACAAATATGAAAAATATTACGCATTCGGGGAAAGTATTTACCCTTGCTAAGAAAATGACTTGCAATTTTTCCATATGGCAAGCTGATACGGCATATTAAAAAAAAAGGTTTCTTGGGAATGTGGTCTTGGAGGAGTGAGGATACGCCTTAGTTAAAGCTGGCCATACATGTTTTGTTTTTTTTGTTTTTTTTTTTCAAAACAGTCCTCTGACTGATCAAAAACTACTGAAGGGATTCCCCCATTTATAAGTGATTTGGAGGGCTTAATCTATCATGGTTTCTCTGAAGCTGCAGTTTCTGCATGGTTTCTCTGAAGCACTGACTAAAGTTGGACAGTGAAGTAGTGTGCTGGAAGAAGCGTTCTGAGGCCTCGTACACACGACCGAGTTTCTCGGCAAAAACCAGCAAGAAACTTGCTGGGAGATATTTTTTTGCCGAGGAAACTGGTCGTGTGTACATTTTCGTTGAGGAAACTGTCGAGAAACTCGACGAGCCAAAAAGAGAGCATGTTCTTTATTTCCTTGACAGGAATGGAGAAAATTGGCTTGTCGATTTCCTCTACAGCCTAACAAGGAACTCGACGAGGAAACAATGTGTTTCGCCCGTCGAGTTCCTCGGTCGTGTGTACGAGGCCTAAAAGTCTGTCAAGTTTAGGGTAAACCATCTTGTTCTGCTAAGAAGTGACACAGTTACCTTTATTCTACAAAGTACAATTTATCCTATGGGCATCCCATGTCCCTTTTCCCCAACCAAGTTCTCCTAATAAAACAACAAAAACAAGCAAGAGACTGTTAATTGACTGAGAAGTGTGTCTAATGGATGTCTGGCAGCAGGGTCAAGTGTGTGGATGCTGTAACACGTAGCAACCCCGCGGGGCCATCACTACATTACTTATAGATGGCTATACCACAATATTTTTTTTATATAAAATATATATTTTATCTCAAAAAAGAATAACATTAAAAAAGTCACTTCCGTCATACAATTTTTCCATGCAATCGTTCTACATGTTTCGCCTTGTGGCTTCCTCAGGAAATATGTGGACTTTGTTTCTAGTAAATAAATATAAAGATAAATCAACAAGAGAAGAATATACATATAGAAAACAAAAAGAAAAAAAAATGTATAAAGATAACATCAAAGATCATATATATGCATATCAATACATACATGTGTCAATGTTTTGAGTACTCAGAGCCAAATTTATAGTGGAAAGGTGAAGTCAGAGCAAATTTCAGGACACAGAGGGTCCCGCCGACCAGAGCCTCACAAATTAGCCAGATCACCCGCAGAGAGAGATATAAGTCAATGACTTGTATATATATATTTTAAAACAGTGTGTCCTGTGAATCGATCAAAGTGTTAGAATGGCATGTCAGCCTCAGTGCATGTCTAAATCTATACTTGATAAAGAAATTATGTCCTACGGCAGAAAACAAAGAGATGCTTACTGTAACGATACGCCAAATTGGGTTTAGATCTATGGATCGCAACTGCGGAGACTTCTCAGGTTCAAACCCAGGTTTCACTCTTAACTATGTTGAGAGTTAGGGTTCTATCATCACAGCCTCATTAACCTCTTCCATACCGGGCAGTTATACACACTTCCATACCAGGCCTATTCTGGCACTTCTCTCCTACATGTACAAATCATAATTTTTTTGCTAGAAAATTACGCAGAACCCCCAAACATTATATATGTTTTTTTAGCAGACACCCTAGGGAATAAAACGACGTTCATTGAAACCTTTTATCTTGCACGGTATTTGCGCAATAATTTTTCAAACGCCTTTTTTTGGGAAAAAAATTGTTTCATGAATTAAAAAATTTTAAAAACAGTAAAGTTAGCCCAATTTTTTTGTAAAATATGAAATATGATGTTACACCGAGTAAATAGATACCTAACATGTCACGCTTTAAAATTGCGCACACTCATGGAATGGCGCCAAACTTCGGTACTTAAAAATCTCCATAGGCAACGATTTGAAATTTTTTACAGGTTACCAGTTTAGATTTACAGAGGAGATCTAGTGCTAGAATTGTTGCTGGCACTCTAACGCACGCGGCGATACCTCACATATGTGGTTTAAACGGCGTTTACATATGTCGGCGGGACTTGCGTGTGCGTTCGCTTCTGCGCGCAAGCTACCGGGGACAGGGGCGTTAAAAAAATTAATTTTTATTTCTTTTTTTTTATATATATTTATTTCTTTTTTTACACTTTTTTTTTTAATTTTTTTTTTTTTTTTATCACTTTTATTCCTATTACAAGGAATGTAAACATCCCTTGTAATAGGAATGTGTGTGACAGGTACTCTTTATGGAGAGATGCGGGGTCAATAAGACCCTGCATCTCTCCCCCAGGCTGGAAACCATGAGATCGGTGAAAAAAAATTCACCGATCTCATGCTTGTGGTTGCTTAGCAGCCGCAATCGCGGCTTTGTTTACTTACGGGGACCCGGGCGTGACGTCATCACATCGCGCCCGGGTCCTCCGACGGTCATAGAGATGACTGGTGACCATCTGGTCACCAGTCATCTCTATGCTTCCTGCGAGCGCCGGACGATTCGTTCTCCGGGCCCCCGATGGCACGGGAGAGCCCGGAGAAGCACCGGATGGCGGCGGGAGGGGGGGGGTGTCCCCTCCCGCCGCCTGTAAGAACGATCTAGCGGCGGAACCGCCGCTATGATCATTCTTACGTTGTGCAGAATCGCCGGCAGTTTAGAAGGATATCTGAATGATGCCTCTAGCTGCAGGCATCATTCAGATAACCACCCGGAAAGCCCAGGACGTCACATGACGTCCACTCTGAACGGCAGAAGTTCTTTGTGGACGTCATTTTACTATGGGCCGGTAGGGAAGTGGTTAAGGTATATGGCGCTTATTCCGGCATAGGCGACATCAAAGTAAATCTTGCCCTTATAGACATCAAAAGTTAAAGGGAAGTTGAGTAGTAGCAGTACCAGGACTGCACACTAAGGGTCTCTTTGACCTGGGAGAGTGAGTTCAGTGCTGCTTGTATAGTTTAGATTGATATGGGGTCCTTGTGGACTGCTTGGTCTGAGCTTTCTCTCTGTGGTCACTAATCAAGGAGGTGTGATTACTGTGTGTCTAAAACCCCTCAACACCAATCAGTTTTGTTTTCCAAACCATCACTGCCCTGTATAGGCTCTGTGCAGCAGAGAAGCAGGAAACATGCAAAAACGAAACTGAAACTACAGGTACATTATATGATTGATTTTGATCTATTTTTAATCATTTTTAAAAGGAATCAGTTAACTATTATGTCTCTATACACTGTAAACAGCCATTTCAGCAAAAACAAATTTTTCCTTTACAACTCCTTTAAGAAGTTAAACAAATAAAACAGCTCACAAAGCCCTCCAGTGGTCCCCAAAATATATAGCAGGTCTTTTCTAGGGGTTTTTTTTTTTTTTAGGAAGCTGTCAATGAAGTGGTCCCCCTGTGTGCTCACCTGCTCCCCCCATTGTTTTAGGATGACCGGCAAGGGTGTCAAACTCAATTTCATGGTGGGCCGCATTGGCATTGTGATTGCCCTCAAAAGGGCCGGCTGTATCTGTAAGATTAGATGTCCAGCACATCCCCTCCCATTACATTAGATGTCAAGAGCCCCCTCCACTATCAGAAGTTGTGTCCACCACTCTCCCTTACATCACAGTGCACCCCCCTTAACTTATGCTGCTGCTGGGAAGAAGCTGGATGCATTGCTTGAAAGCAGAAAGTAAGGGTCTGGAGGAGGACCAGAGGAGGGCTGGAGCTCACTGTCAGCTGCAGAAGAGGTGCGAGGGCCACGTGAAATGGCCCCTGGCCGGATTCGGCCCGCAGGCCTTGGGTTTGACACCTGTGGGTTAATATGTCAGACGGGCATATGTGTTGGAGCTTTGAGGTGCACACCCTAATACAATAGGCTGCGCACACCTATGATAATGATGGATTACTGCCATAAGTTCTAACTAGTAAATCTATTTATTTATTTTTTAATTACATGTGAATCCTTCAACTAGGAAAGGGCACCACTGTGTGTATAGATTGTGAACTGCAAGCTTATGTGATTATTCCTTGAGAGAAAAACATACTAGCTGTCACAAACTAACACAATTAAGGCACCAACCAAAGCCTAAGCACAACCTCATAATTCAAAACGCATGGAAAATTTAAAACAAAAGAACATTTTAATACTTAAGTATTTGGATGTGAAAGCACTAAAAAAAGGAAAAAAGACTGTAAACACAAGATCGCATTTTCCCACTAAATGGTGCTTAGTATGATAAGGAATTTCTATGATACTTAGTGCCATCTAGTGGCCAAATTGGATATTTTCCCTTTTAAATCAGTAAAAAGTATCAAAGTAGCACGGGAAATAACCTAATGACATTTGCTTTTTGACACATTTGCACAGAATAAAATGTACATGCACGTTCACTGCATTTATATTTATATATATATATATATATATATATATATATATATATATATATATATATATATATATATATATATATATATATATACACACACCCCTTATAGTAAACCTATCATAAGACAAATGTGTAAGTAATGCAATTGCTGAAAGTCTTCTGAAAATGCTAGTTAACTAGTGTTTCACTGTAACTGGCCTAGAACACATATGTAAGTCTGAAAGTTTGCTAGGTATTGAAGTAAGGGCCATAGGGTCAGAATTAAAGCCAGAAAACTAGCATTATCAAAGGGAAGTCCACAACTGAAGCCTCTATATTTTTTTCACCAAGGGTTTACTGTAAAGCACACCTGTTACCAATGTCACTTTAACCATAAAGAAAAAAGAGGTCAGATGCATTCCTTAAGAGCCTGTTAAGATCCATCCTGGTGTGCTGTTGCGTGTTTAACGTATGTGATGGGCTTCCTAAAATGCAACAAACCAAAATTGTGCATGCAGCATTTTTCGCAGCGTAGCACACTGCAGTACACAGTTAGTGTGCCATTTGTTACTGTGTGCTGCAATGCAGGTCTGTTACGCACCCCAACACACCCCAATCCTCAGCGCACTGATATGAATGGGCCATGGGAAGAGGGACGGAGGACCAATTCAGCCATACTCTGAAATGTCTGCATTCTGATGGTCCAGGCATTATGCTGCAGTAGCCAAGCTGATGTACATACATGTGGGGGAGGAAGGACTGGCGCTGGGGTTTGGAAATTGCACTTAGTGGGCAATCGGGTAGCAGCCTTGAGCACACAGAGGGGTACAGGTAATTATGATCAAGGTGAGATGAATCGGGATCTGGTAATCCTGCAGGATGTAGTATGGATGGACAGAGCTTCTGTGAAGTGCATCTGATCACAATCACTTCCCAGCCATGCCCCTAACGCATGTATGTATCATGTACCTTGGTGACAGTGTGCTGTTGTGGATTCATTCTGAATGGCACTCCACCATTCCAGTGCACCTGTGTTGCAGTGTAGCTACCAAAAATGCTGCATTTATTCATGTGGCGGGTGCACTCTTTTATCTTGTGGTTACATAGTTAGGTTGAAAAAAGACACAAATGCATCCAGTTCAACCATAAAAAATAAATAAATAAATCATACAATCCCATATACCCAATTCTATACCCACAGTTGATCCAGAGGAAGGTGAAAACCCCCAGCAGAGCATGAGATCCAATTAGCTACAGCAGGGGAAACAATTCCTTCCTGATCCCTGAGGGGCAATTGGATTTTCCCCGGATCAACTTTACCTACAAATCTTAGTACCCAGTTATATTCTGTACATTTAGGAAAGAATCCAGGCCTTTCTTAAAGCAATCTACTGAGCTGGCCAGAACCACCGCTGCAGGGAGTCTATCTCACATTTTTATAGCTCTTACTGTAAAGAAACCTTTCCGTATTTGGAGATTAAATCTCTGTTCCTCTAAGCATGAAGAATGTCCCCTTGTCCTTTGTGTTGACCATAACTCAACACCAAGTTCACTATATGGACCCCTTATATATTTGTACATGTTGATCATATCCCCCCTTATTCTACTCTGCTCAAGAGTGAATAAATTCAGTTCCTCTAATCTTTCCTCATAGCTGAGCTCCTCCATTCCTCTTATCAGTTTGGTTGCCCTTCTCTGCATATTCTTCAGTTCCCCAATATCCTTTTTGAGAACTGCCCAAAACGGAACTGCATACAGTACATGTTGCCGAGAATGTGTTTCCAGCACCGCGCTGATTCTCGGCAACAGGATGCCGACATCTTGCACTCGCTGAAATAGACAAAGCACATTCCAGCGAGCGCGTCATAGAAGCAACGGGAGATCCGACTTGGATTCCCGCCAATTCTAGCTGCGGCGTTTGGTATGAATCCTGAGAGGGAGAACTCCACGCCAAATTTTAAATAAAAAAAACGACATGGGTCCCCCCCCCCAGGAGCATACCAGGCCCTTAGGTCTGGTATGGGTTGTAAGGAGACCCCCCTACGCCGAAAAAACAACGTGGGGGGTCCCCCCACAATCCATACCAGACCCGTATCCAAAGCACGCTACCTGGCCGGCCAGGAAAGAAGTGGGGATGAGCGAGCGCCCCCCCTCCCTCCTGAGCCGTACCAGGCTGCATGCCCTCAACATGGGGGGTTGGGTGCTCTGGAGCACCCTGTCCCCATGTTGATAAGGACAGGGCCTCTTCCCGACAACCATGGCCGTTGGTTGTCGGGGTCTGCGGGCGGGGGGCTTATCGGAATCTGGGAGCCCCCTTAAATAAGGGGGCCCCCACCCTAAGTGAATGAATATGGGGTACATCGTACCCCTACCCATTCACCTGGAGGCAAAGTGTAAAAGTAAATAAACACACGACACAGGGTTTTTAACCAGTTCCCGACCCCCGCATGTACATATACGTCCACAATATGGAACGTACAGGCACATGGGCGTACATGTACGTCCTCGCCTATTAGCGGGTGGGGGGTCCGATCGGGACCCCCCCGCTACATGCGGAGGTCGGGTCCGCTCGGGGAGTGATCCGGGACCACGGTGCGGCTATTTGTTTATAGCCGCTCCGTCGCGATCGCTCCCCGGAGCTGAAGAACGGGGAGAGCCGTGTGTAAACACGGCTTCCCCGTGCTTCACTGTGTCGGCGCATCGATCGCGTCATTCCCTTTATAGGGAAGACACGATCGATGACGTCATTCCTACAGCCACACCCCCCTACAGTTGTAAACACATACTAGGTGCACCCTAACTCCTACAGCGCCACCTGTGGTTAACTCCCAAACTGCAACTGTCATTTTCACAATAAAGAATGCAATTTAAATACATTTTTTGCTGTGAAAATGACAATGGTCCCAAAAATGTGTCAAAATTGTCCGAAGTGTCCGCCATAATGTCGCAGTCACGAAAAAAATCGCTGATCGCCGCCATTAGTAGTAAAAAAAAAAAAAATTATAAAAATGCAATAAAACTATCCCCTATTTTGTAAACGCTATAAATTTTGCGCAAACCAATCGATAAACGCTTATTGCGATTTTTTTTACTAAAAATAGGTAGAAGAATACGTATCGGCCTAAACTGAGGAAAAAAAATGTTTTTATATATGTTTTTGGGGGATATTTATTACAGCAAAAAGTAAAAAATATTGAATTTTTTTCAAAATTGTCGCTCTATTTTTGTTTATAGCGCAAAAACTAAAAACCGCAGATGTGATCAAATACCACCAAAAGAAAGCTCTATTTGTGGGGAAAAAAGGACGCCAATTTTGTTTGGGAGCCACGTCGCACGACCGCGCAATTGTCTGTTAAAGCGACGCAGTCCCGAACTGTAAAAACACCTTGGGTCTTTAGGCTGCATATTGGTCCGGGGCTTAACTGGTTAAAATAATTTATTAGTCTGCTCCGGGGGCCCCCCTGTCTTCTTTAGCTCTTTTAGCAGGGGGGCTTCTTCTTCACCACCGTCTGGTTCTCTTCCGTCACAGAAGAGCGGGCTGGCCACCGCTAGTAATTGAGCTAACACACAAAGATATCGGCAGCCAGCCCTGAAGGAGAAGGCACCGGAGAGCGAGCGGGAGAAGAACCGGGGAGCGCCGAGTCAACAGCGGAGAGCGGAGAAGATAGAAGAAGACCCCCGGAGAGTGGAGAAGACCCCCGGAGAGCGGAGAAGACCCCCCGGAGAGCGGAGAAGACCCCCCGGAGAGCGGAAAAGACCCCCCGGAGATCGGAAGAGAACCAGACGGCGGTGAAGAAGCCCCCCCTGCTAAAATAGCTAAAGAAGACAGGGGGGCCCCCAAGCAGACTAATAAATTATTTAAAAAACCCTGTGTCGTGTGTTTATTTACTTTTACACTTTGCCTCCAGGTGAATGGGTAGGGGTACGATGTACCCCATATTCATTCACTTAGGGTGGGGGGCCGGTATCTGGGGGCCCCCTTATTTAAGGGGGCTCCCAGATTCCGATAAGCCCCCGACAACCAACGGCCAGGGTTGTCGGGAAGAGGCCCTGTCCTTATCAACATGGGGACAGTGTGCTCTGGGGGGGGGGGGCGCAGTGCGCCCCCCTGCCCCAGAGCACCCAACCCCCCCATGTTGAGGGCATGCGGGCTGGTACGGCTCAGGAGGGGGAGCGCTCGCTCGGCCCCACTCCTTTCCTGGCCGGCCGGGTAGCGTGCTTTGGATACGGGTCTGATATGGATTGTGGGGGGACCACCCACGTCGGTGTTTCGGCGTAGGGGGGTCTCCTTACAACCCATACCAGACCTAAGGGCCCGGTATGCTCCTGGGGGGGAACCCATGTCGGTTTTTTTATTTAAAATTTGGCGTGGGGTTCTCCCTCTCAGGATTCATACCAAACGCCGCAGCTAGAATTGGCGGGAATCCAAGTCGGATCTCCCGTCGCTTCTATGACGGCTTTGTCTCAATCGCGGCAAGCCAGCTCGGCGCTGGCTCCCACGATGGGGCTTGTAGGTGGTCAATCTTGCCGACAAAGGGAGCGAGGTTGACACAATATAGCGGTCACCTACTGTATTGCAGATGAGGTCTTACTAATGATTTGTACAGGGGCAAAATGATATCTCTTTCTCTGGAGTCCGTACCTCTCTTAATACAAGAAAGGACTTTGGAAGGACTGCTCACTTTGGAAACCGCAGCTTGGCATGCCATTATTGAGCTTATGATCTACCAAAACTTCAAGATCCTTCTCCACTATGGATTTCTCCAGTTGTACTCCCCCTAGTATGTATGATGCATGCATATTCTTAGCCCCCAAGTGCATTTATTAACATTAAACCTCATCTGCCACATAGTTGCCCAATTAGACAGAGCATTGAGGTCGGCTTGTAAATTGGAGACATCCTGTAAAGACGTTATTCCACTGCATAGCTTGGTGTCATCTGCAAAGACAGAAATGTTACTTTTGATCCCAGACCCAATATTATTTACAAAGATATTAAAAAGTAAGGGTCTCAACACTGAACCTTGGGGTATACCACTGATAACCTTAGACCATTCAGAGTAAGAATCATTAACCACGACTCTCTAAATTCTGTCTTTTGGCCAGTTTTCTATCCATTTACAAACTGAAATTTCCAATCCTGTAGACTTTACCTCACACATGAGCCATGTGTGGGGGACTGTATCGAACGCTTTTGCAAAATCCAAGTATACCACGTCCACAGCCACGCCTCTGTCCAGGGTTATACTCACCTCTTCATAAAAAGATCAGGTTTGTCTGACAACTTCTGTCTTTTATGAATCCATGCTGTCTGTTGCTTAAAATATTTTTTTCCAGCAAGAACTCCTCTATGTGATCTTTTATTAACCTCTCCAGTTTCTTCCCAACTATAGAAGTTAAACCAACAGGTCTATAGTTACTTGGTAAACACTTTGTTCCCTTTTTAAATATGGGCACCACATTGGCCCTGCCCCAATCCAGTGGTACTATTCCTGTCATTAATGAGTCCCTAAAAATGTGATACAATGGCTTTGAAATGACAGAGCTCAATTGTTTTAGGATCTGTGGGTGGATGCCATCTGGTCCAGGTGCTTTATCCACCTTTATTCTGTCTAAATATTTCTGGACCATATCACTTTTGAGCCATTGTGTATCATTTGGGGCTTTGTCACTCCCACCCCCATTATGGACATGAGCTCCCCCATGCTCCTTTGTATACACAGAGCTGAAGAAAGTATTTAATAAATTAGCCTTCTCTTTGTCCCCAGTCACGCACTCAAGATTATTTTGTAAAGGACCTACATGCTCAGACTTGACCTTTTTACTTTTAATATATTTTAAGAATTTTTGGGGGTTTGTCCTACTATCTTTTGCAATCTGTCGTTCATTTTAAGTTTTTGCATCTTTGATTTCCTTTTTACATATTCTGTTATATTCCTTGTAACATTAAATGACACTAGTGTTCCTTCATTTTTATATTTTTTAAAAGCTTTTTTCTTATAATTTTTAGCCTTTTAAACTTATTGCCCATGGGAATATACTTTGCACTGAGTTCATAAACAGTCTTTTTGAAGAATTCACATTTCTGTTCTGTGCCCATTGATGCCAATATTCTCTCCCAGTCTAAGTGCTGGAGAGCAGCCCTCATCCTTGGAAAATTTGCTCTCTTGAAATCAAGTGTTTTTATCTTTCCTGTATGTGATTTTTGCTTACAGCTAACATCAAATTAAATCATGTAAGTAAGGCCTCTTTCACACGGGACGGATCCGTGATAATCTGCCCCGTGAACTTCTGCTTGCTCAGCGGGGATCGCTACGCTGATCCCTGCTGAGCCGGCAGATGAGAGGGCGGTCCCTGTACACTGTGCAGGGACCGCCCTGTCAGATCTCCGCTCTCCCCTATGGGGGATCGGATGAACACGGACCATCTGTCCGTGTTCACCCTATCCGATGACGGATGGAAAAATAGGGTTTTCCTCCGTCTGCAGAATCGGAGAATTGCGGACCCGAATGAGATCGGGTGTCATGCGGACCGTATGTCCGCTTTTTCATCCAAAGGTTCTGGTGTGGCTCGATGTACTGGTAGTATTCCTGAGAATACTAACTCGGAGGTCCTTTTCCTCAATTTAGCTACCAAGTCACTAAAATCGTTCTTTAGGACACTCCATCTGCCTCTGACTTTGTCATTGGTGACAACGTGCCAAACGCTGGGTCTTCCCCAGCCCCTCCCAGTAATCTGTCCACCAAATCCGTGATGTGCCAAACCTGAGTGCCCGGTAGACAACATACAGTTCGGCGCTTCAGGTCTTACAGATTGGCCTCTCTGTCCTTCTAAGAATTGAGTCTCCTACTACCAGAATATGTCTTTCCTTTCCCTTCGCTTCCCCCCCATTCTCACTGGAGTTCTTCCCCCGGCAGCTAAGAGAGTCCCTCAGCTCCAGCAGTGCTGGTGCCTGACTGGTTTCACCAATGTCACTCAATGGAGCATATTTATTGGGATGCTCCAGCCCAGAATCGGCCTCCCTGGCACTTACCCCTCTACCCTTCCTGACTGTCACCTATCTACTATTTTCTAGTGCCTGCCCCTCTTTGTGTCCACCCGTCTCTGTGCTGGCCTCCGCCATCACTTGCTGCGTGCGTTCCCAGCTCTCCTTTAGTGTGGAGGGTCTTCCCAGTGCTGACAGTTGCTTCCCCAGATCCAGAACCTGGGCTTCCAGGGAAACAATGTGCTTATATTTTGCACAGCAGTAATCGCCCTCGATCAGATGCTCAAGAAATGCATACATGCCGCAAGATGTACACTGAGTCGCCTCTCCATACCCGCTGGGCAAAGGTGGTGGTGCATTATTTTTTCATGGGGTGAGGTGCATTATTTTATCTTGTGGTGTGGTGAACTATTTTTTCATGTAGTTAGATGCTTTGCACTATTTTTCATGTGGTGAGGTGCAGAGCACTATTATTTTGTATGGTGAGGTGAGATGCTCTTTTTTTTCATGTGGTTATATGTGCTGCACTATATTTTTATGTAGCGACATGCACCAAACTATTTTTTTTTTGTGTACTGAGGTGTGCCACACTATTGTTCTATGTGGTGAGATGCAGCACACTATTGTTCTATGTGATGAGATGCAGCACACTATTGTTCTATGTGGTGAGATGCAGCACACTATTGTTCTATGTGATAAGATGCAGCACACTATTGTTCTATGTGGTGAGATGCAGCACACTATCAGGTGCGGCACAGTTTTGTTGCTATGTGGTGAGGTACACAAAAAGACAAAAGAGGTAGCCCTGGGACTTTGAATAAGGTGAGCGAGGTTTAGACAATGTTAGCGAACAATGAGACAAAATCAATTTATTTGTTTCAAGGTGTTATGTAACGGAGTGAGAACAATGAATGCGAGTCACCCGGCATAATAGCCAATGTGCACAACACAGATGAAAATAAATATATAAAAAGATTTATTACAAATGTTATACATTAATGAGCAACAATAAAACTTGAAGTTGCTGGGCCAGTGGATACACATATACAATAAGAAAATAAAATGTGCATACATATAAACAGGGAAATATGTAAACAAAAGCAGACATCAATAATACCCAGCACGTACTGGCAAAAAACAAGCATCAATAAAGCGATACACGTTTCGCAAGACCCTGCTAGTTTCTTCAGGGGCGGATGCATCAACATTGTATCTGCAATGTTAGTGATAAAATCAATAGATATATGTTAGTGATAAATGGGGGCAGGCGGAATGATTGGCAAGAGAGGTCTGAAGCAGAGACCTCATACTTACCGACGGGCTGAAATAGATCGCCAAACGCTGTATATAAAGATAGCAGCCGTATAGTGCATCCAGCTTGGGAGCTGAGGAGGCAGAACAAACAAAAGCCACAACAGGGGAACATTCGGAGGATCAGCATGGTCTGGATAGGGGAATTTCTTACTGCGGTCTCCACTTGGCCCCTTAAAATCATGTCTAGAAAATATCTGCACTGCACTATTTTTTTATGTAGCGAAGTGCAGCAAACTATTTTTTTGTGTACTGAGGTATGCCACACTAGTAATTTGTGAGGTAGAGAGCACCACACTAGTTTTACTGGGGTGCACTATTTTTTCCATGTGGGGAGGTATAGGGAGATGTGTGTAGTGAGATGCGGCACACTATTGTTCCATGTGGTGACATGCAGCACACTATAAGGTGTGGCACAGTTTTGTTCTATGTGGGCACTATCTGTGTGGTTAGGTGCAGCACTGTATTGTTTTTATGTGGTGTGGTGTGGCACACTATTTTTTTCTGTGGTTAAGTGTGTCACACTAATGTTCTGTGAGGTGAGGTGTGGCACACCATTTCATGTGATAAAGTGTTGCACACAATTGTGCTAGGCGGTGAGGTGTGGTGAACTACTGTCCTGTGTGGGGAGGTGCGGTGTGGTGAGGTGCAGCACACTATTGTCCTGCATAGTGAGGTGCGTCCTGCATAGTGAGGTGTGGCACACTATTGTCCCATGTGGGGAGGTGCACTATTTGTTGTACATTTCACATGCTGTGTGAACAGACCCCAAACCAAAAATGGAACAGTAGAGTTGTAGACCAATAAAGTCACAGCAGGTATGCTGAGGTATTTTTTTAACAGATGTGGCACCCTCTTAGGTAGGTGCTAGAGAGAGTATTAGTGGTTGACCGATATTGTTTTTCGAGGGCTGATACCGGCTGCCTTTTAAGGACGATAGCCGATATCAGGGAGTCTGCTATCCAGTTCAATTTAATGGGGTCAAGTGAGAGTTGTCTTCGTCTGTGCATAGTTCAAGTTGGAGTATGCCAATAATCCCTTCTCCTAAGTTCTACCAATAAATACATAAAAAAAAAATGATCATTGCATAACGAGTGGAAGAGTGTGCGGGTGATAGAGTGAAAATACCCTGTCTGGCTGCAGGATAATCAGAGGGAGGCCCAGGGAAGACTATACTCAGCAACGGGGCAGAAAATAGGGGGGGATGGATGCCCCGAGTGCAGCATTGAGCAGCTGGTACTGATCCTCCTGCAGCAGCTGAAAGGCTGCTTCTCCACTACCTCCATTCAGCTGCTGCAGGAGGAAAATACAGGGATCAGTATGTACTTGTAAAAACCGACCCAGCTGCCATTTCTGTTCCTATCCCTTCTTCTTCAGCTGACACCCCCCTCCGCTCCTCTGCCCCCCAACCCTCTCTCTTCTCTGGTCCCCCCGCCACAGTGCTCAGCTCACCTCCTCTCCCTGGCTAGTTGTGCAGTGCGGGCTGAATAATGACAATATCCTCAGCACAGGGAAGCTCATTGTACAATACAGAAAACAGCCACACAAAGTTGTAACATAACATTCCCCGCCACTCGTTCTCCTGGTCTTTCCTTCCCCTGCTCTCCATCCTGTCTGCTGCCACGGGGAATATAGATGGAGAGAGGGGGAAGGAAAGACCAGGAGCACAAGTGTCGGGGCAGGTTATGTTACAACTTTGTCTTCCGGATCGTACGATGAGCTTCTCCGTGCTGAGAACATTGTCATTATTCAGCCCGCACTGCACAACTAGCCAAAGAGAGAAAATGAGCACTGCAGAGAGACCAGAGAAGGGGGGGCAGAGGAGCACGGGGGACTAGAGGAACACAGAGGGGCCAGAGGAGCACGGGGGAGCGGAGCACATGGGGGCCAAAGGAGCACAGGAGGGGGGAGAGAAGCAAGGGGGGAACCAGAGGAGCACAGGGGGACCAGAAGAGCATGGGGAGGCAGAGGTGCACAGGGGGGGACCAGAGAAACACAGGGGGGACAGAGAAACACAGGGGGGACAGAGAAACCCCTGGGGGGGGCCAGAGCAGCAAGGAGAACACGAGACCAGAGGAGCTCGGGGAACCAGAGGAACACAGGGGGGACCAAAGGAGCAAGGGGGTAACCAGAGAATGGGTTGAAAGAGGAACATGGGGGGACCAAAGGAGCACGGAGGGTCAGAGGAGTTTGGGGGGACAGAGTAGCAAGGAGGGAACAAGAGGAGCACAGGGGGGACCAGAGTACAACAGGGGGAGCACAGTGGGGGCAGAGGATTACCTATATTTCCCCCCTGCAGTAGTCGCCTATTTAGGCATTTTTGGCAGTTTGACATCTTCATCCAGGACACTGACTGACTTTGTCCCGGTAAAGAGGGGCACCGATTGTTTGCCCAGGTGAAAGAATGTTAAACTTCGCCACTGCTCAGCGACTGTTGGGGGGGGGTTGGGGGGGGCAGTGCTACACAAGTTTAGGCCAGGGGCAGACTGATAACTCATGGGGCCCCGGGCAATAGGAGATTATGGGGCCCCCAGGCAATAAATTATGGGGCCACACAGTATACACATACAGTATACATACACAGAATACACATACAGACACACAGTACACATACACAAAGTATACACATACATATTATTTCAGGGACAAATGTAAAAAAATACAGATTTTTACATACTGTCCCTGGTTTTACTGAGGCTGGCAACCCTGATGGGGCCCCCTAGTGGCATGGGGTCCTCGGGCAATGCCCGAGGGCCCGAATGCTCAGTCTGCCCCTGGTTCCAGTTAACCACTTAAAGCGGTGGTTCCCCTAAAAATAAACTTTTAACATTGCTTTTCCCAAATTAATTACGATTAGAATTGGCTGGTTTTATTAAAAAAAAAACGTCCGTACATACCGTTTGCTATATTCGTTCCCACCACCACTTCCGGGTACGATGCTGGCGGTGGGCGTTCCTAATTGATGGACAGGCATCCGACCGACGCATACATCGCGTCACGAGATGCCGAAAGAAGCCGAACGTCGGTGCGGCTCTATACGGCGCATGCGCACCGACGTTCGGCTTCTTTCGGCATCTCGTGACGCGATGTATGCGTCGGTCGGATGCCTGTCCATCAATTAGGAACGCCCACCGCCAGCATCGTACCCGGAAGTGGCGGTGGGAACGAATATAGCAAATGGTATGTACGGACGTTTTTTTTTTTAATAAAACCAGCCGATTCTAATCGTAATTAATTTGGGAAAAGCAATGTTAAAAGTTTATTTTTAGGGGAACCACCGCTTTAAGGACCGCCTCCTGCACATATACGTCGGCAGAATGGCACAGCTAGGCACAAGCACATACCTGTACGTCCTCTTTAACCACTTAAGCCCCGGAAATTTAGGCAGCTAAATGCCCAGGCCAGGTTTTGCGATTCGACACTGCGTCGCTTTAACAGACAATTGCGCGGTCGTGCGACATGGCTCCCAAACAAAATTGGCGTCCTTTTTTCCCCACAAATAGAGCTTTCTTTTGGTGGTATTTGACCACCTCTGCGGTTTTACTTTTTGCGCTATAAACAAAAACGTCGCTTTAACAGACAATTGCGCGGTCGTGCGACGTGGCTCCCAAACAAAATTGGCGTCCTTTTTTCCCCACAAATAGAGCTTTCTTTTGGTGGTATTTGACCACCTCTGCGGTTTTATTTTTTGCGCTATAAACAAAAATAGAGCGACAATTTTGAAAAAAATGCAATATTTTTTACTTTTTGTTATAATAAATATCCCCCAAAAACATATATAAAAAAAAATGTTCCTCAGTTTAGGCCGATATGTATTCTTCTATCTATTTTTGGTAAAAAAAAAAATCGCAATAAGCGTTTATCGATTGGTTTGCGCAAAATTTATAGCGTTTACAAAATAGGGGATATTTTTATTGCATTTTTATTAATTATTTTTTTTTTACTACTAATGGCGGCGATCAGCGATTTTTTTCGTGACTGCAACATTATGGCGGACACTTCGGACAATTTTGACACATTTTTGGGACCATTGTCATTTTCACAGCAAAAAATGCATTTCAATTGCATTGTTTATTGTGAAAATGACAGTTGCAGTTTGGGAGTTAACCACAAGGGGGCGCTGAACGTGTTAGGCTTCACCTAGTGTGTGTTTACAACAGTAGGGGGGTGTGGCTGTAGGTCTGATGTCATCGATTGTGTCTCCCCTATAAAGGGGGTGACACGATCGATGCGCCGCCACAGTGATGCACGGGGAAGCCGTGTTTACATACGGCTCTCCCCGTTCTTCAGCTACGGGGAGCGATCGCGACGGAGCGGCTATAAACGAATAGCCGCGCCGTCGTCCCGGATCGCTCCCCGAGGTAAGCCGCCCGCAGCGGACCCCCGACCCGCGGAAAAAAGGCAAGGACGTATATATATACGCCCATCTGCCTGTCCGTGCCATTTTGCGGATGTAAATAGTCGTGCGGCGGGCGTTAAGTGCCCAGCCAAAGCTCCGTGACCGCGGGACCCGATCGCCACCGGAGTGCCGGGATTGGTCCCCGAAGCTGAAGAACGGGTAGAGCTGTGTGTAAACACAGCTTCCCCGTTCTTCACTGTGGCGCTGTCATTGATCGTCTGTTCCCTGATATAGGAAAAGGCGATCAATGACGTCACACGTCCAGCCCTGTCCCCCTACAGTTAGAAACACATTTGAGGTCACACTTAACCCATTAAGCACCCCTAGTGGTTAACTCCCAAACTGCAATTGTCATTTTCACAGTAAACAATGCATTTTTATAGCATTTTTTGCTGTGAAAATTACAATGGTCCCAAAAATGTGTCAAAATTGTCTGATGTGTCCGCCATAATGTCGCAGTCACGAAAAAAAAATCGCTGATCACCGCCATTAGTAGTAAAAAAAAAAAAAAAATAATAAAAATGCAATAAAACTATCCCCTATTTTGTAAACGCTATACATTTTGCGCAAACCAATCGATAAACGCCTATTGCAAACATTTTTTAACCAAAAATAGGTAGAAGAATACGTATCGGCCTAAACTGAGGAAAAAAAGTTTTTTTATAGATTTTTGGGGATATTTATTATAGCAAAAAGTAAAAAAATGTAAATTTTTTTCAAAATTGTCACTGGGGTGGATTCAGGTAGCAATTGCCTCTGCGTAACCATAGTTACGCAGCGCAATTGCTTAGTTGCGCCGGCGTAACGACTTTTCTGTATTCAGAAAGCTTGTTACGCCGACTGCAGCCTAAGACATGACTGGCATAAGGCTCTTATGCCGTCGTATCGTAGGCTGCATTCTTACGATGGCCGCTAGGGGGCGTTCCCGTAGTGGTCAGCGTATAGTATGCAAATTGCATACTAACGCCGATTCACAACCCTACGCGAGCCCTTGCGTACGCAGTTTACATCGTTTCCGTTCGTCGGGTTCCGCGTAAGGCTGCTCCTGCTATTAGCAGGGGCAGCCATGGCTACGTATACCCGTCGTTCCCGCGTCGCAAATTTAACGTTGTTTGCGTAAGTGAATCGTGAATGGCACTGGACGCCATTTACGTTCACTTTGAAGCAAATGACGTCCTTGCGACGTCATTTGCCGCAATGCACGTTGGGAAAGTTTCCCGACGGAGCATGCGCACTACGTTCGGCGCGGAAATGCGCCTAATTTAAATGATCCACGCCCCCTACGGTATCATTTAAATTACGCGCCCTTACGCCAGGCAGTTTTAAGGAGCACCCGCGCAAATTACGTAGCTACTGCTTCATGAATGAAGCGTAGCGCAGATAATTTGCGTAGGCGCAGGGTAAAAACGGTACGCTGCGCCTCCGTAAGAAGTGTGCAGCGGTACCTGAATCTACCCCACTATATTTTTGTTTATAGCGCAAAAAATAAAAACCGTAGAGGTGATCAAATACCACCAAAAGAAAGCTATATTTGTGGGAAAAAAAGGACGCCAATTTTGTTTGGGAGCCACGTCGCACGACCGCGAAATTGTCAGTTAAAGTGACGCAGTGCCGAATCGCAAAAACTGGCCCGGTCCCTTACCTGCATTTTGGTTGCCATTTTTAATATTGAACACGGTCCCCATTATATAGAATGTCGGTCAGAGGCTCATGCTCTCTTATGAAGTCAGATACACCGCGCATAAGCCGAGTCTACACATGCGCACTAGTGCCCCCAGGCCTCGGGGACGAGCACGAATGCGAGCGAGTTGCTGAACGCTAGTAGCAAATTTGCGCTTTGCATTCTTATTACTGCGCAAAGCGGCGCCTCAGATTGGCCAGAATTTTCTCTGCAGCACCTCCTCCGTCTCCTCTGCAGGGCGCACGAGAACAACACCTATTCGTGTGGATGTTTTTGCGACCGCTGCCGTATGCCAGCACCGATGTACGTCTCTATGGTTTCTGCCATGGAACCGCAACAACAAAAGGAATTGTCGGTCCGCCGGCGTGACGTCATTACAGGAATACGGAAGAAGATTTTGAAAGGAGCTGTAGTCGACATGGGGAAGAAACATAAGAAACACAAAGGCGACAAGCACGGCCATGAGGGCAAAGAAGAGAAAGCGCCGGAGAGCCGTGAGTTGCTGTAATGATGTGTGCATTGTATGGTGAGGGGACCAGGAACTACAAGTCCCAGCATGCTGCGCTCTGTGTGTTCTCAGCAGCTGGGGTCAGTGTGGTGTATCTGCTCTATCCAGCCATTCAGAACATAGGAAGAACATGCTGCCTGTCTACATTGGAGAGAGCCAGCTACATTGGTACACAGGCTGGGAATCGCCACACTGCACAGGTTCAAGGCCCCCTTCATCAGCTCTAATCTATCGCTAAATACAAAGCACCCTGTGATTGGCTGAGTTGTATTATTATATCCACCTCCTCAGCCAATCAGAGGAAGCTTTGTATTCATTCAGAGAATACTTTGCTTTCTATGAATGGCTGAGTGCTGTTCAGCCCGACTCAGTTTTGTTTTGGGTTTGTGGGGTGAGGAGCTTGTGTCCCACGGCCCGAAAAATACAGTGCTGTATACGGTATGAGACTGTATACAGTGCTGTATACGGTATGAGACTGTATACAGTGCTGTATATGGTATGAGACTGTATACAGTGGCCTTACCTGTTAGTGTCAGAAATGGTTCCTTTAGGCCAGCTTGGCCCACACTAACTAGTTTAAGGATAACTAAAGGTTCAGTTTAACCACTTGACAACCGAGGACGTCATAGGGCGTCCTCGACTTTGTGCGGTGATATCTGAATGATACCTGCAGCTACAGGCATCATTCAGATATCGCAGTCTTCAGCCGCCGATTCTCTGCACGATAAGAATGATCAAAGCGGCAGTTCCGCCACTTGATTGTTCTTATAGGCAGCGGGAGGGGACGTTTCCCCCCTTCCCCCTCCCGCCGCCATTGGTGCTTCTCCGGGCTCTCCCGTGCCATCGGGGGCCCGGAGACTGAATCGGTCGGCGCTGGCTGGGACCAGATGGTCACCAGTCATCTCTATGACCGTCAGAGGCCCGGGCGTGACGTTATGAGGTCACGCCCGGGTACCCGGAGTAAACAAAGCCGCAATCGCGGCTGTCTAAATGAGATCGGTGATTTTTTTTTTTTTTCACGATCTCATGCTTGTAAGCCTGGAGGAGAGATGTGGGGTCTTATTGACCCCACATCTCTCCATAAAGAGGACCTGTCACAGTGATTCCTATTACAAGGGATGTTTACAATAAAAAAAATGCCCCTGTCCCCGGTAGCTCGCGCTCAGAAGCAAATATGCATGCAAGTCCCGCCCACATATGTAAACGCCGTTCAAACCTCACATGTGAGGTGTTGGAGCGTGTGCAACAATTCTAGCACTAGACCTCCTCTGTAACTCGAAAATAGTAACCTGTAAAAAAATGTAAAGCCTCGTCTATGGAGATTTTTAAGTACCGAAGTTTGGCGCCATTCCATGAGTGTGCGCAATTTTAAAGCGTGACATGTTAGGTATCTATTTACTCGGCGTAACATCATCTTTCACATTATACAAAAAATTGGGCTAACTTGACTGTACTGTTATTTTTTTAATACATGAAACCGTTTTTTATTTTTATTTTTTTTCACAAAAAAAAGCGTTTGAAAAATGATTGCGCAAATACCGTGCGAGAAAAAAGTTGCAATGACCGCCATTTTATTCCCTAGGGCAGGGATAAGCAATTAGCGGACCTCCAGATGTTGCCAAACTACAAGTCCCATGAGGCATAGCGAGACTCTGACAGCATCAAGCATGACACCCAGAGGCAGAGGCATGATGGGACTTGTAGTTTGGCAACAGCTGGAGGTCCGCTAATTGCTTATCCCTGCCCTAGGGTGTCTGCTAAAAAAAATATATATCTTGTTTGTGGGTTCTGATTCATTTTCTAGCAAAGAAATTTTGATTTTTACATGAAGGAGAGAAGTGCCAAAATAGGCCCGGTGGGCAAGTGGTTAAAAAAAAGAAACCTGTCATACTTGCCTCCTCTGTGCAGTTGGTTTTGCAGAGTGACCTGATCCTCCTCTTCTGGGTCCCCCCAGCGGCGGTCCTGACTCCTACTCTTCTTGAATGCTCCATCGGAGAAGCGCTCTCCCTCCCATGTCCTGCTGCTGCGTCCATTGACACAAGACAGCAGGACTTGGCTCCGCATCATTGGATTTGATTGCCAGCAGCAGGAGCCAATGGCTGTGCTGCTATCAATCTATCCAATCAGGACTCGAGGCACCTGCTGGAGTCTCGAGTCAGACCAATGCTGCATCCACCTAGGTATATTTTGAAGAAACCCCCCCCCCCCCACCCCAAACTTCTCTTTCAAGCGAAAATCGTGGGTGCGCGATATACGCCGATACCCACTTCCCGCGTTGTTTTCAAACCACACCGCCGACATATACCGAGCGCAGTACACTCGGGTATAGTCGGGCAGGCTCTGCTCGCGGTCACGTCCTGTACGTCCTTTACGCGAGAGGAGCCGAGCCTGCCCGAGTATACCCGAGTGTACTGCGCTCTGTATATGTCGGCGGAGTGGTTCAAACTCGGCTGAAAAACACAGCGGGGAGGACACCACGATGGCTGCAGAAGGACGCCGGGGGGGGGAATTTTCCTTCTAGGTTGGGGGTGCGCGCTATAAGCTGGGGCGCGTTATAGGAAGATAAATACAGTATTTATTACCTGACCCTTTTAAAGTGCTTTGCGCACTGGTCCAAATAATTTAGTGGAGGGGGGATTATGGTTTGGGTTTGTTTTTTAGGGGTTGTGCTTGGCCCCCTATTTCCAGTAAACACAACTCCTAAGGCATCAGCATACCATGCCATTTTGGACAATTTCATGCTCCCAACTTTGTGAGAATAGTTTGGCCCTTCCTAATCAAACATGACTGGGCACCAGTGCACAAAGGAAGGTCCACAAAAACATGGATTAGCGAGTTTGGGGTAGAGGAACGTGACTGGCCTGACCTCAACCTGATGGAACACCTTTAGGATGAATTAGAGCGGAGACTGTGTCTTTTCTCCAGAATCAGTGCCTGACCTCAGAAATTTGCTTCTGCAAGAATAGTCAAAGGTTCCATAGACACACTCCTAAACCTTGTGGACAGCCTTCCCAGAAGGGTTGAAGCTGTCATAGCTGCAAAGGGTGGGCCAACTCAATAATGAAGTCTACGGACTAAGACTGGGATGCCATTACTTTTGGTAATATAGTGTGTATATAATATACATACAGTGGGTATGGAAAGTATTCGGATCCCACTCTTTGTTGCAGCCATTTTCTAAAATCATTTTAAGTTCATTTTTTACCTTTATCAAAGTACACACAGCACCCCATATTGACAGAAAAACACAGAATTGTTGTCATTTTTGCAGATTAATAAAGAAAAACTGAACTATCACATGGTCCTAAGTATTCAGACCCTTTGCTTAGTATTTAGTAGAAGCCCCTTTTGATCTAATACAGCCATGAGTTTTTTTGGGAAAGATGCAACAAGTTTTTCACACCTGGATTTGGGGATCCTCTGCCATTCCTCCTTGCAGATCCTCTCCAGTTCTGTAAGGTTGGATGGTAAACGTTGGTGGACAGCCATTTTTAGGTCTCTCCAGAGAATTGGGTTTAAAGCGGAGTTCCGGCCACAATTTCACTTTTTAAATATAAATACCCCTGTAATACACAAGCTTAATGTATTCTAGTAAAGTTAGTCTGTAAACTAAGGTCCGTTTTGTTAGGTTGTTACAGCATTTAGACACTTTATAAAATAGAAATTGACTGGGGCCATCTTAAGTGTGGGCATCATGAAGCCAGACTGTATGACTTCCTGGATTTCAGCCTTGCAGATCTAGCACATGCTCAGTGCTGCACAAGCAGTGTCAGATCAGGTTTCAGCACCTGTGCTGTCCAAGTCACATGATTCTTTGAGACTGGGGATTGCACAGACTCCTGGAAAGTTACACCCACTACATTCCCAGGAGTCTGTGCGGTGTAGGTTAGGAAGCTTAAGCACCTAGGTGCAGGAAGTGGGAAGATTAACTATTCTGCCTAGCAACAACACTTTAAAGGCATCTAAAAAAAGAAAACATTTTCGTAAAGGACTAATGACATTTTTTTAAAACTACTGATGTAATGTTATATTTATGGGTGGAACTCCACTTTAAGTCAGGGCTCCGACTGGGCCATTCAAGAACAGTCACGGAGTTGTTGTGAAGCCACTGCTTTGTTATTTTAGCTGTGTGCTTATGGTCATTGTCTTGAAAGGTAAACCTTCGGCCCAGTCTGAGGTCCTGAGCACTCTGGAGAAGGTTTTCGTCCAGGATATCCCTGTACTTGGCCGCATTCACCTTTCCCTCGATTGCAACCATCGTCCTGTCCCTGCAGATGAAAAACACCCCCACAGCATGATGATGCCACCACCATGCTTCACTGTTGGGACTGTAATGGACAGGTGATGAGCAGTGACTGGTTTTCTCCACACATACCACTTAGAATTAATGCCAAAAAGTTATATCTTGGTCTCATCAGACCATAGAATCTTATTTCTCACCATCTTGGAGTCCTTCAGGTGTTTTTTAGCAAACTCCATGCAGGCTTTCATGTGTCTTGCACTGAGGAGAGGCTTCCGTCGGGCCACTCTGCCATAAAGCCCCGACTGGTGGAGGGCTGCAGTGATGGTTGACTTTCTACAACTTTCTCCTGTCTCCCGACTGCATCTCTGGAGCTCAGCCACAGTGATCTTTGGGTTCTTCTTTACCTCTCTCACCAAGGCTCTTCTCCGATAGCTCAGTTTGGCCGGATGGCCAGCTCTAGGAAGGGTTCTGGTCGTCCCAAACATATTCCATTTAAGAATTATGGAGGCCACTGTGCTCTTAGGAACCTTAAGTGCAGAAGAAGTTTTTTGTAACCTCGGCCAGATCTATGCCTTGCCACAATTCTGTCTCTGAGCTCTTCGGGCAGTTCCTTTGACCTCATGATTCTCATTTGCTCTGACATGCACTGTGAGCTGTAAGGTCTTATATAGACAGGTGTGTGGCTTTCCTAATCAAGTCCAATCAGTATAATCAAACAGAGCTGGACTCAAATGAAGGTGTAGAACCATCTCAAGGATGATCAGAAGAAAAGGACATAAATATATGAGTGTCGCAAGCAAAGGGTCTGAATACTTAGGACCATGTGATATTTCAGTTTTTCTTTTTGAATAAATCTGCAAAAAATTCAACAATTCTGTGTTTTTCTGTCAATATGGGGTGCTGTGTGTACATTAACCACTTAAAGCGGATGTGCCATGGGAAAAAATATTAAAAGCCAGCAGCTACAAATACTGCAGCTGCTGACTTTTAATATTAGGACACTTACCTGTCCTGGAGTCCAGCGCCGATCGCAGCAGAGGACGAGCGATCGCTCGTCACTCTGCTTCCCCCCCCCCCCCCCGCCATCCACGCTGAGGGAACCAGGAAGTGAAGCGATGCGGCTTCACTGCCCGGTTCCCTACGGCGCATGCGCGAGTCGCGCCGCACCCGCCGATTGGCTCCCGCTGTGTGCTGGGAGCCGAGTGTTCCCAGCACACAACGGGGGGGGCGACGGGATGTGACGGAATGCCCGTCTTTTGCCCGTGAATGCCGGGCCGGAAGTGGGTGCAAATACCTGTCTTTAGACAGGTATCTGCACCCCCCTCCCCCTGAAAGGTGTCAAATGTGACACCGGAGGGGAGGAGGGTTCCGATCAGCGGGACTCCACTTGAGGGTGGAGAACCGCTTTAAGACCCGGACCAAAATGCAGCTAAAGGACCAGGCCCCTTTTTGCAAATCGGGACTGCGTCGCTTTAACAGACAATTGCGCGGTCGTGCGACGTGGTTCCAAAAACAAAATTGGCGTCCTTTTTTCCCCACAAATAGAGCTTTCTTTTGGTGGTATTTGATCACCTCTGCGGTTTTTATTTTTTGCGCTATAAACAAAAATAGAGCGACAATTTTTTTGAATTTTTTTTTATATTTTTTACTTTTTGCTATAATAAATATCCCCCAGAAATATATAAAAAAACATTATTTTTCCTCAGTTTAGGCCGATACCTATTTTTGGTAAAAAAAATCGCAATAAGCGTTAATCGGTTGGTTTGCGCAAAATTTTATAGCGTTTACAAAATAGGGGATAGTTTTATTGCATTTTTATAAAAAAAAAATGTTTTACTACTAATGGCGGCGATCAGCGATTTTATTTTTATTTTATTTTTTTTTATTTTTATTTTTTGTGACTGCGACATTATGGCGGACACTTCGGACAATTTTGACACATTTTTGGGACCATTGTCATTTTCACAGCAAAAAATGCATTTAAAATGCATTGTTTACTGTGCAAATGACAGTTGCAGTTTGGGAGTTAACCACAGGGGGCGCTGAAGGGGTTATGTGTCACCTAATGTGTGTTTACAACTGTAGGGGGGTGTGGCTGTAGGTGTGACGTCATCGATTGTGGATCCCTATAAAAGAGATCACACGATCGATGCAGCCGCCACAGTGAAGAACGGGGAAGCCGTGTTTACACACAGCTCTCCCCGTTCTTCAGCTCCGGGGACCGATCGCGGGACTCCAGCAGCGATCGGGTCCAGGAGCTTTGGACCGGGTCGCGGGTACGCGCCCGCGACCCACGGCTGGGCTTAAAGATCAACGTACATATACGTTGATGTGCCCAGCCGTGCCATTCTGCCGACGTATATCAGCGTTAGGCGGTCCTTAAGTGGTTAATGAGGGGAAAAAATGAACTTTAATGGCTGCAATATAACAAAGAGTGAAACATTTAAGGGGGTCTGAATACTTTCCGTACCCACTGTGTATGTGTATGTATGTTATATATATATATAATGTGTGTGATAATTAATTTTATTCTTAATTATTTTTATTTTTTTACAGGCAAAGGGGGAAAAGCGGGACATTCAGAGAAGAAAAAAGACAAAAGTAAGGAAAATATGTTGGTGAAAATGTATTAAGAGGTAGAGTTTAATTTGCAAGCCGTTCATTCCACACTCGGGGCATATCTAGTTTCTTCTCCTTCTACCCAGAATGTCATCATCTGCAAATGAGCTGTACTTGTGTATTTCCTCCCTTTAACAGTTGGTATAGTTTAGTTATATATTGTAATTTGCAGTGTTAAAGCTGTGCCAATTGCTGTGTTTTTTTATTTTTTTTGTTTTTTTTAAGTAAGTTCTTAAATGTCGGCATGCTTTCTTCTCAGAATATGTAGAAAAGCCACTAAAACTTGTCTTAAAAGTTGGGACTGGAGAGGTGAAGGAGCTGTCCACAGCCCGGGCTTCAGCTATTCCACATAGCTTTCATGAAGACAAGGCAGACCACGACAAACACAAAGACAAAAAGAAGAAGAAAAAAAAGAAAAATGAGAAAACACTTGAGCCTGGTGAAGAAAAAAAGAAGAAAAAGGTGGGTATTAATTCTCGGAGGTATCAATGTAAATTCACCGTTTGATTCAGTGACTTCTTGAAATTTGACACATTCATGTGGCTACATTTTTACAGATATTTTATACTGTAGTTTTGTTGCCATCATTCTTTTTAGGCCATTTCATTTGGTAACGGTTAGGAAGCAGACTGAGCAGTACAAGACACAATTCAGTTTATTTAGATCTTTCTGAGAGATATTCGCCCACATATTGTCAAGTAATGTCCTCCCAGTTGGATATTGAGACCCCCTTCTTAGTTGGCCATGGCAGGTCCAGCTTACGAAGGAGCTTTATACATATTTTATCCTACTCTATAAATCCCCTAACAAACGTTTCGTTCTGTCTCAGAGTATGCAGTCTAGCTGAATAACAATTTTTGCAATTTGTAACTGCAACTTCCATGTTTTTGATCATTGCCCATAGTTCATCACCACGTGCTGTAGCTATAAATGTGAACTTTGTCTTAACGCAAAATTACATTTTTTGTACATCATGGGACACAGAGCAGGCCATATTCATGACTACCTAGGTTATGCGCCACCTATAGGTGAATGGACACTAGCAGACCAAACAGACAGGAAGTCACCCCTCCCACTCAGGAAGCTCCTAAGTTTTTCACCAGTGCCTTTTTAAGGTAGTGATCACTTACAGTGTTAATAAACTCACAACAGTAAAAATCGGTCTGTATATGCAGCATAGCATGCTTGTTATACTCACTGTGGAACTTAAGGGGTTAATCTTCTGCATTGTGAGTAAAGGCTGTCTTATCCTGTATGCATATTTCCCCCCTCCCTCCTGTACTGCCTATCTGAGGAAGGCCAGCCAACAAAGGCAGGGTAGCCAACCTGCACATGCTCAGTTGTGTCTTTTTATTACTTGTTCTCGGAACTAGCCAGGTCACATGATAATGACATCACACATGTGGGCGTGTATACAGGCTGTAGTGGAAAGTTCCTCCTACCTGAAGTCTTAGCACTGGAGAAACTGTGCAGTTTATCATGTAACCGTGGTATACAGATCATCCAAAAATGTATATAGTGGCAGTATTTTGATGTAAAAAGATGAACTAGTTTCATATTACTGGGCTTAGTAACACTTTATAACTTTCTGTGGGCTATTGCCAATTTCTCATGTGATTCCAGCACAGATCAGGAATTTGGTTGGCCGGATCCATTGTCCAGCTCATTTATAAATGTCTTCCACAAAGGCAGAAGCACAACCTTGAAGGGCCTGACTGCTGTCAGGTCCTGATGAGACTAGCCACAGTCCTGCTGTGTTTGCATCTCCCAGAGTACATGAGGTGGCAGGTGCATCAGAGCCACTGCATGTTCTCTGATGTAGCTACTTTAAGGGCATTAACATTGGCTTATGTCACTAAGGATGGGCTGGGCTGCTTCTTTGGCAGGCCTGGAAGGTAAAATTGCAAGTATGATTACCTCCAAGTCAAATGGCGGTAAAAAGCAGGGGAAGGTCACCTTCAGCAGCACCCCCTTCCAGGGGTAAAAGAGGATTGGGTGGACATTGAGGTGGTGGTCGGAGTAGAGCTTGAGGAGGATTAGATGGTGGAATCTACCGCTAAGGATTCTGAACCTGAGAGAGTGAAGGGGCCCTCGATCTCACAAGCTCAGAAGGTGTTGGTGCAATTTCTTTCTGAGATGGTTGAAGCCGACTTCAGGTTGCCTCTGGCTGCATCCTCATCGATCAAGTATTCCTCTTTGAGGTCTCTGCACCCAACTCGGGGCTCACTGGCTTTTCCCTTGTATCCTCTCTTAAAAATGTGTGCTAAATGGGATCACTCGGATAGGGTATTTGTGTCGCCTAAGAGATTTTCTTTCCTCCTATCCCATTGAGGAAAAGTTTCTTAAAGATCTAGCTGTTAAAAGTCTTCATTTGGCTTGGTGGGCTCTGATATGCAACCTGTGGTGGCAGCTATTGGCGTTTGCCAAAGCCTCAAGGAATGACATTAAAGTGGTTGTAAATCCTTACATATACCCAGTGAAAGAACTATCCTCAGGTGATACATAGAGATAAAACAAATCCTCCTACATAAGTTGCATCTGTCCATCTGCAGTCTTCTTTTCTCTACATTCGTTCAAAGCTCGTCTGACAGTTCAGAAAAAGCGCTGAAGTTACTCTACAGAGCTCTTACAGCTGATTGGAGGGAACGGGAACAACGCTGAGGCTGTAAATCGGCTAGAGACCCCTCCCCTGTGACTTTTTTTTTATTTTTTTCTCTGGAAAAATTGTCAGATTCATGCTGATAGCAGAGGAACAAATCAGCAGACAGAAATGACACTTAAGCCTCGTACACACGATGACCTAATCATATAAATGATCGTCCATTTATTTTCTCACCTCGTCTTTCAGGACAGCACCTGGAGAGAGCGCAGCTCCACCCACTTCCCAGGAAACACTGCAGTCAATGCTATAACTTCCGCCCCCTTCCACCATGGCCTCAGTTGTAGTGTTTCCTCCGGCCATGGTGGAAGCGCTGCAGGGAACCAAGGGTGTGCTGTACTCTCCCCAGGTGGGGAAGGTGGTTTTGGAAGCATACCGGTGTTTTGTTTGTATAGGAGGTGATCCTCCAGGAGGCGGACTCGACTTCTCCCCTGACGTGCGGGTGAAGGTCGGGTACTTCTCCTCTTCGGCGAGGACAGAGGCTGCTGGGGGTCCCACTCCCTGAGTCCGGGCATCGTAGCTTGCGGGGGGGGGGGGGGCAGTCAGGTGCCGTCTTCCGGCATACGAGGTCCCGGAGCGGAGGGCGAGTGACGTCCTTTCCGGGTGGAGGCGGGACTTCCGGCGGCGCGTGGCGGCTTCCGGTTCCGGCCGCTGGAACGCAGGAGGAGGAGTGGCCTCGGCGGTGCTATTTCCGGGTCTCGCAGCGGCGAGGAAGAGCCTGGAGTTTTAAAAAGCTGTCGCACGCCCGCAGCGTTCTGGGACCATGGAGCCAGAAGACGCAGCGGAGGTGGTGGGAGCAGGAGCCACAAGCACCAGCCCGGCCCAGGTAGGAGACCCAGCGGTGGTCAATGTACCAGGGTATTGTTATGTCCCTCTTTCTGCCCCTTCGGGGGAGGGGAGCCTGCCTCACTCACCCTAGTCACGTCTGTGGGTGTGTGTAGTCTTTTCTGGTACAGCGGTGATGGGTTCTGGTTTTATTTGTTCACTAGCTGTGTGCACTTGGGTGTTTGCTGGTCTGGCGTACAAGGGTTAAACATAGCGTTGTTGTCCTTTGTGTCGTTTCAGAAAGTTAAAGAGAAACTTAAAGTGGTAGAACCCCCTCCTTCCAAGAAGCGGTGTGCTACTTGTAAAGCTTCCCTTAAAGGGAACTGGACCAAACCTTTATGCAAAACTTGTATTGCGGAGATTGTCAGGGGGGAGGCCTCTACTAGTTCGGCCTCTGAGCAGCCCACCGTCAAGGGTACGGGGGAGTTGCTCTCTTCGTTTAGGGAGGAGTTGCACCAGACTTTCCAGTCTTTTCGCTCCTTTCTGGACAAGGGTCCGACTAAGGGATCTAAGGTCAGGGCCAGTACCCCCTCCACATCTAGAAGGTTAGATAGTGAGTCCGAGGAGGAGGAGCCTGAAAATGTTGTTTCAGGATCAGAGGCGGAGGAAGAAGAAGAAAGGGATACTTCTTCCTCGCGCTATAAACTATCCTTAGAGGAAGTGGATGACCTATTAAGGACTATTCATTCTACCCTAAACATTAAGGAAGATGCGACACAGCTGTCCTTGCATGACAGGATGTACCAGGGCTTGGATGAGGTAAAACATCGTACCTTTCCGGTACATAAAGTATTGTCCGAGACAATTAAGAGAGAATGGAAGGACCCAGAGAAGGCACCCTTCTTTTCTAGGTCTCTGAAAAGGAGATTTCCTTTCGATGAAGATCCAACGCAGGTATGGAATAAAAAGCCTAAGCTGGATGCAGCATTCTCGAAAGTTTCTCGCAATACTGACCTAGCCTTTGAGGATACAGGTACCCTTAAAGATTCCCTTGATAAAAGAGCAGATACCCTGCTCAAAAAAGCCTGGGATGCCACCTTGACTAATCTCAAGCCAGCTATGGCATCCACTGTTGTGGCTAGAAACCTTGAACATTGGCTGGATCAGCTTAAAGGTCACATCGAGGCTGGGACCTCTCGTAGAGAGCTTTTGGAATCCTTTCCAGTCCTTATGAAGGCGGTAGGCTATATAGCGGATGCATCTGCTGAATCCGTGAAGCTCTCCGCCAGATCCTCGGCGTTGATAAATTCAACCAGAAGGGCCTTATGGGTTAAGACCTGGCCGGGGGACACAGCCTCTAAGGTTAAACTGTGTGGGTTACCGTTTGAAGGAGACTTGGTGTTTGGCACAGGGCTAGACGCCGTTCTGGATAGGACGGCGGATAGAAAGAAGGCTCTTCCTTTAAAAAAGGTGGATTCGGGGCCCAAGAAAAATTTTCGTCCTTTTTTCCAAGCCAAGGGTCCTAAGGATGCGCAAAGAGGCCAGGGTGGTAGACCCTGGCGGTCCCAGAGGGGCCGCGGGAAGCCTGGGGTGTTATTTTGCTCCCCCAGCCAGCCTGCCAAACCCCAGTGACGGTCTCCCGGCTGTGGGAGGTCGGCTCCAAGCCTTCCTTCCACAGTGGGCAGAGGCGACGTCCAGTCCGTATGTCCTCAAACTGATTGCAGAGGGCTACGCACTGGAGTTCTCGGGAAGACCACCGTCGCGGTTTTATGTGACCCAATTGCCCAGGGAGCAGGAGAAATCGCGGGCAATGCTGTCATTAGTGGAAGATTTTCTCCAACAGAGGGTGATTACGCCAGTGCCCCAGAGAGAACAGGGGGAGGGCTGTTATTCCCATATATTTCTAGTAAGAAAGCCGTCAGGCAAATTCAGGTTGATTTTAAACCTAAAAGTCCTGAATCTAGCTATCCGGTACAAGAGATTCCGCATGGATTCTATCTACTCAGTGAGAAAGCTTCTTCCTCTGGGGTGCTTTCTAGCATTGATAGATTTAAGGGATGCATATTTGCACGTCCAGATCAAGACTTCTTCCCAGCGCTATCTGCGCCTAGCCATCAGAACAGTGAGCGGAGTGAGACATTTCCAATTCAGAGCCCTCCCATTCGGCCTTTCCTCCTCTCCCAGAGTCTTTTCAAAGGTGGTGGCAGAGGCCTTAGCACCACTAAGGCTCAGGGGGATTTCTATAATTCCATACTTGGACGACCTCCTGGTGTTCGCCAAGTCGGAGGAGCAGCTTCTCCTGGACCTGAGGAGGACTCAGGCTCATTTGGAAGGGCTCGGATGGATTCTGAACAAAGGAAAGTCAAATCTAGTGCCCTCCCAGAGGATAGTCTTTCTAGGATACACTATAGACTCTGTTCAGGGGAAGTTTTTTTCTACCAGAAGAAAAGATAGAGAAAGTTCAGGCTGCGGTGAAGACAATTCAGTCGAATGTGCCGATTTCTGTTCGCTCAGCCATGTCCACAATGGGCTTACTCACGTCCGCCATTCCGGCGGTGCAGTGGGCTCGCCTCCATTCAAGGGACCTACAGCAGGCGATCCTTCAGAATTGGACCCATGGGGAATCCCTAGAGAAAAGGTTCAGAGTTCCTTCTTCAGTGAAAAGGAAACTTTGGTGGTGGAGAGGCCAGGCAAATCTGCGCCTATGGCCTGTCTTGGTCCTTCCCCACTACAAGGGTCCTAACTATGGACGCGAGTTCGTGGGGATGGGGTGCTCACCTGAACGGGCAGATGACACAGGGATCCTAGTCGAGGGAGGAGTCCAGAAGGTCCTCCAATTGGAGGGAACTCAGGGCCATTTGGTTAGGGCTAAGGGCCTTCCAGGAGCTGATTCTGGACCAACACGTCCAGATTCTGTCAGACAACGCCACAGCGGTGGCGTATGTTTCCAGACAGGGGGGCACGAGAAGCAAGGTACTCCTCAGTCTGGCCTTACAGACTCTGTCCTGGGCAGAGGTGAACCTGGCATCCCTATCGGCAGTACACCTAAAAGGCAGCCTAAACCTTCTGGCAGACTTTTTAAGTCGGACGAGGGTTCTGGAATCAGAATGGTGTTTATGCCCGGAGGTCTTCCAAGAGCTAGTAAACAGGTGGGGAACCCCTCAGATAGACCTGTTCGCGTCCCAGTCCAATGCCAAGGTTCCGGCTTATTTTTCTCTCAACAGAATGGACCAGGCAGAGGGTCTAGATGCGTTAGTCCAACGCTGGCCCTTCCGCCTGTGCTATGCCTTCCCCTCAGTTCAGATCATTCCTTTAGTGTTACGGAAGCTTCAGGAGGAGAAGACTACTCTGATCCTGATAGCCCCGTACTGGCCCAAGAGGCCTTGGTTTTCGAGTCTGTTGGAACTGGCAGTAGAAGATCCCTGAGTACTGCCAGTCAGAAAAGATTTACTGTTTCAGGGCCCTCTACTTCATCCAGACGTGAGTCGATTAAGACTCACGGCCTGGTTACTGAAGAGCTAATTCTTAGCAGTAAGGGTTTGTCCAAACGCTTGGTGGATACGCTACTTAGTAGCAGGAAAAAGGTCACGAGGGCCATCTACTTCAAGACTTGGAAGGTTTTCAATTCTTGGTGTGAAGGTAAAAATTGTTCTCCTTTGAATACATTTTCCGTCTTGGAGTTTTTACAAGACGGTATGGATAAGGGTCTGGCAGCCAGCACCTTGAAGGCTCAGGTGGCGGCTTTGTCAGTGTTTCTAGAGAGACGTTTATCTCTAGAGCCCTACGTTATCAGATTTTTTAAGGCCTTAGCCAGGGCTAGGCCTTCCCCGTTTAAATTTTTCCCCAAGTGGGATTTATCAGTGGTCCTGGGGGGTTTGACTAAAAAACCCTTCGAACCACTGGTAGACGCCTCTAAAGTTTCTGACTTTGAAATTGGTGCTTTTGGTAGTGGTCACCTCAGCGAGGAGGGTTAGCGAGCTTCAGGCGCTTTCCATTTTGGAGCCTTTTTTGTCAATCTTCCCTGATAGGGTAGTATTAAGAACTGATCCGGGTTTTCTTCCGAAGGTAGTGTCAGTATTTCATAGGACGCAGGAAATAGTGTTACCTACCTTTTGTCCAGCTCCTTCTTGTCCAAAGGAGAGAGAATTCCATTCCTTAGATGTGAGGAGATGCATTAGACGCTATCTAGAGGTCTCTAGTAAATTCAGAAAAGCGAATTCGCTTTTCGTTCTGTTTTCGGGATCCCGCAAAGAGCATGGGGCTTCCAAGAGTACTCTGGCTAGATGGTTACGTATGGCTATCCATGAGGCATACAAGGCTAAAGGTTTGGAACCCCCTCCGGGAGTTGTAGCCCATTCTACTAGGGCGGTAGCAACTTCCTGGGCAGAACGGGCTGGAGCTTCGCCAGAACACATCTGTAAAGCTGCAACGTGGACGAGCTTTTCCACCTTCGCTCGTCATTATAGGATGGATTTGCTCTCTGCGTCAGAGCAGTCTTTTGGCAGGAAGGTCCTGCAAGCGGTGGTCCCACCCTAGAGTAAGTACTCGGTTATCATCTCCAGGTGCTGTCCTGAAAGACGAGGTGAGAAAACCTTAGTTAGACTTACCGGTAACGGTATTTCTATGAGTCTTTCAGGACAGCACCGATAACCCGCCCTTTTGTTATTAAAGATAATATATATATGCTAATGTGTGTAGTTTCTATGTTCTGCTTATCTAATTTCAGCGTGGCCGGAGGTACTCGTGAACAACTGAGGCCATGGTGGAAGGGGGCGGAAGTTATAGCATTGACTGCAGTGTTTCCTGGGAAGTGGGTGGAGCTGCGCTCTCTCCAGGTGCTGTCCTGAAAGACTCATAGAAATACCGTTACCGGTAAGTCTAACTAAGGTTTTTTTTTATGTTATTTTTTTTTTTTTTTTTTGCTGCATTCTAGTCTCGTATCGAAATTAGAGGTTACAAAAATTCTCATACGACAGAATACAACTTCGGAAGTAATGTAATGCATGCGTGGTCTTGCAAAAATGTATAAGAAAGAACCGGGACGGCCGCACTCCAAAAATAAAAATTTGTTCCTTTTAATAAAAACTGGTCACAACATGGCTGTCACAGCAAAAAATCAGGAAAAAGGGTGAGTGTGAAACGTGTTGGCCCTTTTTCCAGATTTTTTTGCTGTGACATCCATGTTGTGACCAGCTTTTATTAAAAGGAACACATTTTTATTTTTGGAGTGCGGCCGTCCCGGTTCTTTTTTTATACATTTTTGCATACTATTGCAGTGCCTGCACCCAAGTGTTTGGACTCCACTTTGCAGTTCTCTGGGACCTCTGAGCGGTAAACTTTCTTTCTTTTCCCATACTGGACTTTGCAACATGCGTGGTCTTGGGCTTCAAATTTTTTTTTATTTCTTTTTTTCCAGACGAATATGTACTGATTAAACGAAAAACGTTTGCTCTATTGTCCGAGAAAAATTCTCGTGCTTGTCCCTTTGGATATTGTTGCATGAACTGTTGTGATTGGCTCTCGAAATTGGAGTACTAACGATCAGGTTATCATATGATCCCTTCCAAAAGTGATTTTTGTCTTCCCGAATTTGATTGTGTGTACTAAGCATTATTGCTTTTAATTGAGACAAGTACATACTTTAGAGGGATATGCTTTGTTCATATTTCATGTCTGAGGTTTACAGACACTTTAAGTGGTTGGTAAAAAAGAGCCTATCACATGCGGAGGCAGACACTAGTGGGGGGTTAACAGAGTTGCCCTGGACACTCTGTTTTGAGGAAGATGCCCTGAAAGATTCCATTTCTCCTTTTGCTCTAGTGTCTGTTACCAAGTGTAGGGTTCTATGGGTTGAGTAGCTGGTCAGCAGATATGCCCTGTTAAAAATTGTTAGCAGGTTTTTCCTTTCATGGGGAACTCCTGTTCAGTGAGGACTTGGATCAGTATATCAAATTGATCTCTAGATGTGTGCAAACCTGGTAACCAACTCCAAGAAACGACTTACCTCTGTGCTTGCCAAAAAAGGGGTTCTCTGCCACATACTAAGTCATGTTTTGCTTGGGGGATCAAATACTTATTTTACTCACTGAGGTGCAATTTAAATTTATAATATTTGTATCCTGTGCTTTTTTTTTTTTTTTTCTGGCTTTTTGGTTGATATTCTGTCTATCAGTTAAAATACACCTATGATAAAACATTTAGACCCTTCATTTCTTTATAAGTGGGCAAACGTACAAAATCTGCAGGTGGATCAAATCATTTTTCCCCACCTGTTCAGCTGCTTCTGCGCCTCTTGCGCAGGATCCGGGAGGAGAAAATGCCAGTAATTTTAGATTCCTGGTGGACGGTCCTTGGCCACTGCTGGCCCAGCCTGCTGTCCTGTCTCAGGGGCAAATAGTGCATCCTGCTTTAAATTTGCTGGGTTTGATGGCTAGGCTATTAAGACCCAGGCTCTGAAGGACCGATGAGTTTCTGGTACAGTTATATCTACATTACTGAAGGGCAGAAAGTCTTCCTCCAGAAAAAATCTTTGACAGCTATTTTTTGCTAAACGAAAAAAGACTGAAAATTTTGAAAACAAAAACACTGTGGTCAGCCGTGATTGGACACGGCTGATCATGTGGTAAAGAGCCTTCGTCAGAGGCTCCCCCGCGCGGCCGGTAATTAAGTTTGCGGCCTTGTAGACCGAAAAGCCGCGGCCTCAATTACCGGCGGGTGCGGGCACCAGGTCACAATTTCTTGTCGCAATTGCGACCTGGCGCCCGGATATTGTCGACCCCCTGCTTTACCGAGATCGGTGTAGCGGTGTGTCAGACTGACATGCTGCACCACCGATCGCCGCGATGCACGCCCCACAGGCGAGTGGCGGCTGTTATCCTGCTGGACGTCATGTGAAGCCCAGTCATGATAGAAGAACTTCTCCGGCCTCATTCTGCTATAGGCCGGGCGGGAAGTGGTTAAAGTGTCACTAGACACACATTATAAATGATCAAATTCTGTATTACATGCTGTTCATACTCACTCAGTCACTATGAGATTTATTTTCTGTATTCTGCAGAAAACCTGCTGCTCTCTATCTCCACCTTCTGTTAATGTCCCCAATTCAGCTATGTATTTGGCAAGTCTGCACATGTTCCTTTTTTTCAGTGAATTTATATGCTGAGCATTTCCTCCCTATCACATCTGAGCAGCCCAAGTGACTGTAGAGTCACACATGTGGGCGTATATGCAGTGGTAAATGATGGCCTACTCCCTTCCTCCCCCTCCCTCCTCCATGTCCACTAAGCCACCAAACACAATGGAGGCTGGACATTACATGTAGATTGATGAAGGCTTCATCTCCCTCATATTCTAAGACAAGGCTGAAAGGGTGTGACACAGCCGGTGACTGGTATTTTGACAAAATAAAGATTTAATTTCAAATATATATTTGTATGACAATTTAACACTGTTTATTGATATTAATTATTGCTTTATTTTTATTTTGTTTACAGCAGAGGACTAGAAGCTCCTCCTGCTTATGTTCCAGGCTGGGAAAAATCTGGGTCATGTGACAGCTGTATATCGATTAGGAAAAATTACGTGTGTGTTTTTTTTATTTAATTAATTGCAGTGCCATCATCCACATAAGGCCCCTTTTACACAGTCAGACCGTTCAGGTCCGCCTGTCAGTTTTGATGGCGGACCTGAACGGCTGTCCATGCAGTCCTATGGAGCGTCAGATGTCAGCGGAGACATGTCCGCGGACATCCGATGTGATTCGCTAAAATCAGACGGATGGCGATACGCCCCCATTCGCCCATGGCGGATTGAATCGGGTGAGATCTGATGAAAACGGACATGCTGTCCATTTTCATCAGATCTCTCCATAGGAGACAGCGCGACAGAGAGCAGGGAGGTGGGTGAGCTGTGCTCTGTGTGTGGATAGACATGTCCATTCACAGGAGCGCAGCTTAGAAGTGAGCCTGCTCGAGTGCGCTAATGCCAAGAGGTTTGCTATTGGGGGAATTTAGTAGGGGGGAGGAGCCAAGAGCACCAGCAAGGGACCAAATAAGAGGATCAGGACTGCTCTGTGCAAAAAATTAAAAAAAACATTTTATAATCCCTTTTAATAAGGAGCTTTAGTCAGCAGCTACAAAAACTGTAGGTGCTGACTTTCATTAGACAGAAACCTACCTGTCCAAGGATCCAGTGCTGTCCTCTCCCAAGCTGGTTTCTTCACTAGTCTTCTAACCATGGCATAATAAATGTGGGCAGCTGGCTGGAACTCCTTGCCACTTCATAGACAGCTGCCCACTGCTTGTGCACGAGCTGCTCTGCGTTTTGTGAATGGTCCCTCACATGTCCCAGAAGGTTGAAGATGGGGGTGGGGTAACTTCTGCTCGGATTGCCTAGACAATCCGAGAGGGTACCTGTCAAAACACACCCTCCCAAAATATAATCCAAGGATGGCCGAGGGGAGAAGGAGGAAGAGCAGAACTTCCCCTTTTGGGTGAAGTTCCACTTTATTATCCATGTTGCAAAATCCTAAAAAAAAAAAAGTTAGAATTTTTAAAATCTATATATTTTTTTTTCCAATCTCGTGTTCCCAGGATGATAAGAAGAAGAAAGACAAAAGTCAACGTGAAAGTGACCCTGATAATGGACATACACTTCATTCACCACTTAGACCTGATTTACCAGCAATATCTGTTCAAGATTCTTCCCTACTGAAACCAGAAGGTAAAGAACGATACTATTATCGCTACCCATAAAAACATTCTCAATCTTTATACAGTTATACATTCTGACAACAGAAGTCCATAATCTGGCTATATGTCACCCTTGAGGTGTTAACTGATTTGTGGTTCATAGTATATCAGAGGGGTCAAGTGAGTCTGATACTTTCTAGGAAAAATGCAATTTGTGCAGTTCTTGAAGGCAGACCGTGACTGCCATTGAGTTCATGATTCACCCAAATCCACAGCCAAAAATAGTATATTTTTTGGAAGAACATATCTGATGAAAGCAAAGTCTCATGTGCTTTGTTAGCAGGGGAAAGTGTAGTGTGTTTTCAGTGTGCATATGTTGAACCCTTTTGCTGCCAACAACGTAAGGCTTATGTTGGCGGGAGCTGGAGGGTTTTACACACATTTCATGTAAATTTTCCAAGCTGAATGTTTACTCAGTTGATAATGTCGCAGTGGTTTTGCAGCCAGATAATCACTTCCGCAGTCCCTCAGAAGGGGGTTTTTAAACTTGAGGTCTAGGTTCAACTCTTTGAACACGTTGAACGTTGCACCCATATTTAGGGTGTAACATGTTCCTAAGCATCCCCTGAGCCCTCTCCCCCCTTCTGTGACAGCATGCATTTAACACATTGCAGCTTACCAGTCCTTTACCCCAAAAAAGCTTTCACTTTTTGGGCTAACATTTTCAGCAGGTACCATGTTGCTCCCCGTGAATTGAATCAAACGTACAAACAATGTTGTTTTCCTTTTTGTAAACCTCTAATTCCCAACCCATCTAATGCAGATGAAGAGAAAAATACATGTTTTAAGTTCAGCCTGGGATACAGCAATGACTTCCTCCATATATTCAGTGGAAGAATGAGCATAGCCACCCAGGGACAGGAAGTGTTATTCACAGGGTTACCAGGTGAAAAAAATGGGCGTCAGACATTCATTTTTGGTCAATATTCCAATCGCACACCTTCCTGGAGAAACGGCCAATTAGTGCAAAAATTGGTGCTGAAGCGATCACCAGCTGGGAACTGGAACAGCAATTGTACGAACATATTCGCCAGCACACCACGGATCGTACAAAACGTCCAAAAGTTTAATGCAGTGAAAACATCACAAGGATTTGCAACGTTTCGAGGCCGCGCAGGACCTCTTCGGCAAGTGATACAAAATCAGTGCAACACCATTAAATATATAAAGAACAGCCACCAATAGGAACATGTGGAAAATTACATAAAACACACCCTACCCCTTCTACTCCTCCTCCCCTCTCTCCACGTGACATAATACAGCATCGGCAGAAAAAAATTAGTGGATCAAATAACACTCACCCATGAGTGATCAGTGCATCCCCAATGGCACTCGTCCGTGTGGGCTCCGTGTGGATGCGGTGGTGTGGGGTATTATAAAATAAACCCCCTTATAGCAAAATAAATCCCCGATTACTCCTGCTGTCCCGTTGTTTTGACACAATGGGGCCGCCTCCAACCAATCGCACTATGCCGCGTGTCACGCGCATGCGCCCGGGACACCGCAGTGGATCGTGGAGGACGCCAACGTGCATGCTGCGGTTGTCACGGCAACCAGTGACGTACAGGCGCCGCATTCAGCGAATCAATGGGCATGAGGAAACCTGGCAGCGAGGCTTGGAAAGCAAGCTGCTGCCCAGGAAAAGGAGAGGAATAAAACAAAGGAAAACAAAACCTAATGTGGAGCAAGGTTATCTCGGAAAGAAAGAACAAAAACGAAAAAAGACATGCCAAATAAGAGAAAGGGGATATATATATAGGATAAAATTATAAAAAATTAAAAATGTAATATGAATAAAAATTAATATGAATAAAAATACACAAGTATAAACAAAAATAAAACTAAATAAATAAAATTAAAAAAACAAAGATATAAGAAATAAAATAAAAATAACAATAAAAATGAAAAATAACAAGAATAATAATAAAATAAACAAAACAAATAAAAATAAAAAATCAATAAAATACAAAAAAAAACACCTAAAAAGAAAGAGGAAAAAATAATATTGTGTAAATACCGAGATCAACACGCTGTCAAGTGCAAAACGTTGCGCATAATTATCGCGCCAAATGCTCTGGCTGATTTCAAAAGTGACTAAAATCATCTATGCTCAAAAAAAGCTATAACAGTCAATGCCTATATATTTCATATTGCTGGGACCTGACAGAAAGCCTAGGTCTCTATAGTCGCCCGCCATGTTGAGCAAAAGTGGCATAACTACACCTTCAACGTAGAAAAAAAGGACCCAAGAAAAAAAAAAGGTACATGGTATAGAATTATACCCATTGGGGTATCACTAAAACCAGACAATGGCAATAAATAGAAATGCTTACTGAATACAGTTAAACCTATATACACATATCAGTGTGTTGTCATATACGATCGGGGAGAGAAAAAATGATAAATGAAAAAAAGCAAACTATCATCTATCCTCAATAAAACATGTGAGAGATAGATTAGTGTTAAGTCCCCCAGGTTGTACCGTACCTAAAGTATATATCCAATACGCCTCAAGGCGGAGGAGTAATCGATCACGATCACCTCCCCCCTAATTTTTGTTCATTAGATGCAGGGTCTGCTACGTAGTGCTACATGATGGTTGTGATGTACATCTTCCCTCCCCAAATGGGATTCAGCCAGTCAGGCCTGAATAATTAACCATGTGCCCTGTATAGTGTGCAAAAATCCAAATAAGGTCAGGAATGTCCAACCCACTGTAACACTACTGTAGGGTCACATCTGTGCTCTAGGAATTATCTTGCTTCCCTTTTACACAGTGCTGCCGACAGGTGAGTCACTTATAGAACCGGAGTATTCTCAACCATATAGTACTCCCCCTTCGTCCAGTTTGGTGCAGACTCTGGGCCATATTCTCGTAGATGGGCGCAAAAATGTGCGGGCGAAACGTATCTCATTTACGTTACGCCGCCGCAAGTTTTTCAGGCAAGTGCTTTATTCACAAAGCACTTGCGTGTAAAGTTGCGGCGGCGTAGCGTAAATCACCCAGCGGAATTCAAATTCGGCGGGTAGGGGGCGTGTTTCATTTAAATGAAGCACGTCCCCGCGCCGGACGAACTGCGCATGCGCCTTCCCTAAAATATCCTAGCGTACATTGCTCTAAATGACGTCGCAAGGACGTCATTGGTTTTGACGTGGACGTAAATTACGTCCAGCACCATTCACGGACGACTTGCACAAACAACGTAATTTTTTTAAATTTTCGACGCGGGAACGACGGCCATACTTAACATTGGCTGCGCCTCATATAGCAAGGGCCAATTTTACGCCGGGAAAAGCCTAACGTAAATGTCGTAACTTTACTGCGTCGGCCGCGCGTATGTTCGGGAATTCGCGTATCTAGCTAATTTGCATACTCGACGTGAAAATCGTCGGAAGCGCCACCTAGCGGGGGGGAAAAAATTGCAGTTACGATCCGACGGTGTAAGAGACTTACGCCTGTCGGATCGAATGGATATCTATGCGTAACTGATTCTAAGAATCAGTCGCATAGATACGACGTCCCAGATTAGGATTTACGACGGCGTACATGGCGCTGCTCCGTCGTAAGTCCTTTGAGAATCTGGGCCTCTGTTCCTAGTAAAGTGTTTTGCTGTTTTAGTGATGAATACAGACCCAATCGTGTTAAGGTGCTTTATATTTATAGCGCTAATATTTTAAAGCAACTCTGCACTGGAACCTCAGACCTTTTGGATTTAAAGTATATCACTTTTTCATTTTTTTTTTATTTCCATGTAGAAGACCAGACTCCACTGCAAGAAGCTTTGAATCAGCTCATCAGGCAGCTACAAAGGTAAGGTGTTCCCAAAACACATTCAAGTTTATTTACTATTTGCATTGTGGTGACAATTATTGCAAGGTCACTTGCACAATGTTCACATGCAGTGTTTTTTTTTTTTTTCTGCATCAAGAACAAATGGAAGGTAGGTTATATGGGTTTTAATGGCATAGTTCCCACCAGTGCAGTGTGTTCCAATGCTTTTCTGTTCTAGAACAAAAAGGTACAACTTGCTGCCTTTTTTTTCAGCACAGATTTGTACTGGAACACAGTAAAAAGCATAAAAAAATGCATCAAAATCATAACGGACCCCACTACTGTGAAATGCATCCAGAAACGCATCAAAAACTAGTTAAAACATGCGTGCATCCGGATCAGATCTACATTTTTATTTTATTGATTGTGAAGGCAGACGGTTTTTGTCTTAATGCATTCTATGCATTAAGATAAAAAAAAACTACTGTGTGTAGCAACCCCCCTAATACTTGGCCTCATCTCTATCCAGCTATGTGCACGAATGCCTCGGCCGTCCGGGACTCTCCCTCCTGATTGGCAGAAACAGCAGCAGCGGCGGCATTGGCTCCCACTACTGTCAAAGTTGGTAAGCCAATCAGGAGAGAGAGGGGGTGGGGCCAAACCGCATCTCCGTGTCTGGACACACAAAGCTGCGGCTTGGCTCGGGTGCCCCTATCATAGAAAGCTGCTTGTTGTGGGGGCACTCAACAGAAAGGAGCGGCCAGGAGTGCCGATGACTGACCCAAGAGGAGGATCTGGGCTGTTCTGTGCAAATACACTACAAAGCAGGTAAATATAGCATGTTTATTTTTAACCACTTCAGCCCGGAAGGTTTTACCCCCTTAATGACCAGACCATTTTTTGTGATATGGCACTGCGTTACTTTAAAGTGGATGTCACAATGTAGAGAATAAGATTTCCTATCATCTGTGCCCAGTCTTGCCACACAGAGTTAATCCAGCTCTGAACAATCTTCTTTTATTGTTCAGTGAAAATTAACAGATTTCCAGATAAAAACCTGTCTAAATAAAAAGTCCTTTCCGTCCCCTTGCTTCGAGTGACATGCATTACCTCTCACAATGAACTGTGGATCACCCCCCATATTATGATAAACATCCAGGAATGTGCATGTGTCCAAGCTAGTGCACAAGATATGTAAAAACCCTGTCACTCGAAGCAAGGGGGCGGTAAGGACTTTTTATTTAGACATGTTTTTATCTGGAAGTCTGTTAATTTTCACTGAACAATAAAAGTGGATTGCTCAGAGCTGGATTAACTATGTGTGGCAAGACTGGGCACAGATGATAGGAAATCTTATTCTCAAAATTTTGGGGTTTACATCCACTTTTAACTGACCATTGCGTGGTCGTGCGACACTGTCCCCAAATAAAATTGATGTCCTTTTTTTCCCACAAATAAATTTTCCTTTTGGTGGTATTTGATCACCTTTTGCAGTTTTTATTTTTTGTGCTATAAACAAAAAAAGGCTGACCAATTTTGAAAAAACAATATTTTTTACTTTCTGCTGTAAAACATATCCAATATAATGTAAGAAATCGGAATTCCTCATTAATTCAGACCAATATTTATTCTGCTACATATTTTTGGTTAAAAAAAAAAAATATCCCAGTGTGTGTGTGTGTGTGTGTGTGTATGTATGTATGTGTGTATATATATATATATATATATATATATATATATATATATATATATATATATATATATATATATATATATATATATATATATATATATATATATATATATATATATATATATATATATATACCACCGGGAGCATTCTGGGACTGTGACGTCATAAGAGGCCTATATAAATTGGTCCCCCACCCGGCATTACAGCGGGGGGGAGCGTCGAGTCAACACCAGAAGAAAAGGGAAGAAGGCGACGAGGAAGACCGGGCTGGCCGCTGCCGCTACAAAGAAGATGGCGGCAGCGCGGCCTGGCAGAAGGGGAGAAGAACCGGGGAGAGCGGAGAAGACGGAAAAAGACCCCGGGAGAGCGGAGAAGACGGAAAAAGACCCAGGGAGTGTGTTTTTTTTTTTTTTTTTTTTTTTTTTTTAACACTTTTCCCCCAGGTGAATGGGTAGGGGTACGATATACCCCATACTCATTCACCTAGGGTGGGGGGCCGGTATCTGGTGGCCCCCTTGTTAAAGGGGGCTCCCAGATTCCGATAAGCCCCCCATCCGCAGACCCCGACAACCAATGGCCAGTGTTGTCGGGAAGAGGCCCTGTCCTCATCAACATGGGGGGAGGGTGCTTGCCAGAGCACCTACTTCCTCATGTTGAGGGCATGCTGCCTGGCACGGTTAAGGAGGGGGGGGGGGCGCTCGCTCGTCCCCATCCCGTTTCCTGACCATCCGGGCTGCTGCTCGGATACAGGTCCGGTATGGATCTTGGGGGGGACCCCCACGTCGTTTTTTTCGGCGTAGGGGTTCCCCTTTAAATCTGCACTAGACCCATGGGCCTGGTATGCTCTTGGAGGGGGAACCCATGCAGTTTTTTTTGTTTTTTTTTTTGTTAAAATTTGGCGTGGAGTTCCCCCTCAAGATCAGCAGAGTACAAGTCGCATGCCAAAGTCGGAGCGTGCAAGACTGCGGTCCGACTTTGATCCGACTTCAATGGGGGGGAAGTAGGATCAAAGTCGGACCAAAATAGTACAGGGAGCATCTGCAAAGTCGCTCCGACATGTGTCGGACCAGTTAAGACAGCTCCCATAGAGAAACATTGATTTTCACACGTCATGCGACATGAGCTCCCAATGTCGGAGCGTTTGTCGGACTAGTGTGAACCCGGCCTGAAGCAGTTGCAGGAATTTGACAAAGAGTGGTCATTGTGTGCATGTGACAACAATATCACAAATTCTCCACAATTGTGGCTTGTATGGGAGGGTTGCAAGAAAAAAGCCACTCCTCAAGAGACCACATACAGTGGTGACTGAGCTTTGCCAAAACACACCTTGAAGATTCTGAGGCCACATGAAAAAAGGTGTTATGGTCTTAATTTGAATTATTTGGCCTCAACACCAAACGATACGTCTGGCAGAAATCCAATACAGCTCACCATCCAATTAACACAATTGTGGTGGTAATATCCTGTTATGGGGGTGTTCCTCTGGAGCACTTGTCAGGATAGAAAAAAAAAAAGTATGGGGCAAAATATTGGTAAATTCTTGAGGGAAATCTGCTGCCCTTTGCCAGAAAGTTGTCAATGGGAAGAAGGTTTACCTTCCAACATGTCAATGACCCAAAGCACACAGCAAAAATGACCACATAGTGGTTGAAGGAGAAAAAGCTGAATGCCTTTGCAAGGCCTAGTCAGAGTCCAGACCTAAACCCCATTGAAAGTTCAGCAAAGAAGAGTGGGCAAATATTGCAAAGTTGGTAGAGACATATCCCAAGACTAAAGGCTGTAATTTTAAGCGAAAGGTGGTTCAACAAAATACTGACACAAGGAGGGGAGGGGGGCTCCCCATACAACAGAAAAATACAGGAAAGCACATACAAGACCAGTCACCCTGCATAAGTATAGAGAACAGCAGACTGGCCTTATTTACAGGAAACTTCTGCACAAGTCTGACTTCACACTGGTATACTGCACAGATCTGGAAGACAAGCAGGACACACATTCATGTAAGAATACACATGCCTCTTGTCAGTCTTCTGATTCAGACATTAGTGCAGTTATCACAGAAAAAAAAAAAAAAATTGCATATGCCTTGAGAAATAAGATATGCATTGGGCGGGATTGCTGTTGCCTGTAGAAATATCCCCTGCAAATATTTAAAGCATGTCTGGATAAAAAACAAAATTCCAGTTTTTCTGACAGAAATCTAATGTGCTCCTAACTTGTGTGGCTGACGATGTAGTTCCCTTTCTGTGCTTAATTCCCAACCAGCGTTGTGCGCCTTACTGGATTATAAATACTCTGCCTTCACCCCACCCCTCTGTCCCACTCCTGGTGCATACATTTATTTATTTTATTTTATTTATATTGCTGCTTTTATCTTCTTTGGATCTGTGCACACCCTGTGTAGGGAAAAAAGGGAGCTTGCCTATATTATTAAGAACTTGACCTCTCAGCAGCTGCCCTTGCAAGAATTCTACAAGCCTGGTGATGATCACACAGGCAGAAATTAAAGCTTTGTCTCAGTACAGAAACAGGAAAAGTACAAAATAAAACCGTGACATGTTCTAGGGGAGAGGAAGGTTTGTGGGTAAATTTTGTGCTGCACTAATGATATCCAGACTTGGTGCATCTATTATTTTTTCCATAAATACCAACATACATGCAAATAAACAATGTGATATAAACTGTATCCAATCTCTTGGTGTATCAATTTTCCTGTGCACAATGTGCCAACATACAATAATGTGATATATTCATATATTTCTTCTTATGATAGTCTAAATATATATCCTGTGCTCGAGTGTAATCTAGCAATTGATTAATGGTGGTAGGATAAAGATGAAACTTATTTAAACTTCACAGATCCTCAAAAACCATGCTTTGTGATTTTTATGCACATATTTTAATAAATTTGATTATAATTTTAAAACAATATAAGCACTATTTGGAGCTCTTTTCATATATACTGAGTCACAATGGAGGAATATCAATGGAGCAACAAAAAGGAAGGCATGATCTGTTAGTCCAGGGTGACTAAAAAGCCTATTTTGACCAAACTGAGTTCACACTCTGAGGTGAGCGCATTTCTAATGGGGGTGCACTGTGGTGAATTCACGTAAAACGCGTTTTTTTGCGGATCTGTGAAGATTAAATACATTTCATCTTTATCCTAACACCATTAATCAATTACTAGATTACACTCAAGAACGGGATATATATTTGGACTATCATTAGAAGAATTGTATGAATATATCACATTATTGTATATTGGCACATTCTGTATTTATGTTGGCACGTATTGCATCAGGAACATTGATACGCCAAGAGATTGGATACAGTTTATATCACATTGTTTGCATATTTTGTATCTATGTTAGTATTTATTGCACAGGAATATTGATACAAGAAGAGTCTGGATATCATTAGCGCAATATTATTTGTTTTTAGCTTAATATTTCATTTATTTTGGGAGTGTGTTATTTGCTGCTTGCTTACACAATTTATACCCTAGTTGCTCGCAAGACACACTATATAATTTGAGGGTAAATTTGTGACATGCCCAGCAATAATTTAAATGTATTTATGAACTTTATATAATCCCACTAGTGTTATTCAAGAATGTAGACCGCAGTGTGCAAAATCTAGTACTACATACAGCAGGCAGTCCGAATTCATAACTTACTAAATATAGTACAGTACCTTAATACTGATTACTTATGTTTAATGCACTTTACAAAGTGTCTTTTTTTGTATTTTTTTGTATTTACACGTATGAAAACTCACACTATTGTATATTAATTTTAATACTTTTTTTTTTATTATTATTATTTACACAGAAAGGACCCCAGCTCTTTTTTTGCATTCCCTGTTACAGATTTTATTGCTCCTGGTTACTCAATGATTATTAAACACCCAATGGACTTCAGCACAATAAAGGAAAAGATTAGGAACGATGCATATGACTCAATAGAAGAACTTAAGGTATGGAAAGGTTACAATATTTGTAGGTGGTTGTCATGAAAAGTCTTCACTAAATAAGAAAATATAACCTCTTTTGTGTGTAGAACACTTGATATCATTGTTTAATGTTTCTAATATTCAGAATACTTGATCTAAGCTATATACCAGTACGGTGTCTATACTTGCCCTGCGGAGGGAGTAGTGTTATGCCTGTACAGAATCCCATCATTACATTATCGCGTAACATGGTGGACTGTAAGAAAAGCTCCTAATGGTTCATTGGCATAAACCCTTAGTAAACCAGACCAGTGATACATTGTCTATTTTAAAAACAACAAGTCCCTCCAGTTTAACCAACAGAAAAAAAAAACACACAAATTAAAAACCTCCATATACACAATCCTATACCTGTCGGTTGATCCAGAGGAAGGTAAAAAAAAACAATAAAGCATGACCCAGTTTGCTCCACCGGGGGAAAATAAATCCTTCCTGATCCCCCAACAGGCAATCAGATATTCCATGAATCAACTTTACCTCTAAATATTATTAGTATTCAATTATATTTTGTGCATTTAGGAAAAAATCCAGGCTTTTTATTTTTTTTTAAGATCTACTGAGCTGGCCAGAACCATTTCATATTCCACATTTTCACAACTCTCACTGTGAAGAAGCCTTTCCATATTGTGAAAAACTCAACATCAAGTACACTATATGGACCACTTATGTATTTATACATGTTGATCATATCCCCTCCTTAACCGGTTCCGGGCTGCCTTCCGCACATTTACTGCGGCAAGGTGTCCCGGATGTACGAAATGACGTTCCTGTACGTCGTTTTGTGCAGTAGCTCTGGGGGGGGGGCGCACGATCATTGGCCAAAGGGGGAGCCAATCGATGTGTTCGGTGGACCCGATGTCTACCGGCCACCCGCGATCATTCCCGGAAGAGGCAGAACGGTGATCTGCCTATGTTAAAAAGGCAGCTCCCTGTTCTGTCAGAGAGAAAGAGAGAGAACTTGTGTTTCTGCTAAGCAGGGATGCAAATCTTTCTTTCCCCAGTCAAACCATCCCCCACGCAGTTAGAAAGCACCCCCTAGGGACACACCCTTTGCTCGCCCCTGTTAACACCTTCCCTACCAGTGTCGGTACAGTAACCGTGCATGTTGGCACCGATCACTGTAAGTGTCAGGTGTCCGATTTGTCCACCGCAGTGTCGCAGTCCTGCTTAAAAAAAATCCCTGATCGCCGCCATTACTAGTAAAAATAAATAAAAGTATCCCATGGATTGTAGATGCTATAAGTTTTGCGCAAACCAATCAATATACACCTATTTATCTAAAATATGTAGAAGAATACATATTGGCCTAAATTGATGACTAAATTTGTTTTTTGTTTTTTTGATGTATTACAGCAGGAAAAAAATCTATAGACTCCCTTTTTTTTGGTGTGTGTTTAGCTCAAAAAAATAAACCTATTTGTGGGAAAAAAGGACGTCAATTTTATTTGGGTACAACGTCACATGGCAGCACAATTGTCAGTTAAAAGAACACAGTGCCGTATCGAAAAAAAAAAAAATGGCCTGGTCATGAAGCGGGTAAAACCTTCCGGTGCTAAAGTAGTTACTCTCCTCTTAAGAGAGAATAAATTCAGTTCCTCTGATCTTTCCTCATAGCTGAGCTCCTCCATGCCTCTTAGTTTGCTGCACTTTCTTTAGTTCCCCAATATCCTTTTTGTGAACTGCATATTCCAGGTGAGGTCTTGCTTAATGATTTGTGCAGGCTATACACAAATACCGATTTCCTAGGCAATATCGATGTCAAAGTTTGGTCTCTCAGCAGGACCGGCCAGTGTTTAGTAACCACTTTTTTCAAATTGCTTATAATTTATTATATGTGGTGAGGAAGACTACTCCCTGATTATAGTTTTGTCCTTCAATAATTCAACCCTTTCCATATTGGATACTTTACATTTTATATCCAGAGAGACTTATCTTGATATCCTTTTTCTCTTTAAATCTATTAGTAGGTCAGCCTGGTAATTGAATTCCTCTTTATCCATACAATTATAACATAGTCGCATTAAAGGGGTTGTAAAGGAAAAAAATGTTTTTTTCATAATAAGCATCCTTTACCTGCAGACATTCTTCTTTTCACTTCCTCATTGTTCGTTTTGTCTCAGAAGTTGCTCTATTTCTTCTCTGTTCTGTTCACTTCCTGCTTGTCTGATTGCTACTCACCACCGTGAAGGGAGGCTTTACTGCGGTGGTCAGTGATGTGCTCGCCCCCTTCTGGGAACTGCATCTGTGCGGCAGGACGCTCTCTACGTGTTGGAGACTTCAAGGAGGTGTGAATTACTGGGCGTGCCGCAATGCATACTGGGAAATGTAGTTCTTACATGAACGAGCGCCGCAAACCAGGAAGTGAATGAGAAACTAGAAACAGAAACTAGAACTCCGGAGGTGATATAGATGAAGGAATTTAATAGGTATTTACTTGTTTTTTACCCTTCAAGCCAAGGCAGCGTATTTGCGTACAGTTGGTGTGAGGGGGTTCAGGCTAGCTTAGGTTTGTTTACAAACTGTACAGTTTGAAAATGCTAACAACTTGAGTGTGCTTTAATATGTTATAGCTGTATTAGACTTCACATTAATGGGGAACCACAAATATTGATTCCTGATTGATAAGGATATGTGCTGTCAGATACAGTACCTCTTAATAGTTAGCAGGGTGCACCTGTGTGACAGCTGGCAGCACATACCTGTGCATGCTGCTAGCTGTAATATGTGGCTTATTGGGGGGAAAACATTTTTTTTTAAACCATCAAACTGGATTTCATATTGTCCTGGAAATCCATTTTACACCCATCACCATCCCAAAACCTAATGTGTATCTTATGCAGCGGTCCCAATTTGTTGCTGTTTGGTACAATACTAAAAGCTCCAATGTACTGATTATAAACTTTTTATAACTTTTCATAGGAAAACTTCAAGCAAATTTGCCACAATGCCATGATTTACAACAAGCCTGGAACCATTTATTTCAAGGCTGCCAAAAAGCTGCTGAACTCTGGAATGAAGATCCTTAGTCAGGTACGGACTTTATTTGCTGTTGCAGAACCTGTGAATTTTTCTGGGTCCCAAATTCTTTTATAAGGTGTGCAGCTGTGGCTTAGAGCAAGATTTAAACACCTACTGCTTATGACGTTTAACTACTTCAGCTTTTTGGACATACATAGTTCGTCCAAAGAGTGAAGGGTTAAGCACAAGTCTCTAATCCTATTTTAGTTCAGGTTTGTCTTACTATTGGTATCAATTTTTGTATGTATGTATGTATATGTATGTGTGTGTGATATATAGCCACACTTTTTATAAGGTATATTGTATTTTCAGTTTTTTTCCTATTACTTTGTCATGGTGTCATTGGTCGCCAGAACAACTAGAGAGTAAGTGGTTGATTTACTAAAGGCATAAAGGCTGTTCACTTTGCAAAGGCATTTTTCCAAGAGTTTATTGAGAGGTGAAGCTGCACTTGCAAAGTAAACAGCAGGCTATTTTTCTTTAGTAAATCAACCAATAAATCTAAACCAGGTCACCATACATGTTGCAGTCTGACTACATTTTTTTTTTGTAGATTCACTAACAAGCATGTGTAGAAAAAAGGGACTGCATATTTTGATACTATTTGATTGGATAAACTAGATGGGGTCTAGTTTACTTTAACAGTATATTCTATTAATTTTTGTTAAGCTAATGTTGATTGTACAAAGATTGTATGGATAGTTTGTAAGGTATGTGGTGAACCTAAAGTTGGTTATCCCTGCTTGTTCAGTCAATTCTTTGACCGACTTCTGAGGGACATGCTGGAAAACTGTCCTTGATCAGCGGCTACAGACACTGGTCGGTGTATTTTGACAGCTGTGCGTGCAAGGTGGGATTCCTCTACAACCTTGTTTGTGTGGATGGAAGAACCTGTTAGGTGTGTTTTTGTGTGTTTTTTTTTTTTAATTATTTTTATTATTATTTATTTAATTCATTCAGCCCACTGGCTAAATGGGGGGGGGGGCAACAACTTTAACTTAACTGGGAAACAAGAGCAGTAAAATCCTGACAAAAACTTATTTGGCTTTAGATGCAGTTTGCAAATAAAGCTAGCTTCTGACTCTCATGCTTGTGTATCATAAATAAGTGATTTATGTTTGTCTGTTGTATTCAATACAGGAGAGAATCCAGAGTTTAAAGCAAAGTATAGAGTTTATGGCGGATCTTCAGATTGGTGGGAAGGACAAAGATAATCCAGATTATAGGGGAAATTTGGAAAAAATGGAGGAGCTCAAGGAAGAATCAATGGACACCAGTGACTTTGCTGCCTTCAAGACACCAGCCAAAGATTTTAAAAGGTATGTGTGTCTAGGTCATCCTCTAGGGCAACGCACACCTGGGCAGTCTCTATGCCCACAATTACCTGGACAAAAACAGTGCTCTCAGGTAGCTAGATAGGTTGAAGCATTGAATTACCCTGGATGGTTTGTGTCCTCTCTAGCTATGATAGGAGACATTAAATTTTACTGAAATGTATTAACAAAAATATCAAAATACTAAAATATCAGTTTTGTATTGGGTCTTTTTTGCAGGTAACTATATTTGAAAAGGGCTATTAAAGCCTATTATGTTTACCACTTGACTTCTGGAAGATTTACCCCCCTTTGTGACCAGAACATTTTGTTGCTTTTTGCCACTGCATTACTTTAACTAACAATTGCGTGGTTATGCAACGCTGTACACCAACAACATTTTATATTTTTCCCCACAAATAGAGATTTTTTTTTTTTTGACATTTGATTGCCACTGTGTGTATATATGTATATGTATATGTATGTGTATATATATATATATATGTGTGTGTGTGTGTGTGTGTGTGTGTGTGTATATATATATATATATATATATATATATATATATATATATATATATATATATATATATATATATTTAATTAAAATATATATTTTTTTGTGCTATAAAGGAAAAAAGACTGAACATTTTTGAAAAACAAACATCATTTTTTAACTTTTTTTTCTATACAACTTATCCAATACAAAAATTTAAAACCTAACATTTCTTCATAAATTTAGGCTAAATTCTGCTACATACTTTTGGGGAAAAAAATCCTTTATAAGCGTATATTGGTTTACCCAAACATTATAGAGTCTACAAACTATGGTCGATATACTGGAATTGTTTTTTATTTATTCTTTATACTAGTAATGGCGGCAATCCGCAGGACTGCGAGATTGGAGCAGATAATCTGACACTTTGTGGGAACCAGTGACATTAATGTAGTGATCAGCGCTAAAAATATGCGCTGTCACTGTACTAATGACACTGGCTGGGAAAGGGTTAAACATCTAGGGCAGGCATGTCCAAAGTTCGGCCCACGGGCCAATTGCAGCCCGTGTTCCGGTTTCGGACGGCCCGCCTGGTCATTTTGACATGTATATCTTTTGTGGCCCCCAACGGATCCCCGAGCGCCGGGGGCCACAAAATAAATACATGCTGGCTGCCTTGGAGGAGGTGGGACGAGCGCCGTGCATACAGGAGTATTTCCTGTTTACACGGCAACAGGAAGTCGATTAAAGAGGCAGCCGATTAAAACGGGGAATTCCTCCTGTATGTTTGTCGGTGCTCGTCCCGCCTCCTCCCTGTCTCCTCCAAGGCTGCAATGGTGAGTCTGTATTCATGGCAAGGGGGGGAATGTATTCATGGCAAGTGGGGGTGATGTATTCATGGCAGGGAGGGGGGGGGGTGATGTATTCATGGCAGGGAGGGGGGGGGGTGATGTATTCATGGCAGGGAGGGGGGGGGTGATGTATTCATGGCAGGGAGGGGGGGGTGATGTATTCATGGCAAGGGGGGGTGATGTATTCATGGCAAGGGGGGGTGATGTATTCATGGCAAGGGGGGGTGATGTATTTAGAGCAATGGGGGTGCTGCATTTATGGCACTTGTGAGGCTGTATTGATGGGCAGTGACCCTTATTTTGATTCACAGTTACTTTTATTTAAAATGTACGATTTTTTTTTTTTTTTTTCAAGTGAAGGTGCGTGTTATACACGATAAATACGGTATATCCAAATAACACGCCTGAGCTCATCTCTTCAACACACACAGCCACAAAGGCAAGACAATTCTTGTTGGGCAGTGTATTAGTTGCTCGGATGAACACACTTAGACCGAATTTTAATGGTTCACAAAATGTCGGGCAAAATGGTCGGGCCTCGCGCATGTTCACTTCATCAAATCTGGTCCTCTTTGAAAAAAGTTTGGACACCCCTGATGTAGGGCGATCAAAGGGTTAAGTTTGCCTAACCAGTGTTTTTGTGTGTACTATGTGCTGGTTTTTATTCCCTGCTTTTCATTTTGTAGGTAAACCAAATCCAGCACATCCTTGCTGACAGGACAGAGCTTTGCCTTGCTTACATAGGGAGAGTTCTGTCTTGTTTTTCTCCTTTGCTGATCAGCGGGTGCTGTCGGGCATACATTGGCTGGCCCCCCCGCTGACCAGTTTGTTCTGTGTCTAATAACAGGACAGCCGGGTCGCCAGCGGGGCGTGCATGTGCCCCCTACCTGGAAGTGGTGCATCACTTACTATGTACGCGACCTGGCGCAAGAGAACAACTATGTCACTGTATAACTAGGTTATGCGGTCAGCAAGTGGTTAATGGCAAGATTAACCCCTTAATGGCAGGGTAAAACAATGTTAATGCCTGAACACAATTTTACAACTTTCAAATGCGTTGGTAAATCTGTACATCATTACTACGACTTTGCGTATCCAGGTGAATTATACCATGTATTTTTCATGACTTTCATTTTGATGGTAAAGGAATAATAATTTGCCTCTGATTTTTATTTTTATTTTGTAATTTATTATCCAAGAAAACTGGCCAAAAATGGTAAACAAAATACCCCCCCTTTTTTTTGTCCAAAGGACAACTCAAAACCCATTTTTGTTCCTGAGGATCACAGCGATACCAGTGACAGACACTGATATTAATTTTAATAAATCTTACCCAAAATATCGAGGCCCTGACCTATGACCCTAACACTAACCCTGGCACTGATCTAGATGAAACCTTGATCTAGCTTTTTAAAAAAAAAAATTGTAATACAGTGCATCTTTCTGTCCATTCAGAAGAGAAAAGAAAACACAGGGATCACTGTGATAACCAATCGGAGGCTATCGCAGATGTACGCAAATATGCAGCCTCGCAGCTAAAGACCCACTTGCGTGAGGTTACATATATGTGTGCAGTTGGTGGGAAGGGGTTAATAGACATTGTATAGAATATTGTATGTAAGTTGCACTGTTTCTCTTAACCAGTTAAAGACCACCCACTGCATATATACCGCCCGGCTGCATTGCGCAAAATGTACCTGTACGTTTTCATGCAATAGTGTAGGCGCGTGCGCCCGCTGCACAGAGGAGGAGCCAATGCGTGTGTCCAGCGGACCCGGTGTCCGCCGGCCACCAGTGATCGCTTCACAGAGTGGCAGGACAACGGGGATCTGTCTGTGTAAACAAGGCAGATCCCTGTTCTGACAGGGGAGAACATGGAGATCGTCTGTTCCTAGTAATCGGGAACAGCGATCTCTCTGTTCTTCCCGTCGGTGCTTCGAGGGAACCCTTGCTCGCCCCTGTAGTCAACCCCTTCCCTGCCAGTGTCATTTATACAGTGATAGTGCATTTTTTTTTGGGCACTGATCACTGTATTGGTATCACTGGTGCCCAAAAAGTGTCACTTGGGGTCAGATTTGTCCGCTGCAATGTCGCAGTCCTGCTAAATATCGCTGCCATTACCAGTAAAAACTAATTAAAAGTCCATAAATCTAGCACATAGTTTGTAGACGCTATAACTTTTCCACAAACCAATCAATATACACTTATTGGGATTTTCTTTACCAAAAATGTGTAGCAGAATGCATATTGGCCTAAATTGCTGAAGAAATTTCGTTTTTTTTTACTTTTCGAAAAAAAATTGTCAGTTTTTCTGTTAGTTTTATAAAGCAAAAAATAAACCACATAGGTGATCAAATACCACCAAAAGAAAGCTCTATTTGGGTACAGCATTGCACGACCGTGCATTTGTCAGGTTAAAGTAACAGGTAAATCCTTTGCGGGGCTGAAGTGGTTTAACATGGCCAAAGAGTATACACCAATCAGCCATAACTTTATAACCACTAGCAAGTTAAAGAATATGTAAACCCAACATTTCATATTCCTGATATGTGCCTCTGCTGTACCATGTATTTGTATGAAAAAGTTTCCTGTTCTCTTTGAGTTGCTTCCTTTGTGTAAAATCCCTGGTGATCCTGCCAGTCCCTCTGCTTTCCTAATAAAAACTGCTTACACTAACCAGGAGAGCACAGCATGGTCAGTTCTCTAGCAGTGCTGTGAACTCAACCTGCTCTCCTCCAATGATCAGTCTTATCCTTACACCCCTTCATGGAAATGGTATATCCTGAATCTGCTACCGACGGTTTGGTGCTGGATACCATAGCATATAATTCTAATTGGAGCGCTAACCTTTTTTTAAAATACCAATAATACAAACGATTATTTAAAAAGTGCAAGCCAATAAACAAACATTTGCTTTGCAAATAAAGTATTACAAGCAGGTGTCAAGTCGTCAATCATTTGTGTAACACGTATACAGGGCAAACGCAATGCTGTTGCATAGAATAGACACAGGTTGTAAATGGCTCATACAGTAGCCAAATCCGCATCAGAACACAGTATCTAACCAAGTAAAAAATAAAATAAAATCAAGTACATAACTTCAATGACACGCAGGTATAAAAATTATAGATAGAAAACATGGAAAATAGAAGAACCGAGTCGATATAAAAGCAAAGCTGAAATGGCATAAATCAGAAGCATGTTGAAGTCGATAGGGAATTTTTTTTCTTATGCTGTATGAATTGGAACAAGGTATTATCCAAATTGAATGAACTTGTTGTTAATGATGTCACATATAATTAAAGCGGTGGTTCACCCTAATAAAACATTTTTTTTTTCTATCATTAAATTAGGCATCGTAGCGCGAGCTACAGTATGTCTGTATTTAATTTTTTAGCCCGGTACCCACTGTGCAATCCTAGCGAGACGATTCCGACTCCCCGCGGGGAATGGGCGTTCCTATCCAGAGGCAGCATGATTGACGGCCGGCTATGGCGCGTCACGCTTCTCCGGAAATAGCCGAAATAGGACTTGGCGCTTCACGGCGCCTGCGCATAGTCTGTGCGCAGGCGCCGTGAAGAGCCGAGACCTACTCCGGCTATCTTCGGGGAGCGTGACGTGCCATAGCCGGCCGTCAATCATGCTCCCTCTGGATAGGAACGCCCATTCCCCGCGGGGAGTCGGAATCGTCTCGCTAGGATTGCACAGTGAGTACCGGACTAAAAAAATAAATACAGGCATACTGTAGCTCGCGCTACTATGCCTAATTTAATCATGGAAAGTTGTCAATAAGGGTGAACCACCGCTTTAAGGTAAAACTAATTGGGGGTCTTTGGGTCCAGTAACAGAGAGGAAAGGCCCTTAGAAGAGCGAGTAAAAGCGTTTATTCATTTTAATGGTCAGCATAAATTTATTATTCTGGTCAGTGAAATGAACAAACACCAGAATACCTGAATGTGGCTAAACGTGTTTTGCAAAACACGGCTTTAGGTGCGTTTTTATTGCTCATATGCTTCTGCCTTGCGAAAAGGCTTTCAGAAGAGCCTGGGTAACTTCCAATTATGCATGACAATTGTATTCTCTCTTTGGTTGAAATGTCAGTGTAAAAACAAATGAATGTGTATAGTTCTGGTAAAGTTTCTTTTTCCTTACTTCCGTGAACAGTGTGAGAAGCACTGCCTGCGTTTCAGTACTCGCTAGCACTCTTTGTTGTTCCTTTATGCCCTTTAGTAACAAAACAATATTTTTTTTCTTCTTTTATATTTTCACAGAAAAGATAAGGATCAGTCAGAAGACGCTGCTTCAGAAAAAGATCAGGAACAGATAGACCAGCTAATCAGAGAGTCTTTTGGGAAACTAACAAAAAGAGCAGCTAACAGTCAGGTGAGCACTAAAAGCATCAAGAGTACATGTAATGATCTATACATATTAAAGTCTGAACTTCAAGAATTCAAGCCTAATAAATGACAGAAATGTCTAATGTGTATGCGTGACTTGCTGTGTGTTTTACCTATAACAGGGGTAGGCAACTTTGTAGTGTACTGAAAAATGTGTGCCAGACATATAAAACAAAATGCCTACTTCACAATCTCAATCAAGAAAATTTTAGTAAGTAAATAGTGGTGCTATAAACTTGATTCTGCAATAAGCCCTAACACTGTCAGTGACTGCAGAAAAAAACTCCCAGTCTATGCACTGGAGGTACACTGCACAAGCACTTCAGGAGTCAAGAATATACAACATAACATAAGAATTGCAGCGATTCTTATTCAGTATCTGTGTCCTTTTTACATTGCTGGTCTATGAAAGCAAAACAAAATGACCTGCTGTTGGTCCCTGCACTACTTTGGCCCGACTTTGAGACCTGAGGTCCATAGACCTCAAGATTACACAGGCAGTGCTTCAAGTCGTGTGACTTTCAGGTCGTACAAGTGCGAAAGGGGAGTAACAGTGCATGTCAGAGCACAAACCAAGCCATGAAGTCCAAGGAATTTTCTGTAGATCTCAGAGACAGGATTGTATTGAGGCACAGATCTGGGGAAGTGTGCAGAAAAATTTCTGCAGCATTGAAGGTCCCAATGGAGTGGCCTCCATCATCCGTAAATGGAAAAAGTTTGGAACCACCAGAACTGTTCCTAGAGCAGGCTGCCTGGCCAAACTGAGTCATCGGGGCTGAAGGGCCTCAGGGAGGTGACCAAGAAACCGATGGTCACTCTGACAGAGCTTCAGCATTACTCTGTGGAGAGAGGAGAACCAATCAGGCCTGTATGGCAAACTGGCCAGACGGAAGCCACAGAAACAAAATGTATCTGGTCTAATGAAACGGATTGAACTCTATGGCCTGAATGGCAAATGTCATGTCTGGAGGAAATCGAGCACTGCTCATCACCTGGCCAATACTATCTTTACAGTGAAGCGTGGTGGTGGTAGCATCATGCTGTGGGGATGTTTTTCAGCGGCAGGAACTGGGAGACTGGTCAGGACCGAGGGAAAGATGAATGTAGCAATATACAGAGACATCCTTGATGAAAATCTGCTCCAGAGCACTCTGAACCTCAGACTGGGGGGAAGCTTCATCTTCCAACAGGATAATGACCCTGAGCACACAGCCAAGATGACAATAGAGTAGCTACGAGACAACTCTGTGAAGAGTGGCCCAGACTTGAACCCAATTGAACATCTCTGGCGAGATCTGAAAATGGCTGTGCACCGATGCTTCCTATTCAACCTGATGGAGCTTGAGAGGCCCTGCAAAGAAAAATGGGGGAAATTGACCAAAAATAGGTGTGCCAAGCTTGTAGCATCATACTAAAAAAGACGTGAGGCTGTAATTGGTGCCAAAAGGTGCTTCAACAAAGTATTGAGCAAAGGCTGTAAATACTTATGTACTTGTGATTTGTTTTGTTCTTCTTCTTCTTCTTCCTTTTAATACATTTGCAAAGATTTTAACTTCTTTCACGTTGTCATTATGGGGTGGTGTTTGTAGAATTTTGAGGAAAATATTTAATTCATTTTGCAATAAGGCTTGTAACATAACAAAATGTGGAAAAAGTGAAGCGCTGTGAATACTTTCCAGATGCACTGTATCTACAATCCTGAGGAAGGTGACTGAGTTCTACTGAAACACTAGTTGTAATTAAAGCAATGTTTTATGCATTGCTTTACAGAGCACGTTTTCTATTTGAGATCTGTCAATTGCTTATTGGAGATTACCATCTAAACATGTTTTAAATTAAATTAATAAAAGCAGGGCTCAAACAAAATCCGGGCGCCCAGTCGCAATTGCGACAAGAAATTGTGACCTGGCGCCCGCTCCTGCCAGTAATTGAGGCCGCGGCCTCAATTACCGGCCGTCGCAGGGGAGGTGGGGGCGCATGGAGGCACAGGATCCCACGATGGCCGGTAATTTAGGCTGCGGCTTTGCAGCCTTGTGAAGGCCCAAGCTTCCTTCTATGACCTGGCGCCATCTGGTGGTGGCCGTTGGCATTACAAGTAAAACAGCAGTTCTTAAAGTGTTTTTTCACTGCCATCTCCTTCCCTCTAATTAGAACCCCCAAACATTATATATATTTTTTATTCTAACACCCTAGAGAATAAAATAGCGATCGTTGCAATACTTTCTGTCACACCGTATTTGCGCAGCGGTCTTACAAGCGCACTTTTTTTGGGAAAAAATACACGTTTTTTAATTAAATAAGACAACAGTAAAGTTATACCAATTTTTTTTTATAATGTGAAAGATAATGTTACGCCGAGTAAATTGATACCCAACATGTCACGCTTCAAAATTGCGTCCGCTCGTGGAATGCCGACAAACTTTTGCCCTTTAAAATCTCCATAGGCAACTTTAAAAAATTCTACAGGTTGCATGTTTTGAGTTACAGAGGAGGTCTAACGATCGCGGCGATACCTCACATGTGTGGTTTGAATACCGTTTTCATATGCGGGCGCTACTCAGGTATGTGTTCGCTTCTGCGCGCAAACTTGACGGGGCATGTTTTCTGGCTCCTAACTTTTTTAGCTGGCTCCTAGATTCCAAGCAAATTTGTCAAACCCTGAATAAAAGCAAAGTAAGAAGGTCCAGGATTCTCATGGAATTTGAAAGCAGAGCACATATCAAGCCAAAATTTTTTTGGAAAGGGCTCAATCCCATATTTATTTCCTGTGTCCTGCTTGTGAGATTTCCCTTCACATCCTGTCCTCGAGACACGAGGAGTTTTCTCCAAAGTTAATGGGATTCCCAACTTGTAGAGTTGTCGTAGTTATAAGGTGTCACCATTTGGAGGGTTTTCCCTCACCTTTTGCTCTAATGACACTCAAATATTTTCTGTTTTACCCCTCACTTTCCTTCTCGGTGACAGTGGTCGCCAGCACAGAGGGGTAACTTCCCCACTTGAGAAAACAATAAAAATCGTATAAAGTCTCTACTCTGCTCAAAACCTTAAAAAAATCCCTTTACTTTAAACCCTTAAAGCTGCAGTGCATTATTGCAAACCACTATGTGCTTTTTAACTAAAGTTATGGTTAAGTTTTTCTGTAAAATCGACATTTTTTGAATTATGTTATGGTAAAGTTAAATATTTATTTGACTCTATCATGTTTACTTTGCATCTTATTTTACTACTTTTTAATGTGAATATACAAATAAAGGTATTAATCATTACAGCTGGAGTTTGAGAGAAGGAAGCAGGATGGAACTACAACCCTGGCTCTGGTGAACCCTGGGGACACAGTATTGGGTATGTAGATGGCAAAAAAAAGTTGCTTTGTAATAACAGTTTGTAAAATATTGATATTTGGTGAGACTCGTATGTATTCATAGATTGATGTGAACGAATTACAGTCCAAAAGCAGACTTTCAGTCCTCTCTTCTGCATAATTTCTAGGCTTCAGAGTGGAAGCAGGTGTATGTTTTTGGTTAATAACTTTCTAAACGTAGAAAGGGCAATTGTGTATAGTAGGGTAGTGAATTAAAATTCAAGGAGGGTCCGGTAACTAAATAATTTTTTCCAGCCAAGGTCCGAATCGCAAGCCTGTGCCATGAAAGATTGTACGTTTCTTTCATTTTTTTGACGCAAGCCGCACTCTCTGGCACTTTTCTGTTTCCTCCACACACTCTGGTAATGCTCTGTAAATGTCCCCAATAGTGTTCCCCGCTTACACCGGGTGCCCCGACCAGCGTAATTCATTGGGTGCCCCCGTTGGACTACCCCCATAAATCAGTTGCCACCATCAGAGTATCCCCCTTATATACAGTGCCCCTTTACGTCAGGTGTTTCCATTACAGTGCCACCTTAAATCAATTCTATTGACTCAGACGACGACTTCTGTAAATCTCGTCCAAAATTCCTTCAACACGTTTGACACCCCTGTAACTGTTTAGCATCTCCAGCAATTACAGCATTACCTGTACTCTGTCTTAAAACGGGGAATATCCCATACTCTCTTGTCTGCTTATAAACTTCTGATCCAGCCATCTGATTGCTTTTCGCCCCCATTCCTGAACGAGATCTTTGGGCTACATGCTCTGATACTCAAGGAGAGGATATACTCTACTTTTGCTCAATATTCCTCCATAGCAAATTCCAGGAATTTGAGATACAGAGTCCTGACCAGATGGTATAAAGTCTCGACGTTCCTGTACAAAATGTACAGAAGAAGCTAAGACACCTCTGGACGTGCAGTAAACTCAGAAACTTTGGGTCCAAGGTGAGGATTCATCTGCCCTCTTCATTCATTTATAATGCTACACAAATGTATCAGTGTATTTAGCTTATTAGGATGAGTAGTCAGGTATTGGCGTGCATAAATGCATATCGGTATCTCCTTGACTCATGCTTCTGATGTCCGCATTGACAAAATTAGTTTGGTAGAAGGAGATTGTGCATGCTACCTAAGACTGCCTGCAGGGAATTGCACTCTGCGAGCAGTGGGGACTTGCCCTGCACCAGCCCTTGAGAATGTAGATGAGCCCGATTTTGTTTTAAAACTCATGTGAGTAACTTTTATCTTTATTATAAAGCTGTTGGCTGTTATGGCAAATTCTTTGGGTTTTCTTTGCTCGTTTGAGTTCATCATCCTACATCTTGCAGGGTTCAGGAGTGCGCTATGTATAAGGTGCAGCGTTCGGGAGTGGGCTACGTACAGGAATCGGGAGTGCACTGCATACTGGGCGCAGGAATCAGGAGTGCGCTGGGTACAGAGTTAAGAAATTTCACAGACTAGTTTACCCCAAATTCTCCGCAACCCCCAGCATAGCGCCATCTTTTCTACTCTCTCCCCACCTAGAGACTACCACAGAGAGAAGAGAGGGGCTGCTGCCGAAGAACGGCCACAACTTACAGTAGGCGTGTGCAGGCTGGGGGCACTTTCTTCAGCAGGAGGAGGAGCTACCGCCAGGACACTAGAGTGGCTGTGCACATCCACTGCTTGCTTCCTCCTCTGCTCTAATAGAGATAGTGCAGGGCTATGAGGACTGTGTGCATCACCGAAAGAGGAGTGCTGTCACTCATACACACAAAAGCTGGGTGGCTGTGTGTGAAAGTGACAGTAGTAGGTGGTAGACAAGTAACTTAAGGGACTCTGTTCCAGCTGAACGGTACTTCTGACTTTGCATTGCTCACATATTAGAAGATGTAATTTTATAGACACTGCAATTTGTTTGGGTTTTGCAAAAGCATTTGATGCCGTGCCCCACAAACGCTTAAAGGGGTTGTAAAGGAAATTTTTTTTTTTTTTCCATAATAGGCATCCTTTACCTGCAGACATTCCTCTTTTCACTTCCTCCATACATTTTTGCTCAGAAGTTGCTCTATTTCTTCTCTGTTCTGTTCACTTCCTGCTTGTCTGATTGCTACTCACCACCGTGATGGGAGGCTTTACTGCGGTGGTCAGTGACGTGCTCGCCCCCTCCTGGGAACTACATCTGTGCGGCAGGACGCTCTCTACATGTTGGAGACTTCAAGGAGGTGTGAATTACTGGGTGTGCCGCAGTTCATACTGGGAAATTTAGTTCTTACATGAACGAGCGATGCAAACCAGGAAGTGAATGAGAAACTAGAAACAGAAACTAGAACGCCGGCGGTGATATAGATGAAGGAATTTATTGGTATTTACTCGTTTTTTAACAGAATCATTACACTATTCTGTCTGTCTACCTTGCAGACATTAATTTTAGGCAACATTTTTTTCCCTTTACAACTCCTTTAATCTAGAAACTGAGGTTGTGGGTATAGACCATAGGGTTTGTTCTTGAATATAAAACTGGCAGCGGGGGCATGTCCAAAGTGTAGTGATAAATAACATGTACTCAAAATGATCTAGAGTTGTGAGCAGGGTACCCCAAGGCTCTACACTGATGATCAGCACAGTTCCAATCAGATGTGCCACAACAATGCCAATCTGTGCCCATCAGCTGGCTATCGGTGCCCTATCGGTAACGCCTGTCAGTGCCCATCAATAATGCCCGTCAGTACCTCCTCATCAGTGCCGCCTATCGGTGCAACTTATTAGTGCCTATCAATTCTACATATCGGTGCCCATTAGTGCAGCCTCATCAGTGCCCATCAGTGAAGGAGAAAACTACATTTTATAACGGAAATTTAGAAAACATATTTTTATTTTTATTTTCCCCTCCCCAATTTTTTATTTATTTTTTATTATAGATTGTTTAGCAAAAAATATAAACCGCAGTGGTGATCAAATACCACCAAAAGAAAGCTCTATTTGTGGGAAGAAAATAATACAAAATTTGTTTGGGCACAGTGCAATTGTTTAAAATGTAACAGCGCTGAAAGCTGAAAAATGTCCTGGGCAGGAAGGTGAATAAGTGCCCGGTATTGAAGTGGTTAACATTGGTAAATGTAAGGTAATGCACATGGGTGGGGGGGGTTTAAAAATATAAATGCAAGGTACCTATTAGGGGGGGGGGAGAACCTCTAGGGGGATTCCTGAATGGGGAAGGATCTAAGGGTCATAGTAGAAGACAGGCTAAACAATAGCATGCAGTGTCAAGCTGCAGATACCAAAGCCGGCAGAATATTGGTATGCATTAAAAAGGGAATTTCCTGCAGAGATAAAAGGATAATCCTGCCACTTGATAAAACTCTGGTTCGGCTGCATCTGGAGTATTCATCCAGCTCTGGTCACCAATCCTCAGAAAAAATGTGCTGGAGAGAGCCTAGAGAAGGGCAAATAAATTAATATGGGGACTGGAGGGCCTCAATTTTGAGGAATAACTACAAGCGCTAAATTTATTCTCACTGGAGAAAAGACGCTTAAGAGGAGATATAACAATATACAGATATCTCAATGGTGATCCCAGTGTAAGTATGAAACTTTTCAGTCCCAGGGAGTGTAAGAGAACACAGGGCCACACAATGAGACTGGAAGTCAAGCGGTTTAATCTTGGGCTGCGTAGGTCAGGGCGGAAAGGATGTGGAGCTCTCTTCCACAATTGGTGGTGTTGGCACCCCCCAATGCTGCTTACTGCGATGGCCAGTTAAAGATGGGGCAGTGGCGCCTGTCTTTGTGTATACCACGCACCTGGGGAACAGACGGCATCAGAATGAAGTTGGGAGGAAGGAAGTCTGCTTTGGGCAATTGTCTGCTGGGAAACTTTGGGTCCTGCCGTTCATATGGATGCTACTTGACACGTACCATGAACATTGTTGCTCACCAAGTGCATGTCCCAATGGCAGTGGCTTCTTTCAGCAGACAACTTAAAATTTAAAATGATGTAAAGGATCTGCTACTGACAGTTTGGTGCCAGATACCTCTGCATACCTTCAGAGGTCTAGTGGTAACCATGCCTCAATGGGTCCAAGCTTTTTTTTTGTGGCAAAAGGGAGACCTTTTTTGTATTGGGTGGGTAGTCATAAAGTTAAGGCTGATTTGTGTGTGTGTGTATATTTTATATTATATATATATATATATATTATATAATATAATATAATATAATATAAATGTGTGTGTGTGTTCATATATATTTGGACACAGGCAATTTTTATTTTATTTTATTCCAGGTATTCAAGTTATAGTTCTATAATGCATATGGGCTGAAAGTGCACACTCTCTCAGGTTTAATTTGAGAGTATTTAAATCCAAATTGGAGGAAAGATTTAGGAATTACAGCTCTTAATAGCCCCCCCCCCCCCCCCCCTTCTATTCAAGGGACAAAAGCTGTTTCCTGGCCAGGTGTGGGCTACTCCTTTTGTTATTTCTTCATCAATTAAGCAGGTAAAAGGGTCTGGAGTTGATTCTAATGCCGCGTACACACGGTTAAACCAATGAGAATGGTCTGATGGACCGTTTTCATCGGTCAACACTGATCGTGTGTTGGCGCCTTCGGTTATTTAACCATTGGTTTAAAAAAAAGCCAACTTGTTTTAAATTTAACCGATGAATTCCTAACCGATGGGAAAAAACGATCGTTAGTAGGCACAACCATCGGTTAAAAATCCACTGCGTTCTGACACGATCGTTTTTTTAACCGATGGTGTGTAGGCGCGATGGACCATCAGGCAGCTTCATCGGTTAACCAATGAAAACAGTCCATCGGTCCGTTCTCATCGGATGGACTGATCGTGTGTACGCGGCATAAGTGTGGTATTTGCATTTGGAATCTATTGCCGTGAACCCACATCATGTGTTCAAATGAGCTGTCCATGCAAGTGAAAAAGGCCATTGTAAGGCTTCAAAAAACAAAACCAATCCATTAGAAAAATGGCAGCATAAGGAGAAATATATGGACAGCCGCACTCCAAAAGTCTTAAAAAAGACGTGCCCTTTATTGGTAAAGAAAAAAATGCACTACAACAATCAGCACACAGTGGGGAAAACAGCTGACGCGTTTCGCATTAAACTTCAACTTCAACTTGAAAAACCCATTCACAACATGGCACGTCACGCTCCCCGAAGATAGCCGGAGTAGGTCTCTGCTCTTCACGGCGCTATACGGCGCCTGCGCAAAGACTAGGCGCAGGCGCCGTAAAGAGCCAAGTCCTATTTCGGCTATTTCCGGAGAAGCGTGACGCGCCAGAGCCGGCCGTCAATCATCTTCCCTCTGGATAGGAATGCCCATTCCCCGCGGGGAGTCTGAATCTTCACTATAGGATTAAACAGTGAGTACGGGGCAAAATAAATAAATAAAGGCATACTGTAGCTCGCGCTACTATGCTTAATTTAATGCTTGAAAAAAAAAATGTATAGGGTGAACCCCCGCTTTAACATTTTATTTGATTATATTATTTGTCCAATTACATTTGAGTCCCTGAAATGGGGGGGGGGGGGCTGTGTATAAAAATGGTTCCTACAATTTGTACTTGATATTTATGTTCAACCCCTTGAATTAAAGCTGAAAGTCTGCACTTCAAATTTATTTGGATTGTTTCATTTTAATTTAATTCTGGTGACATACAGAGCCAAAAGTGTGAAAATTGTGCCTGTGTCCAAAAATATATGGACCTAACTGTATGTAATAGTTATGTTGTTGCAGGAACAAAGGCTTGAACTAAAACCATGGGTGGAAATATTTTTGGGAGGAGAGGGTTTGAATCACTTTTTTTTTTTTTTAACTTGTATGAGAAGTTCAGCTTGGCCTTGTTGTAAAACAGCAGTTCAGCTTGAACTTCTTGGACAACAGGATTTCTGAGACAGGAGTTGAGCATAAACTGGAAAACATATACAAAGAATCTTTAAATCAAACCTTGCCATAAGGTCCACTTAAAACGTTATTAAACCTGAATTCCAGGAGTTTAGCAACTTTGTAAAAAGTGCAGGCATACTGTGAGTTAAGTCCCAGTTCATATAATACAAAGGCTTCTGTGATTGGGCAGGAGGAGGGGAGGAGCGGACATAGCCGCTGCATGGACTTATGATGGAACTATAGGAATTTCTTTTTTTTTTTTTCATTTTGGATAGAGCAAGAGTGGGTCATAACCCCTGTCAGAATTTTCGCTGTGTCCCATTGTGGAGATTTTCCCTTCACTCCCTGCAAATTAAGGAAATTCCTTGGGGACCCCCAGGATGCCAGAACTAGTCTCCCCATTGAAATATTTTCCCCTCTTACTTTTTCTGGGGAATTTAAAATTTTCGTTCACTTTCAATAAATATGGCAAACAGGACAAATGGAGAGGGTGAGCCTCTCTAACCCGGGGGGCGGGGGCATTGACAGCAATAGAAACTGCCACTTTAAATTAAAGGGGACGAAACCAGAGCATAAAGTGCCTGGAGTGCAGAATGTCAGTGTGCCTGAACTTTTTACAAAGTTGCTAAATTTCTGGAGTTCAGCTTTTAAATAATATACTTGCCTTGCCTCGGCATCTATACAGTAGATGAGGACACATCCTTCCACAAGATCCCTGGAAAGTTCTGAATTTTACTGCAGGCTCTTCATGTGCACAAAAAATGTTTATGTAGTTTTTATATAATGTAAGTTTTTTTTTTTTTTTTTTTTTTTTTTTTTTTTAAATGATATCTTTCGTTTTTTATCTATGTACTAGCCCCCCCCCCCCTTTTTTTTTTTTTTTTTGTGTGTCCTAATAGAAAGAAAAAAAAACACTTCTAGGTTGTAGAATCAGTAAATCAAATGTCCGTGTACCTTTTTTTTTTTTCTTGATATAAACATACTGTTAGGTGTAAATTACAGTGGGGTATTTAAATTTGCAAGACAAGTAGATTTCTAGACTGCAATACTGTGCACCACTCTAACATTTTTACTTAATTTTGAAACCCCTTTCTTTAGAACCAGGACATGGAACTGCCATTCTTGGGTCCACAGCTGGCCGGCTACAAACAGGGATAAATTGCTTGCAAGGATTCAAGGAAGATAAACGCAACAAAGTCACTCCAGGTAAACCAGCCATATATATTTTATTTTTATTTTTTGCAAGTTTTTAAAGTTAACTGTTAAAATTTTCTTCGGGTATGTATTATTCGTTAAAAAGCAGCTATACCAGCAAACTCTCTAGAACTGACTGCCAGTTTTGTTTTACTTTGTAAACATAGCCCTTGTAGGCGTTATTGATAATTGACCTCTATTGAGCCCCATGTCACTGACTGCAGTGTTGCATACATACTGTTCACTACTTCTTCCTGCCTTTTTCAGCATGAGGTAGTCTTCCCACTTGTATATTATAGGATGTGTGTTACTGGCCAGATCAATGGGGAAAAATGGAAGCGAAAAAAGCCTAAAAAAAAAAAAATGCAGCCACTGCATCTATTTGGTAAGCTGCAATGTATAATAACATTTTGTTTTGGGTTTAATGCCACTTTAAGTAGACTTTTGTGTTTTCTCCTTTTTTCACTCTTTACACTTTCAGAAAGACTGGCTGTTTTTGTCATTTCTAAGGATTCCTGTAAGGCCCCGTACTCACGACCAAACATCTCTGCTGAAACTGGTCCGCAGACCAGTTTCAGCAGACATGTTCGGCCGTGTGTAGGCCCGAGCGGACCATTTTCGGGCGGATCGGACAGGTTTCCAGCGGACAACTGTTTCCTGGACTTGCTTTAAAACAGTCCGCTGGAAACCTGTGCCCCCGACATGTACGGTCGTCTGTACAGACCTACCGTACATGTCCGGCCGCCCGCCATCCATGGCATGCGTCGAATGACTTTGACGCATGCGTGGAAGCATTTTAAAGGCAGGCCGCCCACGTCGCCGCGTCATTGTCAGGGCGACACCGCGGACACGCCCCGTGTATTGTTTACGCGCGGACCTCTGTTCGATGGTGTGTACACCCATCGAACAGAAGTCCCCGGGCAGACATGTCCGATGAAAACGGTCCGCGGACCGGTTTCATCGGACATGTCTGCTCGTGAGTACTCGGCCTAAAGGGGAAACCAGCTTTTAATTCCACTATTTCTTGGTGGCTCTAATAGATTATACAAGCCTAATAGGCCTAATATAAAGGTTCCACCCTTTCTTTTTAAGGCACACTCTACTAGATCAGTAAGTGCTTCTTGGGCCTTTGGGGGGCATCCGTTTCTCAGATTTGCAAAGCCACCATCTGGTTTTCCATTGATGCATAAGATTTATTCTGTGTAAAGGAAATTGTAGACCTAGTTGTAAATATGAAATTGAGCATGTATAGTTTGTCCTATCATGATTGTAATGCAAATTTGTGTGATTTATTCTTAGTGTTATACTTGAACTATGGGCCATTCACCTCCTACGCACCATCCTATGACTCTACCTTTGCAAACATTGGCAAGGATGATTCTGATCTAATTTACACAATGTATGGAGAAGACCCAAGTCTTCAGGGGACTTTCAGGTACAGAAGCAAAGTTATCTCCTGTCTGTATACGTGTATCAGTTTCTAAATAATGTACTTGTCTTTTGCAATTTCTGTTTGATTAGGTAACCAGAGAAGTAGATTTAACCACTTGACCTCCGGAAGATTCATGGCCAGGCCACTTTTTTCTATACGGCACTGCATTAGTAATTTGTTAGAGCTTTCTTTCGGTAGTATTTGATCACCACTGCACTTTTTTTTTTTTTGCACTATAAACAAAAAAAGACTGACACTTTTGAAAAAAAAAAAAAAATGTTTACCTTCTATTATAAAACCTATCCAATAAAAAAAAATAAAAAAAATGTATTCCGCTACATATTTTTGGAAAAATAAAAACCCAATAAGCATAGAATGATTGATTGGTTTGCACAAAAGTTTTATAGCATCTATAAACAATGGACATACAATACAGACCAAAAGTTTGGACACACCTTCTCATTCAAAGAGTTTTCTTTATTTTCAAAACTATGAAGTAACACATGTGGAATTATACATAACAAACAAGTGTGAAACAACTGAAATTATATTTCATATTCTAGGTTCTTCAAAGTAGCCACCTTTTGCAGCAGACACATCTCTAGAACTGTTAAGAGGAGACTGTGTGAATCAGGCCTTCATGGTAGAATATCTGCTAGGAAACCACTGCTAAAGAAAGGCAACAAGCAGAAGAGACTTGTTTGTTTGGGCTAAAGAACACAGGGAATGGACATTAGACCAGTGGAAATCTGCTTTGGTCTGATGAGTCCAAACTTGAGATCTTTGGTTCCAACCCCCGTGCCTTTGTGCGACGCAGAAAAGGTGAACGGATGGACTCTACATGCCTGGTTCCCACCGTGAAGCATGGAGGAGGAGGTGTGATGGTGTGGGGGTGCTTTGCTGGTGACACTGTTGGGGATTTATTCAAAATTGAAGGCATACTGAACCAGCATGGCTACCACAGAATCTTGCAGCGGCATGCTATTCCATCCATCAGGACAATGACCCCAAACACACCTCCAGGCTGTGTAAGGGCTATTTGACCAAGAAGGCGAGTGATGGGGTGCTGCGCCGGGTGACTACCTCTTGAAGCTCATCAAGAGAATGCCAAGAGTGTGCCAAGCAGTAATCAAAGCAAAAGGTGGCTACTTTGAAGAACCTAGAATATGAAATCTATATTTCAGTTGTTTCACACTTTTTTGTTATGTATAATTCCACATGTGTTAATTCATAGTTTTGGTGCCTTCAGTGTGAATCTACAAAGAAAACTCTTTGAATGAGAAGGTGTGTCCAAACTTTTGGTCTGTACTGTGTGTGTGTGTGTGTATATATGTGTGTGTGTGTGTGTGTGTGTGTGTGTGTGTATATATATGTATATATATGTGTGTGTATATATATGTATATATATGTGTGTGTATATATATGTATATATATATGTGTGTGTGTATATATATATATATATATATATATATATATATATATGGTTAAACATCTAGGGTGATAAAAAGGGTTAGCTGTGTGCCTAACCAGTGCACCCCATAGGTGAAAGTGCAGAATCGCACATTATATATTTAAAAAAATAATAATTAAAAATAATATATAATGTATGTATGTGTAATACTTTTTTTCTGAAAAGTGCTACTCTGGTTCAGCAAGTCTTGTTTTTCTTCTTTTTTTTTTTTTTTTGCTTTTCCATAAATTACCCTCCTCTCAATAGTGCATTGCAGTTAGCAGACAACTACTCTCTTGCTGTGTCTGCCAGTGGGCTAATACTACTTTTTGCTGCTTTACACTCAGTGGACTGGGTCAAGATCGGGCTCAGGTAAGTATTAGGAAGCGCTGAGGAGGGAGCTACACACTGAAGGTTTTTTATTTTCATGCATAGAATACATGAAGGTAAAAAACCTTCAGTCTTTATAACCACTTTAAGTTGAAATAGGTTTTGTGCATAACTAGTGTTGTGTTAAAAGAACCCCAATCCTCATTCTATTGCCACAACCCCATCCCATGCACACTACATTACAAATAAAGTGGAACCATTTTTTGTACAATTGAAATAAGTTACCTCTAATGATGTCCTATTTATGCAAGTCTGCATTTACTGTAAAAAAGTTTTTTTATGCCAGCTACTACTTTCACTCTTATAGTCATGTTTATATGTGGAAGATCTGCATATCAAGATAGAATCAGGTTACTAAACTAGCTCTATTTGAAAATGCATTTTATTATATTTATAATTAAACTAAGATTGCTTCAAGGAGTTGTAAAGGAAAACATTTTTTTGCCTCAAATTAATGTCTGCAAGGTAGACAGACAGAATAGTGTAATGATTCTGTTAAAAAACGAGTAAATACCTATTAAATTCCTTCATCTATATCACCTCCAGAGTTCTAGTTTCTGTTCTCTCATTCACTTCCTGGTTTGCGGCGATCGTTCATGTAAGAACTACATTTCCCAGTATTAATTTTTGGCACGCCCAGTAATTGACACCTCCTTGAAGTCTCTAACATGTAGAGAGCGTCCTGCCACACAGATGTAGTTCCCAGGAGGGGGTGAGCACGTTACTGACCACCGCAATAAAGCCTCCCATCACGGTGGTGAGTAAAATCAGACAAGCAGGAAGTGAACAGAGAAGAAATAGAGCAACTTCTGAGCAAAAACGAACAATGGGGAAGTGAAAAGAGGAATGTCTGCAGGTAAAGGATGCTTATTATGAAAAAAAGAAAATTCCTTTACAACCCTTTTAACTTTGGTTGTTAACTGTGCTTTGTGCTAACAAGTCCTAAATACTTCCATATTGAGATCTGTATCAGGCCATTTTTATTATGCAAAACATTCAGTATATATAAATCTACAAAATGAATTTGTATTTTTTAGCATACAGCAATTCATGGATAATATAACTAACCAACCTTATGGGATGGTGGACTGTATTCTTGACGCGTTTAGTGATGGAGAATATTCCAGAACAGAAAGAGAGCAAAATAAGGTAACAATTTTACAGTCAGGTACCTATGATATTAGTATTGCTATTGCAAAGTGTGATATATTGTAGCTAAATTTATTTCCATGCTAGTGTCCTTATTTGAGGGTAATCTATTAACATATTGTCAAACAAATCTGATTTCTTTTTATGAGGTGGGAAGTAAAACCTTGAACAGAGGGGTGGGTGCGGACGTGGTATTCTTGCAAAAGCATTCGATACAGTTCACACACACGGCTCATGTGTAAGGTAAAAGGCTTGGAAAGATCAGTTTGTAAATAATAGAAAACTGGCTAAACGACAGAATTCAGAGAGTAGTGGTTGATGATTCTTACTCTGAATGGTCTAAGGTTATCAATGGTGTACCCCAAGGTTCAGTGTTGGGACCCTTACTTTTTAATATCTTTATAAATGATATTGGGTCTGGAATTAAAAGTACCATTTCAGTCTTTGCAGATGACACCAAGCTATGCAGTGGAATAACGTCTTTACAGGATGTCTCCAATTTACAAGCCAACCTCAATGCACTAATTGGGCGACTATGTGGCAGATGAGGTTTAATGTTGATAAATGTAAAGTTATGCACTTGAGGGCTAAGAATATGCATGCGTCATACATACTAATGGGCGTACAACTGGGGGAAGTAATGGTGGAGAAGGATCTGGGTGTTCTGGTAGATCATAAGCTTAATATTTAGTATGCAATGCCATGCTGCAGTTTCCAGAGCAAAATCCTTTTAATACAAAAAAAAAAAAAAAAGAGAGGTATAGACTCCAGAGAGAAAGAGATCATTTTACCCCTGTACAAATTATTAGTCCTCCCCTTGAATATGCAGTTCAGTTTTGGACACCAGTTTACAAAAAGGATATTGAGGAACTGCAGAGAATGGCAACCAAACTGTTAAAAGGCATGGGGGATATCCGCTATGAGAAAAGATTAGAGGAACAGAATTTATTCTCTCGAAGAGGAGATTAAGGGGGGGATATGATCAACATGTATAAATACATAAGTGGTCCATATAGTCAATGTGGTTTTGAGTTATTCACTTTAACATTATCATAGAGGACACGGGGGCACCCTTTACATCTGGAGGAAGAGAAATTTTTAATCTCCAAATACGGAAAGGTTTCTTTACAGTAAGAGCTGTGAAAATGTGGAATAGACTCCCGCAAGAGCTGGTTCCTGGCCAGCTCAGTAGATTGCTTTAAAAAGGCCTGGATTATTTTCTAAATGTACATGCAACACTTTGTGCTATGCTATAAGTAAGGTACTCCAATCTTTGTGAGGTCTGGTTCTAGAATTATTGCTCTCGCTACAATATTTACAGCAATACCTCACATGTGTGGTGCAACAACTTTTACATATGTGTGCATAACCCATGTATGCATTCGCTGGCACAAGAGCTTGGGGGTGCTTTCAATCTTTTATTTGAATTTATTTTTAATCATTTTGAAACTGAATGTGTGAAGATCAGATGGCAGCCATGTAAATTTGAGAAATGGTACCCTGATGCCAGAGGCACTTGCAGATCTAGTGGCATGCGTCTTGACAGGAAAGGGTGGCATCCCATCTTTGAGACCATAAGCTTGAATAATGGTCTGTCGGAGCCACCAAGACATGGTAGAAAAAACTGGTTCACACTTATTAATTTATCTTCCGTTCATAGACGGACACAGCATCCTTTGACAGTAGGGTTATATCCGCTTCCCTTTAGGAGAGTTTAGGCAGAAAAAAAGCACTTTAAGTGTTAACACATTTCTCAGTGCAGCTCCTCCCAGGGGGGGCGTGGCCCCCCGGGTATAACCCACACCCTGCTCTAGCAGCCTCAGTTTTTTCCTACCTAACGACAGAGGTCAGGCACTTCTGGAGTCCTGTACTCTGGAGATTTTTTTCTTCCTTTTTTTTTTTTTTTTTTCGCTTTTATTATTTGCCATCGAGCGTGTGCCGGCCCTTAGCTCAGCTTTGGGACATCCACGACAGGCCCCGTTGCTCCAGGGGCGGCCGGGGAACATTTTGTTCTAGGGCACACATATGACCGGTCTTTTATGGCTTTGTCACAGTGTGTCTGGCCGACAGCCATGCCGTTTAGCGGACGTTGGATCTGTCTGGGATACCTCCAGCCGGTGGTCGCAGGACGGGTAAGTAGTGGCCCCTTGCTCAGGTAAGTGGTCTGGCTAGAATTTTCCCCTGGGAGGTCGACTGAGGGCTTGCCCTGCTTTCCTCTCTCCCTTATTTCCTCTCCCTCCTTTCCCTTTTGAGTGACGGCTGTGAGGGTTTTTTTTTTCTGGGGTCTCCTATCACCTGGACCTGTGTGCGTAATGGGGGTTGTGTGTGTTCACTGCAGGGCTGTGTGTGTTCACTCCAGGGCCTTTTTGTGTGCTGGAATGTGAATTTTGTGCTGTGCTGTTTTTGGTGTGTCACTGTCTTTTTAAATGCGCAACGGCCGCCATTTTGTCAGTCGTGCCTTATATAGCTCGGCGGCCATATTCTTGTGGTCCTAGGCTGTTTTTTTCTCATTCGGCAGCCATCTTGAAATTCGTTTGGCCTCGTGTGGCCGTTTTAGTGCTGCAGAAAGACCGCAAATCTGCTGAGGGAGACAGACGCAGCGCAGCCGGCTTCTCAGTACACGCACAGGCTCTCTCAGACCGCGCTGCACCAGGAGGGATGGTGAGTTTCCCTGGGGGTCCCCCATGCTCTGTAACGGCCGGGAGGTGACCGTGGGTACTTCTGCTTTGCAGGTAGGTGAAACAGCAGGGGGGGGCATTGTAGTACCTGGTCAGGTACTCTTCCCCTGTAAGCCTGTGTTAACCCTTGCTGCCCCTCCCCCATCTGCTATGGCAATGGCGGTGGCGTTTTTTCTCGCCGGGTTGAAGCGACTAGTGGCCGGATGGGGGGTATATTAGCGCCCCCCTCCCTGGCCTGCTTCTGGGGATATCTCTGACACTGTATTGTCAGATGATGCGGGCTTAACCCACGCACACAGTGAGAGCGACTCTGATTCAGGGTCGGTTGCTTTTAGGTATTGTTGGAGCTATTTTTTCTGCAGGCGTAATACTCAGTACTTGAGGATGGGGCGGGGGCACCTGCTGTGCCAGTCCCTTTTGGGTCACGAACCGCCACGCACTGACAATTTTTTCCTTGTGTTCCTTTTTTTTGGGACAGTTGTTCTACAAGGAATGGGATACGCCGCAGACAGTTTTTGCATTGCGACCCGTTATCACTTTGTGGAGGACCTTTTTTGGTAAAATGGGTCTCTCCTCCGTCCGTGGACCCTCCAGTGTCCAGGTTGAGCTAACCACCATGTGGATGGGGCTCCTGCCTTTGAGGACCCCGCGGATGGGAGAATGGAGGCTGTGGCCCGCTCCATCTTCACGGTAGGGGGTTCGGCTGTGAGACTGGTTTTTGGCCGGAGCTCTGGTGTCTCGGGCTCTGACTGCACGGGCAACGTTTTTTTGCTGCAGGAGCAGGATGCTTCCGAGACCTGCAAGGACCTGGCTGAACAATTAGTTTGGGGTCTTAGAATTTGTCTGTGAGTCGGTCCTGGTTACGCTCTTGCTTTCCAGGGCTTCCGCCTATACGGTGGTACTGCGCCACCTTGTGTGGCTGAAGTGCTGGTCTGCAGACTAGTCCTCAAAGAAGGCCTCGGTGGATGGCCTTTAAGGGTGAACGGTCCTTTTGGGACTTCCCTGAATGGCATCATTGAGGATGCCACGGGTGGTAAGAGCATGCTGTTCCCACAGTCTGGGAAGGGCTAGGGACCTTGCCATGTGCAAGGACCCTCCTTTACTACCCCCAAGCGTTTTTTTTTCACCCGCCCTGTGCGGTGGGGGAAGGTTTACAAGGTGCTAAGACCCCCGCGGGGCAGCAGCGCACCTGGTACCGCAAGCCCAACAAGTCTGCAGACATACGTGCTTCCGCCTGACGGTCTGCCCCCGCCTGTGTCTCGGGTAGGGGACTGGCTTCGCGAATTCGCGGCTCAGTGGAGGTCTCTCCTCTCCGACCGTTGGGGGGTCAAGAGACCCATGGGCGGTTGCGTCAGGCACGTTGGTGGCTCCTTGGGGTCACTATCGCCTAATTTACACCTTCTCTCCTCGGAAGCTTCTTCCTCGCCTGCATGCGCAGAGTGGAAGCCGAAGGGATTCTATCAATCCTGATTGCCCCAGATTGGCCGCTTCGCTCCTGGTGCGCGGACCTGGTGCGTCTAGTGGCAGACGCCCCCTAGCGTCTTCCCCTGGGAGTTGATCTTCTGTTACAGGGTCCGATCTTCCACCCTGTTTTACAGCCACTGGCTTTAGCGGCGTGGCTGTTGAGAGCCAGGGTCTGAAGGACCGAGGCCTATTGGGCTTGGTGGTCTCTACCGTGCTGCCTGCACGGAAGTCTACCTCACGTAGGATTTACTATCATACGTGGAAGGCCTACATCTCTGTGTGTGAGGAGATGAAATGGCACCCTCGTACATACGTGGTGTACAGGATTCTGCTGTTTTTACAGCAGGGTGTGGATCAGGCTCTCGCCTTAATTGCGGTTAAGAGTTAGATTTCTGCTCTAACTCACAAAGGTGATTTTTTTTTCTGGTAGCAATTACCTCGATCAGACGAGTGTCTGTCTGAACTGGCAGGCTTGTCTTGCAAGGCTCCCTACTTGGTTATCCATAAGGATGAGGTGGTGCTGCGGCCGCAGCCGTCTTTTCTCCCTAAGGTCGTTTCGGCTTTTCACATTGATGTGGACATTGTTCTTCCATCCTTATGTCCTTGGCCGAAATGCCAGGAGGAGACCACTTTACATCCTCTGGATGTGGTTCGGGCCCTACGAGTGTACTTATCTGCTACGATTCCGTTCCAGAAGTCAGACTCACTGTTCGTGTCAGTGGCTGGTCCTACAAGAGGGCCTGGCAGTCTCGTCGGCCACCATTTCTAGGTGGATCCGACGGATTGTGCTTCAGGCCTATGCCCTGAAGGGGCGTGCGCCCCCCTTTCGGGTTATTGCGCATTCGACCAGGGCGATCGGGGCCTCTTGGGCTTTCCGGCATCATGCCTCTGTGTTACAGGGGTGTAGGGCTGCGACCTGGTCGTCGAACCACACTTTTTCAAAGTTTTACAAGGTGGATGTGTGTGCATCTTCTGATGCCTCCTTCGGCTGCAGGTGTTACAGGCGGCAGTTTATGGTTGGATTTTTTCCGTTGAGCAACTCCGGTTTTGTTTGGGGTGTAACCTGGTTTGCTGTGTTGTTTTCCCACCCCTCTAAATTTTTTTACACTGCTTGGGGACGTCCCTACTGTCAAAGGATGCTGTGTCCATCTATGAACGGAAGAGAAAATCGGATTTTTGTACTCGCCGTAAAATCCATTTCTCTGAGTTCATAGACGGACACAGCACCCACCCCTCCTTTGTTTGTACTGCTTGTTACGAACTGAGGCTGCTAGAGCAGGGTGTGGGTTATACCCTGGGGGCCACGCCCCCTGGGAGGAGCTGCACTGAGGAATGTGTTACTTAAAGTGCTTTTTTTTCTGCCTAAACTCTCCTAAAGGGAAGCGGATATAACCCTACTGTCAAAGGATGCTGTGTCCGTCTATGAACTCAGAGAAATGGATTTTACGGTAAGTACAAAAATCCTATTTTTTTCCCCCAAAAAAAATGCTTTTGAAAAACCGCTGCACTGTGACAAAAAAAAAATAACACCTGCCATTCTATTCTCTAGGGCCTAGGTAGTTTTATAGCAAAAAAAAAGCAGAATTTTGTGATTTATGCAAGTAGTGTCAGAATAGGCATGGGAAGCAAGTGGTTATTACGGACAGGAGTTTAAGGGCAGGAAAAAAAAAAGAGCTCAAATGCCTGTAAAAGCAAGTGTGCAAGAGGCCAAAGATGCAAGATCCTTTTGGGTGGCTTGTTAAGCTGCATGCAGTTCTCACTTCTCTTGTGTTTTTTATGGGTCTGTTAGCATTTTGTTTGCAGTCATCCATCCCTGGGTTGCTTTTGAACGCTCTGAAATTTTAATGCATGTGTCTCCCCTATAGACGAGAACGAAAATAGTATTTTTGTACTCCTCGTATAATCCTTTTAGTGGTGTTCATTAAGGGACACAAATCCCACCCCTCAGTGTTTAGGCTTCAATATAAGCTGACAGTATGACGTCCTGTATTCCTCAATAGACTCCAAGAATAGGATTTTACATTGAGCGGAAAAGTCAATATTTTTGCACTTATTTGCTTTTGTTTACAACCCTTTTTATTTTATGCATATTAAGATATTTCAACTCTGCTGCTCTTGCGCTCGCTCTTGCGCTCTTTCTCTCTCGCTCTCTCGCTCTCTCACTCTTGCGCGCTCTCTCACGCATAAAATGACATATACAGTATTTTTTTTTTTTTGTATATATTTTGTGTGTGTTTATATGTATGTCATCTTATTTGCTATACTTGTTTTACAGGCAGCAGTTGGTGAAAGCTCAGCGAAGTCGGACTGTGTTGGCACCACTGACCAGTTTGCAAGTTTAAAGTCTGTGGGTCTGGGATTATTTGAAGAGGCATTTGATTCTCAAGGTGGGAAAACAACATCAGCTCCCCAGCTATGGTTTGACTGTGTTTATAATAAGGCTGCAGCTGCTGGTGGTATACATCTTGTACACAGTGGTTTTCTTTTGTTATCTTGTACACACATCTGTGATGTTTCTGTAACAAAGATTGCTTTGTTTCTGTGGCTGAATCAGTGTTTGAAAGATGTACTCCAAGCTAGAGCCCAGAATAGACTAGCCGGTATCCTCATAGGAAGTTGTAGGCAGTAGTAGGTTCTCGGGGCCAAGGTAAAGCTTGTTCTGGCTGAGGGTCAGGATGGGTTTTAGACATTAACCACTTGCTTCCCCAGTCAAATCTTAAAATGGCACTGGGAGAGTGGCTATTTGTTTTCAAACCACACAGGGTATAAGCCGGTCCTGGCAGAGGTTCAGGCATAAATCACTGGCTGTCAATGACAGCTGGCATCCAGTACACAAAGCAAAAAAAACTGAAGGCATCAACTCCTGGGCTTTTTATGCTTCTACAGATCCCCTGAGTTGCATTAAATTCACACTAATGTGATTTCATTATAACCAGAAGACTTTGTTGATTATATTATGTGGTAAATAAATATAGGGGGTGTGCTAATAATGTAAATGGTGTGTTGAAAAAAATGTACAGGAATTTTTCTTTATGCAATTTTATTATCAAGAAAAAAAAAAAAATTAAGTGTGTACTGTATCCATATTTACTACTGACCTCCGATCAGTCCCAAAAAAAAACTCACATGTAATATGTTAGGATAGACTACAAGTGTTAAACAAATTCTAAAAGATATAATGTGAGGAAGTGAGACATCACTGAGATAATAAAATAACCTGGGAGTGTTTTTTTTAGTTTTTTTTATTAATGTAGTTATGGCTGGGGAACTGAAATTGATATTCAGCGTCTACAAGTTCTGTACTAATACAATATAATTACAGAAGCGGAGAAGTTCCAGAAGAAGTTGGATGAAACCACTAGATTACTCTGGGAATTACAAGAGGTTCAGAATGAGCGCCTGAGCACAAAGCCGCCTCCTAATATGGTTTGTCTGTTGGCTCCATCTGTAAAGGAAGTTCAGATTGGTAAGTTTCATGGGCATCCGCTGAAATTTTTTCAGGGGGGGGGGCACTTTAGCAGCGGCGATACACGTGTCGCATTAAACGAGTTCTTCGACCACTAGCGGGGGTTAAAAGTGACTTATTGGTATATTCTAATCAGTATATTTGCAGCATTGGTATTGTGTATTCAATTACCATTTTTTATGCAATTTATTTATAATATTTCAACATATGTGGTAATATTTTGGAGAATATTTTTTGGCATATTTATTTATTGCACTGGGATTGTGTATTCAATTATAACTTTTTTATATAATTTATTTAAAATATGTTTCTGCACATGGTTAAAGGGTAGTGCAACACCATTAATCTTTATATATTAAGTTGTAGAATGTGAAAACACATTTGATGGTGAGCAGCAACTAAGTATTTATAATATTAGGAGTTGGTGGCAGTGCAGTAGTGTATTGTACACAGTGCCATGAGTAGGATGCATGGGCATGTTGCTTTCTTTACCCTTACCTTCCCTGTTTCATGCCCAATATCACACTTTCTTCACTCCTGCACTCAGCATCCTCTGAGCCACAAAGCCAGCATCATGATCACCACACTCATATAAGACCCGTGCATAGCTCGTTCTAGCCCCAGCCCCCGCCCAGCAGGAGGGACATATGGAAATACAATATCTTTCCACACAGTGCCCTGAAGCAGACTTTCCCGGCCACACTTCCTATATGGGAGGGGTTAGCAAGGGAGCGTCTGAAAAGTTCAGTATACTGTTCAGTCAGCACTGCGAGAGCTGCTGCAGTGTGAAGCTTCTCAGCCACAATTCAACACCTTCTTACGATTCCAGGGGGGGGGTCAATTGACCCCCCTTGCCCTATGGAGCGGACGCCCATGGTAAGTTTCAATAAAACTGTTTATGTATTAAAAATCGACTACTTCATTAAAAATAATTATCAATTGTTCAGAAATATATTTTGCCATTTATTTACAATTTTTTTTTTTAGCCACCTAAAGGCAGGTTCTTGATGCACATACTTCAATTTAGACAAGTAACATTTTTTGCTATTGTTATCTTGCCAGATCTTAATTGGACATTACAAAACCCCCTTTGGAAATGCCACAATACAGTGAACTACAAAACATTGTTTCTGTACAACAAATGCAAAGTTTGAAAGCACTACAGCTTTTCAAAAATGACATGATTTGAATGTTCTACCCAATTATTTTTGTAAACAAGGCATTAAGGCCAGTTGCACATGGACGTAATAATTTACTGATGTTCATACTCAGGATCTTGTTGAAAGAAAGAGCCTTAGTAAAATGTTCTGTTAAGACCTTTGCACACATATAATTTTTCTTTTATTGCCAGTGTTGCAATATACGCAATTGCTGTATATGTATGTAAAGGTGTATAGATGCATAAACACACTTGTGTGTAAATTACTGCACTTAAACATAACATTTTCTGTACCACTTTACTGCTCCCTACTCATCGCTCTATTGCTGATCTTAACACAGCTGTGTGCAATGTTCCATAGAAGACAATGCATCCTTATTTAGTAAAAAAAGTGGCATTTTCTGTGTGCAAGTGGCCTTAATCCTCGCAGCTGCATTCCCACTCACGATTTGCGTGCAGTTTTGCATATCGCATACGGCCAACCCACTTACTTTAATGGGCTGCCCTACGTGTATTTGTCATCCGAAAAGAAGCCCCTGCTCCTTCTTTTCGGGCTTCAAGTTTTAAAGCAGAGTTCCACCCAAAAATGGAAATTCCACTCTTTGGATTCCCCCCCCCCTCTGGTGTCACATTTGGCACCTTTCAGGGGGGAGGAGGGAGCAGATACCTGTGTAATCCAGGTATTTACTCCCACTTTTGGGCATAGGTCGCTGCAGCGACCTACACCATGTCTGGCACCTCCTCTGCCCCCCCGCCTTCTGGGAGAGACACAGGTCCCAGAAGACAGCAGGGACAAGTGGAATCACGCAGCATGACTCACGCATGCGCAGTAGGGAACCAGGAAGGGAAGCCTCAAGGAATGCAAATATCAAGAGTGTGTAAGGCTCATAATGCAGGGATCAGGAGTGTGTTATGCTCAGAATGCCAGCTCCTCCCCCCGCCCTCCACCTAGAGCTGTACTGCCTCTTGCTCTCCACTGTTCACCAATGACAGCAGCAGAGGAGGCTGTGGGGGTGGGGAGGTAGAGTGAAAGACCGAAGGTGCAGTGGAGGAGGCTGAGGACGGCTAGCAGTAGGATCCCCATGACTAGGCTCGGGGGGGGGGGGGGGGCGCGCAACGTAAAAATGTGTTAGAAGCATGACCTGGCTGGATTCCAGGCTGAGGTTGCCACTCCATTCATTGCAGTTGGACACCATAGATGTGCGATTTCCAGGGATTACCCTTGCTTTCTTGAGCTAGGAGTAGGAGGTCCCAATCTACTGGTCACCTGCCCGCGATTGATGGGTTGCCGACCCCCGCTTTTTTAAATGTTTTTTCTGTTTTTAAGCATGCCTAATGCAGAAGACATAATGTTAAAAACCACTAATATTATCCCAAACATAGTCTGTCTGGAAATACCTGTCTCCTTTCATTTCATCTGAAAGAATGTCTCAATAGCAGTCTAAATCCCAAAAATTATTTTTACCAGTGAAGGCAGCTGACAAAAAATGGATCTTCATATGTGAAATCCAGTTACCGTATTTATCGGCGTATAACACACACTTTTTCATCCAAAAAAAGAGCGAAAATAGCATGTGCGTGTTATACGCTGATATAGTTTAAAAACGGCATGGTACATACTGCTTTGTCTGCATTACTTTGAGCTCATGGACATTAAGTTAAAGAAAACTTCAATTGTTGGTACAACCTTGGTTTTGTTTTGTTTTAGCTGACAAAGTAAATGAGAATCTGAAAGAACTGACCCAGCAAGTGCACCCAGGAGACATTGTCAGTGTTTCTGGAATCCGGAAGGCAATGGGAATCATTGCCCCATATGTGGACACAGAAGACATGGTAGTTGATCTGACAACAGGTTTGTGTGTGTTTTTTTTTATTTTATTTTTTATAGTCATGTATAATCAATTAGATGTTTATATATTTACCTATTCACAAGAAATGTGTGGTGTACTATGCAATATCAGGAGTTACAAACTTGCTCTGTTTTTCCAGCAGATACCCAAGAAAGGAAAGCAATACCTAAAAATGGAAGCCAGTGTCTGCAGATTGTATCATAGTAACCAAGATGGACCAACTTGTATATTTGTACAATTTACCTTTTAATTCAATAAACTTGGTGAATTTGCTTTTGTACTTGATGTATCTGAGACTTATTGGATACAGATAGGGCAAAACATAGATGCGAGATTAATGGCCTCCAATCTAACCGTGACTATATCTATGCAGATCTCTCACAAACTGTGATCTGTACATTCACCACCTTAATGTTTTAAATTTTCTTTGCAGGAAAAATACGTGATTAAAATTTGTATTGATTTTTTCCATGTAAAGGAAGTGATTAGCGTTCTCAGCCATACGTGTACATTAATCAGGGCTTTTGATGCAATTATGGAGCCATGTGCTTTTGCTCCGAAGCATATTTACTGCCTCAATAGTACAACGTGGAGTTACTGTATGTGTTTACAGTAATGCACAGGATACTTTTTAAACCAAATATAGAAAACAAAAAATGGGCTTTGATTCTTTAAAGTGCATAAAGCATCACTAAGAGGTCAATTTTTGTTATGTTTTCACTCAAGATTCACATAACATTTAGCAAGTATTTTTTTTTTTCAATTGGATCCAATCAGTAAAATGTATTTTGTGGAAAAACATGTTCTAAATCTATGCCCTCATTTGTCCACTTACAGTACAATATGTGAAACGTTATAGAAATCAGGGTTAGTATACGCCACAATCAGAAGTGATTATTTCAGAAAAATATAGTTTTGTATATGAGATGCAGATGAGTCTTTAACCACTTGCCGCCCGCCAATGACAGATTGACGGCGGCAAAGTGGTTGTAGAATCCTGACCGGACGTCATATGACGTCCTCAGGATTCTTAGCCGCTGCGCGCCCCCGGGGGCGCGCATCGCGGCGATCGTTGTTGCGGGGTGTCAGTCTGACACCCCGCAACACCGATCTCGGTAAAGAGTCTCTCACGGAGACTCTTTACCACGTGATCAGCCGTGTCCAACCACGGCTGATCACGGTGTAAACAGGAAGAGCCGTCGATGGCTCTTCCTCACTCGCCAGGGATGCCCACCAGGGAAGGGCAAAACAAAAAAAATTGAAAAAAAAAAGTCAAAAAAAAAAAAAAAAAGTCTGGGGAAAAAAAAGGATGCAAAAAAAAAAGATGCCAATCAGTGCCCACAAATGGGCACTGACTGGCAACAAGTAAATCAGTGCCGCCCCACAGTGTCCATCAGTGCCGCCCCACAGTGTCCATCAGTGCCGCCCCACAGTGTCCATCAGTGCCGCCCCACAGTGTCCATCAGTGCCACCCCACAGTGCCCATCTGTGCCACCCCACAGTGCCCATCTGTGCCACCCCACAGTGCCCATCTGTGCCACCCCACAGTGCCCATCTGTGCCACCCCACAGTGCCCATCTGTGCCGCCCATGAGTGCCCAGTGCTGCCCATGAGTGCCCAGTGCTGCCGCCCATGAGTGCCCATCAGTGCTGCCCATGAGTGCCCATCAGTGCCGCCCATGAGTGCCCATCAGTGCCGCCCATGAGTGCCCATCAGTGCCGCCCATGAGTGCCCATCAGTGCCGCCCATGAGTGCCCATCAGTGCCGCCCATGAGTGCCCATCAGTGCCGCCCATGAGTGCCCATCAGTGCCAACTATGTGTGCCCATCAGTGCCGCCTATGTGTGCCCATCAGTGCCGCCTATGTGTGCCCATCAGTGCCGCATACCAGCGCCGCCAATCAGTGCCACCTCAACTGTGCCCGTCAGTACTACCTCGTTGATGTCCATCAGTGCCATCTCATCTGTGCCCATCAGTGCCACCATATCAGTGCCCATAATTGAAAAAGAAAACTTACTTATTTACAAAAAAATTACAGAAAAAAATAAAAACTTTATTTTTTTCAAAATTTTTGGTCTTTTTTTAGTTGTTGCGCAAAAAAAAAAAATCGCAGAGGTGATCAAATACCACCAAAAGAAAGCTCTATTTGTGGGTAAAAAAGGACGCCAATTTTGTTTGGGTACAATGTAGCATGACCGCGCAATTGTCATTCAAAGTGTGACAGTGCTGAAAGCTGAAAATTGGCTTGGGCAGAAAGGTACGTAAGTGCCCTGTATGGAAGTGGTTAAGTTAACTTTGCATTTACACAGTATTATCATCGACATATATACAGAACAATAAGCAATGCATGACAAAGTTAGGCAGTGGGTTCTGCAATTGGCACATTTTACAGCTGAGTGTACTAATTCATTAGCTATGGAATAATTCCAGGTCCAGAGCTGTGGCACAGCCCCAGGTGTGGCCCTCTCTCTTAGAGACTTGGTAGTAGATGTTGTGGGCTAAGCACCAGCAGTTCCCGGTTATTGAAACCATTGGGTGCCATTTACTATTCCTGATTTCTGATGATTAATAGTAGAATGGGTTAACATTGAGGGACCGAGGGCTCATGTCATCTCATGAGTTTTGTGCGCTCCCTGCCTAATTTTTTGTCATTCAGTGTAGAGGAAGCACCTTCCCACCACTATATAAAGTTTTTGGATGGCAAGATTTTTCAGGCACCACATATTCACAACAATTTTTTTGAAAAAAAAAAATACTTTATTTGCACATAAAATTATGTGTTGTAAAACAAATTGTAAGATAATACAGATAACAGTGACCCTCCAAATAGATTATGCTCTGTCTTCCACTTGAGAGAATCCTTCAATGATACATAATGGGTTCCCCCAAAAAGAAATTCCTTTGTAGCAGTCGTTATAGGCTACATGTTGCTCAACATGTTTTGCGGACTCAAAACGTTCCGCTTCCCCAGGAGCTTAGAGGGTCATGTACCTTTTTTAGAAAGATCAAAAAATATCTATTAAGACTTATACGAAGGTTCTAACAAACCTTTATAACGGGATGCCTAGAGGCACCCCTCATCTATCTATCTATCTATGTGTGTGTGTGTGTATGTGTACATGTGTGTAGGGCTAATTTTCATAATCGATTAGTTGGCAGATTTATTGTTTCGATTAATCGGATAATCTTAAAAAAAAGTGTGGTGTACAATTTAGTTAATATGTAAAAAAAAAAAAGGCAATTTATTCTTAAATATCCATATGCAGTGGTAAATATAAATAACCAACTACAGTAATTGTAATGCCTTCTATTACCTCCACTTTCTCTGGGTTCAGATGCTGATCTTCCCTGCACAGAGTTTTTAAAGTGATTTTTTTTTTTTTAAACAAACTTGTTATACTTACCTGCTCTGTGTAATGGTTTTGCATAGAGCAGCCCAGATCCTCCACTTCTGGGGTCCCTCACCGATGCTTCTGGCTCCTCCTGCTTGCAGAGTGCCTCAATAGCAAGCTGCAAAGTATAGAATAGAGCGCCCACTTTAGCAAGGTAAAAAACTAATGCCTTTAGAACCACTCACTTCCTGCCCAGGACTACATGTCCCATGAGGCATTGCTCCTCACACTTTCACATTCACAAATTCTCACACACTTAGTGACATGTATGGATGGTGTACTAAGCTGTATGTGTGCTGCGCTGTATTTCCTAATATGTAAACAAATTAATGCATACTATATGCAGGCCAACTAATCAACTGGCCAATTAATCAATTATGAAAATAGTTGACAACTATTTTCATAATCGATTAGTTGTCGATTAATCGATTAGTTTCGGCCCTATATGTGTGTATATAATATATATGGAGAGCAATGGTGTAGGTCTCTCCATAGACAGCCTGGATGGGGCCAGTAGAAAAAGGGAAGGGCTATGCGACCCCCCCAGAACACTGCAGGCACCTATGATCCCAAGTATTGAAGAAGTGCATTACCGATCTTTATATATTTATCTTTAAATATTTTGAAATTTGAAGCATATCTACACCCTCGTATAATAGTGGTAGATTAATTCAAATGCTGCTACTTCCCTATATGAATATGTCTTCACTATAGGAGCAGATGTTTCAATGATATCTATAATAAATATAGAAGTAAACTTATACCTTACTGACACCCCACAGGATTACAATCCAGAACTGAAAGAGCAATAAAGCTTCATAAAATGAAATTGCTTATAATAGGGTACATCTAAACTAGGAATCAGAGGTTCCTTATAGGTGTCAATTGATCATATTGGTTCAGGTCATAACCTTGTTCGGGGATAAAAAAAATTGCATTTTTTAGGTATAGCATATAGGTGCTTTGGAGTCTAAAGAAAACAGCAGAGCTCAGTCTTCAATTACTGAGGATTGGTGTCCTAACGTGCCTCATCTCAGCACTGGAATTGATGATAGACACTGCCTGCTCAGACTTAAAGCGGTATTAAACCCCAAAATTTTTATAACATCTTACCAATTCTTACGGCTGCGGTTTCCCCATCCAATCACAATAGCAGGAGATTTTGACCAGCTCTTGTAAGCCGCATGCGGCTCTTATGCAAACCCAGCCTAAATGGGGTGGCTGCAATAATTTTTTGGCTCAAGTGGCAGAGATACTTGTGGACAGCAGCATTATCAATCAGGGGAGTGGGTAGTGTTGGATGCATTAGCGGATAAATGTAGATGGACGTGGCTAACAAACTAACCTCCTTGGCGGTATTCCAGAGTGTGGCTCGGGGTGAAATTTCAGTAACAATAGCGGCAACCCCAAGCCACACTCGGGATAGCGTCGTGGGATCCTGGAAGAGGTGACTAACCTTGTCCCCATGATCCTGCAATTTAATCCCAATGTGTCCCGTGGCCGGATCTTCCGCCCGATGCACTGTGTGTTCTGGCTTTCTTTTCCTGCGAGCGATGCAGGGGGTGGAAACTGCGGCAGATTAAAAATGTATAAATCACAACACACACAATACATTGTAGTCTTATTGGATTACATTACTGTATCAAATCATTTGACCCCCCCCCAGTGCTTTTTCCAGTGCCCTTGCCTGCAGTTTTACTGTTCTTTCTGCCTGGAAACTGGAGAATGACCATGGTATCCAAAAAGCCTGCCTCTACATCAAAAGCAGTTTATAACCTGCTGGAAAATAGCGATACAGAATCACTTGCAGAATTGAGTGAAATTTGTCATACACAGAAAGTGATTTCTGCGACGATCCTGCAACTGAGCTCAGTGATGTGTTGGTGCTCTATTGACTGCGGTACGGATCACTCAGCGCCCCCAAGATTCCCATTTACTGGAGCACCTGGTATGAAACTGGATGTTGAAGATGACAACCCCTTGGCATAACTACAACTATTTTTGACCGATGAGGTTATTGAAATTGTTATGGAGACAAACCTGTACCAAGAGCAACAAGCTGCTACGCATTGGAAGTTTTCAAAAAGTAGAAAGTGGGAACCAGTGACCAAAGAGGACATTTGGAAATTTCTGGGCCTAATAATTCTTAAGGGAGTAGTGGGGAAACCCCTGTAGAAGTTGTATTGGACAACCAATACATTTTTTGCCACTCCATTATTTGGCACGGTCATGTCAGAGTACAAATTTTCCCTGATAATGAAGTATTTGCACTTTGAAAACAATGAAGAAATTGATGAAACTACTCATCCAGCACCAAAACTTAAGAAAAGTTTATAAAATAATTCTGAAGAATTTCCAACAGAGCTTTGTGCCATAGAGAGACATCAGCATAGATGCAAGTCTAATGGTCTACAAGGGAAGGCTCAGCTGGATACAATATATGGCGTCCAAGAGAGCACAATTTGGCGTAAAATCCTTCATGCTATGTGAATCGACAACTGGTTACAATTGGAATTCTGTCCTATACACTGGGAAAGGAACCAAATTCAACCCAAAATACCATAATTATGGAATGGCAACATCTTCCGTTCTTTCACTGATTGAGCCATTTCGTAACTACAGACAACTTTTACACATCTAAACTTTGAGTTTTTTCTGCAGAACAAAACGGATGCCTATGGAACCATTAGGGCAAACCGACGTGACATGCCACCAATCTTTGGCAATAAGAAGCTCAAGACTGGAGAAATGGTTGCCTGGCAGAAAGGCAAAATAATGGCACTGCGATGTCTTGACAAAAAAGATGTGTGCCTAATGAGTACAATCCATAACACCTCCACTTACATGGTACGCACAAAAGGTGGGAAAGACATAATGAAACCACAAGTGGTGATAGACTACAACACCACCATGGGAGGTGTTGACAGAGCTGACAGGCAATGACATTTTATCCAGCAATGAGAAAACATTAAAAGTATTACAAGAAAATCTTGGAGAGGGGAGGGAAGTCTTGCCGCTGTTATCATGAGGGGGAACTCCACGCCAAATTTTAAGTAAAAAACCGGCATGGGTTCCCCTCCATGAGCATACCAGGCCCTTATGTCTGGTATGGATTTTAACGGGAACCCCCCTACTCCGAAAAAACGGCGTGGGGGTCCCCCCAAAATCCATACCAGACCCTTATCCGAACAAGCAACCCAGCCGGTCAGGTAAGGGGGGTGGGGACGAGCGAGCGCCCCCCTCCTGAACGGTACCAGGCCGCATGCCCTCAACATGTTGATGCGGACAGGGCCTCTTCCCGACAACCCTGGCCAGCCCCCCACCCTATGAGTATGGGGTACATTGTACCCCTACCGATTCACCTAGTGGAAGAAAAATGTCAATTAAAAAAACACTACACGGGTTTTTAAAGTAATTTATGGTGCATGGTCAACTGGTGATGCCACTTGGTGACCACGCCCCCGTATGACCTCACATTCCTACCATTCCCCAGGACTGTGAGGTTATACGGGGGGCGTGTTCACCGGGTGTCATCACCTGGTGACCATGCCCAATGCCTATCTAAGTCGTTGCGCACCGTGCAACCAGCATTACAGTGGGACAGAGCGTCGAGTCAACATCCAAGAAGAGAAGTGGGAAGAAGGCGACGAGGAAAACCGGGCCCCCGCTAGTAAAAGAGCTGGAAGAAGATAGCGTGGTGTCCGACAGAAGGAAGAAAGCACAGGAGAACTGGAGAGCGCGGAGAAGAGGCCGGAGAGTCGGGAAGAGACCCCCCGAAGTCGAAAGAAGATTCCCAGTCGGAAGACCCCCGGAGCTGCCTAATAAATTACTTTAAAAACCTGTGTAGTGTTTTGTTAGACATTTTTCTTCCACCAGGTGAATGGGTAGGGGTACGATATACCCCATACTCATTCACATAGGGTGGGGGGCCGGGATCTGGGGGCCCCCTTATTACACAATCACACAGATCTCGGTTCTCGCTGTCACGATCAATCGCGGGAGCCTGGTGGTCATCGCGCCCACTGGGGCACTTGCTCCGGCGGTGCCCCCCCTAGTGGTCAAAAGGCGAACAGACGTTCGGTTACGTTGGTTCGCCCAGGGGAGCCAACCTGCCGCAGTACAACTGGACGGGAAGGGGTTAATAGAAGGGATTAAACTGCCATTCATTATCTGATCTAATGAGTTTAGCATAATTAGTCAAAGTATGGCAGACTAAAGACACTAAACAACTTTATTCTCTATATTCTTAGATATATTCTGAATTGCAACGTTTTGTTTACTCAGGTTCCCACTTCCTCCAGGTGCAGGGCGTTGCGATGAGGACATGTTGTGGGAGTGTGACTTGGACAAGTCCTCTTGGCAGAACATGCCATAGGTACATAGACAATATCCTCAAGACCTGGACAGGCTCTACATAAGGAATTGTTCTGTTTTATTTATGTAAAATGTATATATACATTCAGCTGTGATCAAAAATAGTTTTATATATAGATATTTTGATTTCACTAGATGGTACACTGCCAACAATGCATGGCAGTGGAGAACACTATACCGAGGGCAGATAGTGCCTATTCAATAGCCCCCATCAAAAGTATTTCTTATGGGCACGATTTAAGGCTCAGAAGGCACAGCTCTAGAGACTCTAATTTTGCAGTGAAACCTGTCTAAAAGCTCAATCAACTTGGAACTCAAGAAGAAACTGACTGTTGCAAAGCTTTGCAGCCAGAAAACCCAAAAAATAAATAGCCTGCAGAATGTTTGTTTGAAGCGCAACTCCACTTTTGTTGAGAAAAACACAATGGGCTAGATTCATGTAGATGCGCCCAGTATTACGGCGGCGCAGAGCATCGTATTTATGCTGCGCCGCTGTAAGTTTGAGAGGCAAGTGCTGTATTCACAAAGCACTTGCCTCCTAACTTACGGCGTCGTAGCGTAAATGGGGCCGACGTAAGCGCGCGTCATTCAAATGATGATGAGGGAGGTGTGTTTTATTTAAATTAAGGTTGACCCTGCGTATTTTACGTTTTTTACGAACGGCGCATTCGCCGTTCGTGAAAGAATCCCAGTGCGCATGCTCGAAATTCCGTCAAATCTTCATTGCTTTCGCAACGACTATTCGCGAACGACTTGCGCAAACAACGTAAACAATTCAAATTTCGAAGCGGGATCGACGTCCATACTTAACATTGGCTGTGCCAACTAATAGCAGAAGCAACCTTACGTCGAAAAAGCCTAACGTAAACAATGTAAATAAATTGCGCCGGACGTACGTACGTTTGTGAATCGGCATATCTAGATCATTTGCATATTCTACGCCGAAAACAACGGAAGCGCCCCTAGTGGCCAGCGTAAGATTGCACACAATTATACGCCGCCGTATTCAAGTTACGTCGGCGGAGGAAGCCTATTTTTTTAACGTAATCTGCCTTTGAGAATCGGCGTACAGATACGACGGCGCAGATTTGAATTTACGGCGGCGTATCTGGAGATACGCCGCCGACGTGTGCTATTTAATTGCCCATAAACAAATTAGCTGTTACTGCACGTGGGCTATTTAATAGTGTATAAAGGGATATTGCGTGAGTGAGAACGTTGTTCGCAGTCGGTAGAAAACGTTGTAAAAACAATCATGCAGTACAACGATACGAAACTTTGATTTTTGGACTTTATGATCAGTGGATGAGTTTGTGGGTTTGATATGGGGAGAAAGCTAAGGCTTGACTTGACTGTTTTTTTTTTATACATTTTGACTTGCCGAAATAATGGAGGCCTTCAGAGAACAGGAGTTCTTCACAGAATTTGTTCAAAGGGGCCCCCGGATGGCAACCTCCCTTTTTTCTAGAATTTTTCTTTCCCAAAAAAATAATTTATTGAGCCAAGATCTGGCATTGTAATGGCCCCCCCCACCCCTAAAATAATCGACATATTGTTGCCACACAGCACGTGCACTTTGAGGGGCCAAGCCTGTATGGACAGTCTCACGGAACCACCACTGGAACATCAGTGACCTCATCAGGCACAGGTGTCATGTAGTTTGTTGATGGTCTCTTTAGGAAATTGTGCAATAGGCAGGAGCAAAGTATGACATGGTTCTGATTCTACTTAAGAAACCTACAGTCCTTATCTTGTTTGCACCACCTGTATACTGCTGTTCAAAGTATATAGGGCCAGTCTTGTCAGGGCCGATCCTCGCTATAGGCTCACTATGCAAGCCGCTTAGGGCCCCGCAAAGCTGCAAAGGGCCCCCCAAATTACTAGAGGCCCCGCCTGGTGAGAAGTCATTTTCGCCCCCTCACCCCGCTTCTAAACTCGCTGGAGTAATTTCCGACAGTAGAACACCCCCTCACCCCGCTTCTCAACTTTCTTTAATGTGACATGTCACTGTCGTCAGCGCCCCCCCCGATTCTCATTTTTAATGTGCCATGTCATTTTGCTTAGGGCCCCAGGGAGGTCAGGATCGTTAAATTAAAGCCGCAAGCAGTATTAAATTACTTTTTTCTGAGAGTAATCTCATGTTGTGCAGGGACATTTCTAAACATGTGCCACTTCTATAGACACCCAGCAGGTACCATATTTAAATGATTTTTTTTTTCACTTTAACCATCATTAAAATCACTGCTCAAGAAAAAACTACAGTTTTTAAAACTTTTTTTTCTAATTGATACATGTACCCTGGGCCAAGACCCGGGTTCTCAAATACCTTTTTACAACAATAACTTGAATATTGGGCTTTAAAATTAGCACTTTTGAATTCAAACGTTCGAGTCCCATAGACTTCAATGGGGTTCTAAATGTTCGCGCGAACGATCGGTCTGTTCGAACGTTCTGGTGCGAACCGAACGCGGGTATGTTCGGCTCATCCCTAGTCCCAACACACTCGAATGCAACAGTAGTAAGAAGAGCCGGCAAGACTGTAATCCTTGAAGTGTCGTTTATTGGTACATCAGAGTGACAATAAAACAATGCGGACGCATTTCAGCAATAGCCTTAGTCAATAGTAAATGGCTAAATGCCCCTGTGTAGCACCGCTGCCTAAGTGCTTTGGAAGCGGTGCCTATTCATTTCAATGGGCAGGAGCAGTGGAGGAGCAGAGTATACACCGCTCCTCCACCGCCTGAAAGAGGCTGCTTGCAGGACTTTTTCTAACGCCCTGCAAGCGCACCGCCCCAGTGTGAAAGCCCTTGGACTCTATCACAGGGGATGCATTTTTAAGGCACTTTACAGGTGCTATTTTTAGGCCAAAAACACCTGAAAAATGCCCCAGTGTGAAAGGGGTCTAAATTGGAATGTTCTAAATTGGAATTTTCAAGCTTGTTTTGGTAAGTTATGTAGCATATCTTTCCAAAGGGACATCACTTTGGGCCTGATCACCATAAGATGCCAAAATCTGCTGCAGGAAGCCATTAGCAGAGACTTCTTGTGTGCCCCAACATTTAAAGTGAGCTTGGAACCCAGGTGTAGGAAAAGTCTATGTATAATTCTTTCAGAAATTGCTTCTGAAGTATCTAAACGAACCAATGCACAGCCTACATTTGCTGACAAGCAAGTCAAATAAGAGATTCAACAAAGCCATGGGGATTCTCAGGGAAAACTTATTTTATGTCGGACGAACGTTTCGACCCAAGCATGAATTCAGGCTGAATATTGTCTGTTTGCCCGTTAAGCGAACACCTGAATTTAGGGCGTTTAATTGTTTGTTCGGCTGGCAGAGCGCCGCAGAGTGCATTGAAAGCCCTAATTGGCTGAAACAATAAAGGATTTGCCCAATCAAGGTACAAAACACTGTCAGAGCCACGATTAGATAAAGTAATGATAACTGTGGCCAATCTTGACTCATTGCTCATAGACCAACCCCCCTCTACAAAAGTCCTTCCAGCCATTTGCAGTGTGATATTGGAGTGGATATAGGTAGAACAGGGCTCTGTTTATTGCTACTAGCACGTTCGTGTGCTGTTGAGAGTGTAAGTGTAGTGATAGTGCAGCGTAAGGCCCCTTTCAGACTGGGGCTGGAGCCGCGGTGGCGGTATAACGCCGCAAAAAATAGCGGCGCTATACCGCCGGGATTGCCGTGGGAATCAGCCGCTAGCGGTGCGGTATTAACCCCCGCTAGCGGCCGATAAAGGGTTAATACCGCCCGCAATGCGCCTCTATAGAGGCGCATTGCCGCGGTTTCCCATTGTTTTCAATGGGAAGGAGCGGTATACATGCCACTCCTCTCACCGCTCCAAAGATGCTGCTGACAGGAGATTTTTTTTGTCTCCCGCCAGCGCATCGCCTCAGTGTGAAAGCCCTCAGGCTTTCACATTGAGTCTGCAGTGAAGGAGTTTTTCAGGCGGGATAGCAGCGCTATTTTTAGCGATGTACCGCCTGAAAAACTCCTCAATGTGAAAGGGGCCTTAGTGTAGTGCGACCATTTATTTTTACTTTCGGGGCAGGTTTACTGCAGTATATTGAGGTGCATTAATGCACATTTACTGCAGTATATTGACATGCGTTAGTGCACGTCCACTGCATTATATTGATGTGTGTTAGTGCACGTTCACTGCAGTATATTGGCGTAAATTAGTGCACGTTCACTGCAGTATATTGGCGTACGTTGGTGCAGGTTTACTGCAGTATATTGATGTGCGTTAGTGCACTTTTACAGCAGTATATTGAAGTGCCTTAGTGCACTTTTATGGCAGTATATTAAAGTGCATCAGTGCAGTTTTACTGCACTATATTGAAGTGTGTCTGTGTAGTGAGTACTCACTTTAGAGTGCACCAAACATCACTTTCCATTGATTTAAGCACATTCAAATACAAAATGTTCCCTTCTCTATTACATTTTCATAATCCCCCCCATGGTGTTTTCATGGCACTGTGAGGTGGCCAGCAGCATCTGTGTCCATAGGCAAAGGTGGATGTGGTCTGTTCTCTGGCAGGGCACCATTTCCTCTGTTTAGTGATGTTGCTTGTGCTATCCAGCCACAGCATGCAGAGAAGGTGGTGGACTCGTTTACTAAACTATCCACATCCTCCATCACCCAAACAGAGACTAGTGTGCAGTCCGCTGCAGCTGCCAGAACAGCTTATTCTGCCTCCTTGTCCACAGATATTCCTGCCATAGCCCCATCATTATGCATGGAGGAGTCAGCTGAGTCATTTAAAAGCGTCAGCCAAGCACTTGCTCCTTGACAATACACAGGCATCAGGTTTTTTTTTTGTGCTGTACCATTAGTGAAGTAGTCCATTCTTTGATGCTGCTGTTTCTGGTTGTTTTTTGTCAAGTTTCCAGTATCTCCATCTATTGTATGAAAAAGGGGGGAAAGTTGGGACTTTAAATGAGATGCGTTTTTAGCAATATGCGATTAAGTATATATATGGAATATAAAAAAATTCTCCATCTATTTTCTCCCATTGTGGAGTTTTATGATAGTTTTTAACTATTAATAAACTACAATATTTTTCAATTTCCCATACATTGCATGTTGTGTCGCTCATTTGGTCCTCTGGCTCCTTTCAGTCTTGATAAGGATTACCTGTTTTTTTTGTTATATGCAAGTCTAAAAGAAGCAGGGAGAGGAGGTGGGGGTGCAGGCAGTAGCAAGGTCCAGAGGAGAAAGTTCCTTTCTCCTCCAACTCAATGCTGGGGGCGGACCAACCATGTGGTTGGTTGTTAGACATCAGGCGGCCAACCACTAATGCTGCCTGGTGCATACAGTGCTCGGCTGTGGGAGTAAAGACTATTTAGAGCTGTACTCCGGGATTTTGTGGGGGAATGCAGCACACTAATATGACGGGGAGCCGCATGGTTTGCTAGCTTAATTCAGGGCCACATGGTGTAAGGAAAGGACGGAGACTTCTTTGGCGTGCGCACGCGCACAGTTAAACCACAACGAACTTTATCAATGGCGCATGCGCGCGCACAAAGAATACAACAGCCGCGCATTCGCGGGGGCGCAACGGACGGCGTGCACACGCAGGAGGCGTTCCTGATCCTTCCTGGTGCCTATTTAAAGAGAGCTCTGACCAACAGGTGGTGCTAACTGGTCTTCAGCAGTTCCCTGATTTCCCGACGCCTGTATTATCTACCAGATTCCTGATACCGACCCGGCTTGCTTTGACTCTCCCTCTGGACTCTGATTCCTCCTGAAATACCTGGCTTCTGATCCCAGCTATCCATTTGACCTTGCACCTGCTGATCCCTGTGTACCTCGCTGCCTGCCTGTTATTAAACCCGGCTATCCTCTGACCTCTGCATTCCGGAAATTCCTGCTACATGTTCACCGAGACTCTGCAAGTGGGTTGGAGTTCCTCTTAACTCCAGCTGTTCTCTCCACACCACCTTGCCCGGTGCCTGCTGCTCTGCCAGTGTCTTCTGTCTTCACCTCCACCTGACAGCACACCAAGCAACACTCACAGGCACTTGTGTTCCTCCTAACCTGAACCGCCATCTGTCTCATCCTCAGAGGGGTTCTGGGCTGGAGATACAAGGGAGGCCGACCTCATCACATCAGACTCCTACCAGGTACCTGACAGTACCAGTCAGCCAGGAATGGAGTCTGGAAGGGAGGCCTCTCCATCAAGGGATATTCTTGAGAGAATTCCTGCACTCGCTCATATTGTGCAGAATTTACAGAAGGACCTCAGTCGCATGGATGAGCGATTCTCGCACAAAGAAAGTGTTGCACCAGCCCCTGCTTCTCCTTCAGTCGCAGATGCCTCTACTCAAGTTGAGTCAAGCTCTCCCTATGGATTTATTCCTCCTCCTCCGGAACCCAGGGTGCCTATCCCCTATTTTCTGGAAATCGTGAAATGTTTAGAACTTTCTGCAATTCCTGTGAACTTTACTTTTCCCTGTTACCCCAGACTTTTGTTTCTCAGGACATTAAGGTGGGGTTTGTAATCACACTCTTGTTGAATGAACCCCTTTCCTGGGCTCATCACCTACGAGAGCAGCTTGACCCTGCCCTGGCTACCATCGATTCTTTCTTATCAGCCATGGCTCAATTATATGCCGATCCCTTCTGTCAACAGTCGGCAGAATCCAGGCTTAGTAAGCTACAACAAGGGTCAAGACCCGTCAAGGACTATATTACAAACTTCCGTGTTCTAAGTACTGACACCCAATGGAATAGTCCTGCCCTTCGCCACTGGTTTTGTCATGGTCTTTCCAACTCCTTAAAGGATGAAGTAGCCAGAGTTGAAATCCCAGCATCCTTGGAAGACCTGATTAGTCTGACCGCCGGTTACGTGAAAGACAGGCGGAGAAAACTGAAGGGATCCTTTCTGTGGCTTCAAGGCCTGATCCGTCTACCACACCTCCCAGCCAGAAGGCTCCACATAAGACCTACCACAGGAGCTTTCCCAGAGCACCCCTTACTCCAGCAGAACGTCTCAGATGACGACGTGCTAACTTGTGTCTATATTGTGGGGAGGCAGGTCACTCCAACAAGGACCACCAGAGCCTGTTCCCAATGGCCCCACTTGGAACATCTTCTTGGAGAGGGTCGGTCGCAACTTTCCCTCCCAGTCATCCTCCAGTTTGCCGGAAAGACGCTCCCCGTGCCAGCAATTATAGACTCTGGGGCCTGCAGCTGTTTTGTGGATTCCACATTTGTGTCTCTGCATCAGCTTCCTGTGTGTACTAAAAAAACAAGAATTCCATGTCCACTTGGCTGATGGCTCTGGCATCAAATCTGGCCCAGTCACACAAGAGACTGCACCTATTTTTTGTAAAACCCCTTATTGAAGTGGTTAAAAGATATACTTACTTCTGGTGTCATTTGTGGGGGGAGGTGCCTGGTTGCTTCATGGGTCACATTAACGGACCCATTTTGGGCCCCTTCCTGGATCATATGGGTCACATAGTGCTTCAGAGTATTTGTCTTGTGTTATTGTCTATTGCCTGCTTCTGAGGAAGTGGATTTATATCCAAGAATTGCGTTGAGCCACAAAATCATCTGTTGGCAAATTCAAGGAAAAGTGGGAGTGGCGTGGTTCACTAACTATTAAATATACAAATTGTAAGAGAATGTATAAACAACTGTGACTCCATTTTAGATTCCCTTCCATTTTACATAAAGTAGAAATGAACTTTTGTATGTATGCCATAAACAGCTTAACTAACAGTTTGCATAAAACCACTCCCTATGAGTTACTGTGGTTAGGCTGATTCCCACAGCAGCATCCTGTGTCAGCAAGTCATCAGATATTTCTTGTTATCTAGTCAGCAGTCTAACTCATGATAATAAAGTACTGATAGGTAGATTCAGAAAGAGTTAGGCCAGCTTATCTACAGATAAGCGGCGTAGGTGTAAATATGCGCCGGCGCGCATTTGTTCCGTACCCACAGAACAAGATACGCCTAAAAATAGGCTTTTTTCGACCGATGCAACTTTTTTAAAGCGGGCGCATATTTAGGCGCTACGCATCTTCCGCTTGCATTGATTTCCTATTTAAATATGCAAATTACGGAGATACAGCGATTCGCGAATGAAAGTGCGCCCGACGTAGAACATGTATGGGGACACCTGGCTGGTTGGTGAGTGACATGGGTGTCAGGCATGACTGTCCCCTCCCCCCCATGATGCAGACATCACAAGGGGCACATGCATGACTAACAACCTCCTGTCTTTTCCCTTCCAGGTGACTCTGCATATGCACTTGGACCCCATCTCATGACTCCATTCCGGAACCCCCAAACCCCAGGAGAGAGAAGATACAATGAAGCACACGCACGTACCCGTGGAGTGGTGGAACGCACATTTGGCCTCCTGAAGTCCCGTTTCCGATGCCTGGATAAGTCTGGGGGTACCCTGTTGTATTCCCCAAACTTTGTGTGCCAGATCATCGGGGCATGTTGCATTCTGCACAACTACGCCGTGAGAAAGGGCCTGCAGATTGATCTACGTGATGACCTGACCCCTGAGCCACACAATCCCCCCATAACTGAGGATAACCCGTCTGCTGTGGGAGCAGCAATCAGAAGATGCCTCACAGATGAGATATTTTCACGTTAAAAACTCACATTAAACATGGCACAAGTAGAATGCATGCATGCACACCACTGGGGTCCCTAGCACAGACACATTTCATCCTCATCTAATTGGATTAGACCAAAGTACACCGCACGGGACTTTGGAGCAGCAACGCCACGCCAAGGCTCCAATTATGTCACTGTACATTCATACACCTTTCACACGGCAGAGGGTGACACCCCTTTGCCAGAAGGAGTGACACCCCCCCCCATTCACACACCAGTCACACTGAAGCAGCACTCCTCACCGTGTGCTGGAAGAAATCAAAGGAACTCATCACCTGAGCAAAAAAATTAAAAAATAAAAAGCTCATCACCTGAGCAAAAAAAAATAAAAAATAAAATGCTCATCACCTGAGCAATAATAGAAAATAAAAAACTCATCACCTGAGGAAAAAAAAAGGCTTTTATTTAGCCTTCCTTTGGCTGCGCCTGGTGGCAGCTGATTGGCTCCTCAGCTGCCTGGGCGGAGCCTGGGGTGGGGGGGTGGGAGATCAGGAGGTGGCTCATCTGCAGGTGGCCCACTCCTGCCAGGTGACGGCTGCCTGGCCTCCAAGGCAGCGGCTATCCTGCTGAGGAAGAGGTTTGTCTGGGCCTGCATCCTCAATTGTCTGGTGAGGTTAGCCCTCTCAGTCCGCTGCCTCCGTCTCCCCTCCTCCTGTATGGCAGCCTGTACCGCAGTGGTATTAGCCTTTACTGCCTCACTAAGGCAATCCACCTTGGTTACAAGGTTGGCCGTGGTGGCCTGCAGGTCAACCATGCAGGTGGCTACTGCAGAGCTGTTACAGCTCACCTCTTCAACTGCCTCCCTCAGGTGACCAGCATCCTCATAAATCTTCCGCAGATGGCCGGCAATATCCCCCATATGCCGGGTCTGCATGGTTTGATCCTGGGCTATCTGCTCCTGGACATCGCCCACTACACCCCTGGTCTTCCTGGTCGCCTTCCTGGGGCCAGAAGAGGCAACTGAGCGGGTGTATGGGGAGGTCCTGGAGGTGGTTGCCCTGCTGGTTGGTGAGGGAGAGGGGCTTCCTATCATGGAGGTGGTAGAGGGCCCAACCATGAACATGGTCTCCTCGATAATCAGCCCGATCTGGGCAAGGTCAACTGATTCATCCAGCACCACCTCTATAGGCGTGGTGTGGACAGTCCCCTCCACCACAGTATCTTGAGGGTCTTCCTGTGGCTCCTCGGAAGATGTGGTGGGTCGGCCCCCGACACCAGATGTGCCCGCCCCCTCCTGCACATCTGGGGATGACATAAAGCAGTCACATGTTGGAGGACCCACACACTTGTCACATGTTCCCTTCCCCCACCCACACATGCTACACACCAGATAGGAAATATAAAACACACTTACCTGTCCTCAAGCCCTCTTGCTGGGAATCAAACCCCTCAATACCCTCCACCTGCTCCCTGTGCAGACACCGGGCGATCCGCTCCTCCTCCGGGGTCAACTCGACATCATAGGGTGGTCCACCCCCAGTGCCAGTCCTGTGCTTATTAATTTTTGCAACCTTCTCCCGCACCCGAAGCCGCATGTCGTTTATCTTTTTTAAGATGTGCTTGGCAAGGCGGGGGACATTGCCAAGGGCATTGACCCTAGTGGCAATGGTCTCAAGGATCTCCTGCCTCCTGGCACGTGTGGTATTCCGGCTTTCAGGGCCATGGAGGGACTCATGAAACTCCTCCATCCCTGTGATGATAATAGCCCTCTCCTGGGCAGTAAATTTTTTTTGTCTATGGGTGACAGGAGCAGCCACGGGAGCAGCCATCCTAAAGGGAAAATAAGAAGCCAGGGGCAAAATTACCAAGCTCAGGGGGGGGGAAAGTAGGATGTAATTTTGCATCGGACGGATGCATGTCTGGCCATACTTATACGCTCGAGGTAAGCCAATAGGCCGGCCTACAACAGGAAGTTCGGCCGACCTAGATGCGCGCATGTGCACAAGAAAGCGCTCCGGCTAAAACATCACTGCGCATGCTCCGTTGAAGTTAGGCCGGGCGTAAACCACTGCACCACGCTCAAACAATAATTTGCATAAGTTCACACCCACTTCCACTTACACCGGCTTAAGCCTCCAACTTTAGGTCCGGCCGGCGCACATATGCTTTGTGAATCATCAACTTTGCTCTCCAGATTATGCTGGCGTAGTGCAAGTACGTTGCATTACGCCGGCCCAAATATGTGCCCATCTACCTGAATCTACCTATGAGTGTGTAATGCCTCGTATACACGGCTGGACTTTCCAAGAAAAAAAAGTCCGACTGGCTTTTTTTCCTCGGAAAGTCCGGCCGTGTGAGCCTCCATCTGACTTTTTTTGTCGGAAGTCCGACGAACCTTTGATAGAGAACCTGTTCTCTTTCTTTCCATCAGACTTCCGACGGACTCACGGTGGAATTTTACACGGTCAAAAGTCCTACCGTGTGTACAAGGCATAAGTTTGTATAACTCTAAAGGCTCATACACACAGTCACACATCCAACAAACTTTCCCTTGGATTTTTGTCTTAATTGATTTGTCCGGTCACACCCATAGCATACACGCGGTCAGACTTTTCTGCAAACTTTTCTAAAAATTACCCAACATCACGTGGTTTTTCTGCTCTTTACCGCCACCCTTTGGTTAACTTCTGCTATTGTTGGTTGATTTTCTGAGCATGCGTATTTGCACTTTGTCCAAAAGTTGGTTGGCTTGCTGTACACACAGTCAGACAAGGCACCATCGGACTTTTGTTGCCGAAAAGTTGGTCCGTTTGCAGACCCAACTTTTTGTCGGATGAAACCCGAAAAAGTTGGTCCGATGGAGCGTACACACGGTCACACAAATTAGAAAAGTTGACGATTTTGATGTTGGTTGGCAAAAAGTGTGACGGTGTGTATGGGGCTTTAGACACATATACATTAAAACGCAGCCCCTCCCTTCTTTTACTTGTATATGAGCTACTTTTGTACGCAATAAAATCAGACATCTTTAAAAAACACACAAGCTTCACATGTCTCATTTAGTGTCTCCAGATATTTGAGGGTCCCGGTGGTCTACCTATGAAAAAGGGTGGTAGTCAAGGTGTATAATTCCTTTCACAAATCATGATGATAAATTAGATATGGCAAATGGAGGTAGCGTTTGAAATGTTTTTAATGGATGTATCTAATATCACAGTTTTGTAATAAAAACTTTGGGCCAGATTCACAGAAAAAGTACGCCGGAGTATCTGCTGATACTCTGGCGTACTTTCAAATTTGCTGCGTCGTATCTTTATTTGTAATTCACAAACAAAGATACGACGGCATTTGGCTAAGATCCGACAGGCGTATGGCTTCTTACGCCTTCGGATCTTAGGATGCAATACTTCGGCGACCGCTGGGTGGAGTTTGCATCGTTTTCCGCGTCCGGTATGCAAATTAGCTGTTTACGGCGATCCACGAAGGTACGCGCATTCGTCGCATTCTCTTACGTCGTCGCTAGTCGGTTTTTTCCCGTCGTAAAGTTGCACTTTCTATTTAGGTAGTGTAATATTAGACAGCCCATGTTAAAGTATGGCCGTCATTCCCGCGTCGAATTTAATTTTTTTTTTTTTTGCGTAAGACGTCCGGGAATACAAAAGGACGTAACGCACGTCGCCGTTCAAAAAACACGTCGGGGGCCCTGTAATTTTGCGCAAAGCACGGCGGAAAATTTCCTAACGGAGCATGCCCAGAACGTTCGCCGCGGGAACGCGCCTAATTTGAATTAGGCGGGCTTGCGCCGGACGGCTTTACGCTACGCCGCCGCAAGTTTACAGGCAAGTGCTTTGTGAATCAAGCACTTGCGGCGGTGTAACGTAAACGGGATACGTTACGCCGCCGTAATTCTACATGAATCTGGCCCTTTGGTTTTATAATTTTTGGAGTATTGTGTATTTATGGAAGGGAAAGAATAAAAATATAGTGCAATCTGTGAACCCACTATCCATATGTTTTGCCAAATAATGAAGAAAAGTTTCAAATGCATTCTTGTAATAAGACGAAGCTACAGTTTTTATTGTTGAGTGATATTCACTCTGATTCCAGGGATTAACACATACATACTGTATCCATGGTCTCCATTCACCCCTACGTTTCTGCACTCTGCAGCTTTAAAAATAAAATGTACCTTTCAGTAACTTTACAAATCAGGGTTAAAGTGGATGTAAACCCAAAAAATATATATATATATATTTTTTTATGTTACAATGTAGAGTATACGATTTCCTATCATCTGTACCCAGTCTTGCCACACTGAGTTAATCCAGCTCTGAGCAATCCTCTTTTATTGTTCAGTGAAATACAACAGACTTGCAGATAAAAACCTGTCTAAATAAAAAGTCCTTACCGCCCCCTTGCTTCGAGTGACAGGTTATTTACATATCTCGTGCACTAGCCTGGACTGCACATTCCTGGATGTTTATCATAATATTGGGGGGTGATTCAGTTCATTGTGACAAGGAAATGTATGGTGCAATGAACAGCCAGCAGAATATACTCAGAGCTTGAGTGATCTTCTTATTATTATTGTTCTATTGCAATGTGGTGTGTCTGAGCTCACCTGATCACATATGCAACATTTCTTTATATTACCAGGATGTGTTATGTGGGGGAGGGGTGGATTTCTCACTTTTTATACTTACACCCAGTACGGCTGAATGAACTTAGGGCTGGTTCACATTAGTGCGCTGTGCTAGATCATAGCGAACTGCCGGGGAGTGTCATACAATGGTAATGTCACCCCCATTTCAGCTCGCATATCGCACTGCGCACTGACAGTTTGGACATGAATCGGATCGCATAGGTGTGAACAACCATGCGATTCCGGTGTGGACCAAAAAAAGGGTCCTATGCGTGTTTGGTCCAAATGAGATGTGACTTCAGCCATACAGTTTGTATGGCTGAAATTGCATCGCACAGACATCGCATGTGATCTGATTATCAGTGCGGTGCGAATCACTTGCGAACTAGCACAGCGCACTAATGTGAACCAGCCCTAAGTTCATTCAGCCTTACTGGGTGTAAGTATAAAAAGTGAGAAATCCACCCCTCCACCACATAACACATCCTGGTAATATAAAGAAATGTTGCATATGTGATCAGGTGACCTCAGACACACCACATTGCAATAGAACAATAATAATAAGAAGAAGATCACTCAAGCTCTGAGTATATTCTGCTGGCTGTTCATTTCACCATACATTTCCTTGTTACAATGAACTGTGAATCACCCCCCAATATTATGATTAACATCCAGGAATGTGCAGAGTGCACGAGATATGTAAATAACCTGTCACTCGAAGCAAGGGGGCGGTAAGGACTTTTTATTTAGACAGGTTTTTTTCTGGAAGTCTGTTGTATTTCACTGAACAATAAAAGAGGATTGCTCAGAGCTGGATTAACTCTATGTGGCAAGACTGGGCACAGATGATAGGAAATCTTATACTCTATATTGTGACATCAAAAAAAAAAAAAAATTTGGGGTTTACATCCACTTTAATACAATTTTTACATGTCATGCTATAGAGTATCAGCATCATTGTTTTTTCATTAGGCAAAAAAAGGGGTGATGTGTTACCATGCTGAGATGATGCCATAAGTCTGCTACAGGTAGAAGATAACATTCTCTTCAAGATCGTTCACACTAGAACAGAGTGCGGGAGACCTGCATTCTGCGCCGGTTTACTGCATCACATTGCAATCGCACTGCCCTTGCTATCTGCAGCGGGTGTTAATTACAATTACAAAATGAATGAGCCCCAAATGCAGTGGATTTGCCTGCATTGGATCACATGGTACACAAGTACAAAACCAGTTGCAGTGAGTTTCCAAAAGTAATGCATGCACTACTTTTGGTGTGATGTCACATACAATTCACACTGCACAAAACTGCATGCGAGTTGCACAGGTATTGCACAGTATTCCTGTGCAATTCACATGCAGTTCCTAGAGTAAATGGGCCCTCAGTCTCCTCTCTCTCAGTGAACAGACTGAAACACTGAATCTGTGTGGCAAGTCACAAGGTAAGAGACTGCTGGGACTGATCTGATATTTGTGAAAACAGCCAAGAACTTTACCAAGGTTTACATGGCTGTGTTATCTCTGAGTCGGCATTTCAGTCCAGGAAGTACATGCTGAATCTGGAAGATGCCTGAACAAAGATTGTGTCATTCTTCTGGAGAAAAAGACAGGCATTTATTATAATGGCACATTACTTATTTATTTATTAAAATGCTTATTGGGAGCACAGTCATTACCCGAAGGCCTCGATGCGCTCGATACTTAGCTAGAATGCATGCATTTAACATGGAAAACCACATCTGATGCTTGGTCCATTTTAAAGTAGTTGGCTAGAGAATTCTATAAAGATTTTAGAACATAACTCCTGTGGGTTTCCTCCCACACTACAAAGGCATGTTGGTAGGTTAATTGGATCCTGTTTAAAATGGCCCTAGTGTATGAATGTAATTTAGGCGGGCCTTACACAGTTTTACAACCAGCATGTCAGGCTTTACCTGCAGTAATCGCTAACAGCTGCTATAGCCACTAGCAAAAAAAACAGTCTTTTCCTAGCAGGAACAGCTTCCCCCACGGGAAATAGACCAGAAGGAATTCCCGCATTAACACAGTCTGATGGGGGAATAGAGCAAATTACTTTCCTGCAACCCATGGTTGCAGGAAAGAAATTCACTCTGTGTATGGTCGGCCTTAGGGACCTTTGATTGTAAGCTCCTTGAGGGCAGGGACTGATGTGAATTTACAATAGACATCTAAAGTTCTGCATAAATTGACGGCGCTATATAAGTAACTGTAATAAAAAAAAGAGCAATTAGCACAGACTAAGTATTAACTCACAATTTTGTAAAAGAAACTGGAACCCCATGTAAATAATGCAAAGGCAATTTAGTGTGCGAAGTAAAACCTGACTTACATGACATTTTTTATTCCACAGCCAGTCCACAATAAAAACAACATGAATGTATTTAATTACACAGTAATTAGAGATACTGTAGTATCTGGCAATGAGCTTGCATGTGAAAGTGCAATAAATAAACATGACATCACATAAAAAAAAAAAAAATACAACACTGGAGGTTATTTAACATCTGAAGAAAATTTGGTTATACAGCAGTTTAAAAAAGTACATTTGTACAAAAATTACTTACAAATAAAATAGGAATCAAGTATCCCTACTGAAAATATAAGGATATTAAAGTCCCACGACCATATAAAAACAAGGAGGTGTCAAGTGGATTGCTTTCATATATATGTATTCATATATTTTAATTTTAAATTGGGATGTAAAATATTTCTTATTTTTTTCAGCTCCAGATTAAAACAGTTTCTACTGCATAATGGTCCTTTATATCCAAGGGGTTCTGCTGGCTCAGACTCCTGTCATAGGGCACTTTCAATGTATGCCTAGTGACACAATTTGCCTTTGTTTTCCAAAAGGTTACAGGTGTGAGTACTAATCTTACATATGCTTTATGTTGAATTTAGCTGTAATAATACAGTACATTTTGTCCTGAAACAGGAGGAACTTAAGCTACCTATCCAACATTATTGACTGTAAGTAACTATGATATACTAGAGTTGTCCATTAAGACTACTTTTAATGGTCGTGGTGAGTTTTAAATTTTGTTTATCAGTCAGTATTGTCTCCTCGGTCTTAGGATGGTGCTTGGGGTATCCACTTAGTAAAGCTTTACTTTTTGTTGAAATTAACAGCTCCTGCAATATCTAAGAGACATCAGCTCTGCAGCCCCTGTTCATTTTAGGCTGCCAAACACGGGTTGAATTTATGGCTAATTCATGCTTAATCAGCCAACATTCAGGCTATGGGTGCCGCTGTCAGCACCACCCAACTTGAAAAAGGCAACTGAACAATCAAAGGTTGTGGAAGGAGCCAGGTGGAATATTGGCAGTAAAACAGAGCCTGAATTCAATCAGATGTAGGCACTTGTCTTTTTGGGTATTCCGAAAGCCATTGGAGCCAGCGATCAGAATACAAAAAGCCTTATGTTTGTCACAATTTTCCCCTAGCCACCAATGTATCACTTTTATATTCTAACCTGCCCTAGCAATACAAAATGGAGAAGCCAGTTGGTTGGTATAAGGAAAACAGAACTTTTTTCCAGCCTTGTATTTCATTCATGGAAATAAGGTTCAAGCAGAAGATTTCAGAAGGAGCTCTCCCTTCTGCAGAAATCAAAGCAGTTTCTGGACTCCAGACCTTGGAAATAAGTCAAAGTTCCCTTTCTGAACAAAAGGAAATTTGGAGAATGGTAATAACAGTAAATAAAGCAGAATTGGGGGCAATGACCATATCAAGTATCACCTTCATAAAATACTTATTAAAGCATATGTCAAGCTAAAAACCTTTGTTCTAGTTTTGGATAAAGTGGGTAAGGATCACAAATCCTATAATTCTATCCATTTCTGTTCTACTGACACCAGCCAGAAAGTGAGGGAAAACAATAGGGATACAGGGAGAAGTAAAAATCGGACAGGGGTTCTAGCCTTCCCCACTAAAGAACAGCATGTTCAGTTCAGCCTGTGATGCTGTTGGAATGTTCTGCTCACTTCCTGTCTTGTAAAATGTCATCAGGACAGGAAGTTATAGTAAATCCCTCTGATGAAGCCCCGCTTATCCTAAAAAACATGGCAGGGGTTCTAATACTTTTCCCACTCTATGTAAAACTGAGAAGTAATGTTTGCATGGACATACACTTCCTGAGGACTAGAGTCGGGATACACTGCAATATGGTAACGAGTGTACATGTTATGCAAAGTTAACTTGAAACCAATTACTTACCTTTTATACAACCTACAATAATTAACCAAAGCATTGGGGAATTAATGAAAACTAGTAATAGCATTTACAAAAATGTATATATTCAGTGCAACTTAGAAAAACACATTTCAACATGTTCATGGCGAAATAAACCAGGCTAAAGAATTTTTGCTGGCTTTCATTTAAACTGTTGCAGGCACATACTAACGGGTAAAAGTGCATTTTCCAGGACTTGTCAGGATAATACTACATTAGGTGTCTTGTTAGGAACCAAATCAAATTTTCATTTTGAAATCCAGCATTGCAGTGATCTGCAGCTTGAAAGCGCATGTACATTTTAAATAGATGTATAATTCTTACCCTTAAGCCCCATACACACTATCAGTTTTTTCTGCAGGTTTTTGTCTTCAGGTTTACCAAAACCATCTAATATGAGGTCAAACCTTAAGAGTTTCCATTCGTATGCAATCAGGCAGGCCCTTACACTACAAGTGGTTTTGGTAAACCTGAAGAGAAAAACCTGCAGGAAAACTGATAGTGTGTATGGGGCTTAAGTCTTTGCCCTCTACAGCCACCACTGGTGTCTTAAGTATCCATTACCTCTAGATGTGTCCGATGCCGCCTGCTTCCCCCGTGCTGTACACTGTGGTCCCAACCCCAGCCGTTACATCTCTGGTGTAACCTTACAGAGTTGCAGAGACAGGCATACGACACACCGGAAAGTGTCCGATTCTAAAGTCTGGTCAATCCAGTGGGCTGAACAAAAAAAAACGGAGATCGCCAAACTAATGCAAACGATATTAGTGTGTTGATCTCCCCCGCTGTGCCTGTGTGTTCTGACAGATCACACTGGCTGCCAGTGCTGATCGTATGCCGATCAGATATTTACTTTCCAGCATGCCCGTCTGACAGAAGCTGGTCGTAAGACTGGCTTCTGTAGAACAGACAGCTGTACACATGGGCTGAAAATCAGGCAGTACGTGCGTACAAGGCTTTGAGATTCCAGCAACAACTATAGCTCTGTTATAAGTTAAAGGGGAGTTCCAGGCATTTTTCATGTTTATTAAAAGTCAGCATCTTCAAAAAGTGTAGCTGCTGGCTTTTAATAAACATGCACTCACCTTCTCCACGTTCCAGCAACGCGCCGGCCAGTGCTTCCGCTCCTCTCCCCCCCCTCTCCGGCCGGCGTCCTCATTGTTACTGTGGGCACCCGGCCGTGACAGCTTTCGGCTTCACGGCCAGGCACTCACTGCGCATGCGGGAGCAGCGCTGCGCTATTCAATTGGACAGGCGATCGCCTGGGACCTGTCACGTGTCCCAGGTGATCGCCTACAGGGAGGGGCCACCAAGAGGCGATATGACGTATCGCCTTAGTGGCCCCTCGACGAAAGGAGGAAGTGGGACAGGATGTCCCACTCCTCCTGAAGCCCCCACTCCCCCCCCCCCAAAAAAATGACATGCCAAATGTGGCATCTAAGGGGGCGAGGAGTGGATTAAGCGGGAAGTTCCACTTTTGGGTAGAATTACGCTTTAAGCAGCCTGGTACTGCCAAGGTCTATAAATGGTTTTAAAGGACTGCCTTTGTTTAGGTTTATCAAGATGCCTCACATTTCAGTCCTCGAGTTAATTCTTTTGAATACCACTTAGTTTTTATGCACAGACCATGCATTTACTCAGTATTTCCTCTGCTAAAGTTACATTAAATCACAACTGCAGGAATTAGAAAGAATCTACTCTTCCAATCCTTGTCCAGGGGGTACAGAAATATTGATATACCCTATACCCTTACTCCAGCCAGCCCCTCCTCTCCCCGAAGCTCTGGTCTGTAGGTGGTCTCCTCTGCATCATCCCGTACAATAGGGAAGCTGGTAACCCTGCATTGTACAAACGCAGGACGAGTGTGCTACAATGGCCCTGAGCAGCTTAGAGTAGAGCTTGCAGGTGACTGGTCACTCCACTGAAGGGATCCTGCTGGAGTGCAAAATAAGGTATTTCTCCCTATTCTGTCACTCCTACATATAACAAGCATTTAAAGCGATATTAAAACCAAAATCAAAAATGTAATATATTACAGCTTACCAATCATAAGATGTGATGGCTGCATCTGTTTTCTTTTTTAGGCTTTTTCCCAGTTCTCACTTGGTGATCTGGCCAGTAATAAACCTCCTGTATTAGAGTGCCCCTACTCTGGATGAAGGAGCACGGGGGGCACCTTTGGACAGCAGCATTGTCAGTCTGGGGGGAGGGGAGTGTTAGATGTACTATCAGATTTAAATACACTAACAAACTGACACTTTTTTATTTTTTTCCTTTTGGGATAGAGGTTTTACATAAATAAAAGCTGATTGTAAGCACCTCTGTCATCATTAAATTGTTTGTCTCATCTCTGTAACTGATGCATTCTGCAGGAGAACAAACTTACTGGCCAGATCACCAGATGAAAATAAATTAAAGAAAGCTTAAAAAAGAAAAATGAATGCAACCATACCAAGAAATGGTAAGCTGCAAGCTAATGAATGTTTGCCTTTGGGTTTAATACTACAATCTTTGCAGGGGGCCCCATTGCAAAGGTATTTTTGTTCTGCCCCTAGCTGGGCTGTAAGGAAAATGTCAGGTTAAAGCACAGACCATATATGAACTCTTCAGGCCAGAGAGTTACCAACACCAGACCTAATGACTGCATTGGATTATCTCTCCTCCTCATACACTTGTCTGTAATAATCTGCAGCTATATCCTCTGCAGACTCTTTCTTTTTCCAGGATTACAATGTACCATTTCCAAGAGATTCAGATATTACGCACATGGCAGAAAGTAAGATAGGCTATATAACTGGTGTACAGTATGGAGAGCAACACACAGTTCTTCCTACAACATTTACGCTATGTGACTACAGTGTTTTTGTTTTTCTTGTACAATCTCTTGAGAAATCTGTAAGATCTGCAGTAACTGTGAACATAAATTCTGCTTACTGGCTGCTTATTATTGTTGCCTTTAATTGGTTGGAGATGCAGATCAGTTAGCGTCTTCACGCTTTTCAGACTTCCAAGTGTCTACTGTATATGACACTGCTATCAGTATCAGCCACATTTTGTTTTCCAATTTGCCTTAATCGTAGTCTATCTTACTACATAAGGCTCCGTTTTGGAACATAAGGTGCATTTTTATGTATCATAGACAAATATAGCTGCAGTAAAGGAGTTCTATGTCCTTCCAAATGAACCCATGGTTGGCATGGTTGGGCCATAATAACATCTGCCACTTTAGGCCTTCACTGTGTAAACACTATAGTTCTGACAATAGTCAATACATCGTCTCCATACTGACAAGCGGAGCACAGGCAGTCTATGTAAAACATCCTCCAATATATACTATTGGAATGGGAGCTTCATCAACATACTTGTCAATATCTTCATATAAAATTAGGCAGCAGGTATCTTTTTACAAGTTCGAAGCAGATTTAGTTCATTCCAATGCTCTGGCATTTGGCTGTGTCTGTACAAACAAAGTAAGTCCTCAATTCACCCTTTCCTTTAACATTGATTAGTCCTCTGCATTCACATGAATATCCCAGCCCTTCTAAAATACGACACGTCTCTTCCGTTACCTGAAAAGAGAGTACAGGTCAAGAAAACTGAAAGAAACGGAACAGATTTAAGGCCTTAAATAACTTTTTTCTTTCCTTTCATTGGTTGAACTGGGTGGACTTGTGTCTTTTTCCAACCAGACTAACTATGGAACTATGGGCCAAATCCTCAGCCAGGCGGCGTAACTTAACTTTCAGCAGTTAAGTTACACTGACTTAAAGTTTTTACCTAAGTGCCTGATCCTCAAAGCACTTACGTAAAAATTTCAAGCCGTGTAAGTTAAGTGCCGCCGTCGTAAGGCGTTCCTCCTCTCCGGGGGGCGTTTACAATTTAAATGAGGCGCGCTCCCGCGCCGGCCGTACTGCGCATGCGTGTGACGTCATTTTCCCGACGTGCATCGCGCGAACGTAATTGACGCCGGGCGGCTTTGTGGATTGCGACGGGACACTAAAGTTGCGACGGGTGAAAAAAAGACGCGCCGGGAAAACAAATAATTATTAAAAAAAATGACAGCGTCGCTCGGCATGCATTCCTGAGGGAGAACTCCATGCCAATTTTCAATGAAAAAAACGTCATGGGTTCCCCCCCCAGGAGCATACCAGGCCCTTAGGTCTGTTATGGGTTGTAAGGAGACCCCCCCTCCGCCGAAAAATTGACGTAGGGGGTCCCCCTACAATCCATACCAGACCCGTATCCAAAGCACGCTACCCGGCCAGCCAGGAAGGGAGTGGGGACGAGCGAGCGCCCCCCCCTCCTGAGCCGTGCCAGGCCGCATGCCCTCAACATGGGGGGGTTGGGTGCTCTGGGGCAGGGGGGCGCACTGCGGGCCCCCCCACCCCAGAGCACCCTGTCCCCATGTTGATGAGGACAGGACCTCTTCCCGACAACCCTTGCCATTGGTTGTCGGGGTCTGCGGGCGGAGGCTTATCGGAATCTGGGAGTCCCCTTTAATAAGGGGGCCCCCAGATACCGGCCCCCCACCCTAAGTGAATGGATATGGGGTACATCGTACCCCTATCCATTCACCTGTAGGCAAAAAGTAAAAGTTAATAAACACACAACACAAGGCTTTTTAAAATATTTTATTATTCTGCTCCGGACGCCCCCCCTGTCTTCGTTATTAGCTCTTTTACCAGGGGGGGCTTCTTCTTCCACTCTCCGGGGGTCTTCTCCGCTCTCCGGGGGGGGGTTTCTGCTTCCGCTCTCCGGGGGGGGGCTTCTCCGGACTCCGGGGGGCTTCTTCCATCTTCTCCCCTCTTCCGCTCTTGACTCGGCGAACCCCGGTTCTTCTGCAGCTCTCCGGTGCCTTCTTCTTCAGCGCTGGCTGCCTGCTATGTTTGTGTGTTAGCTCGATTTCTAACAGGCAGCCGGCGCGGTCTTCTGTGGCGTCAGGGTCTTCTGGTCTTCTCCCCTCTTCCGATGTTGCCTCGTCGCCTGTTGTCGCTGTAATGATGGAAGCGCGCCTTGCATCCCATTTATATAGGCATCACCGTCCCATCATGCTCCGGTTGGTACCCACGTGGTGGGTGCCTACCCACGTGCACCCACCACGTGGGTACCAACCGGAGCATGATGGGACGGTGATGCCTATATAAATGGGATGCAAGGCGCGCTTCCATCATTGCAGCGACAACAGGCGACGAGGCAACATCGGAAGAGGGGAGAAGACCAGAAGACCCTGACGCCACAGAAGACCGCGCCGGCTGCCTGTTAGAAATCGAGCTAACACACAAACATAGCAGGCAGCCAGCGCTGAAGAAGAAGGCACCGGAGAGCTGCAGAAGAACCGGGGTTCGCCGAGTCAAGAGCGGAAGAGGGGAGAAGATGGAAGAAGCCCCCCGGAGTCCGGAGAAGCCCCCCCCCGGAGAGCGGAAGCAGAAACCCCCCCGGAGAGCGGAGAAGACCCCCGGAGAGTGGAAGAAGAAGCCCCCCCTGGTAAAAGAGCTAATAACGAAGACAGGGGGGGCGTCCGGAGCAGAATAATAAAATATTTTAAAAAGCCTTGTGTTGTGTGTTTATTAACTTTTACTTTTTGCCTACAGGTGAATGGATAGGGGTACGATGTACCCCATATCCATTCACTTAGGGTGGGGGGCCGGTATCTGGGGGCCCCCTTATTAAAGGGGACTCCCAGATTCCGATAAGCCTCCGCCCGCAGACCCCGACAACCAATGGCAAGGGTTGTCGGGAAGAGGTCCTGTCCTCATCAACATGGGGACAGGGTGCTCTGGGGTGGGGGGGCCCGCAGTGCGCCCCCCTGCCCCAGAGCACCCAACCCCCCCATGTTGAGGGCATGCGGCCTGGCACGGCTCAGGAGGGGGGGGGCGCTCGCTCGTCCCCACTCCCTTCCTGGCTGGCCGGGTAGCGTGCTTTGGATACGGGTCTGGTATGGATTGTAGGGGGACCCCCTACGTCAATTTTTCGGCGGAGGGGGGTCTCCTTACAACCCATAACAGACCTAAGGGCTTGGTATGCTCCTGGGGGGGAACCCATGCCGGTTTGGAATTTACAAATTGCCGTGGAGTTCTCCCTCGGGAATGCATACCAAATGCCGTCGCTTGAATGGGCCTTTACAAGGTGTGACTAACTTTACACTTTGTAAAAGCAGCCCTAGTTTTACACCAGGCAAACTAACACTTACGGCGAAAAAACTAGGCACAAAAGCTTTGAGGATCGCCCTAAGTGCTAATTTGCATACTAACAGAGGCATTTCGACTCGAAATGCCCCCAGTGGCGGATGCGGTACTGCATCCTAAGATCCGGCAGTGTAAGTCCCTTACAGATGTCGGATCTTCTGCCTAACTTAGGAAAACTGCTTCTGAGGATCAGTTCCAAAGTTAGAACCAGAGATACGACTGCTTACGCCGGAGTATCTCTTCTGTGGATTTGCCCCTATATAATTATTTTGTCCATTTAGGGAAAAGTGACAGATTCTCTTGTTAGACCACCCTCCACCCACTGAACCCTTCACTGCACCTCCCCCACCACTCCATTCATCTGTGAGCGAAATATCCAGCATTTCATGTTATGGGGGAAATATGTGACCTTCATCCTCTGCTCCCAGTATAGGCTCAGACACAGACAGACATGTAGGCCCAGATTCACATACCTTGGCGCATAGTTATGCGGGCGTAGGGTATCGAATATACGCTACGCCGACGTAGCGCAGAGCGGCGAGCACAGTATTCACAAAGCACTTGCTCCCTAATCTACGCTGGGTTCCCTCGGCGTAACTCGTCGTAAGTGGAAGTGGGCATGAGTCATTCTAATGAGGCGTGACCCCATGTAAATGATGGGTCGAGCGCCATCAAGATACGAATAACGAACAGCGCATGCGCCGTCCCATGGACGCTTCCCAGTGCGCATGCTCAGAATCATGTCGAAACAACTGCCTAAGTTACGTCGAATCACTGCCTACGACTTGAACGTAACCTACGACTAGCCCTATTCACGTACTACGTAAACAACGTAAAAACCGACGGCTGTGTTCCCTGGTGCAGCCATTTGCATTGATGCTGCTGACTTACACCTGCTTTATGAGGCTTAACTTTACGCCGGATGTAGGACTTACGTAAAACGCGTATATTAATGCGCCGGGCGCAGGTACGTTCGTGAATCGGCGTATTTCACTCATTTGCATATTCGAATCGTAAATCAATGGGAGCGCCCCTTGCGGCCAGCGTAAATATACGCCCACGATACGACGGCGTAGGAAACTTACGTCGGTTGGATGAAGCCTATTTTCAGGCGTATCTTGCTTTCAGAGTCAGGCACATAGATACGACGGCGCATATGTGCACTTACGTGGCGTATCTCGAGATACGTCGGCGTAAGTGCTACGTGAATCCGGGCCAAAGTGTACAGAGGATTTAATCTCAGCACCTTTGCAAGAGAACATAATGGCAAGGGGCACAGGGAATATGCTCTAATGCAGGGATCTTCAAACTACGGCCCTCCAGCTGTTGCGGAACTACATGTCCCATGAGGCATTGTAAAACGCTGACATTCACAGACATGACTAGGCATGATGGGAATTGTAGTTCCCGAACAACTGGAGGGCCACAGTTTGAAGACCCCTATTTTAATGACCCTGGACTGGTTCACAATCACCAAAAAATTGACCCAATCCAAAATGAAGATCCATCAAAGTAGTTTCCAATTTTTCATGGAAATTTCTAAAAATCTTATTTTTTATTCATGTACTCTTTTATCCACACAGATTACAATGCATTGTATACTTGGTTAAATAATTACCTGAATTTTCCCAAGTTCTCCTGTACTCTCCATCCTACTTGCAACATTCACAGTATTTCCCCAAATGTCATATTGAGGTTTCCTAGCTCCAATGACTCCAGCAATAACCGGTCCATGGTTTATACCTAGAAGATGCAAGAAGTCATATTGTTATAGCCTAGAGCAGACTTTCTCAACAAAGTATCCTCTTTTGCTTGCTATGTGATCTTTGAGATTTGGTGGATTGTTATGCTTGATGGTGCCTGAATTGTACCAATATACAAATGTCATATGGCAGAGTCAATGGCTTGGAACCAATGATCATCAATGTAGGTATTTTTATGTTCTCATTGACCAATTATAACAAAACAAGTTGCCAAATAATAGAAGATTGTTACAGTTTAGATTTACTTTCATTAAAAATTCTTTAATACTGTATCAAAATCTACAGTGGCAAGGAATATTCAAAAATGTAAGAATAAATACTGTACCAGCAAAACTAACATTTTTGACTGAAACAAATGTTTGTTAAAATGATTTGAACCATAAAGCAAAAAACAAACATTTGGTAAACAGGCGGGATTTTTTATGCAGAAGAGGCATACTATGGGGGAGATTTACTAAAACTGGAACACTCACAAGCTGGTGCAGCTGTGCATGGTAGCCAATCAGCTTCTAACCTCAGTTTGTTCAATGAAGCTTTGGCAATATAATCTGGAAGCTGAAGTGAGCCTAATTTTGCACTCTCCAGATTTAGTAAATAAACCCCTATGTTTCTCCTACATTAAAGTTATATTACCTGCCTGTACACCCTGCATATGGAGCTGCATACCTCAGCGTACAAATTTCAGCAATACTGAGATACATGAACTACCGTGCATGCACAGGAGTGACGTCATCCCGACCAGGCCAATGGAAATAGCCAAAGATTGGTACCGAAATCTGAAGATGACAGTGGCTGGCGGGGAGAGCTCTGGAACACCGCAAATCTGGAGAGAAGGCGAGTATAGTTCTGCTTTACAGCTGATCTGCAGGTTTTAATTAAGTTTACCAAGCTGGTCCAAAGAAAATACCACCTTCACTACTAAATATGCCTGCTGTGTGCATTTTATAAGTTGCATATAGCCTCAGTCCATTTAAACTGACAGGGTGGCTTGGCCCTGCCCCCCGCTTACTCGTCACAGACTTTGATAGCAGCCATTGGCTCCCACTGCTATTAATCTGTGCAGTAAGCAGAGACATGGCTGGGAGAGTCACTGCTCTCATGCACATCGCTGGATGGGTTTTAGGTAAGTATAAGGGGGGCACATGCAGCACAGAAGGCTTTTTAAGGTAAAAAACCCTAAGTCTTTACAACCACTTTAACTATAAACTCTCAGGTGACCACAACTTACTAGAAAAACCCTGCAACAGTACATGGATGCCAATAAGTCATAACCGGGGGGGATAACACATGAGAGTCTAGATGGAACAAATACCATTACATTGGTATTTTATAATGTTGTTGGGAGTCTAATGGTTCCACTAAATATTGGGAAGTTTTCTGACCTGAAGCCCAAGTATTTAATATAGACAAGAGAGTTCTTAAAGGGTGTGAATCCAGGTGTGAATACTGCTTTGGAATCCCCATCTTGCTAGCATACAAATTAATAGAAGGGAAAGCTCTGCTTATCTGCCTCCTCCCCCCTCTGATGCAACATTTGGCACCTTTCAGGGGGAGGGGAAAGCGGGCACCTGTTTTTCCTGCGGGGAGATCACCTGGAAGTTCGGCCCTCCAACTTTCCCCACTGCGGGGCCATTCACAAAGCGCAGCACTTTTCGTAAATATATCGTAAAAATATCGGCTGGGGTGAAGACACCGCAGGATCCTTGGACAGGTAAGTGCCTAATATTAAAAGTCAGCAGCTACTGTATTTGTAGCTGCTGACTTTCATTTTTTTCTGAAGGAGGCTGGACCTCCTCTTTAAGTAATCACATAAAAGACATAAAATGATTTTCTAATATGTAAGGACAATAACACGGAGACTAAGTTATAGTATAAGGCAGTATAGCCTTTAGGGTCTGGTTGTTTAACTTTTAGGAGCATTAATGGTGGCCTGTACTTCTGGCAATGTCATTTTCATATCAAGTGGAAGCTGTCTGTAGAAACGGAAGGATAATAATGGAAAAGAGGGCTTCTGCCTGTTGTATGGTAAAAAGGTGTTGGGCAGACATAAGTGATTTTGGAAGATTTAAATTATCTAAATAGGATTCAAATATATTTTTTTCAATATACCTATGTGATTTATCTACAGACATGCCCATCTAACTTGACATATTCAGGAAAATCAAAGAGATCTACAAAGTCTACAGAATACAGAAATAGGAAAATTGTATTTGTAACTTTATCTTTGATGCAAAAGGCAAAACACAACAAATGTCATATTTCTTTAACATCCTGAGTGATAAGCCCTTCTGTGAGTGGGAATCACCACTGATTGGAGGTGAGCTTACAAAACCTTCCCTACTATACAATAGTACATTCAATGTCTTCTAATTGATGTATTAAGGGTACACCCTTTACCATTGTTGCTCCAAACTCTTCTGAATTCAAACGTTGGGTTAACCCACACTCGTACTCTTAATAATAACAAATTTGTTATACACAAAAATGGTAACCAACCCAATTTATTACTAGCCTTTAAACCAAGATGAACATGGAAAGGTTTGGCATATCACAAACAAAACAAGATTTTTCCTAGCATACTTACCAGCTAGTTTGCAAAAAAAAAAAAAAACAATAATAAAAAAAAAATACACATCTAACACTTTACGTTAAAAACAGAGGTTTAAGTGGCACATTTGCGAATATATGTAGATGCTTCACTGTCCTCTGTAAAGTTCAGTCCTAACTAGTCTATGAGAGTCTCCATATTGAAGCATATATAGCAATGGATAATTTAAAGCAGAACTTCTGTCTTTTTTTTAACTTTGGATAGTAAAACATTTTTTTTCTGCCAGTAAATACCTTATACAGCCCACCTTCCTGTTTCTTTTCTGGTAAAAAGCCTAGGCTTATGACATCATGCACTGCTCTTGCTCCCTCACTCTTGTGAGAGTTTGCCAGGAAGGGAGGGGGAATGAGTCATAAGAGGGCCAATGAGAGCTGCATCGCTGGAGGTGTGCCTCTATATCTGTGTAAATCCAGGAAGTGAACAGGCAGCAACTTCAGTTGCCCAAAGTTAAAATCGATGCAGCCAGACTCAGTGGAGGGAGATTTCTGCAGCATCCCAGTATATATAAAATAATATACAAAGTGGTTGGAGGAAAGCTTCAGACTGGCAAAGTGTTTTTTATTGCAGATTATGTGAGTAGACTGCAGTTTCTCTTTAAGGGCAGGTATGCTGAAGGCAATCATTCCTCCTTTACAGCTCCAGAAGCCCAATAAAAAACAATGTCAGCTGATGAAAAATCATAGCGATCACATGGTACCCAGCCCCTCGGATCGGCTCAGTACACTGTTCTCCATTCATTTAAATGTGTACCCCAGTTAGGAAAGCAGTAAATGATCATAATTTGATCGACTAACTGGGCTCTTACAGCTGTCTATGGATTTTTTTCCCCACAGCTCCAACATTTTTGCTTCAGGCTGAGCCTGGCTATTCAGTAGTTGTATATTACCTGCCTGTGTACTCTACAGTTACCAATCCTACAGTGAATCATTGTATAAATATATTTTCAGCAAGAAATACCTGCTACCATTAAACAGTTATATTCAGCAGTCCAGAAATTCCTAATCTGTTTTATAGATAGCATGTATATAAATGGCTAAAATAATATATTAAAATAAATAGCTAAAACGTTCCCTCTTTTGTGGCTTATTCATGTTCATAACATATGATGAAGAATAAGCCCTACCTCTGATTGTGCCATAAAAAGGAGTGACGAAGAAGGATCTCTTAACTTATCTAGTTCAAGTAAACACTTACCCTAGTGCCTTTACAGAAAAGATCAATGTGTGACATAAGCCACTGCACTACTACTACTATATGACACAACGGTGATACAGTTGGATGATGGATTAATACCTTTTTCATGACTCCACTGTTGTCAGCGTGAGCACCAGTGGATCCATGAGGTTACAGTGACAGAAAGCACAACAGCCATACTCAACTGGAACACCACATGGTAAAATTCATACATTATCATCTCCACTAAATGTGCAACAACCTATAGAGAAATTCTAGCAGCTATCATATCCTTGTTAGCAATTTACAGTCAGCAACGTACCAACGCGAAGGCGGAAATTATTGAAGGAGTGTCTGTTGATCCCATCTAGCTTCTGCATTAAAGCCATTGCAAATTCAACAGTGATTGCTATTTGAGCATTCTGTTTTTCTTGGTCCTAGAAGAAAGAGTAATAACTTTCACTATTATGAAATTGATGTCCAACTACCAGTGCCTCAGGTAATCTTTTTCCTAATAGAAAGGTAAATGTATTTTTATATGATATATTCAAAATAACAAAAAAAATACGAACTTTCCCATTAAAACAAGGAGTAGAAATGGCAGGTGACATTTCACACATTTATGCTACAAATAGAGAGATGGATAGTGCTGTAATCTAGGTGGAGTGTAGAAAATAAATACAAGATGATGAAATTAAGTAAAGCCCTGTACACACGGCCGGGAATCTCGTCAGGAAAAAAAACGTTTTTCTTGACGAGATTCCTGGCAAGCATTCTTGCTTGCCGAGCGTACACACGGGCCATTCAAAAGAACCGCCGTTCTTTTGAATGGCAAAAACACAGTGACGTCATCGACTACAACAAGCATGCACTCGTCACATTCGATGCTGTCGCCGCCATTTTGCTACACCCTACACTATGCCTTGGAAGCTACCGCGCATGCGCTGAAGTCTCATCGAGCATGCACGGGTTTCCATGGAGGCAGGCAAGTATACAGACGCTCAGGTTTTCTCGGCAGGAAAACACTGCCGAGAATCACAAACAGAAAATAGAGAGCAGGTTCTCTATTTTTTTCATTGAGATTCCAGATTCGACGAGAAACCATACACACGCACCGTTTTCTCGGAAAAAAGATCTCCCACCAGCTTTTTTGCCGAGAAAACTGTGCGTGTGTACGAGGCTTAAGAAGCATTTTTTCTAATTCAGGTAGATGGTTAAGTAATGTAGTCAACAAAACTCAAAAAATGCTGGTAGTTACTGATTGTTTTTAATTTGGTGATTCAGGTTTGTATAGGTTCCTAGCTATTGAGGCGTTTTGGCCTATGTTGGGATTGAGTAGAGACTTGCTTTAGCTTGGAATCTGGTAGGTCCCTGAAAAATACCCAAAACAAAAATAGTACTATAGAGTACTATACTATGTGGGTGATTCATATATTCATGGTTAGGTATTGTGTATCTAAGTATGAAGATAAAGGAGAAGCAGAAATAGCAAAAAAAAAAATAATGTCAGGAATGTTTTCCCTTTTTTTAAATTTGCTTTGAAAAGGTTTTAGAACTTTAAGTGGTGAGTGTTGCAATTAGATTGCCGTTATGTATGTAAATAAAACCCAAACAGATCTCGCTTATGGACAGATTATCGCAGTGGTGTAGCGCCCTCCCAGCTAGGCTGTTAGGTAAATCTAATCATTGGCTCCACCATAGCAAGTGAAGTGGTTGTTTCCAGTTAGGGTGTTTAGTTTAGGAAATGTAGTTTTTGGCCCCACTGAAGTGAGTGGAGTGGTTGCTGATTGTTTGGTCTGCTCAGGACTTCTAGTCTGAGAGTTTGATTTCTTCCCACCTGTCTCTGGAAGAAGTTTTCAGAGCATATGAATGGAGATTCAAACGGTCAGCTGAATATTTACCATGCCGTGGGGAATCCCTGAAAGAGATCATCCAGAAGGTGGCCGGGAAGGTAATAAATGAGCAGGAGCCCTGGGCAGACCGTTCTCTCATCAGGGAGGATTCCAGTACTCCTGCGGCTGCTTCCCCCAGGAGACGAATCACTAAGACAAGAAACCACTGTTTGATTTGGAATAAAGAAACCACTGTTTGAGCCCCAGCTTTTGCTGTGCTAGGGAGTCAAGTAGGGCAACTAGAAAGGAATGCCTGCCGAGGAACATTGTTTCAGAGTCCAGGTCTGGAGGAGGACTTTGTCAACTTCTTGTTGAGGATCTACCTGAAGAGACGGGGTTGCAGACAGCTACTAGGATGCTGTGAGTGAGGATCTTACTGGGGGGACTGGCAGTTGCGTAAAGGCAGAAGAAAACCAGTTACTAATGACTGCCCTGTGGTCCACAGCTGTGAGGCCTTAGATATACTGACATCCCCAGCTTCCTCCAGAGAAACTGATACTGGGAGACTAAAAGTAAGCTAGTTATTCTGTTGTACTGCTCATCGTTTTGGAGTATCCCATGACCCTAAATCAATCTCTTGTTGAAAACTTGTTGAGAAATAAAGCCTAAAAATACACTCCATTGATAGGGCTGCGATTGGCAGTGTGCTTGGGTGACTGGTGCCCGCTGTACTGCTTAGGAAGAACCCGTCTGTTGCTAGCAGCCCCTTTGGGGGTGAGTGCTACAGTAGAAAGACATAATAAAGTTAGGTATCAGAACTTCATGCTTCAGCAAACCCGGTTTCATCACAGCGTGTCCATCCACAAAGCTTTTTAAAAAAGATGGCCACAGCTACATGTTTCATTAGTGAGATCCATGCCTCAATTAACCCTTAAAGGGGCTGCTGTCTGTTGCCATCAGCCCCTTTGGAGGTGAGTGCTACAGTAGGTAGACATAATAAAGTTATGTATTCAAACTTGCACTGTAAAACCCTTCAAGCCTGGGTAACCAAAGAAGACACCAGAAAGAGTGGTTGACCCTGATCATAGGTAAATTAACCCTTTGCCTCCCACCTCTGTAACTAGCTGAACATGCCAATTCAGTTAATTTAAAAAGAAGCTAGTTTTTCACATTTCAAATGATTGTTGCTTCAGCAAGCCTGGTTACATCACAGATTGTCCATTCACAAAACTTTTAAAAAAGATGGCCACAGCTACATGTTTCATTAGTGAGATTTGCCTCAATTAAAATAAAAAAACATTTCCACTGAAAAAAAAACATGGAGGTTGTAGTTGCTTAACCCTCTGTCTTCTAGTACCCCGGTTATAATGTTCAAACTTTAACACAATCCAAGATCCAAAACAAGCATGCTAATAAGACATTCCGTCTTTTCTATGACTTCCTGACCCAAAGGCAGCCACTCAACTAGCACTTTCAGAAGGCTATGTCAGCAATGGCAGCCTACCTAACTTTCTCATTACAGGTTTACTTTAAAACCAGGACTTTTTTCAGCGGGAACGTAGTTCTGGCACCTCCAGAACTGAATGTATGTAATGGCAGGAGGTGCTGGGGTGTGCTGGAAAGTCTATTAATGCTGGCTGCTGGAGAATCTATTGTTGCTGGAGGGAATCTATTTTTGCGAAGGAAGGGGGTCTATTGTTGCTGGGGAGTTCTTCTGTTGCTGGTATGGGTCTCACGTTGCTGGAAGTCAGTTGTTCTTGGGAGGGATGTACTGTTAAAGGAGGAAGTCTTTGTTGCTGGTTGCTGAAGGGTCTATTGGGGAATCTATTTTTGCAAGGGGAAGTCTATTGTTGCTGGGCTTGGGTCTTATGTTGCAGGGGGTCAATCATTGCTGGAAGGGATCTACTGTTGAGGGAGGGTTCTAATGATGCTGACTGCTAGAGGGTTTATTAATGCTGGCTGTTGGGAGTCCATCGTCACTGGGGTGTCCATTGTTGCTAGATCTATTTTACCTTTCTTGTTATAATTATCAAATTCCACCACAAAATGATACTTGGGTCTGTATTCTCTAAAAGGGGTGGTACTGGGAGGTAGGTAAGGGGTGAAACCAAGGAACGGTGCTCAGAGGTGGGTAAGGGGCGGAGTCAAGGGGTGACTCAGAAGGGAGGAGTTCCTAAACCTCTTCTCTGAGAAAAAAAAGCCCTGTTTAAAATAAATATTTAAAGTAACATAAAAGTGATCATAAATGCAGGATTATACACTTGTTGTCATATGTAGTTACATTGTTTCAATTTAGCAGGAATGTCATACTTTACGTCGGATTTGTATATATTAATAGCAGTTTCATGTCATTTTTATTAATTTTTAACAGAAGATAGGTTATAGGAATATCATAGGATGTAGAAAATCAGGGAAACTATCCTAATTCTGAAGGACCATGAAATATATTGCTTTCGGTTTATATCTGAAATATATACCACAATCAGAAAATATACCCTATTTTGGCCAGTAGATGGATGTGCTGGTGATCATAGGAAATAGAATATAAAGAAAATAGGTGGAAATCCATGCAGACTAGATGACTAATTGTGACATTTCTCCAAAAAAAAAAGTTTTATAACTAGACTTCTATGTGTTTTATTGAGACAGTGGAAAGTGGAAAAATAAACTAGGAACCAGCCACCTAAGGACCAAATTGTGAGCATGTCTACAAAAGGAAAAAAAAACTTCACTGACAACTAAAACTGCTAGCTAGAAAAACCTGCCCCCTTCTAGCACAAAAGTGGGACTCTTGCTCTCTGTGGGGAAGCAGTGGAGACATCTGACATGCTGATGAGTCAGAGCTTGTAGTTCTGCAATCAGTAAGGCCCCTTTCACATTGAGGCGTTTTTCATGCGGTACAGCGCTAAAAATAGCGCTGCTATACCGCATGAAAAAATCATGCCCTGCAGGCTTCAATGTGAAAGCCCAAAGGCTTTCGCAATGTGGGCGGTATTAACCCCTTTTCGGCCGCTAGCGGGGGTTAAAACCTCACCGCTAGCGCCCGAATATCGCGGTAAATACGACGATATAGCGGCGCTAAAAATAGCGCGGCTATACTGTCACCGCACCTCCGCTGCCCAATGTGAAAGCAGCCTAAAGCTCATGCTCCCTGCTGATTGGAGAGTTCTGGATCTGACTCAGGGGTTCAAGATATATAAAAATAAAAATAAAATTGGATTACAAATTCAATTTTTTTTTTCTTTTACATACTGTTACCAATCAGTATCTCTGATCACCACACACCTTATGGCGATATTGTACTGCACTGGTGACAATTTTTTATTTATATAACCACTTGCTTGCCGCCTATTTACGTCGTCAGAATGGCACAGGCAAGCAGATTGGCGTACAGAATTGTCCATTTAAATCTGCCGCCCAGCGGGCGCTCGTGCGCACGTTCCTCGTGAGTGCGGCCGTGGGTCCCGGGAACTCGATGTTCCCGGGAGTCCCGAGATTGTGGTCGGCAAGAGCAGAACAGGGGAATGCCTTTGTAAACCGCTCGGTGTTCTCTCCGCCCGCAGTCATGGTCACATTCAATGAGAACTTTTGACTGAGCAAACCAAGGAGGAACGTACAGAGGGACAGCATACAGGAGGCTCCAGGAAACCGTACACAGGGCTGTTAGCCACACGCGCATTTGATCTCACTCACTGAGATCTATTTTAGCTGGTAAGCAGATGCGATATTAGAGGTGGAGGCTTCATCTATTCTGCTTGAATATCTGAAAATCATGCAGCGCAGCTTTATTATTTATTATATTCCCCTATTCTGCCTAGTGACACTTTCACCGATGACCGTTCCCCGTGATCGGGAACGGTCATCAGTGATTTGTCACATGAAGCCACACCCCCTAACAGTAAGAATCACTTCCTAGGGAACACTTAACCCCTGCAGGACCACCTAGTGGTTAACCCCTTTACAGTAATCAGTGCATATTTATAGCACTGATCGCTGTAAAAATTACAATGGTCCCAAAATGGTGTCAAAAGTGTCCGCCATAATGTCGCAGTCATGATAAAAATCGCTGATCGCCGCCATAACTAGTAAAAAAATATTAATAAAAATGCCATAAAACAGTGGTGATTAAATATCTATTGGGTCGAATAAAAAAAATTCCCTGTGTGTACCTGACATTAGGGTGCACATTTTAAAACTATCCCAGAGTTCAGCTTTAAATATCCAGAGCAGTATTACCTGGTTACTTTCTTGGCCAGGAGTTACAATGAGTCCAGTTGCTGCCATGTAGGTACTTCCAATGGTCTTGATTTTCTCCACTGCGCTGAATTTTGGTTTCATTAAAAGCTATTAAAATATATTGTGTTAGTAAACCTTAATTTACGGATTCTAAATAACAACAACATAACACAAGGCATACCTCATCAAAATCAGCGATGATCTCATTCAAAAGCCGCAGACATTCCAGGCCCTCTTTGTTGACATCACACTCTGTGTAGAAGACCTTAAACTCTGGCACTGATGCAAACATTACACAGACACAGTCATATGACTGATGATACAAATCCTGCCAAAAAAAGATCACCGTTAACAAGATTTACAACTTACTGTAAATAATAATGAAAACAAAAAGAGGTGTATTTAATAAGGCCGTGCAATCTAACCTGATCTGTAGAAGCCAATCATATCACAAAACACTATAGTACAACTGTGGAGATTTTTTGGGTACCATTATTTTTTGCAATATCACGGCACACACAATTCATATTTGGTAACACAACTCCACATTTTGCCAAAAAAATAGGTATATCATGTGTGTTTTCCCTAAAAATAATTGTATATTTTTTTTTCCTGAAAATATGTATTTGATAAACAGTTGTACAACATAAAAACATTAAACTACTATCTTTTTTTTCTCTACAAGGCCTTTGCTTTCAGAAAATATAAAATGTTATGTGGGTTTTAAATAATTGTATAGCCAAAAATGCAGATTTCTAAATGAAGGGAAAAAATTAAATATGTTCTAGTGCCAAAGTGGCTAAAGATGGAATAACATTCAAAATGCACTCATGCTACAGTACAGAGAAATGTTCTACCTTTAAAAGAACCCCCGCCCCCCATTATAAGTAACATAGAGCCCTCTTTCTACTACTACTACTGCTGTATCACAAGGCAGACTGGCATCTGAAAAGCCTATCTGATAGAAGAGCAACAAGCATACTCATATTGCACCTGCCATTTAAAGCAACATTAAACCTTCATATTTTTTTTTTTTTATTAAAATAACAAACATTGTATACTTACCTGCTCTGTGCAATGGTTTTGTACAGAACAGCCCCAAGCTTCTTCTTCTGGGGTCCCCCGTCAGTGCTCCAGGCTCCTCCTCTTTGGAAAGTGCCAAAGCGGCTTTCCATGTGGGCACCCGTGCTTGCCTCCCTATCTGCGAGCCCCCTGCTCGCTCGGCACAGCATTTGATTGATGTCAGGGATTGTGCACATCGCTGGATCAGATCAAGCTCAGGTAAGTATAACAGGGGGGCTGGGGAGGATTCTGCAGCATAGAAAGTTTTTCACCTTAAAGTGGATGTAAACCCACTCTCATCCTTTCTAAACTACAGCCATAGTGCTGATCTATAATGATATACATGCCTCCTGCATGTATCCTTACCTGTCAAATGTCTCCCCTCTGTCTGTTATAAGAACTGAAAAACTGCAGATTCTGTGGGTGGATCTGTTGTCTGGAGCTCTGTGGGTGGAGTTGTGATGTCAGTAGACTCCCCACCTCTACACTCCCCTCACACTGAATTCTGCTATGATCACTAACATCCAGTCAAAATCCAGAAAAGTAACCACATGACTTCAGAAAAGGAGTGGGGGTGGGAATTAAAAAATCTCCAGGCTAGTGCATGAGATATGTAAATAACCTGTCACTCACAGCAAGGGGGGCAGAACGGACTAAGGTTTTTCTCTGTAAGGGCCCTTTCAAATTCAGAGCTTTGCGGAGGCGGGCGATTATGGGTGTCAGCGGATGTTCATCCCGCAATGTATGTCCCGTTTTCATCCGCAAACATGTGAAAGGGGCCTAAGTCCGTTTTATTTCACTGAACAATAAAAGAGGATTGCTCAGAGCTGGATTAACTATGTGTGGCAAGACTGGGCACAGATGATAGAAAATCTTATATTGTACATTGGGAGCAAAGATTTTTTTATTTTATTTTTCGGGTTTACATCCACTTTAAGGCTTTAGAGAACCATTTTAACCTTAGCTGTGAGGGAAGGAGTTTTGAAGCACCATTTTTTGTATAGAAGCTATGAAGTCAGGTTGGGTCACATTTTTAAATTCAAGCTCTATTTGGTTGCTATAATTTCCTATAAGTACTTTCTGTTGAAGATCTGTGTACCTCATGGCAGTCATGTTAATTTAAAACTATCCTACCCAACCCACCCCATCATATTTGTGCTTCTCCCTACACTTATAGCTTTTTGCTTTGGTCAGTCTAAAAAGCTATATCTGTAGAACATCAGCAGGTGTCCTGAGAAACTTCAGAGTGATTGTCTTCCTACAAATCATCATAGATGCTGGCTGTTTCCTCCCAATAGATGCATCGCCTGTAGCATAAAGGAAATTAGCCATGCACATCTTCTTTATTTTACTGGGTTTTCCCAACAAGGCCTCTTTTGTAAAGAGAATGTACGCTTTACACAGTCCCTACCTCATTTATTTTGTTGTCAACAATAAAATAGGCGGCTACATGGGCAGGAAGTACATTTTCTAAGAGAATTCGATTCAGATTTTCCATGGTTTCAATTTCTTCATCTTCTTTCCTGAACTTCTTTTTCCATAAGCAGTCTAATCTGGAGTAATAGTTCACCTTAACACAGTAAAAGGAATATCACTGTATTTGCATATCACAACAAAAAAATACATAACACAAGATACATACAGGAATACGTATAATACAAACACAAACATAAATATACACATTTGTATCCATATACAGGGTGGGCCATTTATATGGATCCACCCGGGTGGGCCATTTATATGGATAAATCTTAATAAAATGGGAATGGTTGGTGATATTAACTTCCTGTTTGTGGCACATTAGTATATGTAAGGGGGGAAACTTTTCAAGATGGGTGGTGACCATGGCGGCCATTTTGAAGTCGGCCATTTTGAATCCAACTTTTGTTTTTGGTGTATCCATATAAATGGCCCACCCTGTATATTAATATTAATACAGTAAAACCTTGGTTTGAGAGTGGTTTGCAAGACAAGCAAAATGTTTAACCACTTCCATACAGGGCACTTATACACCTTCCCGCCCAGACCAATTTTTAGCTTTCAGCGCTGTTGCACTTTGAATGACAATTGCGCGGTCATGCTACACTGTACCCAAATGAAATTTTTAGCATTTTGTACCCACAAATAGAGCTTTCTTTTGGTGGTATTAGATCACCTCTGGGATATTTATTTTCTGCAAATAAAATTAAAAAATGACCAAAAATTTAGAAAAAAATAGTTTTGTTTTGATTCTGTTATAAAACATTGTAAATAAGTAAATTTTCTCCTTCACTGATGGGCACTGATGGTACTGCACTGACGGGCACTGAAAAGGCGGCACTGATGGGCACCGATGAGGTGGCACTGATGTGGTGGCATTGATGGGCACTAATATGCGGCACTGATGGGTGGCACGGATGGGCACTGATAGGCGGCATGGATGGGCTTGGATAGGCGGCACGGATAGGTGGCACAGATGGGCACAGATAGGCGGCACGGCTGGGCACGGATGGGTACGGATAGGCGGCACGGATGGGCACGGATAAGCGGCACGGATGGGCACTGATAGGCAGCATGGATGGGCACTGATAGGTGGCACGGATGGGCATAGATGGGCACTATCGTATGTGTTGTACTAATGGATGCCAATCAGTGCCAAACAATGCCTGCCAATCAGTGATGCCCATTGTGGGCACTGATTGGCATCCATTGCAGCACTGATTGGCATCCATATTTTGTGTCCTTCTCATCCCTGGTGGTCTAGGGTGGCATACCTTTTTCTTTTTTTTTAATCCCTGGTGGTCCAGTGGGCATCCCTGGTGGTCCAGTGGGCATCCTCGGGGGGGCTGTGCTGATAATCGATCAGCACAAACCCCCCCCCCCCCTGTCACAGGAGCAGCCGACAGACACGTGTGAGGAAAAGCCGATTACCGGCTTTTCCTGTTTACATCGTGATCAGCCGTGATTGGACACGGCTGATCACGTGGTAAAGAGTCTCCATGAGAGACTCTTTACCTTGATCAGTGTTGCGGGGTGTCAGACTGACACCCTGCAACAAAGATCGCCGCAATGCCCGGGTGACGCGCAGCGGCTCAGAATCCTGAGGACGTCATATGACGTCCAGTCAGGATTCTACAACCACTTTGCCGACATCAATCTGTCATTGGCGGGCGGCAAGTTGTTAAATACATTTTGACTTGATATACAAGTGATGTCTTGATATACAAGTAGCGTCATGTCACAACTGAGTATAAAAGAGAAGAGAGGCGCCTCTAAGTGTAGCAATATGGTTACATTTAACAAAGGTACAACATTTAGCAACTCACATGGTTGATGATTAAAAGAGGCACATCTAAGTATGCAGGCATCCGGGGTAAAGCTGTCCACATAGACCGTCCTCCACACTGCCATTGACGTCATCCCTTCCACTCAATGTGGACAGCTTTACCCCGAATGCCTGCATACTTAACCTCTTTTAACCACTTGTGGACCCCTTTACGCCGATATACGTCGGCAGAAGGGCACGGCTGGGCACAGGCACGTTGCCTTTCAGAACCTAGCCGTGGGGTCCTAGTCCTGAGTGGGGACCTAGTCCTGAGCTCCGTGACCGCGCCGCGGGGCCACAGACCCGATCGCCGCCGGTGTCCTGCAATCGGGTCACAGGAGCTGAAGAACGGGGAGAGGTGAGTGTAAACAAACCTTCCCCGTTCTTCTACGTGGCTTGTCACTGATCGTCTGTTCCCCGTCACACGTCCAGCCACGCCCCCTACAGTAAAAAAAAACACAACAGGACACACTTAACCCCTTAGCGCCCCCTAGGGGCTAACCCCTTCACAGCCATTGTCATTTTCACAATAATCAGTGCATTTTTATAGCACTTTTCGCTGTAAAAATTACGATGGTCCCAAAAATGTGTCAAAAGTGTCCGCCATAATGTCACAGTCACGAAAAAAATCGCTGATCGCCACCATTACTAGTAAAAAAAAATATTAATAAAAATGCCATAAAACTATCTCCTATTTTGTAAATGCTATAACTTTTGCGCAAACCAATCAATAAACGCTTATTGTGTTTTTTTTTTTTACCAAAAACATGTAGAAGAATACGTATTGGCCTAAATTGAGGGGGAAAAAAAAAAATTTTATATATTTTTTGGGGATACTTATTATAGCAAAAAGTAAAAAATATAGAATTTTTAAATTGTCGCTCTATTTTCTTTTATAGCGCAAAAAATAAAAACCACAGAGGTGATCAAATACCACCAAAAGAAAGCTCTATTTGTGGGAAAAAAAGGACGCTAATTTTGTTTGGGAGTCACGTCGCACGACCGCACAATTGTCAGTTAAAGCGACGCAGTGCCGAATCGCAAAAAGGGGCCAGGTCCTTTACCTGCATAATGGTCCGGGTCTTAAGTGGTTAATCATCAACCATGGGAGTTGGTAAATGTTGTACCTTCATTAAATGTAACCATATTGCTACACTTAGAGGTGTCTCTCTTCTCTTTTATACTCTGTAGCTCCTGATGGATTTTGCTTCTAATCCCCTTTTGGAGGCTTCCATTTGTGGATGAACATTTTATAGTTACACAACCTATCACATTGCTATTATAGGTTTTACTGTAGTTTTGATCTACAGCTACAGGAATTTATCCTAACTCAAAACTACTCACATTTTCATTTATGATCACCCACCAGTAAGGACCTTTATCCAAAACTGTCCACTGGAAAAAAAGTGATGGAGTACTTATATTTGTCTTTACAGTCCCTGCTGTTTAGCTGCAGGACAGTGAAGTTTCTCTTATCTCCTTGTCATACTACTTACAGTCTTCATGCCTTTATGGGTATTGAGAGGATAGCCCATTGTATTTCCATTTATCATATTGAATGTTTCAAAATTCACAGCATCAGGGACTATGCAAGATATTCTAGAGAAATCTTACCATTCCCAGTGCTACCACAGGCATTGTATAGCCCATCAGTACAGTAATTAAAGTCGATGGGCATCCCTTAGGTTACTACATTAAATACCATGACTAGGGATGCATCGATACCATTTTTTTTACGAGTACAAGCACCGATACTTTTTTTTTAGTACTCACTAATACCAATTACCGATACCTATCACAACTGTTTTGTTTTCATTTCAGCTGTCAGCAATGGTACAAAGCATTGAAAAGTTATTTACAAATAAAACAAAATATATATATATTTTTTTTATTTTGTGCTTTTTCAATGTGAAATGTGTAAATATATGTTAAAATATATGTGTAAAAATAATTACCTAACAAAGTAAAACAAAAGAATTTATTTTTTTTATCATTTATAAAATAGACATGAACAAAAAAAACAGGAAAATAATATTTAAATTGAAGAGAATAGGGAGTTAATTAAGGCTGATTAGAGTACCTTAAGGGTTAATAAGGGGTTAAACAGAGTAACATGTGTTCATCCCTTTGATCTGCAGATGAGGAAACAGAAAGATAGAAAAATAAACAATGTTTCTTTTTATTTTAGTGTTTCAGCAGCTAAGCAATGTTGTTAATAAACATTGCCAGTTGCTTTTTTTTTGACAGCTCCAATTACTGGACTTCTTTAACACTTCAGCTGTCAACAGGGGAGACCCACTGACAGCTCAAAGAACCAAGCCTGAAAGTATCGGTTTCAGGTATTGGTGCATTTGCATGAGTGCCGATACTTGTGCAAATACTCGGTATCGGCACTGATACTAGTATCGGTGCAACCCTAACCATGACTACAATTAGACTTGATGAATATACCTTAGGTTTTCACATAATATTCTATTGCTTACCTGATTTGCCAATAACACTAATATTAGGAAGAATAAGGACAGATAGAAGCAGGACATAATTTGCAGGTCTTTCATAACGCCGTCAGAACTGCAATTTGAAAAAAAAAATAGTAACATCAGTTAAAGCCAACAAAATGAATTTGTAATTTTCTTTCTTAAGTTATAAAACATAATAAAAAATTAATGGAAATTATAACTTTGTGTAATTTGGTTATTATCTACTAGTGAGTTTCAATGAAGAATAGAATTAGGAAAATCATTCATTCATAAAAGAGAAGATGACAGATATGAGAGAACGTGAATCCCCCCCCCCCCCCCAAAAAAAAACAAGCTCCCCATGACCAAAAGACATAATATTGGATACAACTTCAAAATAACCCACTCCATAAGGTAAACTACACTCCTGAACTTCTCTCTGCCTTTCTGATTAAAGACACGACTTTGAAGTAAAACATCCACAGGAGATATTAGCTATATCAGCTAAACCCAGGATATTAGTGTCATTACTGTCTGCTGCCTAGTTCTTCTGCTAGCTACACGAGTCTCTTTTGGACAAGTCTTCCCTGACACCAAGAGGTAAAAAGGTGACAGGGCAGCACTTAGCCTGTAACTGACAGCCTCAGCTCTGTCCCTGTGTATTGCATGAATGGGGTGTGTCCTTTCCCTCCAATCATCTCTCTCTAAGTTCTGCAGAATGTAATTTCAGCCCCCCACCCCCTGCTTTCTGAAAGCTCAGACAAGCTGTAAAAACTCTGCACTTTGAACAGCTGCATAGGAGAGATAGCTGTAGATAATTTTTTTCTAGGAAGTTTTGTTACACCTGAGGCCGTCACTTCACTGGGTATATGTGAGGGTTTAAAACCACTTTAAATCTAAAATTCAGAGTGAAGTTCAGAAGGAGAGTGCAGTCCCGAGGTTTCTGAGCAGTCATTCATGCTTAGAATGGCTACGAGTTGTCCCGACCGCAGCTCTGGTTACCTGGGCGCGCTCCGCCTCGGAGTCTTTAATGCTTTCTCGGGAGGAGCAATTGCCCCTTTGCCCCCCCCCCCCTGGTTCTAGCACTGTCTGCTATTGCCCCCAAAAACAGAGATTTTACACCATCTGCTCATAGTGCTAACCATCTAAATACAGAATAACACTGACCACTTCCTCCTTTAACCCTCTTAGAAAATCTATTTACTCTTACAAACTGCATCATAAAAGCCTTTGAAACTGTGGAGGTATAGGGTTCTAGAGGTTTCTGAATTCTGTTATCAGTGTGGATCCATTTAGATGGTCTCACGGAAATCTTGTAAACCCTCAGTGTTGATGTTTGGTGTTATAGTTTCTACAGTGTTCTTATACACTTTCAGAAAACATTGTTTTCATAAAGCTTAATGCAGAACTTCACCCAAAAATTTTCTGGCGGGGGGCCATCCCCTGTCAGAACACAATAACTCAGAGGGTTGACCGCTATACTAACATCAGATTGTTAGTACATAATCTCTTCCCGAGCTCCTCAGTTTTCGTCCAGAGGACAGAACGAAAAAAATAAATGATAGTGTGCACTAGGCACAATTTTTTTATCTTTTTTCTTTATCACATTTTGGTAAATTTTGGTTCATTTTTCGTGAAGAAAATATTAGTTCAGGCTCACTTTTTTTCCCTACTTTACATGAATCGGGATATAACCTGCTGACAGAATGGTATTACATCCCACAATGCAAATTTTTTCCACCAAATAATAAGGCAAATCTGTAAAAGTCTCTCTTTTCTGCAACCTGCGCCCTGTCACCAAACTGAAAAGAAAGTTTGTTTTTTAAGTCTGTAAACCCAAATGTATACCTGTTTTAAATATTATTGTAGACTGCTACACTCCTTCCCCAAGATAAAAACATAAATAATTATTGTGATTATAAAGTGGCATGATGCTGCAAAATGTCCTATTATATTAGATGTTAAAGCTTTATGTTATATATTCCTTATAAGAGAAGTATGGACGTTTAAAACAATAAATACATTTATACTTACCTGGGTGGATGCAGCATTGATCCAAAGCTGCATCTGTCCCCCACTGGCTCTGCAGTGAGAACTGAGCGATCAACCACCACTGATCACTCAGTTCCCCCCTCTACTCTGAGCAGAGAGCCGTAACTGTGATGCCACGTACACACAGTTGGAATTTCCGACAACAAATGTTCGATGTGAGCTTGTTGTCGAAAAATCTGACCGCGTGTATGCTCCATCGAACATTTGCTGTCGGAATTTCCGACAACAAATGTTTGAGAGCTGGTTCTCAAATTTTCCAACAACAAAACTTGTTGTGGAAATTCTGATCATGCTCGGAATCAAGCAGAAGAGCCGCACTGGCTATTGAACTTAATTTTTCTCAGCTCGTCGTACGTCTTGTACGTCACCGCGTTCTTGACGTTTGGAATTTCCAACATTTGAGCGAATATCCGTCGGAAAAAAATCCATGGTTTTGTTGTCGGAAAGTCCGATCGTCTGTACACAGCTTGAGTCTCTGGCTTTCTGCCTTGCCTTGGAGGGGGAGGCAGAGGCTGGCTAAGGCTTTCAGCAGATCACCAAGAGGCTTCTGGGTGGATCCTGACCATATAGTTGGGATCTTTGATAGATTCTGTGACATTAGCCACGGGTCACAGGAGTGCAAATGAACTGTACTCCTGTGACCTACAGAAATATAGCCAAAAAAAGCTGTGGTTAAACTTCCCTAAGTTCACCAATTTTCTAGTCAATAAGGGCACACAAGTACACTAGATTAAATATAAAACATTTTTTACTGTGAAATTAACATGATGCACGAAAAAAATTATTCTGCCTGGAGTTTGCACATTCTCCCTGTGCCTGCGTGTGTTTCCTCTGGGTACTCTGGTTTCCTCCTATACCCAAAAAAGACATGCTGGTAGGTTAACTGGTTCCTGTCTAAATTGGTCCTTGTATGTGCATGTATGAATGTGATTTAGGGACCTTAGATTGTAAGCTCCTTGATGAGAATGTACAATGTATATGTAAAGTGCTGCATAAACTGACGGTGCTGTATAAGTACCTGAAATAAATTATACCTATACTTTGCAGTGGACCATTTACACTCTTACCTGTTGCTGTTGGTCAGTAAAGCATTTTTGAACAAGGCAGAATGCGTATGAAAGATGATGACATTGTACACTATGAAGGCAGCAAACAGGAGGAGCATCTTCAGCTCAAAGCTCATTCTCAGGAACACCGAGCATGCAATGAAACCCAAAATACAGCAGTATATGTAATACTAGAACAAAAGATAACATATAATTACATTTCTGCTTTTTGCAAAGATAATACAAAGCACTGAAAATACACAAAGTCAACATATCACACAAATGTAACCTCTACTAATACACACACATGTAATTGTATTATATACCGATTAGCCATTAGTTTAGGATCACTGACAGGTTAAGTCAATAACATTGATCAGCTCATTACACTTGCATCTGAAAATGAAATAGATCAGGCAGCAAGTAAACATGTTATTCATGAGGTTGATGTATTGAAAGCAGAAAAAATGGGTATCACAGTTTGTTGTGTATGGGGCTGCATAGTCAAAAGCACCTAAAATGGGCACATGAGCATCAGAACTGGACCAAAGAGCAATGGAAGAAGGTGGTCTAGCCTGATGAATCACATTTTCCTTTACATCGTGTGGATGGCTGGGAGCATGTGCATCACCTACCCAGGGAAGAGACAGCACCAGGATGCACTATGTGAAAAAGATAAGTTGGCAGAGGCAGTGTGATGCTTTGGGCAATGTTCTGCTGGGAAACCTTGGTCCTGTCATTCATGTACTTCCAGCAGAGCAAAAGTTAGGCCTGAACATCGCTGGTCCGCTGAACACCCCCGAATTTGCGGGTCGATCGGCTGGATGTTTGCCCGCCGAGCAGCCCACAGTGCACTGCACGCTTCACAGTGCATCACTGCCTCTGTCCATTTATAACTGAGCATCGTAAACTGTGTTTACAATGCTTCAGTTTATAAATGGAGAGGAGCCTCTGTCTCCTGTCCATTCATCTCCAGCGCAGGTGAGGCTGCTGAGAAAGGGGCTGGGGAAATTGAGTCCTCAGTCTCTTTCTCTGTCTCAAATGGATGATATCAGAGGTCTGGTTAGACCCCTAATACCCCACCAAATTCCCCCCCCCCACAGGGCTTAAAAAAAAAATATTTAAAAGTTAAATTTGAAAAATAAAAATTAAATAAACTACAGACACTGCTGCATATTAGTGCCACTGTCACAGTCACATTTTCTTATTTATTTATTGATTCATGTTTTTTGGGGTTTTTTTGTCTTTTTTTATTGTCCCCCTTTTTTTTTATTGTCAGTCGCAGTTTTTCTGACTGCGACGCTGGTATTTCCCCCTTTTTCATTTTTTTTTTATAATTTTTACATTTCTGTCAGCGTCAGTCCTCAATTTAAAGTGCACCAAACACACATTTTTAGGTTTCCTTTAAATTTAGGTAATAAGCCTCCCTATCTAATAAGCCCCCCATCTAGAAGGCCAACAAGGAGAGGAAGACATTCCCATGCCACTATATAAGGGGGCTAGCAGCATCTTTGTCCACAGGCAAAGGTGGACATGGTCTGTCCACGCGCAGGGCCCATTTGTCTCTGTTTAGTGATGTTGCCCATGCTATCCAGCCACAGCATGCAGAGGAGGAGGTGAACTGGCTTACTAAACCATCCTCATCCTCCTCATTCTCTATGATCCAAACTGACACCAGTTCACAGTATACCGCAGCTGCCAGAGCAGCTTATTCTGCCTCCTTGTCCACAGCTACTCCTGCCATAGCCCAAGCATCATGCATGGAGTCAGCAGCATTATTTGAACACAGCGTCAGCCACTTGCTTCTTGAAGACACAGACATTACTTGATTCTGATGTTGATTCTGAGATAGAGGAAGGGAGCAACATGAGCGTACAGAGAGGGGAGAACATTGATTAACAACAAATTGGCAGTCATGTTCCCCCAACCACAGCATATTGCTATTGGGTGCCTAATAGAGTAGAGGAGGAAAGTGAGGGGAAGAAACAACCCAAACGAGGCAGGAGGTCCTCCAGACCTCCAGAGGAAGCCATCATGGAGTAGAGAGCAGCCAACCTATTCCATCAAATTGTGGGTCTGTTATCTTCTGGTCCACTTCCCAGAGCTCAGCTATGTGGCCCATTTTTAGCACATGTGCAGCAGATCACACTGTTGCAATCTGCAAGAAAATCAAGTGTGGCAAAAACACCAGCTATTTGGGTACCACATACTTGATAGGGCATTTAACCTTCCACCACTCAGCCATTGACAAAGGCACCTGAAAGCCACACACAAGGGACACAATTCTTCTCCTCCCGCTATATCTCATGACCTCTCAGCAGCCTCCACTGACAGGGATGATGGTATAGCAAAGGGTGTCACAGGTCCTTGCAACACATCTGCCATTAGCACACCACCAGCTGTAGAGTATAGCAGGCACATTTCTCTGTTCCAGCTGCTGCAGGGGAAACAAATATATACTCCCTGACACCCACATGCCAAACGTCTAAATTCCAGCTTGTCCAAATTGCTGGCTTTAAAACTGCCTTTCCATCTAGTGGATTCTGCCCCCTTCTGTGAATTTGAAGAATGTGCTGTACCACAATGGCAGGTTCCCAGTCACTATTTCTTTGCACGTAAGGCCATTCCAGCTCTGTATCATCACGTGGAAGGCAATGTTTTGGCATCGTTGGACAAGGCAGTCAGTCGCAAGGTCCACATTACTGCTGACACATGGTCCTGTTTGCAACTAGCAAGGATGCAGGACAGGGCTCAGTGCTGGAGCTTGTTTTGCCACCACATCTCCATACAGCTGCTGGTGATGATGCGAGATCTCTCAGCTCCACCTGCTCCATGCCCTCCTCTGCTGGATTGTCTGATGAACCACCAGCATTCAAGAGGCCATTCAACAATTCAGGATAAAAGATGCCATATAGTGCTTCAGCTGGTCTGTCTAGGGGACAAGAGCCACACCAGAGCAGAGATTAATTTAGCTCTGTGGGGGCAGGCCCAGAGGTGGTTCCCGCCATGGAAGCTTAAGCTAAGAATGGTGGTGTGCGATAATGGCACTAATCTTCCGTCCGTCCTTCGACAGCAAAAGTTGGCACGTGAGATGCCTGGCACATGTCCTCAATTTGGTGGTACAGTGTTTCTTAAACGGGTACCCAGGTTTGCAAGATCTGCAGCCATTACAGGCAGTCCTACACAGCCAGTGTTCGGTGGCTGAAATTCAGCGGGAATTTCACCTGCTCATAAATTGCCTGATTTCTGACATGCTGCACATGCAGCAGAGGGCCATCAACGAGTACCGGTGTAAGTATGGCACAAGGACAGGCTCAGGGTAGCTCAGCTTTATTTCCCCACGTCAATGGCTGCTGATAAATGATGCACGCTGTCACCATTTGAGGAGGCAATAAGGATGGTGAGCCGTGACAGTGCATGCATCAGTGACACAATCCCCCTTATGTTCCTGTTGGAGCATAGTCTGTTTGGCATTATGGACAGGGCACTCAAAGCACAGCAGTAGGAGGAAGAGGTTGTCCTCCTTTCCTCTCAAGGCCCACTTTATGCAGACACCATGCATGCGATTCTGGCAGTTTTGGAGGCAATGAAGTACAGGAAGACATATATCAAACCTTAAGAGATGGTTTTCAGTCCCCAGAAACCTTGAGAGTAGTACGTGGCTGGGGGGAGGCAGTTCCATATACTGTAATCCTAAGTGACCCAGAGGACTCTGCTTCTCATGGCTTCGCAAACATTTGGTGCATGGGCTCCCTTATTCGTCAAAGCCTGCGAAATGACCTGAGAATTTGTGGCATCAAGGATAAGGATCATAATTGATTGGTAACCCTCCTTGACCACCGTTACAAGGGCAAAGTCTCGGAAGTCTTCCTGCCCTTGCAGAGGGAACACAGGATGAAATATCTTGAGCACACCTTAAGGAGGAGCTTATGTAATGCCTTTTCAGACTCTGGTAGGTTACAGTATCATTGAAAAAACATGTTTTGAGGCCTCTGTTGGTGAAAGGAGGAGCAGTGGAGAAGGGGGCCACCTCAGTGATACATTTCAAATTTTTTTTAGTCCTTGGCTCCCAGGGCAACATCCCATTGGCAGCGTCTGGTGGAAAATTATCTAGGGGCGAAAACAGACACAGAGAGCTTTCCAGTAGACAATCTACTGGGTTTCTGGGTCATGAGACTAGACCACTGGCCAGAACTTGCCCAGTATGTAATTGAGCTCCTGAAATGCCCTGAATCTAGCGTGCTTTCCGAACGGTCATTCAGTGCTGCCAGACGTTTGGTGACAGATAAAAGTGCACAGACTACGTTAACCCGCTGACATTTGTCAAAATGAATCTGTCCTGAATTAGCTAGCAGCACCTATCAATCCCCTGATGCCGATGTCACTGATTAAGTGTTATTAGGATCGAAAATCTCTGCAAGACTGTCTAGGCTGCATAGCTTTGTGCTGTTGATTTTATCTTATTTTTTTTGGGTATAGGTTTCATTGGCACAATGAACACCCAAGAACTAATTTTTCCGCAACTGTTTGACAAGTGCATCAAATTTCTATTTTTTAGAGCAAGGCCAATTCTTGCTTTCATGAAGAGTACCTCTAGAAGGTTATGGGGGGAAAGGAACCACCAACACCCAAAACCCAATTTTTCAGAAACTGTGTGACAGGGGCGTTAAACTGAATTTTTTTTACAGCAAGGGCAATTCTTGCTTTTATCAAGAGTACCTCTAGAAGGTTACGGTGTGAAGGCACCACCAACACCCAAAGCCCAATTTTTTCACATCTAAAAGAAACAAGGGGAGAGGCACCTCCCCATGTATAGTATTAAAACAGTAACATTCATTGCACAAGATTAAAAACACTTACAAGATATAAGTAGGAGTCATGCTCATCAAAAGTAAGTAGTCCTGACTTATGATGAGCATGACTCCCACTTATATCTTGTAAGTGGTTTTAATCTTGTGTAATAAATGTTACTGTTTTAATACTACACTTAGAGAGTCGCCTCCCCCCTTGTTTCTTTTATAGGTTTTGCAGAGTTGCTGGACACACTCTTATGCCTTGTACACACAAACGGTTTTCACGACGAGAAAACTGCAATTTTTTTATTGGTCGTGAAAACAGGTCGTGTGTATGCTCCCTAGCAATTTTCTCTACGAAAAAAAATGCCCGCAAAAAAAATGAAACCAGCTCTCTTTTTTCTCGTTGTGTTTCCTTTCAGTCTTTTTCTCGTCACGAAAAACGGTTGTGTGATTGCTTTTCCGAGGGGAAAAAACGTGCATGCTCAGAATCAAGTATGCAGCCCAAAAGCAGCCCAAAGGGTGGCGCCATTTGGAAATAACTTCCACTTTATAGTCCCATCGTACGTCACCGCGCTTTGGTCTGACTTTTTTTTACATGAACGTGTGTACGCAAGTAAGGCTGGAGAGGAATCACGTTGGGAAAATTTCTTTTTTTTTCCTGCCGAGAAAAATTGTTTTGTGTACAAGGCATGAAAATGGCTGTCTCTTTTTAAATCACCTCCTTACCGTGGTTCAACTTTGTTTTTACCTCAAGACTGACTAATCAAATGTACATTATTACAAACTAAGGGCATTGCCTCCTGGAGCGCCAGATACCCAATTTACCTTAAATTTTTTCACATCTGTTACTTCTATCCAAAGTCTAAGAAAGAGACACCAGACTTTATCTAAAAAAAAATGTTAGTCTTGGCCTGAGTGTATCATAATTTGGCTTCTTCACATAAGGCTTGCTCTTACTGTGGTGCAAAAATGTGTTATTTCCATCCAAAGTCTGCCAAAGAGACACCAGAATTTATCCAAAAAATCTCTAATCTTGTTCCAAGTGCACTAAAATGTGGTCTCATCATACAGACTGGCTCCCCAAGCCATTGTTTACTAAATAAAGAAAGCTGATAGGGGAAATCAATTTAAATGTAATTTGTTTTGCTTATAAATATAAGCTTTGCTGCAGGTGATGTTTTGCTGCAGCAAGACCCCCAGGCACTATATTTAAAGGAATATTTTTTAAAAGTTTTTTTGCATTGGTTCCCCAGTGCAGTAGCTGGGCCCGCCAATAGCTTGCATAAAAGCCTTCAAAATTAGGACTTTTGATTTTTTAAGTTTGGGTCCCATAGATTTCAATGGGGTTTGTCGCTCAGGTCCAAACTTTTGCGATGTTCTAGAGTTCTAGCACGAACCAAACTGAACCAGGGGTCGTTCAGCCCATCTCATTTTAACATGTACCACCTACCTAAACATCGTTGATGAACAAGTAAATACCTTCACGGAAATGGCATTCCCTGATGGCAGTGGCCTAATTCAGCAGGATAATGTGCCCCAACATTATCAGCCCCAAAGGGTGAATTTGCAGCCAATGCCTTGCAGCAATGCCTTTGGGCCCACCAAAGTGGTAAGGTGGTGAGGTGCCAGGGGGGATTCTCTAGAAATATTTTTAGTTTACAGCGTAAGCATATTAACTGATAAACAAAGTGTTCAAGATGACAAGATGATACAGCCAGACAAGAAGAGAAAAGCAAAGAATAAAGAAAATAAAAGCCAAGGAAAAGAAAAGGGATGAGTGGGGACTCCATGGCAGCTCTAGGGCGTTGAAATATATCGGATCTATGGACCCCATATCACTTCAAATGTAATTTGCAAATGATTAAATGCTAATTTGTCTTTAGCCATAATCCAGTTAAATTCGTTCTTGACTATTTCCAAAGTAGTGGTCGATTTATGCCAACATTTTGCTATTGCAATTAGGCTAGAAATGTGTAATCAATTTACTCACTTCCTTAGGTAAAACGGTGAACCTACTACAAAGTTACACATCTTCTGGGAATTTTTTTGGAGATTTATAAGAGTCACCATACTCTGAGTTCATTTAGAGACACAGTCAGATCCACAGATCTTTACCAGCGGCACTATATTCCACTGGTAATAATTTATGGATCTAGCTGTGCCCCTCAATAATCAAAAAAGAATATGTCATTTTATACACAGATTCATATGTTATTAGTTTTTCTCTTACACAAAATTTTGAAAAAACTTACTGGTATGCTTTGACAGTTGTTTGTCCCCAAGCTAGAGCCATTGCATTTCTGTAGAGTTTGGTCTAAAGGCTGAAACAACAAACATAAATTATCATTATTACTAAGGAATATTTAACAGTCCATAATGCTTACAGATGAAATTAAGAAGGCTTACCAAATTAAGAATAGCAATTGCTAGGAGTGCTGCTATAGTCAACATAGCCAATGGAACTCTCACTAGAGGTTTAGTTTCTACCATTTCTGCTATAGAGTGTAGTGAATGTGACATAGGCGAACTTTCCCCACAGAAACGCTGGAAAACACAGACAATCTGTTATTACTATTGTATTCATATAAACCACCAGACTGATTTTCAAAAACTGGCACAAAGAAAACCAGCATGATTGTCCACAGGTTGGGTAACCTGTCAATTCTGGCTGTTATGCTCCAGTTTTTGTAAATCAGTTCCACCAACAACTCTATGGGTAACCAGTTAGCAAAGTGGGACTTACCGCACATTTGTCTGCATAGCAAATAAGCAACACGCAAACCATTATCAATGACACCACAGCAAATGAAACTCCTAGTTTCACACTCCTGCAAGAGAGAAGGTTGTCAATATTTCAATAAAGTGAATGGTTGCCTAGCATTTGGAAACCTGTGCCCAAGACTGGTGACTAAAAATCTAATTCTATTCCATTACATGAACTGAAAAACTGACTAGATTATATTTGTATCTAAACATGCTCATAGGTCACTCATAGACCTACAAAGGTCGATGTGCAAGCATGATCTGGAGGCTCACAGGTACTAAGATTGGGTTGCAGGTTCATAAATATAAACTTTTACTTTTTGAACTGTTGTATGCAGGATTGTCTCTGAGAAAAGAGCCCTAGCTGTGCTGACAGACAGGGATGCAAGAACCAAAGACTGGCTCAACAGAATTACAAATTGGTAAAATTTTCAGCAGGTAATACAGTTTACACATCTATAGTTTAACCTTTTATTTTACGGTTGTTTATTTTCCTGGAGTTCAACTCTAAGTGCCATGTTATTTCTGCTCAAGTGCTATCTGCCATGCATTTTCAACTTTTATTAAAGCCAGTGTTTATTAAGGGCCCTTTCACACGGGGCGGATCAGTAATGATCCACCTCCGTGTGTCCGTAAGGTCAGCGGGGATCGCTCCATATATCCTCGCTGAGCCAGCGGCTGACAGGGCGGCCCTCGCACACTGTGCACGGACCGCCCTGTCTTTTCTCCGCTCTCCCCTATGGGGGGATTGGATGAACACGGACCGTGTGTCCGTGTTCATCCGATCCGATCTGCAGACGAAAAAAAATAGGGTTTTCTTCCGTGCGCAAAATCGGAACTTTGCGGAGGCGGGTGATTACGGGTGTCAGCGGATGTTTATCTGCTGACACCCGCAATCACATAGGGACCAATGTATGTCCCTTTTTCATCCGCAAACATGTGAAAGGGGCCTAAAGAGGTAAGATGCAATCTCTGATACAAGTTATATCATTTGAGAGCAATGGTTCAACAATATGAAAAGCGTTTAGATTGAAATGGTAGACATAACCATCAGCTATAATAGTGACATGGCAAAAAGTGGCAACAATGACATAAAAGCCAAACATTGTGCTCTATTAACATACCTCTATAAGTTTCAAGACATGCTTTATTGATATAGAAAGAGACAGAGTGGAAAGAAGCAAAGAAGAGAGAAAGAAGAAGAAAATAATAAAAAAAAAGTGGGGGGGGGGGGAGAAAGGCAAGGGTTTGTGGGGAAGGTCCAGCTTAGACATACAGGAACACATCACCATTTTTCTAGGTAAATATATTTATATTGTCATGAAATGTTCACCACATGTCAGTAACAACCCATGCAAACTATACATACAAAAAAAGAAAAAAAGAATTTCAGAAATTAAAGTTATGTGTAATAAAATTGAATGACACAGTAAAAGCTAATTAACGCGCTAACATTTATTTAATACTTCGTACAAAATCCTTTGTTGGCAATTACAGCTTCAAAGCCCCTCCTGTAAGGAGAAACTAGTTTTATGCATTGCTCAGGTGTGATTTTGGCCCATTCTTCCACACAGTCTTCAAATCTTGAAGTTTCATGGGCCTCTTCTATGAACTCTGATTATTAGTTCTTTCCATAGATTTTCTATTGGATTCAAGTCAGGTGATTGGCTGGGACATTCTTGCAGTTTTATTTTCTTTCTTTGGAACCAAGTGAGCCTTTCCTTGGCTTTGTGTTTGGGAACGTTTTGCTGAAATGTCCACCCTTGTTTAAGCGCTGCAAAAACTGTTGGCGCTATATAAATCCTGTATAATAATAATCTTCATCGTCCTGGTAATTTCAGCAGATTTTTATCAAGAATGCCTTGGTACATTTTTCCACTCATCCTTCCTTCAATGACATGAAGTTTGCCAGTATCGTATGTGGAAAAGCAGCCCCACACCATGATGTTCCAACCACCAAACTTTACTGTTGGTATGAAGGTGTTTTTGGGGTGATGTGCAGTGCCATTTGACCTCCAAACATGGTGTGTATTATGACAGCTCAATTTTAGTCTCATCTGACCAGACCATATTCTCCCAGTATTTCACAGGCTTGTCTAAATGTTGTGCAGCAAATTTAAACAAGTTTCAACATGCCTTTTTTTTCCCAGCAATGGAGTCTTGCATGGTGAGTGTGCATACAGGCTATAGCGGTTGAGTGCATTACTTATTGTTTTCTTTGAAACTATTGTACCTGCTAATTCCAGGTCTTTCTGAAGTGCTCCACAAATTGGACAACTTTTCTGATAATGCTTTTCACTCCTGTGTCAGAAATCTTGTGAGGAGCACCTGGTCATAGCTGGTTTATGGTGAAATTATGTTCTTTCAACTTCCGGGTTATGGCTCCAACAGTGCTCCCTGGAACATTCAGAAGTTTAGAAATGCTTCTGTAACCAATGTCATCAGTATGTTTTGCAACAATAATGTTGCAAAGGTCTTGAGGGCTCTTTGCTTTTACCCATCATTAGATGTTTCTTGTGTGACACCTAGGCAATGAGACTCCTTTTTATAGGCCATCGGTTGAGACTGATATTAATTTGCACTGACACGGGGCAAGACTGCTTTCTAATTACTGATAGATTTCAGCTGGTGTCTTGGCTTTCCATGCCTTTTTGCACTTGCCTTTCTTCATGTGTTTCATAACATTTATCCTGAGTCATTCCATTTGATTACACATAACTTCACATATGATGAAAAATGCATGTCAATAGCACCTTTAGAAATAGATTTACCTAGAAAAACGTGCCATGTTCAATACTTATATTTCACGCTGTATAGTTCTGTCTCAAAAACAAACTGGCTTCATGAGAAAGTAGAACTTAAAGTGGTTGCAAACCTCAGACATGAAATATGAACAAAGTATATCCCTCTATAGTGTGAACTTGTCTTAAGGACACTAAGGGAGAGATTTACTAAAACGTGTGCACACAGAATCTGGTGTAGCTGTGCATAGTAACCAATCAGCTTCTAACTTCGGCTTGTTTGATTACACTTTGACAATAAAACCTAGAGGCCAATTTGGTTAATATCCACAACTGCACCTGATTCTATGTGCACCAGTTTTAGTAAATTACCCCCTAAGTGTCACTTCTGTCTGCTTCTTCATTCCTCTGCTATCAGCATGAACCACTTCTCGCATTTTTTCCCCACACCAAGAGAAAAAAGTGACAGGGAAGTTATCTCCAGCACACAGCTTGCAAATGATAGCTTCAGCTCTGATCCGGTGAACTGTGTGAAGAGGGCGTGTGTTCCTTCTCACCAGTCAGCTCTCAGAGCTCTCCTCACTGAGCTCTGCAGTGTGTAACTTCAGTTCTCCATCCCCTGTTTTCTGAAAGCTCAGACAAGCTTTATAAATTCTGGACTTTCAAACAGGTACAACTTATGTTGGAGGATTTGTTTAATCTCTGTGTATCACCTGAAGCCAGACACTTCACTGGGTATATGTAAGGGTTTGCAACCACTTTACGTAAAGTATTGTTTACATTTTGGCATGTCAATGAATAACCACTAATACATCCACTGAAATGTTAAATTTTTAACTTTTACATTCTCTCTCATTTGCATTTGTCAGTTAAGGTAATTACTGGCTTAATTAAAGACCTAAAGTTCACAAAATGACTGCCAAATATACCTATTTTTTAAAAAAAACTCAAAAAATAACCTCTCTGAAAAGGACAGACACATTTTTTTCTAGGCAGTGTGTTCCGATTTATTTTAATGTATATGTTAATTAAAAGTATTAGATGAGATGTGGTTGTTTATCTTACATCATCTAAATCTAAATCAACCCTATATGTAAGAAAACAAATCCAATACCAAATTCTAACGTATATGTGACCTAATTTTCCAGCGATAAGAAATAATATTATAGCGGAATAAAACTTTTTTTTTTATTAGTAGCATATGTACCAACCTTGGCATGACCAAAATTTGGATCAAGAATATGCACAAGAACACTACACTGGCACATAAGAAATAATTCCGGATCTTAGGTATTCTGAGGGTTCGGTACTGAAAAACAAAACATGCGTCAACTAATACATTTACAAAGGTAATTTACTTTCTTCAAGCAGCTAACCTAAACAGATAAACCCAGGGAGACTGTTGGTATACAATAATGATATAGCTTTACTGAAAATAGCATTATATTATGCTAAGTATATTTAGTTTACATCTAAGTTAGGGCAAGATGGACATGAAACAGAAAATAAGAAATATTGTGTTTTACCTCTCTTTCCAGGCCATCGGCAGTGAAAAAAAGCAGGAAGGCATAAAAGTCATCCGATTTACCAAACCAGGGTCTAAAAGATAGAAAACAGGCTGCTTTACTTCAGTTGTTGAATCTATGTCTCATTATACAGCTAGATCATAAAAATATAAAACATTGGAGTCACTGATATTACTCAGTGTGATCCTCCTGCATTTTGAATACAGCAATATTTATTTTGTATTTTTTAATGATTAGCTATGTTACACAGATGCAGTTGAAATTTGTGATGCTGTAAAATTACCACTACTAGTTTTTAAAGCATTTGTCTCCAGGAATGTCAGCGTATTTCAATGCCCAAACACATACGTGCATATTTAAGGGGGTTGATACATTTTCAGGGGTTAAGAGTTAGAGCTGTGGTTTAAGGAGTTATGTTTTAGCGTTTAAGTGAACCTGTGCTCTGCCAATTCTGAACAAACATAATGCAACCATCACCAGAGTCATGCAAAAAGGACCACCAATCTTACTCAGTGAGAGACCTAGGAATATTAAATGCTTGTTGCCAGTATCTGTGATCATATGACAGCTGGACATTTTGCGTGGTAACCAAAGACAAGATGCATACTTGAAATATTTACAACAACCAGCTGCCCAGCTGGAGTTTGATGACTTTGTTGACCAGCTTCCCATTCCAGTCCTAACAGATGGACATAGAGATCTTCTAGAAAAGGAAATCACGGGTGGAGGAGGTTTTGGGGGCCATTAAACAGGCCCTTTTGGGCAAAGCACAGGGCCCAGACGGGTTTACATCCCTGTACTACAAAAAACATGCTTCCTTACGGGCCCTCACCATAACACAATTATTCAAAGCCATTCAACAGGGTGGTCCAATAGACGCAGACTCTAATAGAGCATTTATTACCCTCATCCTTAAACCCCACAAATACCACAGTGACATAGAAAACTACTGTCCAATATTCTTAATCAACAATGACCTGAAAAAATTCACCAAAATGTTGCCGAACTGGCTATTGACATTTCTAGCTCACTATATACATTCTGATCAGATGGGCTTTCTGCCACATAGACAGGCTGCCGACCTCCTTTCCATAGTTCGCTCCTCCTGGGATGGCAGGACGAATAGGACAGGGGTGCTGCTGTGCATTAACATTCGAAAAGCCTTAAAACTCCCCATCGCTGGCCCGTCCTTTTCCGGGTGTTGTTGAGATTAAATTTCGGTCCTAAGTTCTTGGGCTCGCTACACTCATTATACAGCTCACCTACAGCCCAGATAGTTATGTGTGGCCATAGATTGGGTCTGATACAAATCTCATAGGGTACTCGGCAGGGATGCCCGTTACCTCCCATATTGTTTGTCATAGCTATTGATACCCTTGCAATCGCAATACGTCAAAACCCAGACATTTTAGGAATATAGAGTGGGGCAAGGAGCCATAAGTGTGCTTTATTCGTAGATGATCTGTGGTTAATGGCCAACCGGGATAAATCAGAGGCACTGAATACCAATTTGATAAACCTCGACCTTGCAGAGTATGCAGACTCAATACCCTTTTCAGTGGCAGCAGACATCCCTTCCGTATTTAGGAATCTGACTGCCCCCCACAATTTCTTCTCTTTGCAAAGCTAACTATCCAACTTTGTTCTCTAAGCTTTTAGAGGACATGCAGGCATGGTCTGATGTGAATCTGTCATGGATAGGTAGTATCACCTCAGTAAAGAGGACAGTTCTACCTAGGTTACTATATTATATTTGCACTTTGCCTATCCAGGTCCTTGTTCATACCATGCAACAATTTCAATCAAAAATCTTTCATTACATTTGGGGAACCAAAGGTTCCATAATAGCTCAGACCACAATGTATTCTCCTAGGGGTTCAGGCCGACTAGGCATTTTAGGAAATACTATGTGGCTGCACAGCTCGCCCAATTATGCCAACTTCATAGCCGACATTATTGACCAGATTGGGTTTTTATAGGGGTCCAGGCGTGTTCTCCACATTCAATAGATCTTGTCCTTTGGATTCCACCAAAACATCGTAAAGCTATACTGTGCCATATGCTCTCCCACTCATTACATGTGTGGGACACAAGCTTTAGGAGATGGCCTTTGTGCTCCGCACATATCCCGGTAGCTCCTCTTTTTGGCAATCCCCTGTTTCCACCAGGTTTTCAACCCAAAAGGTTTGGCTGGTGGTTGAACAAGGGGTTGTACCATATAGGGGACCATCTCTATTTCATGGGAAGTCTGGAGATGCCCCATCCCTGCGGAGAGCTTCCATTTTCAAAAAGTTTACCACTTTCTCAAATCTTTGCAGAAGTAAAGCACTGACTTAGCAGTCCGAACTATGTTAGAAAACAGATGCATGCAGCATACTGTTCTGCGAGAGGTCATCTCCATGCTATACAAACTGTTTGTTGACTCCACTGCTAGATTATCTTACCAGGTGGCGTGGGAAAGGGATCTGTCCATAACCCCTGAGGTGGAGGACTGGCGTAAATGGAGTATGCAAATCGATAAAGGTATCCTTAATGCTACCTTGATTGAGGCAGGTTACAAAGTCCCCGCCAGTATTTAGTGCCAGACGCCTGTCAAAAATGTAACCAGACACCTCAGCTACCTGTTTCAGGGACTGTGGCCAGATAGGCTCACTGTTGCATGTGTGGTGGTCGTGCCCCAAGGTTTGTAATTTTTGGATGAGGGTTCATTTATTTTTTTAGTCACAATGCTCAACATCACTAAAGATGCGAGTATTGCCCTACTAAATAAGCCTGTTGAAAATGTTGCACAACATACTCAGACCTTAATTTACTTAATATAGCCAAAATCGCTATAGCGACAGAGTGGAAAAGCCCTGTCATAGACATTGTGATAGTAAAACAAAAACTCAGATGGATCACGTTGAATGAAAAAATTGTGAGTGTCATACGAGATAAACAAAATATGGTCCCCTTTGCTTCGTGTACTTGCAGATCCCGGATAAATTAATCTAATCATATAAATAAGTTGATGCAGGATCCCCAGACGGATTTTATTTCCTTTCTTCTGCTCTTTTCCTCTTCTTTTCTCTTTCATTGTTTCTTTGACTCCTGCCAGCCTTGGCATCACATTCTATTAGCTTTTTATTTTCCTTTCTTATGCCTTGTAACCAGTAATACTTTGTGAACCGTGATCACTGGATATGGTTTTCCTAGCTCGTGGGCCTACTTCCAGTGATTACGTTTTAGGGTGGTCTCGAAATCTTGGGTTTTACTGTACCACATTATGATTCAAGCTTGCTATACCTGCTCCCCATATTGCTTTTATCCATTTTATGCTGAAGTGATCACTTTTAATGTAATTTGGTTTTATTACAATAAAACCTACCCTCTTTTACCTGCACCATCCGGAGCACTGTTTTTTCTTTCTCCTGCATGACCTGCTTGGATATAACGTTTTTCATACTCCACGATTGTGCTCACCTTCCTTCAGTGGATACCACTGTTTACACCACCGATTGTCGCTTTGAAACAAGTTGACCTTCTGTTCCTGTCTGAGAATCTGAGTCGGAGCAAGTACACCCACGGTGAGGTTCCAGTTTAGGCTTACAGCTATTCATCGGGATATCCTGTGTGGAGTCTACCATTGGGCCACCGTCCAGCCGAGCAGATTCGAGTGGAGTCCTTCCATGCGTTTACGATCTGTTGTCGCTGACAAGCAGATCCACGCTATCCGGTAAGAGTATTCCATCTACTCCTGTTTCACCGTGCAGAATGTCCTTCTCATGACGAGGATGTGGTCATATACCTCTTATTGACGGACTTTTGTTTGTGTTATTTTTATTTTCAATGGACACTCATTCACAGGCTACTGTGATTTAACCACATTGATGTATGGTTTTCACTATGTAGTTTCTATTAGCGCTACATATTTCTTCACCATTTCTATCCAATTTTTGTCACATTGCTTGTGTAGCTGCTCACTTTATATATTTTTAGATTAGCGCAGTTTTTCCCCCTTTTTTACACTTCAATACTGGGCAGTAATGTTTCTCCTGTGAGGCTGCACTGACAGGCCGCTCTGATATGCAGCACTGATGGGCACTAAGAGGTGACACCAATGGGCAGTATTTATGGGCACTGACAAACATCAATGATTGGCATCACTGGTGTGCACTGACAGGCATTACTAATGGGGCTGCATTGATTATCAGTGCAGATGTTCCCACTGAGAAAAGCTCCTTATCGGCTCTCTTCTCCTCACGAGCTGTCAACATGAGTAGAGGAATTCCAGAAACTGTCACTTCCTATTTATAGTGATCAGCTGTGATTGGATACAGCTGATCACATGGTAAAGAGCCTACTCTATAGGCTCTTTACCGCGATCAGAGATGCAATGTGTCTGAGGGACACACCGCACCACAGATCGCCGCGCTGCGCACCCCCGGGATTGTGCACGAGCGGCTCATTCTGAAGGATGTCATATGATGTCCACTCAGAACAATGAAACCACTGCCCGGCCTATAGCAGAATGACGGGCGGGGGTTTCATTGTGGCTAAAACAGCCAACCAAAGTCCAACGTCATGGCAAAGCTTTTACTGTTGAAAATATATACTACATATACTAGTTACAAAATAAATTATGTCTGTATTTTAGAAACTGTGATGCCACAGAAATAAATTTTACAACATACATTTTACACACGGTTACATGCATCTACCTCATAAATCAGAACTAGGTATGGGTGAAACTGCCCTGGGTCAGTTTGCTCGGCAGGTTTATTAAATCCTGTTTGAAATTTGAGACACCTGAACTTAACAGCAAATTTTAAGTCCATTGGAGGACGAATGTTGTTACAAAATCCTGGCCATTTCCAAAGCCAATAGGCAGCTATTGTCAAAAAAGGGCCAGGGGAGCCAGGGAAGCAGGAAGCTATATGGGACATTTAACAAAGCACAAAAATTCAATATAAAAACCTCTTGTGGTGTTTATTTACTTTTTATATTATTTTGAGAAGGAACAGTTAAGGGTGCTTATGTACCCTGTGTTTTTTTCCCTGGGGGAAGGGGGGAAATATCTAGGGGTCCTTCATTCTCAAAAGGGCTTCCCGATTCCAGAAAATGCGTAGGATAAATCTTAAAATTCAAACAAGCATTATACATTGGTTCATGTGGGCAAACTGGCCATTTTGTTGGCCACTCACTGAACTGAGGATGGGCTGGGCTTCAGTCGAACCCAAAGCTCATTCCTATCAGTAAGGGTTTAAATTGAATTTCACAGCTCGGCCAAATGCCCACAAGCCCTATACTTTCTTTATCGTACATCACGGGACATAGAGAAGCATAGTAATTACTATGTGGGTTATAGAGTCTACCTTCAGGTGATGGACACTGGCACACCCAAGACAGGAAGTCCCCTCCCATACCGGGAATACCTCCGTTTTTTCGCCAGTGTCTAAGGTGGTGGTCTCGCTTTAAACCTAAGCAAGCTATTTCTGGATCCGTCCAAAGTGCTTCTTAGCCAAAGTTGACGGTACCCGGGTCTTGTTTGAGAAGAACGGGGTTTTGCCTGTAATGCCTCTCATTTGAGGGCTGGATCTTGGGCTCCAGTGCTTTGGTCAGACCCAAAACCAAAAGCTCTCTGGCAGGGTGCGATACAGGTCCAGGGGTGTGGTGTGGCCTCACGTATTCGCACGTGCGGCGGCATGTGCACATGCACGTGGTAGCCTTGCATATATGCACGTGCAGCGGCACGCGCGCGCACAAGGATTTCCATACAGCTGCTCTGAAGGGGGCTGGGACTACAGGGCGGAGCGTGTCAGGTTACTGCACCTAGACTATAAAAAGCTCAGTCTGCCTCAGCCATCCTGGCTGACGGTGGACACAGAGAATTTGTGCACAGATCCTTCCCAATACACAACTACTACCTTAAGGTAGACTGACAGTGGCATTTTCAAGGCGCATATTTGGCTCTGCATCAGGCTGACCATCAAATAGCAGCATAATTGCTGGTCTATAGGTCTGCAGGTGGATTCAAAATTCTGGCTGTGAGTACCTCGGCTTTGACTTGGGACTATGGCAAAAGGCTTGGGGACTAAGAAACCAAAAAAGCCAAAGGGGTCACCATCGGGCTCTGAGGATCTCGGGCATGCTCCTGCTGCTATGTCCTCCCCTGATAAGTCAGAGGCGGCCTGGGGTAAACCAACGGGGCTGTTAGGTGCTTCATCTGCCCTTGGCCCTCCTGCTTTGGTGTATGTCACAGAAGAGGCTCTTGCTTTTTTCGAGAGAAAAACGCACCAGGTCTCCCTCGCCCCCTGCGGAGTTCCTTATGGCGGAACAATTATCCTGGGAAGAGGTTGACTTACCCTCAGGGGATCAGGCAGAGATCTCTGACTCTGAGGATTCTACCCTGGAGGAACCTTTCTTGGCTTCTCAGTCTGAAAGGTTGTTAGTGCAGTCCCTTACTGAGATGGTCCGTTCGGCCTTCAAGTTACCCCTGTTAGAGCCAGCAGCTAGCTCGGTCTCTTCTTTGGGCTCTTTAACAGCCCCTCAGGCTAACTACTCCTTTCCGGCTCATCCTCTCCTAGAGGGTCTTATCTATCAAGATTGGGAACATCCAGATAGACTATTTCTGCCTCATAAAAAAAAATATTTTTTAGTTTTATATCCTATGGAGGAGAAGTTCACCAAAAAATGGAGTGTCCCTACAGTGGACGCAGCTATCTCCTGTGTGAACAAGACTCTGACCTGTCCGGTAGACAATGTGCAGATGTTTAAAGACCCGACGGATAAGAGATTGGAGACATTGGTAAAAACCTCACTCGCTACAGCCAGTGGGGAAGCCCAACCTGCAGTAGCAGCTTTTGGTATCTGCCAAACCTTAAAAGACCAGATGAAACAGGTTTCGAAGGATATCCCTGCTCAGCAGGCACAGGATTTAGCCGACTTTCCTGAAGCATTATGCTTTGCGGTAGACGTCATCAAGGACTCAATACATCAGTCCTCCCGCCTTATGCTCCTTTTAGTACATATGCGTAGGTTGCTGTGGTTAAAAAACTGGTCAGCGGAAACGCCCTGCAAGAAACTTCTGGCCGGGTTTCCTTTCCACGGGGAACGTTTGTTCGGGGAGGATTTGGATAAATATATCCAGAAAATATCCAGCGGAAAAAGCACGCTGTTGCCAGTTAAGAAAAGGTTTAGGGGTCCCTTCTCTTTTAAGAGGCCCTCCTCTCCAGTTCCTGGGACTTCTGCTTCCAGGCAGTTCCGACGGCCTCCCGGGAGATCAAATGCGGGAGGAAAGTCTCAGGGGCAGCCTCAGTATCCCAAAAAACTCTGAAACCTTAAGCCGGCCAAGCCAGCATCTAAGTCAGCATTATGAAGGTTCGCCCCCACTCAGCCGGGTGGGGGGAAGACTTCAGCTGTTTGCGGGGGCTTGGCGAGAAAGGATCCAGGACAATTGGGTCCTCTCCACGGTCTCCGCGGGATACAGATTGGAGTTGCAGGAATTTCCTCCACCCCGCTTCTCGGCGTCAAGCGTCCCGAAAGACCCGGAAAAAAGAAAATCTCTAGTTCTGGCTTTGGATCATCTGTTATCCCAAGGGGTAATCGTAGAAGTACCGGTAGAAGAGCAGGGTTTGGGTTTCTATTCAAACCTTTTTACTGTCCCAAAGCTGAATGGAGACGTAAGACCCATACTGGATCTCAAGGCCCTAAACCAGTTCCTAAATGTCCAATCTTTTTGGATGGAGTCAAGACAGTCAGTGGTTGCCTCCTTATGGGGGGGGGGACTATTGGCGTCCATCGACATCAAAGACGCATACCTACATATACCTATGTTTCTCGACCATCAGAAGCTGCAGCGCTTCACGATAGATCTACGCCATTTTCAGTTCGTGGCTTTACCCTTCAGGCTGGCCACTGTGCCTCGGGTATTCTCTAAGGTCTTGGCCCCCCTGTTGGCCAATCTTAGGGCATATCTATAATGGCCTACTTGGATGATCTGTTGTTGGTGGATCGCTCGGTTGCCGATCTAAACTTAGCAGTACACAGAACTGTGAGATACCTGGAGTCCATGGGTTGGATTCTCAATCTGGACAAATCAGCCTTAGTTCCTGTGAAAAGACTGGAATATTTAGGCATACTTATAGACATAGATCAGAAAAAGATCTTTTTGCCCCAGGCAAAGGTTGATTTCTTAAAGGAGCTGGTCCAGATGGTCAGTGCAAAAAGGCAGCCATCCATTCGCCTTTGTATGTGACTGTTGGGGAAAATGGTAGCCTCGTTCGAAGTTACAGAACGGCATCTTGTCCGCATGGAACAAAAAGGTCCAAGCTTTGGACTTCCCTATGTTGCTGTCCCCAACAGTCCGGCAGAGCCTTTGTTGGTGGCTAGTTCCCCAAAATTTTCAAAAGGGGAAGTCCTTTATTCCAATTTCTTGGAGGGTAGTAACTACAGATGCCAGTCTTCTAGGCTGGGGTGCAGTCCTGGGGGAGCTTTCTCTCCAGGAAAAGTGGTCAGTCTCCGAGAAATCTCTACCCATCAACCTGCTAGAGATCCGGGCAGCACGACTAGCCCTAAGAGCATGGACCAACAAATTGTAGGGGTACCCAGTCAGGATACAATGCTACGACTGTGGCGTACATAAATCACCAGGGTGGCACGAGGAGTCATGCGGCCCAAAAAGAAGTGGATCAGATCCCAATTTGGGCAGAAAAGCATGTCCCGTGCATATCGGCGATCTTCATTCCGGGAATCGACAATTGGCAGGCAGACTTCTTAAGTCGCCATCAATTGCTTTCAGGGGGAATGGACTCTTCACCCCGACATCTTCCTGAGCATATGTCAAAGGTGGGGAACACCAGATGTGGATCTCTTGGCATCAAGGTTCAATGCGAAAGTGGACTATTTTCTGTCCCGGACGAGGAATCTGCTCGCTTGCGGAACAGATGCGCTGGTGTTTCCGTGGGATCGGTTCTCAATAATTTATGCGTTTCCTCTGTTGCAATTGTTACCTCGCCTCCTTCGCAGGATAAGGTTGGAGGAAAAAACAGTGATTCTGGTTGCTCCAGCTTGGCCCAGAAGGTCCTGGTACGCAGAGATTGTAAGAATGTCGGTAGGATATCCATGGACCCTTACGCTTCGTCCAGACCTGCTCTCACAGGGGCCAATATTCCATCCTTCCTTACGCTCTCTAAATTTCACAGCCTGGCTATTGAATCCCATATGTTAAAGAGGAGGGGGCTCTCTAATTCTGTAGTGTCTACACTAATTAATGCCAGAAAACCAGCATCCAGGCTTATTTATTACAGGGTATGGAAGGCATATGTGGCCTGGTGCGAAGCCAAAGGGTGCCATCCTCGGAGGTATGTCATTGGCAGAGTACTGGAGTTCTACAGTTGGGGGCAGACATGAAGTTAACCTTGAGTACCATGAAAGGTCAGGTCTCGACAATATGTCAATATTTTTTCAAAGGCCACTGGCTACACATTCGCTAATTAAGACTTTATTACAAGGGGTGATTCGTATTAATCCACCAATTAAATCCCCCTTGTGCCCATGGGACTTGAATCTTGTTCTATCTGCTCTACAAAGGCAACCTTTTGAGCCTCTGTCCCACATTCCCTTGGTCCTCTTGACCAGGAAGTTGTTTTTTTTGGTGGCTTAATTCTTCGCAAAGACAGAGTGATCTTGCGGCCTCATCCGGCCTTCCTTCCCAAGATTGTGTCAAGTTTTCATCTGAACCAGGATCTGGTTCTCCCTTCATTTTTTTCAGAACCTAGTTCTGCGGAAAAAAAAGTCATTGCATTGACTGGATGTAGTGAGGGCAGTTAAGGTCTATCTTAAGGCTACTGCTCAGATTCGAAAGATAGACATTCTATTCGTTCTGCCGGAAGGCCCTAGAAGGGGACAGGCAGTGTCTAAATCTACTATCTCTAAGTGGATTCGACAAGTCATTACTCAAGCTTATGGCTTGAAAGGAAAGGTTCCTCAGTTTAAAGTTAAGGCGCACTCCACTAGAGCGGTTGGCACTTCTTGGGAAGTGCATCATCAAGCCTTGATGGCTCAGGTCTGTAAGGCCGCGACTTGGTCGTCAGTCCACACTTTCACTAAGTTTTATCAATTGCCCTCGGCCTTCCCTCTGTTACCGACTTTGACTGTAGCGACCCTTCGGGTCTGGGGGGTGGCTAGGAGACGGTTTCTAAGTCCCGACCGGCGGTCCCCCTTTACCCCCCTGTGGGGCAACCCTGCCCTCCCTCACTTCAGAACCATACCGGATCCGCAGCTCTGGGCCCGGTTTGGCATTAAGTTGCTACGCGATGTATACTACGGCGGGGCTCTTCTCTCTTTCCGTGCTCTGGCGGATAGGTTTGGCCTCCCTCCCTGGATGGCGTTCAGGTATGAGCAGCTCCATCACGCAGCCAGGGCACAGTTCCCGTCCCCCCCTACCCTGAAAGCGGATCCCATAGAGGACCTGTTGGCGCAGGAGACTCTGGCTAAGCCTTTGTCTGAGCTGTATTTTGCGCTCCAGAGGAGGGACTCACCAAAGATGGAGGCCTTGTGGGAGAGATGGAGGGAGGATCTGCCCGACTTAGACAGGGAAACCTGGGAGGACTGTTTTGAGGCCAGTTCTAGGGCAGTTATATCTTCCAGGGACAAGTTGATCCAAACAAAATTTCTGCATAGGGTGTACTTTACGCCTCAGAGGCTGCACAGAATTTATCCGCTCCGCTCTCCGAACTGCCCTCGATGTCAATCTTCTGAGAGCACCTTTTTACACATGTTCTGGACCTGCCCGAAGCTGGCGAGGTTCTGGGCTGTGGTGGGTGAGACTATTAATTTCCGCCTTCAACTGGAACTACCCTTGTCGGCGGAATTGGCCCTATTGGGTATACAGGATGATGAGCAGCGCCCTAGATTTACCAAGACGTTGATTTCTTTGCTGTTCTTCTATGCTAAAAAAGAGATTCTGTTGAAATGGATCTCCCCCTTGCCCCCCACTGTGGGCTCCTGGGAAAATGCGGTTAACGCAGTACTCCCATTGTATAAGTTGACGTACATAAGTAGAGGGTGTCCTATGAAGTATGAGAGGGTGTGGCGGCCTTGGACTGATCCCTCATATGTTGCTAACCCCTGAGTTGCACGCGGATGGGCTATCCCTGGCACCATGGGCGGGGCTATCCCTGGCACCATGGGCGGGCCTTCCTCTCCTCCCCCCTTCCCCTCCCTCTTCCCCCTTCCTGCTTCAAGGCGTTAGCTCGTGTACCTGTGGTGTTGTTTATTGAGAAGTTGCCTGCTGTCTTATTTGTTTGGTATGACCTCCTTCTCTCAAAAGTGTGCCTTATTAATGATTATCCTTTTTTCTTTTAAGTCGTATTGTGCCTTGTCAACCCGTGCGCTTCTTTGTTTTTTTTCTTTGATATGTAATCAATGTATTGTCCTGTTCTTACCCAGAATGATTTGTCATGTAGCATTTTTGTGTTTTTTCCAATAAAGACCAACCTTGTTGTTAAAAAAAAGTTTTATCAATTGGATATAAGAAAAAATGAGGAAGTCGCCTTTGGGCGCAGTGTGCTGCAAGCTGCAGTTTAATTCCTCATGTCTGATGGCGCCCAGGTTGTTTTGGTGTCTCCCTCCCCTCATTGGCATTGCTTTAGGACATCCCACATAGTAATTACTATGCTTCTCTGTGTCCCATGATGTACGAGAAAGAAAATGGGATTTTTATAACAGCTTACCTGTAAAATCCTTTTCTTGGACACAGAGCTCGCGCCCCTCTTGTTTGGGGATATTGGGACACTTATTGCTTTGCTACAAAACCGAGGTACTCCCAGTATGGGAGGGGACGTCCTGTCTTGGGCGCGCCAGTGTCCATCACCTGAAGGTAGACTCTATAACCCACATAGTAATTACTATGCTTCTCTGTGTCCCGTGATGTACTCCAAGAAAAGGATTTTTACAGGTAAGCTGTTATAAAAATACTATTAGTCTCTACCTATGCAGTGTGTCAGTAGCACTCCCTATGCTTCCCCCATCACAGATAACACACACTGTCAATATGGCTTCTGTGACCTTACATTTCTATCCAAAAGCCACATTTACTGGCTCTTCTAAGCCAGCTGCCCTAAATTCAAAGGGCAGGCAATGCTTTATTATTACAAAGAACCCAAACCTCATCCCTAATCAGACATAAAAAAGTCACAGGTATCCATTTCTGACAGACTCATGTCTGTGGACATAAACTGGGGAATTAATTAAACTTCTTGCACCGTTAAAAAAGCATAGAAAACTGTCAGAAGTTGTGTGCGCCACAATAAGCAGATAGACCTGTTTCAGGTCTATGCACCACCCATGCCAGTTCCTATTGCAGAGTGAAATAGAAACTGGTGAAGAGTCTGCACCTAATTAACAGAGGGAAAACAGTCACAGATCCTCATTCAGCTTGCAGCTGGCATATAGGGGTGTGCGCTTTCAGTAGACAGCTCACATCCCTCTCTCTGCCCAAGCAGTGATTACACTAAACACGCAGAGCTTGCAGAGTAACAACCCTCCACCTCCCTCACACTCTGTGCTGAGTAAGGGGCAAAGACGAGCAGAGAGATTGGAGCATGCAGCTCCAGCTTTCCTGCTCTGTGTTGGGTCTGTCACAGCAGAACAGAGAATTTAGGGGTCCCAATTAACAAAGGGGCTTGCATTTTTTTTTATTTAAGAGCAGCATCTGCTCCATTTTTTTGAAGAGTTTAGAAGAGTGCTGCAAGCATTGTGCTTACACCACTCTTTGTTAACTCCCCCCCAAATACTCTAAAATACAATAACTTGCATATCTTTGCAGTAAGTCAAATGGAACATCAAAGAATAAACTGATCATTACACTTCCCAATATCAGATTTTAATTTAATATTTGGTGTTCCAAGGTTACCGGTTGCTGTAATCATGGAATATGCTACTACTCCAGAGATTTTAATATAAACATAGTGAAATCAGGGGTATTGCTCATGCGTGAAGGATACCTTAAGTGACACATTATTTGTATCAATTTAAAAAATACTTGACCGTACTTGACGGAACTGAGACAATCAATTGTGTTTAGCATTCTGTCATGGAGTTCTTCTTCCTGATTCCTTTTCTGTGACACATTCCTAAATAATAATAATGACAATATTAATATGAAAAAAATAAACGAAAAAAAAAAAAAACAACAACACACTGTTATGATAAGGTATCCATTCTCCAGCCAAAACACTGTTTATTTGCTTTGGCTAGTGCAGTGAAGAATTACACATCACCATCCTATTCTTACTGTTTCGTCCCAACTGGTGATTTACCTATTTCCTGTGTGTACACTTAGAGAGGAAGGGAGATGAAATCTATCCATTTGGGACAGTCAGAAATATGGAGAAAAAAAATTGACAGTTAAAGGAACTGGCCTTATGTCCTATGGCCCTGTGAAAAATATCACTATGTCCACAACACACTCCTGCCCTTAAAAAATTCAACAATATAATAGATAACAAGTATGCTTGCCTTTGAATGCCAAAGTTATGAAGTTGGTAAGGTTGAATAAAGACACAGGTCTCGCCTATCCAGGTGTGTGTGTTGCTACCAATTTTCCTATCCTTGGAAACATGTCTTTTGAGTGTATCTACACTCCACCAGCTGTGCACAGTAAAGAACCCCTTGGGCAGTTAAGGACCGAACCGTTTCTTATCCAACTTCATTGTGTAGCTGCGGGTCTTCTTTAGAGAAATTAGTTTTCTCCTGATATTACAGTCATCAATGGAAGATTTGTGTATTGTGATTATATTCTCTCCTAAGTGCCTCTTCTCCAAAAGGAGCACATAACATGCACCTTATATTAGTTAGTAGGTGCAGCAGTATTGTTGTTAGGTTTTATCATCTTCAACTGACTTGCACCAGCCAAAAACATCCTTTAGAGGACGTGTACTAAATTATGAGTTTCCATTGGTGCTGTTGTGTACTAAAGTATAGCAGTTTTTATTGCTGCTGGTTACCTATAAGAATCTCTGGCATTGGACAGTAAATATCAGCCAGTTAGATAACGTTGGCAGCACTACAGCTGTCCACTTACGGTACATCAGAAAATGTCCACTGCTAATACAAAGGACTAGCACCCTGTACAACTGCACAGTCCATAACTGGTGATGGCAATGGGAATATTCAAACCTTTCTAACCTTACCCAAAACTATATTTTTTTTTGGCAGGCTAGGTTACAATATTTATGGCTGTAAAACCCGCTAGCTATAAAGTTTCTAAATTATATCAGACAGGTTAGATAACTGTATCATTTTGCTATTGCTCTGTCAAAAATTTGCAGCACAGTGAACACCATCCTTCAAATCTCACCTCTCAGGAGAGTTCAGCCCAAAGATGGATAAGGTCTAAAATAACAAGCCTAGAGTCATTCTTGGGAAGACTTAACAGAACAATATTAACAAAAAAGGTGTGAAAGGAAAAGGTTTTGTGGAGTTTTTCAAAACCAATTTTTTTTCTCAAAACCAAAACCGCCTTGTGGATATCAGTGATGGAAATCACCATAGCTAGAGAACCTCAGATCAGCCAGAGAAGGGACTAACATTATCCTTTTGCCAGCTTTCAGTCATGTGCTAGTCTGCAGCTAGCACACGTCTCCCATGTAAGGGGTATTTGAAGTCATTTACCACTTTATACAACGTCACCACCTGCATCTTGTAGGGTGTTGGTAAAATAAGCTGTTGAGCCATGGTTTGGTCCTGAGAGACTGGATGACTGAAAGCATGCAAAAGGATAATGTGAGTCCCTTCTCTGGTTGGTCTGAGGTTCTCTAAGGATTTATAGCTATAGTGATTTCCATCTGTGATATCCACAAGGCGGCTGAGAAACCTGAAGTGAGAGGTTACGCTCACTGATGCGAGTACAGACCTTGAGAGGTCTCAGAATCTGGTAAGAGGATATATTTGCCCTTATTTCCTATGGGGAGCACTGGGTGTTGTGCTAATTAAGAACTGGAGGACATCTGCACTTGATTGTGGACACTTACTAATAATTGGTTTTATTAATTTGTATTTCATCACTTAATAAGTCATTCATAGTGATTTATGCATAAGGCTATAACAGTGCAACACATTTTTATTTTGGTTTATTGCTGTGTACAATATTGTGAGTGCTGCTGCTTTTTCACATATATTTTCATTAACTTATATTTTTCCATACGGGACTCCCTGAGCTCAACTTTTTTATATACACTACAGTTGTGTGACAAAGTATTTGCCCCTTTCAGATTTTTTTTTTTTTTTGCATATTTGTTACACCTAAATGACTCAGATCATCAAATGTTTTTATTATTACACAAAGATAACCTGATACAATACAAAATGCAGTTTTTAAATGATGGTAACATTTACTAAGGCAAAAAAGCTGTCCAAACCTGCCTGACTTTATGTAAAAAAAGTAATTCAGTACCCTGAACCTAATAACTGATTGTGCCACTGCAATCAAGCATTAAAAATAACTGACAATGAGTCTTTCACATTGCTAAGGAACAATTTTGGCCCATTCTTCTTTGCAGAATTGTTTAAATTCAGCCACATTGGAGGGTTTATCAGCATGAACGGCCTGGGTAAGGTCATGATACAGCATCTCAATTGGATTTAAGTCTCGGCTTTGACTAGGCCACTCCAAAACCAAAATGTTGCTTTGTTTGAACGCTGTTGCAATTCGGATCATTGTCCTGCTGCATGACCTAAGTGCACTTGAGCTTGAGGTCACGAACTGATGGCCGGACATTCTCCTTTAGAATTTTCTGATAGAGCTCCGAATTCATGATTCCATCAATTATGGTAAGTCGTCCAGGTCCTGAGGCTACAAAGCAGCCCCAGACCATCACGCTACCATCACTATGTCTTACTGTTGGTATGATGTTCTTGGTATAAAATGCTGTATTCGTTTTATGCCAAATGTAACAGGAGGCATGGCACACATTCCAAAAAGTTACATTTTTGTCTCATTAGTCCACAAAATATTTGCCTAAAAGACTTGGGCATAATCAAGATGTTTTTTTGGTAAATGTGACATGAGCCTTTGTGTTCTTTTTGGTTAGCAGTGGCTTTGGTCTTGGAACTCTCCCATGGATGCCATTTTTGTCCAGTCTCTTTCTTATTGTTGAATCATTACCTGAGGTAAGTGGGGCTGTAGTTCTTTAGATGTTGTTCTGGGTTCTTTTATGGCCTACTGGATGAGTCGTTGTCATGCTCTTGGAGTAATTTTTGCAGGCCGGCCACTCCTGGCAAAGTTCACCACTCTTCCAAGTTATCTCCATTAGTGAATAATGGCTCTCCCCGTGGTTTACTGGAGTTCCAAAGCCTTAGAAATGGCTTTGAAGCCTTTCCTATACCGATACATGTTTGTTTCTAATCTGTTCTTGATTTTTTTTTAGATTGTGGCATGATGTGTGGCTTTTTGTGATCTGTTAGCGTGCTTCCCTTTGTCAGACAGCTTCTATGTATGTGATTTCTTGATTCAACAGGCCTGGCAGTAATCAGGCCTGGGTGTGGCAAGTAAAATTGAACTCAGCTTTCCAAAAAATTGTGGTTAATCACAGTTCATTCATGATTCACCATGGAAGGGGCCAATTACTTTTTGACATAAGGCCAGGCAGGTTTGAACATCTTTTTTCCCCTTAATAAATGAAATAATGTAAAAACTGCATCTTGGATTTACTTGTGTAATATTAAAATTTGTTTGATGATCTGAATCATTTAAGTGTGAGAAATATGCAAAAAAAATTAAATCAGGAAGGGGGCAAATACTTTTTTACACAACTGTATATAACTATACTTATCCGTTTATCTTTTGATACAGTATCCGCTTTATTAAAAGCACATGCAAAGACCTACAAAAAAAAAAGTTTTATTTACCTTTCATTATTAGCGTTACGTCCTATTCCCTGCATGGGGATTTCCTACAAGAGAAAAGTAAATATTAGTCAGACAACATAAGCAGTATTTATTCTGTCAATCTCAGTCTTAAAGCAGAAGTCCAGCCAAAGCTTATTTGGCTAGGCTTTTCCTATGGATCACAGGAGCGCAGTTCGTTTTGCACCCCTGTGACCCGTTTTCATCAGAGAGTGGGCTGAAGTCCACTCTCTGCGGATGTCATGGATATCAGTCCAGGCACCGCATCATCCCAACAATGGAAGTCTGGATCCACCAGGTGCCTGGACTGAAACCCGTATCAGCCTCTCAGTGAGCCTCTGAGAGCCTGGGACCGCTGTTCTGCCCCCTTCCCAGCTCAGCGCTCCAATGAGCACCATGGGAGAAAAGCAGAGAGCTGTGACTGACAGTCTAAAGCTCTCTGCTCAAGGAGCTCTGAAAACCGAGCAATCAGCGATGTTCGATTGCTCAGTTTTCAGTGCAGAGAAGTGCCAGGGGACAGATGCTGCATCGGACCCATGCTGCATCCACCTAGGTAAGTATTATGGGGAAAAATAAGCCATACTTCTCTTTTAAATAATACGTTAACCCAACATTTAATATTCCTGATATGTGTCTGTTGTACCATGCACTTATGTTAAACTGCATCTTTATTTTGTTTTTGTATTGTTTCCTTTGTGTGAAATACTTGGTGATCCTGCCAGTTCCCCCGATTTCCTTTTTTAAACTGACCATGCTAGGCATCCACGCACATCCATAACACTGTGGTCAGTTTTCTGGCTGTGCTCAGAGGATAGCCTGCTTGTCAATGGCCAGTAATTTTTACCGCACACCACCCCAACACAGTGGTGTAAACCGGGCACATAAGGAGAAAGCCAGGGTCACTTTAGGCATGTTTGATCCTGTATGTCACTCAGTGTGCTAGAAGCTGGGAGTTCCTGCAATTCTGGCTTTATTCTCGGTAATAAAATAAATCAAACTTCCGCAGGAAAAGTGAGAAACAAGTGCACGATCATTAATACTTTTAAGTAAAAATATTACTTATAACCAACTACAATGCATCTGTGGCTCCATGCACACTGGGCTTTAAACAAATTCCAGTTCCCTTGGCAGAAAAAATGCTCCTATAGAGCGTTTTTGTACACAGTTCAGGAGAGTTTAGCATTTTTCCTGCAGAATGTTACAATCAGAAACACAAACCAGAAGTTTTTTTTTTCTGCCTCTAAACTCTGAGCTTGAAATATGCCTGTAATCGTCCTAATGTGCATAGACACAAAGAATAACATTGAGCTGCTTCTACAGGCAGAACACAAAACTCCTCTAGAAGCAATCATTTTTAAGCCAGTGTGCATGGAGCCTTAATTGTGTGCAATAACATTTATTTTCAAGATATCTTGGGTCATTCTGTGAAATCTATTTAAGTTACAAATCATTGTATACTGCAACAGTATCAACAAAATAGAATTAACTCAGTTTAGATTTAAATATTTAATGCAACCTTAAAAGAGAAGTATGGGTTTTTGAAGAATTATACTTACTTAGGTGGGGTCCGATTCTGCATCTGAGAGGCTCAGCTGGGTGTTGGTCCAGGGATCTGGTGGATCCCAACTCTGTGGTTGAGGGCTGCGGAGCCTGGACCAACTTCTGTGATGTCAGCAGAGAGCGGACTACAGGAGAAGTACAGCCAAACAAGCTTTGGCTGTACTTCCCCTTTAAGGGCTCATGCACACTACAGCTTCAAATGTGGAGTTTAGGTGCTTTTAGTGTTTTTTTTGCCAAAGCTCCTAAACTCAATTCCATAAAAGCCTATGAATCTATGTACACATAGGCTTTTACAAGAGTTTAGAAGTTGCTGCAGTTAGGGGAGGTTCAACCTCCCTCTCCTGAACGCAGAAGAATCGTGTTCAATATAGGAACCTTTTGGCCGCTGGTCGCTGCACGATTTTGCCGCGTTATCCTGCAGCCAGCGTTCAACATATTCTGTGTGTACATGAGCCCTAAAGCTTCATGTACACTAGCAGCTCCTAAACTTGAGTTTAGAAGCTCTTGCCGTTTTTTTTTTTCTTTGCCAAAGCTCCTAAACTCAACTCCATAAACACCTATGTGTCCATGTACACATAGGCTTTTAGGATCGTTTAGGAGCTGTTGCGGTTCATGGAGGTTCAACTTCCTCTATCCTACCTCTCCTGAACGCGGAATAATCACATTCAGGATAGGAATGTTTTGACCGCTAGCTGCAAAAACTAGCAAAATCACGGTAAAATCGCTGCACAATTGTGGTGTGTTTTTGTGTTTTCCCCCGACCAGCGGTCAAAGTAGTTCAAGTGTACAGTGTAGGCTAGTGCACATGAAGCATTAGGCTTCATGTACACTAGCCTACACTGGCAGCTCCTAAATTTGGGTTTAGAGGATTTTTTTTTTTTTTTTTTTTACATAGCTCCTAAACTCAACTTCATAAAAGCTTTTGGCCCGGAATTCACAAAGCACTTACGCCGACGTATCTCGAGATACGCCGCGTAAGTGCAAATATGCGCTGTCGCATCTATGCGCCGTGCCCACAAACTGAGCTACGCCTAAAAATAGGCTTCATCCGACCGACGTAACTTGCCTACACCGGCGTATCGTGGGCGCATATTTACGCTGGATGGTTGCGCTTCCATTGATTTCCTATTCAAATAGGGAGATGAGGGAGATATGTTGATTCACGAGCGTACTTGCGCCCTGCGCATAATATACAAGGTTTGCGTAAGTCCGGCGTAAAGTTATTCCCCATATATGAGGCGCAACCCATGCAAAGGTATGGACCAGGGAACACAAGCCGCCGTATCTTTTGTCGTTTACGTTGTACGTGAATATGACTAGGCGTAGGTTACGTTCACGTCGTAGACAGTGATCCGACGTATATTAGGGAGTATTTCCGACATGATTGTGAGCATGCGCACTGGATGCATCCACGGGACGGCGCATGCGCCGTTCGTTATTCGTATCTTTATGGCGCTCGCCCCATCATTTGCATGGGGTCACGCCTCATTTGCATGGCTCACGCCCACTTACGACGACTTGCGCCTAAGAAACCCAGCGCAGATTTGGTGGCAAGTGCTTTGTGAATTCGGTGCTTGCCTCTCTGCGCTGCATCGGCGTAGCGTAAAGAAGATACGCTACGGCGGCATAAATATGCGCCGATGTATGTGAATCCGGGCCTTTGTGTCCAGGTACACAAAGGATTTTAGCAGAGTTTAGGAGCTTGTCACGTTTAGGTGAGCTTTAACTTCCCTTTCCTGAACATGAAAGAATCGTGTTCAGGATAGGAAGGTTTTGACCGCCGGCCCTGGGAAAATGCAAAACATGGCAAAACTTTGGTAAAAACTTGAAATATTTGCTCTCACCAATTAACAAGCTAATGCCTGTTGCATGAGAACAGCTTATGTATTTATATAAAGGTTACAATTCCCCTACTATATTACCTACTGAGACTCAACACTGTTTGTGCCTTCACCTACATATTCCTGGCGGTGTCACCAGCTTTGTCCGAGATTCACCAAGGAAATATTTTCTGAACATATGCAACTCACAGCTACAGGAGAAGGAACATCTTCCCAACAGGCACATAGATAGCAGTAAAACATGATAGAAGGCAAAACCCTTTTACTCTTTCAGTTGCCTAAAGTGAGACCTCACAACTTTATCCTCTAACACAAAGTATTACTAAAAGCATTTTTTTATTTTATTTAGCATAGTGTGGAGGGATTAGAACATTTGTCTGTCTGCCTGTGCCCATATTAGGGAGATTAACCCTCTTTATATGTCCTGTTTACTGTCATAATCGAAATTGAAAGAACATTTTTTTTTGGGTTGTTCTCTAAACAGTAATATAGGGGAAATTCCACAATTAGAACAATAGTTCCTTCACTTTGGAGGGATTTCCTTTCACTTCTTGAGACAGGAAGTGAAGGTAAATCTCCCCAATGGGACACAGGTGGGTAAATAACTGACAGGTGTTAGAAGCCTCCCTTACTCTAGCCATAATGAAAAAAACGCTTTGCCTTTAGTGACACGTTTTACATTTAAAAGGTTACTTTCAATACTGAGCCCAGAATTATTCCTACTGTGATGCAGGGTAAGAAGTCAGCATTTCAAGGGCACTGTGAGAGAGGTTTAACTTTGCCCATAGCTGCATAATTTGTAAAGTAGAAACTAAGGAGATAGCATAGGGATATAAAATTTGCCTTAAAGGGTTTGTAAAGGTAAAAAAAAAAATCCCTAAATAGCTTCCTTTACCTTAGTGCAGTCCTCCTTCACTTACCTCATCCTTAGATTTTGCTTTTAAATGTCCTTATTTCTTCTGAGAAATCTTCACTTCCTGTTCTTCTGTCTGTAACTCCACACAGTAATACAAGGCTTTCTCCCTGGTGTGGAGTGTCGTGTTCGCCCCCTCCCTTGAGGAGGGAAGGGGCGAGCAGGAGAGTCAGGAGGCCCACTAACACACAGCTCCTTTCTCTATCTGCAACGTAGAGAGCGTCCTGACTCTCCTGATCGCCCATCCCCCCTCAAGGGGGCGAGTACGACACTCCACACCAGGGAGAAAGCATTGCATTACTGTGTGGAGTTCCAGGCAGAAGCACAGGAAGTGAGGATTTCTCAGAAGAAATAAGGACATTTAAAAGCAAAATCGAAGGATGAGGTAAGTGAAGGAGGACTGCACCAAGGTAAAGGAAGATACGTAGGAAAAAAATGTTTTACCCTTTTAGTGTCTCTAAACAAAAACATACACGTAACTGAGTCAGTGGTGCTGCAAGTACAGTAAATAGCACTAATAATATACTCAAGGCAATTTTTTTCATTATTTTAAACATTTAAGACAAAGACTACAGCTACTTACCCGCTTCGGTTTTCCATTTGTGAGAGGAATATCAGTGCTGGAGGGCTCACTTGAGTCTAGATGGGAAAATGGCCTTGCAGCTCCCCATGATTCAAGATACCGGGTCATCCTAACTGAAGGTCGAACCTTAAGGCCATCATTTCGAGAACGAGGAATATGGTTGTTCTTGCTCCGACGTTGTCTGGACTAACAGTGGAAAGCACAGCACAATTAAAAACAGTACAACTGGCTCTTCTGTAAAACAAGGTAAAGACACAAGATGGATACACATTTTATACAATGGTGTAATAAGAACTATTTTCTATCTTTCTATATTTCTGTGATAGAAATTAAAACTGGCACATGGTAAAACAGATTATATTTTCTTAGATGTTCTTTTTTTTTTTTTTTTTATCTAACAAAAGGGTATTTATTTATCAGAGTTGGTATACAGTTTCACCAGTGCAATACAGCTCAATACCATGCATCTCAACAGCAGCAATACACAACATTGTATCTTCTTCAGCAAGTTACAGTATTCCTCATAACCAAGTGCTTAACCAACATTTACAGTGACCTGCAAAAGTATTCATCCACCTTGGCTTTTTACCTATTGTGTTATATTACAGCCTTTAGTGCAATGTTTTTTTAATCTGAATTATATTTGATGGATCAGAACCCAATTGTCTAAGTTGGTGAAATAAAATTAGAACAATATATACATAAAGCATATTTTGCAGAAATAAAAAAACTGATAATTGGCATGTGCGCATGTATTCACCCCCTTTGTTATAAAGCCCATAAAAAGCTCTGGTGAAACCAATTACCTTCAGAAGGCACATAATTAGTGAAATGATGTCCACCTGTGTGCAATCTAAGTGTCACATGATCTGTCATTACATGTACACACCTTTTTGAAAGGCCCCACAGGCTGGCAGACCTAAGCAAGAGGCACCACTAACCAAACACTGCCATGAAGACAAAGGAACTCTCCAAACAAGTAAGGGACGATGTTGTTGAGAAGTACAAGTCAGGGTTAGGTTATAAAAAAAATATCCAAATCTTTGATGATCCCTAGAAGCACCATCAAAGCTATCATAACAAAATGGAAAAATCATGGCACAACAGCTAACCTGCCAAGAGACGGTCGCACATCAAAACTCACGGATCGTTTTGCATAGGGCCTACTACACCCCCCAAAGATTAGCCCGGATATTCCCCCAAAGAGCCCCCCTCTGCCCGCGTTGTAGGGTTGAGGTGGGCTCATTCTGGCACATGGTCTGGTCGTGTCCGGAGATTCAGCCTTACTGGGGTCAAGTGGCTGGGGTCCTGGGCGCAATATCTCGACTTCAGGTCCCTATGGATCCCCTGGTTCTTCTCCCGAGTCATTTGGAAGAGGTTCAGGGGGACAGATACACCAAATTGTTTCTCACTTTCTCCCTGTTCTATGCCAGGAGAGAAATCCTTCTTAAATGGAAAGCGGCAGCTCCGCCTACTGTGGAGTCCTGGACCCTCTCTGTAAATAAAGTACTACCTCTCTACAGACTCACCTAAGAGAGTAGACAGTGCCCTGCAAAATTTAATAAAGTCTGGTCTCGGTGGATTGATGCTAGGGGCTGATTATGGTCGGTGGGCCTATCAGTGCGCTGCTCCTGATCACATAACAGCTGCTCCCCCTTATTCCCCTCCCCCCTTTTAGGTACTCTGTTCTCTCACTCTTTCCAGGATCCCTGATGGGGGTATAACACCTGTATAACTAAGGTCTGTTCATTATGTTTCATGATGGGGATTGATTGCCTTTGCCTTTAGCTTTAAATCTGTGTTGTGGTTAGGGATTTTGTTCTGTGTTAGCTCTTAAGTTGTTTCCTGCTTATTGTGCTTCACTGTGCTATCATATCCATGTGATGCTGTAATGCTGTTTTGTTTTTCAATAAAACATCTCTGTTAAAAAAAAATCATGGACCAGGCAAGGAGGGCATTAACCAGAGAGGCAGCACAAAAACCTAAAGTAACCCTATAGGAGCTGCAGAGTTCCACAGCAGAGACTGGAGTATCTGTACATAGGACGACAATAAGCTGTGCGCTACATAGAGTTCGGCTTTATGGCAGAGTGGCCGGAAGAAAGTCATTACTTTCAGCAAAAAACAAAATGGCCGTTTTGAGTTTGCGAAAAAAAGGCATGTGTGCGACTCCCAAAATTCATAGAGGAAGAAAATTGTTGTCTTATGAGACAAAAAAAATTCTTTTTGGCCATCAAAGAAAACACTATATCTGACGCAAACCCAACACATCATATGACCCAAAGAACACCATCCCCACAGTGAAACATGGTGGTGGCAGCATCATGCTGTTGGGAAGTATTTCAGCAGTCGGGACTGGGAAACTGGTCAGAGTTGAGGGAAAGATGGATGGTGCTATATACAGGGATATTCTTGAACAAAACCTGTACCACTCTGTGTGTGATTTGAGGTTAGGACGGAGGGTCACCTTCCAGCAGGACAATGACCCCAAACACACTGTTAAAGCAACACTTGAGTGGTTTAAGGGAAAACATGTAAATGTGTTGGAATGGCCTAGTCAAAGCCCAGATCTCAATCCAATAGAAAATCTGTGGTCAGACTTAAAGATTGCTGTTCACAAGCGCAAACCATCCAACTTGAAGGAGCTGTAGCAGTTTTGCAAGAAGGAATGGGCAAAAATCCCAGTGGTAAGATGTTGAAAGCTCATAGAGACTTATCCAATGCGACTTGGAGCTGTGATAGCCACAAAAGGTGGCTCTACAAAGTATTGACTTTAGGGGTGAAGCGTTGTGCACATTGACTTTTTCTGTTATTTTGTCCTATTTATTGTTTGCTTCACAATAATAAAAAAAAAATCCTCAAAGTTGTGGGCATTGTTCTGTAAATTAAATGATGCAAATCCTCAAACAATCCATGTTAATTTCAGGTTGTGAGGCAACAAAACACGAAAAATGCAAAGGGGGTGAATATTTTTGCAAGACACTGTATTCCCAATAGGTCTGTCTGCTACCAGATGCACTGAGGCAAAACTCTTCTTTTTGGCCAAGGAGGAGAGCAAATGCTCATAGGCAGATTGGGCAGCCTGCCAAGCCTCCCTGGCCAAGGCAGAGGGATCTGTTATGTACAATTGTTCCATTACCTGGACCCGAGATTCCACCTTAGCCTTAAGGGCAGAGGAAGCATGTTTAACTTTGTTCATTTTAGTTACTAGGAGACCCCGTAAGTATGCCTTGAAGGCATCCCCATTGTTGCAAATTCGTGATATTAGGATCCTGGAACGTAAAGAACTCGCGCATTCTCCCCACTATCCCGCATGAGTGTGAAATAGCTTCAGCCCGAAGGCATTCAATTTCCACAGGGCTCTAGGTAGTGTAGCCAGTGGGACTACCAGAAGATGTACCACTAATGGGGAGTAGTCTGATACACTCCGGGGTCTATGCACCAAATCAGCTAAAAACAGGAGCATGCTTAATTTGCCCACCACCATATTAATTCTAGACAAACAACCATACAATATTGAGAAACTTGTAACTGTTTGACACCCGGGTTGCGGTTTTGCCAGGTATTCACCCAGCCCACCTCTTGCAACAACCGTACCAGGGGGATACCCCTGGAGAGGGTAGAGGGCCTAGGGGCCGGATGTCTATCTTCAGCTGGATTTAAACAACAGTTAAAATCCCCAATTACTAACAATGGCACGGCAGGCCTGCTGTCCAGAAATGCGATCAGAAGTCTGATCACCGCCGCCGTAAAGGGCAGAGGAATATAAACACATGACAATGTATAAAATCGACAGTGAATAAAGACAAAGCAACCTTCCATGTCTATGACACTGTCATATTCCCGGTAGCCCAGGGCTCCATAAATCAAAACACTAATCCCCCTGAAGTAGGAGGTGTGTGTGGAGTGGTAGGCTCTCCCCACCCAGGAGTATCATAGAGAACTCATTGTCTCTGCTGTCAAATGAGTAATACAATGTAATTTTTTCAGGCACATAAAGATCATAGAGCGCTTTAAAAGGAGAGTGAAGTCCTCTTACATTCCGAGAGACTATAGGTATCTTTGCCATGGAGAGAGACAAAGTAGATCAGGTATCAGGATGGGCAGGAAGTCCGGGAAAATGAAACCCCCCTGCATTCATGGACTCAGGGCCTTCAGCAGGCAGATTGGCCTGCATATGGCGACAGGCTGGGCATAGCTCCCGTTTAAGCTGGGCACACCATGGAAAACAGGGTATTTGCATAGTTGAGGCATGTCTCTTCTGTTGTAACCGACATAAGTCTGCCACTGATTGATGAAAATTTAACCAAAACTGTATACCACCCGGACTCATGAGAAAGCCTCCAGTGTAGAAAGGGGAAGTGTAGGAAAACAAAAAACCCAGCCATCAACAGAACAGGCCATTGTAATCCCCTTTTGAACACGACCACATATATCGCTTTTTCTCTACTTCTCAAGTAGATAAGGCACATTTTGCCTTGTTAACTTCACAAGATAACTCAAATGTCTCTTGACAATATTATGTCTCCCTGCAGAACAAAAAGTATTATTTTGCTTTAGAATATATATATATATATATATATATATATATATATATATATATATATATATATATATATATATACTCACACACATACATACATATACAGGTGAAACCCAGTAAAGTGAAGAATAAAAAAATAAACAAAAAGTGGACTTTCCTTATAAAGCTTGTAGAGAGCTCTGAGCCAATAGGAACCTGGTGCCTGATCTTGTAGGAGTGTTGCACACTTCAATCTCCTTCTTCATACCCTCTGTGGTGGCGTAAGGCCTGCTCATTGCGATCAAGCCAGGTGGCTGTCTCTTGGGCCGATTCAAAGAAGTGTGCCTGTCGGTTAGCAGTGACTCTCAGCTTTGCGGGGTACAACATGGCATACAGTAATTGCAGAGACCGCAGATGCCTTTTTACATCAGCAAACTTGGCCCGGCATCCCTGCACTTCAGCAGAGAAGTCTGGATAAAAAATACTCTTAAACTGAACATTGGCCAGCTCCCGGACATTTCTCAGCACTGCTTCCCTGTCCCTGTAGTGTAGGAGATGGGCAAGGATGGGTCTCAGGGGGGTGCCTGGTTGTGTGCGGGTGACCCGGTGTACAATGAGCCCTCTCAATAGTGAAGAACGGACATAAGGCATCTTTACCAAATATAACAATAAGAAAGCCTTCAACAAAGGAAGTCAGATCTCTCCCTTCAGTTTTCTCCGGCAGCCCCACAGTGCATATATTGTTGTGCCTCAGACGATTTTCCATGTCATCCACTCTATTATTGGTGTCTTTGGCTAACTGCGGATCTGTAGACAGAGAGGAAAGCAGCTCTGCATAATCCTCAGGCCCTCCATGCCATGCTGTGTTCCCTGCAGACCGCCCCAGTGTTTCTTGTGCTGACTGGGGTGATGTCTCTGCAGCCCCCCACGGTCTGATTCTGGATTCCCCCCAGCTATTGGGCATAATATGTCATGTCCCGCGGGCAGCCCTTATCCTGGGTCTTCTGCATCTTCTTGCTGGTGTTCTCTTTAGCCTTCTCAGCTCCCCCTCGGCGTGCACTGTTTAGGGCCTCGACGGCACCATCTTTGTTTTCGGGGCACATAAATCCTCCTTTTTCCTAGCCATTCCATGGGTGCAGAGGGCTGGCAGGTGGTTAGAGAGGTCGACCGGGTCAGTAGCTAGCTGGAAAGCAGTCTGTCACCACTGGATCGCTGTTGGGAGAGGATCACTTGCTGGTACTAGAGTGGAGCTGTGAGACACGCTTTCTTGATGTCCTTCATCACAAGCAATTGCATTCCCCATGTCATAAAATAGTAATAATATCCTGAGCTTGGATGTCTAGCCTATAGATAGGTGGTGCGATCAACTCTTTAAAAAAAAAAAACGTTTATTGAAAAACCATGCAGAATTACAAAAATTCACTTTTCTTGTACCGGCAGAAAAAATACACAGTACAGTCTTTATCATAAAACGTTTTTCATACAAAAAGTTACAAAGCAAGATATCTTACACCCATACAAGAATATAGACAGTGTCCCAAATAGTACAGAACTATATACCAGCATTAACGTATGGTATTCCAGTTCAAATTACCAGAACTGTAGATGTCAATACTAGAACAGAAACCGAAGGAAAAAAAAAGAAGGAAAAAGAGAAAAAGGAAAGATGAAATAAATAGAAAAGAAAAAAGGAAAAGAAAAGGGGAACAAAAATGATAGAATAAAGGAACTCCCCATCTTCCTCAGAACATATATATAGCAGAGTTTATCCCCGGGTTTTTAAATGACTATCGGGGCAAGGTTCGATTCATCCATAACCGTTCAGTTATCAATACTCAAGAAACTACCCAATCACATTTGTAGGAGCCTGTCCTTCACTAGCTGACCAGGGCCCAAACCCGGAGTATCCAGCCAGGGCTACCACATAGAGTAAACATTTTTAACGACATTTCTATGCTGGTAAGTACGTTTTTCCTGTATCAACATGTTATTGACCAGTTCCACCCATCACTCGCCTGTCTGTACTCTTGGAGTGATCCAAAGACCCGCAATCGCTTTGCGAGCTATATATAGCAAACGCAGTACTGCAGTATGACCATGTAACGACAGTGACGGAATCTCCAAGGCACCAAGCAGACAAACAATAGGGTCATGAGGAATAGGAAATTGAAAAAACAGAGAAACAGTGGATAGTACATATTGCCAGTACCGAAAAAATGTCGGCATTTCCACATCATATGCAGTAAGTCTCCCTCCTGCCTACAACATTTCGAGCATAGTGCAGTATCTCTGAATCCCCATTTGTGCAGTCTGGCAGGTGTCCTGTACACTCTATGTAGTAAAAATAAGTGTGATAATTTATGCGAAGCAGATACAGATACAAGAGGAGCATTGGAGAGACAATTCCAATTGCTCTCCGTCTATTGGGCCCAAGTCCCTCACCCACCCCCTCTTACAAGGAAGAGTGGAGGCGTCATATGTGGAGCACAGCAATCTAGTGTACACTCTAGAAATCATCCCCTTTCTATCTCTTGCAAGCAATACATCAGACATCAACGGGTGCGTGATTGGTGCGAGCGACGATATGCGGTTTTCACTTTGAACCGCATGTCTGAGCTGTAAAAAAGCGGTAAAATTGAGTTCTATGAAGGGCAAATTCCCCGTGCAAGTCAGCGAAGGACTTAAATATAGTGCCGGAGAACAATTGAGGAATATAGCAGACTCCCAAATTCTCCCAAGCCCGAAAACCTGTGCGTTTAAAGAGTTCCCCATAGTATTTATTCCTCCAAATAGGCGTGAAAGAGCATATGCCCCTAATTTTCAGGATGGATCATATATATTTTCATAGCGTATTTAGTAACATGATCGTGGGGAGAGTTTGCGTTAGGTGCGTGAAACCTGCCTCTAAATGGGACAGGGCTGTTAGTGTTGAGCCTTCAGGGAGTAAGAGGGATCTAATGGGATCAGTAACATATGTTTACCCCAATTATCCAAATGTTGGATTTGTGCAGCTACAAAGTAATATCTGGCATGAGCGACAGCTAGGCCTCCCTGGTCTTTAGCCAATTGCAATGTATGTAAACTGATCCTAGCCGACTTAGTACCCCATATCAAGTCTCTAAACTGGACATCAATTTTTACAAACCATTTATGAGAGATCCATATGGGAGCATTATGAAATACATAAAGCAATTGGGGGGCCCAAGACCATTTTAATTAGGTTCGCCCTCCCAGTGACAGAGAGGAAGTTTTATCCAAGCCGAGCATTTCAATCTGAGCTTGTGAAGCAAGGGGACCATGTTCAAAGTGAGATATTGGCTCTTGTCCGGCGACGCCTGTATACCCAAGTAGCGAAACTCGCTAACCGTAAATATTTCCCTGGCTCAATCAGGTAGGGGTTTTGTTAAGGGGTCTAAAGGCATTAACACTGATTTGTTCCAGTTTATACTGAACCCCGACAGTCCTCCGAAAGTAGCGATCAAACTCATCACACGTTCCAGAGAACTGGCAGTGTCCCCGAGATACAAGGTATCGTCAGCATATAAGGAGATAACATCTTGAGTGGGGCCTCTGCGGAAACCCCTTATGGCTTGCGACGCCCTGACATTAATCGCCAAGGGTTCTAGGGCCAAGGCAAAGAGCAGGGGCGACAAAGGGCACCCCTGTCTCGTGCCCCTATACAGGCGAAACGGCTCCGAGATGTTCCCATTAATACGCATTCTTGCCGATTGGGAGCTACATAACAGTTTTATCCAACGTAGAAATGAGGGGCCTACCCCAAATTTTTCAACACTTCCCAGAGGTAGGGCCATTCCACGCTATCGAATGCTTTGGCCGCGTCTAAGGAGAAAATGGCCCTATTACCCAGATTGTCTGTGGGCAATTGTAAATTGAGGAATAATCTCTGCAAATTCTGGGCGGTGGACCTCGTGGGAATGAACCCAGATTGATCCCTGTGAACTATTGATTGGATACATTTAGCCAGCCTATTTGCCAGGACCCGTGCCTAAAGTTTAATGTCACAAGTCAGTAGCGAAATAGGCCTATAAGAATCAGGCGATAAGGCATCCTTACCTGGCTTTAGTAGCACCACTATAAGAGCTTCCCGCACGGAAGGGGGGAGCTCCCCAGTTTCAAATGCCCTATTATAAACTTTCAGGAGGTTCGGAATTAATTGGGTTGTATACCACTTGTAAACCTCTGATGGCAAGCCGCCTGCTCCAGGCGCTCTTCCAATCTGTGCATGAGCCAGCGCCTCTAAGAGCTCTTCCTCAGTCAGAGGAGCGTTAAGTAGGCCTGCATCCGAAGCAGACAAGCAGGGGATGGGGTATTTATCCAAAAAAGACTTAAAGGGTCACTAAAGGAAACATTTTTTTTTTTGCTGAAATGACTGTTTACAGGGTATAGAGACATAAAAGTTAACCGATTCCTTTTAAAAATGATTAAAACTAGATTAAATTCAATCATATAATGTACCTGCAGTTTCACTTTCGTTTTTAAACTGGTTTCATGTTTCTGTGAAGTAAAGAGACCCACAGAACAAAAACAAACAAATCCAGGGCAGTGTTTTGTTTTTAAAATGAATCTGATTGGTTCTGAGGAGTTTTAGACACACAGCTTGGACCACAGTGAAAAGCTGCCATGAGATTTTTCATAAGGAGCCAGACAAGCAGGAAGTGTGGAGATCACAGCAGAATTACAGCAACTTCAAAGCAAAAACGAACAATAAGGACATGAAACCAGTACTGCAGTAAGGTAAAGGAAGCTATTTAGCTAAAAAAAAATTCCTTTAGTGATCCTTTAAGGAGTTTAAACAGGAAAGGAGGAGGGGGCCCCTGGCAGCAGGGGCCTTGCTGGGACTCTGTGCACCCTCTCCACTGAAAACATTGGGGAGAACGCCTCCTTTTCAAAAGCAGTGAACAGCCATTTTTTCAATAAAGTCCACTGGGTTCTTCCCCTCAATCTTTTCAGGCAGGCCTATGGCTCTCAAGTTATTCTTCCTCATCCTGTTCTCCAAGTCCTTAAAACGGGCCGTATGTTGTGAGACAAGATGGTTATTGTAAGTGAGATCCCTTTGCATAGGCACCATATCATCTTCGATGGAGCTCACTCTCCCCTCCAGGGCAGATGTTCTCTCTCGTAGCTTTTGGGCATCCTGTCGCAGGAAGGAGATCTCAGCCTTCATCCCCTTGATTTCAGCAGTGAGTGTGGGTAAGAGATATTGCTAGTGGTTACTGCTGCGAATATATCCCTCAGCGTGGGTTCAGCCTCTGTATTTGGACTGGAGGGGGTATGGGGGGGCCTAGTGGCCGTGCTTCCTGGAGTATTCACTGTGTCCCATGGGAGGTTGGCTACATGCCCGTCCTCCAGCAGTACCGTGTCATCCGCCTCAGAGAGACCTCCAGAGGAATCTTCTGGATTGCTGGTGGAGGAAGTCGGGTCCGTAGAAAGTGGCATGGAGAACAGCTTCTCAGCTCCCTCCCTATGCTTCTCCCTTGTAGAGCGCTGGGCGCCATTTTGGACCATGCTGTCTGCTGACTGGGACGAAGAAAGTTTCTTTGTGGCAGACATCTGGGCCGTATCAACACCGGAAAGGTATGTCCGTGTTCCAGAGGTCTTCCGTTACCCGGTGTGCTGTGTGTAGCGAAGCCAAAGGTATGTATCCAGGAGTAATGTACAAAGTTTTGGCGCAGAGAAGTGAAAGCATGTCCGGCTACATCCGCTGCCTGGCCACGCCCCCAACTCTTTAAATTTAAAACAATGCCTGCAGTCTTGCAGTCCTCCTCAGAAAAATGGATATTCTTGAAACTGGAACAAAAAAGAAAGAAGGAGGGCGCAACGACCCTGTGCATTACCAATGGTAGAGTTTTATTAAAAGCATAAAAACAATGGCCCAGATTCACAGAGAGTTGGGCGCAGATTACGCCGCCTTAACGCAAATGCTGTACGCCACGCCGACCCAGCGCAGAGAGGCAAGCATGGAATTCAGGAAGCCAGTGCTCCCAACGCTGCGTCGGCGTGGCGTAGGTTTCGAAGGCGCAGGCCGGCGTAGGTGGAAGTGGGCTTGACCCATGCAAACCCATGCAAATGAGGCGTGACCCCATGCAAATGATGGTCCGAGCGCGAAGACAAGTACATTTAACAAACTGTGCATGCGCCGTGACGTGGACGCATCCCCCTGCGCATGCTTACAACCACGTCGGAACAACTGCCTAAGATACGCCGGATCACTGCGTATGCCATGAGCGTAACCTACGCCCAGCCAGACACACGTCCAACGTAAAATACGCCCGCTTGGCCAGTTTGTGTTCCCTGGTGCAGACCTTTGCATGTCTGCTTCTGGGTTACACCTCCTTTATGGGGCTTAACTTTATGCCGGACGTACAACTTACGCGCACCTCTCGTAGCGTGCGTCGAGGAGCACGCAGGTTCATGAATCGCCATATTTCCCTCATTTGCATATTTGAATGACTAATCAATGGGAGCGGCACCATGCTCCCAGCCTAAATGTGCGCCCACTCTACTCTGGCGTAAGCAAGATACGTTGGCGGGGTGTAGCCTGGTTTTAGGCGCATCTGTTTGTGGGTCTTGCGCACAGATACGACGGCGCACATTTGCACTTACGTCGGCGTAACTTGTTATACGTCAGCGCAAGTGCTTTGTGAATCCGGGCCAATGTTTATACTCACAAACGAGCATGTAAGAAAGGTTTGTCAATTGGTCAGACTGCATCTCTGGACACCTTAAGATGACATCCCAAATGGCGTTTCAAGGGCAAACCCTTTTCCTCAGAGCCTGGATGGTCAATGGCTAGTCTCTCCTGATTGCCTCTATATGTATCCACGTGCCCACGCCCCAACAACACACTCCAGAAAAGGTCACACCCATATACGTGGCTTAGCTTCACCTGGTGGCTCAAATAGCTCACATAAAACACATTCCTATTCTTAAATGGGATAGAATATCCCACATCTATAATCAATGGATGTATTTCTGAAGTAGGATTAATATAGGTACCGTGGACGGCTGGAAGTGTTGGGTGGAACGCAAACACACCCACACTTTCTGGCTATGGGATGGCGTGTCGCTGGGCTCTGATGAAGAAGCTCTGTGCCAGCCGGCAGTGACCCTCATCACATCCTCCTGACTATTCGGAGTGCGGTTTGGGTTCTACATGTTGCAACCATTTATGGAATTACTTTTTCACTGTGTACCTTTCCACTACAATTGTGAATAGGTTTTATATTGTAATTCAACAAAATTCATCTAAACGGTAATACACTAGGCTGGTGCGTCCTTGTTTTCTTTTCGACGTCATGCTGCCCACCCGGCACACTAGGAGGCTCCTGTAGTATACAGGTTTTAGAGTGCCCACCACCCGGCGTGAATTCTGCTCATACCACCCCCCTCCTATCGATCTGCAGGGACTGTGACATTGAGGTAAGACGCGGTGGACCATTCCTGGGGGGCACTCTACCTATAATAATCCTACTTCAGAATACATCTGACACGTACCTTGGAGATGAACCTGACGTGCAGTGGGAGACCTCTCGTACAGCCCTGGTACCAGGGTCAATGGAGTTGTGACAGTGACCGTAGGAGCACAGTGAGGTATGAGTGCCTGCTGGGTACTCTAAGAGCAGGGATGATGACCACTGAGAGAGGCTGGAGCTGGCTGGAGTGCAGATCAGTGGATGCAGGTTAGCAGGATGCAGGTCAGCTGGATGCAGGTCAGCGGGATGCTGGTGCGCCAGAAAACAGCAGGTGCGCACAGGTGCAAAACGACGGGCAGGAGAGGGGTCAGACAAGCCAGGTCATACACAGAGGATCAGTTCAGGCAGGAGCAGCAGGCAGAGGATGGTCAGAGTTCAGGCTGGTTTTGGCAACAGATGATCAGGCAGACAGGTAAACAGAGCAGGGTCAAGGAAGCCAAAGGTCAGGACTGGAGACAGCAGCGAGGTCAGAGAGCCGGGTCAGTATCAGATCAGTCAGGTCTCAGAATAAGCTGTAGATCAAACAGCAACGGATGAGAAGCAGGAGCCCCCTTTTATAGGCCACTCGGTGCCAAGGCAGCATTACTGTGCGCTTACTGTGCGCGCGTTTGGCGCACGTCTGTTTATCGTTGGAATCCTGCTGGCTGGGATGCGCCTGACCCCTGTTGCAGGTCTAAGAGGCGTGCGTCCATGACAAAATCCATTGATTATAGATGGGGGCTATTCTATACCATTTAAGGATAGGAATGTGTTATGTGAGCTATTTGATTCATCAGGGTGAGCTAATCCACGTAGATGGGTGTGACCTTTTCTGGAGGGTTTCGTTTGGGGCGTGGGCACTTGGATACATATAGAGGCAATCAGGAGAGACTAGCCATTGACCATCCGGGCTCTGAGGAAAAGGGTTCGCCCTTGAAATGCGTCCGCCATTTGGGATGTCATCTCACCCCTCGACATCAGGTCCGGGTTGCAGGTGTCCAGAGACGCAGTCTCACCAATTGACAAGCCTTTCATACTTGCTCGTTTGTGAGTATAAATATTGTTTTTATGCTTTTAATACAACTCTACCATTGGTAATGCACAAGGTCGGTGTGTCCTCCCTTTTTCTTTTTTGTTCCCTATGACATTTTCATATCAAATGACCCTATACTCCACACTATACATAGTTAAATCATATTGGCAAACTACAGATCTGAATGGTCCTGTGTCAAGTTCGGATACTCTGGGCCAAATGAATGTTTACTGTTTTACCTGTCAATTGATTTCTAACTTTGTTCAACTTTGTGATTAACACTACACTACTTCCTGTTTATGCTTTTCTGCTTCCCCAAATCTCTTCCCTGCTAACTTGATAGATCTGATAATGCGGATTCATTGTCCAGTGAACAAGCTTGAGGCAATAAGGTGACACTGGAAGGTGTATTGCTAAAACAGAAAATAAGCGGATCACCTGCTTGCTGTAGTGTTACAGATGTACGTAATTAGAAGTTCTTTGGCAGCTAAAACAAACATAAATATACTATAGCTTTATATTTAATAATTTTACTGCAGTTATGCAAAAATAAAACATCCTAGCAGTTGGGACATGTGTTTTTAAATTATGATTAGCTCTACTCTACCCATACAACACTTACCCTCGGATCAATGACAAGGTAAGTCTTAATATCCATTTCCTTAAGATAAGGGTCCCTTATTTCTCCATACCCTTCTTCCACACTGTAAGCTCCATTTAGGTGTTTCAGTGTTGCTTCCGTGATGTGGACCCGACTAACAAACCAAGAGAAATGCAATTTTATTTAAGACATGGTCTTATAAGGGATTTACACAGTGACTATACTATAACTGCATCTTGTTACTGATACAGAGATTTTATTGTAAATAATCCAGTTGTAAACCTTAAAATTATTAACTGCAAACATCAAAAGTCCATTTACTCAATTGTTTCCCTGTATTTCAGTGATATAACTATTATACTGCACTTCTAGTTACTACTTTTTGTGCAAATAGTATCTTATCCTCTAGCAGCTCTGTATACAATGTTTTTTTTTTTTACAAAAGGCAAATCCACTTTGCACTACAAGTGCAAACTGCACTTGAAATTGCACTGAAAGTGCACTTGGAAGTGCAGTCGCTGTAGATCTGAGGGGTAGATCTGAAATGAGGGGAAGCTCTGCTGATTTTATCATCCAAAATTGGGCAAGCTAAAATGTTGTTTTTTTATTCTCCTTGCATGTCTCCCTCGGATCTACAGCAACTGCACTTGAAATTGCACTGAAAGTGCACTTGGAATTGCAGTTGCTGTAGATCCGAGGGAGACATGCAAGGAGAATAAAAAAACAGCATTTTAGCTTGCCCAATTTTGGATGATAAAATCAGCAGAGCTTCCCCTCATTTCAGATCTACCCCTCAGATCTACAGCGACTGCACTTCCAAGTGCACTTTCAGTGCAATTTCAAGTGCAGTTTGCACTTGTAGTGCAAAGTGGATTTGTCTTTTGTAAAAAAAAAAAAACATTGTATACAGAGCTGCTAGAGGATAACGTTGATAAAGTTAAAAAAGATAGAGAAAAAGGTTTTATTTAAAAACGAGTAAAACCTGCAATTGTAGCATCTAGCACAGGAGATAACCATCAACAATCATGTAGGTGGTGAATAATCTGTGGATTCAGTCCAACAAAAGATTTTCTTTTTTATTACCAACATTGTAATTAATTTGTAATGTTTCTTATCGACACCCCTCTTAACCACCTCCCTACTGGCCCATAGTCATATGACATCCACAGATGGGATCTCCCATCCTGGGTGGACGTCATATGATGTCATGGGCTTCCCGGCCGGCTGGGGGGCGCGCGCGACCCAGTGCACACACAGATCCTGTCAGAGGTGAGGAGACCGATGTTGTGTTCCCTGTACAGAGGAACACGCATCGGTCTCCTCCCCTTGTGAGTCCCCTCCCCCTGAAATTAGAATCACACACTAGGGAACATATTTAACCCCTTCGGCGCCCCCTGGTGTTAACCCCTTCCCTGCCAGTCACATTTATACAGTAGTCAGTGCAGTTTTATAGCACTAATCGCTGCATAAATGTAAATGATCCCAAAAATGTGTCAAAAGTGTCCGATATGTCCATCGCAATGTCACGGTCACAATAAAAATCGCAGATCGCCGCCATTACTAGTAAAAAAAATTCAATAAATCTATCCCCTATTTTGTAGACGCTATAACATTTGCGCAAACCAATCAAAATACGCTTATTGTGATTTTTTTTTACCAAAAATATGTAGAGGAATACGTATCAGCCTAAACCGAGGAAAACAAATATTTTTTGTATAGATTTTTTGGGGATATTTATTATAGCAAAAAGTAAAAAATATTGTTTTTTTTTCAAAATTTACACTTTTTTTTTGTTTATGCGGGGGCCGTTTAGTTCATAACACGTTACATGTTACCCCCTATATATGACTGTAACATGTAACAGGTTTCGAAAGGTAAACTTATTCCTTTAAACAATCATCTTTAGATTTACATGTAAATAATCTGTTAATATGAAACAGTATAATCAGAGAGGCATTCTCTCTATATAATTGCTGGCAAATCTAAACCAAAATGGCAAAACCTGATTTTTCAGGCCATCTTAAACACTAGTAACATATCCCCACATTCACCAAATAGAATCAGACTGTCGGATTTTCAAGTGCAAATCTGTAAATTTGCATCTGCTTGGAGGCAATGGGGAAAACAACAGTTATAAGAAACCAATGTTGTGTATTATTCCTTTAACACATTTCTAAGATTTTTTTACCCTGGTACTCCTGCAGATTCCATACGATTAGCCAAGGAGACATCATGTGACCAAACATCAAATTGCCATTTTCGCAATCCTATGACACCACAGAGAACATTTCCAGAATGCACTCCAACCCTCATATTAATATCTGCTCCAGTGGCTTCTCTCACTTGCCTAAGGAAACAGAAAAGCACATACCGTAATTATGAAAGACCCCACAAAACACACGCACTATAGATACAAAGTTCAACTAAATACTGTCAGATCTATCATTCTTACAAAACACTGAACATGTGGCAAATGCTTTGTAACTTACATAATTCAATCACTGATCAACGTTCATCTTTTTTCAGTTCTGAAAATATTTTACATTTAAGGCTGAATTCACTGATAATGTGTAATCTTTCAGTTCTGTAACTACTAGCTACTGTGGCCTAATGTTTGACCTATACCTAATAAAGTCCTAAAGTTTAGCTGGAAATTCATGCACATCTCACAACCCCTCCATGAAGTAACATGGTGTATCCATCACTTCTACAACCCTCCTGTGAGCACTGCACTCCAGGCTGACTCTTAAAGTGTCACTAAAGGCAACATTTTTACTTTTCCACTTTGGATAGAATAAGGGAGGGTAATAACCCGTCAGTTTTTTTGTCATCTATGTCCCACTGGGGAGATTCCCCTTCACTTCCTATCCCATAGCCACAATAGAAAGTGATAGGAAATCCTTCCAAAGTAATGACGTTCCAGTGTGTCACAAGGGTCACCAGAACAAGCGCCCCATTGGAAGATCTCCCCAGTATTCCTATTCTGGAGACAAAATTTGGGATTTTATTTTACTTTCACTTTCCATAACAATACACAGAATAAATAGAGAGAGTGAATCTCCCTAATGGGGACATAGCTATAGAACCTGACAAGAGTTCAAATCCTTCTCTACTCTATCCAAAACCCCCCAAAAAATGATGTTCTGCATTTAGTAACATTTTAAATACAACCAATGAAGCATCACTGTATCTGAATGGTTGCTTCTGTAATACCAGATTTTACCAGTGAGGGTACATCTGAATAAGGCTTCATGTACACAGGATGTTTTAAAACCTCTCCTGAATGATTTAACCGGTTAACGACCGGCTCATGTACATATAAGTCGGCAGAATGGCACAGCTGGGAAAAGTAACGTATATTTACGTCACTTTGAAATTCCTGCTGTGCGGGCGTCCCTGCCGCAAGCTCTGTGACCGTACCCATGGACTCAATGTTCGCCGGTGTCTCGTGATCGGTTCACAGAGCTGCAGAACCGGGAGAGGCAAGTGTAAACAAGCTTCTCCCCATTCTGCCTAGTGACACTGTCACTGATCGTCTGCTCCCTCTCATCGGGAGCAGCGATCAGTGATGTGTCACTCGTAGCCATGCCCCCTAACAGTTAGAAGCAGTCCCTAGGACACACTTAACCCCTTCCTAGCTCCCTAGTGGTTAACCCCTTCAATGCCAGTCACATTGGTACAGTAATCAGTGCATTTTTATAGCACTGATTGCTGTATAAATGTGAATGGTCCCAAAATAGCACCAAAAGCGTCCAATGTGTCCGCCATGTCGCAGTCACGATAAAAATGCATTAAAACTACCCCTATTTTGTAAACACTATAACTTCTGCGCAAACCAATCAATATATGCTTATTGCGATTTTTTTTACCAAAAATATGTAGAAGAATACATATCGCCCTAAACTGTGGAAGAAAAACATTTTTTTATAGTTTTTTTAGGATATTACTGCAAAAAGTAAAAAATATTGCATTTTTTTCAAAATCATCGCTCTATTTTTGTTTATAGCACAAAAAATAAAAACCGCAGAGGTGATCAAATACCACTAAAAGAATTTTGTTTGGGAGCCACGTCGCACGACCGCGCAATTGTCTGTTAAAGCAACGCAATGCCGAATCGCAAAAAGTGCTCTGGTCTTTGGTCAACTAAATGGTCCGGGGCTTAAGTGGTTATCTTGACAGATAGTAACTGTAACGACACCCACACTAACAATGAGGACGCCGGCCGGAGGGGGGGGGGAGGAGCGTTGCTGGACCGTGGAGCAGGTGAGTGCATGTTTATTAAAAGCCAGCAGCTACACTTTTTGAAGCTGCTGACTTTTATAAAACATTAAAAAAGCTTGGAACTCCCCTTTAAGATTTTGAATATTATCACCTCATCAACCCAGCAGAGGTCAGCAGTATGGGCAGTTAGCAGGGCAAGTACTTTAGTACTTTATTTTATCTTTTAAAAAGAGTAACAGAGTGGCTTTAACCTAACACTTTAACATAGACCTAACACTTAAAGTGCAACTAAATGTAAAACTTTTTTTTTAGTTTTGGATACAGTGAAAAGGAATTAGAACACATGTTAGTTTTATTTGCTGTCTGTGTCCCCCAGTAGGGAGAGTCACCCTCTATATTTGTCCTGTTTACCATTATCATTGAAAGCGAAAGTAAAACAAATTCCCAAATGTTGGGTTTTCCCCTAAAAAGTGAAAGGAAATCTTCCAATGGGGACACTAGTTCTGGTGACCTGGGGGTCCCCAAATAAATTCCATTAACTTAACAGGGGTTTCCTCTCACTTCCTGTTTGGCTATTGGACAGGAAGTGAAGGGAAATCTCTGCAATGAAACAGATGGCAGGAAAAAAAATGTCCCTCCCCTACTCCAAAATGGAATCCATAGTTCTTCTTTAACTCTCAACATTTAACACTTTACCTGACCACTAATACTAAATCTGTGACTGAACTGCCTAATACTTAACATTAACCACGACTATTAACTCACTAACCTTTCAAACTAAAACCTAACGTCACCTGTAAACTAATTGCAAGGAGCCTCAAAATAAAATGCTTTTGGAAATTCCAGTTTCAGGCACCTGATGCATTGCAGCAACACAATGGACACTACAAGAGAACCTTGCATTTTAATGGTCCACTTTAAGTGGTAAACCATGCTTTCTTTCAATATTAATTTGAACATACTTAATTGCATCACACATGTCCAGCCCCATCTTGACACAGTTCCTGGCATTGTTGGGTAAAGACACTGGCAGGCCAGATACGCAGTAGTAACAGTCTCCTAAAATCTTTATCCTCATGCATTCATTTTCCTGTAAAGAAAGAACATAAAACAATTATGAGTATTTCAATGTTGAAATATATAAGTAGCATTTCATATAGAAACCTAAGCTGTAAATGTTTAAGCAGCACCCCTACATTCCTGTCATTGCTTACAGTATGTACTATGTGTAGCGCCCTGCTCCTGATGACAGGCACTATGTCAAATTTAGAGGGTGTCTGAGCCGATAGTTTGGCTCAGACTTTGTTAATTAAGGCTAAATCAGCCTCTGTTCTGGCTGTGCTGGATGGATTTTCCTTTGCTTGCCTGTAGGTGGCGATAGTTCCAACATTAGCCTGTGGTGGTAAGGCAAGCCATCATGTATTGGGTGTCTTTCCTCAAGAACAGCCCAGTGGGAGTGGTCTCCCCGCTGGGCAGGCTGGGGAAGAATACTTAAGGGGCAGACGCCATTTTTATGGGGGCTTTTTTCGCCTTGTGGCGCTCCTGGTGCGAGGTATGTGTCGTGTGATTATTTAGCCTCTGGGCCATGCTGGCCCGAGGCTGCATTTCTGCCTTTCAGGCCCAGGTATCCTGACTGGGGACTACGCTTTGGAGGTGGTTGTAACGGTAGGGCCCGTGGAATCCAGAAGCTCTTACAAAGTATGAGCCAGGAAATAATGGACATATCTTGGATTGCTTTAACATGGGTCTGTAATTCACAATATATTCTAAGAGATCTGGAAGAACTATTTACAGGTTGTTGATTCTGAACTCAACAGGTTAATTGAAAAAGTGACTTATTCAATGTGGGAACACAGACTGTTAGGTGTTAATGTTGTCTGCTACTGTGATGTAAATGAATCTAGGATGGCTCCTAAGACCTTTTCATTGTGTTGTGCTAATTGACACTGTATTGTGTGAAGGAGTCCTGTGATAAATGTGTATTGTGTGGCACGTGAGAGGAGTCGGGATGTCTACCTTGAGGGGTCATGTCTCGGAGTCACCTTGTCTGGGTAAATGATTAGTTAATTAGCTCATGTAAATTATGTCAGAGTGGGTGTCAAAATGTCTGACTAAAAGATGTGTATTGAGGTGGCTCGTTAGGAACATTGTATAATGTGGGTGGAGTTGGGTCATTGTTCATTTGATTACTGCAGTATTATTTTTGTGTATATAAGAGCCCACTGTCTCAATAAAGATTGTCAGACCTGCTTGAACTTCATAGAGAGCTGTGTGTGTCATGTTAATGGGGGAATTCGTATGGGTCGTGTTCGCCGGATTGTGGAGTGTCAATAGCTGTCTTGGGTTCGAAATGGAATATCTTAAACGGCGTTAACCCCTGTCCCATTTGGGGTTCCGTTACAGTGGTCCTGTGCTGTCTGTCCTGCGGGAGGAAGCCACTCAATGGAGGAAGCCAGGGGAGGACCTATCCCGCAAAGGACCGAGCAGAAGGCTGGTACTTTGGGAGAGGCCTGGTGACTTATTGAAGGATACACCATAGCCTACAATACCTTACAGTGTGCCGGGTTGGCTTAAAGGCTCTAGAACTGTAAGGCTGGATCTCCAGGTACCAAATCCTGTGGCAGAGGATTCCGGAATCCCTCATCTGAACTTGCAACCAGTCTGTGGCAGAGACTGAGATTATTCTTGTCCGTGCATCATCCCGGCTGCTAGGCCAGGTGAGAGGGGCCTATCCGGGTGAGCAATACCCACACAAGAGAAAGTGGTGAGTGTGACTTTGAAGTTTAGCAATTCCCCAGTGATCTGCCTTGTGCGCCTGAACCTTCCCCTGATCCTTCATCCCTCTACTTCTCCAAGTTGGTTGAAAATAAAGTGAAAGAAAAGGAGCTATAACTTGTGGACATTTTTTTAATTGTGGACTTTTTACAGACTCTCAACCCCTAGATGACGAGGAATGAAGTAACGTGCAAGGTCGTAATTCAAACCAGCAGCTCCTATGGGGGCAGTGCTACATATGTTTTGTGCACAATAGAAGTGAGCTTTTTATGTGAATGTTTTTAACATTTTTTTAAAGAGAATACAATTTTAAATTGAAAGCTCTACAAGAGCTTCTAAGCTGCTAAAACCTGGAAACCCATTGCACTAACTGGTTCCATTCCACTGCTGTTTAATCCCTTAACTTGTTTTATATATGAGGCCCATCCTGGCCCATCCTGGCAGGCGAGATCCCTCTCACAGAGAAGAGAAAATACCTATATTTATGGGATGAAATACACTTTTGCACTAGAAGAATTTGGACACTTTATATTGAATTTTTTTTTTTAAAGACTCTTTATAGGAACTATATTTGTTATTACTATTGTACATAAGCTTTATATTTTATTTATATAGCACTTTTTCTATACTGTGTACTTTTAGTGTTTGATTTGCACTTTAACATCTATAGAAATTTTAACATTACACTATTGATTTAAACGATTTGATTGCTAGATGATGGAGGTCAGAGTTGTGCTATCACAGGGCCCCAGTTAACCCTATTCCCCGCCCCTTCCACCCCTATTTTTTTATGCCTTGCCCTCTACCCCCTTCTTTTCCCCATCCAGTATTTGTTTTCCACTATATGTGAATCCCTGGGGAGGCAGGTTTCAAAACACCCATCACTGTCTATGGCGTTCTATATCTATATTGCATTATTGGAGGATACATCTGCAGGGACCTTTTCAAGTTATATACTGTCAACTTAAAATACTGGTGTTTGTGCAATATACTGAAGTGCTGGCTGGTAAGTTGTGATTCAATTAGTTTCTAGCATGTAAATGTATTCCGAATTGTAAATTTGATGCTGTAAACATCTTGGATAAATAACAACTCAGAAAAGCGTACTAGAATTCACTGATGAAGAATTTTAAAATTAAATGATGCAACATAAATCATGTACATTAAAGCAGAGCTCCACTCAAAAGGGGAAGCTCCACTTGTCTGTCTCCTCCCCCCTCCACTGCCATATTTGGCACCTTTTGGGGGGGGGGGGGGGGGGGGGCGGGTATGTGGTTTTGACAGGTACTTCCGGCTGAGTTTGCCATGTCAAATTGAGCCAAAAGTTTGGCCGCTCCTCCTTTCCCCTGCAGCTGGCCCATTTACAGAGTGCAGCGCGATTCGCGCAGTAGGAGACTGTCAGTGAAGCTGCAAGACCAAACTTCGCTTTAAAGGGTCACTAAAGGAATTTTTTTTTTTAGCTAAATAGCTTCCTTTACCTTGCTGCAGTCCTGGTTTCATGTCCTCATTGTTCGTTTTTGCTTTCATGTTGCTGTAAATCCTCTCTGTTCTGGACACATCCTGGTTGCCTGTTTCCTGATAACCACAGTGCTGGGAGATTTCTCACGGTGGTCACTAATGTGATTATTGTGTGTAAAACGAAACTGGATTGGTGCTGAGGAGTTTTAGACAAAGTATCACTGATCTCTATTGGCTGACTGCCCTCTAGTGGCTCTCTGTACATCAGAGAACCAGCAAACAACAGCAAAAACGAAACTACACTGCAGGCACATTATATGATTGTTTTTTTATCAATTTTTAATAATTTTTAAAAGGAATCAGTTAACTATTATGTCTCTATGCCCTGTAAACAGTCATTTCAGCAAAAATTTTTTTTTCCTTTAGTGACCCTTTAATAAAAAAAGAAATACAAATTTTCAATATGAAATGTTTTTCCTTTGGCACCTAATGGATGAACACACATCTCACAATAAAACAAATAAATATTGACCACTAACATCGTAAAATCGTATTTTCATTGTTGTACAAATGCTAATTATTGTACAGTCAAAACGAACATGTATAAATTATTTTGCTGTTATGGCTTCATGCTTCCAAATGATCCACATTTTATATTAAAGTGGAGTTCCACCCTGAAAAAAAATGTTCCTCCCAAAAAATCTAAAAAAACAAAAAAAATGTTTTACTTACCCTAAATAGCTGTTGCTATGCGGAAGTCCCGAATCTGCCTCTTCATCCTCCACGGTGGATTCTCTTCCTCCTCCTACACTCGGTTTCTTCTTGTGAATGGGGCGCGCTGCATTCTGGGAACTGTGTGTTTCCCAGAAAGCGGCGCCTGGAGATGCCAGGATTGAGGATCGGCCTCGGCGGGGGCCGACATCGCTGGCGACTAGGACAGGTAAGTGTCCTTATTAAAAGTCAGCAGCTACAGTGTTAGCAGCTGCTGACTTAATTTTTTTTTTTTTTTTTTACCGGACCTCCGCTTTAATAAATCATTTTAACCTCCTATTTACAGTAATCTTTAATTTCATTTTGCCATAAGTGTCAATAAAATAGTGTCAATAAATAGATTTCTGTATTCTATCAGTCAAGTTTTTTTTAAAATATATTTCCCAGTCTGTTTAATGAGTGGGTGTTTTGTGTTGTCTAGTCTAATTCAGCCAACAACTCAAGTTAATTTGTTTTCAGAATTATTTCCTGAAGCATTAAACTAAGAGAGAGTTGCAACCCTGGCTCCTATTTTATCCTGAATTAGCCTGGTAATATCCTGTCATGTTAAGTGTACTGTGGTTGTAAACATATTTGCAAGTGAATTTTATGGAAAGGAAATGAATCAAATACCACCCACAGGAGTGAAGACATACCACATTGATCCTTACTGGAGAGAAAAATTGCATATGAACATTTTTAAAACCACATTCAGAACAGACTTCAGCAACTCAAACACAGTAAAATTAAGTTTAAATGTAAAAAAGCTATTTTTTTTTTAGGCAGGAATTATTCCAATATTTTCAGAGTGTTGGATGTAACAAATATCTCAGTTTATTAGAAAGTAAGAAAGAGCTATAGTTTAAAGCAGGATTAAACCCCCACTATAGAGATTTATGTAGCGCTGGTCTCCCAACGAGTCGGGCGCTATTGTAAATTTAGGAGTGTCTGAGCCAATAGTTGACTGTTAATTCTATTTAAATTAGCCTCCGTTTTGGCTATGGTTGTGCTCGGTAGAAGTTTTCCCTTGTTGCCTGTAGGTGGCGTTACCACTTCAGGCCCATATTGGAACTCGAGCAGACCATAGTGTGTTAGGTGACCCCTCTCGGCAGCAGCCCAGTGGGAGTGGTGCCCCGCTGTGCATGCTGGGAGGGGGTACTTAAGTGGCAGACGCCGTTTTTCGGGGTCCTTTACCTCGTGGCCCTCCTGACGGTCTAAGGCTGTGTTCCTGTCTAGTAGGCCCATATATGCTGGCTGGGGCCTATGGTTTTACAGGGGATCCCAAGTTGTCCATCCAAGTGGAGGAAGCTACTTAGCAAAGGAAACCGGGGAAGGACCTGCCCTGGAGGAGACAAGCAAGGCAAGCTGATGTCTTGGCATAGGCCTGGTAACCTCGTTAAGGAAAAGGGATCCGCTATGTAAATTGTCTTAAAGTCTGCCGGATTGGCTTAAAGGCTCTTTGGCTGTAAGGCAGTAAGTTCAGGACTTTAAATCCTGTGGCAGAGGATCACTGATTATCCATCCTGTGTTCTCATACGGTCTGTGGCAGAGACTGTTTCTATACAGTCCGTGCATCATTCCGGCTGCTAAGCCATGTGAGAGGGGTCTATCTGGGTGAGCAATACCCACTCAGGAGTGAGTGGTAAATACTGGAACTTTGAATACTACTTGTGCATTCTGTACTGCGTACCTGAACCTTCCCCTTTTCTCTACTTCCTTCACAAGTTTTCTGCAGTAAAAATAAAGCCTACAGTTGAAGGTTTTACATCTTGTGTGGACATTGCAATTTTCTACAGACTTCCTTCCCTAAACAACGAACTTAGAGATAACGTGCAAAACACAAAATCTAAGCCAGCAGCTCCTTCGGGGTAGTGCTACATTTATTATATTGCACCTTGCTTATTCTTAGATGTGGTGGCTTAAAAAGCATTAACTGATATTTGCCTTTAATTTGTTTGTCAAGTCCATCTAAATCTGCTAGTGCATCTAATACTCTCCTCTCCCCAGATTTACAATGCTGCTGTCCAAGGGTTAAGTTGGCCATAGATGAATGGAAAATCATCTGGCTTAGCAAGGGCTTCTATGGCCACTACAAACTCTCGACATGTCATGCTTATCTGGTACTAGTACCATAAATATATACGTCTAGACTGTATGCCTTTTCACTTTATATATATATTATGATGATTTATGTTACATGACAGAGGGAATGTCCCAATAAAATAGTATGACAGTAATGATTTGCATGGTCAGTTGCCATTACCCTAAGCAGGCTGCCACTTTTATGAACTAGCAATTAAGTAACTTACACATGTATATTTAAAGTGGACCTTGCATTTCTCACCCAAGTTTCCACCACAGATGCCTAGATGAAATTGTATTGGGCCTTCCTGAGAGATCTTGGGAATGCTGAGAAAACATTCATATCCACCAACAGTGTTGAAAGTTTGGAACTTTTAGAGAGTTATAGATATGTGAACTATTACAACAGAATTATCTGTAATTAACACTGTTCCAGCAACTGAACTGGGAAATTGAAGACATACAATTCCAGAAGACCATGGCTTTCAGTTAGTTTATAGAACTTAAAACGTTCTCTAGACCCGAAGATTTCCAGTCCACAGCTTTGGGTCCTAACTATCCACAAATAAACATGCAGATTACAAGTACTGCTTAAACTATCAAGCATTTGCTCTCAATTGCAAAGCACAATGTAAAAAAAATTGTATATTTTCACAAGGGAGTACAGGAATACACCTATAGATGTCATACCATAACCAGCTCAGCTACTTAGAGGTTGGCACTATGACAATCAGCTAGCTGCAACCTGTCTTTGCAGAAAGAAGATCTGATCTCGATCTCCCCAGAGAAGCATGACTAGTAATTCAAGTAAATTCTAAATTATAAGCTACTAGATCATACCCGGTACAAACTGAGGACAGTGGTGTGTGCAGAAGCGGTGGAAGACAGCTGATGAAAATAGACTCATCAATGCATTTAAAGTTAGTAGATAAGGACAACAGGCTACGTGAAGAAGATAGACCAGATCTACAAGTGGGCCCTCAGGCAGCAGAAACTAAAACAGATTTTACAACACGGCTGTTCGGATAATATGCCAATTATGCTATAATGGTCTCTATGCATATTCTCCACTTATTTTCAGGGTTCTTTTAAAATAACATACTATGATCAACACCAGAAGAAGCCACAGAGTCTTTGAATCATGGTCAGTTCTTACTCCTGTAAAGCAGGTTGTAGCTGTTGCTCGTCTTCATCACAATGCACAACCACAGGCTTATGAGTAGCTGAGCTGGTATTTATATGACATACATGTACTCCTGTGCTCGGAAGTGAAAATACATGATTCACTTCCACTCTCTCTTGCCTTTGAAAGCAAATGTTTGACAGTTTAAGCATTTTTTTCAATCTCTGAATAGCTGGAATAGAGGTCGAAGGCCACAAATCTTCTGCAAACTTCAAATTCCGGTAAAGTATAATTAAAGAAAAAACATTTAGTTTTGGATAGAGTGGAGAGGGATTACAACATCTGTTTCAACCTCTCTATTTTCCATGTTTACTGTTATTAAAGTGAAAGTAACAAATAAAAACCTTACATTTTGGGTTGTACTCACTAAGCGATGGGAAGTCTTCCAATGGGGACACTAGATCTGGTGAGTGGTGACAACCAGGGATTCTTTCACTTTAAATGGATTTGCATTCACTTCCTGTTTTGCTTAATTGGACAGGAAATATAAAAACTGACAGAGTTCAAACCTCTTCATTACTATATCCAAAATGGAAAAAAATATATTTTTTATTTAGTTCTACTTTAACTAATCAAGGGCCATGGTTTGATACAAAGTCTTCTGGAATTTATGTGTATAAATATTTTTTTTTAATTTCTCAATTGAGTATAATGGTTTTTGAAGGTTCTATTACTACAGTTGATGGGTCCGATCTAAAACCACATTTTTTTTCTTGTTTAGGCATGGCAAGGATAGAGCTTTTGTCAGGCTGTCTTTGTTCTCACCGGAGAGAATAATCCTTTCTACAGTGGTGACCATTGCCACTGGGACTGAAACTGAGGGAAAACCTAACATTGTAAGCTGTCATAAACACCGGAATAAAGGGTGAATCTTCCAATAGGTATACTTGTTCTAGTGACAGCTGTCTAAAAAAAATGCTGCAGTTTGAGCTCGCCCGTTCTCAACTCATGCTCCTCTACAGCTAATGCAACATAAAAGTAGCATTTCTTTATTTACATTCCTGAAACATTGTATTTTAATTGCAATTATTTTAACAGGATTCCCCTTTAGGCCCCTTTCAGATGAAGCAGATCCATCTATGCGGAATCTGCCTGCTCAGGGGGGATCTCTCCGTTGATCCCCACAGATCAGATGTGTCTACAAAAATTACCCAAACAGTCTGCTGGTGTGAAAGGGGCTTTAGGCTACTTTCCCACAGATCAGAATCTGCGCCACGTTGGATTTGTGAGCAGATCCCCTGCTAAAATAAAGCTGGAAGGGCCAGAAGTCGGTTCTCTGATCCATTCAGTTTGCGTCCGGCAAACATGGACAAACCCATGACAGTTCTATGGGCGGAAAGATGTAAACAGACTCCGCTGTCCATTTACATCAGGCTACAGCCAATCCATTAGCTCTAGGTCCAGAAAAACAGAAAAGTAAGTAGTCCTTTTCTAATTGTTTTTCTGGGCCTGGACAGACTCGGAGGTAGACAGGTGTAAATGTACAAAAGTCTGTTTACAGCCACCTGCTCATAGGGCTGCCTGAAGCTTCTGAACAGGTCCACCTGTAAAACAGACAGGGAAACCTGATCAGGATTCCCATGTTAAAGAGCCCTAAGTGTTCAGACTCTGATGTATCAACTTTATATTAGCCTGACAGATCTGCTGAGCTTGATAGTCCCACATTAAATACCAGTGCACATGCAGCATATCATTCTAGTGGGTGGATCAGGGAGAAAAGAGCAATGCTGCATTAAAGGATCACTAAAGGAATTTTTTTCTTTAGCTAAATAGCTTCCTTTACCTTACTGCAGTACTAGTTTCATGTCCTTATTGTTCGTTTTTGCTTTGAAGTGGCTGTAATTCTGCTGTGATCTCCACACTTCCTGGTTGCCTGTTTCCTTGTAACCACAGTACTGGGAGCTTTTCACGGTGGTCTAAGCTGTCATTACTGTGTGTCTAAAACTTAACAGAACCAATCAAATTCATTTTAAAAACAAAACACTGCCCTGGATTTGTTTGTTTTTGTTCTGTGTGTCTCTCTAGTTCACAGGAACATGAAACCAGTTTAAAAGTGAAACTAACCTGCAGGCACATTATATGATTGATTTTTATCTATTTGTAATCATTTTTAAAAGGAATCAGTTAACTTTTATGTCTCTATACCCTTTAACCAGGGTCACAGCTGTTGACTCGCTGGCTTGGATACGATCTTTCCTACTTTTTTTGGCTGGCTGTTATATTTAAGTACCTTCCTAGGGATTTTAATGAATTTCACCCTAAAAGTCTAAAGGGTACCTCTTTTTGATGGATAGAAGTTAAAACAGAAACAGAGGGGTAAACTTTTCAAAACAATATCTAGGAGTGAATCAAAATGGACTTTTTAATTGAACACAAGTTCACCAGCTGGATTGATTTGGACATATTATTTTTTTGCATTTGATTGATTTTATGATATTTTATTTCATTTTTCATATACATGATTATTACTAATATGATTTTATAATTAACCACTTACCGACTGCCGCATGACTATATACGTCAGCAGGGATATCTTTTTGAAAGGGATATCTCGGTAATAAATAAAATCCTATTTTATTTTTCATACATCATGGGACACAGAGTCAGGCTAATATTCATTACTTACTGGGACATCCCAGAGCAATAGCCTTGAGGGGAGGGAGACACCCTGCCAAACAATAGCCATCAGCTTTTATACAACAGCCCACAGTACACTGCGACCAAAAGCCGAATCCTCAGCTGCTCGAACATTCACTTGATACATTTTGGGAACATATGCCCTGAAGACCAGGTAGCAGCCTTACAAATCTGAGCCACAGATAACTGATGGCGAAAAGCCCAGGAGGTTCCTAAACCCCTGGTAGAAGGGCTCTCACCCTAAAGGGAGGAGCTTTATGTTTCAGACTGTAGGCCTAAATGACCAATAGACGGACCCAATTGGCAATGGAAGCTGCCTGCCCTTTCTTGGGTCCTTTTGGTTAAAAAAAAAAAAAAAAGAGTCTGATCCTCAGATCTCCGCAGATCTAGACAAATAAACCTTGAGTGCTCGGAAAACGTCAAAATTATGCAGTCGTTTCTCTTCCGCCAAACGAGGCCGAGAGAAAAAAGAAGGCAAAACAATGTCCTGATTTAAATGAAAGGCCGACACCAATTTTAGCAAAAAGGATGGAGCAGGTCGTAACACAATTCTGTCGTGGTGAAGGATCAAGTATGGTTCCCTGCTTGAAAGGGCCACCAACCCTTCTAGCTGAAGTGATAGTCATCAGGGAGGCTAGCTTGCGTGACAGCAAGTCTAATGGAATTTTCTTAAGGCCCCGTACACACGACCGGATCTATCCGCTGGGATTGATCCGCGGATCAGTTCCAGCAGATAGATCCGGTCGTGTGTACGTCCGAGCGGACATTTTCAGGCGGATAAAAATCCAGCCGACGGATTCCCAGCGGATAAAAATTTCTTAGCATGAGAAATCTATCCGCTGGAATCCAGTCCAGCGGACTGATCCGGTCGTCTGTACAGACTCACAGGATAAGTCCGTCCGCTCCCATCCCTCGCATGCATCGTAATGATTCGACGCATGCGTGGAAGTATTTACCTTCCAGGGTCGCGCACGTCGCCGCGTCATCGTCGCGGCGGCCACGTCACCACGGATGTATTCCGCGGGGATTTCGATCTGATGGTGTGTGCAGCCATCAGATCCAAATCCGCCAGAGGATTTATCCGCTGGAAACGGTCCGGCGGACCGTTTCCAGCGGATATCCTCTCATCTGTACGAGGCCTTATAGGTTCAAATGGTTGTTTCTGTAATACAGACAGCACCAAATTCAAGTCCCAAGAACACATAGGTGACCTAATGGGGAGAAAAAAAATAAGATTTTTTTCCCCTGCATAAAGGTTCAGATCCACGAATGGGAGGCTAAGGGCCATAAGAAGAATACTGATATGGCCAAAACTTGACCTCAGATTTCTAAAGCTGACTGTAGAAATGAGAGAATTCTCCCAATCACGTATTTCATTGGATGCCATTTTTTGGCATCACACCAAGCAATATAAGTCTTCCAGACCTTATGATAAATCTTCCTAGTGTAACCTGGGGAATAGGTAGCAGGTACAAAAGCTCCCTGGGATGAGCAGGCACAGATACCAAGTCCATAGGATAAGTGAAAAACAGTGGAGTGTTTATTGGTGATTACGCCGATTCAGAAACGTATGTCCGGCCGGCGCATTTTTTTACTTCGTTTACGTTAGGCTTTTTTCGGCGTATAGTTACCCCTGCTATATGAGGCGTATCCTACGTTAAGTATGGCCGTTGTTCCCGCGTCAAGTTTTGAAAATGTTATGTCGTTTGCGTAAGTCGTTCGCGAATAGGGCTGGACTTAAATTACGTTCACGTTGAAAGCAATGATGATTTGCGGCGGAATTTCGAGCATGCGCACGTCAAATACACGGGGTCACAGTTAATATACATAAAACACGCCCACATCATCCACATTTGAATTAGGCGGGCTTACGCCGACACAGATACGTTACGCCACCTTAACTAAGGGCGCAAGTTCTTTCTGAATACAGGACTTGCGCCCTAAATTACGGCGGCGTAACGTATCTGAGATACGTTACGCCGGGCATAAAGATAGACGATTCTATCTGAATCTACCCCTTGGTCTACCATGCTCCAACAAAAAAAAATAAAACAATTAACAACTTGACATGGATTTCTATGCAAAAATATGGTTTAGATATTCTTTCATGTTTAGGCTTCCCTTATAAAGGCTGTGGCTTTGCCATTTAGTTATTTTTGTTAGATTTTGAATATACAGTTAATTCAGCAAGCATGCTTGCTGTGTCAAAAGAAAAGGAATCCGCTGCTCCAGGTGTGTGCAATACCTTGATTAGAACCATGTATGAGTGCTAGCCCCGGCCCGCCTCCATAAAAACTTGAGAAAAAGAAGAAATGGCTGCGCATCCAAAGTTTCTAACAGTGCCAGCCAAAATACATTAGGGACACCAGGTGTTAGTCACATAGACACTTTTCACACATCTGATCTGTGCTTAAAGTGGAGGTTCCCCTAAAAATAAACTTTTAACATTGCATTTATGAGATTAATGACAATTAGAATCGGCTGTTTTTTTTAAAAAAATACGTCCGTACATACCGTTTCCTATATGTGTTCTCACCGCCGCCCCGGGTATGATGGTCAGGGCTGGGCGTTCCTAATTGACTGACAGGCATCCGACCGACGCATACATCGCGTCACGAGAAGGCGAACGTCGGTGCGGCTCTATACGACGCCTGCTCACCGACGTTCGGCTTCTTTCGGCAGCCGATTCTAATTGTCATTAATCTCATAAATGCAATGTTAAACGTTTATTTTTAGGGGAACCTCCACTTTAATCTTTTTTTTTTTTTTTTTAAGATATTTTTATTAGGTTTAAGACAAACTTACAAACAGAAAAACATACAAAAAAAACCACCAGACAACCTGGTCATAAACGTTAGGCAATACACTCAAACATAGAAAAATAAACTGACTGTGCTTAATCATTGCTTGCAATCACCATTGCTTGCTGTGTACTGGCTGTCTGCTGATGCAAACACAGAAAAAAACTACTGTAACACCATTTTGCTAAGGAGCTGTCGGATTGTTGAGTCCTGTTCACAGTGCTAACTGGAGCCGACAACTCAATGACAACCAGAAATAAATACAATTTCCCACTATGGGGAAACACTCCCAAAGTGTCTTGGGCAGAGCATTACTAGTATGAGTTTCGAAGATAGCACGCAAGTTTAATAAAAATTAGAGTGGCCAAAAGGTAGGTATCCTCTTGACAGCAATTAACCTATTGAGCGTTTGTTCAATAGGCTGGTTAATAGCAGATGCAACACAGGCAGCTCTTTGGATAAGTTTGTACAGCTCTCTCCACCAATGGGCTACTTTGTCCTTAGAAGCCGTGCTGCAGGCAGGCTGAAAATACTATGGGCTCCCCTTTTAAGCATATGACTGTAGCTGGTGTCAACACCATCCTCTGGCTTTGTACTGCAGCTCCTCTTCTCCTTTGGCATAGTCACTCTATATTCTGGCAGCCTGTCCCCAGCTCTGGGTCTATGCTGCTCTCTCCTTTAGCTTGCACCTCACTGATGCTCTACAGCCTGGTTCCAGCTCTTGCACCAGCATAGTTGCCAACATTTGAAAAAAAATTCCAGGGACACTTTGCAGCACAGCTATTAATTACCACACTCACTTCCCCGAAGCTCCACCCACTCCGCATAATCTTCGCCTACTTATCAGATTATAGGGTCTACTCAATAAAGAGAGAATTACAGGAAATTGAAACGGGAATGGGTGTTAGGAAGGTGACAGGGAGGATGGAGATGAAAGGGGTGGGTGGCAGGGAGGTGACAGGGAGGATGGAGATGACAGGGGTGGGTGGTAGGAAGGTGACAGGGAGGATGGAGATGACAGGGGTGGGTGGCAGGGAGGTGACAGGGAGGATGGAGATGACAGGGGTGGGTGGCAGGGAGGTGACAGGGAGGGTGGAGATGACAGGGGTGGGTGGTAGGGAGGAGACAGGGAGGATGGAGATGACAGGGGTGGGTGTTAGGGAGGTGACAGGGAGGATGGAGGTGACAGGGGAGGGTGGTAGGGAGATGACAGGGAGGATGGAGATGACAGGGGTGGGTGTTAGGAAGGTGACAGGGAGGATGGAGATGACAGGGGAGGGTGGTAGGGAGATGACAGGGAGGATGGAGATGACAGGGGTGGGTGTTAGGAAGGTGACAGGGAGGATGGAGGTGACAGGGGAGGGTGGTAGGGAGGTGACAGGGAGGATGGAGATGACAGGGGTGGGTGGCAGGGAGGTGACAGGGAGGATGGAGATGACAGGGGTGGGTGGCAGGGAGGTGACAGGGAGGATGGAGATGACAGGGGTGGGTGGCAGGGAGGTGACAGGGAGGATGGAGATGATAGGGGTGGGTGGCAGGGAGGTGACAGGGAGGATGGAGATGACAGGGGTGGGTGGCAGGGAGGTGACAGGGAGGATGGAGATGACAGGGGTGGGTGGCAGGGAGGTGACAGGGAGGATGGAGATGACAGGGGTGGCAGGGAGGTGACAGGGAGGATGGAGATGACAGGGGTGGGTGGCACATAGGTGACAGGGAGGATGGAGATGACAGGGGTGGGTGGCAGGGAGGTGACAGGGAGGATGGAGATGACAGGGGAGGGTAGTAGGGAGGAAACAAGGAGGATGGAGATGACAGGGGTGGGTGGTAGGAAGGTGACAGGGAGGATGGAGATGACAGGGGTGGGTGGTAGGGAGGGGACGGGGAGGATGGAGATGAAAGGGGTGGGTGGTAGGAAGGTGACAGGGAGGATGGAGATGACAGGGGAGGGTAGTAGGGAGGAGACAAGGAGGATGGAGATGACAGGGGTGGGTGGTAGGAAGGTGACAGGGAGGATGGAGATGACAGGGGTGGGTGGTAGGGAGGTGACGGGGAGGATGGAGATGACAGGGGTGGTTGGTAGGAAGGTGACAGGGAGGATGGAGATGACAGGGGTGGGTGGTAGGGAGGTGACGGGGAGGATGGAGATGACAGGGGTGGGTGGTAGGGAGGTGACAGGGAGGATGGAGATGACAGGGGTGGGTGGTAGGGAGGTGACGGGGAGGACAGGGGTGGGTGGTAGGGAGGTGACAGGGAGGATGGAGATGACAGGGGTGGGTGGTAGGGAGGTGACAGGGAGGATGGAGATGACAGGGGTGGGTGGTAGGGAGGTGACGGGGAGGACAGGGGTGGGTGGTAGGAGGGTGACAGGAAGGATGGAGATGACAGGGAGGTGACAGGAAGGATGGAGATGATAGGAAGGATGGAGATGACAGGGGTGGGCGGTAGGAAGTGACAGGGAGGTGATAAAATGTATGACAGGCCTTGGAGGTGGGATGGTGGAATGCCAGGAACAGGGGGATGACGAGGAGCATGATGATGACAGGAGTGTGGTGTGAGGTCAGCAGGGATGTTCAGGGCACCCTCGATCAGGCAGTGACGTCACAGGATGTCGGGCAGCGCCGCGGACTGTCATCACAGTGAGTACCTCTCTGATGATCGATGTTCTGGCAGGTGACAGGTCTATGACGGCAGTCCGGTCCATCCAGGAGGAGAGAAGGTCAAGGAGCTGCTCAGCGGCGGCGACGGCAGTCATCCACGCTCTGCACAGCACATGGTAGGAGATCCGCAGAGCTGGAGAAGGGGAGCCTGGGAGGAGCCGGGGGAGGGGGAGCACATGGATCCACCCACTGACTGGATGCTCGAGGTTGTGACAAGCTCACAGCGCCTCCTTTCCGTCTACAGGACTGCGCAGCGGTAACGACTACCGCACCTGCCTTCCCCACTAGCCGGGACAAGTCCCGGCAGGCTAAATTAGCCGGGACTAGGTCCCAAATAACGGGACTGTCCCGTTAAAAACGGGACAGTTGGCAAGTATGCACCAGTGCAGATGATAGGGTCTGTAGGCCACAATCTCAGGGGGCCCTTTGGTTACTCTTCTCTAGCAGCAGACTCACACTAATCTCCCTCTCCCCCAACAAGCACCCTGCCTTCTGGCACTAGTCCCCCCAAAGATACTCTCCTCTCCCTGCAGAGCTGCTTGCTTCTTCTCTAAGTGGGTTCCTGGTACCTTTCTCTTGACCAGGGATCCTGCCAAACATCTTCCGAGCCTTCCCATCCCCTGGGCTTTTTCTCCTTCCTATCTCTGATAATGGCTCTCCTCCCTCAGACCATAAGCAGGGCTAAAGTCCAGCTATAGATGCAGCTAATTCAAAGGTTCATCTCTATTTTCTTCAATCCCCTCCTGACAAACCTAAATCCAGCAGGGGAGAGGGGAGGGGTGAGCTACAGTATGGCTGCAAAAATGACCTGGCTGTGCCCAGGCAGATAAAGCAGGCTGTCAGTTAGGGCTACACTACATTAAAACATTATATGCTTAAAATTAGCTTATTATGCCTTTTTAACAACATACACTATTATTTGTATTCCTCATTTAAGGACAAAGATATGCAACTTAACCCACAGTTGAAAGACATATGAACAATTAAAGGGGTTGTAAAGGTTAATTTTTTATTTTCTAAATTTTCCTTTAAGCTAGTGCATTGTTGGTTCACTAACCTTTTCCTTCAATTTCCCTTCAAAAAATAGTTTTTCTTTGTTTGAATTTCTCACTTCCTGTTTCTCCTCAGTAAGCTTTCCACCATCATCCGAGTGGTGGAAAGTCATTTAGAACAGCTTACTGAACACCTTACGGAGGAGGAACAGGAAGTGAGAATTTCAGACAAAGAAAACAAAGAAAAAAAATATTTAGAAGGAAAATCGAAGGAACCTTTACAACCCCTTTAATAACACAATGTGCTCAGAATGAAATTGTAATGCAGTGCCTCACCTTTGCTATTTGGTCAAACTTTCCAAACAACTCATTCAACATAACTACAAGTTCTTTGGGTGAGCAGTCACTAGCAAGTCGAGTGAATCCCACAATATCTGCATAAAGGATGCTGGGAAAAAAGATAAAATAAAACAATATTAGTGGACATATAGACAAGAGGCATTCAAAAGATTAATTTGCTATACTACAGTTCCTAAAGGAGAAAAAAAGGGATTTTTAATACAGCTTACCTGTAAAATCCTTTTCTTGGAGTACATCACGGGACACAGAGCGGCATATTCATTACTATGTGGGTTATATGGAGTACCTTCAGGTGATGGACACTGGCAATCTCAAACAGGAAGTGCCCCTCCCTATATAACCCCCTCCCATAGGAGGAGTACCTCAGTTTTGTAGCAAGCAGTATGCCTCCCAAAATGTTCCCCAAAAGAGGGGTGGGAGCTCTGTGTCCCGTGATGTACTCCAAGAAAAGGATTTTACAGGTAAGCTGTATTAAAAATCCCTTTTTCTTTATTGTACATCACGGGACACAGAGCGGCATATTCATTACTATGTGGGATGTCCCAAAGCAATGCTTTTAATGAGGGGAGGGAGACATCTTCCCAAGACAAAGGATTTAATTTAGAGGTATACTCAAATAATAATAATAAATCCAACTTAGTCGAGAAAAATTAAACTTAAATTCAAATTTTAACTCAAGGGTGCCCCCGATTCTGAGGGTCTTAAATTGCAGCCTGCAGCACTGCCTGCCCAAAGGCTGTATCAGTATTCCTTCTTACGTCCACCTGGTAAAATTTAGTAAACGTGTGGACTGAAGACCAGGTTGCCGCTTTGCATACTTGAGCCATAGAGATCTGATGGTGTGCTGCCCAGGAGGCGCCCATGGCCCTGGTAGAATGAGCCTTTACTGACAAAGGAGGAGGCAACCTCTTCAAGCCGTAGGCCTGAGTAATTAACTGTTTAATCCATCTCGAGATGGTGGATTTTGCAGCTGCCTGCCCTTTCTTGGGCCCATCCGGTAGAATGAACAACACATCTGTTTTCCGAATCTTCTCTGTAGCTTTAAGATAGGCCTTCATGGCCCTGACAATATCCAAGGTATGCAGCAACCCTTCCTTTCTGGAAGTAGGCTTCGGAAAGAAGGATGGTAGTACCAAATCCTGGTTCAGGTGAAAACTGGATATAACCTTTGGTAGAAAGGAAGGATGAGGACGGAGAACCACCCTGTCCTTATGCAGAATAAGATATGGCTCCTTACAAGATAAGGCTGCCAATTCTGACACTCTTCTGGCGGAAACTATTGCAACCAGAAATACCAACTTCCTTGTCAGTAAAACCAAAGGAATCTCAGCCAACGGCTCAAAAGGTTGTTTCTGCAGAGTTGACAGAACAAGATTTAAATCCCACGGACAAAGTGGTGACTTAACCGGAGGATTAATACGTAAGACCCCCTGTATGAAGGTCTTAACCAGCGAGTGGGTGGCCAACGGCCTCTGAAACCACACTGACAAAGCTGAAATCTGTCCTTTGATTGTGCTTAATGCCAGGCCTTTATCCACTCCTAGCTGGAGAAAACTTAACACTCGATCAATGGTATACTTGCGGGAAAGCCATTTCTTGGACTCACACCAGCCTACGTAGGCCTTCCAGACCCTGTAATAAATCACCCTGGAGACCGGCTTTCTAGCCCTGATCAGGGTAGAGATCACCTGCCTAGACAGCCCTCTACCCCTGAGAATCAGGGATTCAGCCGCCAGGCCGTCAAATTTAGACGCCGTAATGCAGGGTGGAGGATCGGACCTTGCGAGAGTAGGTCTGGCCGTAGAGGAAGCGTCCAAGGGTCTCCCACTGCCATCTTTAGGATTAGTGAGTACCATGCCCTCCTGGGCCATGCTGGAGCTACCAGGATGACTGGTTTGTGCTCCACCCTGATCCTGCGTAACAGGCGGGGTAGCAACTGTAGCGGGGGAAAGGCATATAGGAGTTTGAACTGATGCCAAGGGCAAACCAACGCATCGGCTCCGCAGGCCATAGGGTCCCGAGTCCGGGACATGAACCTGTCTAGCTTCTTGTTGAATCTCGATGCCATGACATCCACGTCTGGCATCCCCCACATCTGGCAGATTACCTGAAAAATTTGCGGATGCAGAGACCATTCCCCTGGCGACAGAGTCTGACGACTCAAGAAGTCCGCCTGCAGGTTGTCCACCCCGGGAATGAATATTGCCGATATTCAGGGCACATGAGCTTCTGCCCACAGGAAAATCAAGCTCACCTCTCTCTGAGCTGCCTGACTCTTGGTCCCGCCTTGGTGGTTTATATATGCCACAGCTGTGGCATTGTCCGATTGTATCCTCACCGGGAACCCCTGCAATTTGGCTGTCCAAGCCTCGAGGGCTAGCCGAGCAGCTCTGAGCTCCAAGATATTGATGGGCAACTGCCTCTCCGCCTGTGCCCAAGTACCTTGGCGAGTGCAACCATCCAATATCGCTCCTCAGGCTGGCATCTGTGGTCACTATCTTCCAGGCCACGGGGCTGAAAGATTTTCCCTTCAGCAGATTCTGAGGATTTAACCACCAGCACAGACTTTGCCGAACTCTTCATGAGAGTGGCAAAGGAAATTCCAAGGCCTGTGGCCTCTTGCTCCATGCTGACAGAATGGCTGCCTGTAGGATGCGAGTGTGGCTTTGAGCGTAAGGTACCGCCTCGAACGTGGCCACTAGCTTGCCTAGTAGTCGCATACATAGGCGAATAGTTGGTTCTCTTTTGCTTAGAACCAGATGTATCAAGTCTTTGATGGCCTCGACCTTTACCAGAGGCAGGAACACTCTTTGCTGCTCTGTGTCTAATGTCATGCCGAGGTATTCCAACCGTCTTGTGGGTTGGAATGCTGATTTTTCTCGGTTTAGGATCCAACCGAACCTTTCGAGGTACTGGACCGTGAGGGCCACTGCTCGTTCCAGGCAAGGAGACGAGTGATCTATGACTAGGAGGTCGTCCAGGTAGGCTAGGACCGTGACCCCTTGGATCCTTAGACTGGCTAGGATCGGAGCTAGGATCTTTGTGAATACCCGGGGGGCCGTAGCCAGCCCGAAAGGGAGCGCCACAAATTGGAAATGACGCTGGGCCACCGTGAAGCGGAGAAATCTTTGATGTGGCTGACAAATTGGCACATGAAGGTAAGCATCCTTTATGTCTATGGACGCCAGAAAGTCGTCCTTCTGGAGTGCGGCGGCTGCAGACCGAACAGATTCTCTCAAAACGCTTATCCACCGGTTCTTTAAACATCTGTATGTTTTCCACCGGGCAAGTTAAAGATTTATTTACACAAGAGATGGCGGCATCCACAGCTGGGAGAGCCCACTTCTTGGAAAATTTTTCTTCCATAGGGTAGATGATGGAAAATCTTTTAGGTGGTAAAAAGATTCTATCTGGTCGTATCCAATCCTGAAAGATCAGTTCCTCTAAAAGAGGATGGACCGGAAAAACAGTGTTGCTCAAAGGCGCTTTCAATGAACCTAAGGATGATACTGCCGAAGCCTGAGGCTCTGGTAAGGGCAACTTAAATGCCAGGCGGACCATGTCTGTCAATGACTGAATCCACAAACTTTCTGCCTGGGAGGCCGAGACTGGTTCCTCATAAGTAGACTCCTCATTCCCTGAACCCTCATGGTCCTGGTTTGAATGATTTTCCTGAGCTTCTAATTCTCCAAGGGAGAGAACCTCAGCATCTGGGGGTACACCCCCAGGTGACGGAGACCTAGTCCGCTTCTTGCCCGACATGGAATTGACTATCATAGTTGCCAATCTCTTCTCTAGTCCCCCTAAGGAAAGGGCTAGCATTTCCTCTGTGACAAACACAGGGTTGGGTGGATCTGATCTAGCCTCAGCACCAGACGCCCCTAATGGCTCAACCAAGGCACCCACTACTGGAATAATTTGTGGGGAGAGTACAGGCATATCCTGACTCGAACCTTCAGAATCTGAGGGGGAACCCTTTTGTCCTCTGGCACCTCTTGCCATTTCCCCTGATCCTGATGCTTTGGAAGCCATGGTACAATACCGAGGTACCCCTACTTACAACAACCAACTGATGTAGGTAGGAGAAAAAACTATGCGGTTTTAAGGGGACAGTAGTGAACAACTAATGCCCAAAAAACCCAATGGGGAGACCAGTATGTGTTCCCCCTTTTTCGTGTCTTTTTTTTTTTTTTTTTTTTTCAATTATGCATATATTTTTTTTTTTTTTTTTTCAATTTTTTGGGATTTTTGGATCCTGAGTCCCTTTTCCCCCTTTTCTATGGAATCACATTGTCTCCCCACAAGAGAAATTGCAAGAATCCACCTGCTGTAAGGAATTGTTTAGGCTAGATTGAAAAGCTAGTTCTGTTTGTCAGAACTGCAATACTCCCTTGCGCCACCGGGTGCCACTGTGCATCAGGCTTGCACTGCTGCCGCTCTGTGTCCTCCTCTCCTGAGCTCAGAAACAAACTGAGCTAATACAGCATAGAGGAAGGGCCGCCCCTTCCTCTTATGAGATCCAACGTCCCGCCCCCCCCCCCCCCCTCTGAAAAACGACGCAAATTTCGTTTTTTTTTATATATCGCTGTGCACGCGCCCGCGCGCGTGCCCGTGTCACGGGGGGGGCCATGGTGGAGGCAGCATGCTGCAGGGATGCTGGAGAAATGGACAGGACACAGAGGAAACATCCGCACGGCACCCGGCCAGGTAAGAACTTCCAGGTAGGCCCAGACACCTCCCTAGTTCAGGGTAAAGAGTAGGCACACACTAATACCCCACCTAGCGCCCAGCCAGATAGAACCTGCAACACATAGACCAGGGAGATCACACATATGGGGAGTAACAACACAGACCATCCTGTCTTACACAGACATAGTGGCCCCAGACTGCCAATGCAGGAGCATACTCAGGCAAACTCCCCCAAAAGATCCCCCTGGAGAGCCTGCTGACGAACCAAGTCCCGCAGGCCCCCCCTTCTTACCTGCTCCATGCCGCAGGACCTTGCACAACAAGTGGTCCAATCTTCCCCCATCTCCGTGGGTGGCGTCTAGACCTTCAGGCCCTGGGGTCCTTTGAAGGAACCCACTGTCCTGGACCCATATAGCATCCTGGCAAACAGGGACTTTAGGCACCCCAAAAGGTTCTAAGTCCTGGGCCCAGGATCCAGCTCTCTGAAAGAGAAGCATTATGGGCAAAACCCCCTAGTTAGGGGCCCGGGTACTGTCCACTTTGGCTCTGAGGCACCTTGGACAGATCCGGTTAGCCTGCCTTGATCCCAAGGATGTGGAGGCAAAGCTATTCCATGACCAACACCTAAGACACTGGCGAAAAAACTGAGGTACTCCTCCTATGGGAGGGGGTTATATAGGGAGGGGCACTTCCTGTTTGAGATTGCCAGTGTCCATCACCTGAAGGTACTCCATATAACCCACATAGTAATGAATATGCCGCTCTGTGTCCCGTGATGTACGATAAAGAAACATATTTTTCTTTAAAATAACAAACATGTTATACTTAACTCCACTGTGCAGTTCGTTTTGCACAGAGTGACCCCGATCCACGTCTTCTGGGGTCCCTCGGCGGCTGTCTCTGGTCCTCCCCGCAAAAACTCACCACATTAATGCGAGAGAGCTCACATGGTGATGAGTCTTTGCGGGCGCGCTCCCGTGTTACAGCGAGCAGCCATAGCCGCTCACTGTATCACTCGGCCCCGCCCCTCTGCGCACCGCGTCACTGGATGTGATTGACAGCGGCGCCAGCCAATGGCTTCGCTGCTCTCAATCCATCTGCTCTAGCCAATCAGCGGCCAGGCTGAGCGGCAAAGAGTATTTTGGGACCGAGCATGGGACTTTGGACAAGTCAGGTAAGTAAAACGGGGATTTGGGGGGGGGCCGGTATCTTCAGATGTTTTTTCACCTTAATGCATAGATTGCATTGAGGTGAAAAAATATTTTCCTTTACAACTCCTTTAACCTGTTAAGCTGATTTACCTAACATCATATGCAAATAACAATACAGTTTTGTAGCTCTAGAGCAGGCTGATGTAGTTACTCATCAAGTCTGCCTGTCATTTTAACAGCAGGTAAAAGCTGGTAAAAGTGGCAGGGATAGTGGCAACAAGTAGGGGGAATTGGGGGAGAGATAGGGCATGCTACATACTGAATGTATTACAATTCTTACATGTATCGCTACCCCCGCAGGAGCCGCTGGTTAGATTTGGGACGGCGTGTTACCTCTGTGATGTGTCTAGGGGTAATGATATCGATGAGAGCAATGACGGAATGTCCAAACAGCAGGGTGTCGTTTTCTGTGCTTTTACTCTTGCCCAACACGGCAAACAGTTAACTTGAGGTAGATAGAGAAAGGTTGGTGAAAGGAGAATTTGCAGATTCAGGCCTATGGATGGCGGAAACAATCCTGCTTCCAATGGGATTCTAACCCCATGTCGCCACTCCAGCCGGAGTGGGTATAGTGTACCCGGACAGGCCTCTCACACAGACCTGGCAGCCAGGGTATCACTTGGAACCTTGAGAAGGACACAAGTCTCTGCCACAGACTTGGCTGAAATAGAAATAAGAGTGGAACCTCTGCCACAGGCCCTTACTCCAGAACACAGTTAAGTTGAAGCGAATCCTTCTCAATAGTAATGGCGCCTGAATCTCCCTCCAGTAGCTTTTAGTTTGCAGGTCACCGACTGGCAGGTTGCCAAAAGACAAACTCCCAATGTCCGGTCACCTTGATCCCCGATGGATTGTCTAGGCCCTGTTGGATCGCCTGCCTCCGAGCTCACCTCAGACTGACTCCCCACCGAACAGCATAACTCGCTTGGGATCTTCCTCATAGGACTTGGGGACCCAGTAAGTCACTGGGGCCCCTTCTCAGCTTCAGTTGCTCCGGGCCATGAGGGCCCAGAACCAGGGCCGTCTTAATAGCATCTTGGGCCCCTGGGCAAAGTAATGCTCTGGGGCCTCTACAATGATGACAGTGCAGGTAAACAGACATCAAGTAGGTAGGAGGCAGACTGCCTCCCCTGTGTATCTATCACTCTCATTGCCATCATGGGGCCCCGAAAATTTCGGGGCAGCGTGGGTTTAAGGACCAGCTGCTTAGGAGGAAAGTGCAGGGGCCCCCCAGGAAGCTGGGGCCCCTGGGCAGTGCCCAGGTGTGCCCTCTCATTAAGACAGCCCTGCCCAGAACTTAGAACACCGCGTAGCACGTGCGCCCCGGCCTGGTAGGCCATATCGCCGGGGCCCGTGATGTGCGCACACCCTAAAGGTGGGTCCTGCACCCAGAACCAGGAACAGGAGAACTCCCCCACAAAATGGCATCTCCCCCAGCATGCCCCGCGAGGGAGAAACTCCTCTGGCTGCTTGCAGGAAGGCGCCTCCACCTGAACCCCTCTGGCGCCACCTGTCACCCAAAGATGGAAAGGCATCTCTGGAACACAGAATGAAACCACAGACAGCCCAGCTCGGCAGAGACTCAATTTACTCAAATTAACTGGATGAGAGCAAGGTAACTCTCTCATCCCCCTCTAAAGTTAACATAGCACCTGGACTGAAAGTACACAGGCGCTACATACAATTTTTACAAGACTGATTAAAATATTTGTTGGTTAAAAACAAACAGATTTGGGCAAGCGTGTTTTTTTATGTCTTGTGTATAACTTCAAGAAACAGTAGTGATTGTCCAGGAAAATTCTTTCCAACTAATGATTTTACTCCCAAAGCCACTCAGCAGAGTAATGTCTACATGTGTCTGGGGTGGCCCACATAAAATCTGACCATTATTGACTTGATTAGGTGATTTTCTTAAAGCTGAAGTTTAGTAAAAAAAAATATATAAAACAAAATTGCACTTACAGCAGCAGTCACACCACCTACTTGTAATTAAGTATCTCCCTCTCATGTCAAATGTGGTGGAAGTGGGCCACCCTTGAATCTTTTTCATTGTAGCTCACAGAAGACTCTAAACGTAATAACTCCAACAGCGCCAGAATTTAAGCAGGAGGAAGAGGACCTGTCATAACTGTATAGAAGATTTTTACACCTGCCTGATAGACCTCAGACATATGCAGTTCAGTTTTGGGCACCAGTTCTCAAAAAGGATATTGGAGAACTGGAGAAAGTGCAGAGAAGAGCAACCAAACTGATAGGAGGCATGGAGGAGCTCAGCTATGAGGAAAGATTAGAAGAACTAAATCTATTCACTCTTGAGAAGAGGAGAATTAGGGGGGATATGATCAACATGTACAAATATATAAGAGGTCCATACAGTGTACTTGGTGTTGAGTTATTCACTTTACGGTCAACACTGAGGACAAGGGGGCACTCTTTACGTCTAGAGGAAAAGAGATTTCACCTCCAAATACTGAAAGGTTTTTTCACAGTAAGAGCTGTGAAAATGTGGAACAGACTCCCTCCAGAGGTGGTTCTGGCCAGCTCAGTAGATTGCTTTAAGAAGGGCCTGGATTCTTTCCTAAATGTACATAAAATAACTGAGTATTAAGATTTGTAGGTAAAGTTGATCCAGGGTAAATCCGATTGCCTCTCGGGGGATCAGGAGGGAATTTTTTCCCCTGCTGTAGCAAATTGGATCATGCTCTGCTGGGGTTTTTTACCTTCCTCTGGATCAACTGTGGGTATGGAGTTGGGTGTATGGGATTGTATTGTGTTTTTTATTTTGTTTGTTTATTTTTTTGTGGTTGAACTGGATGGACTTGTGTCTTTTTTCAACCTGACTAACTATGTAACTATGTAACTATGTGAGTGAAGCTATCTGAGCAAAAAAAATGTTGCCAACATTTTAGCTTTAAATATATGGGTAACCTATATGATATAAAACCTATAAACGCCATTTCCTTCACATACCTCACATTCTGGTGTCGCTTCACGTATAGACTGTGGAAGTTTTTGTCTGCTTGGCGAAGGTCATTTGTTTCCTTTAGTCGATCCTGAATAGCCAACTTCATTTCCATAGAGATATAGACTGGGAGTACAGACAACAGCAGGCTCTCCTAAGAAGGGTGTCAGGTATGGAAATTACAATGGGTAATGCTTATTTCACAGTATGCATTACTGAGAAATAGTTGTAGGAGTGAAACGTTGAAAGGAAGAGGAGATGAGAAACAGAAGAATAAAAAAAGAACGAAAAAAGGAATTAAGAAACAAGAGTAGATGAAGAAAACATGCTTTTGACAATGCAGAGTATGCAATAATAATAGTAGCCAGACAATGCACTTTGTTGCAAAACGCGTCGGAAGACTCCACTGCTGCCGTTTTTACCTACAAGTGCTGTTTTTATCCTTCTTAATGTAAGAGTTCCTACTTACATTAAATTTCATTTATATACAGTATTATGCTATGTGCCCTTTTTTTCCCCTTTAATTTACATCCTATTGGCTCTACTTCCCGGCCCTCATTGGGTCTCCACCTGGAAGCCACCTACCATCGAGGCACCCTCTTGTTTTCGTTGATTGGTGTGGGTATCGTTTGTTCGGGAACTACAGCTGAGGATCCAGTTCTTCCAGTGGTTCATACCATGCCCTGTTGACCCTTTTGAACATGCGTTCTTTGGGTTCACTGCCTTCGGTAAGCCTCTTCTTTATTGGATGGTGGGGGTTTCCTTTACTTCACGTTCCAGAATATAGGGACTATCATCACTTTATTCACTTTGGACTTTTTTCTGAACATTTAATAAGTGATTGTTCAATGCATTTGGTGACATACATATATTTATTCATGTGTTTATCATCACTGTTGGACACCATATGTAATATATAGGTGTTTATTTATCATATATGTGCTGCACTTTATGTTTGGTTAATGATGACCATATATAAATTGTACTCCCGCCCAGAATAAACCAGATAACTTTTGGATACAACCTCTGCCTCGTCTCTTTCTGTGTCCATTAAGAAGTTCTCCTCAGTACTGAGAGGGTCTTGTGAGTGTGGTAATTGCTGTGATTATACCTAGCTGGTTTGTCAGGTATATGGAAATACTGTTTAATTTCCCTTCAGGCACGAGAGGCAGAACAGGGACGTGAGAAGAGGAAAGGCAGATCGTGAGTTCCTACAAGCTAGGAACCACGATCTGTCAATTCCTCCAGTCACTTTCATCCTTCATACAGTTAGAACACACACTAGGGAATACGGTCATCCCCTTGATCGCCCCTTAGTGTTAACCCCTTCCAGTGACATTTACATAGTAATCAGTACATTTTTATAGCATTGATCGTTGTATAAGCGCCAATGGTCCCAAAATGGTGTCAAAAGTGTCCAATGTGTCCGTCATGTCGCAGTCCTGATAAAAATCGCAGATCGCCGCCATTACTAGTAAAAAAAATAACAGTAATAAAAATGCCATAAATCTATCCCCTATTTTGTAGACGCTATAATTTTCGCGCAAACCAATCAATATATGCTTATTGCAAGTTTTATTACCAAAAATATGTATAAGAATACATATCGGCCTAAACTGAGGAAAAAATTTGCGCTTCTTAAAAAAAATTGGGGATATTTATTATAGCAAAAAGTAAGAAATATTGAGATTTTTTTCAAAATAGTCGCCTTTTTTTTTGTTCATAGTGCAAAAAAAAAAAACCTGCAGAGATAATCAAATAGCACCAAAAAAAGCTCTATTTGTGGGAAAAAAAGAATGGCAATTTTGTTTGGGTACAGCGTTGCACAACCGTGCAATTGTCAGTTAAAGCGACACAGTGCCGCATCGCAAAAAATGGCCTGGTCATTGAGCAGCAAAATTTTACAGGCTGAAATTGTTAATGGGGAAAACTATCTCTAAAACACATTTTTATCTTGGTCAAAATATGGTGAAAATAAGTGGGAATATTTGCTAAAGTAAAAGTTTCAAAACATTTGAAACAATTATGTTAGATTTGTCAACAAACCATTAATTTAAAAAAAAAATGTTTGCATAAGATTTTTATAGGCTTTAACCACTTCCGTACCGTAGTACGTCATATGACAATCTGAATGATGCCTGCAGCTACAGGCATCATTCAAATACCCTTTTTTCAGGCAGTGATTCTGCGCACCATAAGAATGATCATATCAGCTTTTTCCGTCGCTTGATCGTTCTTACAGGCGGCGGGAACACCCCCCCTCCCGCCGCCATCCGGTGCTTTTTCAGGCTCTCCCGTGCCATCGGAGGCCCGGAGAACGAATCAGCTGTCGCCAAATGAAGAGCATAGAGATTTCCGGTGACCAGATGGTCACCGATCATCTCTATGACTGTCGAAGGCCCGGGCGCGATGGTATGACATCACGCCCGGGTACCTGGAAGTAAACCAAGCCGCAATCGCGGCTGAAAGCATGAGATCAGTGTATTTTTTTTCACAATCTCATGCTTTCCAGCCTGGAGGAGAGATGTGGGGTCTTATTGACCCTGCCTCTCTCCATAAAGAGGACCTGTCACACACTATTCCTATTACAAGAGATGTTTATATTCCTTCTAACAGGAATAAAAGTGCTAAAAAAAAAGTAAGAAAAAAGTGTAAAAAATATAATTTATTTAAACGCCCCTGTTCCCAGTAGCTCGCGCTCAGAAGCGAACGCGCACACAAGTCCCGCCCACATATGTAAACGCCGTTCAAACCACACATGTGAGGTATTGCCACGTGCGTTACAGCGAGAGCAATAATTCTAGCACTAGACCTCCTCTGTAACTCTAAACTGGTAACCTGTAAAAAAAAAATCAAGCGTCGCCTATGGAGATTTTTATGTACCGAAGTTTGGCGCCATTCCATGAGTGTGCGCAATTTTAAAGTGTGACAAGTTAAGTATCTGTTTACTCGGCATAACATCATCTTTCACATTATATAAAAAAATTGGGCTAACTTTACTGTTTTGTTATTTTTTAATTCATGAAACCGTTTTTTTCCCCAAAAAAGGCGTTTGAAAAATTATTGTGCAAATACCAATGCGAAAATAAAAAGTTGCAATGACCGCCACTTTATTCCCTAGGGTGCCTGCTAAAATATATATATATAATGTTTGGGGGTTCTGAGTAATTTTCTAGCAAAAACATTATGATTTTTACATGAAGGACAGAAGTGCCAGAATAGGCGCGGTATGGAAGTAGTTAAACAGAATTTAAAGGGGTTGTAAAGGATTTTTTTTTTCCCTAAATAGCTTCCTTTACCTTAGTGCAGTCCTCCTTCACTTACCTCATCCTTCCATTTTGCTTTTAAATGTCCTTATTTCTTCTGAGAAATCCTCACTTCCTGTCCTTCTGTCTGTAACTCCACACAGTAATGCAAGGCTTTCTCCCTGGTGTGGAGAAAGCCTCTTGAGGGGAGAGGGGGCGAGCAGGAGTGTCAGGACGCCCACTAACACACAGCTCCTTTCTCTATCTGCAAAGTAGAGAGCGTCCTGACTTACCTGCTCGCCCCCTCAAGAGGCTTTCTCCGCACCAGGAAGAAAGCCTTGCATTACGGTGTGTAGTTACAGACAGAAGAAGTGAGCATTTCTCAGAAGAAATAAGGACATTTAAATGCAAAATCGAAGGATGAGGTAAGTGAAGGAGGACTGCACTAAGGTAAAAGGAAGCTATTTAGGGAAAAAAAATCCTTTACAACCCCTTTAAGCATGTTACTTACCTGAAAAGTCCCCCCCCCCCTCTTGTGTAGACAACATCCTGCTGTATGCCACCATCCTAATTGCCATGTCAACAGCCCCAGCAGACTCAGAGCCCTGGAAAGTCCTGCGTCGAACACGCTTGATCGTTGTTAGGGCTTCTCGGCTCTTCATTGGATAGATTGATAGCAGCGCAGTCATTGGCTCGTGCTGCTGTCAATCAAATCCAATAACGCGGCGTGTCGGGGAGGGGCAAGTCATACACTCGGCGGCTATGGCCACCGACTGTATCCCACAGGGGCATGCCTGCAAGGTAACCCCCTTGGGAGAGAGCTGAACAGGAAGTGAGGATTTCTCAGAAGAAATAAGGACATTTAAAAGTGTATTATATTGCAGCATAGCAGTTACTAGATGTGTTGACTGCACTAGTTTGCCTTTTTAGGCTAAGAACATTTTAGTAAGTACGGAAAATATCTATTGATCTTGCCAGAAATGCAGTGTCCTTGTCACTTCCTGTGAGCTAAAAAGACAGCACAATGTTATTTATTTTCTTTTTTTGTAAATTAGACGTCCCATCACTTTACAATGTAGATAAACAGGTCCAGCCTGGATAATAACCATGGCTCTTTCCCTAAACACTGAAAGAGTGAGCATAGCCACCCAGGGACAGTAAGTGTGTTATCTGCAGGATTACCAAGCTAAAATACAGGGGGAAAACCCTGCAATAATTAAAACCCTTGCAGCCGTATAATCTTAGGACTGGTAAGCTACAATACAATACATTTTTGTTTTTCAGTTAGATAAACTATAAATAAGCTGCTGAAAGCTTTGCTAAAGCTTGCTACACACATTGCTCTTATACAAGCTGAAGCACAAGTTAACCACTTACCGACCGCCTTATAGCAGATTTACGGTTATAGGGGGCCGTTCTGTGCAGAATCATGTATATATACACACACATGATTCTGCACTCTTGGGTAGGAGGCACTCCACTACTGGTGTGATTAGTCACAGTAGAAGCTAATCAGCGGGTGCCGGCCAATGGATGTCCGCAGGCACCCACTGATCGTCGAGGAGAGAGGCTGGATGGAGCTCTGCCTATGTAAACAAAGCAGAGCTCTGTACTGACAGTGGGAATGTGATGGATTTTCTTTCCCTGCAAAACAGGGAATAAAATCCATACTTCCCCAAGTAAAAGCAACACACAAAAGTACACAACACTGGCTATGCACACATTTAACCCTTTGCTCATCCTAGATGTTTAATCTCTTCCCAGTCAGTGTTAATAGAACAATGACAATGCAATCTTTTAGGTGGAGGGAAGTAAAAATAAAAAAATTAAATAATATGGTTGCATAAGTGTGCACACCCTTAAGCTAATACTTTGTTGAAGCACCTTTTGATTTTGTTAGACTCATGCCCAAAAAGACTGAGTGCTGTATCAGCATGGCACATCTTGACTTGCAAAAACACTCCAAATCTGTCAGATTGCGAGGGCATCTCCTGTGCACAGTCCTCTTCAGATCTTCAGATCACCCCACAGGTTTTCGATTGGATTCAGGTCTAGGCTCTGGCTGGGCCATTCAAAAACTTTAATCTTCTTCCGTTGAAGACAATCCTTTGTTGATTTAGGTGCATGCTTTGGGTTGTTGTCATGCTGAAAGATGAAGTTCCTCTTCATGTACAGTTTTCTAGCAGAAGCCTGAAGGTTCTGTGCCAATATTGACTGATATTTTTAACTGTTCATAATCGACCCTCCATTGACCCCTGTTACAGCTGAAGAAAGACAGCCCCAAAGCATGATGCTGCCACCTCCATGCTTCACTGTGGGTATGGTGTTCTTTTGGTGATGTGCAGTTTTGTTTTTGTGCCAAACATATCTTTTGGAATAATGGTTTAAAAAGTTCAACCTTGGTTTTATCAGACCATAACACATTTTTCCACATGCTTTTGGAGACTTCAGATGTGTTTTTGCAAAATTTAGCCGGGCTTGGATGGTTTTCTTTGTAAGTAAAGGCTTCTGTCTTGCCACTCTACCCCATAGCCCAGACATATGAAGAATACGAAAGATTGTTGTCACATGTACCACACAGCCAGTACTTGCCAGATATTCCTGCAGCTTCTTTTAATTTAACTGTAGGCCTCTTGGCAGCCTTCCTGACCAGTTTTCTTCTCATCTTTTCATCAATTTTGAAGGGAAGTCCAGTTCTTGGTAATGTCACTGTTGTGCCATTTTTCTCCACTTGATGATGACTGTCTTCACTGTGTTCCATGGTATATCTAATGCCTTGGAAATTCTTTTGTACCCTTCTCCAGAATGATACCTTTTAACAATAAGATCTCTCTGATGCTTTGGAAGCTCAGCTCTCTGCGGACCATGGCTTTTTCTGTAGGAAGCAACTAAGAAAATGTCAGGCAAGACCTACTAGAACAGCTGAACTTTATGTGGGGTTAATCAGAGGCATGGTAAATGATGGCAGGTGTGTACTGACTCCTATTTAACACGAGTTTGAATGTGATTGCTTAATTCTGAACACAGCTAAATCCCCAGTTATAAGAGGGGGTGCATACTTATGCAATCACATTTTATTTTTACTTCCCCCCTAAAAGATTTCAGTTTGTTTTTGATTGAGTTGTACAGGATTGAGAATTCGAACAGGAATCAGATTGCATGGGTGTGAACATGCACGTGATCCGATTCCGGGGGGGGGGGGGAGTCCCTGGACCTTTTTTGTGCGAATCCAATGCAAGTTCAGTGATACAAATTGTGGGTTCATACAGTAATATGGGTGCCAATCACATGCAATGTCTGTGTTAACTATAGTGTGAACCCAGGTTAAAGGTGGAAGAAGCTCTGAAATTATTTATCTTTGTCTCATTTTTTTTTACATCACAGAAACCTGACATTTTAACAGGGGTATGTAGACTTTTTATATCCACTTACCTGTTGCCTCTTTTGCATTTCAAGTTTCATCTTTGCTCTAATACGTTTCACAGTATAGCTGTACAGGTCTCTCGAGGCATCTAGCATGTGGTACTTGTGGAATGCCCCCATCAGATTCCCACATATGAAAATAATGGCATTTGCAATAAGCTGAAAGACACATAATACAATACACAGAGGTAAGTTATTACAAACGTATGATATCTCTTATTCTGAACATATAGCAGGCCTCAAAATATCAAGTCCTGATCTACTAGCCAGGCCTTAAGAGTTTCTTGCCACCTTTTGCCCCACCCAAACCCTACCTTGCTCCGCCCCTGCAACGCCTCCCCCATACACCTCTACCTGCAATGCCTCCCACTGCCCACTGTTTATGACACGGCTTGCTCCTGTTTGCTCTTGGACTGTCTCCCGGTATATGACCTCTGGCCTGGCTGCGAACCCCACTCCTGGTTTATCCTGCATACGCCTACTCAGGACTTCTTCTTGCACGGCTACTGACATCACTACCCAGCGCACCTCAGCTACATTCTGCTTTCCAGCCTGTTGCAGCACTACTGGCAACCCTCGCACCTTTGGGCACCGTATCCCCTGTATCACTCCCAGGGGAGCGCTGCACTTAGCCGCAAGGGGCGCCCTCTCTGCCACTCGGCCTCACATCAGAGACTTGACACAGTGGCAGCACAGTGGTGCAGTGAGTAGCACTTTCGCCTAGCAGCAAAAGGGTCGCTGGTTCGAATCCTGACCACGACACCATCTGCCTGGAGTTTGCATGTTCTCCCTGTGCATGCGTGGGTTTCCTCCGGGTACTCCGGTTTCCTCCCACACTCCAAAGACATGCTGGTAGGTAAATTGGATCTTGTCCAAATTGGCCCAGTATATATCTGTGTGTATGACTGTGTGTCCCAAGCGTGTCACAATCCTACGGGGTAAAATGACCGCACCAGCCAAGCAGACTCTGGCTGGAAAAAGCGCCCAGAGGCGATTCAGTTCGCATGAGTAGCGCTATACAAGTCATTCATTCATTCACTCCTTGTGACCTATGCTTTTACCCTGCTTCTTGAGAGGCAAAAGAGAACTCTTGCCCTCCAAATCTCTGGATGTACTTATCCAACTGAGATCCAAAAAGACATTCCCATAAAAAGAATAATGTGTCAAAAGCTTTTTACAATGTAACTATGCCAACCTGCATTTCAGCCAAAGTATCCACAGCATGTGAATGGGCAAAAGTCCTAAGCATGAAATCTGTTTACTGGAATCCTTCAGGGCAGAAGGCCTGTGGTTAATTGCCAAGTCTTTACTTAGGTCATCCTCACTGCCTGCGGAATCCAGGTTCCTGAACAAATGCTTCATGTTGCCCTTGATAGACACCCATCACCGCTACTGCTGGCTGCATGGCAGCCCCAGACCAAAGAAAAAAAAAGCCGTTCAGCAATGTTTCCAACCTCTTATTTGCTGTCATGTCAAATTTTTGTTAAGGTATGAAACAGCCACATCAAGGAGAGCATATTCCATTTCTTAACAAGCTGTTCCTCCATAGGATACAAAACCCTTTAGGAGGAACACCTTGTCTGGGTGAGCCTCCAAAATGAGCATGTAACAAAAACCATTGGGATCTTTGCATAGGCCGCTAAAGGACCCAGGTGGATCTTCAGAGAATCAGACCCAGGAAGTGGAAATGCAATCTATGTGGACCATCTGAAACAGTAAGTTCACCAAAGCTTCTTGGCCTCAACAACACTCGGAACCTAGGACACCCTGATTGAGAAAACCTCTGATGAGGGTTCTACTGTCTTTTCTACTGTGGCCCAAGGAGGCCCCCTCCCAGAGGGGGCACTAAAACACACACTAGGCAGCTGGGGTGCCGCCATTGAGGCTGTGCCTCAGGCAGGCCGGGGTCCCTGCACAATATGCATCTTCCTTATCTTCCACTCATCTCTCTATAAAAAGTAGAGGGGATAGTGGATGTGCCTTTAGTAGCCACAAGACCAGATATGCATAGGGGTGCCAATCCATGCTATGCCCCAAGATCTTTCAGGGAAACTGCATCAGCAGGGCTATGTCTAGTGTTTTCAACCTGATGGAGACAATTGTACGCCCTCTGCAGCTGTGCGCCCACCTCCCTTTTAAAAGCCTGTTAAAAAAAACTAAACGGGACCTGTGCCAGGAAACCGGCAGCTTTAATACAGCTGAGAGGACATTTGTGCTAATAGAAAAAGTGTACAGGTTACCCTTTGACAGATTTGAACCTTCTGCCAGAGCCTCTTCCTTAATAGAAGTACTTACACAAACCCCCTAATGCTGCAAGCCTGCTCTTTGTCTTCACACAGCCTCCCAGTGACCGTAGTGCCTCCCAGCTATTTCTGCTCTGTCAAAGCCATAATAGGCCAGTCCCTCAATGCTGAATATCTGCCAGCTGAACTCCATATGCATGCACCCATTTGCATGCCAGCACACAACTGCATGACCACGCACACTACCACTGCGCGTGAGTGCAAGTTTCTAGTAATGTCGGTCGTGCTACCTAATGAAGGAAAAAGCAAGATAAATCTAAAACAATCTTATGAACTGGAACAGGGCTCCAGTGTCCACAGCAAAGCAGCAGATTGGAACAGCTTACTGTGTATAAACATTTCATTGTTCTCCATTGGGGAGCCAGGGAAGAGGCACCCATATATCAAAAATAAGGGTAGAAAGAGAGAACCAATTGGCTATAGGGACTCACTAATCTCGTCGCAGGATCTAATAGATCAAGATTCAATCTTCACTCAACATGGCAGGCAATGTCTAAGCAGACCCTCAGGAGCCATTACCCCTTTCCTGAGGTCCACTGCCCTGTACAGTACTTTACTGGAAACTCATTGGTCAGATATTACTGTGTTCTGTATCCACAAGGTCCAGCACTGAAAGGCAGCATTACAGGGAGTCTCTTACATGCCCAGGGTCCTGGCACCCATTTAAGCAAAATAGCTTTATGAACGGATCGGGATAACACCAATCTCTTGATCCCAACTGGAACCATCTGAAAGCATCAGGTAGTGCTTGTGCAAAGCTGCACATCGGTGACCATCACTTCCTGTATAGGAGGAGTCTTATAGGGGAGGACCTCCTGTCTTTTTTTTGCCAGTGTCCAACCACCTGTAGGTGGCACATAACCCTTTGAGTAAGGAATAATATGCTGGCTCTGTGTCCCATGGTGTATGATAAAGAAAGTAAAATAAATCTGACTAGTTGTTTTAGGCAATCGTTTTACTACTATTCCAGTTTTCTTTGCTCCCGTTTACATACATCAGCCCAAATCTTTTACCTCAGCAAAAAGGTGGCAATATTTTAAAAAGAGGTATTTTTCTCTGATGCCTCTAGCCAGTAGATTAGTATATTTATACTAGCACAGACCGTTTTTGTTATTCAATAAACAAAAATACAATAAGGTTAAGTTTACACAAGTGTTGAGACAAACACCTTTTAAAAGCCTGTTTTGAGGTGGAAGGATAGAAATAGAAAGAAAAGAGTCTTGCCATAGCCATTTGCAAATGTGTGCCAAATGGTATCTGTATATTGCTCATACCTAAAAACCTCTAATGCAGGTTGATAATTTCATATACTTATAAGTTAATATTTATCCTCATTCCAGTTTTGAAAGCCAAGTCTTGAATGCCACCCATCCATCTTGACCACCTCATAATCGGTCAGTGAGCCAACCACCTTATTGAGAAACCACCAGTAAATTGTGGGAATCAGCTCAGAGTATGATTATTAAAGCTTAATCAAAGATCTGCATGACTGAGTGCCCTGGCATTTAAAAACGATTCCTAGAGGCATATGCAGGCACATATATACTGTATGCATGGTGTACAGTTCAGTAAAAGGTTATTATTATACAGGATTTATATGGCGCCAACAGTTTGTGCACCACTATACAAAATGAAGGCAGACATTACAGTTACAATACAATCTGGTACAAGAGGAATCAGAGGGCCCTTCTCATTAGAGCTTACAATCTAAGAGGCAATCTAGGTTTAAAAATATTGATCTAATAATAGGTGTACTTTAAAACTAAAATAGTTTGTGAAATACTGAACGTATTCCGATTCTTCCTTTTATATTTTCTCCTAGTTAATACAATAGTTCACTGATTATTGTTTTTAGTGTTTGTTATTCTATGGTTAATGTGGATCACATTTAAAGAAAACAATCATGAATCATTTAGGGCTGCAGCCCAGCAAAAATCAGCTTGGTCTTTAAAACTGGAAACTTTAAATCTGTCCCAACCTGTTTCAGAAATCTGAATTTCAAATGACTGAATTATGCCTCTTCAGCTCCTTTCAAAGGATATAATTTACTTCAAAGAGAGCAGTTCTAAAACATGCCAGTTAATTACAAATGTACTGTAAGCCTAAATCGAATTTCATTCATACCGTATTCCACACATGAGTGGTGAGAGTGCAGACTCAACAAATGAATAATACTGTTATTTACAACAGAATTATGGTAATATTAGAATATTGCTTATGTACCCTATTGCTACCCACATTTTATAAATACATTTGATAAAACAAGATTATATATATATATCCACACATACACACACACAATCTAAAAAAATATAATTTACTGACCAATAGCTGTATTTTTAAAATTCACATTACGTTTAGCACTTTTTAAGAGTAGGTACCCTTACTTTACAGGGATAGAACATTTCCCATTGCCTTTCACTGCACAAGTTTGAATTATACAAAAAAGCTATCAACAAAATCCCCCAAATGAACTCAGCTGTTGAGATATGTTCAAGTTTAAATAAAATAAAAAGTCCTTTTTATTCTGATGTACAATTAAGGGTTTTTATCAATAGGTTTCGATTGGCCAATACAGTGTAATTTGATCATCCACTTGAGATGCTATGGAAATCCTTAAGAATTCACTGCAGGTGCAGCTGACACGTTTTTAACTTGTTGCAGCTGCTTTTGCATTCTCATAGACTTGCATAAGAAGATAAGCAGTTCTGAAGCAAACAAAAGCCAGCTGACACTGGTCTTTAACCACTTAAGGACCGCCTAACGCCAATATACGTCGGCAGAATGGCACGGCTGGGCACAGGCACATACCTGTACGTCGCCTTTAGGAGCCCTGTTGTGGGTCACGTGCGCCACCGCCGGCGCGCTCGCGACCCGGTCCAAAGCTCCGTGACCGTGCCCGCGGGACCCGCGGACCCGATCGCCTACGGTGTCCTGCGATCGGGTCACAGGAGCTGAAGAACGGGGAGAGGTGTGTGTAAACACACCTTCCCCGTTCTTCTCTGTGGCAGTGTCACTGATCGTCTGTTCCCTGATATAGGGAACGACGATCAGTGACATCACACCTACAGCCACGCCCCCCTACAGTAAGACTCACTCAATTAGCGCCCCCTAGTAGTTAACCCGTTCACTGCCATAATCATTTTCACAATAATCACTGCATCTTTATAGCACTTTTCGCTGTGAAAATGACAATGGTCCCAAAAATGTGTCAGATGTGTCCGCCATAATGTTGCAGTCACGAAAAAAATCGCTGATCGCCGCAATTACTAGTAAAAAAAAATTTGTACTAAAAATGCCATAAAATTATCCCCTATTTTGTAAACGCTATAACTTTTGCGCAAACCAATCAATAAACGCTTATTGCGATTTTTTTTACCAAAAATATGTATTAGAATACGTATCGGCCTAAACTGAGGAAAAAAACGTTTATTTATATATTTTTGGGTGATATTTATTATAGCAAAACGTAAAAAAAAAATTGCATTTTTTTCAAAATTGTCACCCTACTTTTGTTTATAGCGCAAAAAATAAAAACTGCAGAGGTGATCAAATACCACAAAAAGAAAAAAGGATGCCAATTTTGTTTGGGAGCCGCGTCGCATGACCGCGCAATTGTCACTTAAAGCGACGCAGTGCCGAATCGCAAAAAGGGGCAAGGTCCTTAACCTGCATAATGATCCGGGTCTTAAGTGGTTAAAAGATCAGCTTGATATGAATTATTATAGTGCTGTGTTCTAGTCTTGTATGAAACATAAGGACACTGAAGGCCCAAACACATCCTGGTAATATCTAAGAGAATAATGCTGTCTCTCCATGGGTTATTTGCTAATTGTTCCCCATTATATGTGAAAGTCACATAAAAATATTTAAAATACAATAAACATTGCAAAAATATTTCAAAATGTTTGCTCATTAAAAATACATTTCAACTTGTCTTTAACCACTTTTAGCCCCAGAGGATTTGGCTGCCAAATGACCGGCCACTTTTTGCGATTGGGCACTGCGTCAGTTTAACTGACAATTGCGCGGTTGTGCGACATGTCTCCCAAACAAAATGATCATATTTTTTTCCCCACAAATAGAGCTTTCTTTTGGTGGTATTTGATCACCGCTGCGATTTTTATTTTTTGCGCTATAAAAAAATTGAGCGACAATTTTGAAAAAAAAGCAATATTTTGTACTTTTTGCTATAATAAATATCCACATTTTTTTGAAAAAAAAGCTATTTTTTTTTCAGTTTAGGCCGATATGTATTCTTCTACAAATTTTTGGTAACTAAATAAATCACAATAAGCGTTTATTGATTGGTTTGCACAAAAGTTATATCAAAATATCTACAAAATAGGGGATTGTTTTATAGCATTATTATTATTAATATATATATATTTTTTTTTAAGATCAGCGATTTTTATTGTGACTGCAACTTTATGGCGGACACTTTAGACACTTTTGACGCTATTTTGGGACCATTCACATTTATACAGCGATCAGTGCTATAAAAATGCACCGATTACTGTGCAAATGTGACTGGCAGGAAAGGGGTTAATCACTAGGGGGCTAGAAGGGGGTTAAATGTGTCCTAGGGAGTTATTCTAACTGTGCGGGGGCGTGGCTTACTGTGACACGTCACTGATCGCTGCTCCCGATGAGAGGGAGCAGACGATCAGTGTCCTGTCACTAGGCAGAACAGGGATATGTCTTGATACACTGGCCTCTTCCCGTGCTGCTGCTCTGGTGTCCACTAATCTAGCCACACATTCCCTTTGCCAATTCACATAACTCTTTATATCCCCTATGATTTCTTGGCAACTTATTTTATAGTCTGGCTTGGCTATTGGCTTGAGGGTATCTAGACCTAAAGTTAATGGGTTGGATTCACATCTGACTTCTCATCTGATACATTAATAAGCTGAAAATCTATATTTTCTTTACTCTAAACTGATGACTTATCAAGCCACGGAACATTTGCCCACATTTGAACATTTGCTATGCTGCTACTGACCTCCATAACAGGTGAATTAAGAATGTCCCTTCTGCTTGCAGTATTTTTTTTTTTAATTCTACACTTTGCTTGCATTTCCATTCAGATACGTCAGCACCTGTAGTTTCAGCCTGTGTTTTTAGTGGTTCTGTTGATTCTACTGACTGACACAGCTTTATCTAATATTAGATCCAAGTCATTCTTTAGCTTGCAAAAGGAACCCTGCAATGGGGTATGGAAGGGAATTGGATTATACGATACCCAGAAAATAATATTAAGAATGAAAGTAATGTAAATATAAAAAAAAATTATATCAATATATAAAAACCTCCAAAGAGTAAAAGAGATTTTTACAACACCATTAAAAAAAAGTCACACAGTAAATTCAATATGATAAATACAAAGGGGTGACCCCATGCGTGTAAAATACTGAGCAGACATAAAGACCCCAAAGTGTTTCAACAAACTGTCTTCTTCAGGGAGTTGATGATGTCCATTTGAAAAGGATATAATGTATCAACTACAATAGCAGATGTATTTATAGAAATAAGAAACTGTGTCTGTGGCCTACAGAGGTGCCATACAAGGTCCCATGGATCCCAAAGGTCAGCACAAGAGCTAACATAGCAGAAGAGGGGAAAAGGACTCCTACACATAGTAGGAGGAATCCAGGCTTCTATTCTGAAGTTTACCCAGTCAAGGACAAAATATTATTTATAGACAATGGCCACAGACCTGAAATTGACCAGCATTTAGACCAGCAAATGTAAATCCTCCTCCTTTCCATAAATACACATGCTTTTGTAGTTGATACATTAGATCCTTCTCAAATGGACATGATCAGCCCTGAAATAGACAATTTGTTGAAACGTGTTGGGTTCTTAATGTCTGCTCAGTTCAGTTGTATTTACATGCATGGGGCTCACCCCTTTGTATTTATCATATTGAAAGTTACTGTGTGACTTTTTATTTTAACAGTGTTAAAATGTTTTCCTCTTTTGATGTTTTTTTACATTTATAAAATATTTTTTTTTATTTTTGTATCTTTACATTACTTTTTCATTCCCAATATTATCTCCTGGATATCGTATAGTCCCAATTCCCTTTCATACCCTATTGCAGGTTTCCTTTTGCATTGTATTATAGGGATAGATACGCTCTTCCATAATTGTTTCCGGGCCTAGAAACCTTTAGCTTTCAGCTTCAGCTGTGTCCATACCAGTATCTGACTGGAAGTTTGTCCAAACACAATATCTTTTAAAAACGGTTTTAGAATTGCAATGCATTCCGAATGCTGCCAAGAATTTCCCTATGATCGGTGGTGTGGAACCTTAGGTTTCATGGTACGAGTAAAAAAAACAGCTATTTTATAATCCTCTTGGTAGTTGATGGTCAGGTATAGTCTTAGTTTTTGTTCCCCTCTAGTTTTGACAGATTTCTAGAAACTATCTGAGGACAAGGAGGTTTTAAACTGTTTAGTAAGGCACTTTCTATCTCCAAAAATCTTTACGGGTGACTAACAGGTCTGTTGTCCTCTCCTTTCCAGATTTCTGGCTGCAGATGTAACAAAACTCTGTCAACATGCTATGGCACCATGTTCTTGCCTTTCTCCAAAGCCCATTTGTAGTACGGGCTTGGCAGGAAATCTAAAGTATGTGGATTCTAGCCAAGCATTGAACGCGGAGAATTTTAAATTGTCGTCTAAACTGATCACTTTACGCTTAACGCTTCGGTCCTCACGCGGGTCATAGAATGGGCTAAAGAGTCACAGGATAAAAGGTGGATAAGTATTGAATGCACTTTAGCGAGGGCACAGTTAGGGAGATTAATCTGGAACCCCCCACATTGTAGAACCCTACACACGTCAACACACGCAATTACACATAACGCTTTAAGGATATGGGATCGATTACACAAACAATTAAAAACTAAATTCAACTCACCCCTTATAGATTTGAAAGAAAACGAATATTTTGCACCTGGGACTTAAGAGGTAGGTGGTAAGTGGATTAAAAATAGAACACAGTTAAAAGACATAACACTAAAGGGCAAAATTATGACCCTTCACGAAATCAGGATTGAAATGGAGGCACTCAGCGAGTGGAGATACCTTCAGTTGGTGTCATTCGTTAAGTGCCTCCCACACCCATTGAGGTCACGAGAGGAGTACACTACACTGGAACAGATGTGCAGTACCGAAAGCTCAAAAGGAAATATCTCCAAAGTATATAAATATTTGCAGAAAATAGACGAGTCGGATACGCTAAACTACATACAAAAATGGGAGAGAGACCTAGGAGTTCCAAGGGGGAAGACGACCATAGGGAGAATCCTTAATTTGACTCATACTTCGGCGGTTGATGTAAAAACCGCCGAGATGAACTTCAAGTGTCTGACAGGATGGTACACTACCCCAGATAAAATGGCCAAATTCGGAGTAGGGGAGTCAGAGGAATGTTGGAGAGGATGTGAGGCAAGAGGAACGATGGCCCACCTGTGGTGGGACTGCGTAAAAATCAAAACGTTCTGGGGAAAAGTTTTGGCTTTGATAAAAGAGATAACTAAAAAAGAATTGGAAGATAACCCTTGGATAGTCCTCTTTCATGGGGGAGAAACGCCAGTGAACGAATATAGGGGATCACTAATTCCGCATTTGTTGAACTCTGCGAAACGATTGATACCCCTAAAATGGAGAAACCCGATAAGCCCGCAAATATGGGAGTGGATCGACTCTGTAGAGGGTACTTATAGGAGGGAGAAAGTAAAATACGGTGTCGAAAAGAACAAGGCAGGAAATAAGGATATCTGGGAAACATGGATTGATTTAAAAAAGTCTCGGAAATACGCAGAAAATATGAGAGAGGAATAAGAATGCAGCATTACAGGAAATAAAAATACTAGGTGGAGTCGGGAGATGGTCCGGGAGGGGTGGGAAGGGTAGTGGGGGGGGGAGGGGAGGGAAGGGACTAGGATGGGGTAAAAGAAAAAAAAAACTGATCACTTTAACCAGCACACAGTAATGACAAAACACCGTAGAGATTTATAACTCTAGTAGGTTCCAATGTCTCTATAATATTCTAACTTCAGACCTAATAACTTAGTGACAAAATATAATGTGGAAGCACAATGCAAACAAAAACAGTCAACCTTCAGGGCCCTTTCAAACGTATTTGTGGATTAATCCATAATAATAAAGTGGTTATAAAGACAAACCTTTTTTTTACCTTATTGCATTCAAATACTTTCAATAGCTGCCCCCCCCCCTCCCCAGTTCCCCCCTTAAATATTTGCTTTAGCACTCCTGATACAGCTTTGTGCCTTTCCGCAGCAGCTCTTCTCCCTTCTCGTCTTACTGGAGACTTGGTAGCAGAGGGAGCCATTGTGCTGCTGTCAGTCAAATCCTGTAAGGATTGAGTGAGGGCAGGGCTGGTATGCGCTGTGTTCGTCTATGGACTCACATAGCTTGGTTAGAGAGTAAGGCCTCGTACACATGATAGGTTAACCGATTAAGCTGACTGATGGTCCGTCGTGCCCACACACCATCAGTTAAAAAACCGATCGCGTCAGAACGCGGTGACGTAAAACACAACGACGTGCTGAAAAAAACGAAGTTCAATGCTTCCAAGCATGCGTCGACTTGATTCTGAGCATGCGTGGATTTTTAACCGATGATCGTGCCTACTAACGATCGTTTTTTTCCCATCGGTTAGGAATCCATAGGTTAATTTTAAAGCAAGTTGTCTTTTTTTTTAACCTATGGTTTATTAACCTTTGGGGCCTACACACGATTGGTTTGGACCGATGAAAACGGTCCATCAGACCGCTGTCCTGGTTAACCTATCGTGTGTACGAGGCCTTAGTCTGCACCTCTGCACCCAAAGTGGCTTTCTATGGTGAAGCACTCAGAAAAGGAGGTGCCTAGAGTGTCAGCAGGGAACCCCAGAAAAGGAGGTTTGGGGCCAATCTGCTCAAAACCACTGCACAAAGCAAGTAAGTAGAATCTTTATTATTTTAAGAGAACAAAAAATTAGTTTTACAACCGCTTTAAACTGTTACTTAACCCACAACAGTAAATCCAGTCTGTATATGCAGTAAAGCATGCTTGTTAATCCTGTGCATTGTGTAAAAAGGCTATTTCATAGCACTCGACTGTCCCTGATTTTGAGGGACTGTCCCTGATTTGGAACAATGTCCCTCTGTCCTCCTCATTTGTCCATCATTTTAGTCTGATCTATATAGTTGTATATAAAATGTACATTTATATCTTTCAAAATGTTTTACCCAGTGCTAAACCTTTCATCCAAATTCTAAATTGCTGTATTTGTAAATTTTAGAAGCCAAAATAAGGAAATAGTAAAGGGGGGCAGCACTTGTGGGTTTAATTAATATTGTTTTTGTATAATTATCCTTTAAGAGGGCATGGCAGGGGGTGTTTCCTATGCCTACATACTTTTTCTAACAAGTGTCCCTCGTTCCCATTTCAAAAAGTTGTGAGGTATGCCATTTGATCATGAATTCTCTGATTCTCCCCTTCTTCCACAATGCCCAATCCATCTCCTGATAAGACAGAGCCTTGTGGGCATGCTGTACATGCGTAGTTTTGGTGTGTATTGCTAGAAGGTTTGTTTTATTTCCTGGGAGGGTGCATGTGACTGGTACAGGGCCAATCAGTAGTGTTCAGACAGAGGGTCAGGGGTCCTTCAGTCTTATATGACAGCCAGAGAAGAATGAAAACTACTCCTACAAGCTTTAACCAGACACTGATAGAAGTCACAAGACTGCTATATACTGCTGATGAGAAACGGTATTTAGCAGTTTATATTTACTAAAATAATTGCACTTCCATGTTCTGTGTACTGTGGGAGACCAGAAATAGTGAATGTATGGTCCTGGGTTTAGTAATACTTTAAGATGTGCTGCTTTAAAGGCAGCACACCTTAACAGACAAAAAACAAGACCTAGATCATTTTTGGCATTGTAGCCAACAAGGCATCCAGTGTATAGCACACCACAATGTACATAGCATATGTTGTGGTGTGATGTAATGTGGATGTAGTAGCTACATGTGTGATGGGGTGCAATTGTATCTGAATTGCAGTGTCAAGCACTTAGTACTGGGAATTGCAGTAGTATGCGGTAAAGCACACACTTTACCATGCATTACCAACACAAATAGGTTCAAAGCCAATCTTAAAGAGTAACTCCACTTTTATGCAAAAAATATAGCAAATAAAACAAAATAATATAATGTATACAATTGCTACACAAGACATGTTTTGTGTATTACAAAATACCTTTTCTTTTCGATCTGCAGTCAGTGTAATTTTCTATAAAATGCAATGTGACTACCTGGAGGCATTCTGTACACAGCTGGTGTAGTTATGGTGAGTTTGACTCGAACATTGGCTGTTTGCCAGTTCGACGAACAGCGAACAATTTGGGGTGTTCGCGGCAAATTCGAAAAGCCGTGGAACACCCTGTAAAAGTCTATGGGAGAAATCTAAAGTGCTAATTTTAAACATTCATTTTCAAGTTATTGTCCTAAAAAGCGATGCACGATTAAAGTCGACCTTCACTGCATTTTTCAACTTCAGAGTTATATTTTTCCTTCCTCCCTCCTTTCCCACTATTACAGGTAATATTTTCTTTGATGGAGGAAATTACCTTCATTACCTGCAGCCTAGGTTTCTGCCTTGAACGATGTAGCTCCAGCTGCCCAAAGCTTCATAGCCATTCAAAACACCCTGTGCTATCGATCAAAATGAACCAGTCATTCCAATTCAAAATCAAAAGGCAAATTGGTGAAATAGTGCTGTTTCTTCACAGCAGCAAAAGGTAGGAATCTGTTACAAAGTACATTTATTACCCATAGGAAATTACGGTACTCTTTAAAGGTCCAAATGTAAATGCTCCCTAGAGTTCATCACTTTTCACTTTATTATTATGCACAATTGCAAAAATGCAAATGAAATTGCTCCTATGAATACAGCAAGGTACTTCCTCAATTTTACTATATAATGAGAATCTCATCTGCAATAGATGTATTTGAGGTCTGGATGCAGATCAGCTTTTACAGTATATAAATGTAAACGCTCATTTATTACATTTACTAGTCATCAAGAGGTTTATAATATAACAGAGCTAAAAATATCACACATGAATACAAACCAGTGCCCTTCCCACCGTCTCTAAACTATCTTTATTGCCTAAGGTGGGTGTAACAATACAATAGGTGTAGCTGTAATATATACAACACTGACCTCACTGCCCCACCAGAAGTTTGTCTGCAGAGGATATGAGATCATGGAATAATGCCGAGCAGACACATTTTGGTGCCTGACTCACAGTCCAAGCTGATCAGCTTAACGCCACAGCTCCCAGACTGAATTATATTCTGTGGTTAAATAATGCACAACAGGTTTTTCTTAGAATTTAATGAGGTTAATATAAAGGAATCTCATTGTCAGTACAGAAGTATATTTATATCCATACGCCAATATGTTTATTGAAAAATAACTATTCTAATGGTATAATAAAAGATGAAAATTATCATGTACCTGTCCCTTTTTTGCAATTGTATTCAGCAAGAATTCCTGACTGATAATCGTCTTCTTCAACCAAACTATACCAGAACCCCTCACAACCTGCATGTGTGAGAACCCCTGAGTACTGAACAAGGTCTTCAACCACCCCCATTAAAGGGACCACAACCCACATAGTGCAGAAATGTACCTGCCTTCCAGGACACACACCCAGCGCCCTGAACATATCAACCACACACACCTAACGTGGAGGTTGCAGAGTCACTGCGGGACACCATACATTGTACCCTAGAAGGGGAATCCACATTATGGTGTTGATACCCATGACTCTGTTATACCACAAACTTGAGCTCTTGCAATGCCAGGAACTATCTAGTTACCCTGGCATTTGTGTGTTTGTTCTGTCTTCCAGGTCAGTGGGGTATGATTTGACACCAGACAACACAAAAAGAAAATTGCAGATTGAGTCCAGACCCCAATTTATAGCCAGGTACTCCCACTCTACCATAGCACAATTTCTCTCGGCTGCTGTCAACTTTCTACTAAGTGTTCTTCCCTACTGACCTCTTGGGACAGGATATCTCCCAAGCCATCACTGGAGGCATCTGATTGGACAATAATCTCTTTAGAAAAATCCAGGGCAACCAGCACTGGATACTGGCATAAGATGTTTTAAGCTTCCAGAAAGCCTCCTCAGCCTTGTCAGTCCATTTGACCATGACTGTCTTCTTACCCTTTGTCAAATCAGTCAGTGGTACAACAACATGATGAGTTGTACCCAATAATGCCTAAAAAAGCTCAGACCTGTCTCTTGGTGACTGGGTCAAGTCTAAAAAGCCTCTACCTTGTTTATCTGGGCTTTTACCAAGTCCCTGCTCAAAACATAACCCAGGTACTTGGTCTCTTCCATAGAAATGGCCCTGGAATAATGATAGACAACTTCTTCTTTGGGGAGTCCAAGACACCCTCCAGTCTGTGCTAAAGATGACAATATCATCTAAATACACTGAGGATTATTCCCAATGAGGGCAAGGTGTCTTATTATTATTATTATTATTATTATACAGGATTTACATAGAGCCAACAGTTTACGCAGCGCTTATCCATTGTGTTCTAAAAAGTATCTGGGACAGAATGCAATCCAGATGACATTCTATTATATTGGAAATTACCTTCTGGGGTGGAAAAATGCAGTCTTTTCTCTAGCTTCCTAGTTAAAGGTATCTGCCAGTAGCCTTTGGTGAGGTCAAAGGTGATAATGTACTTGAGGACTACGTCACGTTGGCGCATGCGCTGTGCGCTGTACACAGGCTCTGCACGATATGCACGGCTTTGAAGCCTGAAGCTGATACGCTCGTTTGAGCCAACAGAAAGCAGGACTTTGTATCTACCCAATGCGGTCCATTACACTGCAGAAAACCCAGCCAGAAGTTCAGAAAAAGGACATATATCCACTTACCAAATCCAGCTGCAATCAGTGCATTGCAGTCCGTGAATGCCAGCTCCTCATAGACGAGCAAGGAGAGACTGAGTGATCTGGATATCAAGACCACCTCTCTGCCAACCAGGCTGGGTGACCGTCTGTATTTGTGTATCTGATTAATGCTGGCTATATAATTACTACAGCTTTGTGAGCTCATTCATTTCTAGCTGCTTACATCTTGGGACTTGCTTCACTACTCTCTGCTGTTATCCACGCTGCTGCTTCAGCTTTATAAATGCTTGGCTTCAACTGTGACTGACATACTTAACCGTTTTTCAACAGAAATGTATCTGGTTATATGACGTCTTTCTTACAGGACTTCATACTATTCTAAACTTGGTGTTTAAGTTTTGTCAGAAGCATTATCATTATATGAGCCTCATTGTGCAAAGCTATCTTCATAATAATTATTCCTGTTTATTCCCGGGGGGGGGGGGGGGACTTGCTCAGCTCCATTTGGCTGAACCATTAGTCTGCAGTGCAACTAACTTGATCTGTGTACTATTACCAGTTACCATTACTTGGTAACTCTGCAGAGAGGAATATACATGCATGCACTTTACATGACGTAGCAGGTTTTTAGTTCAGACAACATTGACTCGCTAATTTTATATAATTAAGTGCTGGTGATGGGTGTCGAGTGCCTGTTATATGTGCAAAATAAAAAATTTCCAAACAAACTTATACAATTTTTTATGCAGCATGGTCCACCCGTGGTTTCTTTGGGGGTTCTTCACTTCCCTATATTTTTGTAGATAATGTACTGGGTTGGTCCCAACCTTTCTATCTGTTCATCTACTCAGGGCATCAGATATGCATCCTCAATGTGGCATCAAATTCCATGGGTTCCTCGTTAGGAGACACTAAACGTGGACTTAACCCTGAGAGTGACAACACCAGCACACCACATTTTCATTCTCCCATGCCAGAGCAGAACTCTGGGATGCCGGGGTGGTTATTCCCCTGACACTCCTGAGTGCTGTTACCCAGGTTTGGTGGCGGTTTGGTTCTCCTCGCAGGCAGGGGTCCTCCAGTGTACTACTCTACCATCTCTACCAGTCGGTCTATCGTCTGTGAATTCCTGTGGCTGAACCAGTGCTGCAACATTGTAGGTAGTGCCTTTAAAATGGTAGTAAAGTGTTCTTTAAAAAAGAAAAACTGTCCCCCTGCATAATGACATAATGTGCTAGTATGCATTGGCATAATGTGCTAGCATGCAGAAAACTTGCATACAAAAGGGATCTCTCCAGCGGCACTCTGTCACTGCTGACAGGACTTCTATCTTCACCTGTCCTCTTCCTGGGTTCATGGGCTCCAGCTGTTTGAATGACCAAGCTGCAATGACATCACTCCTGTGCATGCACGTGGAAGTCAGGGCCCGGCACCAATCTCTGGATTGAGGGCACATTCAGTGGTGCTCGTTTAGAAGATATTCATTGTACCTACAGGTAACCTTTATTATAAGCTTACCTGTAACCAAGTGGCGTTTACTACTGGTTTAAGTAAGGGTCCACAAACTCTCATTCAACAATCTGTGGTCTTGTTGTCTTCTCTGGCTGCAACCACTTTGTGGCCAGCTACAGTAGGTCATGCATTTGGGACTGTGGTGCCTGTCCAGAAATGCATCTGGTGTACCCAGACAGCCACAGTCAACCCAAGGTGGGCAAAGACCTTCCCCATTATTATTTTTTATTATTATTTAAATGTTTATTAATTTTTCTGTATACAAAACATTAAATACCATTTATTTCACTATTTTCATCCTACAACAATTTATCTTCCCACCATTTCAGGAACCTCCATGCCCATTCCCTAAAAACCAACCACTTTTCCCATATTCCCAGAAACCTTTGTCTGATCTTCTTCTATACTGTTTAGAGCTTCCATATTTTATATGTAACCAATTATTTTAAACCATTCCTAACTGTAGGTCTATCTACGTCCAGAATTGTTTTTGGTATTACTCCTTTAGCTGCGTTCAATAGATGTGGTACTAATGTATTTAGATACTGTTTTATTGTTTTGTTTGTATTAAGGAATAGTGTTGCTCACGAATATTCGCATTGCGAATATTCGACTCGAATATAGCATATTCGAGAAATCGCGCTATATTTCGAAATTCGCGGTGAATATTCGCAATTCCGAATATTCGATTTTTTACAATTTTTTTTTTGAACCAGATCACATCCTAGATATCTCCATCGACGTCTAAAAGCATTGCTGGTATCATTAGAGACCCTGGGCCGAGTAGCTGAAGCGTTCATTGAATTTTCCAGAAAGATCGCAATGCGATTATTCGGCAAACGCAATATCGCGCGATTACTTTCCTCGCCCCGATCTTCCGCATCAGAGCGATTTTTACAGTTTCATTTGTAAAACAGATCACATCCTAGTGATCTCCATAGACGTCTGAAAGCATTGCTGGTATGATTAGAGCCATTGGGCCGAGTAGCTGAAGCGATCATTTTATATTGCCGAATATTCGCAATGCGAATATTCGGCAATAGGAATATTGCGCGATTATTTGCTCCGCCCTTTTGCATCAGAGCCAATCAGAGTTCTCCTTCCACACTCGTCACAGGTTCGCAACCAATAGGAACCTGCCTGCATGGACATTATATAAGCTCACTCCCAGCACCATTTCATTGCAGATTCAGAAGCTGGCTATAGAGTGTGGAGGCTGTTTCTGTGTTCCTGGTTTCCTGTGTCTTTGTTCTTGATTGATTTAGATCATCACCAGCATTGCTATTTAGTGATTCCAGTGGATCTTTTCCAGTATATCAACTGCTTTTTTCAAAGCAATAGACCCAAGAGCTTTTTTCAAAGCTACGTTTTGTGCTGTTTTGTGCTGTTTTTTTCATTTGTGTTACTGTTTGATCCTGCAATCCTCCCTGTTCAGTGATATTTGCAAGAGATTTCAGAACACATTTTGCTGAGCTTTATAAAAGAGCTTTTCTAAAAGCTAAGTTTTGTTCATCTTGTGTTACTGTTAGATCTTGCAGGTTCGCTGTTCAGTGATATTTGATAGGCATCTCAGTTCACATTTTGTTTAGTTTTCCCTAAAGAGCTTTTATAAAAGCTAAGTTTTGTGTTCAGTTTAGTTAAATTTTGTGTAGTAAGTGTACACACTGTTAGTGTACATTTATTTCATCTAGCTTAGCTTAGTGTGTGTTTAGTGTCTGTGTTTTGTGTTTAAAAAAAAAAAAAAAAAAAAAAGTTAGTGTTTGTTTAGTGCTTTTTTTTTTTTCTTTAATTTTGTAGTCCTTGTCTGGTGTACTACTTTTCTTATAGTTTAGTAGCTGTCTGTGTACGTCTTTGTCTGCGTGCCTGTCTTGTAAAAAATACACAAAAACACATTTTGTTCACATTTACCCCCCCCAATAAAGTTTACCCCCCCCACACACATATCAGCAATAATGAGCGGCATCCGTGGCCGTGGCAGCAGGGGTAGGGGAGTTACTCCCAGTGCTGGATCGCTGCCAGCACGGGGTACCTCTCGTGCCCCTACTAGTGGTAGAGGATCGGGTGCAAGGGGAGTACGCCTGATCCGGGAGTTCTTCCCATCGGGCAGCCGCCCGATATTGCCATCTCAGGCTGAAGTAGTGGTGGACTACATGGGGCACAGCAGTGCCACTGAGTCGTCGGTCCCGACTCACAGTAGTACCACCATTACACCGGTGCCTGTACTACCCCCCCCCAGCCCCCAAGAGTCCAGCATCTTACTGTTCGACAGCGACAGTGAGAGGGATCTCTTGGGGGAGGCCATGCATCAGGCAGACCTCCAGCTCTGTCCTGATGGTCAGGACCTTTTTGAAGGGATGGATGAGGAGGATGGGATACCTGCTGGCAGTATCCCAGAGACATCCCTTCAAACTGGTGCTGCTGTTTTGGTGCAGGAAACAGCAGCACCTAGTCAGACCCAGGCGTGGGTGAGGGGACAGCGGAGCCAGGCTAGAGGCTCCATGTCACGTGGTTCCCTCAGACCAACACATCTCAGCCCTTGGTCTGACATCTCTGGGGGCGAAGAGGGTGACCCATCATGGTTGCCATCTGACGCGTCGGCTCACTACGTCAGTGACGACGGGGAAGGTAGGCACCCTGGTGAAACGGTGCGCCAGGTCACCACCAGGGAGACCATCGTCAGGGTCTCCACTGGTGATGGCAGCAGGAGGTGTCAGGAGGAGGAGCAGCAGCAGCAGCAGCAGGCAGCTCCACCTGTGCGCACCGAGTCCCAGCAGGTGCAAGTAAGCGTCACCCCATCTGACAGGAGGGCGGTGCTGAAGTCACCTGTCTGGAATTTCTTTACCCTGGTGGCAGACAACCCTACCGTGGCCATCTGCCGGATTTGTAAAGTGAGGGTGAAGAGAGGGAAGTGTTTGGCTCGGGTGGGTACCACAGCCCTGAACCAGCACCTGAGGATAAACCACTGGGCGTTGTATGACGAGATGAAGCGTGGTGGTGGTAGCAGCGCCACCACCACAAGTGAGCAGGGTACAGCAGCCCCTGCCACATCTTCATCTCTTTCCAGCAGGTCATGCCCCCCCGCTCCCTCTAGTAGAGGTACTGGTACCGGCAGCCAGACCTCTACTTCCACAGCACCCTCCACGTCTGTGTCCCGCACTGCCGTCCGGCGCCAGGCGTCGATTTCAGACGCCTTTGACCGCACCACTCCCTTCCCCCCTGGAGACCGACGTGTGCGTTCCCTCAATGGGCTCCTGGCAAGGGTTATTGCCCAACATCTGCTGCCCTTCAACATAGTTGACAGCAACCCCTTCAGGCAGATGTTGGAGCAGGCCCAACCCCAATGGCGTGTCCCCAGCCGCCATTTCTTTGCCAGGACTGGTGTCCCTGCCCTACACCAGCACATTGTGCAGAATGTAACCCTGTCGCTGGATCACGCTGTCAGCGACAGGGTTCATCTGACAATGGATGGCTGGACCAGCAGGCATGGGCAGGGACGCTACATCAGCTTCACGGCCCATTGGGTTTCCCTCCGAGGCGTCGGTGAGGGATCGTCGGCAACCGATCTTGTGGTGCCGCCCCGGGGTGTCCAGGGGAGAACTGCTGGTCTCCCTCAAGCCACTGTCTCCGCAGCTGCTGAGCCTCCCAGCAAGCGCCCCCGTAGCTACTCAAGTGTGGGGCACGTGCGCTGTCAGGCCGTGCTCCAGCTTGTTAGTTTAGGGGACCGGAGACACACTGGAGAAGAAGTGCTGAAAGCACTTCAAGCTCAGGTCCAGAAGTGGCTGACACCCCGAAGGCTCCAGCCAGGTATGGTTGTCTGCGATAACGGCAGCAACCTACTCGCCGCCCTCCATGCTGGCAGTCTGACGCACGTGCCCTGTCTGGCACATGTCCTCAACCTGGTGGTGCAGAAGTTCCTGCGCACTTATCCAGGGTTGAGTGACATTGTGGCAAAGGCGCGTAGGATTGCCAGCCACTTCAGGCGCTCCCCAACCGCTACCGCGTCCCTGTCCAAATTGCAGCGGAAGTACAATCTGCCCCTTCACAGGCTGATTGTGGACAGTGTGACGCGGTGGAACTCCACCCTCCACATGCTGAAGAGGTTGTGGGAGCAGCAAAGGGCGGTGAGGGAGTACCTGATGGAACTAGGCACTGAGAGGGCTTCACCACAACTCCCTTTCATCGCCTGTGCGCAGTGGGGGCAGATAAACCAGGTCTGCCAAGTGTTGTCCTCCTTCGAGCAGGCGACCAAGATGGTCAGCAGTGAGCAAATTGGCCTCAATAGCGTGCTGCCAATACTGTTCATGCTGGAGAGGACACTAGATCGCCTGCTCGAGGCTGGGGAGAGTGCCTTGGTGGAGCAGGAGGAGTCAGCAATGCTCCACCGAGACCAGGGCCAGGACGAGGAGGAGGAGGAGGATGATGATGAAGAGGAGGAGGAGGTGGTTGCTGGTGTCGTCCCGGAGTCAGGGCCTGGTCAGGAGGGAGAGCCGGTGTTGGGGGCACCGATAGTCCGGGGGTTGGGCATGTCTGAGTTTGACCAGCAGCGCCTCAGGGATGAAGAGTCGCACCTCATTCACCTGGCCAGCATTGAGGAGTCACAGCGGGCTGTGCTCTTCCCCATGGCTGCCCACATGCTGAGATGCCTCAGGAGGGACCCCCGGGTTAAGACCATCAAGACGAGGGATGATTTCTGGATGGCCACCCTTTTGGATCCCAGGTGCAAGGGGAAACTGGAGCAGTTCATCCCAGCCAGCCGGAGGCAGCACCGGATGGAGGAACTGCAGGCAGCCATTGTCAGACGGTTGGAGCAGGCAACTCCCCGGCCTCCAGTTGTCCCCCCTCATCTCACCCAGCAGGTGGCTGCACCCAGCTGCAGCCGAGCAGGGGACCTAATGGAAGAGATGAGGATGTTCTTCCAAACCGAGCGACCCAGTACCACCACCAGCAGCAGCAGCAGCAGTCACCACCAGCGGCTGGCCCACATGGTGGCAGACTACATGGCGTCCGTCGGTGCTTCTGACAGTATGAGCACCGACGACCCCATGGAGTACTGGGTTGCCAGATTGGACACCTGCCGCGAGCTCGCTCAGTATGCGCTGGAGTTATTGTCTTGCCCCCCCTCCAGCGTACTATCTGAGCGGACATTCAGCGCGGCAGGTGGGGTGGTCACGGACAAGAGGACCCGTCTGTCCACAGACTCCGTGGACAGACTCACATTCATAAAGATGAATGAGTCCTGGATCGGCGGTGACTTTCTGGCACCCGTCGTCGGTTCAGGGCGCTGAAGGGTCCCTTGCCATGCATTCCCTGATGAAGCCCCGGACCTGATGTATTTACAGTGCTGAATATAACTATTTCAACATCAGAGAAAATCAATGTTAATATTTGGTACAGTAGGCTTTCTTTGCAATTACAGCGGTCAAACATTTCTTGTAGTTTTACACCAGCTTTGCACACACTGGAGGAGGGATTTTGGCCCACTCCTCCACACAGATCTTCTCTACATCAGTCATGTTTCTGGGCTATCGCTGAGAAACACGGAGTTTGAGCTCCCTCCAAAGATTCTCTATTGGGTTTAGGTCTGGAGACTGGCTAGGCCACGCCAGAACCTTGATATGCTCCTTACAGAGCCAATCCTTGGTTATCCTGGCTGTGTGCTTTGGGTCATTCTCATGTTGGAAGACCCAGCCTCGACCCATCTTCAAAGCTCTAACTCAGGGAAGGAGGTTGTTGCCCAAAATCTTGCAATACATGGCCCCGGTCATCCTCTCCTTAATACAGTGCAGTCACCCTGTCCCATGTGCAGAAAAACACCACCAAAGCATGATGCTACCACCCCCATGCTTCACATTAGGGATGGCGTTCTTGGCATGGTACTCATCATTATTCTTCCTCCGAACACGGTTAGTGAAATTATGATCAAAAAATTATATTATAGTCTCATCTGACCACATGATTTTCTCCCATGACTCCTTTGGATCAGTCAAGACAATTATGTCAGCAGTTATTTCACACCCTATATACTCTTATTAAGACTGCTGTACATCATGGCAACTCCTGCCCATGTGATATGACTCTGTATCAACTACTACTGTTAATACTACTACTGCTGCTTCTGCTGCTGCTGCCGCCCAGTCAATACACCTATGTCAGCAGTTATTTCACACTCTATATACTCTTATTAAGACTGCTGTACATCATGGCAACTCCTGCCCATGTGATATGACTCTGTATCAACTACTACTGTTAATACTACTACTGCTGCTTCAGCTGCTGCTGCCGCCCAGTCAATACACCTATGTCAGCAGTTGTTTAACACTCTATATACTCTTATTCCTACTGCTGTTCATCATGGCACCTCCTGCCCATGTGATATGACTCTGTATCAACTACTACTGTTAATACTACTGCTGCTTCTGCTGCTGCTGCCCAGTCAAGACACCTATGTCAGCAGTTATTTGACACTCTATATACTCCTATTCCTACTGCTGTTCATCATGGCACCTCCTGCCCATGTGATATGACTCTGTATCAACTACTACTGTTAATACTACTGCTGCTTCTGCTGCTGCTGCCCAGTCAAGACACCTATGTCAGCAGTTATTTGACACTCTATATACTCCTATTCCTACTGCTGTTCATCATGGCAGCTCCTGCCCATGTGATATGACTCTGTATCAACTACTACTGTTAATACTACTACTGCTGCTTCTGCTGCCCAGTCAAGACACCTATGTCAGCAGTTATTTCACACCCTATATACTCTTATTAAGACTGCTGTTCATCATGGCACCTCTTGCCCGAGTGATTTGACACTGTATTGTCAATGTCTACTACTACTATTACAGCTCAGTCAAGACACCTGTGTCCCAATTTTTTGGTACACTATTGACTACTATGACCACTACTGATGCTGTAAAGTATTCCCCAAGTGTTTTTATGCTATGTATTACTATTACCACTACTGCTTGTAAATCATGCCTGTGTGATACTTAGTGGGAATGCTTTAATAAGCATTCCTAGTATGGATACCCGTAAATGTATTAATCTTAATTAGTGTGAATGCTTTAATAAACATTTCCAGTATTGATATCCGTAAATTTAGTAATCTTATTATTCCTTACGTTTTTTGGTTCTGCGTAACTTCGGCATACTTTCAGCTATTGAGACCATTCAACTGTAAAAATGTTCGTCTCGTTCAGCTAATGATGGGACTTCAAGTTTTTTTCTACTTTTTACACTTTTATAAATTTTAAGCTTTTAGACCCTTTTTTTAAACATTGAAGTCAATGAGAACATCCTTTTCCCCTTTGAATTCACATGCCATGCCAAAAGTTTCAGCTACTTCATACTTTCACTTACAGACACTGAAAAAACTTTAAAGCGGTCACAAAATATTTAGCTATCCGGCTATGACTTTTCAGATCGTTATCGTTTACAATTTTTTGGTGAAAACGCAATTTACGTTTTGCGAATTTTTCACAAAAATGCAATAGGTTATAATGTAATCCTATGGAGGGGATTTAGAGTCTGTCATGTGACCTTAACATTGGAGATCTTTGTAATTAAAAATATCTTTACAAAAAGGGGAAACAAATTGGTCTCACGCCCACAAGATCTACTTTTCATACACAATTTTTATATCAAAACGTAGCTATGCTTGTCTGGTTTATGGCAATGTGACCAATTCTGCGATACGTATTTTAGTTTTAATTATTGGAGCAACAGCCAGAAATTATGTCTCATCAGTGGCGGCCCGCCCATAGGGGGCGCCCGGGCGCCGCCCCCCCTCCCCCCACAGCTAGTAAAAAAAAAAAAATCCCCTAAAAAAAAAAAAAAAAAATGTCCCTTTAAAAAAAAAAGTGCACTGTGTACTGTGTAGGAGCGCCGGCCCCAGTGCTCTATAAAAGCGTGATGCCAATGCAATCCCGTGATTACAAGCAAGATGCCTAATTTGAGGGGTTTTGTGAGGCTTTGGGGCGCACTGCACAGTGCCTCTACACTCGTATTGGTCATTCTCCTTCATATCTTCCTGTGGATTGGCACAGCAGTAGGATATGGGCGGTGCTTTCCCCGAGCAGCGGCATCACTTCTGGTTTCACTTTCTGTGCCAGCATGGAAATCGGCTCCCTGATCGTCAATGAAGGAAGCATTGAGCAAGGTACTGATCTGAGCAGAGAATGTGTTACCCTGTCAGTGTCCTATAGAGCAGCACCTTGTACTGTGATCTGTGATGATCGGACTACAGGTGGAGAGAGGGAGGGGGAGGGTGATCTGCTTCTGTGCCCCGGGAATCAACTTCACTCATTTACCCGACCATGTGCTAATTAAACATCATCTCCTGACTGTATACCACACGAGGGATCCCAGCACTGTGTCCTGCTACTGCCATGCTTTACAGACTCCAGTATACAGGTCTATCTGTATCCAGAGCGCCCTGCTGCTTCAACTCTGCCCTAAAATCAGCATTCAGCCAGAGCCATTCACCCGACTGTGTGCTGTGGCAGAGAGACTGTGTCAGGCAGGAGAGGGGAGAGGAGGGGGGCCATGGGGGACTGGTTCCGATCTAATACTTCTCTTATTCATTAACTAAATCCCTGGGGGAGTACAGTGATACATCTCCCTCTCTCTTATCTATCTATCTTCATATCCATCTATCTATCTATCTATCTATCTATCTATCTATCTATCTATCTATGTGTTCTATCTATCTATCTATCTATCTATCTATCTATCTATCTATGTGTTTTATCTATCTATCTATCTATCTATCTATCTATCTATCTATCTATCTATCTATCTATCTATCTATCTATCTATCTATCTATGTGTTCTATCTATCTATCTATCTATCTATGTGTTCTATCTATCTATCTATCTATCTATGTGTTCTATCTATCTATCTATGTGTTCTATCTATCTATCTATCTATCTATCTATCTATCTATCTATCTATCTTCATGTCTGTTTATCTATCTGCCTGTCTGTCTGTAGGCCCTATTGCGGGCGAGTGATGGGGGGGGGGGTTGGGTTGTGGTTTGCGCCCCCCCAAAAAAATGGAGCACCAGCCGCCACTGTGTCTCATAGACTCTCATGTGAAATTATCTAAAAAATGTTGCTGCAGAACTCACAAAGATGCTCTTTTCTAAATCGCAGACATGGCCACATTTTTAAGTTTATCTACATAAATTTCATATCGATGCGTTTACAAGGGCCGTGTATTTCAAACGGTGTAGTCGTTGTATCAATTGCATGTACGTTTGAGGATTTATTAAGCTTTGTTTGGAGGCTTAAATCATGTATTAGATCTGTGAATTAAAAGCGTTTGTAATGTTATTTCTTTCCATAAATAACTTTCCTGACCTCAGTGCAATATTCCTCCTCACTGACCTGGGGGGAGGGGAAACCTATTGAGGGGGGAGGGGCGACCAGGAAGTCAGCATACTCTATACTTTGCAGATAGAGAAAGAAGCTGTGTGTCCTAAAGATAGTGTAGTGGTTATGGTGAATGTCTTTGGCAAGGGGCTCACCAATTAAGCTATTCAGCATTCCCACTCGCATTTTCCTCAGGAAATGCATTGTCTAGTTATATTATATTTTAATACTCCTGCTGCTGCCTCCATGCTGAGTAAAGCTTCATGACCTCTCTGGCACAGCGGATCCACCAACAGCCTCCGCTACAAGCTACCAGACCGGACTACCAGACCGGATCTAAACAGCAAGTGTAACTATAACAATGAACCTTATGTTAAACCCTGTTTTGCGGCATTTATACTGCAACCATTGGGCTGACTGCAAGAGCTCATCTGCATTCTCTCTCTTTCTTGCTCTCCCTCTCTCTCTCTTTGTATATATATATATATTGTTGCTTTTGTTATGTTCATTTTTCAACAGTTTATTTTGTGTTCGTCGTGTCTGTGTCGTGTGCTTTAGTTTGTCCTAGGTTAATGTTAAATAAAATAATAGTATAAAATGTTTTTGCTTATTATGAAGTTAAATGTGTTGATGTTGATTTGTTTGATGTGAAGTTAGATGTGTTGAAAAACCTACAACTCTATCTCAAAAAGAAATGAAACATTTCCAAAAAATAAGTTTTTTTAATACAAAAATAAATTTAAATATAGCTCTCAATCCGTTTCTGAATGCGGTGCATTTCCGCAATCTGACCCGATAGCTGCTGCTCTAGCAGAGCATTTTGTTGGGTGAGGTAGCTCATCTTCCGCTGGTTTTGAAGGATCTTCTGGTGCGTCTTTTCGATGAGTCTGTTTTGCCTCCTCATATCTCTTGATGCTTTTAGGATATAATAAAAAAACATTTGGATTTCAAATAACGTTACCAAATAAATAAATATTTTTTTTTGCTTATTAATCAATCATTATCATGTGTATACACTTGTTATGTGTCTAACACATCCCGGGAGTGCAGAATTATTAGGCAAATGAGTATTTGGACCACATCATCCTCTTTATGCATATTGTCTTACTCCAAGCTGTATAGGCTCGAAAGCCTACTACAGATTAGGCATATTAGGTAATGTACATCTCTGTAATGAGAAGGTGTGTGGTCTAATGACATCAACACTCTATATCAGGTGTGCATAATTATTAGTCAATTTCCTTTTCTTTGGCAAAATTGGCCAAAAGAAGGATTTGACAGACTCTGAAAAGTCCAAAATAGAGAGATATCTAGCAGAGGGATGCAGCACTCTTAAAGTTGCAAAGCTTCTGAAGCGTGATCATCAAACAAAAGAAGCGTGTGGAAAAACAAAGGTGCAAAATAACTGCCCATGAACTGAGAAAAGTTAAGCGTGCAGCTGCCAAGATGCCACTTGCCACAAGATTGGCCATATTTCAGAGCTGCAACATCACTGGGGTGCCCAAAAGCACAAGGTGTGCAATACCCAGAGACATGGCCAAGGTAAGAAAGGCTGAAAGACGATGACCACTGAACAAGACACACAAGCTGCAACGTCAAGACTGTGCCAATAAATATCTCAAGAAAGATTTTTCTAAGGTTTTATGGACTGCTGAAATGAGAGTGAGTCTTGATGGGCCAGATGGAAGAGCCCGTGGCTGGATTGGTAAAGGGCAGGGAGCTCCAGTCCAACTCAGATGCCAGCAAGGTGGTGGTGGAGTACTGGTTTGGGCTGGTATCATCAAAGATTAGCTTGTGGGGCCTTTTCGGATTGAGGATGGAGTCAAGCTCAACTCCCAGTCCTACTGCCAGATTATGGAAGAGACCTTCTTCAAGCAGTGGTACAGGAAAAAGTCACCATCCTTCAAGAAAAACATGATTTTCATGCAGGACAATGCTCCATCACACGTGTCAAAGTACTCCACAGCGTGGCTGGCAAGAAAGGGTATTAAATAAAAAAAAGTAATGACATGGCCTCCTTGTTCACCTGATCTGAACCCCATTGAGAACCTGTGGTCCATCATCAAATGTGGGATTTACAAGGAGGGAAAACAGTACACCTCTCTGAACAGTGTCTGGGAGGCTGTGGTTGCTGCTGCACGCAATGTTGATGGTGAACAGATCAAAACACTGACAGAATCCATGGATGTCAGGCTTTTGAGTGTCCTTGCAAAGAAAGGTGGCTATATTGGTCACTGATTTGTTTTTGTTTTGTTTTTAAATGTCAGAAATGTGTATTTGTGAATGTTGAGATGTTATATTGGTTTCACTGTTAAAAATAAATCATTGAAATGGCTATCTATTTATTTTTTGGTTAAGTTGCCTAATAATTCTGCACAGTAATAGTAGTCACCTGCACACACAGATATCCCCCGAAAATAACTAACACTAAAAACAAACTAAAAACTACTTCCAAAAAAATTCAGCTTTGATATTAATGAGTTTTTGGGGTTCATTGAGAACATGGTTGTTGTTCAATAATAAAATGAATCCTCAAAAAATACAACTTGCCTAATAATTATGCACTACCTGTATACTTCTAGCATCAATACCATATTATGGTTCTACAATCTGACAGGTGCGCTTTTATATGTTGTCCATTTTTATATCTACATTTTGTTGTTGAAATGTTATTAATCATTGTGCACATATTTACCTTCCTGAATGAGGCTCACAGGACCGCTCTCTTCCTCCTGCTCTTCTGCTTGAGAAGTTGGGGTGGTGGGGGGGGGAAGCTCCTCAGCTTGCTCCTCAACAGGAGCTGGGGTTGGGGAGTGGGAGGGCCCTGGCTGCTCCTCCTCATGCATCTCCTCCTCTGCCGCATCCTCCTCTGCCGCATCCTCCTCCTCCTCCTCATCGGCCTGGCGCCTTCTGCGCTTGGCGCGGACAACTGGCATTGGAGCTCCTATAATAACACAATGTTCATATATTATAAAAATGTTTTCTAATGACGTATGCAAATTCTGTGTACTCTGCTGTATTGTATATGAATACAAATTGATTTATATAGACAGTTAACCAATGGGACAATGTTATATTAAAGGGTCTTGTGGGCACTACAGGGGACTGAGCGTGAGCTGGGATGCAACCATGTTAAAATGAGCTGTTTTTGTCTACTTTGTTTTGTTCAGACCATCTCATGTTAAAAAAAGGGCCTGATGGAGCACACGGGATTACTATAACAACCCCACTCCTAACACAGGAATTTAGTGGTAATCTATATATATAAAACTCAACGTGTGTGTGTGCATAAATGTATGTATGTATGTATGTATGTATGTATGTATGTATGTTCCAGCATCACGTACAAACGGCTAAAGATATTTATATGAAACTTGGCACACAGGTTACTTATATGTCAGCCACAAACATAGGATAGGTGGTTTAAACCTTACCCACCCCCACTTGCCATGGTCGGGGTTTTTCTTTAAAGTCCCATGCAAAGCAATGGGAAAATTATGTTCCCACATAACTTCTGTGTTCCTGTCTGCTGTCCCATGTCTTTTTTCAACAGTACTATGAATACCTTGGCTGGTGGTGATATATGTTAGCACAACATGGCATCTTGGTTAACAACATCTGACCTTACATGAATTACATATGACCTTACATAACTGTCACCAAAGGAGCTGCGGTGGCTCCACGCGATTGCCACTGCACTGACAAGTGATTCACCTCTGCAGCTAGGGGTTCGGATCCCGCTCTCGGCTACCTGTGAATTGAGTTTGGTGGTCTCAGCCCCGCCCCTGGTGGGTGTGCTATGCGAGGTTGGGTTGGGAGGACCCCCTCACACCCGCCATTGCCAACCGGGGCATGGAGAAAGGTGGCAGATTGCCTCTGGGGGAGGCCTCCCAACTCCTGCAGGCCGGCTCCTCTCTCTTTCGAGTTCACGCACAAAATACACTTTTTAAAAAAAAAACATAACTGTCAACAATAACTTACCTGGATGATATTTAGCCCGAAGACGTCTGACCTGATCCATTTGGCGCCTCTTCAGGTCAGACCACTTCTTCACAATTGCATTGTGGTCGTGTTGGCCGCCAAAGTCAGCGATTAGGGCGCTGACCACAGCCCTTTTCTCTGGCTGCCTCCGCAGCTTATCGTATCCTGTTTCCAGGAACTTCTGCAAGATGAAGAACAAAGTATATTGTAATACTTCTGTTGACAGCCTTATGGATATATGACGTAAATGTATGCTATTCAACAATTGGAAGCATTCTCGCCTTATTAATCAATGACAGGGGTAACATGACAGATTTTATATCCTGCCATTTCGGTCGCCACCTTTTTTGCATAAATATAGCAGCCATTATCATTTGCATAATTATGAATATATTATTAACAACACAGGATACACGTATAGGGGAGATATGCGTTGCTAACTCTTTTCCCTGTCAGGAGCCTAACGCCCCGGGGGTCAGAGACGGGACCTTTTCGGAGGGCCACTGACGTATGTACCCGTCGCAGTTTTTTGTGATGTCACTCTTTAGGTGTGTGCACATTTTTCACTGCATCCGGGTGGAGTTTTTGGGTTGTGTTTTGCACGCCACAGGCTTTTCAACAGGAAAAAAACAGCTGGAGGCAGAATGGTTGCAAAACACTACGGGTTTGTTACCTAACTCTGGGTTTCAAGACCAGTCCACCTCCAGCTGTTGCAAAACTACTACTCCCATCAGCCACGGTCTGTCAGTGCATGCTAAGAATTTTACTTTTGCTGCATCTAGGGTGCCACAGTTTAGAGACCCGTGCATAAAGGCCTGAAAAACGGGGGCCTGCAGAACTTACAATACTAGAAGTGCCAGCATTCCCAGGCATGCTGGAAGTTGTAGTTCTGCAACATCTAAAGGGCAATATGTATTCGAACGTCCTTGGGCCTTGAGGACACTGAAGTCAGGACGTTCGCATACGTCCTATGTCCAAAAAAATGTTAAATTCATTATGCTAAATAACAAGGAAAAGTGCCTAAATACACATTTGCCAACCAGGGTGTCTGCAGCTGTCCAGGCATGCTGGGACTTGTAGTTTTGGAAAAGCAGGAGACACATTTTTTGTGAAATACTAATATCTGATCATATATACTAACTTTTAAACTAGACTGAAATGCAGTTGAAGATAATGAAATAACAGTGGTCGAAATACTTACACAAATCAGCAAATTTTCCTCAGATACAGTGAAATTACTTCCAACCATCTTGCTCTGCGATTGCGTTGCGATCAAAAAGTTGGAAACTGGCAAGGGTCCAGGAAATGGTCGCGTGTTGTTCGCGTGTTGATTGCGCTGCTTGGACCGAGATGGGTCCATATGGCTTCGGCTGTATGGACCACAGTAACTCTTTTCCCTGTCAGGAGCCTAACCTCCCGGGGGGTCAGAGACGGGACCTTTTCGGAGGACCACTGACGTATGCAACCGCCGCAGTTTTTTGTGATGTCAGTCTTTAGGTGTGTGCAAATTTTTTCTTGCACCGGGTGGAGTTTTTGGGTTGTGTTTTGCACGCCACAGGCTTTTCAACAGGAAAAAAACAGCTGGAGGCAGGATGGTTGCAAAACACTACGGGTTTGTTACCTAACTCTGGGTTTCAAGACCAGTCCACCTCCAGCTGTTGCAAAACTACTACTCCCATCAGCCACGGTCTGTCAGTGCATGCTAAGAATTTTACTTTTGCTGCATCTAGGGTGCCACAGTTTAGAGACCCGTGCATAAAGGCCTGAAAAACGGGGGCCTGCAGAACTTACAATACTAGAAGTGCCAGCATTCCCAGGCATGCTGGAAGTTGTAGTTCTGCAACATCTAAAGGGCAATATGTATTCGAACGTCCTTGGGCCTTGAGGACACTGAAGTCAGGACGTTCGCATACGTCCTATGTCCAATAAAATGTTAAATTCATTATGCTAAATAACAAGGAAAAGTGCCTAAATACACATTTGCCAACCAGGGTGTCTGCAGCTGTCCAGGCATGCTGGGACTTGTAGTTTTGTAAAAGCAGGAGACACATTTTTTGTGAAATACTAATATCTGATCATATATACTAACTTTTAAACTAGACTAAAATGCAGTTGAAGATGATGAAATAACAGTGGTCAAAATACTTACACAAATCAGCAACTTTTCCTCAGACTTAGTGAAATTTCTTCCAACCATGTTGCTGTGTGATTGCGCTGCGATCATAAGTTGGAAACTGGCAAGGCTCCAGGAAATGGTCGCGTGTTGTTCGCGCAATTGCGCATGCGCGATCGAAAAATCGCAATCGCAATATGTTTTTTGGTTAAAATATCATACATATTCGATTTCAGAGTGCTGCTACAGCAGTTTTTGAAATATCTGCAATCAATTTCGCATTCGCATGTTGCGATATTTCGATAAAATATCAGGAATATTCTGAGCCAATCAGAGCGCTCCTCCAGCATATCTCGAAATTGCGCAATAAATATCGCATTCGCATGTTGCGATATTTCGATAAAATATCACGAATATTCTGAGCCAATCAGAGCGCTCCTCCAGCATATCTCGAAATTGCGCAATAAATATTGCATTCGCATGTTGCGATATTTCGATAAAATATCACGAATATTCTGAGCCAATCAGAGCGCTCCTCCAGCATATCTCGAAATTCCGCAATAAATATCGCATTCGCATGTTGCGATATTTCGATAAAATATCACGAATATTCTAAGCCAATCAGAGCGCTCCTACCGCAGTTATTAAAAAATCGCAATTATTTTCGCATTCGCAATAGCGAAAAATCGCAATCAATTAATTTCGATAAAATATCACGAATATTCGAATTTAGCGAATATATCTCGAATATTCGAATATATATTCGAGATATATCGCGAAATCGAATATGGCATATTCTGCTCAACACTATTAAGGAATAGGCTGCTCCACGGATCAATAACCTCCTCTTCAGTAATTTCCTCTATATATTGCCGCACCACCTGCCAATATTCATGTACCTTTGGGAATTCCCACCAAATGTGTGTCATGGTACCCTGTAAATTACTAACTCTTTAAAACAATGGGGATTTTCCTACTTGGTATTTATGTGCTTTGTCAGGGGTAATTTATCATCTGGCTAGACATTTATAACTTATTTCTATACTTCTGCTATCTACCAAATAACTGTTCACAGCTCTTGATATTTTTTTAAAGGAGTTGTAAAATAAAAAAAAATGTCACCTTAATGCAATCTATGCATTAAGGTGAAAGAACATCAGATGTTGCCAGCCCCCCCCCCCCCGAGCCGCTGTTATACTTAACTGACCCTTCGAAAGTCCCGCGCGGTCCTGAGATCCTCCTCGCGGCCCAGCCTGGCTGCTGATTGGCTAGAGCGGATAGATTGAGAGCAGCGCAGCCATTGGCTGGCGCTGCTGTCAATCACATCCAGTGACCCGGCGCATCGAGGGGCGGGGCCGAGTGATACAGTGAGCGGCTATGGCCGTTCGCTGTATCACGGGAGTGTGCCGTAATTACTCACCACCATGCGAGCTCTCGCATGACTGGGGTCAGTACTTGTGGGGAGGACCAGAGACAGCCGCCGAAGGACCCCAGAAGACATGGATCGGGGCCACTCTGCAAAACGAACTGCACAGTGGAGCCAAGTATAACATTTTTGTTATTTTAAAGGAATTTTCTGTAAACCGTGTTCCCAATTACCTTTTTCATTTCTCTATGAATGGAGGTATTCTCTGCTCTGCTATTCCTGTGAATATTTTAGAAATCTGTGCCATACAGTGTTTAACAGGTTTCCTAGAATTACGTAGTTGTTCTATTGCATTTGACATTTCTTCTGATCTTATCAGTTGTGGGAGCATTGCTACAAAGTGCTTGAGCTGTAAATACCTCCATTCATTTAATTTGATCATATCTCACATGTGTTAAAATTCTTGCAGTCATTTTTTTGTAGTTTTCCTCTTTTTATAATATCTTTTAACTGTGTGTTCCTAACCCAGTCTCCAAAAAAAGAAAATTGTGCCTGATAGTGATATTAAAGGTGAACTATATTCCCAATTTGCCAATCTATATATTCTATCCCATATTCATATCCCATATTCAAAAAACATTTCTGGTTAGTTCAGGTGTTGTTTTAATTAATGGTTTATCTTTATGTGGTACCCAAATATTCTTCTCTAATTGAGTTTTGCATTTTCTAACTTAACCTATCTTTTTTCATTTTTTGTCCTCCTCCACTCTACCATTCGTGATAATACAACTGCTTCATGGTATCTCCTAATATCTGGTGCAACTAATCCCCCATGTGCATTCTGTATTCTATGTTTCTTTCCCTGCTAGATGCATTTTGATATCATTCCTCTTAATATTCTAAAGTATGACTGCGGTAAGGCTATTGGCATCATCTGAAATTTGTACAAAATTTTCGGAAGTATTACCATGTTTATTCGTCCTAGCCAAGAGAGAGGTCGTATAGTATTTTTTTTTGTTCCATTTTATTCCCGTTTAATAAAGGGATATAATTTGATTGGTATAATTTTCTCACTGATGGAGTAATTTTTATTCCAAGTCTGTTTTCCCCCCATGTGAAGGTGAATTCTTCCCGTAAAGGCTTGATCCTCCTCCTTATCTATACTTATACTTAATATTTCAGATTTAGTTGGATTGGTCTTCAGATTAGACAGTTCTCTATCATTTTTAAGTTATTTTACCAAATTTGGTAGTGTTATTCTGGGATTGGTTACATAGCACAATATATCATCTGCGTATGCAGCTACAGTATTTTATGTTCCTCTCCTTCTATCCCCAGGCCTTTTATATCTACATTACTTTTTATGGTTGCCAATAAAGGTTCCAGCGACAGAACAAACAAAAGGGGCGATAGCGGACACCCCCGTCTTGTCCTGTTCATCATTTTAAACGTTTGTGATAGACTCCCGTTTATTTTCACTGTGACCATAATTCTCTAATGTTGCTATTATAAATCGCCAATCTACTTTGTCAAACCCTTTTCCTGCGTCAATTGACAGAAATAGGGTGGGGACCTTTCTACTTTTAAATTTTTCCAACAGCATTAAGTTCTTATTCCATTATCCTTTCCCTCTCTTCCTGGGATAAACCCTGTTTGGTCTGAGTGTATCCATTCAGGCATTAGTTCTTTCAATCTGGTAGCTAGGACCTTTGCATACAGTTTTGTATCTGCATGTAACAGTGCTATTGGCCTATAACTGGGAGTACAGAGTTGCATCCTTCCTTTCTTTAGGTATCACTGTGACATGTGCCATCATCGATCCCTTGCTCTTATTTTTTCCTTCTCCTAGTCCATTCATATAATTGCATAGGTTTTGGCAGTAGTTGTTCTTTAAACTTGTTATATAATTTTATCGTTAAACTATCTGGGCCGGGGATTTTGCCTGTTGGAGTATTTTTTAGCGGACAGCCAGAGTCACCCCAAGATGGGCTAAGACCTCCCCCATGAGTTTTTAATAGTCCTTGGCATCAGGCCCTGACAGTACATAGCAGGCCTTCTGTGGTTCTCCAGAAAGGAGTGGTGCAATGAGGCTGCCCCACTGGTCCTGAGGCCCTTCTCTCTCTCAGGCGTATGTTCAAACATGTCCTCATGGGGCATAAGCTTTTGTAAAAAATGGCTAGCCCTCGCGGTCATTGGTTGCTAGTAAAGATGAGCTTTGGCGTGTTCGCACAACCCACGTGCAAAGCCTGCCAGGAAGTCGGCACTGCACTAATCACAGCGAGACATTCCCGATCACTGCAGCCGCGCATTGGAACAATGTCTCACTGCCTGTGGTTAACGCAGCACAGTGCCAACTTCCTGGCGGGCTCTGCACGTGGGGTGTGTGAACACACCGGAGCTCATTCTTGGTTGCTTGGAGCAGTCCCTTTCAGACAATCCACTAGTGCATCCAACTGGCCCTGGACAGGCTTCTTTTGCAACTCCAGCTGTGCTGCCTGGATCAGCTGAGGTTGTATCACCAAGGACAAGGTCTGTTTTGGCATGCTTGAGCTTCATAGTGGTGGTTAGCTTCCACAGAGGCAACCTTCAGCGGTTTCCAGCACTAGTCTGACCTGGGACAGGCAAAAATGGGCACTGGCCCTTTAAATGTCAGATTTTTATTTTTTTATTATTTTATTTTTTTACTTCTTTACTACTTTACAGCTGGATTGCCTGCATCCAAGCACCAATAGTCAAGTCATATGGAAGTCCAAGATCAACAGCGAGCCACTTGTAAAAGTTAACAGTCTGTCAGCTACAGATGTGCTTTTACTGAAACTTTTCAGAAAGGGTGGGGGCGAGGCAAGAATAATCACAGATAATGTTATCTTGGCTAAAGGGTGCGCCACTGAAAATCGAGTTCCCACTATGTATGTCACTATGTCACCTGCCTTTTAGCTTTATTCCGATCTATAAAGATCACAACAGTCATACACTACCATTCTTTTAAATGAAGAAATTATGCATGGGGCAGAAGTTTGCTTTGCATATTCAAGAACTCAAGCTTAATGATTGCAAAAATACAGAATGACGCTTGACTTTCATGGATACTGAATTTGAAAAAAAAAAATTCAAAAGGTAGTTTCTGTATTACTTTTTGCGATTTCGGCCTGCGATTTACATTGACATCTGTGCAGGTTTTAACCTGCACAGATGTCTTTGAAATCGCAGCCAAAATTGGGGGTTAACAAGCGGGAGTGAAATTGTGCGAGTTTAGCTGAACTTGCACAGCTTCATTCCCGCAGCCCAGTGTGAACCTGGGTTCAAGTCATTTTATATATACAGTATACTTCGATATTTAGAGTCTTTGGATTTCGAAGGAGTCTAATTACAGTTTGCTGTATTGAGGAATGGTTGTAACAGTAGAATGTTGGAAAATAGAAAAAAAGCCATGACAAGCTGATCAGCCAGGATCTCTATGTGCTGCTCTAGTACAAGCAGGCAAATTGTTTCTCTATTTAAGATGGAGAAAATGTATAAAACCCCTGTCAATTTTTTTCCCTTCACTTTCTGGCCTGTAGATACAGTAAGTGAAACTATTATTAATGGTAGGCCTGAGATATGTGGAGATATTTTCTTTAAAAATTTAAAATGATTCTGGATGTTGGCATCAAAACAGAAATGTCTCATTAAGGGCATACAGAGGGTCACAGGTAGGTAATCCAGTTCCTCTGAAATGACACCCATACAGTTTCCCACCGTATATGTTCTCTTTTCAACTAAAGCACATTTAAATCAATATCAACACACATTGATGCACATTAACATGCATTGTTGTACTCCAAGTAAGGTAAATATCGGGGGGTGGCAAGCTCAGAGGTGGCAGCCCTAAATGTCACTGCTACCCCTAACAGCCGGGGGAGCAGCCAATCTAATAGGAGTGGTGAGGGTAGTGCAGGAAGGCCTAGACAGTTGGTGGTAATAGGGGATTCTATAATCAAAGGGACTAATAATAATTTGTCACCAGGATCACCTCAACTAAATGTTTTTCTGTCTCCCTGGTGCCAGGGTTTAGCATGTGGTGGACCGGGTTGATAAATTACTGGGAGGAGATAGATATGACCCAGTTGTCTTGGTCCATTTTGAAATCAATGACAGGATACATAAAAGGTGGAGGCTCCTTAAGAATCAATTTAAAGAACTAGGCTGCAAGTTGAAGGGAAGGACCTCCAAGGTGCTATTATCTGAAATGTTGCCTGTGCCATGTGCAACAAAGGAAAGACAGAGGGAGATTAGAGAACTGAATGCATGGGCTGACTTTTCATTGTGGTACAACCTATATGCTAAAGATGGTTTGCACCTAAATGCAAGGGGGTTTGCTGTGTTGGGGGAGGTTTATGGGAAGGCTGGAGGAGTATTTATACTAGGATTTAGGGAGGAGGGAGAGTTATATTATAATAGAGCAGACAGGTCAGACAGGGGTTAGCCCCTATTTGTGGTTGGAATTTGGAAAGAGGGTGAGGGGTATTGCAGGTGATAAGAAGGTTCTCATGTTAAAAACAACCATTGGAAATGGTACTATTCGTACTAAAATAAAAAATATGCAAAATGTGACAATTAATTAAAGTGTTTGTTCATCAATGCCAGAAGTCTGCCAAGCAAAATAGGTGAGTTGGAAGCTTTGGTGCACAAAAAAAACTATGATTTAATTGGTAGTGCTGAAACTTGGCTTCATTCTTCACATGACTGGGCTATTAATATTCCTGGCGATGCTCTCTTTCAGGGAGACAGGGTAAAAAGGAAAGGTGGTGGTGTCGTCTTTCTGATGGAGCGTGTGATGAGTCTGAAGCATTATGGGTGGAAGTGTACATGGGTGTGCGTAATACAAACATAATCATTGGAGTTTGTTATATGCCACCCGATCCTAATGAGGAGGTAGAGACTCAGATCCTCGCACAGGTAGAAAGGGCAGCAAGGGCTGGGATGGTGATAATAATGTGGGATTTTAACTACCCAGAAATTGACTGAAGTAATGGCACTGCAGAAACAGTTAAAGGGCAAAAATGTATAACCCTATTACAAGATAATATTATGGTACAATTCAGAGGCTACGACTAGGAATACTGCTCTGCTGGATCCAGTAATCTGAAAGCATGCAGAGCTTATTACTAATGTCCATATAAAAGAACATCTGGGTAGCAGTGACCATAACATGATTTCATTTAATGTTAGCTGTAAACAACAAACATACTGGTAAGATAAAAACACTTACATTTAAAGCGCAACTCCACTTTTGTTGAGAAAAAAACATTCCCCTTTGGGTAATCTATGTACATTTCAAGGTTTATAATAACCTTTGTTGCAGATTCCTTGCTTTTGTTATTCTGAATAAATAACTGTGTGTTCCTCTGTGCTTCTGGCTGAGTGGGTCTATTGGGAGTGGTTTCATAATTATCAACCAGCTGTGCACCTGCAGAGCACCATTGAGGAAAGCTGCTGGACCTGCACCCCATTAGATACTTCCTATTTGAAATATCTCACCAAAAATAAAATTTTGGTCCCACAGGATGCCTGAAATTTGACTTGTATCTTAGGCAGACTTCTGGGAAAATCAGCGAGCCAATCACACAAGTAGGAAATTAGGAAATTATGTTTCAGGAGGAAGTTCTGTACACACTGGGGGTTATTTACCAAAGGCAAACCCACTTTGCACTACAAGTGCACTTGGAAGTGCAGTCACTGTAGATCTGAGGGGAAGATCTGAAATGAGGGGGAAGCACTGCTGATTTTATCATCCAATCATGTGCAAGCTAAAATGCTGTTTTTTATTTCCCTTGCATGTCCCCCTCAGATCTACAGCAACTGCACTTCCAAGTGCACTTTCAATGCACTTGCAGCGCACTTGTAGCGCAAAGTGGATTTGACTTTAGTAAATATATTGCATTTGCAAAAATTACAGTGGCTGCAGATTGAAAAGGAAAGGTAATTTTTAATAACATTCAATTACAATATGACTTGTGTAGCAATTGTATACGCTATTATTTTTTCTTTTTTTGTCCCCCCCCCCCCCCCTCTCACAAAAATGGAGCAGATTTTCCAAAGATGAGGGCTGCTCTCCAAGACTAAGGGCTCTTTCACATGGGCGGACCGTATGTCCGCTTTTTCATCCATTCGTGTATGGATGAAAAAGGGACATACATTGGTCCCTATGAGATTGCAGGTGTCAGCGGATTCATCCGCTGACACCCGATCTCACCCGGTTCTGCAAATCCTCAGATTCTGCAGACGGAGGAAAACCCTATTTTTCTATCCATGTGCGGATCGGATCGGGTGAACACGGACAGACGGTTCACGGGGCAAAAGAGGTTTAATGTTGATAAATGTAAAGGTATGCACTTGGGGGAAAAAAACATGCATGCATCATACATACTAGGAGAACAGCTGGGGGAGTCAATGGTGGAGAAGGATCCGAGTGTTCTGGGCTCAAAGCAAGCAAAATCCTTTCTTGTATTAAGAGAGGTTTAGACACCAGAGAGAGAGATAGACATCATTTTGCCCATGTTCAAAACATTAGTAAGACCTCATCTGGGATATGCAGTTCAGTTTTGGGCACCAGTTCTCAAAAAGAAAAATAGAGAAAGTGCAGAGAAGGGCAACCAAACAAAAGAGGCATGGAGGAGTTCAGCTATGAGGAAAGATTAGATGAACTGAATTTATTCTCTCTTGAGAAGAGGAGATTAAGGGGGGATATGAGCAACATGTATAAATACATAAGTGGTCCATATAGTGAACTTGGTTGTTCATTAAGTCAATTTAACCACTTCAATACTGGGCATTTTCACCCCCTTCCTGCCCAGGCCATTTTTCAGCTTTCAGCGCTGTCACACTTTGAATGACAATTGCGTGGTCATGCAACATTGAATATCAATATAGAACACCTACTCAGGTTCATAACAGATTCCCTCCCATAAGAGAGGACTATGGAAACGGAGAATACTATAGCCATCATCATAATAGAGATGACGATTGGACATCCCGGTCTCCATATAATTACAATCAGGGCCATTCAGGGCCCTCCTATAATGAGGGTTTTCACAGGGTGATGCAAGATTACCCAGGAAGCCCAGGGGGAGAAGAGGCACCCGAGGGGGTTACAGGGTCCAGAGCAAAAAAAAGAAAGGTGTAAGTGGGGCGGGTGTCTTTAATCTCAGCTCAGTTGTTCTAACAGATGAAGAGAAATTTATTCTTGATAAAGGTTTAAAGTACGTCCCTCCACGGACACTCAATAAATTCTCTACATTCATAGACGTACAAAAATTTACCCGCAAGCTGAGCATTCAGAGACATTTTCTATCCCCTCCTTTTATGTTATGACCCTGAAAATGATAAGACTCTACTTAATGTTTAGACCGCAGGTGTAGAGGCTTATCAGAAATCAACCACCACTTCACTCTCACAGAACAATAAGAGTTTGGGGTATTATCATCATATCCTCTAATGAAGGTAACACATAAAAGTAGTAGCTTAATTCCTCTTAAGCTTAATTGATAGACACAACCCAGATACTATAATCGTAAATCTAATTTAGGTATTTGCATCAAATAAAGGTAGTAGAAATTACTGGTATTGTAGTATCTCACCACACACATATGAATAGTATGAAGTACTCTGCTGTATCTGGTGCTAGTATATAGTAATAAGTATAGAGTCTAGGATATAGTTCAGGCATATACTAGCAATCACTATTAGCAACAAGCTGGTATTACATATACTTGCGGTTTAGGAGGTGGTCTGTACCAGGAAAGTCCGCACAGGTGTTGATGGTACCTTATACAGCAGTAATGTGGTTTAGATATACTTGCGGTTTAGGAGGTGGTTTGTACCAGGAAAGTCCGCACAGGTGGTGGTGGTATCTAGCCTGTAGTGAGCAATGGTGGTGAATCTCCAGCAGAAGCTAGTGATGTCTTGGGTCTCTGAACAGGTGCGCTGTGAAGAGAGGTGCTACAGGGACTCTGTAGCTCGTTCTGGGTTCCCAGGTGGCGGCAGGGTCCAAAAGGAATATCCGAACACCCTGCCGCCATTCCCGGGAGTTTAAATAGCCCGGGCAGTGGCTGAGCTGAGCGCCGCACGTTGGAACGCACTTCCGCGTTCCAACGTGGAGCGCAGACGTCCGCGCACCGGAAGTGACGCGGACGTGTATCTGAATGGAGCGCAACTGTCATAAGTGACAAGTCTGCGCTCCATGTGGAAGGAGTAACGCTGACGGCGTTACATACCCCCCTCCTCAAGGGGGCACCTCCGGAGCGCCCAGTGAGACATGGTTTATCAGGATATTTATGATGAAACTGCTTAATGAGCCGAGGAGCATGAATATTTGAAGAACATTCCCAGGAATCATCTGTGGGAGAATAGCCTTTCCAACGAATCAAATATTGAATAGAGGATCCTCTTTTCCTAGAATCAAGAATCTTCTCTACCTGATATTCAGTTTCACCAAAAACTTGAATTGGAGGAGGAGGTTGTGGATCTCTATTTGGAAAGGGGTTAGATTTATAAGGCTTGATTAGTGAAACATGAAAAGATGGATGAATCTTCCAATCTGGAGGTAGAAGTAATCTAACAGCATTTTTATTTATTACATGAGAAATTGAGAAAGGTCCTGTATATTGACGACCAAGTTTCTTTGAAGGAATATTAAGTCGTAAATTCCGAGTGGATAACCATACCAAATCTCCAATCTTGTATGGAGGTGATATTGTTCTATGAGAGTCGTAATATTTCTTTTGTCTAATTTGAGCAGTCTTTAGATTAGAACGAAGAGTGTTTAGAGTGTTTTTTATGGTTGATAAGAAATTCTCAACAGCCGGAACATTACTTGGAGAAAAAGTAGAAGGTAAACTATTAGGATGAAACCCATAATTTGCGTAAAAGGGTGAAAACTGAGAAGATGAATTGGAAGCATTGTTATATGCAAACTCTGCATGTGGAAGTAAGTCAACCCAGTCATCTTGAAGATGGGTGCAATAACAGCGCAAATATTGCTCAAGAGTTTGGTTAACACGTTCCGTTTGCCCATTTGTTTGGGGATGATAAGCAGTAGATCTACGATGATCTATTTGTAAGGTTTGGCAAAGGGCTCTCCAAAACTTGGAAATAAACTGTGACCCACGATCCGAAATGATTTGGGATGGAAGGCCATGCAATTTAAGAATATTAGATACAAAAGCCCTTGCTGTTTCTTGAGAAGTAGGTAACTTTTTCAAAGGTACAAAATGGGCCATCTTGGTTAATATGTCAACAGTGACCATGATGGTGTTAAATCCATTTGATCTAGGAAGGTCTACTATGAAATCCATGGATATAACATCCCGAGGTCTGTCAGGTATTGGGATGGAGGTTAATAACCCATAGGGTGGTTTCCTCGAATGTTTGTTGATTGCACAAGTGTGGCAAGAACTCACATAGTCATGAACAGTCTTTGTCATATGGGGCCACCAATAACTTCTCTTCAGTAAAAGAATGGTTTTACTAATACCAGGATGACCTGCAAGTGGGGCATCGTGGAGTTGTTTTAATAGTGTGAGTTGTAAACTTGGTGGAACGTAGATCTTGTCGTTGAAAGTAAATAGTCCATTAGACTGCTGTTGTAGACCTTTAGGGAGTTGAGATTTATCTTTAGAAAGAGTTTGAATGAGCAATTTATCGAATGTCAAAGTTGTTCCAATAATTCGGTTGGAAGGAATAATGGAAAGTGGTGGAATGTCCATGGATTGATCTTCATTCATACGAGATAGAGAATCTGCTTTGATATTTTGAGTACCAGGGAGGTATGAGATGACAAAATCAAAACGATCAAAAAATAAACTCCATCTGACTTGACGGGCAGAAAGAGTTTTACAAGTTTTGAGATGCTGTAAATTACGATGGTCAGTGAGGATAGTGATAGGGTGTGTAGAACCCTCCAGAAGGTGTCTCCAGTTTGCGAGAGCGTCCTTTATTGCTAACAGTTCCTTTTCTCCAATCGGATAGTTCTTTTCAGCTGGTGATAAAGTTCTGGAATAAAAGGCAACAGGATGTAGTGGGTGTGATAATGTGGGTCGTTGGGAAAGTACAGCACCCAAGGCAAAATGTGAAGCATCAACTTCCAACGTAAAATGAAACATTGGATTGGGAAGTTGGAGAATGGGAGCTGAAGAGTAACTAAGCTTAAGTGTTTCAAATGATTTCTGTGCTTCCTTGGACCAAATGAAAGGTATCTTAGAACTGGTTAGACTAGTAAGTGGTCTCACAATTGATGAGAAATTTTTAATGAATTTTCTATAATAATTAGAAAATCCAAGGAATCTCTGAAGGGCCTTTCTGGACTGGGGAGAAGGCCAAGACAAAATGCAATCCACTTTAGTATGGTCCATCTGAACTCCATCTGGAGTGATTTGATAACCAAGAAAGGAGATAGTAGTCTGACTGAAGACGCACTTCTCAAGTTTTGCATATAGAGAGTGAATTCTGAGTCTCTCCAGAATCCAACGCACATGTTTGTGATGTTCCTCGAGAGTATCAGAATAAATTAATATGTCATCTAAGTAGATAACAACACAAATGTCAAGCAGATCATGAAAAATATCGTTAATAAACCACTGAAAAGTTGCTGGGGCATTACATAAGCCGAAAGGCATTACACAGTACTCGAAAAGCCCGTATCGAGTTTTAAAAGCAGTTTTCCACTCATCTCCAGAGCGAATCCTTATAAGATTATAAGCACCTCTGAGGTCCAGCTTTGTGTAGATCTTAGCTGTCTGTAACCTTTCAATAAGCTCTGGAATGAGTGGTAATGGATATCTATTCTTTACTGTGATGTTATTGAGGGATCGATAATCTATTATCGGTCGAAGTGATCCATCCTTATTTTTTACAAAAAATAGAGCTGCACTGGCAGAAGAAGTGGAGGGCCTTATAAATCCTTTTTTAAGGTTCTCATCCAAGTAAACTTTTAGGTGTATAAGCTCTGGTTGTGAAAGGGGGTAGATCCGAGCGGTAGGGATAGGACTGTCAGGAATTAAGTCAATAGGACAATCGTAAATCCTATGTGGAGGGAGTTTCTCCGCGTTAGTCTTACTGAACACATCAGCAAAATCTTGTAAGTAATCTGGTAAATTAGTAGGATGAATCTCTGAGAAGGAGATGATACATGGAGGATGACAAAATTCTGTACAGTAAGTAGACTGTAAAGAAAGAGATCTTGTGGGCCAAAGAATAGTAGGCTGATGAAGATGCAACCATGGTAAACCTAAAACTATAGGGAAAACTGGAGATGAAATAATATCAAAATTGAGAGTCTCTGTGTGGCCATTGGCACAAGAAACTATTAAAGGAACTGTCTGAGATGTAACTGGACCGAAAGAAGAGTTAGATCCATCAATAAATGTGAGTGACACTGGAATCTGCTTTAACACACTGGGAATTTTATTTGCTTTTACAACATTTGAGTCAATGAAGTTGCCACATGCCCCGCTGTCGACCATTGCTTCAATGGAAATCTTTCCTTGATCCCACTGTAGGGTGAGAGGAACAAAAATATAATGATTAGATATGGTTCCGGGTGAATTTAATTTATTAATGTGGGAGAAATTACCTTCTGAATTCTTCTTGAGAAGAGGGCAGGTGGAAACGATGTGGTCAGGAGCAGAACAATATAGGCAAAGATTGTTAGCTCTGCGACGCTGTTTCTCTGCAGAGGTTAAAGGTCCTTTAATAACACTAAGATCCATTGGAGAATCTTTGGGAGGTGATCTAGATCTCCTGAAGGGAGTGACAGAATAGGTAGTGGCACGTTCGGTCTTTCTTTCGCGAAGGCGACGATCAATAGTGACTGAGAGGTGCATAAGATCTTCCAAAGTAGTGGGTAGGTCAACACGAGCTAACTCATCCTTCATAGCTTCAGATAAACCCAAACGGAACTGGTTTCTGAGAGAAATATCAGACCATTGAGTTTCTCTGCACCAACATTTGAATTCTGAAATAAAATCTTCAACAGGACGCCTTCCCTGTCTAAGACTCCTGATTGAATTCTCAGCTGTTAACTGTTTGTTGGGATCTTCGTATAACAAAGACATCTCATCAAGAAATGTGTCAAAATATCCTAAGAGATCTCCGTGTTCTTCTACATAGGTGTCAGCCCATACCCTGGGCTCACCTCTAAGAAAAGAAATTAATGTAAGGATCTTTATCCTATCAGAATGATAAGTACGTGGCTGTAGTTCAAACATCAGTCGACATGAACTAATAAATTGTCTGTAATTTTTTCTATCTCCAAAAAATGGTTCCGGTGAACAGGCCTTTGGTTCAGGTCTTTGCCTGGCTTGTGCCAAATTTTGATCTCTTAAAGCATCATTCTGCATACGTAACTCATTCATGTTGTTAGTAAGATTATCAACTCTTTGAGAGAGTGCAACTAAATGATTTGCAAGGTCAGCTGGATCCATTTAAAAGATATATGTAATTATATCCTTTATCTTTTTGGGGTTCGGATATTATGTTATGACCCTGAAAATGATAAGACTCTACTTAATGTTTAGACCGCAGGTGTAGAGGCTTATCAGAAATCAACCACCACTTCACTCTCACAGAACAATAAGAGTTTGGGGTATTATCATCATATCCTCTAATGAAGGTAACACATAAAAGTAGTAGCTTAATTCCTCTTAAGCTTAATTGATAGACACAACCCAGATACTATAATCGTAAATCTAATTTAGGTATTTGCATCAAATAAAGGTAGTAGAAATTACTGGTATTGTAGTATCTCACCACACACATATGAATAGTATGAAGTACTCTGCTGTATCTGGTGCTAGTATATAGTAATAAGTATAGAGTCTAGGATATAGTTCAGGCATATACTAGCAATCACTATTAGCAACAAGCTGGTATTACATATACTTGCGGTTTAGGAGGTGGTCTGTACCAGGAAAGTCCGCACAGGTGTTGATGGTACCTTATACAGCAGTAATGTGGTTTAGATATACTTGCGGTTTAGGAGGTGGTTTGTACCAGGAAAGTCCGCACAGGTGGTGGTGGTATCTAGCCTGTAGTGAGCAATGGTGGTGAATCTCCAGCAGAAGCTAGTGATGTCTTGGGTCTCTGAACAGGTGCGCTGTGAAGAGAGGTGCTACAGGGACTCTGTAGCTCGTTCTGGGTTCCCAGGTGGCGGCAGGGTCCAAAAGGAATATCCGAACACCCTGCCGCCATTCCCGGGAGTTTAAATAGCCCGGGCAGTGGCTGAGCTGAGCGCCGCACGTTGGAACGCACTTCCGCGTTCCAACGTGGAGCGCAGACGTCCGCGCACCGGAAGTGACGCGGACGTGTATCTGAATGGAGCGCAACTGTCATAAGTGACAAGTCTGCGCTCCATGTGGAAGGAGTAACGCTGACGGCGTTACATTTTATCACTGCTCCCACTGTTTCCAAGCCCCCGGATGTCCATATCCATACGGGGTTAGCTAACCCTTCCCTATTCAACCCTCCGGGAAACATTGCTCCGGCCATTAATGTCTTCCGGAGTTTGGTGTTGGAAGACCTTGACAAACTTCAAAATAAAAAAATACACACCGACCCAAAAATTAAGAGAGGCCTAAAAAAGCTCTGTGAACAAAAAGACTTAATCATCCGTCCAGCCGACAAGGGGGGAGCCTTAGTCGTGCTGGACAAGGCTGATTATGTTAAAGAAATGGACAAAATATTGGGGGATTCTGAAACATATTCTCGGATCCATACCAATCCCACTTCCCAATATAAGAAGTGCCTCGTTGAGTTGGTCAATGAGGGTTTCTCTTTGGGGATTTTGAATAAAAAAGAGCGTGATTTCCTGATACCAGTTGTACCCAGGATTCCAGCTATATATTACCCCCCCAAAGTTCATAAAGACCCAATCAATCCCCCCGGCCGCCCGATAGTCAGCGGGATTGATTCGGTCACATCCAGGATAGGCAAATATGTGGACTTCCATCTGCAACCATTGGTCAGACTCATGCCGTCCTACCTTAAGGATACGGGCGACACCATCAGGTTATTAGAATCAGTTTCCTTTAGTGACGACATGATTCTGGCCACTGCAGATGTGACTGCATTATATACGTGTATTCCCCATCAATTGGGTTTTGATGCAGTGGAGTACTACCTGTCCCTAAACACTACCCTATCGGTGATACAACGTAACTTTATTATGCAGCTCCTCATTTTTGCAGCTCAACATAATTATTTTTGGTTTCAAAACACTTTTTATTTGCAAACCAGGGGTGTGGCCATGGGGGCCAAATTTGCCCCCAGTCTGGCCAATCTCTATATGGCTAAATGGGAGGAGGATGTCATCTATGCCCTTAAGAGACCAGAATTGGTTCTCTGGGCTAGATATATAGACGACATCCTCCTCCTATGGAAAGGCGACCAAGAATCGCTTAACGACTTCATGTCAACATTGAACAACAATGACAGAGGTATCCGACTGAGCCATGAGGCTAGTTCTACCTCTGTGCATTTTCTAGACTTGGAGATCAAAGTAGTTGAACATCATCTTGAATTTAGTACATATTTCAAACCGACCGATCGTAACGGTTATATACCGCTGGACAGCTGCCACCATCCACAGTGGTTAAAATCCGTTCCTCGGAGCCAGTTTTTGCGACTGAGACGGAATTGTACTAAAACTGAGGACTTTATCGCCCAATCTATGGTCTTGAAAGACAGATTTGTAGAGAAGGGATATGAGGTGGGTGAACTGGAAGCTGAAATTGAGCGAACTTTACATTTGGATCGCAGTTCACTTCTGGAGGTTCGCCCAAAGAAGGCCACGGACGACAAATTCCGGTGGTCTTTCTTCACTACATACTCTGTCCAGTCTAGGCAAATTAAAGAGATACTTGCAAAACATTGGGGTGTTGTAAGAAATGATAAAATTTTGGGTCCGGCCCTACCAGACAGGGCGGGTGTTATTTTTAGGGGTGCTAGATCCATTCAGGGACAGATAGCCCCGAATGTTATCGATCCCCCGAAACAGGTCACCTTCTTTCAGGACTGTAAGGCTTTCTTCCCCTGCCGTAGGTGCAATGTGTGTTTGCATAACACAAGCGGCAGACGTAAAAGTGAAACTTTCCAGTCTATGACCACCTCAAAAATATATCAGATGAAACATTTCACGACATGTGCCACCCGATATATTGTTTACCTTCTAACTTGCCCTTGCAAGAAACAATATATCGGGAGGACCATTAGAACTTTTACAGTTCGAGTGAATGAGCATATAGCTAATATCCTGTTGGGCAAAACTAATCATAGCGTTCCACGACACTATTTACAATATCACAATAAAAACCCCCATGGGACTCAGTTTTTGGTGATTGATCGTTTTGTACCCCACTGGAGAGGCGAATCCCGTATACGGGGTGTATCGCAGTTGGAAACATACTGGATACATGAACTACGCACATACCAACCATTCGGTATGAACGTAGAATGGGATATAAATTCATTTATAAACAAGGCCTAACCTAATTGCTGTTTGAGTTATTTTTATTTTATTAAAATTTTGTTTTTTCCTTTGTTTGGTAAACCACAGATATATTTTTTCCAACCCAACTGGGATCCTAAATAGATCCAGGAACTATTTTCTGCCTTTATATTTTTTGGGCTGTACATTTCCAGCCCATAGATGTATAAACATTTCTTGCATTTAAAGACACATTTTTTATGTGTAAGGTGTCCCGGTGTTGCGTTGCCCTTTTTTCCCCCCTTGAGGGCGACATTCCCCCTTTTTTCACTCCCCGTGTATGCTTCATGTCAGGAGCACACAGGGATGATCATTCCATTGGCCATATATATGAGCCTCAAATTTCCTATTTTTTATTTCCTCCGTTTTGGTTTGTTTATTGCCTGGCAGTGTTGCCAGTACATTCAGACAAGACTTAGCCTCGATGGGCACGGTTGTGCGGCGTCCTGGAGCTAGATCCACACGCCGGACGAGCCGCGCTCCTATTGGCCACCAAGCGCCATGTGCTGTCACGTCGCGCGATGACGTCACGCGCGGCGTGATTCGCACAAGGGCGTTGCGTTCCAGGGTGGTTCCTGGACGTCTGGGGACGCCAGGCTAGCGCTGCAAGGAGGATCGAGCGGCGCACTGGCTTGTGTCCCCAGACAGCACATTTATGAATGATTCCTGCATCGCTGCAGGCCAGTCTGGCTCTATATGAAGATCCAACATATGTGGATTCAACACAAAGGTGGCGAGCACTGAGTACAGCCTTGATACAGGTGGTCAACATCCCTCCCCACTTTCCACCCCCCCTTCCCTCTGGCTTATTTTTTATAAACTATTAATATGAGTCCAATATAGGTTACACAATAGGAATGGTGGAATATCTGTTTCTTTTTCTGTAATTTTATGTTTTGTGATAAGGTTCTGTTTATCCATTTCCTGTCTTTAAAAACTGATTGATGATTGGTAACCATTCGGGTCAGGAGTATCGCCTGATCCGATTGGCTAATTACTGAGCTTGCCTGATTGGTCCGCCCACTCAGTTTGACTAAGCATTTTTATTATATATATGTGGCAATATGGGGGTGAAGGTAGATGCCCCAGTTGAAGTCCACTTGGACGAAACGCGTCGGGCTTGCTATACCTGCACCCCATATTGCTTTTACTCTCTTTTTATACTAAAGTGATCACTTTTATGTTGTTGGTTTTATTACAATAAAACCTACCCTCTTTTACCTGCACCATCCGGAGCATTGTTTTCTTTCTCTTCCCTGCATGACTTGCTTGGATGCAAAGTTTTTTCAAACTCCATACCAGTGTGCACCTTGCATCAGTGGACACCACTGTTCACATCACCAGTTGGCGTTTAAATAAGCGGACCCTCTGTTCCTGTTCACGAATTGGAGTTGGAGCAAGTACACCTACGGTGAGGTTCCAGTCCAGGCTCACAGCCATCCAGCAGGATACCCCGTGGTGAGTCTACTACTGTGCCATCATCCAGCCGAGCAGAGCCGAGTGGAGTCCTTACATGCCTTTATGATCTGTTGTCGCTGACAAGCAGATCCACGTCATCTGGTAAGAGTATTCCATCTACTTCTGATTTTACCGTGCAGAAATTTTTTTCCAATGATGAGGATGTGGTCATACACCCCCTATTGATGGACTTTTCTTCTGTGTTTCCTTTTGCGTTGGTTGTTTTAAATGGACACTTATTTACAGGTCACTGTGTTCTCATCACATTGATGCATAATTTGCTCTTTACAAGAATGTTTAGCGCTGCATATTTTTTCACTGTTCCCAATGCAACACTTTACCCAAATAAAATTTTAATCATTTTTTCCCCACAAATATAGCTTTCTTTTGGTGATATTTGATCACCTCTGCGTTTTTTTTTTTGCTATAAACAAAAGAAGAGCGACAATTTTGAAAAAAAAAAAGCAATATCTTACTTTTTGCTATAATAAATATCTCCAAAAATATATAAAAAAACAATTTTTTTCCTCAGTTTTGCCTGATATGTATGGAACTGCAGGCCCCACCCGCCCAAACCTACCTTCCCGGATACAACTGAAATTAGTACACTTGACACAACTTTAAGTGGCAAAATATTTGGCCGCGACACCTTTATTGATTTACCAATAAATTTCCATAAACTTTAATAAATCGTTCAAAACATAAATCATCATATACCAAGCTGAAAAACCTGCTCAGTTCTGAAAACTCGAGCAGTACTCCAACAATTTTCTTTTATTTACAAATAACGTCCCCCCTGGATACCAGGGTGACCCATCACATAAAGTAGTCGCGACTGGGGCGGGAGGGAGGGAGTCCGTGCTGCTTGTTTCACACAGGGCCAGAGGAAGACCACCGGAAGCTGCTGGTCCTTAAATAGCCTCCAGGCTCTTCCAGCAGCTTCCACCGCACCCTATTGGCTGATCCTACCCGGCCTGCCGAGCTCCTTAGCAGGCCAGGTGCTGCCATTAGCCACCTTAACCCTTACCTACCTAGCAGGGCTGAGGGAGCCGCAGTCCCAAGAAAGTGGGCTCATATTGTGCCCCCTTTATTCATTCTTCTACATATTTTTGGTAAAAAAAAATCGCAGGGGGGCGTGGCCTGGACATGGCTGAGTGAGGACGCAGGAACTTGGAGCTCCCGGCCCTGTCCCTTCTTGTACCGGCCAAACTCAGCGAATTTAGGCATGCAATCTGTCAAAAAGACCAAAAGACGATCTACAACCCGCACCACCCGCTCCAGCACGAAATCGGGGGATTTACACCGCTTTTTTAGCCCCTCTGTGGCGATTCCTCCGGGCGCGAGAGTGGCGGCGCCAAGAGTAGGCCCACGTGGCGGACCAGCGGGGGATCTCGAACTAGACCTCTGGACATTTCAACAGGAGGAAGCGGCAGTACACCCCGCCACTCCGGGCACACCCGAGGACCTATACCCAACTATGGAGGCCCTCTCCCCCCCGGCCGGGGGTTCTTCCGCGGAACAGGAGATACGGGCACTGCTGCAGGCCCTCCCCACAAGACAAGACATAGAGTCTCTCATCCTTAAGCTGGAGGAGACTCATAGGAGAGACGTCCAGGAGGTACGGGCGGAGATATCCACGTTGGCAGACAGAGTGACCACCGGGGAGGGATCGCTGTCGACCCTGGAGCGGAGAGTGGCGGATCTGGAGCGGGACCGTGACCACCATAGGGAGGCGGCTACAACGCTCCAACTGCACCTGGAAGAGGTCGAGGACAGGAGCCGCCGCAACAACCTTCGTTTGCGGGGGATTCCTGAGACGGTGGAACCCGAGGCCTTGGACGAGGTCCTGCTGGGCCTATTCCGCGACTTGCTGGGCAGCCCGACGGAGGTCGTCGAGGTGGACCGCGCACACCGCGCCTTGGGCCCGAGGTCGGCTGATCCGGACAGGCCGCGAGATGTGTGTCGGCTGCTGCGCTATACGCAGAAGGAGCGCATCATCCGCGGTGCGTGGGACAGAGGGGAGATCCTCCTGGAGGGGGCAACGGTGAAGGTACTCCCGGATCTTTCAAGAGCAACTCTCCGCAGAAGGGCGATGCTGAAGCCCGTCCTGGACCTAGCGAGACAGCGAGAATTCACCTACCGTTGGGGCTACCCGTTGGCGGTGACCTTTAGGAAGGATGGAGCAGCCTTCACAGTCCAGTCGCCAGCGGACCTACCGGCCCTCTTCCGTTTCCTGGATGCGGACCAGATACCGATTCCCGACTGGCTGCAGATACTACCCCGCGCAGCGGGAAGATCAGGCCCCTCAAACTACAGACCGGGAATAGAGAACAGACAGAGAGGACGCGGACGGAGGAGACAGCGCGCCCCCTCAGGAGAGGAACGCCGTGAGTAGGCCTTGGGCCAAGATTCCCTGACCCCCCCCGAGCTCCCACCTAATCCGCTCTCCCGACCCCTCTGTGCCCCTCATTTGACATCCAGGTGTCTCTCCCACGATGGTGGGATACGAGCCCCAGAACATTGAACACTGCTCTTTGCAGCCCCCCTGGGACTGGACAGACACGGGCCACTTAGACTCCTGTTGGAACCCTCATTCACCTCGCACCCTGACCCGGACATTTGAAACTATGTCCTCCACACTACTGGGGCCCTGTGTTCTATGATTCAGGCCTTGGAGGTATACTGCAAGAATGGGGCTCCCGCGCTGTTAGAGCGTGCCCCGGCCTACCCTGTAGATGCATGAGTGCCCCCCGCGGGAGGGGGATCCCCCCTGCACCAAGGAAGTCTTTGCTATGCTGGGGATATGCACACGAGACACACGGGGCTCGTCTACCCTCCCCTGGCTTGGTTTTTAGGTCGCCTGATCGGTTTTTCATTTTTTTATTATTTTATTTTGTTTTGCACGGGCATGATCCTTTTTTTTCCTCACCATGCCGGCCCACCCGATGGCAACGCGGGCCACTGGAGGAAACTCCGAGGTCAGGGGAGGGGGACTGCCCCACTGGACACTGCTCCTGTGGAGGACAGGGGGAGCCCACTGCTGGGATATGGTCATGTGTGTTGGGATGAGATGGAGGAGGGGAGGTGAAGCGGCTTCCCCGGAGGGAGGCATGTAGAGGGGAGGGGAGACTGGCCCTTTGCCATCCTGGGGAGGGAGATGAATCTGGGAGACGTCATGTACTATTGGGGCGCTATGGGGGAGGGAACGGGAGGAGTGATCTGACGTTACACGGGAGGGGTGTCAGGGGAGATGGGCCATATACATCCCTTACTGAGCACACTGATCGGTCCCCTCTGCCGGGTGTGCCCCCTCGCTGATGGGTGGGGTCCCCCGGAGGGGTATCTTACGGGATATGTGTTCCTTATGTTATATGCCACTGTTTGCCACTTAAATGCTGTTATATGTCATATATGGTTTAAGACTGATTGCATTGCCATACTTATGTTATCTTATTTACGTTGGCCGGGGGGGGGGGTTGGATAGGGTCGGGGGCTCGCAATGATAGCTCTGTCCAACCACCGACCCACATAGGCCCGCGCTCGAACTCCGGACTAGTTCTGGTGAGCGCTCTAGCTAGTTAAGCTAATTTAGATCTCTTTACTAGCCGCACTCTCTGGTGTTGGCCTTTCCTACTACACTCTGTATCTTCTCTATTCTCTCCTTTCTCTGTACCCTATAACTCTTCCACTCCTGGACTTTTCCGGGACACTTTCCACTACCTTTCCTTGACCCCCCCCAACCCCCCCCCCCCCCCCCCCCCCCGCGAGCATGGACGCACTGACCATTGTTTCATTGAACGCCAAGGGCCTAAACACCCCCGAGAAACGCAAGATGATGCTACAGGAGGTGCGCAGCCTGAGAGCAGACGTGGTAATGCTACAGGAGACGCACTTCAGGGAAGACAAGCTTCCAATCCTAAAAAATAGATATTATCCGACGGTCTACCACTCCTCCTTCTCTGAGGCAAAGTCCCGAGGTGTCTCTATTCTGATCGCGGCCGGTGTACCTTGGACACTAGACGACATACAGAGAGACACCGGAGGACGCTTCCTGTTCCTAAAAGGACGGATAGGGTCGACAGGCGTTACCCTGGCGAGCTTCTACGCTCCTAATGACAACCAAGACACCTTCCTGACGAAACACCTAGAACGACTGACGAGATTTGCCACCGGGCAGCTGATAGTGGGGGGCGATTTTAATGTTCCACTATCTCCCTTAGAGGACACCTCATCGGGGACATCCTCCACCTCGGGGAAAATGCGCGGACGCATACAAGCAGCACTTCACGCAAGCCAACTGGTGGACACATGGCGTCTATTGCACCCGGGAGAGAAAGACTTTACCTTTTTCTCCAGACCCCACCAGGTATACTCCCGGATAGACTATTTTTTGGTCCATCACAGGAACCTGATGGCGGTCAAAGAAGCTAAGATAGGCTCGATAACATGGTCAGACCACGCCCCGGTAATATTAGTATATACCCTGACGGATAGGGAGACAGAGAGGCGACATCCATGGCGGCTAAACGAATCCCTATTACAGGACCCCGAAATACTGGCAGACGTGGTTAAGGAAGTGGGACACTATTTCTCCGCCAACATTGTACCAGACATTGGTCCGGAAGTGGTGTGGGAAGCCCACAAGGCGGTCGTCCGCGGTATTTTTATCAAGCATGGGGCCAGACGGAAAAGACTTAGGACAGAACAACTGACGACATTAATGGCTAAACTAACATCCTTAGAGACGCAACACAAAATAACACCGACGAAACAATTGGGATTAGACCTGGACACAGTACGACGACAAGTGACGGACGTCCTTACGTACAAGGCCAAGGCGACCATCCAGATCTGTAGACGCAAGGTCTATGAGTCAGGGGACAAATGTGGGAGGATGTTAGCCCGCTCACTGAGGACACAAACTAGTGCAGCATATATACCCCACGTTGTTACCGCCGGCGGGCAGAGGGTGTCAATGCCACAAGAGATCGCCAGAGAATTCAGGGACTTCTATGACACACTATACAATATACCCTCGGCGACTCGGGACCCCGACGGAGGCCCTTCTCGAGACTATCTGACCACTTCAACCATGCCAACGCTCCCAGTCGAAACCAGAGAGGTACTAGAGGAACCCATTACCCTGCAGGAACTCCACGCCGCCCTTGGTAACACCAAACCGGGCAAGGCTCCGGGACCTGACGGCCTGACAGTGGCGTACTACAAAGCATTGCTCCCCACCCTGGGCACACATCTGGTTGAGTTATTTAACGGTCTAGGTCTGGGAGGGAGGCTACATGTATCCACCTTACAGGCGCAGATAGCCATCATCCCTAAGGAAGGGAAAGACCCCAGTCAATGTGGTAGTTACCGCCCTATCTCGCTCCTTAATGTAGACCTTAAACTCCTTACCAAAATTATAGCGACTAGAATCCAACAACACCTGACGAGCCTTATCCACCTGGACCAAGTGGGATTTGTTCCCACTAGGGAAGCTAGGGACAATACTGTCAAAGTCCTTAACCTATTGCACGCGGTGAACACCTCAAAGACGCCTTGCGTCTTGGTGAGTACAGACGCCGAAAAGGCGTTCGACCGGGTTAACTGGCGATTCATGTTTGACACTTTAAGACACATCGGCTTGGGACATAGGATGATGAACTGGATTTCGGCGATGTACACAGAACCGACGGCACGAGTCAGGGCTAACGGGGTGGTGTCAGAGGCCTTTCAGATTAGGAACGGAACGAGACAGGGGTGTCCCTTGTCGCCACTATTATTTGCGTTGACCCTCGAGCCATTCCTGAGACATGTGAGATTGAATACGGACATATCAGGGGTCAAGGTGGGAGAGGGAGAATATAAAGTGTCTGCCTATGCAGACGACCTGATGTTCACACTGACTGACCCTGAGGTATCTCTACCGAATCTGATGAGAGAATTCGAGACTTATGGGAGACTGTCCAATATGAAAATCAATATAGGAAAGTCGGTAGCAATGGGAGTGGGTATCTCGAGCCCCCGCCTAGACCGACTGCGCCAAGGCTTCAGCCTACAGTGGACGGATACAGCCATAAGCTATCTGGGAACCCGTATCCCTCCGTCCCTCACCCAAATTTTTAAGCTCAACTTCCCACCACTATTGAAAACCACTCAGAAGCTACTAGACCAATGGACAACAGGCCTGCACTCCTGGTTCGGGAGGTGCGGAATACTTAAGATGTCCATTCTACCTAAATTTACTTACCTTCTTCAAGCCCTACCTATACGCATACCGGCGGAATACTTTAGACAGGTGCAATCCATGTTTAAAAAATTCCTGTGGGCTGGGAAACATCCCAGGATTCACAGAACAGTGTTGTCCCTACCCAAGGCAAATGGTGGACTGGCTATGCCCAATATCCGCACGTATTACCACGCGGCACATCTAAACAGACTAGTGGACTGGTGCAGACACGGGAACACTAAACTATGGCCCCACATAGAGCAAGCCCAAAGCGACATCCCCTTGCGGAGAGCCCCATGGTGCGACACGGGTCTGCCCAAATCTCTACGATCTCATCCACTGATAGGTGCCACGACCAGTATCTGCGCGAAGATGCTCGCTCAGATGGGGTCGCCGCCGGCGAATTCGTCCCTACGACCAGTGCTAGGGAACCCGAACTTTGAACCAGGGCTCCGTGACGGTAGGTTCCGAGCGCTGAGGGAGTCAGGTATGTGTCAGGTCTCCCACTTTAGCATAGCAGGCCGCTGGAGGACACCCGCAGAGTTGATGGATCAGGGAGGGGGATTTCAACTAGACTTCATGAGGGCAAGCCAGCTGAACCACTTCCTACATACCATGAGACCCCCACAGACAGGGACTCTACCTCTCACACCAATAGAGGAGATATGCTCAGAGACGGGCACATTACCACACGCGCTATCCATCTTACACAACATACTAGTCACACCGCAAGAGGGATATCAACTCCCCTGTATCATAAAATGGGAACAGGAACTCCAATGCACGTTTTCGGCCAAAGTCAGACAGCAGATTCTGACCTTTACACACAAATCCTCTATCTGCACCAAAATACAGGAAACAAACTACAAAATCCTGACTAGGTGGTATCGCACCCCGGCTTTGCTTCACAGACTTTTCGGGTCCGCCTCAGAGACATGCTGGCGTTGCCAGGGGGACGTAGGCACGTTGACCCACATTTTCTGGTCATGCCCACTGCTGAAACCCTTTTGGGCGGAGGTCAGGAGGATATCACAAAAATTTACTGAACGCCAGATCCCTGACGACCCAGCATACCTCTTGCTACACGCTAACTCATACCCTACACGCGTATACAAGAAATCAGTTATCCGACACCTTCTAGACGCAGCTAAAGCATGCATCCCGGCTTGCTGGAAATCCCCAAACCCGCCGACGGTGACGATGTGGCTCCGGAGGGTAGATGATATCAATAGAATGGAGGATCTTATCCTCACAGATCAGGATAGACAGGAGTCATACAAAAAGACTTGGCAGTTATGGAATGTGTTCACCTACTCAGATGAAGGACAAGCACTTAGGGGACAGACCTAAACTCCTTGACACAACTTCCCCCCTCTTCAGGGAGGAGTTAACTCTGATACTCGACGGAACGATGACAGGCCAGAAGGCTGACATGCTCCATGCCCGCGGGCAAAACCCTTCACCCCCCCCCCCCCCCCCCCCTCTCTCTCTTCTCTTTTTCCTTCTTTCTTTCCATGATGCTGTCGGGAACCCGGCTCCCGAGGCGACACCGTTTCTCCAATCCTCGGATGGGTGGCGGGAGGTGCTACTCCCTGCCGCTCCATTCTTTCCCCGTTTTCTGACCTTTCGATAACGGAAAAAAAGGGGCGTGTCCGCGGATCCCTGACTTCACACCGCACTCCGTTGCTGGAGGCTCCCTAGGGGCAAAGTCACCAAGGGTACAGATGGTAGGCTTGGTGTCACAAGCACGGAACAGACGAACCACGAACTAGGTTACACCCAACATCCTACCACACTGTGATAGTTTGCCCTTGAACATGTGAAGATGTTGCTGTTTATATGCTGTCAATATGATCCATGTGGACATGCTCTTTGTTGTGAATAAATAAAGAATTTTGAAAAAAAAAAAAAAATCGCAATAAGCCTATATTGATTGGTTTGCGCAAAAGTTATAGCGGCTACAAAATAGGGGATAGATTTATAGCATTTTTTTTTTTTTTACTAGTAATTTTTATCGTGACTGCGATATTGCGGCGGACACATCAGACACTTTTGACACTATTTTGGGACCATTCACATTTATACAGATAACAGTGCTATAAATATGCACTGATTACTGTGTAAATATGACTGGCAGGGAAGGGGTTAACACTAAGGGGCGATCAAGGGGTTACATGTGTACCCTAGTGAGTGATTCTAACTGTAGGGGGAGGGGACTGACAGGGGGAGGTGACCGATGCTGTGTCCCTATGTACAAGGGACACAGCATCGGTCTCCTCTCCCTGACAGGATGTGGATCTCTGTGTTTACACACAGAGATCCACGGTCCTGCTCAGTTACTGGGCAATTGCGAGTGCCCAGCGGACATCGCCACCATCGGGCACATCGGGTATCTAGTAACGCGGGGGATGGGGCGGCGCAAGCCCCCTAGTGGTTTCGGCAAGGCGAGGACGTCATCTGATGTCCTCCCAGAACGAGAGGATTATCGTGCCGCCATCAATTGACAGTGGCCGGTAGTAAGGTGGTTAGGGTCATCACAGGGGACAAGGGGGCACTCTTTATGTCTGGAGGAAAAGAGATTTAATCTCCAAATACGGAATGGACTTCCTCACAGTAAGAGCTGTGATAATGTGGAATAGATTGCTTTAAAAAAGGCCTGGATTATTTCCTAAATGTACAATATAACTGGATACTAACATTTATAGGTAAAGTTGATTCACGGTATATCTGATTGGCTTTTGGGAGATCGCAAAGGAATTTTTTCCCCTGCTGGAGCAAATTGGATCATGCTTTGCTGGGATTTTTTGCTTTCCTCTGGATCAACTGTGGGTATAGGACTGTGTATAAAGGATTGTATAATTTCCTTTTTTTTTTCTTTTATTGGTTGGACTGAATGGACTTATGTATTTTTTTCAACCAGACTAACTATGTAACTATGTATGTGAAAGCTTCCTGTACAGTTTTGAGATACCCCGAAGAAAGCTAAATGTCCCATGTTTGGCAAACACCTTTTTATTGGGTGGGTGGAGTCATTGGAAGTGGGCGGACTCAAAATCTGCTAGTGGTCTGAATAGCAGCTATGGCTATGACTGCCATGTCCTGTCAATTAAAAGTAAAGTGGACCCGATGAGCAACTTGGCTTTCAGTTCCCTATCAAGCTAATGTTCACCCCACTACAAAACTCCTTGGCCATGTATCTGCTAGTGTGACAGGAAGAGTGGCCAGGGAGGAGAGAATGCCCTGAGAAAGCCCAGTGTGGACACTTCATGCACCTGTCCATGAGAGATACATGAATCATGCGCAAGTTCTGACACTTTCGGTGCTGCATCCCAACAGAATTTTAAAGGGTGTCTACTACACCACCCTATATGAATTTCCTCAATTGTGTTTTGATGATAACAGTAAAACAAAAGTAACATTTTGATATAGAACTTTGGGGGAAAGCAGGGTATTGTGCACATCAAATGAAAATAGTACAGACCTGGTTTTACTTTCTGAGCTCAAGTTTTATAATTTAGTTTCAGGAAATCATTCTCACAAATTTGCAAAGCAAATAATAATATGTAGGCCTTCACCCTGAGAAGCCTTTCCTGGTATGTATCTATAGTCAAAAATGTTGTGGAGGGTTAGTGGCCCTGCCTCTTGTTATTGCTGTCTGTGTCTCCATTAGTGAAACTCACCCACATTATTTGTCTCATATATTCGCTAGAACTAAAACCCTGAACACACGATCTGATGGAATCTAATCCGATGGATTTTTTCGTCGGATATCCGATGAAGCTGACATTCATCAGTCTTGCCTACACACCATCGGTCAAAAATCCGACCGTGTCCAAACGCAGTGACGCAAAACACAACGACGTGCTGAGAAAAATGAAGTTCAATGCTTCCGAGCATGTGTCGACTTGATTCGGAGCATGCGTGGATTTTTGACGGACGGACTTCCACACAGACGATCTTTTTTATCCATAGGAAAAAAAAATTTCACCGATGGAAAACAAACCGATGGGGCCCACACACGATCGGTTTGTCCGATGAAAACGGTCCATCGGTCCGTTTTCATCAGACAAACCGATCGTGTGTACAGGGCTTAAAAGTCAGGTACAGTACAGGAAGTGAAATCTCCACAATGGCACACAAATAGCAAAAAAGGTTTTTAACCCTTTACTACTTGGGGGGGGGGGGGGGGTAATGTAATTTGTTATGCAGGTAAACTCTTTAAACTTTTCCCTTAATTTTTTCCTTTCATTCTCAGAAATCAAAATCCCTTTTTCCTTCTGCTGTTTATCTATTTTACTACACAATATTTTATTGAACACATTGTACTTTTAGCATTGGTTACATACAGAATACTGTATTACACATGTGATGTCCGAACAGCAAATTATTTTGCAGTAACATCATCCAGGAACATCATACGTATTAGGCATTTTCTGAATCCAAAGCAACCAACCAATGCAATACATAAGGAAGAGATAAGTACACGCAGATAACTAATTATATTTAAAGTATATTGATGTTTTTACCCATTACACATTTTTATAGGTTATTGGCCCCCTAAATCCTCTTAACAAAGCAACAAGCAATTCACTATGTAACCAAACAACAGCTGATCATAAATAACATGAAAATGTATGCATGTATCTGCCCCTAAAACACAGAGCCTTGGAATCTGCCACTTGTGTCTTAGGGGCCACATTCAATGAAATTACCTCAAAGGCAATGGTGTCACGAGTCTCTGAGGACAACATCACTGTGACACTAATGACGATAATGTGGGACATTCCAGAGAATATGCTGATAATCACACAGGCACGCATCCCAAGGGGCAGCATGGTATACACAGAGAACGTTATAAAGAGGAAGAATGGCACCTAGAAAAAGCAAAAACATATATAAAATAAACATATTATACAATAAAATACAAATGTAATACAGCATTAATATAACATTACTAAGATAATATCCAGTATATCATTTACTTAGCTGAGAAAGCTTTACATTTTTAAGTTTGCAGAGACGAAAACAATCAATTGGAGAGAAAACATTTACCGTACTTTACATTTTGAATTCATAATTAAAATATTTAATACATATTTATTCTTCATATTTAAGATATTTAATACATTTTCTGTAAAATTTCCAGCAATAAGGTATACGATTTAGGTTGTAAATCTGAAGAGCACCTATGAAAATTAGGTCTACAAAAAACTACAATCAAATTGGAGAAAAACTAAGAGGCATAGCAAAAGCCACACAATACTGTAATATAGAAGTGTTTGGATGCTTTTTCAATTAATATGAAGTGGAAGCTACATCAAACTACCCAGGCATGCCTAAAATTGACTGCACGTAAAAACTGTGTAACCAAAGTGATAGGTGAGATACAACAGACAGGTCAACAATCACTTTAAAGAGGCTACAACGTTTAGTAGGTGAGACTGGAGTAAACATTCATTACTGTAGTTAACCGCATCAAAAGCCATTCATTACATTAGCCAATACTTATAACTAACTAAAATAAATAAATATGCAAAGTAAATTTTGGAACATGCAAAAAAAAAAAAAAAACCCAGTTCCAAAATGTGTTGAGGTGCCGATGTCAAATGTGAATGTGACTAAGGTAGAGCTTTTTGCAAAGGTTCACAGTGATATGTTTGGTGCACATCCAACAATGAGCTAAACAAAACACCATTCCTACAGTGATGTATGATGGAAGTAGCAATGTACCGCAATAACCATTTTTGTCTGCAAAAAAGTTAGTGTGCTTTTAAATATAAGGCATTATTGTTTTGATTATTCAATGAATTGATATTTAGGATAAAAACCTAAAAAAAAAAAGTGTGGTGTATAATTTAGTTAATATGTAAATATGTAATATGTAAAAATAAAGGCAATTTATTCTTGAATATTTATATGCAGTGATAAATATAAATAACCAGCTATATTGGTTAGGGAACAAAGGGCCAGATTCACGCAGCCCGAGCGCAGCGTAACGTAACTGATTTAGGTTACACCGCCGCAAATTTAATGGCTAAGTGCCCGATCCACAAAGCACTTACCTGGAAATTTGCGGCGTTGTATCCTAAATCCGTCCGGCGCAAGGCGGCCCAATTCAAATGGGGCGAGCACCATTTAAATTAGGCGTGCTCCCGCGCCGGACGTACTGCGCGTGCTCCCGATGCAAATTTCCCGACGTGCTTTGCGCAAAATTATGACGCGCCGACATTTTGTGAATCGCAACGTGAAAAAAAGACTTGCGCCAGGAAAATTATTTTTTTTTAAAAATTCAAAAGCGACGCGGGAAAGACGGGTATACTTTTACATGGTGTACTAATTTTACACTTTGTAAAAGGTGCCCTATCTTTGCGACGGCAAACTAACACTTGCGGCGACGTAACAACGGGAAAAAGTTTTGTGGATCGCCGTAACTGCTAATTTGCATACCCGACGCTGGTTTACAAAGCAAACTCCCCCAGCGGCGGCCGAGGTACTGCATCCTAAGATCCGACAGTGTAAAACTATTACACCTGTCGGATCTTAGGGATATCTATGCGTAACTGATTCTATGAATCAGTCGCATAGATAGAAACAGGGATACGACGGCGTATCAGCAGATACGCCGTCGTATTACTTTTGTGAATCTGGCCCAAAGAGTCTCATACACTCATTTACACCTCAGCATTTTCCAGCTACCTGGATCGTGCAAGGGGCCTGTGGGATGCAGTAGAACTGCCAGGACTACAAACTTATGATGAGCATGACTCCCACTTATATCTTGTAAGTGTTTTTAAACTTGTGCAATAAATGTTACGGTTTTAATACTACACTTAGAGAGGCGCCCCCCTTGTTTCTTTTATATGTTTTGCAGCATTGCTGGACACATTCCGAGGATGGCTGCCTCTTTTTAAATTACCCCCTTACCCCTGTTTGTACCTAAAGACTGACTAATAAAATGTATATTATTACAAACTAAGGGCATTGCCTCCTGGAGCGCCAGATACCCAATTTACCTTCATATGACAGAATACAACTTCCCCATGGCCGAGGGATCGGCCGCAGAGCGGCATCTTTACTCAAATTTACTCTTGCCCCAGGACTGTTCAGTCATTGATGGGCATCTTCACTTCTTGGACTTGTAAGTGTACACCTTGCACAGTTACACTGAAATCAGTAGCATATATTTAATTGGTGCCTCCCCCTCTCTCTGATTTCTAAACACACCCCCGGGCTAAGAAACCATTAAACATTTAACCCATGCAACAATTTATTTTTTATTTTTTTATTTAGATTTTTTAGATTTTTATCAAATTCATTTTAATAAAATGTTTTTGGAGTAAAAATGTATCAAACGATAGTTTTCTATTTAAGATACAATAATAATTTAGTTTATTCAGCATGAAATGGAGCTTAGTTATTTAGCATGAGGCTGTATATTCCGCAATATTTAAATCTTTGGTAAACTCATTCCAAGCTCTGCAAGCTGAGATAACATGCATGAACGCATTCACACAATTTCATAGCAACCATGAGATAAAACAAAGTTCAGGAATATTCCTTTATCCTATTGTTTTGCAAATCTATGTACACTACGAACCATATGACTGTTTGAAGAGAAATGCATCTGTACCAGGCTCTAAGTGTGAGGAGGAAGGGCAAGCAGTAAAAATGGAAGTAAAACCTTCTAAGCACCTTATAAACCTTGTGATCTTTCTGAACATAGCTTGAAGTGCTTTATTCCTCCCTTGAGGAGCAAAATGGCAGCAGGCCGTAAAAGAGCCTCAGTTTGGGAATATTTAAAAAAGGTCCTCTATGGGTAAAACAGGTATGCGTGTAAAATGCAACAAAGAGATTCAAGGCCTGGTGGCTCGAATGAAACATCATGAGAAGATGTGCTGTGATGAAAAGACCCAACTGATATATATAGTTTAAGTTTGTTTGTTCAAATATATTTAGTTTATGCACATCAGTAGAATCGGTTCACACTAGGGCGACACGACTTCCAGCGCGACTTTCAGAGGCGACTCCGACACGACTTGAGCATGAACCACAGGGCGATCTGGGGCGATTTACAACAGGACTTGAAGTCGTCTCCAGGACAGGAGACTTTCCAGTGGCCAATCAAACAACAATCAGCTCTAGGGGAGGGAGAGGGAGGGAGGGAGGGAGGGAGGGAGGGAGGGAGGGAGAGGTTTGCCTGAGAAATGTATGTTATCTTACTGGAAAGTCGCTTCAGTTAAGACAGTGATCAGACTTGGATCAGACTTGGAGGCGACTTCCATTGAAATCAATGGGTACAAATCGCCTACAAGTCGGATTGAAGTAGTACAGGAACTTCTTTTGAAGTCAGAGCGACTCGAGTCGTGTGTATTAACACCGCTCCCATTCACTTGCATTGTTTTTCTCGACAGCGCGACTTGGGACGACTTGAGGCGACTTCAAGTCGGATCCCAAGTCGCCTCAGTGTGAACCGGCTCTAAACATTGATGTTTAAGCAAATACAAGAATATGTAATAAAATGTTATGGTTTTAATCTAATAAAATACTTTGAGCAGTTCTCCAACTATGTGTAATTAACCTATTAACCTAAAATTGGTTCTGATATCTGTGTTTTACTAACCTAGCAGCTTATTATTCTAAATAGGAAACCTTAATTTTCACCTGCTTCCCCCCACATCCCTCACCTTGTTGTGTCACTTCTGCATGACCAGCCGTCCAGGGGTCAAGTCCATGGAAAAAAAGTGTGGGAACTCCCATCCACTCCCCCACCAAAAAAAATAAAATGATATGCTCATATGCATAATTACTAAACCGCATGTTTTTTTTCTCGATCCACTGTACCTTAGTAATCCTTTATGTTACTGGCCGCTTCCTGTATATGGATTCATCGGGTAGTGTGCGGGTATTCCGTCATTTCCTCGATGCCGCAATGTCTCCTGGGAGCTTTTGTCATTGTTCCCAGGAGACCTCCGCAATGTCTCTTGGGAACAATGACAAAAGCTCCCAGGAGACTTTGCGGCATTGAGGAAGTGACGGAATACCCGCACAATACCCGATTAATCCATATACAGGAAGCGGCCAGTAACAAAGGATTACTAAGGTTCGCCTGACAGTGACTCGAGCTGGGCATCGCCGCATAGTGAAGGATTGACTCGGGCGGCTCGGCTTCTCTCAGCTGCTTTAGTTCTGCTGTAAAAAAAGTGCAGGAACTCCGTTCCCGCAGGACTTGAGCCCTGCAATCGTCCCATTAAAGTGAATTGGACTGTCGGTGAGTCAACAGAGGGTCAGCAGGAGCAGGACAGAGATGACACTTGCTCTTTAAAAATTATGATTTAAATCGAGATGATTTAACCGCTTCAATACAGGGCATTTTCACCCCCTTCCTGCCCAGACCAAGTTTTAGTGCTGCCGCACTTTGAATGACAATTGCGCACTGTACCCAAATGACATTTTTATGTTTTTTCCCCACAAATAGAGCTTACTTTTGGTGGTATTTGATCACCTCCTTGGTTTTTATTTTTTTGCGCTATAAACAACAGAAGAGCTATAATAAATATCACAATTTTCTTTAAAACAAATTTTTTTTTTCCCTCAGTTTAGACCGATATGTATTCTTCTACATATTTTTGGTAAAAAAAAAATGCAATAAGCATATATTGATTGGTTTGCATAAAAGTTATAGCGTCTACAAAATAGGGGACAGAATTATGGCATTTTTTTACTAGTAGTGGCGACGACCTGATATTTTTATTGCGACTGCGACATTATGGCGGACATATCGGAAACTTTTGACACCATTTTGGGACCATTCACATTTATACAGCGATCAGAGCTAAAAAAAAATAGCTATTGATTACTGTGTAAATGTTACTGACAGGTAAGGGGTTAACACTAGGGAGCGGTTAAATGTGTGTCCTAGGGAGTGATTCTAACTGTAGGGGGAGGGGACTCACAAGGGGAGGAGACCAATTGGTGTTCCTCTGTACTGGGAACACACCATCGGTCTCCTCACACCTGACAGTACGTGGATCTGTGTGTTTACACACATAGATCCACGGTCCTGCTGTGTTCACGGGCAATCGTGGGTGCTCGGCAGACATTGCGGCTACCGGGCACGCGCATCGGGTCCCGAGCTATGTGCCGCTAGATGGCCAGGAAGCCCAGGACGCCATATGACGCCCGCCCAGGATGGGAGATCCCTCCTGCAGATGTCATATTACTATGGGCGGGGAATGTAGTGGTTAAATTAAGCCTTTTTACTAGTGATTTAAATCATAATTTAAATCAACTTGAATTAAATCAAATCCACCCTGGGCCTATTCATTTGAAAATCTGAAGTAACAGGATGGCCAGGTCGCATGCGGCATATAGGATATGTGGCAGTACTATTGTTGGCAACAGATGTAGCAAGCCACCCAGAGGTGATGATTTCTAAGATGAGACAAATCATAGATGGGACAACAGATGCCTCAGTGTTAACTGGTGGAAAGTCTTGTAAGTAGATACAGTGCCTTTAAAAAGTATTTATACCCCTTGAAATTTTCTACATTTTGTCGTCATGTTACAGTGAGGAAAAAAAGTATTTGATCACCTGTTGATTTTTTACGTTTCCCTACTGACAAAGAAATTATCAATCTATAACTTGATGGTGGGTTTATTTTAACAGCGAGAGACATAACAAAAAAATCCAGAAAAAGACATTCCAAAAAAGTTATAAATTGATTTGCATTTTAATGAGTGAAATAAGTATTTCACAAAACATGATTTAGTACGTGGTGGCTGACATTTGGTAACTCAAACCTTCAGCTACCGCCACATATTTTCTATGGGATTAAGGTCTGGAGACTAGCTAGGCCAATCCAGGACCTTAATGTGCTTCTCCAAATGTTTCTTGAGCCACTCCTTTGTTGCCTTGGCCTTGTGTTTTGGGTCACTGTAATGCTGGAATACCCATTCATGACCCATTTTCAATGACCTGGCTGAGGGAAGGAGGTTCTCGCCCATAATTTGAGGGTACATGGCCCCGTCCATTGTCTCTATAATGCAGTGAAGTTGTCCTGACCCCTTAGCAGAAAAACAGCATAATGTTTCCACCTCCATGTTTGATGGTGGGGATGGTGTTCTTGGTGTCATAAGCAGTATTTCTCCTCCTCCAAACACGGCAAATTGAGTTGATGCCAAAGTGCTTGATTTTAGTCTCATCTGATCACAACACCTTCACCCAGTTCTCCTCTGAATCACTCTGATGTTCATTAGCAAACTTCAGACAGGCCTGTACATGTGCTTTCTTGAGCAGGGGTGACATTGCGGGCGCTGCAGAATTTCAGTCCTTAACGGCCTAGTGTGTTACTAATTGTTTTCTTGGTGACTATGGTCCCAATTGCCTTAAGTTCATTGACAAGGTTCTCCCCTGTAGTTCTGGGCTTCTTCCTTACTGTTCTCATAATCATTGAAACTCCACAAGGTGATGTCTTGCATGAAGCCCCAGACCGAGGGAGATTGTCAGCTCTTTTGTGTTTCTTCCATTTGCAAATAATCGCACCAATTGTTGTCACCCTCTCACCAAGCTGCTTGGCGATGGTCTTGTAGCCCATTCCAGCCTTGTGTAGGTCTACAATCTTGTCCCTGACATCCTTGGATAGCTCTTTGGTCTTAGCCATCGGGGAGAGATTGGAATCTGATTAATTGCTTCTGAGGACAGATATCTTAATCTCTTAATCTGAGCTCGTTACCTGTATAGAGGACACATGGGAGCCAGAAATCTTGCTGATTGCAAATTTATAATTGGTTTTGAAATGTGTTTTTCTGGTTATTTTTTTGTTGTTATTCTGTCTCTCACTGTAAAAATAAACCTGCCATAAAAATTAGACTGATCATTTTTTTGTTAGTCGGAAAACGTACAAAAACAGCAGGTGATCCATTTTTTTTCCCTCACTGTACAACCGAAAATGTCAATGTATTTTATTGAGAATTTATGTCATAGACCAGGGGTGCCCAACCAGTGGCTCGGGGGCCAGATGTGGCCCGCGGAGCCCTCTGATGTGGCCTGCGACCTCCTGCTCTGGGATGGAATATATTAGAGTAGAATACTGCTATTAAAGGTAAGTTTATTACTAAAATCACAGTGTATAAATGGGCATATGTGTTCTGCAGTGGTTACTGGGCTGCTTTCAAACTGATGCGCAGCTGCAGAGAAGTGCACCTGTGGGTTACCTGCACTGAGCCATAGACTTCTATTACCTGCGAATTTGGTGTGCGTTCTGAAAGTGCACCACACCTATATGATAATAGATAATAGAAGTCTATGGCAAAGTGCAGCTAACCTGCAGGAAAGCCACGGGTGAACCCGCGGGGGTAAACAGTGCATCAGTGTGAAAGCAGCCTAAGCCCCTTTCACATGGTCAGTCTGACCCAATCGGACCCTCCATTCACCTCTAAGGAGTGACAGATATAAATGGACTTGTGTCTGTTTACAAAAGCCCACCTTCAATTCGATACGCTAAAAAAAAAAAGACTAGAGTGGGCTCTATAGAGTAGAGCGGGCTGCCGTCCACCGCTCAACTCATTATTGCCCACGACCGGTTACCAAGTCGCTTAAGTGGCCCCCGCTCTTCAAAAGGTTGGGCACCCCTGTCATAGACCAACACATAGTGGCACATAATTGTAAAGTGGAAGGAAAAAAAATGTTTTTTTAATTTATAAATGATAAATATCTGAAAAACGTGGCATGCATTTGTATTCAGCCCCCTTTACTCTGATACCCCTAACCTAAATCTAGTGGAACCGATATCCTTTAGAGGTCACCTAATTAATAGAGTCCATCTGTGCAATTTAAGCTCAGTATAATTTCAGCTGTTCTGTGAAGCCCTCAGAGGTTTGTAGGGAACCTTAGTCAACAAACATCATCATGAAAGCCAGGGAACACACTAGACAGGTCAGGGATAAAGTTGTGGAGAAGTTTAAAGCAGGGTTGGGTTATAAAACAATATCCCAAGCTTTAAACATCTCACAGAGCACTGTTCAATCCATCATCCAAAAATGGAAAGAGTATGGCACACCTGCAAACCTACCAAAACAGCCATCCATCTAAACTAACAGGCCGGGCAAGGAGAGCAATAATCAGAGAAGCAGCCAAGAGGCCCATTGTAACTATGGAGGAGCTGCAGAGATCCACAGCTCAGGTGGGAAAATATGTCCACAGGACAACTATTAGTCGTACACTCCACAAATCTGGCTTTTATGGAAGCGTGACAAGAAGAAAGCCATAAGAAGTCCCGTTTGCAGTTTATGAGAAGCCATGTGGGGGACACAGCAAACGTGGTCAAATAAGATCAAAATGTAACTTTTTGGCCTTAAAGCAAAACGCTATGAGTGGCAGAAAAGTAACACTGCAAATCACCCTGAACACACCATATTTTCTTCAGCAGAGACAGGGAAGCTGGTCAGAGTTGATGGAAAGATGGATGGAGCCAAATGCAGGGTAATCTTAGAAGAAAACCTGTTAGAGTCTGCAAAAGACTTGAGACTGGGGGGAGGTTCACCTTCCAGCAGGACAATGGCCCTAAACATACAACCAGAGCTACAATGGAATGGTTTAGATCAGGGATCTCAAACTATCAGCCCTCTAGTTGTTGCGAAACTACAAGTCTCTTCATTCCTCTGCCTGATGGAGTCATGCTTGTAACCGTCAACCTTGCATCGCCTCACAGAACTTGTAGTTTTGCAACAGCTGGAGGGCCACCAGTTTGAGACCCCTGGTTTAGATCAATGCATATTCATGTGTTAGAATAGCACAGTTAAAGTCCAGACCTTAAATCAATTGCAAATCTGTGGCAAGACTTGAAAATTGCTGTTCACAGACGCTCTTCATCAAATATGACAGAGCTTGAGATATTTTGCAAAGAAGAATGGGCAAAAAAATTCACTGTTGATGTGTAAAGCTACTAGAGACAGACACTAGGTCTGTGGGATCAGTGGCAGACACTAGGGAGGGGGGTCAGTGGTAGATGCTGGGAGGGGGTATGGTGGCAGATGCTGGGGGGTATGGTGGCAGATGCTGGGGGGATGGGATCAGTGGCTGACACTAGGTGGGGCATCAGTGGTAGATGCTGGGGGGTGTAGTGGCAGATGCTGAGGGGGGGATGGTGGCAGATGATGGGGGATGGGATCAGTGGCAAACACTAGGGGGCATCAGTGGTAGATGCTAGGGGGTATAGTGGGAGATGTTGGGGGGTAAGGTGGCAGATTCTGGGGGGATGGCATCAGTGATAGATGCTGGGGGGTATAGTGGCAGATGCTGGGGGGGGGGGTCAGTGGCAGACACTAGGGGGAATCAGTGGTAGATGCTGGGAGGGGGTATAGTGGGAGATGCTGGGGGGTATAGTGGCAGATGCTGGGGGGATGGGATCAGTGACAGACACAAGTTGGGGGGATCAGTGGTAGATGCTGGGGAGGTATGGTGGCAGATGCTGGGGGGATGGGATCAGTGGTAGACACTAGGTGGGGGATCAGTGGTAGATGCTGGGAGGATCAGTGGTAGATGCTGGGAGGATCAGTGGTAGATGCTGGGGGATAAGTGGTAGATGCTGGGGGGATGGGATGAGTGGCAGACACTAGGTGGGGGATCAGTGGTAGATGTTGGGAGGGGGTATAGTGGCAGACACTAGGGGGGGTATAGTGGCAGTGGCAGACACTAGGTGGGGATCAGTGGGAGGGGGTATAATGGCACACACCAGCGGGGGTATAGTAGCAGACACTAGGGGGGAATATAGTAGCAGACACTACGGGGGGTATAGTAGCAGACCCTAGGGGGAGTATAGTAGCAGACATTAGGGGAAAAAGGTCAGTAGCAGTGTTGGTGTGTGTGGGGGGGGGGACACTGGTTGTGGGATAGGAGCAGTGTTATTGCTGTGTGGGGGAAGTGGTAGTCTGGGGGGTGATGGGATCAGTAGCAGTGTTGCCTGTGGTTGGGATCTATGGCACTCGCTCTCTTAACTTCAGCTTGGGACTCTATGCTTCATGTTTCGTGTATGCTCCGGTTCTCCAGGTCACTATCCCCAGAAGGAATCTCCTCAGATGGCTAGAATGCCTGGGGGGTTCAAAGTGATTTCTCTAAACAATAATGCATTGGGACATGGATGGATGGGTTTGCTCTGAATATTAAAAATGGTTAAAACTGTGCTTTCATTTTGTGGTGCTCAGATACAGTAGCTCCACTTTAAAGGGGTTGTAAAAGTCTTGTATTTTCTAAATGGGTTCCCTTTAAGCTAGTGCATTGTTGGTTCACTTACCTTTTCCTTTGATTTCCCTTCTAAATGTTTTTTTTTTTCTTTGTTTGAATTTCTCACTTCCTGTTTCTCCTCAGTAAGCTTTCCACCATCATTCGAGCGGTGGAGAATCATTTAGAGCAGCTTACTGAGGAGGAACAGGAAGTGAGAAATTCAGACAAAGGAAACAAAGAAAAAAAACATTTAGAAGGGAAATTGAAGTAGAAGGTAAGTGAACCAACAATGCACTAGCTTAAAGTAACCTATTTAGAAAATAAAAATGAACCTTTACAACCCCTTTAAGCTGATTTGAAACAGGCATATTTTTTTCTTTCCTCAAAAATGTTTTCTTCCTTGGTAAACCACAATGAACAATGGGCCAGATCCACAAAAACCTGACGTAACTTAAAAAATCCAATTTAAGTTACACTGGCTTAAAGTTTCTACCTAAGTGCCTGATCCACAAAGCACTTATCTAGAAATTTCAGGCTGTGTAACTAAAATTCCGCCGGCGCAAGGCGTTCCTATTCAAATGGGGCGAGTCCCATTTAAATGAGGCGCGCTCCCGCGCCGGCCGTACTGCGCATGCGCGTCGGCCGTACTGCGCATGCGCGAAGTTACGTTACGCCGAGTTTTGAGGATCGCGACGGCTTAAAGTTGCGTCGGGGAAAAAAAAAATGACAGCGGCATGCATTCCTGAGGGAGAACTCCATGCCAATTTTCAAAGAAAAAACCGGCATGGGTTCCCCCCCCAGGAGCATACCAGGTCCTTAGGTCTGGCATGGGTTGTAAGGAGACCCCCCCACGCCGAAAAATTGACGTAGGGGGTCCCCCTACAATCCATACCAGACCCGTATCCAAAGCACGGTACCCGGCCGGCCAGGAAGGGAGTGGGGACGAGCGAGCGCCCCCCCCCCCCCTCCTGAGCCGTGCCAGGCCGCGTGCCCTCAACATGGGGGGGTTGGGTGCTCTGGGGCAGGGGGGCGCACTGCGGGCCCCCCCACCCCAGAGCACCCTGTCCCCATGTTGATGAGGACAGGACCTCTTCCCGACAACCCTTGCCATTGGTTGTCGGGGTCTGCGGGCGGAGGCTTATCGGAATCTGGGAGTCCCCTTTAATAAGGGGGCCCCCAGATACCGGCCCCCCACCCTAAGTGAATGGGGAGGTAGCAGCCTGGTAGCAGCCTGTGGAGCACAGGCTGCTACCTCCCCGGGACACACACTACTTCGTAGGCTTCAAGGTCTCTAAAGCCTTCTGATCTGCCCTTTATTGTGGACAGTACAGTGGGGTCACCTAGCGACGGAATCTATTTTCCCTCAAGGTCTTTTCCACCTGTTTTCTGCCTTGCTGGTCCCGGTTGTTGCCTTTTATACTACCCTTGAGAATCTAATAGTACTGTGGCTTCCCATACCATCAGGAGATCGTTTCTTTCTCCTTGTTACCCGGCTAACGCACTTATTTTTGGTACTACCCCAATGATGTGTGATGGATGCGGATGACCACCAACTCAATTGACACATACAAGTAGCAATACTTCCATGTTATAAAACCATACAACTCGTCCAGAAGAAGCCGCAAGGCGAAACGCGTCGGCGAGACGTTTTATTGCTCAAATATGTATCTATGTTCTCTTTTTTGATAACATTTTTTAATAAGAAATTTATTTGTATACGTACTACTTTGTAATTAAACTTTATTTTTATAACGATAAATGTCCCTGTTATTGCCCTCTAAAGTCCGCCATGTCGCTACCCAGTGTAGCACAACTTTTCTTTTTTTGAACCAATATTTCGGATGTGGGCCAATGTGAGTGCCTTATTGTTATTCCCCTTCCCTATTTTTTTGAAGGGTCTGGTATGGATTGTAGGGGGACCCCCTACGTCGATTTTTCGGCGTAGGGGGGGTCCCCTTACAACCCATACCAGACCTAAGGGCCTGGTATGCTCCTGGGGGGGAACCCATGCCGGTTTTGTTTTTTACAAATTGACGTGGAGTTCTCCCTCGGGAAAGCATACCAAATGCCGTCGCTGCAATGGGCCTTTACAAGGTGTGACTAACTTTACACTTTGTAAAACGAGCCCTAATTTTACACTTGCAAAATAACACTTACGGCGCAAAAAAGAAGCTAGAAAGCTTTGTGGATCGCCTTAAGTGCTAATTTGCATACTAGCAACGGCATTTCGACTCGAAATGCCCCCAGCGGCGGATGCGGTACTGCATCCTAAAATTAGGCAGTGTAAATCAATTACACATGCCGGATCTTCTGTGTAACTTTGGAAAAAGCCTTTTGAGGATCGTTTCCAAAGTTACACACAGACTGAACAGCACTTAAGTCGGAGTATCTCTTTTGAGGATCTGGCCCAATATTCTTAAACACAGATATTTCAAGTGCAAAAAATGCCTAAATACTTAGGAACTTTTCTCAATTGTATTACCTTGCACTGACATTCCACGTGTAGCAATGCTGCAGAATTTCTAACATTTGTAATCTATCTACGCCTAAACAACAATGTCTTGGGATAAACAAACATTCCTTAAAGCGACAATTCTTTTATTTATTTTTTTAAACCTTTCAGACACTTAAGCCCCATACACACTATCAGTTTTCCTGCTGGTTTTCTCTTCAGGTTTACCAAAATCATGTAGTACAAGGACCTGCCTGATTGCATTCAAATTGAAACGCTTAAGGTTTGACCTCATATTAGATGGTTTTGGTAAACCTTAAGAGAAAACCATCAGGAAAACTGATAGTGTGTATGGGGCTTTACATATACATAATGTTACTCTCACTTGTTTAGTGCAATATGTCCCCTGATGTCCGGTTTCGTTTGAAAAAACGTAGTTATAAAAACTGTTGATTCCAGGTTTCATGTTGCTTGTGGGCATGTGAAGCCCACAAGCATAAACTTCCTGGATGCGGTGAATGCTGAGCTACCAGCATTCACTGCTCGTTCCCACGCAGGCTTAGTTTGTTCGGCACTGAGCGCCCATACCCGCGGGGTCAGAACCAGGAAGTAAGACACAAAAGAAGGCTAGACAGGTACCCACTGAGAATTTTTTTTTGTATTTCATTTGACAATCTATGACGTGCGAGGATGGAATTAAAGTAAATTTAAATATTTGTGTGGACCTCCGCTTTAACTACTTGCCGACCAGCCGCTGCAGTTATACGGTGGCAGGTCAGCTCCCCTACGAGAGCACGTAGCTCTAAGTCACCTCGCGAAGCGGCCACCCTCCGCTCGTACCTGATCCCGACGCGTGTGCGATCACCGCCGGGCACCCGCGATCGCTCGTTACAGAGCGAGGACCGGGAGCTGTGTGTGTAAACACACAGCTCCCGGCCCTGTCAGGGGGAGAAATGCCTGACCGTCTGTTCATACAATGTATGAACAGCGATCAATCATTTCCCCATGTCAGTCCACCCCCCCTACAGTTAGAACACACCCAGGGAACATACTTAACCCCTTCCCCGCCCCCTAGTGTTAACCCCTTCCCTGGCAGTGGCATTTTATAGTAATCCAATGCATTTTTATAGCACTGATCGCTATAAAAATGCCAATGGTCCCAAAAATGTGTCAAAAGTGTCCGCCATAATGTCGCAGTACGGAAAAAAAAAACGCTGATCGCCGCCCATTACTAGTAAAAAAAAAATATTAATAAAAATGCCATAAAACTACCCCCTATTTTGTAAACGCTATAACTTTTGCGCAAACCAAACGTTTATTGAGATTTTTTTTTACGAAAAATATGTAGAAGAATACGTATCGGCCTAAACTGAAGAAAAAAATAGTTTTTTTTATATATATTTTTGGGGGATATTTATTATAGCAAAAAGTAAAAAATATTCTTTTTTTTTTTTCAAAATTGTCGCTCTATTTTTGTTTATAGCGCAAAAACTAAAAACTGCAGAGGTGATCAAATACCACCAAAAGAAAGCTCTATTTGTGGGGGAAAAAAGGACGCCAATTTTGTTTGGGAGTTTTTTTTGATAGAGTAAGGGAGGGTTATAATCCCTGTCAGTCTTTTTTTGTTGCCATCTGTGTCCCATTGTGGAAATTTCCTCTCACTTCCTGTTACTTAGTCAAAACAGGAAGTAAGAGGAAATCCCTCCAAAGTGAGGGAATTATTCATAATCCAGTAAGCAGGCCAATGGTAGAAAATCAATACCCAGAAACTAAAGAGGTCTCCAAGCTTTGAATAATGGTGTCAACTTGTCTATATGATGTCATAATACTGTGTAACTGCATAAAATTAAAAATATTTTGACAACTCAGACACTTCCCTGGCAATATAATTTATATAACGGTTTGGTCATTGCTCTACTTTAACATAGGCAAGCAACTGCAGTTATGCTGGGCATCTGAAGTTTAGACTTTAATTCCAGACTAACATATTACAGACTGGACATATTCCAAGTAGACAACACTATAACAGTGGAATACCGATACACTTCCCAAAATAATTACCCAGCATTCCATGGAGACATCGAGCATTACCAGCTATTTGTTATTCTGGTAACTGTTAAATAATATTACAGTCTGTAGGAAGCAATATTTTTGGCAAGCAATACTGTCAAGTGCAGATTTTGTCCGAGACTAAACAATTGCCTTGGATCACTGCTGAACATTTCAGTTCTAATGCGTCCAATTGTCCACTGATTAAATGAGAACTGTTCCAGCTTTATTTTCTCATAGGTAATTTGTGGAACATTGTTAATCAAAAGTAAGTGTGAACAGTAAATACAAACCACTAGCATTGATAATTACTGTACAGATAGTAAGCAAGGGGACTACCCAGCCAAAATCACTGGATAGGGCATAGGTTGGTAAAAGGCCAGCAAGGGAGGCTGACAGTGGAGGAAGTTACGTCAAAAATTACATTATGGACATATAGGACACAAATAGGGGAAAATCTCCTAAAAAGGAACACATACAGTAATAAAAATGTGGCCAAGGATCTAATCCTTCTCTGCTCTCTCTCTCTCTCAAAAATGGCTGACTCATTAATGTACAGAAATAACACAAAATTATGCACAAAAAACTATGCACACACAGCTATTTAACCCTTTACAGAGTAAAACAAACACCTTCTCGTCAATGCAGAAACGTGTAGACAAAGGACACACCACTCCTATGCCACAACTTACACAGACCATTAAGAATTAATAAACAAATGCTGATTGGTTAGATTTCAAAGTGGCTTTTTCCATCAGTGCTTTTTCTTAATTCTGGTTTCAAGAAAAAACTGCAATAAATTAGAGGCTGGATTAAAGGTTTAGGGTAGTATAACAGCACACGTTGTCTATCTCTTGTAAAAGCAAAGTTAATTGAAAAAAAAGTATAGTGTAAAAAAATAGACTTAAAATGAGAATACATTTAAAAATGAACCAGTTTGAAAGTGCCACTATCCCTCTGTGCTCACAAGAAAATGTGAACATGTAGGCCCTACACACATATATAAATGGTGATCACACCACACATGTGAGGTATCGTCACGAAAATCAGAGTGAGAGCAAAAATTCTAGGGCCAGACCTCCTGTACAACTCTAAACTGATAAAGCATCTGCCCATGTAGATTTTTAGGCACCGTAGTTTGTCACTGCTCCACATGTGTACACAAATTTAAAGCATGACATGTTAGGTATCTTTATTTGGTGTAAAGTCTTTTATACCTTACCAAAAAATTGGGTGTTATATTGTGTTTGTGTGCACTAAAATTCATTAAAGTGTATTTTTTCCTGAAAATTTGCATTTTGAAATAGCTGCAAAAGACGTCAAAAATTTCAACAGCCACCATTTTTTATTCGCCAGGGCCTCTGCATAACAAAATTATTTATTTATATATATATATATATATATATATATATATATATATATATATATATATATATATATATATATATATATATATATATATATATACATCTGCAGGTTCTAAATAGTTTTCTATTATATATTTTTACATGTGTGTAGAAATGTCAGAATAGGTGCAGTTTCAAAGTGGTTGAAGTTGAGACTATTCCAGTGCTCCAGCAATTATTTGTGGCTATTGTCCCTAAGAAATTACACTCTCAAAATAAAACCTGCCTCATCGGTGCCTCTTACATTTTGTCCTTATAAAGCTGCTTACATACTGCCCAGCCACCGTGCATTATTTGTGGCTATTGTCCCTGTAAGATAAATTTAAAAAAAAAAACTGCCTTGTCTCATTTTATTTGCTGCCTATTCAAGTGCTTGCGTACCATCAAATTGTTAACCTATTACTACCAAACACATACCTTCAGTTTATATATTATTTTTTGTATAAATACAGGAATAATTTGGGATGCAGGGGTTGCGGTTTAGGGATTGTGGTTTTGAAATATTATTGTGAATTCTGTTTGGTCATTCTATTAAACATTTAGGATAATGCAGTGTGGTTCTGCCAAAAAAAAAAAAAGCTTGCAAACTATACTATTATATTGTTATGCCACTGGCCAATTTTATTAATTTCTATTGTCAATGTATAACAAAAAAATAAAAGAAATCAGATCTTGAAGTAAAAACTATCTAAAAAAGACTTAAAAAATGAATCAGAATGGGGTGCTGCTTCTGTATTTATATTAAATATAATTAAATCAATATAAAAGTAAAAAACAAAAAAAAAAAATTACACAAAATATGTAATGGCAAAACATGCAGTGCAATCACTGGCACTGTCCATGAAAAACACACTGGCAGCTGCCAATAATAAAGGATTGGTGTTTTCCGATCACCTGCAAAGTCTCTTTTCTTTCTTTTTAAATGTCGCCAATGGCAGTGCCCAGCTCCCCATGCCCTTTTTGGACAATAGCTTGGCAATTAGCCTTAAATATAGGCAGAATTTAGTATATAGACTTCAACTGGGTTCACTGCAAAATTAGTGTTTCACTTATTTCAAGCAGGATTTGACCCAACGATACAAATATTATGTATCCTATTTTGTTTTGCATCAGTTTCCAAGTAGATGATACAGATCTCAGGAAAAACTTCCCATATACCTGTAGTAAAAAGCCACTTATGTTTTCACCTCTTTCACACTGGAACCCTTTGTGTAAATGAGTACAGCTGCATCACCCTTATGGGCATGGAGAAACCTGAGCATCTTATCTCCCTCCTGAATGACAACACCTGTTTCTTTCATGAAAGGAATACTGTAATGGATGAGTAAGAATGTGGCACTATACAGACAGGAATCAACTATCATTTATTTTACTTTAAGCATTAGAAAATGGACTGAATCTGATTTTGAACACTTTTTTCGAAACTTTTTTATTTTTTATTATTCAATGTGTTTTATCGATTTTCAAGGTGTACATTTTTGAAGCAATTCAAGCAAACAATGTCACAAAAAAGATTAAATATATTGCATAAAAGTGCCACTGTTTGCGGTAAACAAATATTGCCGTAAAAGTAGTACAGTCTATACACGAATAGATCAAGGCGTTGGAGAAGGAACATAACAAGACATAACAGTCAAGATAGAATTGTGCCCTGTAGGCCAAAAAAATAATAAATACAAGCAAAATAAATGGTGGTGGGGGAAGAGCTCGGGTTGCCTCCCTTGCAGTCCAGGGAGACACCTTCACCCGAAAAAGAAAGAACAAAAACAAACTAATAAAAGGAGGGGGGAAAAAAGGACGGGAATAAAAAAAGTGGGGTTGGGAATGGAAAAAGGGGGGGTGGGAATGGAAAAAGGGGGGGTGGGAATGGGAAGAGAGGTGGAGACATTTTGGTCTTCAAGCCTCCTGCATGCAGCCATTAAAAGATCAATGACTCAGCAAGGAAGGTGGCATGAAGAACTAGGATGACCAGATGTCCCCGGGCTGAGGACACTGTCCCCAGAAGAAGTCTGTCCCCGGTTTTGTCCACGGATAGGGATGCCACCTGTCCAGTATTGCCCCGGGCAGTCCAGGCTCTGACTCTCTTACCCCCGTCACTGCTACTGCCTTCATGATCTTCTTTGCAGTCATTGGTTGCTGTCCTAGCAACCAATGACATGCTTATTCTGGTGTTCACACTGCATAGTGGGAGTTAAATAGCCCTAGAGCAGCTCCACCTCCCAATTTCACCCCCGGGCTTGTTCCTCACTCTTTCCTCCTTGGTTGCAGTAGCTTCCGGGTCCCGTTGGTAAGGCAATCTGAATGCATGTGTTAAAGAGGGCAGGGGGCACTGATATAAGGGGGGTCTCTCTGATCTCTGGAGGTCTCCAAGGAAGGGGGTGGGGGGGCACTGATATAAGGGGACTGTGAGCTAATTGAGGCCTCTACTGACTGCTGATCTAAGGTTTGGTGATCAACTATTAGGTCAACAGCAGCCCCTCAGAGACCCCCATTAGCTCACAGTCCCCTTATATCAGTAATGCCCCCCCTTACTTATCAGTAATGCCCGTCAGTGCCACCTATCAGTGCTCATCATTGCCGCCTATCAGTGCCCATCATTGCCACCTCATCGGTATCCATCAGTACTGCCTACAAGTGCCCATCATTGCCACATATCAGTGCTGCCTGTCAGTGCCCATTATTGCTGCCTATCAGTGTCCATCATCACCACCTATCAGTGCCCATCATTCCGCCTAACAGTGTGCATTATTGCCACATATCAGTACCTCCTATCAGTGCTGCCTGTCAGTGCCCATCATTGCTGCCTATCAGCGACCATCTGTGCAGCCTCATCAGCGCACATCGGTGAAGGAGAAAGATTACTTATTTACAAAATGGTATAACAGAAACTAAGAAAAACTTTTTTTTTCCAAAATGTTTGGTATTTTTTCATTTGTTTAGCAAAAAATTAAAAAAACAGGTGGCAATTAAATACAACCAAAATAAAGCTCTATTTGTGTGACAAAAATGATAAAAATGTCATATGGGTACATGTTGTTACCATACGATCTTTTGAGCTGGGTTCACACTGCAAAGCGGCTCACAGCAGGGGTCTGGTGTGTCCCTGTTCACCTTTTCTCACCCGATTTTTGGGCTGAATTCAGACCTGAAACAAACCAGAAGATGCACAGGACTCCTGTGCAATTCACACCAGAGCCACACTGGAGATGTGTGAGCCGCTCCATAGAGAGTCGATCACAATCTCCTGACATGTGAATTGGATACAGGGAAACCGGCATTCAATTTGCAGTATTGTGAACCCAGCCTTACTGTTCTGAATTGTTAATTTATATTGCTATTGTTGAACCAAATCTCTTTGGTAAGAATAGTTTTTCAGGCAGTATTTAGGTGCTATTTTTAGCACTAAACCACCTGAAAAACTCCTTAGGCCCCATACACACCATAGAATCTATCCGCAGATAAATCCCATCGAATGGGTTTCAGCGGATAGATTCTATGGTGTGTACACTCCGGCGGATATTTATCCGCGGATATTTCCGAATTCCAGCAGATAAATATTTGTCGACATGCACAGAATATCTATCCGCTGGAATCGGATCCCACGGATGGATCCGCTGGTCTGTACAGACTCACCGAATCCATCCGTCCGAAGGAATCCCCCGCATGCGTCGTAATGATTTGACGCATGCGTGGAATTCCTTATATGACAGCGTCGCGCACGTCGCCGCGCCATAATCGCGGCAACGGCGCCACACGTCATCGCAAGAGGATTTCGGCGCGGATTTCAATGCGATGGTGTGTACACACCATCGCATGAAAATCCGCCGAAATCCACGAGAGGATTTATCCGCGGAAACGGTCCGCTGGACCGTATTCGCGGATAAATTCTATCGTGTGTATGGGGCCTTAGTGTGAAAGGGGCCTTTGAGTAGAGAGAGATTAGTCTATTTTTTTATTGCTGTTAGTTGCCTGACTAATTTCAATACTTTGAGACGCTGACCTGGAAAGCTAGCCTGATATCAGAACTCCTAATCTGCAAATATATTTCAGGGACTTTGGAAAGTACCAAAGCTTTTCAAATTGCATGATGGCCAAGAAATAATAAAAAAAGAAATTCTGAAAGAGAAGTCAAGAATGGCAGCCCACATACCTCCTACTTTAAGTACTGGTCTTTTATAATATATATATATATATATATATATATATATATATTTTTTTTTTTTTCCTTATCCATATCCACTCATCCGAAAGGCTGAATGTGTCTAAAAAAAACTCAGCTCTGCTGATAAAAGGTGAGCTTTAAACCTGCCCAGCTCTCCCAAAGATGTACTGCCATGCAACATCATCTACTGGAGACCCGAACATAGGATCTGATGCTTAATGACAGGCTGTATAGTTGCTTTTCTATTCCAAGAAAAGTAGGTTAAAGTTTCTTGTCTATATTTAGAAAAATATTTTCCAGATTTATAATTGGACTTTTGCATGCAGAATTCAATTTATTGAAAGATCGCATAAATGTTCATAATGACTGTGGATTCTGATTGCACCCTGTCAGTGTACATGTTACTTTGCTTCTCTAAAAAGAACCGTACATTTTAATTAGACATGAAATATAAGAATTAACTAGCAATGTTAAAAAAAAACATAACAGAAACTTACCTGATCCCATGTCTGGACATTGTTTGGATTTTCATAAATTAAAACATATCCAATGGCAAGCAGGCAGGCACAGATCACCAGAGAAAATACCTGAAGCCATTTCCGCACAAATGATTCTGTGTATACCAACCCATATAAAGCACAGAATATCACCAGGGCCATGAATACTGTGATGATGAAGGCAAGATTTTGAGATGGGTCCTGTGGGAAGAGGACAATGATGTCAGAGAAGCAGGATTAATGCACACAATTATAGCAGTCACTCACTCTAAAAAGAAAACATAATAATCTCTGAATGAATCAGCATTTTTTTATTTATTTTTTTATACTGTTATGCCGCGTACACACGACCGTTTTTCGGGTTGTAAAAAATTACGTTTTTAATGGTCTAGAAAAAACACATTTCTTTTCAACCCGATTATTAAAACGGCCTTGCCTACACATGATCGTGAAAAAAAATGCTCTAGCAAAGCGCGGTGATGTACAAAACGTACAACGGCACTATAAAGGGGAAGTTCCATGCGGATGGCGCCACCCTTGGAGCTGCTTTTGCTGATTTCGTGCTAGTAAAAGTTTGGTGAGAGACAATTCGCGGTTTTCAGTCTGTTACAGCGTGATGAATGTGCTATCTCCATTACGAACGCTAGTTTTACCAGAACGAGCGCTCCAGTCTCATAACTTGCTTCTGAGCATGCGTGTTTTTTTCACGTCGTTAAAGCTCACACACGACCATTTTTTTACGACGTTAAAAACAATGTGAAAAATTAGAGCATGTTCGAAATTTTTAATGCCCATTTTTTACATCGTTAAAAATGCTCTGGAGCCTGCATGATTGTTTTTAATGACATTAAAAAAAAAAAACGTCATTTTTTACAACCCGAAAAATGGTCGTGTGTATGCGGCATAAGGCCTCATGTACACTGCTGCTGATAAATGGACGTTTAGGAGCAGATGGGCATTTTTTTTTTCACCTGCATTGGGATTCTCTTTTATGTTATCTTGTCAGTACGTGTACACTGGGTCGTTTATAGTAGTTTCTAGGCAGTTGAGTCTAGAAGCATTTTTTGGAACACAAAAAAATGCCTTCAGGACGGATATTCAGAGGCATTTGAAACACCAAATGCCTGTAACAGATTGAAAACACGGTAACTCATGTTTAGCCGCATTTCGTTTACAGGCGTTTTTCATTTTTGACTATTTGCAGAAAAAAAGAAGAAAGAAAAAAAATTCTAAACGCAGCATGTAAACGTGGCCAAACAGACGTTTTTAAACACCGTTTACAATCAGTCAAGTAAATCGTTCATTGGAAGTTGTAAAACGTCCCGTGAACATTGGGCCAAATTCTCAAAAAACCTGCCTAACTTAACTTTCAGCAGTTAAGTTACACAGGCGTTAAATTTCTACCTAAGTGCCCGATCCACAAAGCACTTACCTAGAAATTACACGCCGTGTAACCTAAGTGCCTCCTTCGCAAGGCGGTCGTCTGCTCGAGGGGGCGATTCCTATTCAAATGAGGCGCGCTCCCGCGCCGGACGTTCGGCGCATGCGTGTGACGTCATTTTTCCCGACGTGCATCGCACGAACGTACTTTACGCCGGGCTTTGTGGATCGCGACGGGACAATAAAGTTGCGTCGGGTAAAAAAAAAAAATACGCGCCGGGAAAAAAAAAATAGAAATTTAAAAAAAAACGCGCGATCGAAAAAAAGGTTTGTTTTTACAAGGTCTAAACAGTTTAGGCCTTGTAAAAGCATCCCTAATTTTACGCATGCAAAACGTAACTTACGCAGAAAACACAAAGCTAAAAAGCTTTGTGGATCTGCCTAAGTCCTCATTTGCATACGCAAAGCGGCATTTCGACTCGAAATGCCCCCAGCGGCGGATGCGGTACTGCATCCTAAGATCCGACAGTGTAAGTCTATTACAGATGTCGGATCTTCTGACTATCTTTGGAAAAATCCTTCTGAGGATCGTTTCCAAAGATAGCCACAGGGATACGCAGGCTGAACAGCAGTTCCGCCTGCATATCTCCTTTGAAGATTTGGCCCATGAAGCCTAAACCAGTCACAAACCTGTGCTATTCAAAGAGAGTACATGATGAAAATTTTAAAGGGGTGACATGTTAGGTATCTATTTACTCGGTTTAACATTATCTTTTATATTTTACAAAAAAATTGTGGGCTCTACAAGACAATATCTGTTAAGTTCTTATACAGACTCATACAATGCTTAAATGTCAATATGTGTCAAAACTGCAGGAGTATTTTACAGTATTCACTTTTTAGCATACATTGTGAGTTAATCTTTCCTTCATTTACCTGCTTGTCCTATCGAATGTTCCAAGTTTCATACATACAGAAGTAGGTGCTTCCAATCTCTTTAGATTACCTGTTTTACTGTCTTCACAACTTTCAGTTAAAATCGACTACATGCAGTCCATAGAGTTGTATAGTTATGGGGCATTTAAAAATAATTATGCTTAAAATGACTAAATTACATTGTTTTTTATTCAAGTACATCTTATAGCTCCTGTGTGTCAGGCACAAGTCTCAAAACGTTCACAAAGGCCTACCCCATTACAGTATTTGTGCCTCAAACGCTCCTCCTCCAAGACACTGCAGCTCACAGCAGAAGGGTTTCAGTAGCAGTGCTGTCAATCCAGAAAGCAGTGGGCAGGACTACATGTGGCCAGGTACAAGATGCAGGCTTGTAGATGAGCAGTGAAAAAGCTGACAGCAATGCCCCCCGCAACAGCTTTTCATCCCACTGTAGATGAAGTAGATATAGCCTACATGAGGGTGACAATGCTGCTTCGAAATTCTCGATCACTGCAACAGTATTACCCTGTTATCGTAAGCTCTACAAAGACTTCAGTGGCAGAATCAACAAGCTTTTAGAGCCCAGTTGTGCGGTATCAATGTATAAAGTGATTCTACGTCGACACTGACAAGAAGGGTGCCTTCTGGTACTGGTAGTCCTTCCAGTTTTAGGACTATATCTCTTGTGTCTTGTACATATGATGGTAACTAAGTCATCTCTTTGATCATATCATCCAGGTATTTACCTATGTGTTCCAGTGGGCCACCTACCACATACTATCAGTCTTCCAGGTGGTTTGATTGCGTTTTTGTGAATTTTAGGTATCATGGAAAATGTTAGAACATTGTACATGTCTGAGAAGGGATTTGTTGTTAATTTTAAGTTTCACCGTCAGAGAATGGTTTCTTTATCTCTTCTTCATAGTCATAATCATGACATTTCCTCCCTTATCACTTCTTTTTATAATGATATGGGGTGCATTTTTTAGTTCATGGAGGGTTACTCTTTCCTCTTTGGGTAGATTATCCTGCCCTCTCTTCTCCCAGTTAATCTGAATAAAAGGTCTAAAAATATCAGATCTAAAAACAAAAACACTTAAATTAAGCATTTTCTTTGATTTGGTCTTTAGTTATTCTTTTCCAATGGGATGATTTCTATATCGCCTGAATTGCTGTCATCTGAGTCATTTTCATTTAATAAGCTAATTAATTAAGCCTGTTTTTCACTCTCACTGACTACCTCTGTATCATTTATGATGTCATTTTTTTATCGTGATGCATGACTCTGAGGACTATTTTTCTTAAAAATAGATTTAGGTCTTTAAAGACAGCAAATTCATTAATTTTAGATAAAGGTAAAAAGGAAAGTCCCTGTTGAAGAAGTTTAATATGTTTTTCCTCGAGTTTAAATTTTGATAGATTAACAATTTTTACATCATTGGATGTGGATTCTTTAGGAGGCTCAACATTGTTTAGTTTTTCTGGCTTCTTGTCTGTCTTGGTGTTTTTGTTTGGGAAATTTTATTTTTGTATTGCTCCCCCCTTTGGGGCCTGTTTCTGTGTGGAACTTCCTTTCCCTTGCTGGTTTGCTTTCTCTTCTAAAAAAAAGTACTGCTTTCTTTTGACTTTCTTCTTCATTGTCTGATGAGGGCGGTGTTCTTCGATTGTGGGTGAACCTTCTGCGTCTCGATCTATTTCTACCTCTGACTATTGTGAGGTCAAATATCTTTCCTTTATTCCAATCCTCAAGATTCCTCCTAAATTCTTGTTGTTTAGTAATAAGTGATAATAATTTCCACTTTAATGTGGAAATACAATTTTTGCATTTGTAATGTCGTCCCCTAATTTATATGCAATTCCTTTCTGTAGATTACTACACTAAAGTATCACCTTTATTGGAAGGTTTTATTTACCAAAATGTCAATTCAATGAATTCTCCCTAAGGCTGGGTTCACACTAGTGCGAATTGAATGGGGGTTTCCCACTATTAAATTTGTTAGTCCTATTGATCAATCCAGATATGTGCATCCTTGTGGTCAGTGACTAATGTCAATGAAGCCTCAAGGGATGCAAGTAAAGACCTAATGATGTAAACAAATGCCACAGATGTAAATATATAGATAAGCTAGATAAGTCGAATGTACCCTACATGCAAAATGTTCCAATGATAATTATGTAAACATACTGATAACTACACAGCAACCAAATGACCTGGTAAACTAAAACATAAGCATCAGCGAGCGATGCTTAGACAACATAACAAACTGACAAACTTTTAGACAGGTACATAGACACGTTTGTGTGCAATTTACTTACATACTTATCGAAGTCCATAGAAAACACTACTAGTAAGGCCTTATTTCTGACAACAAAAGCAATAACCCAGCAAAAGTAATTTCAAGAGAATAAAGCTGGCCATGCACTAGAAGAATTTAATTTAAAAAATATTTGTTACATTTTCTAATCAATAGTGGAGTGAAACTGATGTAGTTTTTTCAGCAGGAAAATTTGAATACGCAGCATAGCAATTTTTTCTCTAACACATTTCTTACAGTATATGTGGTTTTCTTTTGGGAATTTACATTCAATCCAAAATTGGATGTTATAAGCAATCAAAATATTAAAGTCCTTTTGAACGTCAGTCATCTAGTAATTGGAAATACTGAGAATGTTCACATGGACATTCGTAGAAACATCCATTTAAAAATCTACTAGTGTATGGCCAGCTTAACTTTGAGGACACTGCCCCGGACCAAGTCTGTCCCCAGTTTGGTCCCTGGATTGGATTTGAACAGGGGCTGGGGCAATTTCAAAGACAGTCAGTGCAGAATTTAAAAAAATATATTCTAAATTACACACTCATGCTCTGCCACTCCTACTAGCTTAGGGGGATTACCTTTTTCATTATCTGTGCCCCTTTCTGATGATCGGAGCAGAGGGAATATTTCTTCAGTTTCAAGTGTATGCTTATTCAGCTCCGCTCGCATGTTCTTCTGCCTTGGCTCCAGTCCTGGCCAGCTGCCTGCCTGCTTATCTTCTTGCCTTCTCTGGCGGAGTGTTCTTCCTCCGCTCCCCACCCAGTAGTAGCCGGGCCCGAAGAGTAAGACTTAACAGGCTGTGAGGCGGCCGTCTCCCGCAAAGGGGAGAGAGTCACTGATTGCCGCCATTACTAGTAAAAAAAAAAAAAATCCCCAGATTTCATTTAAAAAATCCCCCAGATTTCATTTAAAAAATCTGGTCACCTTAGCTTAACTATCCTTAAAATACAGGTCAGCAAAGGTGTTGCAAGATATGAAAGTGATCATTTCAAATGTCAGACAAAAACAAAAGGTAGGAGTAGTTTTCAGTTGTGTCATATCTGTAGGTATATTTAATGGAAAGTAAAAAAACTTGTGCTATAGTCCAGAGATATGTCTACATGAGTATAAAGCGACAGAGATATGCAATAGGTGTGAGGTTTCAAGAAGTGCTTTGAAAGTGAAGAGTTTAGTGATAAGATGAGAAACAGAATTCCAGGATACAAGTGAAGCATTGGAAAAGTCAGAGTGTGTTATAAGAAATGATGAAAGGTATAAGGTCTTGATAAAACAAATTCTGCAGATGATGATATGTAGAACTTGGAAACGTGTAGTATCCATCAGAGGAAAGACCAAATAGCAAACCAGTCAGCAAGAAAATCAAGTCTATAATCCAAATGATTGGTACTTTCAGTTGTAGGTAATGATCTACTGTCATTGAGGCCGGCTATATTAAATAAATAAATACATTGGTCGCTGATATTTTAATTAAAACTAATTTATAACTATTCTTTTTTTTTTTTTTAAATAAACTTTTTATTGAAGATTTTATGCATACATCGAGGTGCAGTGCGAGACAATAACATTCAAGGAGTTCAAATTATCTCAATGAAAAAACAGTCACAAAGTTGTGCCCCCAAAAACTAAAACAATTATACACAACCATTAGTTACATACTAGGACATTCCCTAAATCTACTGAATTGGTTTATCAAAGAAGCTTTAAAGTTACAGGACATGGTGCTGGGGATAGATGGGAAGGGGAATGGGACTGGGGACAGGTCCCTGCTGCAGGAACGCTGGAGATAATAGCCAACTCCGACAGGGGTCCTAGAATGTGCTCTTGAACTTTCTCATATTGATTGACCTGGAGGCGCATGCGCAAAGCTGACTGAGCAGGACATGTCCACTTAGCGCTTCGCAATGACCGGGACCCGACAGCCAGATATTAACAAACTTTAGCAGTTCTCAACCCCCCACAGTGCCTGTCGAATACCTGTGACTTCCGGGAACATTCTGACAGGATGCACAGTGTGAGGAAAATGAGGCTGAAACCATAGAAGGCTCAGGAAGTGCTGACTAAAACTGCAGCTAAAATGGCAGCATCAGCATCCCCTCATACAGCACGCTCATATTCACAGCTGCAGCTCTGGTCTCTCCTTCTTCCCTGTCAAAAGCTGAGCCCCTCTCTGACCTTGGGGTGACTCCCAGAGATATACAGAATGATATAAATAGCTCTGACTTATTAAATCAATTTGAAAGGATTCTCCATACAGAATACCTCAGATAATATCACAGACAAACTGACAAGGGCGATTCGTTGAGGTGGGCCGTCGCACCACTATCCTTGAACAAAGGATGGATGAAGTGGATGTCACTACCTCTAACGGAAGAACTAGAATGTCTCAAAGATGAATATTCTCTTTTTCAAAACCACATGGAAGATTTTGAGAATGGGGCCAAGAGGTCCAACCTACGCATACGCAGTATCCCTGAGGTAATTGAGGATCATCAATCAACAGTTACAGCACTTTTTCAAGAACTTGCCCTATTTATTCCTATAGAATTCTTAGAAATGGATAGAATACATAGATCCCTGGTCCCTCGCAAGGATTCTGGACCACCCAAAGACATAATCAATCATAAAGTTCCATTATTTCCGTACTAAGGAGCAATTATTGGAAAGTGCTCGCAATAAAGAATCCCTTACATTCCAGGATCATAAATACCAAATTTTCCAAGATCTGTCTCAACAAACACTCATTAAACGTAAAGCAATGAAACCACATCTACAAGTGCTCCAGCATCATTGCATATCTTATAGATGGGGGTTTCCCTTTGTTGTCCGCTTTTCTTATAAAGGACCTTCATGTGCCTGCAAAACAAATGGATGACCTAATAAACATCATGCAAGTTCTTCGGCTGTCAATACCTGGAGCACCAATAGACAACCCCAGATGCCGAGAACCATATGGTCTTCCTCAGAATTTACAAGACTCCCCTGATCATCAATCCCCCTCCAAGAGAAGATGCATTGCTTCACCGCCCATTGCAAAAGGAGATCTAATTAACTGAAATACAGATAAACTGATGAATCCTGTATAGGTGATATATTCTATTATGGGCTTACCCCTTTCACACCTAATATACTATATCCTCTTGACAAAATCCTCAAGATTCACACTTTATACTTTCTCTAATAACTAAAATTATAAATTAGGTTCTCTATATAGATAGCTTATCTCATAGTTTTTTGGTTCATTCTGTTATATAGTTTTCCTCTAATGAAATGTAAGAGAAATATCGAATTTAATTTATAATACCTCTGACTTATCACTTTAGTTATGACATTCTTATGCCGTGTACAGACGATTGGACATTCCGACAACAAAACTTGTCTTGCATACACACAGCCACACAAATGTTGTCGGAAATTCCGAACGTCAAGAACGTGGTGACGTTCAAGATGTACGACGAGCCGAGAAAAATTAAGTTCAATAGCCAGTGCGGCTCTTCTGCTTGATTCCGAGCGTGCATGGAATCACACAATCAGAATTTCCGACAAAAAAACTTGTTGTGCGAAAATTTGAGAACCAGCTCTCAAACATTTGTTGTTGTAAATTCCGACAGCAAATGTCTGATGGAGCATACACACGGTCGGATTTTTCGACAACAAGCTCACATCGAACATTTGTTCATCACGTGACTTCATCCCCTGATGAAGTCACGTGACGATACGCGTCGGGATTGGAGCACTAGACCTGAGCGCCATCTGACGGCAGGCAGACAAGCTCGGTGCTCCTAGATGTCACTGATCACAGATTTGAGTGTTTTTATGTTTTCTTACCAATAAATGTGTTCATGTTTTACAGGATTACGCAATGTGCCTCTCTTTTTCCTTTCATTGCATCGCCATTCTCTGAGCACTACCCGCTGTAAACTGTGAAACAAGGAGAGACTAGAGAGGACACACAAGGAGGTTTGTGAGCTCGGCGCTCGTGGAGATATGTCTATCATCTTTTTGTTTTAAGTGAGTGCATTAGTGTGCGATTTATCTGTACCTATTTTTGGTTAACAGAGTCACACTATATATCCCTCTGTCATCTTTTCACATGGTACCATCTGGGATTGAGTCCCCTGGCTGTACATAGGCTCATCGTAGTGTCTGTTGTGTGTATACATGAGGTGTGTTAGGCTGTCAGTGCAACAGCTGTGAGGTAAGCTGCTAGACATCACTGGATGTGTGTGCACACTGAAGCCCTCACCATTCTAACACTTGTGCTGGCTTTCTGGAATCACTACTCAGAGACTTTCCCTTCATTTGCTGGGCTGTCTAACAGCTGTGAGGTAAGCTGCTAGACATCACAAGAGGTGTTTGCACACTGAAGCTTTCAACTCTTCCACACTATGGCTGGCTGTTGGGATCACCATTCAGAGACTTTTCGTTTATACTTTATTATTCTTTTTTCATTTTGTGTATTCTTCATGCCAATTCGTTGGCTCTTACCCAATCACATATATTTTGTGTATACATATGTTACTCATTCATTGTTTCACATACTTAAGTTTGCTGAAGATTTGTAAATTTTTTTGGACTTTCACTATTATGTATAATTTATTTGTTGGCTGTCGTAGTCCCAGAGACAGCCACTGCACCTCCACACCTCTATATATAAATATAGCAATATCAGATCTCAATGGGCAGAAATCTCATGCTGGATATCTTTACTGATATGGACTGGGGTGTTAGGAATGAAAGGATGGCACATCATTTGATGGAAAAGAAAATGATCCACCTACAGAGGGCTGAATTCAAAGATACCCCGAAAATCAAAGTGAAAAAATTATGCAGCAAGCTAGTCCATTTTGCTAAAATGTCATTGCAACAACTCAAAATGGTACTCTTTAGTAGTTTGTATGGCCCCCAAGTACTTGTATGCATGCCTGACAACATTAGGGCATGCTCCTAATGAGACAACGGATGGTGTCCTGGGTTATTTCCTCCCTGATCTGGATTAGAGCATCACTGAGCTCCTGGACAGACTGAGGTGCAACATGGCGGCACCGGATGGACCGAAACATAATGTCCCAGAGGTGTTCTTTTTGATTTAGGTCAGGTGAGCATGGGGGCCATTCAATGGTATCAATTTCTTCATACTCCAGGAACTGGCTACATGCTCTCGTCACATGAGGCCAGGCATTGTCGTGCACCAGGAGGAACCCAGGACCCACTGCATCAGTGTAGGGTCTGACAATGGGTCCAAGGATTTCATCCCGATATCTAATGGCAGTCAGGGTGCCATTGTGTAGCCTGTAGAGGTCTGTGCGTCCCTCCATGTATATGCCTCCCCAGACCATCACTGACTCACCACCAAACCGGTCATGCTGAACGATGTTACAGGCAGCATAAAGTTCTCTGCGGTTTCTCCAGACCCTTTCACGTCTGTCACATATGCTCAGGGTAAACCTGCTCTCATCTGTGAAAAGCATGGAGCACCAGTGGTGGACCTGGCAATTCTGGTGTTCAATGGAAAATGCCAATCGAGCTCCAATGTCCGGCGGTGAGCACAGAGCACGCTAGAGGACAATGGGCCTCCGGCCACCCCCATGAAGTCGGTTTCTGATTGTTTAGTCAGAGACATTCACACCAGTGGCCAGTTCGGGGTCATTTTGTAGAGCTCTGGCAGTGCTCATCCTGTTCCTCCTTGCACAAAGGAGCAGATAACTGTCCTGCTGATGGGTTAAGGACCTTCTACGGCTCTGTCCAGCTCTCGTAGAGTAACTGTCTGTCTCTTGGAATGTCCTCCATGCTCTTGAGACTGTGCTGGGAGACACAGTAAACCTTCTGGCAATGACACGTATTGATGTGCTATCCTGGAGGAGTTGGACTGCATGTGCAACCTTTATAGGGTCCAAGTATCGCCTTGTGCTACCAGTAGTGACAGTGACCCTAGCCAAATGCAAAACTACCCTGTTTCCTCAAAAATAAGACCTACCCTGAAAATAAGACCTAGCGTTATTTTGCAGGAGGGCTGCAATATAAGCCCTACCCTGAATATAAGCCCTAGTTAAAAATGCTTGTAAAATCCTATAATCCACTCTATTACAGTATTATATATTGTACAATGTAAGTGTTTCTGTAATATAATTGTGGGGAAGAGAGCTCCGGCGGGTAACAGAAGCACAGAGCGGCTCTATAGCAAAGGTATTTGGCACAATTATATTACAGAAACACACACATTGTACATTATATAATACTGTAATAGGGTGGATTATAGGATTTTACAAGCATTTTAACTCAGTTCACACTGCAGATTCCTGACAGGCAGGGAGGGAGAGGGGGAGAGAAGACAGCACATTACATGGTAAGACCTACCCCGAAAATAAGCCCTATCGTGTCTTTTGTTGGCATAATTAATATAAGACCCGGGCTTATTTTCGGGGAAACACGGTAGTGAAAAACAGTCAGAAAAGATGAGTAGGGGGAAAAAATGTCAGACACCTCCTCCGGAAAAACTATTCCTGTTTTGGAGGTTTTCTCATCATTGCCCATCTAGTGCACCTGTTGTTAATTTTTAATTAACAGCAAAGCAGCTGAAACTGATTAATAAACCCCCTCTGTATACACCCCTCCCCCTCTGCTACTTAACTGACCAAATAAATATCCCAGGAGTTCTAAATTCAAAAGTGTTACTTTGATTTTTTTTTAGCAGTATATATATATATATATATATATATATATATATATATATATATATATATATATATATATATATATATATATAAAAAATAACCCTATTATTTGCTACTTAATAATCAGACTCTCTGTCCTTACCTCTTGAAATGACTTCCCTAAATCTTTTGACTCAATGTTCAGGGTCTCAACTCTCCTCCTAAACGTACCAAAGCTTTCTGATCCTTTTCTAAACTCTCAGCTCATGTTGTTTGTTTACAAGCAACACATTTCACAACACAGTCCTAAATGTTTTGGTCAAAAATACCCACAGGTTTTAACTGCATCAGCGAACACTAAGCAAAGGGGAGTATTGATTGCTTTCCATCATACTACTCCGTTTACCCTACGGTAAGAACTCAAAGATCCTGAAGGTCGATACCTTATACTCTCCGGTCTCTTGTTAGATGGTAAAGTCACTATAGTTTCTTACTATGTTCCCAATAAGAACCCCTTATCTTTCCTCTCACATTTATTATCAGTAGTAAAAACACATAAAGTGGCACACTCATTGGTGGTGATTCAAATCTAATATTATACCCATTTCTGATCAAATCCCCAACCCCAACTATATCCCTCGACTCTCTTATCAAAGACTCCTTAACCAATACTCTCTCTTAAACACATGGAGAGAACACAATCCAGCCAGAAGACAATATACGTATTATTACCATCCCCACAAACAGTTTTCCAGAATAGACTACCTTTTGGTTAATATTAGTACCTCTGCATTTATTCTTAACTCAATTATTATGCCTTGTACCTGGTCAGATCATAATGCAGTTATAACCACTCATTATTCTTTGGTTCCCAGATCCAACCTCCACGCCTGGTACATAAATGATTGTAATTGATATATGGGTTTTGTCAATAAACTAATAGAAACAGCCATACAAGATTATCTTATAAATAACAGTACTACTGATACAGGCCCGCTAACCCACTGGGAAACAATTAGAAGAGGCTTTCTATAAGAGTCGGTTCACACTGGGGCAACACGACTTCCAGCACGACTTTGGGAGGCAACTTGGATACGACTTAAGTATGAATCATCAGGCAACTTACAAGGCAACTTCAAGTTGCCTCCAGGACAGTACAAGGCAACTTCAAGTCGCCTCAAGGACAGGAGGCTTTCCAGTAGCCAATTAAACAACAATCAGCTCTGTGGGAGGGAGGGGTTTGCCTAAGAAATGTATGTTATCTTCCTGGAAAGTTGCTTCAGTTAAGACAGTGATCAGACTTCTGAGGCAACTTCCATTGAAATCAATGGGTACAAGTTGCCTACAAGTCGGATTGAAGTAGTACAGGAACCTTTTCTGAAGTCAGAGCGACTTCAGTAGTGTACATTAAGACGGCTTCATTCATTGATTTTCTCAACTGCGCGGCTTGAGACAACTTGGGGAGACTTCAAGTCGGATCCCAGGTCACCCCAGTGTGAACCGGCTCTAAAGCTTCAGAGGATTTCCAAACAACACCCTCTGCATCAAACAAATGAAACTACGACAAAGCACGTTTAGAACTAGATCTTTTATTGACAGAATCAGCAGAAAATATTCTTCACAAATCAAAACATTCCTTTTATATGAAGGCAAACAAGCCAGACACTTTAACCTTAGCACACCAAAAACTTGATTGTACTCCGAAACCTATTCGATTAAAACTAACAAAAAATTACTGTACCAGCAACCCACTCAAACTTTTGAACGAATAGAAAACTTATGACACAAATACATTTGATCAATCTCATTTGACCACACTGTTATCCTCTATTAATCTTCCTTCTCTCTCCCTATAACATCAGGAAAATATAGACAAACCTATCACACCAACAGAAATTCAGACCACAATAAAAACATTGAAACCTCGTAAACGCCCTGGTCTAGATGGCTTTTCATTTGCCTATTATAAACGGTTTTCCACAATTTTATCTGTTTGCAGATGATGTCCTGATATTTCTTACTTCACCGGTGTTATCAGCACTGCCTTACATGGGCATTCTTTCCAAATTTGGGCAATTAAACTCCTAGCTAATTGGTCTTCTCTACCGTTGGCATGGATGGGTAGAACAACAGTGATCAAAATGTCTATCCTCCCTAAACTTTTATACCTCTTTAGGCCCCGTACACACGGTCGGTTTGGTCCGATGAGAATGAACCGAAGTTCATTTTCATCAGACCAAACCGACTGTGTGTATAGGCTATCGGTCTGTTTTCCTTCGGTCCAAAATTTTAAAACCAAACCGATGGACCGCTGCCCCATCGGACCAAACCGATGGTTAGTACAGAAAAGCATCGGTTCAAAACCCGCGCATGCTCAGAATCAAGTCGACACATGCTTGGAAGCATTTAACTTTGTTTTTTTCAGCACGTCGTGTGTTTTACGTCACCGCGTTCTGACCCGATCGGATTTTAAACTGATGGTGTGTATACACATCAGACCATCAGGCCACTTCAGCGGTGAACCGATGAAAACGGTCCGTCGGACCATTCTCATGGATTTTGTCCGACCGTGTGTACGGGGCCTTAGAGTACTACCCATAACAATCCCTTCACATTTTCTATGTATTTTACAACGAAAAACCAACCAATTCATTTGGAGCTCACTCAAACCTTGTTTACCCAAATTAACTTTATATTCCCCCCGTATTAGAGGCGGTCTTAGTATGCCAGATTTCACCAAATATTATTACGCAGCACATCTAGCACAATTACCCAAATATCACGCCACAAAGGAAATTCCATTATGGGTATCATTGGAGTCAATCGACTGTGACCCTCTTTCTATTGCAAATTTATTATGGTTAACGCGTAAACAGTGGAAGAAAATCACAAAACCTATTACCAAACACAGCCTTTCCATTTGGGACAGATTGAAAACCAGACTTGGACTCATATCCAAACATAATCCCCTCCTCTCATTCTTACGCAACCCTTCCTTCTACCCAGCCTGGTCCTTCCCAAATGTAGGTTTAATTAGAGTTCATAATTTCTTTCATTCTTAAAATATCATACCATTTCCGGACTTATGCAAAACATATCCCCTCCCATCTACAATTTTTTTTGGTACACAACCCACTGACACACAAACTCCTGACTTCACGGTCTTTTAAAATGCTTGCAAATCTGACTCCCATAGGCGTGGACTTATTTCTGCCATATATGAGCAATTACTCTCTCATGTAACCGCTTCTCCTCCAACATACACAACCAAATGGGAAACTGATCTTCATCTTTAACCAAATGAACTAGACTGGTCTCAAATTTGGCAAACAACTAAATCAACAACACCAAATATAGTGTCTCGAAACAAATTATAAGCTGCTAACTAGATGGTATCTGGTCCCATCAAGAATATCCACATTTTCTCCCCAATATCCTTCTCACTGTTTGAGGCTGTACTACTCTGGGTTCATATGTACATATATGGTGGGAATGTCCCATAGAAAGAATTTTGAAGATTTCTGACCTAAATGAGCTTACTAATATGTTCAATTTAACCCTTAAACCGGATCCCTCATTAGCACTTCTGAACAGAAAAGAACAAATCATAACACACCACCAATTCAAATTACTTCTTATTATAACCACGGCAGCTGAACTGTAGCAAAAGCCTGGAAAGCAAATTCTCTCTGCATTGAGTCAAACAAAGAGTCACACAATCTATGATGCTAAAACTGAAGCTACACTACTAGATAAACATTCTAATTTTGATTCCTTATGGAGACCTTGGATCAAACACTATTTACCCCCCTGGTTTGGACTGTTTACTAATTTCTCCCTGAAAGATTATAATATCCACCCCGCTACTATGATTACTGTCACCCGATTCTCCAACCATTGGTCCCCCTGGACATTTCTTTCTCTCTCCTCTGTGCCCTATTCCCTCTGCTAGGTTTATTCTTGTTAAATATCTGATACTGTACACCAACTGTAATAGAAGATGCTTTTGACCTTCGCACCAGATAAAGCCAAGCCAAGAGAAGGAACTTGGTCCTGGTTTAGCCTAATTTATTCCCCCAGCTATTCTATAACACATTAACTTTATATTACTTTATAGGTTCGTTCAATTCTATTCTCTTCATAGATGACAACATTATATTATATTATTTCAATCAACTTAATTTCTCAATTATTTGTCATCAAATAGCTGCCATGAAGCTATGATTATGACACTTAATGTTACATAATCGTATCCTACAATCCGCTAGGATATCCATTTTAATTTACATTTATAAGAGTTACTTTCCCGAATGACTATGCCTTTTTCTATTATACTATTGTACATGTTCAATGGAATATCTATTTCTATTATATTATTGTACATGCTCTGTTAATGGACTTTTGTTGATAATTCTAAAATTCAATAAAACATTTGAAACGGATAATGATCGATCCAGAGTTTAGAAATTGCACCTTAAAGTGATTGGTAAAGTCTCAGTTTTTTTGTTTGTTTGTTTGTTTTTTTTGAATAACAAACACATTATACTTACCTCCTCTGTGCAGTTGGTTTTGCACAGAGCAGCCCAGATCCTCCTTTTATCGGGTCCCTCTGCTGCTTTTCTGGTCTAGTGAGTGCCCCCTCAGCCAGCAGCTTGCTACAGGGTCATTCAAGCCGAGTCAGAGCTCCGTGTATCCATTCAACCACGGAGCCGCGACCCGGCCCTCCCCTGATTGGCTGACTGATTTTGATTGACTCAGCTGATTCAGCTGAACTCGCACAATTTCATACGCGCATGTCAGTCTGACTTCAGGGGTGATTTCAGAGACATCTGTGTGGATTCCTGCACAGATGTCTATTAAAATTACACTCAAATTCGCCAAAAGTAGTAAAGAAACTACTTTGTGCAGTGCTGCAAAGTCAGGTAATTAACTTGGGTAATTGTGTAGATGACCACCACGCTCTAGCAAACAAATATATTTTTAAGTGTAGATGAGGGTGTACACAAATGTTAATAAAATAAATATAGTGCATAGGTCTTGGCTATTTGGAAATACAGCACACACAGCTGTTTCCCAGTCAGGTGTTGATTACAAGAGTCTAAGAATGGCCATACATTAAACAATTCTTTGTACAGTATTCCTTTAGATTTACCAAAGCCATATAATATGAGGCCAAACCTAAACAATTGCTTGTCTAAAAAAACATCAAAATAAGAGCAAAGCAAACGGACACAAACACCTATTGAAATGGCCCAAAAACATTTTTGCAGATTTGTCACCGATTTTTTTCATTATGTTTTTTAATCACAGGACGCATGATTATGATCATTGATCTTCCATCCACTTCAGTGACTTTATTCTGCTTAATAAGTAATTGAAGAGTGATATCCCAATTGGATCACAGAGGGGCAAGAATAAGACTAAGAAGTTTCTATTTTTTTTCTAATTTTAATGGACTCTTTAATGACTGGAATGGTACCACTGGATTGGCGTAGGGCCAATGTGGTGCTCACATTTAACCACATGCTGACCGCCGCACTCAGATATACATCGGCAGAATGGCACGGGCAGGCACAAGGACGTATATACGTCCCCTTTAAGAAGCGGCATTGTGGACGTGCGTGAGCTTCGTGACTGCGACTGCGGGTCCCACGGACTCGATGTCCGTGGGCATACCCGCAATCGTGTCACGGTGAGGAAGAAGGGGGAAATGCTTATGTAAACAAGCATTTCCCCAGTCTTCCTAGTGACAGGACAGTGTACACAGCTTCCTGTAATCGGAAGCTGTGATCACTGTCATGTGACACATAGCCCATCCACCCTACAGTTAGAACACATCCCTAGGCACACTTGACCCCTTCAGCACCACCTAGTGGTTAACCCCTTCACTGCCAGTGTCATTTTCACACTAATCAGTGCATTTTTATAGCACCGATCGCTGTAAAAATGTGTCTGATATGTCCACCATAATGTCGCAGTCACAAACAAAATTGCTGATCGCCGCCATTACTAGTAAAAAAAAAAATATTAATAAAAATGCCATTAAACTATCCCCTATTTTGTAGTCGCTATAACTTTTGCACAAACCGATCAATAAACGCTTATTGCGGTTTTTCACCAAAAATATGTAGAAGAATACGTATCGGCCTAAACTGAGGAAAAAATATTGTTTTTTTTTCAAAATTGTTGCTCTATTTTTGTTTATAGCGCAAATTTTGATCAAATCCCACCAAAAGAAAGCTCTATTTGTGGGGAAAAAAAGGACGTCAATTTTGTTTCGGGGCCACATCACACGACTGCGCAATTGTCAGTTAAAGTGACTCAGTGCCGAATCGCAAAAAGTGGCCTGGTCTTTGACCAGCAAAATGGTCCGGGGCTTAAGTGGTTAAAAAGGGAACAAAGTCTTTACCAAGTAACTATAGATTTGTTAGTCTAACAACTTATATAGTTGGGAAGATACTGGGGAGTTAAATAAAAGACCACATGGACGAGTTCTTGCTGGAAAAAAAAATATTTTAAGCAAAAGAAAAGTTGTAAGACAAACCTGATTTCTTTTTATGAGGAAGTAAAGTGGACAGAGGGGTGACTGTGGACTTGGTATACTTGGATTTTGCAAAAGTGGTTGACTCATTTCCCCACACACTGCTAATGGGTAAGATAAGGTCTACAGGCTTGGAAAGATCAATTTGTAAATGGTTATAAAACTGGCTAAAAGACAGAATTCAGAGAGTCGTGGTTAAAGGGTCACTAAAGGATTTTTTTTTTATTTTTTTAAAATAATAAACATGTTATACTTACCTCCACTGTGCAGTTAGTTTTGCACAGAGTGCCCCCGATCCACGTATTCTGGGTCCCTCGGCGGCTGTCTCTGTCCTCCCCACAATTTTAGTGACCACAGTCATGCGAGAGCTCGCATGGTGGTCTAATTGCGGGCGCGCTCCCATGATACAGCGAGCGGCCATAGCCGCTCACTGTATCACTCGGCCCCGCCCCTCTGCGCGCTGCGTCACTGGATGCGATTGACAGCAGCGCCAGCCAATGGCTGCGCTGCTCTCAATCCATCCGCTCTAGCCAATCAGCGGCCAGGCTGAGCGGCGAAGAGGATATCGGGACCGCGCGGGACTTTCGAGAGGTCAGGTAAGTATAACGGAGGTTCGGGGGGGGGGCAGTAGCAGCAGATGTTTTTTCACCTTAATGCTTAGATTAGATTGCATTAAGGTGAAAAAACATTTTCCTTTACAACTCCTTTAATGATTCTTACTCTGAATGGTCTAAGGTTATCAGTGGTGTACCCCAGGGTTCAGTGTTGACCCTTGCAAAAAAAGATATAAATATATATAGATATAAAAGATATAGGGTCTGAGATTAAAAGTACCATTTCAGTCTTTGCAGTGGAATAGCATCCTTACTGTCTCTAACTTACAAGCCGACCTTAAAGGGGTTGTAAAGGTAAAAAAAAATCCCTAAATAGCTTCCTTTACCTTAGTGCAGTCCTCTTTCACTTAGCTAATCCTTCGATTTTGCTTTTAAATGTCCTTATTTCTTCTGAGAAATCCTCACTTCCTGTTCTTCTGTCTAACGACACGCAGTAATGCAAGGCATTCTCCCTGGTGTGGAGAAAGCCTCTTGATGGGGGAGGGGGCGAGCAGGCAAGTCAGGACACTCTCTACTTTGCAGATAGAGAAAGGAGCTGTGTGTTAGTGGGCGTCCTGACATTCCTGCTCGCCCCCTCTCACCTCAGGAGACTTTCTCCACACCAGGGAGAAAGCCTTGCATTACTGTGTGTAGTTACAGACAGTAGAATCGAAGGATGAGGTAAAGTGAAGGGATTTTTTATATTTTGTTATAAAATTTTGCAAATGGGTAATTTTTCTCCTTCATTGATGTACGCTAATGAGGCTGCACTGATGGGCACCGATAAGGCGGCACTGGTGGGCACCTAGAGGTGGCATTGATGGGTGGCACTTAAGGGCATGGATAGGTGGCACTGGTGGGCACTGAGAATTGGTACTTATAGGTGGCACTGATAGCTGGCAGTAATGGGCACTGATAGGTGGCAGTGACGGGCACTGATCAGCACTGGTAGGTGAGACTGATAGGCAGCACTGCTAGGTGGCACTGATTGGCACCACTGGTGGGCATTGATACATGGCACTTTATTGCACCGGTGTGCACTGTGGGCACGGGCAAGGGGCACTGGTGGGGACTGATGGGGCGGATGTGCCTCTTCCACTGGGGACCGATGTCCCTTACACAAAAGCCGGTGATGGGCTGTCAGCGTGAGGAGAGAAAAAAACGAGCTTTGTTTACATCACGTGATCAGCTGCCATTGGCTGACAGCTGATCACATGGTAAGGGGCCTCACAGTGAGCAGAGAACCGGTGACTGTCAGCACGAAGATTGCGGAGTGAGCAGGAGGACCTCACTCATTGAAAGCGCAGCACCTGCTTCCCCAGCACCAGTGGCTCCAGTGGCTTCTGTCTCCGCGGGAGTCTCCGATTCATCTGACTTACGATCAAAGGAGCCCAAGAAGACACCTGTAGGGGAAGCTTCAAAGGCTACGTGGAGTCAGGTGAGAAGTATCACACACATAGGAGGCTCTGCAGTGCCGACCGACGCTCAGATAAGACCATTGACAGTCGGGCACACCGCACAATATCCCACAGAGGCACACTTAATCCTGATTCCCCCAGAAGAGCTCACAGCGGAGGCTACATATTTATCTAGTCAGTCCTCTGAGTTTCTAAGAGAGGCATTGTCACTACCCCTGACACTTGACATGGACCTTAATAATCAGGTGCAAATGGGGGAAAGGTCCTCCCAGAGGGAGACAAAGGCTGTAGGTGAATTACATACCTCTGGACTATTAAATAACATGTTGCATTCAGGGGTGGAAGAGTTGGAGCCCCCTCCTGATAATAGGCAGATTAGCAGGCTTATCCAGGCACTTCCCACTAAGGAGGACATTCAACAAATTGTAGCTAACATCACTTCTGTAATGATGGGAGAAATTGATAAAGTGCGTATAAAAGTGGTGGAGGTGGAACAAAAAATAGAGAGGTGCGGGGAACAACAAGGCTCCATGGAGACCAGGTTGGCGGAGTTGGAAGAGAAAGTAATGTTCCAACACCGCCAACTGATCAGTCTCCAGCTGCAAGCAGAAGAGACAGATAACCGAAGCAGAAGAAATAATCTGCGCATAAAAGGAATACCGGAAAAAGGGTCTTGAACTGAAAACAGCCGAAAACAGCCGTCACCTCAATATTGAACAAAATCTTGAAAAAAACACCTGAGACCTCAATGGAACTAGATCGCGTCCATAGAATTCCATCAGGGAGGTATCAAGATCAAATTAACCCCCGCGACGTGCTATGTAGAGTCCACTTTTACAGGGTAAAAGAAGAAATTCTTAGGATGGCCTGGAAGGAGGGGACAGCAGGGGTGATGGAGGAAGCGGTTATTGCGATATTCCCTGATCTCTGTCCACAAACTAAGAACAGAAGAAGGACATTAAAACCCCTATTAGATTATATACGAAAAAATGGGGCAACGTATCGGTGGGGGTTTCCCTTAGCGTTGATAGTGAAGAAAGATGGAGCGAGCTACTATTTAAGTGACCCCTCACAGCTCTTAATGTTTTTTCAATTTCTGGGTGCTGAACCAATAACTGTTCCTAACTGGCTGGACTTACCAAATTTGGGCGAAAGAAGATCATTTAATTGATAAGGACACTAATTCTTCTCCTTAGAAGAGAAGAAATCATATAGACATAAATTGTTCTCTGTTTTTTTTTTTTTTTTTTTTCTTCTCTCCTCTTTTTTTTTTTCTAGTATTTATTCATATATTTTTTTTTTTTGGGGGGGCCTATTGGCAATTGCATCTCCCATTTATATCTCTCTCCAAAAAAAAGAAGAGAGAATTTCTATTTTCTTCTCAATATGTAGCAAGGAAAGAGGGGGGAGGGGGTGGATGGGAGGGTGGAATTCAAACTCCTACAGAGCAATGGCTACTCAGTAGTATGAACTCTACTCTGTGATAGGACCGAAGGAACCCTGGGATTTCCCAGAAGAAAGTCGCACAGCAGCAGAACAGCACAGTAGCCCCTATAGGGTCAATACATATGTGTGCGGGAGGGGGCTAGGGTGGTCCCTACTTGTGGTTTCCCAGGTCTTTCAGCAGTTCTCCCCCCCGTGTTCACCGCCCTCCCCTCCTCTTTTTCTTTGTTTTCAGGGTCCCAGAGCACTACAGATAGACATGGTGGGCAAAGGTGTTGGACATAACTAGTAAACAACAAGTGTATAATTCCAGGATATAAAATGCTCAGAGGACATACAGAAGACCGACAGCTAACCCCTAATCAGTGTAAATTCCATAAGAACGGGGGGGAGGTGGTTCGGAATTTAAGGGGGGAGGATAAAGCAATGGGGGGAAGGAGGGGGGAGGGGGGGAGGGAAAGGGGGGGTAAGGTGTGGGCGCATGGGACACGAAGAGAGTGATTTAGTAAACACTAAGTAAGCACGCAGATAAGTGCACAGGGGGAGGAATTCCCCCCCCTTTTTTTTTTTTAAGTTGTTTTTTCTTTCCCCCCCTTTTTTTTTTTTTTTTTTTTTTTGGGGGTGAAGAGATAAGGGCAAAGGTCCCTAGCACCAAGTCACAGGCAGGAATGTGATTAATATCACGGAATAGTGATGTAGTTTGGGTATTGTTTTGGGGAGGGGGGGGAGGGAATAGGGTACAGGGTACATTCTAGATGTGGAGATTTTTTTTGTATTACTATGTTTTTTTTCCTTTTTTTTTTTTTTCTTCTTTCTCTTTCTACCAAAGCACGCCAAGAGGGGCACAATTATGGGTATAAGAGGTGGGGTGTAAGGGGGGGGGAGGGATGGGGTAGGGTAAAGGGGGGGGCATTCCGAACTTGTACCTCAGCCGATAGTAGGGGAGGAAGGGAGGAAAGAGGGAGGGGTGGGCGGTTTGAGGGGGGAGAGATAGGGAACACTTTCAAGGAGGGTGGCTGTATAGAATAAAGAGGTAGAGTGCCGGACCGGGGACTGGGTGAGACTTTCCGCGGTGCTTTCACACTTTCCCCAATAAGCGTCTCTCCTCCATTTGGAGGGAAGTCGGAGACGCTGGGTTTTTTTTTTTTTTTTTTTGTGTGTGTGTTATTCTTTTTTTTTTCTTTTTTTGCCTCTCGGATATCTGGACGGAGGACTTGGATCCGAGTTATAGTGGGGGGGGGGGGGTTTTTTTTTTTTTTTTTTTTCTCACTCTCCAGCTTGTTGTCGCCCCCGTGTCTCTCATTCCGCATCCCTTTGAAATAGAGCTCCGAGGCCCTGGGAGAAAGGGATAGAGGCCGGGAAGTCGGGTATTTAATGTTACTAAATAAAGCGCTTTGAAATGAATAGAATAAATATAACATCGTATAATGTGAAAGGGCTAAATATCCCAGAAAAAAGAACGAAATTACTGCTGGAACTAGGGAGATCAAAATCACAAATCGTGTTTATACAGGAGACACACTTTAGAAGAGACAAGATCCCAAAATGGAAGAACCAGAGATTCCCAGTGGTTTATATGGGGGCGTCCCAATCATCGAAAGCAAACGGGGTAGCAATTTTATTAGCCAAAAATATAAAATGGAAAGAATCTAAGGTGGTGACAGATGAAGAAGGAAGGTTCCTGCTGATAAAGGGGACAATAAATGATCAACAGGTCACGTTGGTAAATATCTACCTTCCTAATACTGACCCAGTAGCTACTTTGAGTAAATTTGCAGAATTGATAAAAGAAAACAAAGAAGGAGCTCTGATACTAGGAGGAGATATGAATATGCTATTGGACCCTACTCTGGATTCTTCCAGGGGATCCTATGGCATATCCAACTCCAAACTGAGGCAAGCAAGAAATACGCTGTATGACCTACAGCTAGTAGATAGCTGGAGGTCTCAACATGCCCATGAAAGGGATTACAGTTTTTTCTCCCATAAACACAAAACCTATACACGAATTGATTATATTTTTTTAGATCGAGCAGTTTTGATGAATTTAAGGGAATCCTCAATTGGTTCAATCACAATCTCAGACCATGCCCCAGTCAGCTGTAGCGTTGACTGGGGAGTTCTAGGACCTAGGATCTGGAACTGGAGGATCAATGAATCTTTAATTAAAGACCCACACTATGAGGAGAGGATAAGCCAGGAAATAGCTTCATTTTTTGAAAGGAACAATGACGACGAAACATCCCCACTTTGTAAGTGGGAAGCACATAAATGTTATTTGAGGGGTATACTTATCTCAATGGGAGCCCATAGGAAGAGAAAATTAGGAGTAAAATTGGATACCTTGTTGGGGGAAATTAAGATAGCGGAAAATGAACATAAGAAAGAGCAAAAAATAACAAACGAGGATAGACTGATGTCCCTGAGAGAGAAGCTTAATCTATTACTGATGGACAAGGCGAAAGCCAAGTTGAATAGATGCAGAAGGGCGTATTATGAGTTCGGCAACAAACCTACTAAGATGCTAGCAAATGCTTTAAGAGAGTCAAGAGCCAGGAAACACATAGAGAAAATAAAAACACAGGGAGATAATTTAGTGAGTTCCTCACAATTAATAGCGAAAGCATTTAGAGATTATTACAAAGGCTTGTACCAACTAAATAACCAACCATCCCCAGAGGAAAGACAGAAGAGAGAAGAGAAAATAAAAGAATACCTAGAGAAATCAGGGATGCCCAGAATCCCAAGGGAAAGCATAGGGAGTATGGAGAACCCGATTACATTAGAAGAATGCCAAGAGGCATTAAAGGAAATGAAACCAGGTAAATCACCAGGGCCAGATGGATACACGCTTCTATACTACAAAACATTTCAGGACAAATTAATACCGAAATTCCTAGATGCCTTTAACTCACTGAAAGAAGGAGGCACGATGAGACGAGAAACAATAGGGGCCCATATAGCGGTCATTCCCAAAGAAGGAAAGGACCCGTCAGCATGTGCGAGTTATCGACCGATATCTTTGCTGAATATAGATCTAAAAATATTTTCAAAGATAATTGCTAACAGATTAGTACGATACATCCCTCCTCTCATACATCCGGACCAGGTAGGGTTTGTTCCTGGAAGGGAAGGGAGAGAGAACACGCAAAGAGTGCTAAGTACCATTTACTTGGCCCAATTTTATCATATGCCAGTAGCACTCATTTCAACAGACGCGGAGAAAGCCTTTGACAGGGTGGATTGGATATTCTTGAACGCAACTTTGAAATTCATAGGGCTTGGGGTGGGCATGCAGAATTGGATTTCCAGCCTTTACTCTTGCCCTTCTGCGAGAGTGAAGGTAAATGAGGCTCTTTCGGACTCATTCTCAATCTGGAACGGGACTAGACAAGGCTGCCCGCTCTCTCCGATTATTTTAATTTTAACACTGGAGCCACTGCTCAGGACAATTCGATCAAATCCAGATATAAGAGGTTTTCGGATCAAAGGAACTGAGTATAAAGTAGCGGCTTTCGCAGATGATCTTTTGTTCTCAGTGGTGGCTCCAGAATTATCACTGCCCCCCTTGATGAAGGAAATAGGGGAATTTGGAGACCTTTCTAATTTCAAGGTAAACTACGGCAAATCTGAGGCGATGGGGATAGAAGTAAACAAAAAAATAAAAGATCAACTAATAGTGAATTTCCCCTTCAAGTGGTCGGATTCCCACATACTGTATTTAGGGACAAAAATATCAAAAAACTTAAATAGAATTTTCGAGTTAAACTTCGCTCCGATAGCAAGGCAAATTAAATCAGACTTTATAAGATGGGAAAAAGAGACCTACTCTTGGTTTGGGAGGATTAGCATCCTAAAAATGAACGTGTTACCAAGACTACTTTTCCTATTCCAAACCCTACCGGTAAAGATCCCTTTGAGCTTTCTTAGAGACTTAAGAGCTAGGTTCGCAAAGTTTATATGGGCAGGAAAAACGGCAAGATTACGCAGGGAAATTTTAACGCTACCCAAGGAGAGGGGAGGAGTGGGCTTTCTGGACCCAGTGGGATACTACGAAGCAACACATATGTCTAGGGTGGTAGAATGGTGTAATCGGGAGAATCATAGACCATTCTTAGGTTTAGAGCAAAAAATCACAATTATTCCGCTTGAAGGCATGATCTGGATACAAGAAGCAGAAATCCCAGGGGAGGTTAAGAAACATCCCACATTAGGCGCAACTTTACGTGTCATGAAAAACTTATTTAGGAGAACTAAGCTTGCGACAAACCAAAGCCCACTGACCCCGGTACTGGAAAATCCTAAATTTCAGCCAGGGTTGCTAGATCCACACTTTAAGACATTAAAAAGATTAGGCTGGAGTAGAGTAATACACTTTGAGGGTGATATTTCAAGGGAAAGAAGAGAGGAAAGGGATGAGGCAATAAGAAAAGAGTTAGACGTAATGAGACAAAATCAACTAAAGACGGCCATTAAAGCATTAAAAATAGGACCGCTCAGGGACCTTACAGGATTTGAGGAAATATGTCTGAAGGGTGAGGAGTTGAGACATGGCCTTTCAGTGATGTATAGTATTTGGGTGGAGACAGAAGCACCAAGGGATTTGCCGTTTATACGTACCTGGGAAAGAGAGTTGGAGGTCGTGTTTTCAGAGAATCAGATAAAAAAGATTTTTAACTTTACACATAAAGCCTCATTGGCGACCAGATATCAAGAGGGAGGGTATAAAATCCTAACCAGATGGTACAAAACTCCCGTAGCATTAAATCGGATATTTCCGGAAGTTTCAGATAGATGTTGGCGATGTGGTAAAGAGGAGGGCACAATGCTACATGTTTTTTGGTCCTGTGTAAAGTTAAAAGACTTTTGGAAAATGGTCAGGGATATAGTTAAAGATATCTTGGAGGTGGATCTGGGAACTGACCCGGCCACATACCTCTTATTGGATTTACCAATTTCGTTGGCCAGGTTTAAAAGGTCCCTGATTAGACACCTATTGGTTGCAGCAAGGGCATGTATTCCAATTCTATGGAAAAGTGCAAACACCCCAAATAAACAACAATGGCTAGGTAGAATATCAGAAATTCAACAGATGGAGAAACTTACCATGGGCATAAGAGAACAAGAGGATAAGTACAGACTGATATGGACACCCTATATAAGATATAGAGAGGGAGATCTTTGAGAGAATAGGGAGGAGGGATGCACCGGCGACAATAACCTGGAGAGGCTCCCCTTTTTTTTTTTTGTTTGTTTTTTTTGTTTTTTTTTGTTTTGGGGTAGGGTGGATGGGAGGTGGGGGGGGGGGGATATACCTATGGGTTATTCAGGAACTATAGTTATTACTGTAAATCTTTATAGAAAGAATTCAAGAAGCAGAGAAGCTGAATATATTGAGTTATGCAGTAACATATAGAAGCCATACTGTTGTGTAAATGTATTAACATGATGTGGATAACTTTGAAAAAATAATAAAATAGAGAATTTTGAAAAAAAACAGCTCTCTGCTCAGCACCCCTGCACTCACTGGAGAGCTGGGCTGTGGAGGGGGTAGGATCAGCTGGCTCAAGCTGTAAGCAGCTCACTGAGAGGCAGAGCCAGGTGCCGGTCCAGGCATGTGGGCGGATCCCGACTCCCGACTCCCGTACACACGATCATTTTTCGGCATGTAAAAAACAACGTTTTAAAAAAATGTCATTTAAAATGATCGTGTGTGGGCTTCACATCATTTTTCGGGTTCTGAAAAACGTAAAAAAAAAAAATTCGAACATGCTGCATTTTTTAAAGACGTTTTAAACAATGTCGTTTTTCGGGTTGTAAAAAATTATCGTGTGTGGGTTTAAACGACGTTAAAAACCCGCGCATGCTCAGAAGCAAGTGTTGGGGGCGGAGCGCTCGTTCTGGTAAAACTACCGTTCGTAATGGAGTAAGCACATTCATCACGCTGTAACAAAAAGAAAAGCGCAAATCGTCTTTTACTAACACGAAATTAGCTAAAGCAGCCCAAAGGGTGGTGCCGTTTGAATGGAACTTCCCCTTTATAGCGCCGTCGTACGTGTTGTACGTCACCGCGCTTTGCTAGAGCATTTTTTTTTTAACGATCCTGTGTAGGCAAAGCCGTTTTAATGATGAAGTTGGAAAAAACATTGTTTTTTCAAGAGGCTGAAAAACGTTGTTTATTACAAGCCGAAAAATGATCGTGTGTACGCGGCATTACAGTCGGAGATTGAAAGCATGTGGTCTTCATCTAATTTGTTTTATAAAGGGTTTCTATTTTTTTTTTACTGTGACCATGAAATGTTGTATGCATATGGTGAATGTGAGCTCATCCTACTGCACTTTTTCCCCCAACGTTTGTATAAATCATGCGGTTCTCATGTGTAGTCCCAAATCCACTGCCAATAAAAAAAAAATCTATTTTTTTGCTGTCTATTTTGATTTCTGCAGAGATTTGCTTCTGTCAGCAAATAGTAGGTCAAACCTTAAGGAAAAACTGTCTCGCATAGTAATTCATCTGACTTTTTTTATACCATTCCATAATAAGGAAAGGAAGGATTTGTTGGATTGATATGGCCTTTGAAAAAATGTTCTGTTTCTATATTGACAGTGTAGTCTAATTACTGCTGTATTATATCCTACCCTGCCATATTGGCCGATATGGAAAGCATAGGCAGATTATATTTCAGGCAATTTCAGACTACCTGAGATAAGGACTTCAGCTTAAAATATTCATCAGTTATATTACTTATACATTTTAAATGTTTAATTCTAAATTAAAGCATATATAAATCCAGTAAAAAAGTAAATATATTGTAACTTGCTAGTCCATAAATCTAGTGGTTGTATTCTTTTATTTTTATTTTTTTAATTCGGCTTTTAACTGGTGATTAGGGTTGAGCGAACCCGAACTGTAAAGTTCGGGTTCGGTACGGACTTTGGGTTTTTCCCGAACCCGGACTCGAATAATTGGAAAAAGTTCGGGTCCGGGAAAAAAAAAATGTGCGGAGGTCCCCGAAAATTCAATAACCAGACCCTTTAGGTCTGGTATGGATATTAAGGGGAACCCCGCCGTCAATTTAAAGAAAAAATTACGTGCGGTTCCCCCTAAATATCCATAACCAGACCCATTATCCGAGCGCGTTGACCTGGCCGGCCGCAGAAAAGCGGGGGGGGGCAGAGTGCGGCCCCCCCTCTCCTGAACCACACCAGGCCACATGCCCTCAACATGGGGAGGGGTCTCATCCCCACATCCTCCCCATGTTGAGGGCATGTGGCCTGGTGCTGTTCAGAGGAGGGAAGTATATCATGTTTGTTATTATTTATTTTTTATTTTTTTAAACAAAACTTTACAATCACACCAGAGTTGAATACAGTGTGTGGCAATACTTGTATTCTACATTATATTTTTGTACCATTTAAAGCAGGCCAAGCATCAGACTAAATATTTAATTCTAAGTGCATGCAAGCTGAGTATCGAGTACTGTAATATAGGGAATCAAAACTCAAATGGTGTAGAGTGATTTTCCAGTAAGTCTACGTCAGTCAGGACTCACATAGCAGCACGCTTTTATTAACCACTTGCTTACTGGGCAAATATACCCCCTTCCTGCCCAGGCGAAATTTCAGCTTTCGGCACTGTCACGATTTGAATAACAATTGCGCGGTCGTGCAAAATGGCTCCCCTACAAAATTGACGTCCTTTTTTTTCCACAAATAGAGCTTTCTTTTGGTGGTATTTGATCACCTGTGCGGTTTTTATTTTTTGCGCTATAAACAAAAAATTACTTTTTGCTATAATAAATACCATTTAAAAAAATATATATATTTTTATTTCAGTTTAGTCCGATACGTATTCTTCTACATATTTTTGATAAAAAAAACGGACTGGTTTCCCCAAGGAAATACTCACAGACCAGGGTACCGCGTTTATGTCGAGGGTTATGGCCGATGTGTGTAAGATGTTCCGGATTAAACAGCTGCGCACATCGGTCTACCATCCCCAAGGGTATAGTGATTGGTTTGCGCAAACGTTATAACGCCTACAAAATAGGGGATAGAATTATTAATTTTTTTTTATTACTTTTTTTTAATATTTTTTTTTACTAATAATGGCGGCGATCTGCGATTTTTGGCATGACTGCGATATTACGGCGGACACATTGGACACTCGACACATTTTTGGGACCATTCACATTTATACAGCGAACAGTGCTATAAAAATACACTGATTACAGTATAAATGTGACTGGCAGGGAAGGGGTTAACACTAGGGGCATCAAGGGGTTAAATATGTACCCTGGGAGTGATTCTTACTGTGGGGGGAGGGTTACTGGGGGAGGTGACCGATGGTTGTCCCTATGTACAGGGGACACACCATTGGTCTCCTCTCCCTAACAGGACGCGAAGCTCTGTGTTTACACACAGAGCTCCACGTCCCTGGCTCTGTGACTGCAGATCGCGGGTGCAAGGCGGACATCGCGGCCGCCAGGCACTCGCATCGGCACCTGTGTAATGTGGCGGGCGCGCACTCGCCCCCCAGTGGCGCGCGGCCGAAGGCCGTATATTGACGGCCTCCCGGCAGATCAGAGCCACCTTGCGGCTGTAAATAGTCGGCCGCAGGATGGGAAGTGGTTAAAGACAAATAAAGGTTCAATGAAAACAAACAATTGCCCTCGCAGGGTTTTATTAGTGTTAGATCAGTCCAACAAAATTATTCAATCTCCTGGATAACAAGACTTCATCGCCCCTAAGTTGGTCTCTGCCCAGACTCACCATGCAGGCTCCTTTAACTTCCCATCAAACAAAATCGCCACTTGGCTATACAAGTTTCTGCTTTGAGGCACCCCATCTCACAGAACCCAAGCTTTGCATCTTTAGCACAGCTTTCTTGGTTCTCTTACTCAAGGCTCTGAGCTGCATAGGCCAAAATCCTGAAGTCCTCCTGACTCCTTTGCTGAGACCTCCTGTCTCCTGTGTGGAGCACACTCGTCCCCTGGCTGGAGCCCATAGCTACTGAAATGTGTTAGCTTATAATGTCTGTGCACATACACACACTCTGCAGGTCTTTTGTAAGTCCTGGCCAAGTGATTGAAGGCTTCTTCAACCCAAATCTCTGTTAAGCCTTCAAACTCCAGCCTCTGGATCTCCAAACCCAGAGAACACCAACAAGCCAGTCTTCTCCACTCAGAAGCAACACATCAGAGCTCTTAAAACTGTAACTTTGAGAATCCTGTCTGCCCTCTGCCTACACTCACATAGTCTGTGGGTCGAGCACTGTCACAGTACATGTAACACTTATAGGTATTTATTACCTCTCACAGAGATTACAGTACTCCCCCTGACAAAACCTTCATCTACTTTTTCTCCAGAAGTGCAAAGCCATCTTTGTTCAAGCACCATCCAGAGACGCAACTTATTTACTGAACTGAGATGAAGATGCAGAGATTAAACAATTATGTAAATACTGGTCAGAGGCAGTTCACAGACACAGCAACCTAGGCACACAGTGGGCGTCCAGGAGCTGCAAACATATTAAAGCCCATTGTTCTTATCAGTTGACTTTTCTATGTTTAGCAGAAGGAATTTGGGCAGCTATACAACCTCCCTAAGGCCCCTTTCAGACGGACGGCAGTTTTGCCGCAATTAAAAGCATGTACATTTTCAGTGAAATTCAAGGCTCTGGACACTGCGATTAGCTGCATTTGTACATTGTGATTACGTGCGGTTACATGCGGCCGCGTTTAGCTGCGGTAGTCATTTCCATTGCAACCCTTTTTATTTTTTTTGATTATGAGGTGCTTCCTGTTCTTTTTTTTTTTTTCTCACGCTGCTATCCGCTGCTATCCTGCAGTTAAGTGCATATAGCTGCGCTAAATCGCACCTGGACGCATTCAGTTCTAGTTTTTCTATTCGCACCAAACCGCATGCAACGAAATCGCAGCTAAATGTTGTGTGTGAATGAGGCCATAGGAAAGCATTGTGTACTTTTAGCTGCGGTAGAAAACTAGAAAATCTGCAGCTAAAAGCACCATTCTATCTGTCCGTGTAAAAGGCCCCTAACACTCCTGTATTCCTCCTAAGCCAGCGCTCAATAAGCCCCTCTTTGAGCCCCAAGAGATGACAGAGGACATCTGTGTGTACAGTGACCCCAAAAGTGCCCACTTCTGGGTCAGAGCTGTCAAAACACTGACTCAGCGGCCAGGTTGGTTACAAAACTGAGCTCTTGGTCCTAGATTTTCTTGGAATGCTGATAGACAAGGCATCAGAGGTCTAACAAATCTCATAAACAGTACCTGTTTTTTACTGCCACACATGGGGTAAAACCAGTGGCGGTTCGTCCATAGAGGGCGCTGGAGCGCCGCCCCCTCTGGCTCTCACCGCCACTGAGTGAAATAACATAGATTCATGCATTGCACGAATCTATGTTATTTTCGCCGCTGCCGCTGTTATTCAGATGGTCGGCGCTCAATGTCCGGCCATCTGAATAACGCCAGCTGGTTGGCTGTAGGGAAATGTCTATCAAAGCCAACGGCTCTGATAGGCTTTCCCAATACAGCCCTCGGGTCCCGGAAGCTTATTCTCGGAGCGCACAGACTGTACGCCCCTTGAATAAGATGACAGGCGTCTCAGCCAATCACGTTGGCCGGTTCTGGCTACCTGTAACCTGATTGGCTGAGACGCCTGTCAGTCATCGAGGGCGGGAGAAGACATCGTGGGACGTGGATGCCTGACTCCAGTAAAGGTAAGTGCCGGCCGGGGGGGGGGGGGGAGAACGCAATTTACAGGGCACAGTGGCGACAATTGGCACAGCGGCGACCATTAAAGGGCACAGTGGCTGCGTTTAATGGCATGGCACAGTGGTGACAATGGATGGCACAGTGGCTGCGTTTAATGGCATGGCACAGTGGTGACAATGGATGGCACAGTGGCTGCGTTTAATGGCATGGCACAGTGGTGACAATGTATGGCACAGGGGCTGCGTTTAATGGCATGGCACAGTGGTGACAATGGATGGCACAGTGGCTGCGTTTAATGGCATGGCACAGTGGTGACAATGGATGGCACAGTGACTGCGTTTAATGGCATGGCACAGTGGTGCGAATTGATGGCACAGTGGTGCGAATTGATGGCACAGTGACTGCATTTGATGGCATGGCACAGTGACTGCGTTTAATGGCATGGCACAGTGGTGCGAATTGATGGCACAGTGGTGCGAATTGATGGCACAGTGACTGCATTTGATGGCATGGCACAGTGACTGCGTTTAATGGCATGGCACAGTGGTGCGAATTGATGGCACAGTGGCTGCATTTGATGGCATGTAACAGTGGCTGCGTTTGGGCACAGTGAGACTGCAATTTTTTTTTTCCTTTGCGCCCCCCCAAAAATTTTGAGCACCAGCCGCCATTGGGTAAAACTAAACCTCAAATAAAAGTAAATGGAAAAAAAATTGTATTAGAAGGCACATACATAAATGAAGTCCAATGTGCAATCCTGTTGCTGGCAACAACTTACAGTACCAGTGACAGGATCTGTAAATATTGGCAAAGAAATGCTCACCTCTTTCCACAATGCATCTCTATCATTGTCCAGAACATGGCATTACTTCCTTAATAAGGGGGTTTCTGCAGCATATCAGCTAGCAAGGGAAAGATGCCATGGAAAACAAGGAGCATTTTTCAGCTCTAGTGTGGCGAGCCACTCGCCAATATCATGATCATAAAGTTTTATAATGTGTCCCCAATTTACAGTTTTGGGCATTGTAATTTTCTGCTGTTTCTCAAGCGTATTGATTTGCACAGCTAGATATTTGGTTTTATATTTAAATATAAATATTAAATGAAAAAAACACAATATAAAAATAACAAATAAATGTGTCACAGTGCATCCACACACGGACATAAGTGAAATAGTTCAAATATAGCTTGACAAAGTCCAAAGTATGTAATATGTACCACTTTCTACATAATTTAGTGCTCTACCAGGAGTTCTTCCACCTCTCCACTTTTTAAAAAAAAAGCTTTATTTTATAGCTTACCAAAATACCATGACCATCAGCATATGAATGTTCATGATAGGCATGTGTAAATAACTCCCGGATTCTCCATTTCGTCATGGCACTCAGATTAGTCACAAGACTTCATTCCAGGGTACAATACCATTGCTGAAGTGCCCTCATGGCTCTGATTGGTGTGACCCAGCCCTTATACTTCTCCATTCTAATAAAACCAGTGTTCTGCAGATGTGTGACAGCTCCACTGGAACCGTTCTGTCAGAGATGGCTAAACGGTCTTTTCCTGCTGGAAACCACCACTGTGCTGGTTTTCTGCTGAGTGCCCATTTCAAAAAAGAGGTGGCTGGTGCTTCCTTAGAGCCCTTTCACATGGGCTGTCCGATCAGGTCTGCCTGTCAGTTTTTCAGGTGGACCGGATTAGACCCTCTAGCCTCCCCTATGGTGCAGCTGTCAGCGGACACCCGCTGCCATCTGATCCTGCCCGCAAAAACAGTTGTATGGTGGTCCTATTTTTCATCCATCCGGTGGATCGGATGGAAACAGACAGGCGGTCTATTTCCATCCAATTTCCCTAGAGAGGAGAATGAGACTGTCCATGTCCATTCTGCACAGTGGAGCAGACACAAAACTGTTATCCGCCTGCAAAGCGGGGATCAGCGGAGCGATCCCCCACTGAGCAAGCTGATTCTGCTACACAGAGGCGCCCGTGTGAAAGGGACTTTACATTGAGAAGAGTCTGGCAACAATCTGAGGCAGGGGAATCATAATACATATGTTTTTTTGGACTAGACAGTACTTTTTGCACTTTATCTGCACTTGATGCACTTTTATACATACAGTACAGTGCCTTGCGAAAGTATTCGTCCCCCTTGAACTTTGCGACCTTTTGCCACATTTCAGGCTTCAAACAAAGGTATAAAACTAATTTTTTTTGACGAATCAACAACAAGTGGGACACAATCATGAAGTGGAACGAAATTTATTGGATATTTCAAACTTTTTTAACAAATAAAAAACTGAAAAATTGGGCGTGCAAAATTATTCAGCCCCTTTACTTTCAGTGCAGAAAACTCTCTCCAGAAGTTCAGTGAGGATCTCTGAATGATCCGAAGTGGACCTAAATGACTAATGATGATAAATAGAATCCACCTGTGTGTAATCAAGTCTCTGTATAAATGCACCTGCCCTGTGATAGTCTCAGAGGTCCGTTTAAAGCGCAGAGAGCATCATACAGAACAAGGAACACACCAGGCAGGTCCAAGATACTGTTGTGGAGAAGTTTAAAGCCAAATTTGGATACAAAAAGATTTCCCAAGCTTTAAACATCCCAAGGAGCACTGTGCAAGCGATAATATTGAAATGGAAGGAGTATCAGACCACTGCAAATCTACGAAGACCTGGCCGTCCCTCCAAACTTTCAGCTCATACAAGGAGAAGACTGGTCAGAGATGCAGCCAAGAGGCCCATGATCACTCTGGATGAACTGCAGAGATCTACAGCTGAGATGGGAGACTCTGTCCATAGGACAACAATCAGTCATATACTGCACAAATCTGGCCTTTTATGGAAGAGTGGCAAGAAGAAAGCCATTTCTTAAAGATATCCATAAAAAGTGTTGTTTAAAGTTTGCCACAAGCCACCTGGGAGACGCACCAAACATGTGGAAGAAGGTGCTCTGGTCAGATGAAACCAAAATCGAACTTTTTGGCAACAATGCAAAACGTTTTGTTTGGCGTAAAAGCAACACAGCTCATCACCCTGAACACACCATCCCCACTGTCAAACATGGTGGTGGCAGCATCATGGTTTGGGCCTGCTTTTCTTCAGCAGGGACAGGGAAGATGGTTAAAATTGATGGGAAGATGGATGGAGCCAAATACAGGACCATTCTGGAAGAAAACCTGATGGAGTCTGCAAAAGACCCGAGACTGGGACGGAGATTTGTCTTCCAACAAGACAATGATCCAAAACATAAAGCAAAATCTACAATGGAATAGTTCACAAATAAACATATCCAGGTGTTAGAATGGTCAAGTCAAAGTCCAGACCTGAATCCAATTGAGAATCTGTGGAAAGAACTGAAAACTGCTGTTCACAAATGCTCTCCATCCAACCTCACTGAGCTTGAGCTGTTTTGCAAGGAGGAATGGGGAAAAATTTCAGTCTCTCGATGTGCAAAACTGATAGAGACATACCCCAAGCAACTTACAGCTGTAATCGCAGCAAAAGGTGGCGCTACAAAGTATTAACTTAAGAGGGTTGAATAATTTTGCAGGCCCAATTTTACAGTTTTTTATTTGTTAAAAAAGTTTGAAATATCCAATAAATTTCGTTGCACTTCATGATTGTGTCCCACTTGTTGATTCTTCAAAAAAAGTTTTATATCTTTATGTTTGAAGCCTGAAATGTGGCAAAAGGTCGCAAAGTTCAAGGGGGCCGAATACTTCCGCAAGGCACTGTGTGTGTATATATATATATATATATATATATATATATATATATATATATATATACACACACATATACACATATATATTTTTTTTTCCAGTAAATATAGTAGAAGACCCCTTTTACACTGGGGCGTTTTGCAGGCACTATAGCGTCTGCAAAGTGCCCTAAAACAGCTGCTCCATTCACTCCAGTGTGAAAAGCCTGGCAGCGGCTTATTTGGAGCGCATTAGGAGCCGTAAACTCACCGCTCCTAATGCGCTCCTGCCGATTAAAGTCAATTGCCGATTGAAGTTTTACCCCCCGTAAAACCGCCCCCTGCTAGTGGCCGAAAAGCGCCGCAAATCCGACGGTAGAGCGCCACTAAAAATAACGGCATTTTAACACCGATGCTCAGGGCGACTCGTGTGAAAAGACTCTAATAAACCTACAATCCATAAGCAAATCAGTGACTTTCCCTTAGCTTGCCTTCTCTAAACTGAGGCAAACTGAATTCTGTTCTTAAAATTCCCCAAAGTGCTGTTTTGTTTAGTTTTTTCTCTAATTAGCTTTGTCAGGTGTGTACTACGTAAGAACTGAAAATCAATAGACACATTTTATCAAAATGTCAAGCAACTGCATTTTATGCTATTTAAAGCGGAAGTAAACCTTTCTATTTTATAGTTTAAAAAAACAGTTAACATTCCCGGTGATCTGCCGTGCTGGTTCCAGGTATCATGGAAGTTCCAGCGCATGCGCGAACTGATGCGCTGAGATGGTTCCAGCTATCGGGAAAGTTCCTTCAAGCACTGCGCAGGTGCAAACTTGCTGACGGAAATCCCCGAACGGCGGCCGGCATCCAGGGCGACGTGGATTTTGAGGTAAGTGGCCAGTCCGCCTCACGTCCTCGCTTCGCTCGGCCTCCTGGCTCTTTTTTTAACATCCTCCAATCCACGGGGATGTTAAAGAATGAGCCTGGATGCCGGGCGAGGTTCGGAGATTTCCGTCGGGAAGTTTGCGCCTGCGCAGTCAGTGAAGGAACTTCCCCCATAGGGGAACATTGAGGACAAGTCACCGGCATGCCGGAAATGCTTGCTGTTACATTGGTTGTGCTCTCAATCAAACTGTCAAACCATCCAATGATCGGTGTCATAATGGATCACATGTGCAGCATTATGGCAGTTGCAGATTAAACAGAGGCCAAGATGGCGGCTTCCTTGGCTGAAAACAATAGGGTTTACTTACACTGTAAACACTTCCATAACAAGCCTATTCTGGCACTCCTTTCCGACATGTAAAAATCATAATTTTTTTGCTAGAAGATTACACAGAACCCCCAAACATTATATATGCTTTTTTTAGCAGACACCCTAGGGAATAAAATTGCAGTCATTGCAACTTTTTATGTCACACAGTATTTGTGCAACAATTTTTCAAACAGTTTCATGAATTAAAAAAAAAAGCAGTAATGTTAGCCCAATGTTTTTGTATAATATGAAAGACTATGTTATGCCCAGTAAGTAGATACCCAACATGTCACGCTTTAAAATTGCGCACTTTTGTGGAATGGCGCCAAACTTTGCTACTTAAAAGTCTCCATAGGCGACACTTTAATTTTTTTTACAGGTTACCAGTTTAGAGTTATAGAGGAGGTCCAGTGCTAGGATTGTTTCTCTCGCTTTAACGCATGTGGCAATACCTCACATGTGTGATTTGAACTGCGTTTACATATGTGGGCAGGGCTTACGTGTGCGTTTGCTTCTGTGCGCAAGCACATGGGGAAGCTTTAAAATGTAATTTTTTGGGGGGACATTTAAAAAAAAAAATTTACACTTTCTCTTTACATTTTTTTATCGAAGAATAAAGTGAATATTATGGAGTGGCCATCTCAGTCTCCTGACCTTAATATCATTGAGCCACTCTGGGGAGATCTCAAATGTGCAGTCCAAGAATTTACAGGAACTGTAGGCTTTTTGCCAAGAAGAAAGGGCAGCTTTCCCATCTGAGAAGATAAAGAGCCTCATCCACAAATACCACAAAAGAATTCAAGCTGTCATTGATGTTAAAGGGGAGGTAACATTGGGGTGTTTAGCTCAGTGGTAGATGTGTTTTTATGTAGTGAGTCCACAGCAGTCAGTTATCAGGTTTGAGGGTGTGGCAGTCCATTTTTATTGAAAGGAACTAAATAAAAGTTTATACACAGGATTTCCCACACAGGGGTTTTTCTCCAGTAAATTCACACAACAGAAAAAGCCAAGCCTCCTGGCTCCTAGGCTTACTTTGCCTTGCAGTTCCCTGATGAACCGGCCCAATCCTGGTCTCAACAGGATTCTCCAGCCCCCTGAGTTTGCTCGCTGTCCCCCAGTCTTCAGGACTTCCTTCAGCCCCCTTGGACTTGTTAGTTTTCCTCAGCTCACCCAGCCTCCCTGTCCTTCAGACATGAAGTCCCCCCTCACCAGGGATGTAGTCTCACACAGGGCAGACAGTTGTTCCTGACAGGGGTCTGTCTTTCACCAGCAGTAACAAGCTGCTCACACTCCAACTTCCTTCCACTTCTGCGCTCACCAGCCCCTCATTATATGGGCTGTGTGTACCTGGGCACACACCCTGCTGGCTGTCCTCAAGACCCAGACACAGGGTTGGAGATCCCGTCCCACCCAAGACTCTGAGGAATCTCCAAACTACAGAGCTCCATCTGAAAATAGCAAAACCTGGAGAAAGCTGCCAAAGCAGTTTTCTCAGTTTTAAAGCTATGCTCTGTAGCTCTGCAGTCTGCTGATATGCAGACTCTGTGTCCATTGTAACTCCATTTTCCCAGACAGGGACTCTCACTATTACAGGAGCAATACACAGTATTAAGAACTGGGGTATTTACACTTTTGATTAGGATCAATTGGGTAGTTTCTGTTGTGATTATGATTTAAAAAAGTAAACACAGTTGACTGATAATAAATGGCTTCAGCCAAACACCAACCATGAGTGAAAGAAAAGTGTTTGTGTTATCATTGATATTCAATGAAAAATGGCCAAGAAAACCTAAATTCTGCCAGGGTATGTAAACGTATGAGCATAACCGTATAAATAAGCAAAAGAATACCTTGATGAACTGTTGGAAGCAACTTTACCATGAATGGAATGATATCAAGGCAGGATATCTGTATGAGACTTTAGTCCATTTCTGAAGGACAACTCTGTGGACAACTCTTAAAACTAGACTATATCCTCGATTGCTGCCCCCAAACACTTTTAGACAATAACAGGAGATTTGTAATTTGAAAGAAAGTACCACTAAGAAGAGGTACTAGAGTGGACGGAGACAACAGTGGGGGGGAACAGGAAGGAAGGAATCACCCTCCCTATAACAAAAATTAAATCCATTTCCTTTTTACTTTATTTAAAAATTCTTTGATAAAGTTTATTTTTATAAAGTTGCCAAAAAAGTGTGTTTTAGCATTAAAATTCAAACTATCATGTAGATTTGTAAACCTGGAAACATTTACTCTCATGTCCTTTCCAGACTGCAAAGCCATGTTGACTACCATGAAGTTAAATATGATTTTTTTTATGTTTCATCTATTGAATAAAATACTTTTGCTGGTTTTTCACACGGCCATATTGCAGGAACATACAAGGTGTGTCTAAAAAGTTTGGTGAATGGTATCAGAAAACAAACAAAACATAAGATACAAACAAAACACCTTTATTGGCCTTTAAAATAATCACCATCCTTCACAACACACTTTTGGCAACGTTCATAAAGCCCATCAACAAAGGCCTCTATAGGAATTGATCGCAGAACCGCTGTCACACATTTTTGGATTGTCACCACGTCCGCAAAATGTACACTTTTCATGACACTCTTCAGACAGAAAAACAGAAGGAAGTACTCAGGGTGCCATGCAATCAGGGCCGGCGCTACCACTAGGCGGATTAGGCAGCCGCCTAGAGCGCACTGTCATCAAGAGCGCAACTACGGCTGCTGTGTACACGGCATTCTGGTGTGGAGAAGACTTGCCCTTGTGTGGAGAGTCGGGTGTCAGTCCAAGAGGACTGACAAACACAAGGAGGGGGTTGGAGTGCGGAGATGGCGTGGCTCAGTCACTGGGGAAAGCAGGTGATTTTTGGTGAAGCCGCTCCGCACTGTATGGGAGTGAACTCCGCTCCCCTCCTACCGACAATACACACAGCAGCCTGGAACTAGTGTCTTCACCAGCTCCCGCCGACACTCCTCCTGAGCACTGACACACACACTGAAGTGACTAGCTGGGGAGCCGCACACCTCTGTGTATAGGGACTGTGAGACATTAGAGGAGGAAAATACAACGACTGTCTGTTGTTTGAAAATGCCGCCCATTCCACACCACTGACTGCTCGCAAACTGCACTCTGTACTCACTCAGCCCGCCTCCGTTATAAGACAGTGAAAAGTTCCTTCAGGTCAGGATGACACACACCAGAGTTCTCCTCAGCTCTTCCTCCTGATAACCCTCAAGCTCCCTCCCTGGAATGTCCCCCTTCCCCTCACATTGCACAGGTCACAGCGCGGGAGATTGGAAGCCGAGAATGTAGGTGAGTGCTTGGCCATGATACATACAGTATGCTGTTGCTGGAGCTGGTATCACTGATTAGTGCTGTGCGGGGCGGTCAGTGTATTTATTTAAGTTTCTTTCTTCTGCTGGTGGTGACCACCCATAGAAAACACTGCCTACAGGTCAGGCTGCTGCCCACTAGTCCCTATGTATTCTAGTTACTGCTGATTCTAGTGCAGCTGGGGGTGCAGAATTTACTAGAACTGGGCTGTATTTTCCTCCACTTGTAGCATCTAAAAGGGGTATTTTCCTCATCTCCCTTCCACCAGCAGTCAGCAGCTGCAGTAAAAAAAAAAAAGCCAATCAGTTCTAGTAAATGCTGCCCTCCCTGTCCAGAGGTCTGTACACCCGCTGTGCTCATTATGAGGGGTTCCCACCATCCCTGTGCTGAGTTCCCGGGTCTGTACACCCGCTGTGCTCATTATGAGGGGTTGCCACAATCCCTATGCTGAGTTTCCGGGTCTGTACACGCGCTGTGCCTCATTATGAGGGGTTGCCACAATCCCTGTGCTGAGTTTTCGGGTCTGTACACTCGCTGTGCTCCTTATGAGGTTCCCACTATCCCTGTGCTGAGTTCCCGGGTCTGTACACCCGCTGTGCTCATTATGAGGTTCCCAGCATCCCTGTGCTGAGTTCCCCTGGTCTGTACACCCGCTGTGCTCATTATGAGGTTCCCACCATCCCTGTGCTGACTTCCCGGGTCTGTACACCTGTTGTGCCCATTATGAGGGGTCCCACCATCCCTGTGCTGAGTTTCCAAGTCTGTACACCTGCTGTCCCCATGAGGGATTCCCCATGGGAATTCCCCAGCGCACATTAGTCAGGGGCACCGTGCCAGTGCCCCCCCCCCCCCCCCCCCCAGGCTCCCACATACGCTGCATGCGTATCATGCGCTGGGCCAGTGACTGACTCCCCCCCCTCCCCCAATGGTAGCAGTCTATAAAAAGGTGGTGTATACATGGACAGTGCAAAGGGGGTGGAGCCAAGGGGGGGGCGGCAAAATGAGGTTTTGACTAGGGTGTCAAAAATCCTTGCACCGGCCCTGCATGCAATCGATCGAATTCTGGATCGAACTGGTAGCAGCAGTTGTGAGGATTGTCAACAGAAAGGATGGATCCTGGTCACACATGGTAATGAAGTCTCCAGGGGTTTCCATCCAGTCCATTTGTTTTGCTTTCTGTGCGTCTATCAGTTTTTGCAGCACAAACTGTTGCAATTTTCCTCAATTTGTAGCAGAACTTGATGCTGCTGCTCCATTGCACTGTGACCCTACCTCTCACACTGACTACATTTGACTGCCTGCAGCGGGTTTACCCTGACAGTCATGTGTACTCTACGCTAGGTGACGCTTTTTGACACACCTCGTATTGCATTCAGCCTTTACTATAGGTTCACCCTTTATAACATGTTACATCCGCATATAGCTCCAGTAACTGATCCCCCTTTGTGACAGCGGACAGGGGGATCCTTGTCCCAAACCCACTGTCACAATTTGAAAACAGTGAGTCTCTGCCTGCTCTATGGTAACTGCCTGCCCGTATGAGCAGACTGCTATGCTGAGAGTCTGCAGGAGCCTGATATTTCACACACACTCTGCTGATCATGGGTGCAATGCTCTGCTGGCTCCTTAGAAAAGAAAAACAAATACACTTTTTTTTTTACCTGAATTATTATTATTTTTTTTATGTGAATCTAGCCTTTAAATGTAAACTATGGCATTCCGTAAAAAAAAAAAAAAATGCTGCTCTTATGGTTTTCTCTCAGGAGGATTATACACTGAAACCTGCTGCCCTTGTTAGATGTGTAGATTGTTAATGGCACCCCAAACGCATCGAGCAGATGAGGTGCATTTGCAGGCACCAAAATTCATGGTACCACAGTCATACCTGATGCATTTTTTTGTGCACTCCCATGCATATAGCAGTCCTTTGAAATGATTGGGCTGTCAAAAATGGAAAGCACGATATTGTGCAAAACCGCATGCATTCTAGTGTGCACTGTCCCATAGTCCCCTGCAAATCCCCAAAAATACCTGTTGAGCCTGCAGTGAAGTCCACCTAATGCAGCTTCCAGTGATTGTGCAATAATGATTCTGCACTGCTCCTGAATGACGAGCAGTTACAACTCTCAAATAGGTTGTTACTGCTTGCACTACAGTGGGATGAAAAAATATTGCAGGGAGTGTGGCTATCACCATTGTTACTGCCATTTCACAAACCTGTAGCGCCTAGTCCTGCCCACTGCTTTCTGGATTGATAGCGTGGTCTCTGTTGCTGACCTACCATCCTTCCTCTCCCCCACAACCCCTTACCTGGGAGCTGCAGTGTCAGGGAGGGGGAAGTGTGTGAGACTAATTAAGGTGGAAGGAAAATAAAGTTTGTTTACTTCATGAGGCTTGTGCATCACACAGTTACTGGATTGGTACTTATTTTAACATTAATGCAGATATTCTCCAAAATATTCTCCCAATTAATTCATAGGCAGTACCACCACCAAATGCGACCCATTCAAGTGAATGGGGCCATGCCACAACCACCCTGCAACCAGTGCTGGAGGTTTAAAGGAGTTAAGACAGGTGATGAGTAGGCGACAGAGCCTCCCAGCCACCTGTCAGATGTCCTCTAAAAAACGATCGCTGCCACAAGTGTTAACAAATCTTAAGTATTGACTTTTACTTTTCTTTTTCTTTTTTTATTACCCTCAGCTGTTTTCCAACTAAGAATTAAGATTCAATATAAAATTCCATTTACTAGCAGTCACTGTCAGACTGGCACACCTGTGATCCCCCAGAAGAAATACGGTGGGGGTCCATCTTTAAGAACTGTATGAAAAATGTAAATGTAGATATACACAAATAGGCATTGTAGGTAGCTGACCTTACCTGCAATAACATTACAAGAGATTCCCTATAGCATGACGTTACAAAAGATTGTTACATACTCATCATATGTTAGCAAAGACCATTGTTCTCCCACTAGCAAAACTCTGGCACTACAGGGTCACTTTTACCCAATGGGTAACCTGTAAAAAAAAAAAGTGTGAATATACTTACCTTTCCGGTAGATAGATTACTGAAAAAGCCACTGCTTCTCCCCTCCCCACAGGCTCATGTATTTTACACTTCAGTGTTTGTAGAAATACTTGCTACCTTGTATGTTGATGTGGCCCCAGACCAGCTCCTTTGTCACTCTGAAGCTTGAAATACTTGCAGCAGCTATGTTCAGAACTGCAATACCTTTTCAAAATACAAGCGGCTGCAAAAGGTAGGTATGTTCGTTCTTTTTACAGGTGGGTTATTGGGTAAAAGTGACCCTGTGGTAACACATTTTCTAAATGGACCATGGTAACCTGAAACTAGCTACTAGCACAGGGGTCTCCAAACTGCGGCCCGAGGGCCAGTTGTAGCCCTTTGCTAGCCTTCATCGGGGCCTTGGGGCAGTATTGCTTCCAATGATATGAGGCACTATTCCTCCCAATGGCACCAACAATGGGGCACTATTTCTTAGACTAATAGCAATGATGGAGCACTATTCCTCCTCCTACTGCCCACCAACCCCCGGGGCCATGTTTATTCTCACTGATGCTTGGCCTTGGGGCATTTTTATACCCGATCCGGCCCTCCTGAAGTCTGAAAGGCCATAAACTGGCCCTTTGCTTGAAAAGTATGGAGACCCCTGTACTAGCACACTGCCTTCTGCTCTGCACAGTCACTCATTTATTCAGACAGAACTAACATCTCATAATGACAAGCACTATTTTTTATTATGGCATGGTTGGCACCATTAAAATATCTCAATTATGAGTGGTCTGAATTGTAGACTAAGTGATTAACTGCAACTGAGCAGTAAGCTATTATTGCACAGGGTTGAACAGCATCTATTAGTTTCTGTCACTCAGTCTCAGCATTGCTACAGATTTGGAATGGATTTTTTGCAGTGGCCAGTGGAATGCTGCCTACCTCCATGGACACTGCCCATCAGTGATGATCTACCCCTACGACTTCTCATCCAAGGCTAAAAAAAAAGACTGACTGATGCCCACACCTACTTACAAAAAAGCCCCCTTCATTCTTATCAACAAACTGAATATTTCTCATCGCACTTACAAGCTGGTGCTGGGTGGAAAGCCAACGACCCATGCTTTCTCATGCAGCTGTAGGGTGCTCTTTCTGACTCAGAGACTAGATCTTCAATTGTGTCATAAGTGAGTTTTGGGGGTTAGCAGGGAAGGAACGTGAATGGTAGCCGATAAGCAATGGTGCAACTCAAGCTTTTTAGAATCTTTTTAGAGTGAGGCTGCAGAAGCCTTGTAGAGGACCCTTCTGCCAGAAATCAGTTTGTTCCGTATACTTACACAATTATCTATGTAGCAGAATGGGAGTTGAAAGGGATAGCCGCTTAGGCCCCCCTTTCCTCATGGGTTCATGGCATGGGACTAGGTTTAGTTTAGGTATAGTTATTAGGTTTAGTTTAGAGCAAAGCTGCAGGTGCTGGGGTTTTTTAGTTCAGCAGGGTTATTTAAGGATAACAGAAAGGTGTTTTTGCAGGTAAGGTAGCAGGGTTGTTAATTTGGGTCAGGTGTGTAGGAAAGTTCTGGAGAGGGTTCTGGCCCACAGGGATTGGTCAGGATAGTCAGGTGGTTCTGGGAGATTTTTCCAGAACCTGGTACTGGCCTATTTAAGGCCCATTTGGGCCTGGGTCTGGGCCACCCTCACACAACATTTTACAGGTGAACTCCCCACCCTACCCCCCCCCTTTTTTTTTTTTTTTTGTCGCGGCCTGTTCATGTGGTAGCTCCCTTCAGGTTTATGAAGGGGAGGTTTAATTTAAATGGTTAAATTGTCGGTATTCAACTCGAGTCTGAGTGGCTGAGTTAAAATTGTTGGTGATTGATGATTTATTCAGATTTATGCAAAGTAAGATTGATATGTTATGAATTTTTTGAAAACCAATGAACAAGGCCGTGGCCAATATTATCCAACAGTTAATGATTACATGTAAATATTAAAATGGATCTTTTGAATAAAGTTATTTTCTGGTTAATTGGTTATGGTGTGGGTTTGTTTGTTTTCTCTATGCATGTTTGTAGATATTAACATAATGCCTATGATCCCATTCCATTAGTCCTTGGTGAAATTACTGATTTTTTAGGTCATTAGAAGGATACAGAACAATAATTGTTCACAGAGACGTTCCAGCATATCTGTGCTTCCCACACAGCCTTTGTACAGTCTCCCTCAACCAAGGTTCTGGGCAAACCCTAGGAATCCTCCAAAGGTTACTAGAAGTTCTTGAGCTGTGGCTGATTGACTTCCAGTTTGATGGTGCCTGTGTAGCTCCAGAACCAACACCACTTGGCAAAGTCAGTTGTATAACACCAAGTTCATTTTAGCGGTCTGTAAAGCTGGCTACACATGATATTTTCCCATACATAGTAGGCAAGGTTGAAAATAGACACAAGTCCATCAAGTCCAACCTATGTGTGTGATGTTAATGTCAGTATTACATTGTATATCCCTGTATGTTGTGGTCGTTCAGGTGCTTATCTAATAGTTTTTTTAAATTATCGATGCTCCCTGCCTGTGGAAGAGAATTTCACATCCTTGCCGCTCTTACAGTAAAGAACCCTCTACGCAGTTTAAGGTTAAACCACATTTCTTCTAATTTTAGTGAATGGCCGCGTGACTTATTTTAAATTCCGTTTTGCTGAAAAGTTTTATCCCTATTGTGGGGTCACCAGTACGGTATTGTACATTGAAATCATATCCCCTTCTCAAGTGTCTCCTCTCTAGAGAGAACAAGTTCAGTGCTCCTAACCTTTCCTCATAACTAAGGTCCTCCAGACCCTTTATTTGTTTTGTTGCCCTTCTCTGGACTCTCTCCAGTTCCAACACATCCTTCCTGAGGACTGTTTGCTCAGAACAGGACAGCATACTCCGGGTGCGGCCGGACCAGAGTCCTGTAGAGTGGGACAATTATCGTTTTATCTCTGGAGTTGTTCCCTTTTTTAATGCATGCCAATATTCTGTTTGCTTTGCTTGAAGCAGCTTGGCATTGCATGCCATTGCTGTGCCTGTCATCTAATAGGACCCCCAGGTCCTTTTCCATCCTAGATTTCCCCAGAGGTTTACCCCCTAGTGAGTAGATTGCAATCATATTTTTGCCACCCAAATGCATTATTCAAAAATGTTCTACATTGAACCACATTTGCAATGTAGTTGCCCACCCCATTAGATTTACCAAAACCATATAAGGTCAAATCCAAACACTTTCCAATTGTGTACAATTAGGCAGGCACTTGCACTACATGGTTGAAGGTAAATCTAAAGGAAATTGAACAAGAAAATGGTGTCATGTTAACAGCTTAAGGGTGGATTTCTGACCACCACTGTAAGGAAGGGCATGCTTCCCACTGACCAACAATGTAAAGGAATTTTTTCCACTGACAATGATGAATTGATTTTGGCAGGTGTGTGTTCCCCAAGACCTGAAAACTATTTCCATGTCTCTTCTAGGGTGAAAAGGTCCAAAAAAGGCTGCTCTATTATTTGGACACTTTCACAACTGAACCAGCCCTACCATTACTAAAATTGACAAGCATAAAGCTCAAGAAAAACAGAATCAAATCTGTATAGTCATTCTAAGTCAGTGACATAGAAAATACTAAAGCCACTGGAGCAACATGTCTGCCAACAAACTAGTATATTAAGAGGGATAGGTCAGAATTGACAGTCTCCATACTTCATGACTTCAAGCTTTCAATTAGCTGGCTCAGTAAGTACTGTACTTTTTCTTGGGGCTCGTTCACACCAGTGAGCCACACTTCACATGGCTTCCAGGAACAATTGTTTTGTTTTGTTTTTCCAAAGAACTTTATTGAAATGTAACAAGTGACATATCAATGCAGTCCTTTTTACCATGGAGGCATTGTGATGCAGTAGTTTACGTTCCAACCCACTACACTGAAAAAAAGTACTGCGTGCAATACTTTCTTTCAGCAAACATCACAGAAACACTGTGGTGTGAGCAATCATTATTTTGCCTTGTCCTTGCTTTGGGGCTGCACTGAAATTGGCTGCCAGTGTAGCCTCAAAGCACCTGGTGTGAACAAGATTGTGGTGGTGGTCGGTGGTAATTTTACTTGGGGGGGGCGGCAAACAGTACCACCCCCTGGTCGGTCAGGTCTGGAATTTTAACCTCATCTATGGTGGGCAGCGCTTCTCCTGGTCTTCACTGGCGGCTTCCCCTGCTTGGTGGCTTCCCCTGCTCTCCACGTAGTTAATTGGGATTCTTCTCTTTTCAGCCAATCGGAAAACAGGACCTGCTTCTGATTGGGCCGGATTGAGGATCAGTGTTTCAACAGCTAATATTCATTCGCTGTTCTAACACCTGGGTGAGATCGTAGCACAATGCTCTGCGCCACTAGCCCATCCTATTTTGAAGCCTATATGAGCCTCTGGCTCTAATAAGGTGATTCAAAAAAGCACCCCCGCCACTGTAATTCATGCGCCTGGCATCCTGAAAGGGGTCAGATGCATGAATAGGGGGTGGCGGACATGGATAGAGGGGGCGGCGATGAAGCGCCCCTAATGGACGGGCTGCCACTGATACTAACTCAAAAATTACAACTGAAAATATGCACTAAAAAATTACATTCACTTTAAAGGAAACCTGTGAGGAGACACATCTCATGCCGCATACACACGATCATTTTTCGGGTTGTAAAAAACGTAGTTTTTTAAAAATGTCATTTAAAATGATCGTGTGTGGGCTTCAGAGCATTTTTCGGGTTCTGAAAAACGACAAAACAAAAATTCAAACATGCTCTATTTTTTATCAAAGTTTTAAACAATGTCGTTTTTCGGGTTGTAAAAAATTATCGTGTGTGGGCTTTAACGACGTGAAAAACCCGCGCATGCTCAGAAGTTATGAGATGGGAGCGCTCGTTCTGGTAAAACTACCATTCGTAATGGAGTAAGCTCATTCATCATGCTGTAACAGACAGAAAAGTGCGAATCGTCTTTTACAAACTCGAAATCAGCAAAAGCAGCCCCAAAGGTGGCGTCATCCGCATGGAACTTAACCTTTATAGTGCCGTTGTACTTGTTGTACGTCACCGCGCTTTGCTAGAGCATTTTTTTTCACTATCGTGAGTAGGCAACGTCGTTTTAATGATGAAGTTGAAAAAAACATTGTTTTTTCTAGAGGCTGAAAAATGTCGTTTTTTACAACCCGAAAAATGATCGTGTGTACGCGGCATAAGCTTCCGTTGCTGGCCTCTCTTCATGAAATCTTAGCTGCCTGGTTCTCATTTTGATCCGAAGGCTTCAATACTTTCTAAGATATACACACATAGAACAAGTTGGAAAATCTAACTTTGGTGACTGGATTGAAGTTAAAGGATGAGCATAGCAGTCAGATAACTAGTATGTTCAAACGGAAGGTGTTACCTTCATACTTTACTAACCATAGGTTTAACCCTAAAATACAAAGGAAAAATTATATACGGCTCATGTAAGAGATTGATTTAGTAATGAAACATGATATTTTAGCTGTGGCAACATAAGCGTTACGAACAGTTCAATTGAGTCACAGAAATTAGAGAATTAAAAAAAAAAAACTATACTCACTTTACTGATTGTGAAGAAAAGAACAACTAGAGTCACACAGGCAGCCACAACCACAAAGAGCAAAATGAGCAGCAGTGGATAGTGCTGGTTGATGCATTGATACTTTTCGTAAAGCGAATGTGTAATAATCCAATCCTCATTGTCCTTTATTAGATATTTCCCTTTGGATGGCATTTTAATCCAATCTGGCTTCTTGTTTCTCTTGCCTAGTACTCACAGTGCACAAGAAAGACCAAACCTTGTCGTCTCCCTGGGCTCTTGTGGCGTGTTGGTCTGATTCACATTGCAAGCCTGCGTCCGTCCGTCCGTCGTGAGAAGTCTGCAGCTGGAGTAAGGTAAGAGCAGCAGCTCCCTCCTCCCAAAAACATGTGCAGCTTATCGAGGCTTGTGAGCAAGCATAGCTGTGCCTGGGTGATATCCTGTCAGTTTAGTGCAGTCACTAGCCATACACCATCTCCTCTTTCTCTCCCCATTGACTCCTTTGTATTCTGAAAAGCACAAAAGAAAGGCAGTGTTAGAAGCAGATTCATTGGCATTTCAATAAACAAGACTCTGTATTTACACCAAAGCTGTAATAAAAAAATGCTTAAAAATAAATAAAATTTAATAAAAATAATAATAATTATATATACACACACACACCTAAAATGAATAATTTAAAATATATATATACTTAAGAATAAAACTTGTTAAACGTAGTGACAAAGCAACTGGTCTCCAGAAGTTAACAACATAATTGTTAGGTGTTAAACACAAGCAGCTGCGCTAGATGTAAAATTAAACAAGGCGATGCATTGTGCGTAGAGTTCATGACAACTCATTAAGCATTTTGGCCTACAGGTGGCTCTTGAAAGGCAAAAGAGATGTGAGAAGATGTGAGAGGGCAGAAAGAGGAGGAGATGCAGGAATAGGTACATTACAATGACTGGTATGTTTGAAAGCCAAGTGACTTATTCAAATCACACTTGTAAAACAACTTGTTAGTCAACTCCATCCTCACTTCAATGATGCAATTCAAACAAGCTATACAAAGCGAAGGCTGTTTGTTTTATTACATTTATTTTATCTATGTCTGGCAAAGAGCGCCATGCCCTAAAATATTTCTCACAAACAAAGAGTAAAAAAGGCATCATTTATAAATGATGTGGGACCTTAAAATATCATCAAAAGCAAAAACATTGTGATAACTAAATTTTTCAAGTAATCTCATATTGGATTGTCAAATATAATTATTGATTGTATTGTTATAACAATGCTGAGGTTGTAAAATGAAAGAGTAGGCTGTGGCCATAGATCTTCTTTAAATGAAATTAATCACAGAGTATATCTAGTGTTCAAAAAGTATATTATAAAATGTGTTGGGGCCATCTCACTCTGGGGAATATGGTCCATATATATTTTGACACAAAACACAATTTTAGTTTGTTTCAGGTATTTAACAAAACATTTTCAAGCTATAGTTACAGTATCTCACAAAATTGAGTACACCCCTCACATTTTTGTAAATATTTTATTCTATCTTTTCATGCCACAGTACTGAAGAAATGACACTTTGCTACAATGTAAAGTAGCGAGTGTACAGCTTGTATAACGGTGTCAATTTGCTGTCCCCTCAAAATAACAACACACGGCCATTAATGTCTAAACCGCTGGCAAAAAATGTGAGTACACCACTAATTAAAAATGTCCAAATTGGGCCCAATTAGCCATTTTCCCTCCTCTGTGTCATGTGACTCATTAGTGTTACAAGGTCTCAGGTGTGAATGGGGAGCAGGTGTGTTATATTTAGTGTTAATCGCTCTCACTCTCTCATACGGTCACTGGAAGTTCAACATGGCACCTCATGGCAAATAACTCTGAGGATCTGAAAAAACGAATTGTTGCTCTACATAAAGATGGCATAGGCTATAAGAAGATTACCAAGACCCTGAAAACTGAGGTGCAGCACCGTGGCCAAGACCATATAGCGGTTTAACAGGACAGGTTCCACTCAGAACAGGTTTCGCCATGGTCGACCAAAGATGTTGAGAGCACATGCTTAGCGTCATATCCAGAGGTTGTCTTTGGGAAACAGACATATGAGTGCTGCCAGCATTGCTGCAGAGGTTGAAGGGGTGGGGGGTGCAGCCTGTCATTGCTCAGACCATACGCCGCACACTGCATCAAATTGGCCTGCATGGCTGTCGTACCAGAAGGAAGCCTCTTCTAAAGATGGTGCACAAGAAAGCCTGCAAACAGTTTGCTGAAGACAAGCAGACTAACGACTTGCATTACTGGAACCATGTTCTGTGGTCTGATGCGATCAAGATAAACTTATTTGGTTCAGATGGTGTTAAGTGTTTATGGCAGCAACCAGGTGAGGAGTACAAAGACAAGTTTGTCTTGCCTACAGTCAAGCATGGTGGTGGGAGTGTCATGGTCTGGCGCTGCATGAGTGCTGCCGACACTGGGGAGCTACAGTTCATTGAGGGAACCATGAATGCCAACATGTACTGTGACCTACTGAAGCAGAGCATAATCCCCTCCGTTCGGAGACTGGGCCACAGGGCAGTATTCCAACATAACGACCCCAAACACACCTCCAAGACAACCACTGCCTTGCTAAAGAAGCTGAGGGTAAAGATGATGGACTAGCCAAGCATCTCTCCAGATCTAAACCCTATTGAGCATCTGTGGGGCATCCTCAAACAGATCTGGTCTCTAATATCCACCAGATCCGTGATGTCATCATGGAGTGGAAAAGGACTCCAGTGGCAACCTGTGAAGCTCTGGTGAACTCCATGCCCAAGACGGTTAAGGCAGTGCTGCAAAATAATGGTGGCCACACAAAATATTGACACTTTGGGTTTAATTTGGATATTTTTACTTAGGAGTTTACTCATTTTTGTTGCCAGCGGTTTAGACATTAATGGCTGTGCGTTGAGTTATTTTGAGGGGACAGCACATTTACACTGTTATACAAGCTGTACACTCACTACTTTACACAGTAAAGTGTCACTTCTTCAGTGTTCTCACATGAAAAGATAGAATAAAATATTTACAAAAATGTGAGTGTCAACTCACTTGCGAGATACTGTATGTAATGAATATGAGCTGAAATCCAAATGGGAGAAAGGGTTTGAGAATTACAGTCGTAATTCCCAAAGTAAAAACTGTCCAATTACAAAAGGAATTGGGCAATCGAATCACAATCTGTTTCATGGCCAGGTGTGGGCTACTCCTTCATTATTTCTAAGTGTGGTATTAGCATTGCTGTGAATCTACACCATGCGTTCAAAGGTGCTGTCCATGCAAGTGACACAGGCCATTGTAAGGCTTCAAAAACAAAACAATTCCATCAGAGAGATAGCAGCAACATTAGGAATTGCCAAATCAATAGTTTGGTACATTCTCAGGAAAGAAGAAAGCACTGGTGAGCTTAGGCAACATAAAAAGGACTGGATGTCCACGGAAGACAACAGTGGTGGGTGATCGCAGGAGCCTCTTTACGGTAAAGAGAAACCCATTCACAACATCCAGACAAGTGAAGGACACTCTCCAAGAAATGGGCGTATCATTGTCAAAGTCTACAATCAAAAGAAGACTTCACAAGAGCAAATACAGAGGGTTCCCCAAAAGGTGTAAACCATTTGAAAGTCTGAAGAATAGAAAAGCCAGATTCGACTTTGCCAAAAAAACATCTAAAAAGAGTCAGACCAGTTCTGGAAAAGCATTCTTTGGACAGATAAAACCAAGATTAATCTGTACCAGAATGATGGGAAGAAAGAAGTGTGGAGAGCAAAGCAAACAACATCATTTGATGGCATGGGCATACATGGCTTCCAGTGGCACTGGGTCATTGGTGTTTATTGATGATGTGACAAGACAGGAGCAGCCTGAGGAATTCTATACTGTCGGCCCAGATTCAGCTAAATGCAGCGAAGTTGATTGGACGGTGCTTCACAGTACAGCTGGACAATGATCCAAAACTCACTGCAAAAGCAATCCAGGAGCTTTTGAAGTAAAATAAGTGAAATACTCACTGGCCGAGTCAATCGCCTGATCTCAATCCAATCGAGCATGCATTTCACTTGCTGAAGGGAAAAACTAAAGGCAGAAAGACCCACAAACAAAAGAACTGAAGGTGGCTGCAGTTAGAACCCTGACAAAGCATCAGAAAGGAGGAAACCCAGCCTTTCGTAATGTCCATGAATTCCAGACTTCAGGTAGTCATTGCCAGTAAAAGATCCTCAACAAAATATTAAAATGTAATATTTTATTTATGGATTATATTCATTTGTTCAATTACATTTGAGCCCTTGAAAATGGGGGGCTGTGTATAAAAATGGTTGCAGTTACTAAAAGTTGTACTTGATATTTATGTTCAACCCCTTGAATTAAAGCTGGAAGTCTGCACTTCAAAAGAATTTAGATTGTTTAATTTTAATTTTATTCTTGTGCCATACAGCGCCAAAAGTATGAAAATTGTGCCTGTGTCCAAATATATATGGACCTAACTAAATGTGGTAGCATACTGCTATGGAATGATGCCAAAAACATTGTATCAAATACTTAGCATAAAGAGAAAATGTGTCATCTTTAGTAACAAATCTAGTTGCAAATACACTGTAAACCTGTCACACAGACTTTGCAACCCAGTTTGTAACCAACTGTGTCCACAAATTTTCTTAATTTTTAATAGAAATCACCAATCAATGGGTTTATCTCTAATTTAGAAAAAAATGGCAGAGCTATACAAATCATTCCTTTATGTCCCTGGGTCAACTGTGGAACCAGAAGTGTTGGGTGTATGATATAGAGTTATGTAGGGGGAATTCATAAAGGGTGTCGTAGAAGCCATTAAAGTGGAGGTTCACCTAAAAATAAACTTTTAACATTGCATTTATGAGATTAATGACAATCAGAATCGGCTGTTTTTTTTTTTAAAAATACGTCCGTACATACTGTTTCCTATATGTGTTCTCACCGCCGCTTCCGGGTATGATGGTCAGGGCTGGGCGTTCCTAATTGATTGACAGGCATCCGACCGACGCATACAGTGCGTCACGAGATGCCGAAAGAAGCCGAACGTCGGTGTGGCTCTATATGGCGCCTGCGCACCGACATTCGGCTTCTTTCGGCATCTCGTGACGCAATGTATGCGTCGGTCGGATGCCTGTCAATCAATTCAGGAACGCCCAGACCATCATACCCGGAAGCGGCAGTGAGAACACATATAGGAAACGGTATATACGGACGTATTTTTTTTTTAAAAACAGCCGATTCTAATTGTCATTAATCTCATAAATGCAATGTTAAAAGTTTATTTTTAGGTGAACCTCCACTTTAAGAATTCTGTTGGGGTGCCACAACAAAACTGTCAGTGCTAGAGCACAATTCATGTACCTGTCAGAGAGGCATATGAATCTGTCAGTGCTTAGCACAGAGGTTGGAGTGTCCATACTGGATTAAGAGACTAGTTATCTCATTGGGTCCGCCTGGCTGTTGATCGACAGATCCATAGTTTCTATTCAATAGCAGCTTTCAAATCTGGCACAAATGCTTGGCACAGGTAGTTCAGCATGAATTAAACTATCATTTACAGTAAGCAACAGTCACCTGGACCTAGAATATTAGAGCCAACTTATTTAATCTGAGGCATTAAAAATTGTTTTCCTAGAGTTTCAATTTGCTGCTTCAGCCTTGAGCCTTCTTCTCTTGTTTACTTTTTCTGTTACCCAACACAGACACTTCCTATTGGATGGCCAGTGGCGGGATCCTCTTAGGCCGCGTACACACGGTCGTTCCAAACCGATTAGAATGGTCCGACGGGCCATTTCCATTGGTTCACCGCTGAAGTGGCCTGATGTGCGTACACACCATCGTTCCAAAAACGGATCGGGTCAGAACGCGGTGACGTCAAACACACAACGTGCTGAATAAAACGAAGTTCAATGCTTCCAAGCATGCGTCGACTTGATTCTGAGCATGCGTGGGTTTGAACAGATGCTTTCTGTACTAACCATCGGTTTGGACAGATCGGGCAGCGGGTCATCGGTTCGATTTTAAAGCATGTTTTAAAATTTTGGACCGAAGGACAACAGTCCGATGGGCTATACACACGGTCGGTTTGGACCGATGTAACTGAACCTCGGTCCATTCTCATCGGTTTTGTCCGACCGTGTGTACGCGGCCTTAGGGTCAATGTCAGAGCCAAATAGAAGGCTGGTTTCAGCGGAGGGAAGTGGAGAGGAATGGCTGTCTCGGTGGGGCATGACAGTGTTAGATTTGGACAGGGGACTTAGATGAGTAGGGGTGGTAGGAAGATTTTTCCCAGAGTAGGGATTCAAGCTGAAATAGCCCATTTGGTTATATGACTCATATGGTGAGAAGAGCAGTTCTGATGCCAACCAAAGTCTGATCAAGGCAGGTGGAGGTGTTTTTTATTTTTTTATATTGTTTAGTAGACTAGTGGAAATGATCAGCATACTTAATGTATGCCACTTTCACTGTCAAGTAAAGATTGCTGCAAGTCAAGCGATTCATTTAAAAGATAAAGTTTACCCTACTAAAAAAAAAAAAAAAAAAAATGCACATTTGTTCAATCTCAGGTTCCTGCAGATGTGTATCTGTCTGCTCAAACCTCAAATAAGCAAGCAGTTACACAATGACAGTAAGACTCAATGAACTATGTAGAGCGCCCACTAGCGCCCTGGCAGTTCATTGAGAACAACAAACCGTCAGCTGCAAAGCCTGTCGGTACTTGTAGTTCATTTATTCACAGATCTCTGTGAATGAATTAAGCGGCTATGTGAGCCTTTTTGAATTGTGACAGCGGGACGGGGAGAAGATCCCCAGCCTGCTTTTGCAATGATGGGGGGTGGGGCCTGGGGAATCAGCAAGAGGCTGCAGGAGTGGGAACATCATAGATCCTTTAAAGTGTAAGTTGACCTTTTCAAACAATAATGCAAACCGTACACTCTTACCCACCCTACCCCCAGGTCCACACTGTACTTACCTCTGTAGGGAATGAGTTGTCAGTGCCCACGCAGCCAGTGTAGTGCTCAAAGGATTTGAAATCCCTGCTTATTTCCCCGCTTTGTTTTGTGGTTAGAAGGTACATTCGATACAAAATTATACTAGAAAATGCTTTTATTTGAATTAAAATTTTGAAGTTACCCATAAAATTGGAAAAATAAAAAGCTGAAAAAAAGTTTCCTACTGATGGTAGCGAGTGCTGTTTGGTTTGGAGTACAACCAGCCATGAGAAAAGGCCTTCTAAAAGTGAAAAGAGTTGTGAGAACAATATACAGAAAAGGGGAGCGCAAGAATAGATTTAAACAAAGAAACACTCCTGACTGCCCCTCTTTCCTAAGCTGCTTTCGCTCCTTCCATGGTAACCAAACTATTCAGATCACAGAGTCTTACTGGGGACTGCAAGTTAACTCATTCCCTGCCAATAATGTGCCAACAGCACTAATCTATTTATTAGAGGCAAAATCTATTTGCTGCCAAGGCAGAAAGACAATACGCATCCTATGGCCTTATTCACTTTGTCCAAGTCATAGACATTTATTTTCTCTCTTGTAATATGCTTTGCTAAAATACATCAAAATAACTCCACATTAATTCACATGGTTTAAGTCACTGGACACTACAGCTGTGTGATGATGTAGGCGGCACAGAAAGCGTTACTTCATTACCAAAAAAAGTCAGACTGTACCCAATGTTTAAGGATCTGATGAAAGATTTTTAAACTAACCAAAACATAAGAACTTGTAACATAACTTTGGAAGGTGGTGGCAGTTCTATGTGTCACATGAGTAGCATATGGAAAGACAAGATAGGAGCTGGCTGATCAAGATCATGACTACACCAAATTCCTTTTCAATGTAGATGAATACAGTTAACACATTCTTTAGAAATGTCAATCTATAGCAGCTGACAAAATATTTTAGAAGCATCTTATCTTAAAATGAAAGCAATCGTGCCAAAAACATTTTTTTTTTTACCGCTGTTAATGGAAAAATATGGATAATGGAAAAGTTATGCCCTGTACACACGATCGTTTTTTCCGTCGGCATAAACTCTGACGGATTTTTCGACGGAATTCCACTAAAGCTGTCTTGCATACACACAGTCACACCAAATTCTGACCCGTCAAAAACGCGGTGACGTACAACGCGTACGACGAGCTGAGAAAAATGAAGTTCAATGCCTCCGAGCATGCGTCGACTTGATTCTGAGCATGCATGTTTTTTTTCCCAGTCAGAGTTCCATACAGATAAATGGAATTTCCATTGGAAAAAAAAGAGAACATGTTCTCTTTCTAAGTCCGTCGGAATTTTCGACGGAAAAAGTTCGATGGGGCATACACACGGTCGGAATATCCGATAAAAAAATTCCATCTGACTTCATCGGAAATTACGATCGTGTGTACGAGGCATTAGTGTTTGTTACCCCAAATTTCATATTCTGGTACACAGGGGGCCCAGACAACAGGAGAATTAGTGGAGCAGAGAAGTAACGATGACAGAACAATGCCCTCCGTGTCTCTCACCCAGCAACTGAAAGCTGGTTTCTCCCCCTCCTGCCGGCTTTTAGCTGCTGGGTGAGAGGCACTGAGGGCCCAGGCCGTTCCTTGGATGTTGAGCCTGGCCGGCCGCCGCTGGGCTCCTTTCCCCACCCAAAACTGGGACAAGGAGACGGGAGGCTGGAGCAGAGAGAGGAAAGAGCCAGGAAGAGGTGCGCTGTGTTGTGCTCTTTCTCCTGTCAGAAGAGAATTCCTCTATACAGCACATGAGACATGATCGCTCTGCTCCGTTCACATCTCCGCGTTCCAAATTGGCACAATTTGCAATAGCGGCAAATCGCAGGACACCCGTGCGTTCCCGATGCATTGCCCATCAATTTCAATAGTGCCCCAAATGCCTGTTGCCAAAAGAAGTACATGAGCTTCTTTTGGGACACGCTCATCCCGTGATTCTTTTTGCACGATTTTACCGTGACTGTTGCCCCATATGCCAAATGTGAACAGAGCCTTACTGTATATCGCATTGCAATGTATACACACACCGCCCCCATCCGTCTGTTTTTAGCAGATCGGATGTCGGCGGGTGTCTGTTGACATCCGCTGCTCTATAGAGGAGACTAGAAGGTCCTATTGGGTCAGCCTGAAAAACTAACAGGCAGACCCGATTGGTCCACCTGTATGAAAGGACCCTTACTGTGCATGTATTGGTATTATGTTTAGATACATATTTACAAAAGCTGTAAGTAGTTGTCTTGTGTTTTTGGGCTTAGTGAACTAAGCCATGGAGAAATGTGTGAAATGCAAAACAATTAGCAATTAGGTTTTAATGCTCTGAAAGCTCCAAACTGTTGACAACAAGAGTGTTGCTAAGATTTTAAAAAATCTGGAGCACCCAGATGAGAGGAATGGTTTATGTCAGCAAATTGCACCAACAGCAACAGGGGTTTAAAGGGGCATGGCTAAATAAAACCTGAGCCTACTCACTGACAGACACATACAAACTTCAACACAATTATTAAAAAACAAATAAACCATCAATTCTGTTCTGAACAGAACAACCTGAGAAAAATAAAAGTCAGCAGATGCAAATACTGGAATGTAGGCAAGCTTACATGAGAGTCAATCTACAAGAGGGGAGGGGGAGGGGTAAGTGGAACTTTTCTTTGGAGGTGACGTTCTGCTTGGCCCCTTTGACACGGGCAGCTGTTCTGCCGCTGTTAAAAAGCATGTTTTGTTATTTTGAAATTCAGAGAATCCTAGCACAGCGTTCACTTGCAGTTGTACATTGCGATTAGCTGCGTTTACGTGAGGCTGCAATTAGCCACGTTGAAACATTCTTGCCATTTCTGATGTGCTTCCTGTTTTTCTTTCCTTGTTGCCGCTGCTATCTGCAGGTGAAATGATACACTACGATTACCTGCAGATAGCTGCAGATGGCTGAAAGAAATCGTTCCTGGAGGCAGTCAATTTTTTTTTTCTAACTGCACCAAACCCCATGTAACGAAACCGTTGCTAAACGCAGTGTGTGAATGGGGACATAGGAAAGCATTGTCTGAGTTTAGCTGCAGTAGATAACTTGATCTAAAAGCTGAATTCTATCCGCCCGTGTGAAAGGGGTCTTAATAAGAACTTTTTTTTAAATTGTCAGTGACTATTTAGCAACCAGCAACTGCCACGACAATACTTTGGTTAGTAGCATGGAATGTATAATATATCATAATGAATGCTGGGTTCAGGAATATCTTATACAGCCCAGTGTACAGAGTGCAATGATCAGTAGCATGAAATGTACAGTAGTGTATATAGTGTGGAGGTCAAAAACTCACAGAGCACAGTGCTCAAGAGTATGTAAAACACAGGCCAGTGCAGAGTACAACCAAACATTACTCCCTTCTACTAGTACAGACATCCACCCCCCCCCCCAACTCCCCAGTACAAATCTCCCCCACTCTCTGCCTAAAGTCCACTCACCAGCTCTTAATGAAGGGAAGTCTCCTCCTTGGTTATGTCACACTAGAGCTGAGGAAGAGCTTAGGAGAACCTCCCTCGGCTCTGATTTCCTGCAGTATCTAAGGTTCAACACACAGGTACAAGCCAGAGGCCACAGTGTAAAGCCACTGCAGTGCCAAAACATAGAAAAAAAAAGTCATCAGGCAGTTGCAGCTTTGGGACTAGTTGGCACTAGAGATGCCATGGTTGGGTAATAAATTCAGATTGGTTGTTATGGGCCATTTACTTTAATCACAACTAGGGATGAGCCGAACACCCCCCTGTTCGGTTCGCACCAGAACCTTCGAACGGACCAAACGTTCGCGTGAACATTTAGAACCCCATTGACGTCAATGGGACTCGAACGTTCAAATTCAAAAATGCTCATTTTAAAGCCTAATATGCAAGTTATTGTCGGAAAACGGGTTTGGGGACCCGGGTCTTGCCCCAAGGAACATGTATCAATGGAAAAAAAAAGTTTTAAAAACGGTAGTTTTTTCTGGAGCAGCGATTTTAATTTTGCTTAAAGTGAAAAAAAAAAATGAAAAATTCCTTTAAATATTGTACCTGCTGGGTGTCTATAGTAGTGGCACATGTTTAGATCTGTCCCTGCACAAAATTAGATTACTATAAGAAAAAAGTAATTTAAGACTGCTTGCGGCTTTAATGTAATGTTTGGTCCCTGCAATATGGATGAAAATCACTGAGAAAAATAGCATGGGTTTCCCCGCCCCCTCCCCCCAGGTGATTACAAGCCCCTTTGGCCCTATATACAGTACTTTGAACAATACCGTACAGGCGGTGCAAACAAGACAGGGACTGTAGGTTTGTTGTTAAGTAGAATCTGTTTATAATTTTCAACTGGTACTTCTTTAAAGTCTTCTTCAGCCTCAAAATCTTTTATTAAGCTTTTCTGAAAACATAGAGAAGGGTTATCACCCCTGTAACATTGATTTTGCTGTCTGTGTGCATCTGTTCAGAAGATTGCACCTCACTTTCTGTCCCAATGACAAATGATTTTTTGAGATTTTTCTTTTGTGAAACAAGGATTGTGATAAAGCATCAGTGGACAGGAGACACCTTTTACAGAATAGAATTTCCCTTCCTATGGGTAGATTTCCTCTCACTTCCTGTTGTCTCCTTGTTTGCAAGTAGGAGTCGTTTGTAAGTTGGATGTTTGAAAGTAGGGGCCTGCCGTATATACTCTGCATAAATTTGGGCCCTAGGTGTTGGTGTTGCCACAATACTGTAAGCCCTCACAGTTATTCTTGGTGGGCGCTGGAACGCCCTGCTGTGAAATATTAGATCAAGAATTGTAATTACATGCCCCTGTTGAACAGGGGCAGAAAAATTGGGCCTTAGGCACTGGTGCCACAACACTGCAACCCCTCACAGATACTCTAGTTGGAGCGCAGCAATGAGCCCGCTGTAAAGTATTGCATAAAAAATTGTAATTACACGCCCCTGTTAAACAGGGGCAGAAAAATTAGGCCTTAGGCACTGGTGCTGGTGCCACAACACTGCAACCCATCACAGATACTCTAGTTGGAGTGCAGCAATGAGCCCGCTGCAAAGTATTGCATCAAAATTTTTATTACACGCCCCTGTTAAACAGGGGCAGAAAAATTGGGCCTTAGCCACTGGTGGCAGTGCCCAGAACCAACAATGTTCTTACAAGCTATCAGCAAGATCATTGAGGAGGAAAAGGATATTCACTCAGCATAACAGGATAGTCACTCAGCATCAGCATAGGCAGTCTTGAAGGGATCTGACATTTAAACAAAATATATTCAGTTACATCAGCATTAGGTGCTTGGTAGCTGGTGGTGATCCAAGCCTGATTCATTTTTATGAAGGTCAGTCGATCGACCGAGTCGGTGGAGAGGCGCACCCTGTGATTGGTTACAAAGCCTCCAGCAGCACTGAATGTGCGTTCTGAAAGAATGCTGGATGCAGGACAAGCCAATAGCTCAATTGCGTACTGTGCAAGCTCTGGCCAGTGATCCATCCTCAAGACCCAATAAGCCAGAGGATTTTCAGTGGGAAAGGTGTCCAAGTCTGATCACCATGTAAAATAGACGCTGGCGATGGTTGCTGGAACCGGTCATACCTTGGGGCTGCGGATTTAAAAATTGTCTGAACGCATCGGTCAGACGGCCACCTTCTCCACCGCGCCTTCTGTGACTGACCGAAGCCTCAGCAACACGTTGTCCAGGACCAGGATTTTGTAACCACCCCAGTCTCTGGGAACGCGTTGCACAGACCTTTCTGCAAGGCCTCCCGAAGATGTTTCATCTTCTGCTCCTTCTGCGCCGGCAAGATAAGGTCCGCAACCTTATTCTTGTAACGTGGATCAAGGAGAGCTGCCAGCCAGTAATGATCCCTCTCCTTGATAGCACGAATACGAGGATCCTTCCGCAGGCTTTGCAGGATCAGGGAGGCCATACAAGCGTAGGTTTGCTGAGGCATTCGGTGTGGAGTCCTCTGAGTCACTCAGGACGAAATGATCCGCAGCCACCTCACACCAGCCACGTACAAGTTCATGGGTTCCTTGGGACTGTAATTAATCCCTTGAAGACTGCTGCTGATGCTGAGTTCTAGGCTCCACCTCCATGCTGACACAATCCTCCTCCTCCTCGTCCTCTTCCTGTGTGATAGGCAGGCAAGCAGGAACACTGTCTGGATAAAGGGGGCCTTAAAAGGTAAGGAAGTCCTCCTCTTCCTCCCTCTGTTCTGCCTCAAGGGCCCTGTCCATTATTCCACGAAATAATGTGTGTTCCAACATGTGAATAAGAGGGACAGTCTCACTGATGCATGCACTGTCACTGCTCACCATCCTCGTGGCCTCCTCAAATGGTGACAGCACAGTGCATGCATCCCTGATCAAGGCCCACTGGCGTGGGGGAAAAAAACCAAGCTCCCCTGACCCAGTTCTGCTGCCATATTGGCACAGATACTCATTGATGGCCATCTGCTGCGTGTGCAGCCGCTGCAGAATGGCCAACTTAAGAGTTCCACCTGGTGGGCATGTCACAGATTAGGCGGTTCTTGGGCAGGTTTTATTCCCTTTGAAGGTCTGCCAGCCGAGCACTGGCATTATATGACCGTCGGAAATGCACACAGACTTTCCTGGCCTGCTTCAGAACATCCTGTAAGCCCGAGTACCTGCCCAAGAACCGCTGCACCACCAAATTAAGGACATGAGCAAAACAGGGCACATGGGTCAGTTTGTCCCTGTTGCAGGGCGGAGAGGAGGTTGGTGCCATTGTCGCAAACCACAATTCCTGGCTTAAGCTGGCATGGCGTCAACCACCTCTGAGCCTGCCCCTGCAGAGCTGACAGAACCTCTGCCCCAGTGTGGCTTCTGTCTCCCAAGCACACCAGCTCAAGCATCTCTTTGCCTGCGTAGCCCCTTGAATGCCTACGGAGCACCGCTGGACAGCACAGGAAGAGGCCACAGAGGAAGAAGAGGAGGGGGTGGAGGAGAGAGGTGTGTCACAACCAGTAGTAGCATTTTGGAGACATGGTGGCGGAACAACCTCCAACACTACTGTACCTTGTCCTGCATCCTTCCCAGCTGCCAGCAGAGTCACCCAATGCACCGTGAAAGATAGGTAACGTCCCTGTCCATGCCTGCTGGACCATAAGTCAGCGGTAATATGCACCTTACCACTGACCGCCCTGTCCAGCGAGGCATGGACATTGCCTTTCACATGCCGGTAGAGAGACGGAATCGCCTTCCGTGGCATTTGGGAACTTGCCGCTGAGGTACCGCACATTCCACAAACTCACGGAAGGGGGCAGAATCTACCAAATGAAAAGTCAGCAGTTGAAGTGCTAGCAATTTAGCTAAGCTAGCATTCAACCGCTGGGCATGTGGATGGTTGGGATAGGAACTTCTTTCGGCGCTGCAGCATCTGGGGCAGGGAAATTTGCCTGGTACAATCTGCCATCGGTGTACCGATAGTAGATTGCCGCATGTACTAGGCTGTGACACACCTAATTCTACACCTTCAGTCCTATCAGTGCAGACTTCAGAGAGGACTGAGGATATAGTGGGGTTGGAGATCCCAGCTGATGAGGGGTAAGGGGAGGTCTGCTTTGTTCTTTGGTGTGGATCTTTGAGGTAAGCTTGCCAACGAACTGCATGGCAGGTCGACATATGTCTGGTCAAGCATGTGGTGCCCAAGCGGGTGATGTTTTGGCCACGCGAGATACGCTTGAGACATGTTGCAAATAACAGCGGTGCGATCTGATGCACTCGTCTCAAAAAAGGCCCACACCAAAGAACTTTTGGAATAACGCTGTGACACAGCAGCGCCCTGCACATGCGTAGCTCTGCGTTGTGATGCAGTCGGTGTGCTTCCCTTAAGCTGTCCCCTGGAGGGCATCCTGCCTCGTTGGAGATGTGCCTGTGCCTCCTCCTCCTCTCTCCTATCAGACACCCACGTAGAGTTAGTGACCTCATCATTCCCTCCCTCCTCATCACTGTAGAAAACCTGGCAGTATGCTGCAGCTGGGGGAACATGACTGCCAGATTGCTGTCCTTCTTGGGCACCCCCTCTCTGTGAGCTCACGTTACTGCCTTCCTCTATCTGTGTACCATCATTGGAGCCTTCAAAACGCTGCGCATCCTCATGCAGCATGTACCCAACACTGTGGTCAAACAGTTCAGGGGACTCCTCAGGAGGACATGGTGGGGCTAGGGAAGGAGTGAGTGATGCCATTGAGCAGAGGGAAGAGGATGCCTTGGCAGCTACTTTGCCAGACAAAGTACCCTGAGCCTGGCTGAGAGGATGAGGAGGTCGAGGACGGCTTGGTCATCCACTCTACCAAGTCTTCGGCATGTTGCGGCTCAACACGGCCAGCTGCCAAAAACAAGGAGGAGCGTGTTTAACGGCCACGTGCTGATGAGGATGCACCGTGTCCACGACCAGCACTGTTGCCTCTAGACGCAGAGTCTGCTTGCCCTCGTGACTCTCTGCCTCTCCTTGTTGTCCTTCCAGACATACACGTGCAGTACACACCAAGTAGCTTTAGGTGCAAACTACAGAGGACACAGGCAATACACCATGTGAGAATACTGCAGCTAGCACAATCAACTGCCTGCCAGTAAATTAAGAAGAACTGATCTAGCTAAACTATACAGTGTATAAATATATGTACAACACCTGGGATGTACATATATCCTCTACACACTGTAACTTTAACTGACTAGCCTGCCTGCTCTATCTACCTACCTAGACAGATCTCTAACCACCACCGCAACACACTACACAAGGCCGACCTGCAGGCGGCCTGCAGAGGACAAAGGCAGTACACACACCTTGTAGCTTTAGGTGAAAACTGCAGAGAACACGTGCAGTACACACCAAGTAGCTTTAGGTGCAAACTACAGAGGACATGTGCAGTACACACCAAGTAACTTTAGGTGCAAACTACAGAGGACACGTGCAGTACACGCCAAGTAGCTTTAGGTGCAAACTACAGAGGACACGTGCAGTACACGCCCAGTAGCTTTAGGTGCAAACTACAGAGGACACGTGCAGTACACACCAAGTAGCTTTAGATGCAAACTACAGAGAACACGTGCAGTACACGCCAAGTAGCTTTAGGTGCAAACTACAGAGGACACGTGCAGTACACGCCAAGTAGCTTTAGGTGCAAACTACAGAGGACACGTGCAGTACACACAAAAGTAGCTTTAGGTGCAAACTACAGAGGACACGTGCAGTACACACCAAGTAGCTTTAGGTGCAAACTACAGAGGACACAGGCAATACACCATGTGAGAATACTGCAGCTAGCACAATCAACTGCCTGCCAGTAAATTAAGAAGAACTGATCTAGCTAAACTATACAGTGTATAAATATATGTACAACACCTGGGATGTACATATATCCTCTACACACTGTAACTTTAACTGACTAGCCTGCCTGCTCTATCTACCTACCTAGACAGATCTCTAACCACCACCGCAACACACTACACAAGGCCGACCTGCAGGCGGCCTTTTATAGTGTGGGGCGTGTACTAAACCCCCTGAGCCATAATTGGCCAAAGCCACCCTGGCTTTGGCCAATTATGGCTCTCCGTTTTTTGCGCGCTGTGATTGGCCAAGCATGCGGGTCATAGTGCATGCTTGGCCAATCATCAGCCAGCAATGCTGCAGTGAATTATGGGCCGTGACGCGCCACCCGAATTTGGCACGAACGGCCCGCAACGTTCGTATTTTCATGAACGATCGAACATACAATGTTCGAGTCGAACCCATATTCACAACCATTACATTTCCATTACTGCTACAAGGACTTCTTTTTTTTTGTTGTAAAGTAGGAAGACATCACTATATACAGGGGGAAAAACACACAGTACTATTGACATGCTTTTGAAAAATGTATCATGTATATCATATATCATGTGATACATTCATTGTAACCAGCAGATTTCCATTGTTGTATGGAATAATAGTGTTCTTTTACTTGTCCTTTAATGATTAACAGCTTCATGAAAACCAGCCACACAATCTATGGTATTAACAACCTGTATCCAGGATCTGAGTAGTCAGACAATCACATTTACTTAACAGTTTATTAACAGACACTTTAATAGGGGAAAAACAACTGAAATATAAATATCTTATTGCTGCTCTTTATTTTACACCGCAGATTTGAGATGTAGCAATACAGAGCTTTATATTGCAAAGTAACTGTAAATATTTAGTATATATAATATAAAAAGGCAGATTTAGGGGTGTCTGCCCTTTCACCCCCTCCATTTTCTTAAACTTATGTCTTCAGGACCTTGGACACAGAAAATACATCCTAGAAACCAAATACTCCTATCCCCCTGCTGCCACTCCCCTTCCTCTATTATCACCAATTCTCAGCTGTCAAAAAATAACAGTCTGGACTGGCTGCATTACATAGCCAGACAGGAAGGGAAAGAAAATCCCTGCAAATTAGGGGAATTCCTTAGGGACCCCCAGGTCACCAGAACTAGTGTCCCCATTGGAAGATTTACCCTCTATTACTTTTCCGGGGACAACCCAAAATGTGGGATTTTCTTTTACTTTCACTTTCAATGACAATGGTAAATAGGACACATCGAGAGGGCGAAACTCCCTAATAGGGGCACAGACAACAAAAACTGACAAGCCTTCTAATGGCTCTCTACTCCAAATTTATTTTCATTAGAACTGAATGAAATGATCAGTCCCAGCATAGATCATACCTCTGGACCATGTTACATAGTTAGTCAGGTTGAAAAAAGACACAAGTCCATAGAGATGCCCTGTTGTCTGCAGATCCTCTGATATTATGGGTTTAGTTGAGTCTTTGTACCATGTGACAGTCTGTATGATCTGGGTGTAGGCTGAGGGCCTTACAGCCACTTCCTGACCATTTTCTAGTCTAGAACACACCCTCTGTAGTCTTTCAGAGTCTGCAAATTATGTAACTTCCTCCACAGCGCTAATGGTGGGAATACATCCTAATTAGCGTTCAACCCCACCTAGTCACACCTACAGGAAGAGTCCAAACCTCCCAATAATTCAAGGCTGCCCAGGTAAATATGCGGACCAGTGCTAACAGGGAGAGTGCCACCCCTCAGATTCCCCCTGCTCGCTGGGAAGGAATTAATTTACATGCAAAGAAAACACCTTCACAATAACCTCTCATAGCCCTTCCTCTGTAGTTTTGCAGTAAGCCATTATTCTTTGGCATGTTACAAGGCAGAATACATTTACAGCTGCTTTGCAGACTGAAGAGTGATCTCCATTTGGACCCATCCACCTCAACCCCCACAAACTGCTACAAGTGACTCCCATAGTCTGCCCTGAAACTACAGAGGCTCAAAGCATGATGGTACATGTAGTATCAGGACTGGTAAAGGAAGAAAACAGGAAGTCAGAGAACTCAGAAAGTTAGCCAGGAGGAGGAGTGACATCACAGACACAGAAACTTTTTTTTACAGCTAAAGAAAGTAAGATACAGATAAAATGACAGTAGGGTTGTGATCGATTCACATGCACCTGTTGTTTTGGGAAAAAATGTAAAAAAACCTTCTGCCTTTAGAACCACTTGCCGACCGCGTCATGTAGCTATACGACAGAATGGCACGGCTGTGCAAAGCAACGTATATATACCATATGTCCGGCAATCGTGTCAAGGAACTGCAGAACGGGGGTATGCCTGTGTAAACAAGGCATCTCCCTGTTCTGCCTAGTGACAGGACACTGATCGTCTGCTCCATGTAACCGGGAGCAGCAATCAGTGTCATGTCACAGTAAGCCCAGCCTCTACACAGTTAGAATCACTCCCTAGGACACACATAACCCCTTCCTAGCCCCCTAGTGGTTAATCCCTTCCCTGCATTTTTATAGCACTGATCGCTGTATAAATGTGAATGGTCCCAAAATAGCATCAAAAGTGTCCGATGTGTCCTCCATAATGTCGCAGTCACAATACAAATCACTGATCGCCGCCATTTCTAATAAAAAAATATATTAATAAAAATGCCACAAAGCTATCCCCTATTTTGTAGACACTATAACTTTTGCGCAAACCAATCCATAAACGCTTATTACGATTTTTTTTACCAAAAATATGTAGAATACGCATCGGCCTAAACTGAGGAAAAAATATTTTTTTTAGATTTTTTGGAGGGATATATATTATAACAAAAAGTAAAAAATATTGCTTTTTTTTCAAAATTGACAATCTATCTTTGTTTATAGCGCAGAACATAAAAACTGTAGAGGTTATCAAATACCACCAAAAGAAAGCTCTATTTGTGGGAAAAAAAGGACGGCAATTTTTTTTGGGAGCCACGTCGCACGACCGCGCAATTGTTAGTTAAAGCGACGCAGTGCCAAATCGCAAAAAGTGTCCCGGTCATTTGGCAGCCAAATCCTCCGGGGCTGAAGTGGTTAAAGTGATACTAAAGTGTTGGTTTTTTTTTTCTTTAAAAATAACAAACATGTTATACTTGCCTGCTCTGTGAAGTGGTTTTGCACAGAGCAGCCCAGATCCTCCTCTTCTCGGGTCCTTTTCCAGAACTCCTGGCCCCTCCCTCCTGTCAAGTGGCCCGCACCCAAGCCAAGCCATAGCTCTGTGTTCATTCAGACACGGAGCTGCAGTTCAGCCCCGCTCCCTTTCTCCTAATTTGTTAACTAACTTTGATTGACAGCAGTGGGAGCCAATGGCACCACTCAGGAGGGAGAGTCCGAGGGACTTGTGCACATCGCTAAAGAAAGATGGGGCTCAGGTAAGTATTAAGGGGGCTGTTGCACACAGAAGGTTTTTAATCTTAATGAATTAGGATAAAAAACCTTCTGACTTTACAACCACTTTAACCAGTTCCCGACCCCCGCATGTACATATACGTCCACAATATGGCACGTACAGGCACATGGGCGTACACGTACGTCCTCGCCTATTAGCGGGTGGGGGGTCCGATCGGGACCCCCCCCGCTACATGCGGAGGTCGGGTCCGCTCGGGGAGCGATCCGGGACCACGGCGCGGCTATTTGTTTATAGCCGCTCCGTCGCGATCGCTCCCCGGAGCTGAAGAACGGGGAGAGCCGTGTGTAAACACGGCTTCCCCGTCCTTCACTATGGCGGCGCATCGATCGCGTCATTCCCTTTATAGGGAAGACACGATCGATGACGTCATTCCTACAGCCACACCCCCAAACAGTTGTAAACACATACTAGGTGCACCCTAACTCCTACAGCGCCACCTGTGGTTAACTCCCAAACTGCAACTGTCATTTTCACAATAAAGAATGCAATTTAAATGCATTTTTTGCTGTGAAAATGACAATGGTCCCAAAAATGTGTCAAAATTGTCCGAAGTGTCCGCCATAATGTCGCAGTCACGAAAAAAATTGCTGATCGCCGCCATTAGTAGTAAAAAATAAATAAATAATAAAAATGCAATAAAACTATCCCCTATTTTGTAAACACTATAAATTTAGCGCAAACCAATCGATAAACGCTTATTGCGATTTTTTTTACTAGAAATAGGTAGAAGAATACGTATCGGCCTAAACTGAGGAAAAAAAATGTTTTTATATATGTTTTTGGGGGATATTTATTACAGCAAAAAGTAAAAAATATTGCTTTTTTTTCAAAATTGTCGCTCTATTTTTGTTTATAGCGCAAAAACTAAAAACCGCAGATGTGATCAAATACCACCAAAAAAAAGCTCTATTTGTGGGGAAAAAAGGACGCCAATTTTGTTTGGGAGCCACGTCGCACGACCGCGCAATTGTCTGTTAAAGCGACGCAGTCCCGAACTGTAAAAACACCTTGGGTCTTTAGGCTGCATATTGGTCCGGGGCTTAAGTGGTTAAGGACCAAAAAAGACCAAATAAGAGAAATTCATTGTTAGGGTTTTCATAGACTTTAAAAGCAATCTTGCAAAGACAAAAAAAAAATGTATTTATTTCTAACTCCTTCTTCCCCTTTGCCATTATTAATCTGCTGAATTTTTACTTATTTATTAATATTTAAAATGATTTTCTTTTCATTCGCTTATTTTTTTTCAGTGTCACATAAAAAGCACAAAACTCGAGAGGAAACACCTTTGATTACTAAAGCCTGACACCATAAATTTACTTTTTTTGTGTGCTTCAATGCTGGTACAAGATGACCAATATAGATAAAGAAATCTGCTTCATGTTTTAGTTTCTGCTGAAGAACGAGATGCTGATATCACAAAGCCAACTTACATATTTGGGAAGGTATTCTGTCTGTTAGCTGATTTATGTCTAAAAAAATGTACTACCTAAGCTGATAGTAGTTTTTTTTTCTAAAAAGAATGAGCACAGTATGTGACATCATGTATTTGTTAAAAGGATATAACCACACATGAATATACAGTATCTTCTTGGGTAAAACAGCATGGACATAAATGCTGCCATGCATCTACAGCTTAGACAGCCATCAGCAGATGATGTAAAAATATATACAGGTTTTAGGCTTATACATTATTTTCCTTTTATGGGGGGCAATACTACCACAGCAAATCACTTTGGACTTTAAATTTGGACTAGACAGAGAGGTTGAGGTTTTGGAAAATGAACAGACTCTTAGCAGAGTACATCATTGCCAGAAAAAAAAATGTTCCAGGTAGGGAGGTCAACAGTAAAAAAAAAAAAAAAGCAGAAATCTTAAAAAAAGAAAAAAATGCAAAGCAAGACATCACACCAGCAAAAAGCAGACAGGATGGCTGATGATTTAGCAACAGAAACTGAAGTTGCCGTACGCAATATAAATCATTCTCGAAAATGAAAGTGCAATGACCTAAAGTATCTGTGTTGACTAACACAGAGGTTTCACCTGTTACCTCCTGACCACGATGAGCACATTTGACTAAAAATATACAGTATGGTCCGGATTCACAAAGCACCTACGCTGACGTATAACAAGTAACGCCAACGTAAGTGCAAATGTGCGCCGTCGTATCTGTGCGCCAGACCCACAAACTAAGATACGTCTAAAAACAGGCTTCACCCCGCCGACGTAACTTGCCTACGCTGGCGTAGGATGGGCGCACATTTAGGCTGGACGCATGGTGGCGCTCCCATTGATTAGCTATTCAAATATGCAAATTAGGTAAATATGGCGATTCACGAACGTACGTGCGCCCGGCGCAGGCTACGCGAGGTGCGCGTAAGTTGTACGTCCGGAGTAAAGTTATGCCCCATAAAGGAGGTGCAACCCAGCAGCAGACATGCAAAGGTCTGCACCAGGGAACACAAGCTGGCGTATTTTACATTGGATGTGTGTCTGGCTGGGCGCAGGTTACGTTCACGCCGTACGCAGTGATCCGGCGTAGTTTAAGCAGTTGTTCGACGTGGTTCTGAGCAGGCGCAGGGGGATGCGTCCACGTCACGGCGCATGCGCAGTTCGTGATACTATCTGTCTGGCGCTCGGCCCATCATTTGCATGGGTCACGCCCACTTCCGGCTTACGCCTTAGAAACCCACGCCACGCTTGCGCAACGTTGGGAGCACTGCCTTGCTGAATTCCATGCTTGCCTCTCTGCGTTGCTTTGGCATAGCGTACAGTGGTTTTTCTACAGCGGCGTAATGTGCGCCCACACTCTGTGAATCTGGGCCTATATATTTAGGTGTCCTCTTTCAAAGTGTGATATAGACATGTTGATTTTACCACTGGGTAAAAAGACAAAAGTTTAACTACGCCTAAAATTCAGGAAGAATAAATAGAATAGAAGAATCAATAGCAGGATTTACAATTGGACAAAAGTAATTTTCCAAAAATGCAAATATTATAGCATAAATGGGAGAGAAACTATTTTTTCTGTAGCCGCAAGGCAGTAATTTGGATTTCCTAGAAATAATCACACAAAAATAAAATTCCAAAAAGTTCTCATATTCTTTTTCTTCCCTGGTTCCCTCAGTGTTAACATGTTCAATATGACACATGTTGTATACTTGTCAAAGCATCTGAGAGTGCTGACAGAGCATTAAAGTCGGAGGAGATAAAAGCAGAAGGCCGAGCTGTGGTTTTCAGCACCCTGCCAACCTAAACAAGGACATGCAGCTACTCATGCCACAACTGCGATGCATTGCTTTTCTGCGCAACAAAGTAAAACTCTATTGCATTCAGCAGGCAGAACAGCTGCTGAACGTGACCCATTATAGTGGCCGTACAACAGTCACCCTGCAACCATGTGCAATGCACGCAGCACTGTTGGTTTCAATTGGCCTTATGGGAAATAAGGATTTTTAACTTGTTTGTGACTGGGCACCTGATGTGAATAGGCCCCCAGCAATTGGATTTTCACCTGTGCTAGATTTAAACTCAAAATTTTATAGAAAAGGGCCAGTTTAGGATAACATTTGGAGAGGTTGAGTCTTTTGTAATGCTTTTATTGCCAACACTGTCCCCTTTTGAGAGATTTTCTCTTCACTTCATGGCCCTGTGACCTGTAACCAGCATAGGGAATTGGTTTAATCTCCCCAATGGGAACAAAGCAAGAAAAATATGAGTGGTTCTAGTCATATTCTACTACGCTAAAAGCATCCTGTCCCATTCTGCATCATAAACAGAGACCTAAGGGAAATCTCCCTAACGAAGACCTACTCTGAATTATATAGCCGAGAGAAGTTCTAAACGTTCAGCATTCCTCTACCGGGTTAGCTACTGAATGATACAGAAAAGTTTCTTCTTGAGGGAAGGAAAGAGTAGAGTAAAAGTTACAACTGCCAAAGCTACGAAGCATCTTCTCTGAACAAAGCCCAAGCACCAGATGTTGCCGGCACTACTGTTCTTGATTGGATGTGTATAGTGCAAAAAAATAAAAAATTGCCGAGAAACGCAGAGCCTATGCACTGTGGTGAATACAACATATTATACATGTTGCACTGAGGTAATGCACCACCAACACACATATGCTTTGCGAATCACAATGCACAGTAACTCATTACCATGCATTGTGGTGTGCTGCATTGGAGAAACTTTGCATTTTGGTTTGTTTTGGTGCACTGCAATGGTCTGCTGGGTGTCCACTATGGTAGAACATCAACATTTTGCCTGATTGACCTAGGGTTACTTTTACCACATTCCATATGACTATCACAAAACGTTGGTGATAGAAGCAGATTAGTTACAAATCGCAAGCCAAAGCTTGGGAGAACGGTGAAACATTCCCACATTTCTAAACCTTGTGGCCTTCCCAGAAGAATTGAAGCTGTTATAGCTGCAAAGGGTGAGCCAACACAATATTGAACCCTTCAGACTAAGACGGGGATTAAAGTTCATGTGCGTGTAAAGGCAGGTGTACCATTACTTTTGACAATATACTGTAGTCATTTTGTGATTTGTCCTTTTTATAATGATATGTCTGTTGCAATCATGGCAAAGTTATTAATAAATGAAATAATTGTAATTCCGCAAAAAATGGAAAAAAAAAAGAAAACAGAAAGTGAATAAAAAAAATTGTACTCATTAATCAACACATTTCACCCATCAAACAAACTAAAAATGGACTATTCAAGCACACACGTCAATTTTCTAGACACCACAGAATTCTTTAGGGATGACAAGTTGCACACCTCAGTATACAGGGAGCCCACTGACAGATGCAACTACAGTATCTCCACAGATCCAGCTTCTTCTCCCAGCACATCAAAATGGTCCATCTTACACAGCCAGGCCATAAAATACCACTGAATATGCTTGAATAGAGAAGACAGAAAAAAAACATTCTCAGAATACTAGCAGATTACAAGGACAAAACCACCAATACAAGCATAAACACGGCCCTGAAAACCCAAAGAGAAAATCTCCTACAATACAAATAAAAAAAAATATCCACAAACAGTATAATCCAGTGCTAGAATAGATAAAGATAATAAAACATTTGCAACTTATCACAACAGAAGATGACACACTTAAAGAAATATTCCAACAACCCCCAATACTGGCTTTCAGGAAACCAATCAACCTCAAACATCAACTAATCAGCAGGAAACTTCATCCTGATTATGAAGTCACAAATAAAAGGAACCAAGCCCCGCAACAAAAACACACTGCAAACTGTGCATTCAAATCAATTCATTAACCACTTCCCCCTTGGCCTATAGCAAAATGATGGCTCCGATCACGGTGAAGAGCCTATGACATAGGCACTTTACCATGTGATCAGCTGTGCCCAATCACAGCTGATCACAGCATAAATAGGAAGTGTCAGTTATCGGCATTCCTCTACTCACTGTAACAGCATGTGAGTAGAGGAGAGCTGATAAGCCACTTTCCTGACAGGAGGGACGAGCGGTTTTCCTGACAATCCCCATCAGAGATTACAGCCAGTGCCCACCGGTGATGCCCATAAGTTCCCATCAGTGATGCCCACCAGTGATGCTAATTAATGCCCATCAGTGAACCCAATCAGTGCCTGTCAGTGCCTCCTCATCAGTGCCACCCATCAGTGCCCATAAAGGGTGTCTATCAATGCTGCATATTAGTGTCTCCTCATCAGTGCCGCCTCATCAATGCCCGTCAGTGCAGCCTCATCAGTGCCGTCTCATCAGTGCTGCCTCATAGGTGCCACCTCATCAGTGCCGCCTCATCAGTGCCGCCTCATCAGCACACATCATTGAAGGAGAAATATTACTTATTTTATAACAGAAACAAAGTAAACCTCTTTCTTTTATTTGTTTAGAAAAAAATAAAACTTAGTGGTGATTAAATACCACCAAAAGAAAGCACTGTCGCAAAATAATTATAAAAATTTAGTTTGGGTAGTGTTGCATGACCGCGCAATTGTCAGTCAAATTGTGACAAAGCTGAAAATTGGCCTAGGCAAGAAGGGGGTGAAAGTGCCTGGTATTGAAGTGGTTCAAAAGTGTCACACACACACACACACACAAAAGAGACCTTTAATATCACACAGCTGTACAGTACCTCCAGTAATGTTGTGTACTCTATCCAATGCATAAAATGTAACAAAGGATCTTACATTGCCAAAATAGGACAGAAATTACAAACGTAAATTAATTCACATAGACACACCATTAAAGGGGTTGTAAAGGCAATTTTTTTTTTTAAACAAACATGTTATACTTACCTCCACTGTGCAGCTCGTTTTGCACAGAGTAGCCCCGAACCTGGTCTTCTGGGGTCCTTCGGCGGCTGTCTTGGCTCCCACCCACAAGAACTAAACACCTTCAGGAAGGATTCATCGGCCTGTGGCAGCTATAGACCTATAGGTCTTAAATATAGACCTAAAACTTTTTACAAAAATTCTGGCTAACATATTGTCCAAGTATACGCCGATAAGGCGTTCGATCGTGTCAACTGGGTGTTTATGTCCTCTGTGCTCAAACAGATAGGCTTGGGACATAAAATATCAAACTCTAATCGGAAATCTAATTGGGAAATAAATGTGGCTAAACTAGCTAAAGTGGTTAGGAAACACAGACAACGCATATTTCCCTCAAATCATAGCACCCTTGGGACAAAAGAGATCGATGCCAACCCAGATAGCGCAGGAATTTAGGGACTATTACCATTCTTTATATAACCTCCCATTTCGGTCCCCCAATGAAACGACAATAGAGGATTACATCACCTCATCCCAGATCCCGCAACTGTCGGCAGACACGGGGGCATTGGAAATCTCTCAAATCTTAAAATCAACTTTGATAAGTCGGCAGGCATGGGTATCAACATCACACCACATAGATTGGACGTATTGAAATCCCAGTTCAAATTTAAATGATCGGATAGCTCCCTTAAATACCTGGGCACCCTGATCCCAAGGGACTTGTCCTGCACTTTTGAATTAAACGTCAGACCTTTACTGACCAAGACACGCCAACTGATTGAGGAATGGAAAAAAGGACTTCACTCCTGGTTCGGCAGGTGTAACCTTCTACAAATGTCCATACTCCTGATTATTTTTCTTTGTCAAATATTTTATTCAAAATACAGTACATGTTATTAGTACATGTTTTTAAATAAATAGAAAATAAACAAATATGAGTAAGAAAACTCTAGGTTTAACTAAAGCTTCATGTCTATATATTGAGTTAAATGAGAAAAAATTTAATCCATTAGATATATTTGCAACTATATGGTGTTGGAGGAAACTCTGCGCTGCTAGTACAAAAGAAAAAGAAAATAAAGCTGCTAACACGGCTAGTTGAAAAATAGCAAAGGTAAACAAGTGTAGGTGAAAGTGTAGCGTTCCAACGAATACAATACACTATATGTTAAAATACTGATATTCAATATGGCATGAAAATGAAAAACAAACATAAAAATGTCCAGTGAAATCGCACAAAAAATAAAATAATGTACAAAGATACACCATGTGGTAAATGTCCATATATAACTGAGTGACAAAGCATCCACCACATGTCACGGATGAGTTATGAATCAAACGCTGAAGTGATGAAATAAAATTCAACCGAAAGTGACTTCTTATGTGCAGTGAAATAGCCCTCCACCGATAAAGATGCAGGATTACCAGAAATCATGGACTCAAGGAAAAACATATATTTCATGAGTCAAACAGGCTTAACGATCAATATAAACTCCAGAGGGATCACTTTAGGGACAAGGAATCGACCACTGGCTCTTCAACAGGTATACGTTCACCCAGATATTAAATAGGCATTAGCTTGTATGACATGCAGATTGCCCTCAGGTATGTTTTCAACCATAAAAAGATATGGAGAGGAAGAGAGGAGGCAACAGTGTGATACCATAAAAAAAAGCTGGAATTTAATAAGCAATTGCACTTACATTTAAAATGAAGTTACAGCGCATGTAGTGAATAAATAAAGATGAATTAGATATATTTGCAACTATAATTGTTACAAATGGTTGATAAATTAGATAATGAACAAAGGAAAATAAAAATACATTTATGTATAGAAATTGAGAAATGTTAAAGTTATCAATGGTTGATAAACTTCGTTATTTCTAGGATAGCCAAGAGAGACATCCATTCGACCAAGGCCAGGATCCGGCTAAGTGACCCGGCGTATCCTGGGCAAATGGACAACATCTCCAAGCACCCCAAGTGCTCCTTAGGTTAGTTTATCTGTAAACTATGAATACTTGTTCATCAACAAAACAATTTAGTAAAAGTATGGATTAATGGATTCCCAACAATATTAATGTTGAGAGAAAAATTATAACATGTAGGAAGGGAGGAATGGGTCTTGAAGGGAGGTTGGAGGGAAGGAAGGGGGGGTCTCCAGAGGGGAATTATTTTTCAATATAAAGTCATATAGCAGCAATGTCTGGGAAGGTGGTAAATTTCTTCAGGGTAAAAGAAGTGAGCAGTCTAGGTCTGGTGGAAGATGGTGTGTTATTCATGTTAAACCCATAGCGTTTAAAATTTGGAAAATGTATCAAGTATGATTGCCTCCATTTCAGCATGAATCATTGCTTGTGTAACACATTCTTTTATCGATACTACACAAAGTGTGGTTGATTTCCAGGATTTGGCGATGGATTGCTTTGCTTCCGTTGTGACATAAAGTAGGAGTTTGAATTGACGTTGAGTTATGTTATGTGGTTTATTATTTAGAAGATCCATCGTTGGATCAGGTTGCAAGGTGGTGTTGAACATGGTAGAGAGAATGTTGAATACTTTTAACCAAAAGGTCTGAGCTATGGGACAATAGGTCAGCCTCTTCTCTACAGAACACCGACACGAGGAAGATAGCGGCGGGTGAGGTGACTGGAGTTCCGTTTGGATTTTATGCTGAGCCTACTCTGATCATCCAGGTGGATGGGTAGTGGGAAGACCTTATTTCCCATATGCTTTATGAGACTGGTGTGATACAGTCTTTAATTTCGGTAAGCAGGCATTTTATAAGCACGGGTGCAGTGTGGAATCTCATCTCTCATCACTCTATCATCACCATCTTGGAAGCTTATATATGGATTTCTTGTGTAATCTCTAATTGACATTTCACTTGTGAGAAAACTAAGTAGGATCACTCACTATTTTCTGGACTTTTTCACGGTTCTGGGATTTTTCCTTTTATTTTGAATTATCCGCATCTTGGAATGAACTTTTGAATTATTGATTTTTTTATGCAAATGTCATTAATTATTCACTTATATTGTTCATCTGTCACTGATAAGCGCTGCATTCCTTTTTCGTTTTTTATGTTTGTAAGATTGTTGTACACAATTTAATGCTAGCAGCTTATTATTAATTGTCATACTTTATATTTTTCAATCACCTAACCAATTCAGCGCAGCGCCAGCCTTAGGGTTTTTTTTGAATGAGCTATGGGACAAGTCCGCCAAATGTGAAGATGTGTACCTGGGTCACAACAACCTCGAAAGCAGTTAGGGGGTATTGGGGGAGGAATTTTGATATTCTTGCAGGAACTAGATACCATCTGGTAAGAACTTTGTAATTAGTTTCAAGGGCTACTATATTCGGAGTAGCTGAGTTTGTAGCTTGCCAGATCTGAGACCAATCCAACGAATCGGGAACAAAGTTCAAATCATTTTCCCATTTAGCAGTATAAGATGGGGGGGGGAGGTTGTATGAGAAAGTAATTGGGCATATAAGTCTAGAGATAATTCCACGTTTGTGGGGATCTGATGTACACATTTGTTCAAATGTAGTGTAGTTTTGTCGAATTTGTGGGGATATTTTGTGCAAAAAGGTTTTTTATTTGTAGATATCAAAGAGTTTCAGTTTGTGGTATGTTGTGGGTCTTGCAAAGCGTAGGGAAGGAAATTAGTTTATCAGATTCATAGAAATAGTGAGCTTGTGTAAGTCCTACTTTTAACCAGGCAGAGAAGGATAATGGAGAAGTCCATGCAGGGTAGAAAGAGGGATTATTTAGAAAGAAAAGGAGAGGATTATGGGGAGATTGAAGACCAAAATGTGTTTTGAGCCTATCCCAAATTGATAGGCTATGTTTAGTGACTGGATTTGTGATTGTTCGACGCTGCACTGGTGAGAGCTGTAAGATTGGGGATCAGACTCCGCGGGTAGATGCGTTTTTCAGTGAGACGCCAATCCGGAGCTGAGTTTTAAGGGCCTGGTAGCCCACTTTTATTTAAAAGAAAAGTTCAAGGTTCACAAGAAACAAAAGCAGCCCTCGCAGGGGGTTTCATCATTTCTGTATCTTGCAAAGAAAATCAACAGTCGCACACAGCGACTTATCTGCACACAGCATTTGATTCGCACACAGCGACTTGTCCTCTTGACACACACGGCTTCTAATTGGCACACAGCGTCTAGCTTACATCTTTCTGCTCCAACAGTCATCACCTCTGCCTCCTGCAGAGATGCATCCACTCTGTCTTCTCTCACAGAGCTTTTGGGAGTCACCTGACTCCTTAGCACAGACCTCCTGTCTGTGGGGTGGGGCCCTGAATGCTGTTTAGATCAGCCTTTAAAAGCCCAAACCACAGCTGGCCAATTAACTTGTGTTTGTCTCTCCCAAAATATGGCAAAAACCCACCATCATTCAGGTAAGACAGACCCAAACCACCACAGAGCCATAATAGGTTTGAGGTGGAAAGTGGGTCGCAATCAACCGATTCTATGACCACCCAAAGCGGAACTTCTTTAGTGGCATGATATTTAGGCAAACATGCTAATTGAGAGGCGTAGTAATATTTAGAGAAATTTGGAACGCTCAGTCAGGGCATATGAAGGGTGGGTTGGGGTAATCGAGGTTTAAGTTTACCCCATATGAATTGGGCAGTTTTACGCTGTAGGATGCGAAAAAAGTATGCAGGGACTTGTATAGGGAGGACTCTAAATAGGTATAGAATTTTAGGTAACATTGACATTGTAACGGAACCCCAAATGGGACAGGGGTTAAATCCGTTTAAGATATTCCATTCCGAACCCAAGACAGCTATCGACAATCCACAGTCAGGCAAACAAACCCCAATAACGAGACACCGCTCTGTTTGAGGTTCAAAACAAATAGAATCTTTAATGGGAAAAACCAGGCTCTTATATATAGTCAGTAACCAAAAATGAACAATGACTCAACTCCACCCAGAACATGACACAAGGAGCCCAATACACATCTTTTGGGTAGACTTTCTGGCACCAGGTCTGACATCATTTACATTAGCTAATTAACTAATCATTTACCCAGACAAGGTGACTCCGCGATATGGCCTGTTAAGATTGACATCATTTACATGAGCTAATTAACTACAGCTTACAAGTCAGACATCTGAACTCCAGACTGTCTGTTAACTCTCAATACACATTTATCATTAATAGAACTTCACACAATACAGTGTCAATTAGCACAACACAATGAAAGGTTCTTAGAAGCCATACTAAGATTCATTTACATCACAGTAGCAGACGACATTAACACCTAACAGTCTGTGTTCCCACATTGAATGAGTCACTCTTTCAATTAACCTGTTGAGTTCAGAATCAACAACCTGTAATTAGTTTCTACCAGACATCCTTGAATATATTGTGGTTTACAAGCAATCCAAGATATGTCCATAATTTCCTGGCTCGTACTTTGTAAGAGCTTCTGGGTCCCACAGGCCCTCCCGTTACAGACATCTTAACCACTGTGATTCTACCTATCCAAGCTAGAGGTAAGGAAGACCATTTCTTTATTAGAGCAGTTAGTTTAGTCAGCATGAGTGAATAATTAGCGGTGTATAGGTCCGCTGGGTTTGCCGTAAATGAGATTCCTAAATATGATATACAAGTTGTTGACCATGAAAACGGGAGAGAGTCTTGTAATTGTTTCTGTAAATCAGGAGATAGCGAAATATTTATGTGGATTTATTTTAAGGCCAGATATTGTACCGAATTTTGTAAGGATTTCGATGAGGTTCGGGGCTGATATTAAGGGTGAGGTTAGGAATATTAGGACATCAGCAAACATACATAATTTTTGCTGATGACCACCTAATTCAAGGCCTTTTATATTTGTATTGGATCGTTTAAGTTGGGCTAGGGGTTCAATTTCTAAGGCGAATAGAAGAGGGGATAATGGGCATCCCTGCCTGGTTCCTCTTTCAATTTTGAAAGGGTCGGAGCTGAATCTTGAGTAGGATACATATGCTTTCGGATTTTGATAAAGAGCGGAAATCCATTTCAGGAACTGCGTTTCGAATCCCCATTTATAAAGAATGGCGGAAAGATAAGACCATGACAAAGAATCAAATGCTTTCTGTATGTCGATTGAGAGGAAGCAAGCAAGGAATGCGATGAGTTCGAGCTGTATGGGCCAGGAGGGTGGCACGACTAATATTGTTGCCTGTTTGTCTGGATGGAATAAATCCAGTTTGATCCTTGTGGATCATGGTTCCTATGATTGGACTAAGACAGTTAGAGAGGATCTTGGCTAATATTTTAATATCTATGTTGAGTATAGAGATTGATCTATAATTAGACCAGGAGGTGTCGTCAGTGTGTGGTTTAGGAATCATGGATATTGATGCTAATAGGGATTTTGTGACTCCCGATATTTTTATACCTTTTCTAGGCCTTACCGATCCAGATCACACCACATTATTTTAAGCAAATACACTGCCTCTTTGTTGGATTTATATGGGCAAACGCAAAGCCGAGGTTACAGAGACGCTATCTAACACTCCCTAAACATTATGGAGGATTGGCCCTTCCAGATTTATGGAACTACTATTTTAGCAGTGCATCTAGGCAGAATCATAGATTGGAATCGGCATGGAGAGTCCAAAATTTGGATCCAAGTAGAACAAGCCCAGACAGTGGTACCATTGAAGGGAGCTGTCTGGTGTTTTGACAAATTACCCTTGGCTTTGACATCCCACCCAGTCATTGGCATTACCCTTCGTACGGGTGCGTCGATCATGCATACGACCCCCATATGCACCAAAAAGATTCACCCCATTACCCGATACTGGGGAACCCAGATTTCCTCCCGGAACTAGACATGCTGGAGTATGACGGGGAAGGATCGGGCTGTGCACTTTGTGGAAGGCACTCAATAGCCCTCAGTTCAATCCCCGACGAGTGACACTGGTCATTTTTGACTGCCGTTTTTTGGAAGGCAATACGCCTACACCACTTCTTGCACTCAATCACCAATTCGGCAAAATTTCTGCGCCCCCTGAAGACATTCGAGGAGAAATGTACCTGCCCCAGGTACTATCCAAGGCCTATGCAATGCTCAATTCCCCCGTGGAGCAACCAAACTTGTCCTTCATACAAAAATGGGAAGCTGACTTGCAACGATCATTTACCGACACCCAAAAACAGATTGCGATTAGATTTTCACTAAAGACATCCATCTGTACCAGAATACAGGAACTCAATTATAAGATCCTGACCAGGTGGTACTACACACCCCAGTTGATGCACAAATTCTTCCCAACCTCCACGGACAGATGTTGGAGATGCCTGCAGGGCGATCCATATTTTCTGGTCATGTCCTCGACTGCAACATTTCTGGTCAACGGTTAGGGAGGTCACCCAAAAATGTACCATGTGATTCAGAACGACCCAGCTTCCCTCCTGCTTCACGTCACCACAATTCCGGTGCAGAGATATAACAAGTCGATAATACATAAATAACATCTCCTAAACGCAGCCAAGTCCTGCATTCCTATACTGTGGAATAAATGTCCTCCCCCTTCCATCGGAATGTGGTTACGCAAGATATAAGAGATTAAAATATTGGAAGATTTGGTCCTCATGGCACAAAACAAACAAGAGAAGCACTCCAAGGCATGGAGGCTCTGGAATATATTCATCCTTTCGGATGAGGGCCTGTCTATTCTCAATTCTGGAATAGCAAACCGCCAGGGGCCAGATGGCCACTGTTACTGGCAACAAGTCAGTTACCTCTAGGTCGACCCTCCCCCCCTCTTCCTCTCCCCATCCCCCTCCCCTTTTTTTCATCTCCTGGTAGTCTTACCCCTCCTTCTTTCTTTAATTTTCTGATTTAATCTGGAACTCCTGTGTTCCCCTCCTGCTGTTTCTTTATATTTTCTCTGTTCTTTTTCTTTACTGATTTATTTGCTCTCTCGGGGACAGGTTAGTGCACTTAGAGCCCTGTTTATGGGGCCGCACAGATTTTCCTTACTCAATGACAAGTGATACTATTGCTAAATAATAGATGCTGATGCTGTTTAGGCGGGCGCTTGTCATGTTGTTACTTTTGTCTTATGATACGAATGTTGGGCACACCGCTGACTCCTGTTTGGAGCACTCATCTGTTTACCTGTCATTGTTATGCTTGTTATTGTACTGTACCTTGCCTGACTGTCCTTGTCCTTTTTCTTTGCTGAAAAATTAATAAAAAAACGATAATTAAAAAAAAAATTAAAACTGTGTTCAAACCACATGTGAGGTATCGTCGCAAGGGAATAATTCTAGCCCTAGACCTCCTCTAACTCAAAACGTCGCCTATGGAGATTTTTTAGGGTAAAAGTTTGTCGCCATTTCGCAACCAGGCGCAACTTTGAAGCGTGACATGTTAGGTATCAATTTACTCGGCATAGCATTATCTTTCACAATAAAAAAAAAAAATTGGACTAACTTTGAGGTCATATTTTTTTTATGAAAAAAAGTGAATTCTTTTCTAAAAAAAAAAGTGCGCTTGCAAGACCTCTGCGCGAATATGGTGTGACAAAACGTATTGCAACGATTATCATTTTAATCTCTAGGGTGTTAGAAAAAAATATATATAATGTTTGGGGGTTCTAAGTAATTTTCTAGCAAAAAAAAAGTTTTTAAAGCGGGGGTTCACCCAAAAAACACATTTTTAACATTAGATTGAGGCTAATTGTGGGAAGCACAATCGGGTGGTTTTTTTTTTTAAATCAATGCAGTACATACCTTTTTAGAGATAGATGTTCTCCGCGGCTTCCGGGTATGGACTGGGGACTGGGTGTTCCTATTTGATTGACAGGCTTCCAACCGTCACATACAGCGCGTCACGTGTTGCCAAAAGTAGCCGAACGTCGGTGCGCAGGCGCCGTATAGAGCCGCACCGACGTTCGGCTTCTTTTGGCAACGCGCGACGCGCTGTATGCGACGGTCGGAAGCCTGTCAATCAAATAGGAACGCCCAGTCCCGAAGATCATACCCGGAAGCCGCGGAGAACATCTATCTCCAAAAAGGTATGTACTGCATTGATTTAAAAAAAAAAACACCCGATTGTGCTTCCCACAATTAGCCTCAATCTAATGTTAAAAAATTTTTTTCGGGTGAACCCCCGCTTTAACTTGTAAACACAGAGTCTCAGAGGCTCGGTCCTTAAAGGGGTTGTAAAGGAAAAAATATTTCTTCCTCATTGTTCGTTTTTGCTCAGAAGTTGCTCTATTTCTTCTCTGTTCTGTTCACTTCCTGCTTGTCTGATTGTTACTCACCACCGTGATGGGAGGCTTTACTGCGGTGGTGAGTAACGTGCTCACCCCCTCCTGGGAACTACATCTGTGCGGCAGGACGCTCTCTACATGTTAGAGACTTCAAGGAGGTGTGAATTACTGGGCGTGCCGCAATTCATACTGGGAAATGTAGTTCTTACATGAACAAACGATGCAAACCAGGAAGTGAATGAGAGAACAGAAACTAGAATGCCAGAGGTGATATAGATGAAGGAATTTAATAGGTATTTACTCGTTTTTTTTAACAGAATCATTACACGATTCTGTCTGTCTACCTTGCAGACATTCATTTTAGGCAATTTTTTTTTCCTGTAGTGACCCTTTAAGTGGTTAAAGAGGACAGACTTAGGACAGACCTAGGACAGGATCACTCCGAGACTGTGCAAATATCCTTGAGATCAGCCCTGACATCTACTGAGAAACATCTAAAGGGTAAGAAATATGCTCAAAATCTAGAGAGAGCAGTTGGAGCCATTGGCTCCTATTACTGTCAATCCAAATTAGGTAATGAGAGAGTGGGGCAGGGCTAAGCCACACTGTGTGTCACTAGACGCACACAGTGCAACTAAGAATCAAGCCCACACAAGAAAAGCAGCTTGCTAGAGGGGCCCTGCGGGGGACCCCAGAAGAAGAAGAGGTTTGGGGCTGCTCTGTACAAAACCATTGCACAGAGCAGGTAAGTATAATATTTTTGTTATTAAAAAGATCCTTTAAGAGATGCTTGTCAAAAAACCTACAATGATGTTTATATTTAAACCGGGAGTTCACCCGAATTTTTTTTTTTAAGATTAGATTGATGCTCATTTTGTCAAGGGGAATCGGGTAGTTTTTTTAAAATCCGAGCAGTAGTTACCGTTTTAGAGAGCGATCTTCTCCGCCGCTTCCGGGTATGATCTTCGGGACTGGGCGTTCCTATTTGATTGACAGGCTTCCGATGGTCGCATACATCCGCGTCACGAGTAGCCGAAAGAAGCCGAACGTCGGTGCGGCTCTATATGGCGCCTGCGCACCGACGTTCGGCTACTTTCGGAAAATCGTGACGCGATGTATGCGACCGTCGGAAGCCTGTCAATCAAGTAGGAACGCCCAGTCCCGCGAACCCATACCCGGAAGCGACGGAGGAGATGCATCTCTAAAACGGTAAGTACTGCTTCGATTGTAAAAAAAAACACCCGATTCCCCTTGACAAAACGAGCCTCAATCTAATGTTAAAAAAAAGGTTTTTGGGTGAACCTCCACTTTAAATATACTCCTAATTTGTAGTGTGTAAAATCTCAACCACTTTCAGCTCAACAAAAAAGTTAAAATAACATGTATGTATGCAGAAGCTGCTGAAGTATGAACAATTCTTGTACTCAGTCACAGCCCAGAGGAAGTGGTTTCCAAGCAAGTGAGACAGACTAATCAAAAGCAGCAACCTCCAACGTATGCTGAACCACCACCAGATCGATGGGCCTTCAAAATGAACTGCTGTTTATAGCCTGCAAAGATAAGGCTTGCCTATTTGTGTACGCTTTACAGATAACAGCTAAATAAATTCAGTATGATAGAAAATGGGGAAATAAAGAGGCATTTTGAAGTATGCTGATCTTTCATTTGGAATATTGGAACAGGGAATGTCCACTGCAATATACAATTCGGTATAATTCCTACCTGACATTACTGACATTTAAAGTGACTGTAAAGTCCCATTTTTTTTCTCTAAAAATAACAAACATGTTATACTTACCTGGCCCCTCCCCTCCTGTCGAGTGCCCCCCCCCCCCCCACAGCAAGCAGCTTGCTATGGGGGCACCTGAGCCGAGTCACAGCTCTGTGTGTCCATTTAGACACAGAGCCCCGGTTTAGCCCTGCCCCCTCTCTATCCTGATTGGCTAACTGACTTTGACAGCAGCGGGAGCCAATGGCGCTGCTGCTGTGTCTCAGCCAATCAGGAGGAGAGTCCCGGACGACCAAGGCACTCGTAGACATCGCTGGAGAGAGATGGGGCTCGGGTAAGTATTAGGGGGTACGGGGCGTTAAGATAAAAAAAACGTCTAACTTCTTCTGACAACCATTTTAAAGCTGAAATCCAGGCAAAAATATTTCCTTATAATAAGAGCTATGAGTATTGCAATTTGAATCTTCTGTATGCTTTGTGTACATCTACTAGGTCTTTGCCGTAATCCAGTGTTAAACTCCTTCACCTTACCTCTGCGCAGCAGTTTCTTGCAATAAAAACCAGTGAGTGCTGCTTTCTCCCCTTATGCATGGGGTCTAGTCTTGTATCCGCCCCCCCCCTTGTAGTTTTCTGTAGGCAACATTTTGTGAGTAGGCCTGCCTGCTGGGTCCCAACCACATTTTTACTCTCGGCACAGGATATGTGCAGCACAGTGAAGAGGTCACCACTTCAAAACAAACACAAGGGCGTAAAAAATAAATAAAAGTACATTTATATATCTTGTGACTATTGAATATATGAAAATACATTTTTTGTGAGAGTACAGGTTTAACCACTTAAGGACTGCTCCATATCAGAAATACTGCTACAGGGCGGCCCTCCTGTGCACAATCACATTATATATATATATATATATATATATATATATATATTGTAGCGCCCCCTTACTTTCAGTAAAGGCGCTACGCTAAAGTTAGTGGGAGAATGAGAGAGGTAAGTTGCTCTCATTCCTAATTGTATTCAATTTGGCTGTCGCCAAATCTGGATTGTTCTGTGGGTCAGACTGCGTTCTAGGGATGTGGTACCATCCCTGGGCGGCAGGTGGCACCAGAGAGGTCCAGGCGGAGCCGCTTCTTTCCAGCAGCCAATGAGAGGAGTTGAGCCTCGCTGTGCATGCTGGGAGGGAGTATTTCTGTGGCGGAGGCCGTTGTGCTTGGTTCTTCGCGGGTTCCTGGTTCCAGGTGCGGCACCCACCTTTAGGGTGTGCACACACCACGGGCCCCACCACTATGGCCTACCTGACCTGGGGTCGCGCGCAACGTGGAGTTCCATACTCTGGGCCCTCTTGGCCTGGAGTGACTGATGCTGCCAAAGGGACCCCAGTGACTGACTGGGTCCCTCTCTACTAAGGAGATCCCAGGCTGTATGCCGTTCGGTGGGGGATCGGTTTGAGGAGAACCCGGAGGCAGGTGATCTAAAAGGGCTTGAACGAACCATCGGGGATCTGGGTGACCGAACACTGACAGATAACCTCAGTACTGTCAGTCAGTGACCCCAAAGAGAAAGACTGGGAGGATTTGCTCTGCTGTTCACCATTGTCAGCATTGAGCCTGTGGCAGAGGCCTCATCTGGCATCCTATTTAAAATCAGAGCCAAGTCAGTGGCAGTGACTTGTTCTTTCAGCTACCTTAAAGTGACATTTCGTCTGCCAGGCTCGTGGCAGGTGTCTGTCCGGAGGCACTTCACCCACTCTGGCTAGAGTGGCTACGAACTCTATCTACTACTACTGAAAGCAGGATTGCTTTCTTCTTCTATCCAGGCCTGATACTGCAAGGTTCTCTCACTTCATCAACCTTTCCCGTCTTATCTCATGTTGATGTTGGTCCGAGAAATAAAACATTCAGAAAACCTGATTGGACTCGTTTACTACTCTACTCACTGCTATCACCCTAGACAACGATTAGAGGTAACTTAATTCGCTGATCCCAAAAACAACCAGCGTCTCCTGAGGGGGTAGCGCTACACACATTGTATGTGTATATATATATATATATATATATATCAGGGCTCGACAAATCCCGGGCGCCAGGTCGCCATGGCGACTAGAAATGGGGCCCTGGCGACTTGGCTTGGAAGGGGGGGCAAAAAAAAAAAAAAAAAAAAAAATTTTTTTTTTTTTTTTTTTTGAGCTGGGGCCATCTGGTGGTCAGCCGTTGGTATTACAAGTTATTACCACCAGATGTGAGCTGGCGCCATCTGGTGGTGGCCGTTGGTATTACAAGTTAAGCATTACAAGTTAAACAGCAATTCTAATGTAATCTTTCACTATTTTCACTGCCATCTTCTTCCCTCTAATTAGAACCCCCAAACATTATATATATTTTTTATCTTAACACCCTAGAGAATAAAATGGCAAACGTTGCAATACTTTCTGTCATGCCCTATTTGCGCAGCGGTCTTACAAGCGCACTTTTTTGGTGAAAAAATTACACTTTTTTGAATTAAAAAATAAGACAATAGTAAAGTTATCCCCATTTTTTTTTTAATATTATGAAAGATAATGTTACGCCGAGTAAATTCATACCCAACATGTCACGCTTCAAAATTGCGTCCGCTCGTGGAATGCAGACAAACTTTTACCCTTTAAAATCTCCATAGGCAACGTTTAAAAAAAATCTACAGGTTGCATGTTTTGAGTTACAGAGGAGGTCTAGGGCTAGAATTATTGCTCTCGCTCTACCAATCGCGGCGATACCTCACGTGTGTGGTTTGAACACCGTTTACATATGGGGGCGCTGGTCACGTATGTGTTCGCTTTCTGCGCGCAAGCTCGTCGAGGCGGGGCGCGTTTTCTGGCTCCTAACTTTTTTACCTGGCTCCTAGATTCCAAGCAAATTTGTCAACCCCTGATATATATATATATATATATATATACATACACACACACACACACACTATACATGATTCTGAGAGCTTGACAAAGGAGTGCGGCAGCCACGTCATACGCTGCCTGTACACTCGGAAACGCGTCACAGTTCCAGTGACGTCATCATCCCTCGCCTGCCTCTCCAACTGCGCTCCGAGCCTCGTTCTGAAGTCCCTTCTTCCACCGCAGCCAGCTTCACTTCCATCAACGGTGTGACAACACTTCAGCTGCACAGTGCTTCTGCAGGACCAGGAATCGATCGGCGGATCTGATGACCTCTCTCCCTCCACTGAGAAATGTACATGCCTATTTAAACCACTAAAATGAGAGTGGCCATGTTTATTGTGTTTACAATTAAATTGTTTTAAACCATTACACCCAGGCGCCTCTTCCCTTGTTTTTACATGATTCTGCGCACTCCCGGGGGCCTGCTTCTGCAGTGATTACTCACAGCAGAATGCCGATGATCTTTGGGTGCCGGGCAATAGATATCTGCCAGCACCTGACGATTGTCAAGCAGATCTCAGTTCTGACGGGGAGGTTGATTTTGTGTCCCCCCCCCCCCGGGAATAAAAATCCATCACTTCCCTGAGTAAAATCAGCACACATTACAGTAAAACAGCGAGTTTCCCCATTGAAGTCAATGGAAACGAAAATAATTTGTTCTGCATTGACTTCAATGGCATGCAATACTGGTGTAAACGGTGCTCGTCGCCGTATTGCGTTCCACGCTGGAACGCATACGGCGACCGCGCACTGACGTCATCCGCCCGCGTCGTCCGCATCTAGCGTGGAACGCGGAAGTGCGCCGTATGATCATCGGTGTTTCCACATGCACCTGTCTGCTGCCTATAAATGCTTCCAGTCCACATTTAAACAGCGTTCTATTATTGTCAGCCGTAGCCGACCTGGCTACAAATAAACTACAGGTACTATCTATGCCTAAACTAGAAACCATCCCACGCCTGGATCTACGCTGCCAAGCTTACTACAGTTACTGCGGACACCCCAAGATATCCCCCCACCAGGAGACCCTCCATAAAAGAATCCCATTGCTGCTACAGTACTCTGCTTATTGAAGAACTTTCATGCTCTGCAAATAGACAAGTACCATTACTACGTTACATTTATTGCTGTACAAATACCCGCTTCATATATAGCTTTATTAGGTACTGCATTTGAATCTGGCTCTAGTAATTACTACTAGGCTGCTTGGGATTACTAATGGTGCCTTGATGTAACAGTTGTGGAATATCTTAAAGGGACATACACTCTTAAGCCATTTAAACTTCAATTGCCTCTCTCAAGTTAATGCTACTTGCATACAGTATTTTCATATGCTACGTGCTTGACATTCGTTGTTACTTGTATACGGGCTTCCGCCCTAAAATACTGAACATGTTCATTGTACCTTTTTTTTTACTAAGGTTGAAGGTATGTGGTAATACCTCCACCCTTAGTAGCTCAATGCATTCTTGTATGTGAAAGAGATGATGTAGTGAACCCCCAAACTCCTGTTCTCTGATTGGAGTGACGCCTGGGGCCCAGTACTGATATTCACATCGCATAGAGAGGTGCATTGAAATCTTTCCTAACCCGCAGTTGTGGTTCACTCTCGTTCACCGGTAGTTTGTGACAACTGCATGGCAGCCAGAGGTGGGGAGGCGCCGGAGAGCCACGTAATCACTCAGAAAGGGCCGAGGATACCTTGGCTGAACTCGGAAAACCTCAGAAAGGCTCGGGAACGGATTGGATAAGTTTTATAGCGGAAAGTAAAAAAAATATGTACTTACTAGCTGCAGAGTTTTGTTATCCAAGTTGTCATAACAACGGGGTGGGACCTTCCTCCGTCGCCGCCCGTTGTTATGGCAACTATACAAACAATCGGCGCTACGGCCGACGTTTAATAGCGCATGCACGAAATCGAGAGGTGCATGCTGGTTACCCAGCATGCACCTCCCTTAGGAATAACAGGAAAAGATAGCGACTGGGCCTTACATGCCCTTAATTAAAATGGAAACGGCCACAAGATCATGGGAGAAGTACGTTTTTATTTTATTACTAAATAGATCGGGAGCGGCTTATATATTTAATTGTTTATATGCTATACTAATTTGTGGATCGTCAAAAAAAAAAAAAAAATTATGGTCGGACCTCCGCTTTAATGTCTTTCATTTCACAGAGGACAAAAGTACATATAATACATTTTCCCCATCTTCCTAGGTGCTGTCTAAAGCCTAATACAGCCTCTTTCAACCAGGGTGCCATAGCAACCTGGGATGCCTTCTGGGCTCTTCAGACGTACCTTGGCAAAATGCCTAAAAATTGCCTTAAGTTGGCCAAAAAATTGTCAACAAGCCAGCCAGTGGATGAAGCCTGTCTTTTTGTTACACACAAAATATACACAGTAATGGCGCACGCTGCAGTTAGAAGATATAACACATGTCAAGTAAAAAGTCCTTTGAGCACCAGGCTCTGAAGTGAGATGACAGTCTGTAGGATCTGGACAGCCTTGTGCAGGGAGCTGAAGCCAAACATGTAACAGAAAGAAAACAACAACAGGCGCCACTTAGAAAAGACTGTAAACTTTTAATGTATAAACAGCATCAAGTTACTCACATAGAAGTTACTGTATTTAGGCATAAAGATGGGGTCCATAGGACAGTCAGTCTCTTGGCCGTGTTGGTGAAGTCCACTTGTAGCAGCTGCTGTGTGTTGCAGAGATGAATGCAGGTGCTTGTTTTCCCAAACAGGAAGTTTCCAGGTAAACTGTGTGGCAGCTAGATAGAGGGCTGAAGTGCACGCTGGGACACAACGGCATGCAGAGGGGGGGATGACGTCACAGGATCCTGGACGGCTGTCTGGGTGGACATGTGTCGTATTGCCCCGGGCTGCTAGGCAAGAATCCTAAGGCCTATCCTGGGGATATCTGTCTGCTAGGTTATTTGAGAGCCTATCCAGAAGTAGCACAGGGTTGGGACTGCGGTCTTGTAGTCCAACCAGGAGTAACGGTTCCACCAGCTGGGGAACCAGTCATGGTCAGAGGTAGACCATCCACCTTGGTAACAAGGGACCATCCACCTTGTTACCGGAGACCACTGTGAGTAAGCTGAGGCCAATACCGAAGCAGTATTCTTACCAACCGGGGACAGTGAAGAAGTGGGAAAACATCAGCAAGTGCCAAGACAGAGACCCAGCAGGACAGCAGAGATGACACTTGTGAAGTACCAAGCCGGGGACCTAATGTGTCAGCAAGGGTGAAGCTTGAGGAGTATCTGAGTGCCAAGCCCGTGACACAGCGGGGAAGCGGAGGTGATGCTTGAGAAACCTACTGAATGAGAAGAGCTCAGGGGATCCAGTAGCAGTGGATCAGGGAGTCTAGTGAAAGACGGGGCGCTCGGTGGAGTGAAGTTCTACAATAGGAGATTGTAGAAGAAGTGAAAGAGTTCATTGCAACCTTTGTTAGAAACTGTTACAAGACTGTTGCCATAGGAGACAGCGTTCCTACTCATGGAGATGTGGTGGTTTCTGGCTGGATACCTTTCCCTGCATGGCTGTTTAAAAGACAAAAAATCTCTTTGCATTCAAGAAGTGTCTGGCGCCAATCAATCCACTTTGCATTACACCCACCATGCCTTGTAACCTACTGTACGTAGAAGGACGTCAGCTGTCCCTGACTCTGAGATCACCATTAGGCCTAGAGAGGCCCAAGACATTGCTACATGTTCATATTTTAGAGTGAAGTGCCTCAAGATTTGCATAATTATAAAGGCTGCCTTGGCTGAAAAAAGATTGAGAAACACCAGCATCGGCTGGTTCAATAGAAACCATCCGACATTCAGCCGTGTGTACTGGAGTAGGGTCGGGTTCCATCAAAGGTGCCTGACCAAAAAAGGTCTGCCGATCGGCACCCAATCAAGGCTCTCAGCCAATGGCTGCCTTTTTGTGTGTACAAGGCTTGAAGCTAGCTGTGAGGTCAGACAGGGTGCTTCCCTTCCCCCTTGGCTGTCCGACAACAAAGCTATCAGGGAGACGGCTAAAATGTTCCAGAAAAGCAGGCAAGTGCTTGGAGATTGCGTAAATTGCCATCTGTCAAGGCAACCATCTCCTTGCTAGCAGCATTGTTAGACAGCTGCAGGGGGAAGGGAGGTCGCTGTTTGATCTTGTAGCTAGCCTTAGACAGCACCTAGAAAGTTGGTACAAAGTACTCAGCGCCGCGCCAGCATAAGGAAGCCACCTGAGGGCGCCAGGAGGGGTGGGTGCCAAAACCAGGGGTTCACTACGGGGTGCTTATCATAGCACCGGTGGCCGGCCCTGCTCGTGTCTGTACCCAGTTCAGCATATTGACAGGCGGCACAGCACAGCCCCGGGCCGGGCGCCATTAACTTCACCCACTTTACTTTCCTGACTCGGGTCTTGGTGCTGCTACAGCACTCCTCCTCCGCCAGAGAAGGGCAGAGAGAGAGAGACCCTCAGCTGGAAGACACCGCCCTGCCCCCTTCAGCCCATTCATTGATTTTAATTTAAGCATTTTTTTGTTGAATTTTTCAGGCGCTTTTTTTTTAAAGCAAAAGCGCTTGAAAATCTCCTTCGTGTTAAAGGGCCCTATTACTTAAAATGTCTTATTTAAAAGTAGCCCAAGAATGGTGGTGTCACAAGCGAAAAATTATTGACAAATTAGCATGGATTGGATACATGGTGAAAACTTCAACCTGCAACTGCACTGACTTCTACCAAGCGAGGTGCATTGTATGTACTGCAGGTATTTCAGATCTACAAAATATAATAAGCAAAGGAGAGAACGCAGACTGAAATCTATCAGCAAAGACTGAGAACTATATTCCTGCTTTGTGCTGCCCATGGGTAGGACACAATTCTTTCATTCCATTTAACTGAAGAAACCTTTTAGAAGGGTGTGATGACGTGACTAATTCAGAGGATGAGAGAAGAGAGACAATGTGGCGGTGCTTATCCGTACTTGGAACACAGTATAAGTATGATACCTGCCAAGTGTTCCTGAATGGCACAGTGAATCACACTTAAAGGCACATGCAAAAAACAGAAGTGATAGCTATGAACTGATCCTGGCTGACACATGGAGTGCATTGTGTTCAGGTGTCAATGCTTCTAAGGCCCCAACAGGTTCCCGCCGTTCTTTCAGCTCTGGTGTTGTTCAGGAGGGGGGGTGGCTCACTCGTCTACCCCCCCTCTTTCCTGACCTGCCAGGCTGCATGCTCTGATAAGGGTCTGGTATGGATTTTGGGGGGGGGGGTTAATTTTGGTGTGGGGTTCCCCTCAAAAGCCATGCCAGTCGTATGGAAGTTGGATCGATGTTGAACCAAAGTTGCAGGACAAAGTAGGATCGACAATTGCGCGACTTTCATCTCGCACCAGTGTGAACCAGGCCTCAGACTTCAAAGACATTATCAGTTTGGTTTCAGACTGCAAATGTCTTGAGCAGCCTTTCTCAACCTTTTTACTGCAGGGGAATCCTTAAAATAATTTTCAGGTCTGAGGGAACCCCTGATAAAACCCATTCATTGGGGGTCAGTGGGAACAATGCCCCTTACTTTGGTGGTCAGTGAGAAGAATGCCCCTTTTTTTACAGTGGTGGTAAGAATGGCCCCCTTACAGAGAACTATGAAGATCATGGGTGTCATACCACTGGCTCCTCCAGGTAAAATTGGATCCGAACTATGTAGGCATCAAACAGGAGGTAAATCAGCCACAGCTCAAGGAACCAATAGCCATCTCTGGAGGAACCCTAGGGTTCCATGGAACCCTGGTTGAGAATGGCTGGTCTAGAGTCTAGACAAATTCAACCATTAATAGCAATAAAAGCACAGGGAAATGTTTGACGGGGCTATGAGATGATGATGTTTCCATTGGTATAGCAGAGAGGATACCTTTAGCCATTTCTGACATTATACACACAGTTAATATTTTTGTAATTATTTCTTTACATCTTGTCCTGAGTAAATGTAGATTAGGAAACCCTCCTAATCAAACCTGAAGAACAGTCTCTGGACATGTAACTGCGGTGAAGTTTTATTGTGTGAAAAACAAACATGCCTCCCTAAAGAGCCAGAACAAATCCATTTCTGTCCGCTGGCAGCTTACTAAAGAGAAGATCAGCCTGTAAACTGAGGATTTGTGAATTAAAGGAAACCTGACACAAAAGAAACAAGAAGGCTACCAATTCTGAAAACAGGCAGCATAACAGCCAGGAAACCAACATTTCCATAATGAAAAAAAAAACGTCAGTTACCAGATTTCTCTCCCAACAGATGTACTTTAAGGCCTCACTAACACAGGTGGTTGGGGGCAGTAAAAATAGGCAGTTGAGTTGCAGTTTTAAACCTCGCACCCAACTAGCCACCTAAACTGTGCAATGGTGGCCAGAGGGGGTAGCAATTGTTACAGTCGCAATGCGCTGCTTTGGAGTTAGGCTTACATTTTACAGCATGTCGCGCTTGGCAGACGAAACCTGCCATCGAATGTGAAAAAATACATATTTCAAGATTGATGTCCTTGCTAGCCACTGTAAAGGACGTAATAGAAGATATCCACTAAAGTTTTCATCATAGACCTTTTATCATCCCGGAGCTCCCAGGGCTGAGAACCAGGGTCGGTACAAGGGGTGGGCAGAAGGGACGGATGCCCTGGGCAAGACCATTTATTGGAGGAAGGGGGGCATAGTCAGGACCGTCATGCTACTCAATCGAGCAGCCGATCCCCCCACGATCCAAGCAGTGGCCACATTATAACAGGAGAGCGGACAGCTGCGGGCTTCATGTGCTCGAGGCCGGCCGCCCGCTCGACTGTCCCACTTCTCCCTCTGAAAGAATCTGCGGACTGGAGACAGGGAACGAAGCAGAGCAGCACTCTGTGTTCCTCCCTCCTCACCCCCGCCTGACAGACCCGTGTAGCACACAGCCGAGTGAATTGTTGTGGCTGTGTGCTGGGTCTGATAGCTCGAGACTGCACTGTAATTCACCGCTGGGTCCACCGTGATGAATACGTTCTCAATCTCACCTGATGACAGAAAGAACCGTGGAGATATGTGAAGAGAAATGGGGATACAGAGGTGAACATGGATGGGGGTACAAAGGTGAATGGGGGGTACAGAGGTGAATGTGGATGGGGGTACATAGGTGGATGGGAGGGGGCTATAGAGGTGGATGGGGGTACAGAGGAGGACGGGGGTACAGAGGTAAATGTGGATGGGGGGTACAGATGTGGATGGGGGGTACAGAGGTGGACGGGAGGGGGCTACAGAGGTGGATGGGGTACAGAGGTGGACGGGGGGTACAGAGGTGGACAGGGGGTACAGAGGTAATGGGGATATTGGTACAGAGGTGGAAGGGGGGTACAGAGGCGAATGTGGATGTGGGGGTACAGAGGTGGACGGGGGGTACAGAGGTGAATGTGGATGGTGGTACAGAGGCGAATGTGGATGGGGAGGTACAGAGATGGACGGGGGGTACAGAGGTGAGCTGTGAATTGGGGGGTATACAGAGATGAGCTGTAGGGGACAGGAGTTTGCTTAATTAGCAATGGTATTGGTAATATGCAGCAGGAAGGGAGTTAATGCACTGTCTCTGATGCACTAGTATAGATCCCTTCGTCTGCTTTTTTTTCCGGTGCCCAGGGCAAAGATGAAAAACTGCAAAACGCCTCACCCCCCCCCCCCCCCCCCCCCAGCTGTGAAAACCGGGGGGGGGGGGGCGCAGTTTTTCATCTTTTCCCTGGGCACCGGATGACCTTGTCCCAGCACTGCTGAGAACGTTGCTCTGTACATTTCAATTGCTCAACACTGGCACATTAGGTAATAGAATTGGCCTCAATGTGTTTATTTTAGGGCTGTTACTGATTAAAATTTTCATGTGCAATTGATTTTCATTTTTTTTAATCGACTAATTTCGATTATAATGCACATACATTTTTCGGATTTAACAACCACCATATATAGTCCCCACTGTAATATTGACAGACATCTAACCTACTGTTATATCCACAGACATCTAACCCACTGTAATATCCACAGACATCTCCCCACTGTAATATGGTCCACATCTTCCCCACTGTATAGGAAGATTAGTGCTGGCTTCGTTTTACCAGAGAAGCTGGCTGAACACGAGCAGTTGAGGCCGGATGATGACATCAGCTTGCCGCTCTAGACTCACCTAGGCCGCCGCCGGGTGGACCAAGATGGCCACCGCTTCGGGAGCTAGGCCGAAGCCGCGGCTTTTCCTATGGCCGAGGCAGCAGCGGAGATCCGTGGATTACGTGGTGTGCCGATCCGCATATGGTGACCCGTTTGGATCACGGATCATTTACGATCCATTGCACCACTAGTACCTATCAAAAGAATTTTGATCGATCAAAAAAATGTACGATTAATCAAGGAATTAATCTTTAATTTCCACAGCCCTAGTTTATTTGGTTAGAAATTGGACTCATTTAAGAACTGAAGTATTAGAACCATGTTACATTTTTTTCTCGGTTTGTGCAATCTGAATTATGCAATTACAGATAATCCGGGGGTTTACTCCTAATTATAAAATGGACATATGCATGCAATAAAAAGTAACAATCATAAAGAATGCCAGTAGCAGACACCTCATTTATTTTTCAGACAAATTAATAAAGGGTCTTGAGGATATTAGTTATGAAGAAAGGTTGCGAGTACTGAACTTCTCTCTGGAGAAGAGACGCTTGAGAGGGGATACGATTTCAAAATACCATACTGGTGACCCCACAATAGGGATAAAACACTTTTGCGGAAGGTAGTTAAACAAGACACTCATAAAAATTAAAAGAAAAGGTTTAACTTTAAACTGTGTAGAGGGTTCTTTACTATAAGAGCGGCAAGGATGTGGTATTCCCTTCCACAGGCGGTGGTCTCAGCGGGGAGCATCAATGAATTAAAAAAACTATTACTGTAGATAAGCACCTGAATGACCGCAACATACGGGGATATACAATGCAAGACTGACATATAATCACACACATAGTTTGGACTTTATGGACTTGTGACTTTTCCAACCTCATCTACTATGTACAAAAACATAGGAACTGAAGTGCAGAAAAATGGCAGCAGGTGCTCTGGACTGATGAGTCAAAATTTTAAGTATTTGGCTGCAGCAGGAGGCAGTTTGTTTGCCGAAGGGCTGGCAAGTTCTACAATAATAAAATGTCTGCAGGCAACAGTGAAGCATGATGGAGGTTTCTTGCAAGTTTGGGGCTGCATTTCTGCAAATGGAGTTGGATATTTGGTCAGGAGCAATGGGGTCTTTAATACAGAGACATAAAGGCAGATACTTATCCATCATGCCATGCCATACCATCGGGGAGGCCCCCCAAACATATTATGCAGCATGAAAATGACCCCAAGACAATGACCTCAAACATATAGCCAATGTCATTAAAGCGGAGCTCCACCCTAAAGTGGAACTCACGCTGATCGGAAGGGTGTCACATTTGACACCTTTCAGGGGGGAGGGGGGTGCAGATACCTGACTAAAGACAGGTATTTGCACCCACTTCCGGCCACACGCTACGGGCAAAAGATGTTTTTTTTCTGACTTCCCGTCTGTCGCCCGTTGTGTGCTGGGAACACTCGGCTCCCAGCACACAGCGTGTGAGCCAATCAACAAAAATCCATAATGGTATAATTTCATCAAAAATGGAGGAAAGAGTATATAGTGCAATACTGCTATTTATTGGTTATAAATCATTACACTTACATCGATGAGATAAAAAAAACTTGCAGAGATTGCCTCCTTGGCATACAGCCTTCATAGATTGCCAAATATTGACTTGATTTGATTTCTCTTCTGTTGATTTACTTTCTATTTTGTTATTTGATAAAATAACATAATAACAACACTTCTGTTTCTGAAAGCATTCTAAGGTCCCTTTCACACTTACGGATCCCGTGAGGATCAGTTCCTTTAATATCCGCTTGCTCAGCGGGGATCGCTCCGTTGATCCCCGCTGAGCCGGCAGATGACAGGGCGGTCCCTGCACAGAGGGACCGCCCTGTCAGATCTCCGCTCTCCTCTATGGGGGGGGGGGGGTCGGATAAACACAGACCGTCTGTCCGTGTTCACCCGATCTGATGACGGATGGAAAAATAGGATTTTCCTCCGTCTGCAGAAACGGACCATAGCGGGAACCGATGAGATCGGATGTCAGCGGATGTTCATCCACTGACACCCGCTATCCTATAGTGATACATGTATGTCCGTAATTCATCCAAAAACGAATGGATGAAATACGGACATACAGTCTGCACGTGTGAAAGGGCCTTTTTTCACTTGCCTAAAACTTTTGCATAGTAGTGTATACTACAATGGAATATTCATATTGGAAAAGCAAGAGTACATAAAAGTGGAATATTTTATGTAATATATTTTGTAGTAAATCTCTAGTACAAAGTTAAAATGAAAGTTACTTAATTTTTATTACATTTAAAATAACATTTAAATTATCACTGCTGTAAAAAAAAAAAAAAATCTGTTGATTGAGTTAATTATGGTTGGAAAGTAAATATTGACTGGGACTCTTTTTTTTTTTTAAGTTTTTTTTTAAGTTTTTTTTTTTTCTTTAGTTCAAGATATTTAACTTGATCGATGTTAAAAACAATTACAGGTGAAATAATAAAGGAGCGAAGCTTTTAATTCACATTATGGTGATTGGTTCGTTAATCACTTTCATAAGAAACGAATATCAGGCATACAAACTTTATGTTCACTGTTTGCATACCAGAATACCTTTGTACGTCAGCAAAATACATGCCTTTGATATTATGTCAACTGCATGTGAAAATTTGCATGCTAGTCAGAGATAGGTGTGGCTATACAGAGTAGATTTGCGCATCTCTCATGTTTGAAAGGTTAGCTCCACGTTGCAAACTTAAGAACAAGAACACTGTGAAAGTAATATAGTTTATAGGTTGATGAACTTGTGTCTTTTTTCAACTTTGCCTACTATGTAACTAGATATACTTGTGCATTTTCCAGGTTCATGGAGAATAAGCGGATGTAGGCACTCAATGGCTGTGAATTCTTCACCCATAGACTTTGATGGCCCAGCTGGTATTGCCCCCCTCTGAGCAGCCACCACAGGGAAGACAGAACTATGGGATCATGGCCCCGAACCAGATTTAAAATAGGTAAGTACACACACGTGGGTGAGGCCAGTTGGTTGGTACCCAAGATGGAGCAAAGGCACACAGAGACCAAGGAAAGTGGCACAGTTATTTGGTTAAAGCGGAGTTCCACAGAATTTTGTTTTATTAACAGTCAGCAGCTACAAATACTGCAGCTGCTAACTTTTAAAATATGGACACTTACCTGTCCAGGGAGCCCGCAATGTCCTCACCCGTCCTGTCCCTTGGCTCCCAGGGGAAAGAGTCGGCATCTTGAGTAAGGGAATCAGGAAGTGAAGCCTTGCGGCTTCACAGTCTAGTTCCTTACTGTGCATGTGCGGGTCATGCTGTGCTTCCTCACTGGTCCCTGTTGTCTTCTGGGACCTGTGTGTCTCCCAGAACACAGCGGGGGAAACGGAGGAGGGGCCGGACATGGCGTAGATTGCCGCGAAATCTGCTTTCATCTATCGCCGGATGTGGGAGCAAATACCTGTATTATACAGGTATCTTCTCCCCCCTCCCCCCTGAAAGGTGCCAAATGTGACACCGGAGGGGGGGGGACCGGAAAAGCGGAAGTTCAATTTTTGGGTTGAACACCACTTTAAGTAAAAAATAGCACATGGAGAACTGCAGCAACGGATTTTCTTAAAAGTCTCAAAAGCAATTTAATATTAAGAGTCTCAAAAACACAGGCAACAGGTCTCAGCTATGTTAGTGGCACATTGGAACTGTTCCAGCACTTAAGTGGTCACCTTAAAGTGATTGTAAAGTCTTGTTTTTATTTCTACAAAAATAACAAACCTGTCATACCTGCTCTGTTGCAGTGAATATGCACAGATAAGCCTCTTCTTGGGTGGCTCTCTCCTGTTGAGTGCCCCTACATCAAGCAACTTGCTATGGGGGGCAGAAAAGCTGAGCAACAGCTCCCTGTGACCATTCAGACACTGAGCTGTGATTTGGCTCCGCCCCCTCTCTCTCCTGATTGTCTGAATTTTGATAGCAGTGGGAGCAAATGGTGCTGCCGCTGTGTCTCAGCCAATCAGGAGAGAGAGTCCCGGACAGTCGTGGACATCTCTGGACAGAGATGGGGCTCCGGTAAGTATTAGGGGGGCTGCTGTACACAGAAGGCTTTTTATCGAACACTTCAGCTCCCGGAAGAATTTACCCTCTTAACCACTTTGTCCCAGAGAATTTGGCTGCCAAATGACCGGGCCACTTTTTGCGATTCAGCACTGCGTCGCTTTAACTGACAATTTGGTGCCAATTGTGGCACCAAAAACAAAATTTACGTCCTTTTTACCACAAATAGATGCTTTCTTTTGGTGGTATTTGATCACCTCTGCAGTTTTTATTTTTTGCGCTATAAAAAAAAAAACTATATCGACAATTTTGAAAAAAATTCTATTTACTTTTTGCTATAATAAATATCCCCAAAAAATATATAATTTTTTTTTTTTCCTCAGTGTAGGCCAATATGTATTCTTCTACATATTTTCGGTAAAAAATTGCAATAAGCGTATATTAATTGGTTTGCGCAAAAGTTATAGCGTCTACTTTTTATTATTATTTTTTTACTAGTTATGGCGGTGATCTGCGATTTTTATCGTGACTGCGACATTATGGGGGACACGTCAGACACTTTTGATGCTATTTTGAGACCATTCACATTTATACAGCGATCAGTGCTATAAAAATGCACTGATTACTGTATAAAATGTGACTGGAAGGGAAGAGGTTAACCTGTAGGGGGCAGGGAAGGGGTTAAGTGTGTCCTAGGGATGTGTTCTAACTGAGGGGGCGGGGTTTACTGTGACATTGTGACATGACACTGATCACTGCTCCCGATGAGGGAGCAGACGATCAGTGTCCTGTCACTAGGCAGAACAGGGAGATGCCTTGTTTACAAAGACATCCCCCCGTTCTGCCATTCTGTGACCCGATAGCGGGACACCGGCAGACAACGAGTCTGCGAGTCCCATGGGTACGGTCAGGGAGACCGCGGCGGGCGTGCTCCACCAGCGGCGCACGCGCCTGCTAAGCGGCAGATTTAAAGCACCATGTATATATAGGTTGCTTTGACTGCCCGTGCCATTCTGCCGATGTATAAGTGCATGAGGCAGTTGCCAAGCGGTTAACGACCAAAGCATTTTTTGCGATACGGCACTGCACTGTTTGACAATTGCACGGTCGTGCAATGTTGTATCCAAACAAAATTTACATCCTTTTTTTCCCACAAATAGAGCTTTATTTTTGTGGTATTTGATGGCCTCTTTCTTTTTTGCGCTATAAACAAAAAAAGCTTCAATTTTGAAAAAATATATATACACAGTATTTTTTTACTTTCTGCTAAAATAATTTAATTTATTCAGATCACTGGGAGCAGTAGATCCCTGTCTTGTCATTAGGCAAAACCTTGTTTACATAGACAGTTCCCAGTTCTGCCCCCTCCTCGCCACGATCGTGGGTCGCCGACGGACACCGAGTCCGCGAGACCCATGGGACATGCTCCCACAGTGCATGTGATCCGCTATCTTGCTTTTACGAACTGACGTACATATAAAGTGTTCAGGCACTTGGATAGACAAGTGACTCAGGATACGATTTGACGCATATAATGATAATATCAGTGGGTAATAGGATCCAAAGGAAACAACAAGGATAATGGGGAGGGGGAGAGGAAAAGGGGGGTGGTGGTATGGACACAGCCAATGGGACCACAACGTTAAAGTGGTTGTAAACCCTCTCTGACATGTTTTACCTACAGGTAAGCCTAGATTAAGGCTTACCTACCCGTAGGTGTTTGCAATATCTCCTAAACCTACAAGGTTTAGGAGATATTTGCCACAAAGAATGCACCGTTGTCTATGGCACATGCGCGCCGTAGACAACGGCGCAGGCGCACTGAGAATGCCGGTTTTATCAATGGATAATATGGACTTTGACGGCTCCCTTGCTCATGCGCGGAGTGACGTCATCGCCGCTCCGGCCAATCAGAGCGCCGGAGCGGCGATACCCGGAAGTAACCTTCCGGAGAGATGTCTGCGGCCGGAGGGGGGAGATTAGAATGGCTTCGGGGGCTTCAATCTAAGATAAGTAGTGCATAATGAGCTAGTATGCTAGTCATACTAGCGGATTATGGCTTTGTCTTGCAGGTTATTTTTTATATATATATATATATATATATATATATATATATATATATATATATATATATATATATATATATTTTGGGTTTACAACCGCTTTAATGGTATAGATATTTGGCCAGACACAACCGCATATAGACAGGTCGTGAACAAAAGCCCAAAATACAAGCAGCAAATGGTAATAAGACTAATGCGGTTGGGTTGACATTGCAAGTCACAGATCGCCAAGGTGTTGTCTCTCGCTTTGCACACAACAATACTGCTGAATCCTGTTCCCTTTCCAAGATTTAAATAAATTGCAGTTTGTGTGCATTATCTTTGAAAACCAGATTAAAACTTCAAAATTGCAACATCAGGGGCAACCCCTTGGTAATGTCATTCCTCAGTTTTCAGTGCAGTTTAAAAGTTGGTGGTCAGGCTACCTTAGCAGGTGCAACCAAGTACAAGTGCTTCAAGCATTGCATTGGCTCTTTGGCACCTACCAAGGGAGCTTCTGCCCCTCCTCACCCAGTGGATCACACCAACAATTAGTACATATTAAGCAGCTCTATTATGAAAACCTGTAAAACACAGATATAGGCGATAGTTTACATCAGGGATCTCCAAACTGCGGCCCGAGGGCCAGATGTGGCCCTTTGCTAGCCTTTATCCGGCCTTTGGGGCACTATTCTTCCCACTGACACCAACAAGAGGGCACTATTTCTTCCACTGACACTAACAAGGGGGTACTATTTCTTCCACTGACACTAACAAGGGGGTACTATTTCTTCCACTGACACTAACCTGGGGGCACTATTTCTTCTACTGACACTAACAAGGGGGCACTATTTCTTCCACTGACACTAACAAGGGGGCACTATTTCTTCCACTGACACTAACAAGGGGGCACTATTTCTTCCACTGACACTAACAAGGGGGCACTATTTCTTCCGCTGACACTATCAAGGGGGCACTATTTCTTCCACTGACATGAACAAGGGGGAACTATTTCTTCCACTGATACCAATGATGGGATACTATTCCTCCTACTAATAGGGGCACTACTCCTCCTCCTACTGACCACCAACCTTTAAGGCCATATTTATTCTCACTGATGCTGGGCCCAGGACATTTTCTGCCCCCACTGGCCACAATCCGGCCCTCCTAAAGTCTGAAGGACAATAAACTGGCCCTTGGTTTGAAAAGTTTGGAGACCCCTGGTTTACATCCTGAATGTTCTTAGAGCTTATTGCTGACACATAGAAACAGTAAATGAAAAAGTCACATACCTGTGCCAAAACCCGAGTGTCTCTGTTCCCATATTAAACAATAATTATGACTTACATAAAAGGCAGGCTGGTACTGTCTAGATTCTAGAATGTGCTCCTTTTCTATTTTGAATCATTCTTGCACTGCTGTCCCCATAAATCTTCTCATCACAATGAGCACATCAAAATTACACCAAGGTCCCGTTAGGACCCGCCAGGGAAATGCTATCAGTTTCATCTTCTACGTTTTGCAGAACTTCCTCTGCACACCCAGCTTTACACAATGTCAAAACAAACTGTCTGCAAAGTCTACAGACCAGAGCCAACAACTTTCACAACTTTGGCTTGTTCAGTATATTGCAGTATATTCCTTTTTAATGGCATCTATAAGACATAATTTTTATATTATTAATAATTCAGGAAATACCATTGCTTTACCTGTTACTCTTATTTCATAGGCAAAGGATTTAAAAAATCATCTGTATATTTGGACTATAGTAATGTGAAGCAATAAAAAAAGTTTGTTTTTTCATCTCTTAAAAGTGGAGGTTCACCCGGAAATGTAAATTTTTAACCTTAGATTCCTGCTCATTTTGTCTAGGGGAATCAGCTAGTTTTTTTAAAATCGAAGCAGTACTTACCGTTTTAGAGAGCGATCTTCTCCGCCGCTTCCGGGTATGGGCTGCGGGACTGGGCGTTCCTATTTTGATTGACAGGCTTCCGACAGGCTTCCGACGGTCGCATCCATCGCGTCACGATTTTCCGAAAGTAGCCGAACGTCGGTGCGCAGGCGCCGTATAGAGCCGCACTGACGTTCGGCTTCTTTCGGCTACTCGTGACGCGATGGATGCGACCATCGGAAGCCTGTCGGAAGACTGTCAATCAAAATAGGAACGCCCACTCCCGAAGACCCATACCCGGAAGCGGCGGAGAAGATCGCTCTCTAAAACGGTAAGTACAGCTTTGATTTTAAAAAAACTAGCCGATTCCCCTAGACAAAATGAGCATGAATCTAAGGTTAAATTATTTTTTTCGGGTGAACTCCCGCTTTAATGTCATTTTGCCAACACAGCGCACAATGACAGTTTATTTTCAAGCCAACCCTCTGATCCCCAGACAGAATTCTCACCGCTCCAGGTGAGCCTCGTGATGATCAGGGGTTGTTGAACCACCAGGGTGCTGGCAATGCGGTAATAGCAAAAAAACAAAAGAACAAAAGCTGGACAGCCGCACTCCAAAATTTTCTTTAAAAGAGATGTCTTTATTTTCAACTGTGCATACAGTCACTGCAAGCCCACAAAAATCAGTATGGCCAACGTTTCGCACTGGCGTCAGTGCTTAGTCATGGCTGATCCCCTCTATTTAAATTTCCCAACTCTAACTGCTCCATCCCTCTGCTGTCCTAACTACACGTATGTTCTGGGTCACATGGTGTTGGAGCTTACACAGGGTTGAGGATGTGTTGTCCTGCTCATGTGACAGTTTTTGTTCATGTTGATTGGCTGCTAGGTGCTAGCCCTGAGCACTGCATCATGAGTGGAGGCCAAGTGCTCCTCCAAACCTGGGAGCATTCTAATGGAGTGGCTGGAGGGCACTGGGAAGGTAAAGTATAGGTGGATCTGGCACCTCATTTTTAACAATAAGCGGTGCTCATGAGCACATACAGAGGTATTCCAACAGTCAAAACATTTATTTGATAAACACCAGTTCTTCCCTTTTCTCATCAAAAAGGAAGGCAGGCGTTAAATCCTCTAGCACTCTATTCTAACACACGAGTAAAGGATAACCTAGGTCACATAATAGACAGCCTCTCTATAGTAATGAATAGAATTTGGTCAACTAATGTGCAGAAGACTTTAGGACTGGCTGAGAGTTTCGAGGAGTAGCTGTGTAGCCCCCATGGGGCACACAAGGTGGACCTGCCAGGAGCATGGACAAGCATTAGGCTGGCCATACACTTTTACATTTTGATCTTTTTTCTAAAACCTTTGAAACCTCTTGAGAGGGCGTTAGATCATTTAACCGCTTCCATACAGGGCATTTTCACCCCCTTCCTGCCCAGACCAATTTTTAGCTTTCAGCGCTGTCACACTTTGAATGACAATTGCGCGGTCATGGAACACTGTACCCAAATTAAATCTTTGTTATTTTCCCCACAAATAGAGCTTATGTTTGGTGGAATTTGATCACCGCTGCGGTTTTTATTTTTTGCGCTATAAACAAAAGAGCGACAATTTTGAAAAAGAACAAAATATTTTTTACTTTTTGATTTAATAAATATCATAATTAAAAAAAAAAAAAAAAAATACGTATTCTTCTACATATTTTTGGTTAAAAAAATAAAAATCGCAATAAGCGTTTATTGATTGGTTTGCACAAATGTTATAGCATCTACAAAATAAGGGATAGATTTATGGCCTTTTTTTTTTTTTTTTACTAGTAATGGCACCGATCTGCGATTTTTATTGTGACTGTGACATTGCGACGGACAGATCGGACACTTTTGACATGTTTTTGGGACGATTCACATTTATACAGCGATTAGTGCTATAAAACTGCATTGATTACTGTGTAAATGTTACTGGCAGGGAAGGGGTTAACACAAGGGGGCGATCAAGGGGTTAAATATGTTCCCTAGTGAGTGATTCTAACTGTAGGGGGAGGGGACTCACAAGGGGAGGAGACCGATGTGTGTTCCCAGGGCTGCTGTTAGAAATCACGGGGCCCCGTATAGCGTACCTGGCAGGATACACTAAAATCATTATTAGCGGATACAAACGTAACAGAGAACTTGCGTAAATTAGCCCTTTTAGAATAGTTTTTCTTTAAATGTATAATTAACATAAAAAAATGTTTTTTAATTATTTTACCATTAATACTGGACAGGGAAACCGGAAGTGCCACTGAGAGGGGGGGCCCGCACAGTCACAGGGGGGGCACGGGGGTTCAGAAGTTGGCAGATGAGGGAGGGACAGTTACAGGAACGATGCCCTGTGTCTGTGTGTCTCCCTACAGCAGCTGAACGCTGGTGGGAGGGAGAAAAACTGTCTTTTCAGCTACTGCAGAGAGCAGCACAGGGCATCGTTCTTGACCCTCTGTCCCACCACACCAATTCCTCCTGCTGTTCGGGCCCTTCTGTGTGCCCGGGCCCCCTACAGGAGGACTGGTGGTCCCCCTCTATCAGCAGCCCTGTGTGTTCCTCTGTACTGGGAACACACAGTACTCCTCACCTCACTGACAGGACATGGATCTGTGCGTTTACACACACAGATCCATGGTCCTGCCCTGATTGGGGGCAATCACGGCTGCCGGGCACGCGCATCAGGTCCCGAGCGATTCAGTGGGCGCGCGCTCCCCCTAGCTGCCCGGGAAGCCCAGGACTTCATATGACATCCACCCGGAGGGAAGGAGGGTTCCTGCCGATGTCATTTTACAATGACTCAGTAAGAAAGGGGTTAAAGAAGAACAGTTATTCTTTAACATTGCAGAAGGGCCCAAGCAGCTTCAAGGTCAGATGTTTTACCATTGTTAACAGAATTTCTGCCTGCATATATGACAGCCCCTAAACTGAGTTAGAATCTAAGGTCCCTACCTCACATGCATGCTTACACATAATAGGGCCAATTGAGACGACAGCCAATCAACCTACCAGCATGTACTGGATGAAACCCAAGCAAGCACAGGAAGAACATGCAAACTCCATGCAGGTAGTCTCCAAGACAGGATTCAAACTGAAGACCCTAGTGTCATGGGCAAGTGTACTAATCTCTAATCCACTTGAATAGCAAACTGTGCAATATAAAGACCTTTTTGCCAACACACTGCAGCATTACTGTAGTTGGCTGGTGTGAACAAACACCATTTTAAATAATGTATTATGTACATGGAAATGTAGGAAAATGGTGTAAACACGGCCTTGGCGGTAATTGATAGATAATAAGAAGTGCTTTGACCTGGAGGCTGGAGCTCACAGCTCATGACCTAGGTATCTCAGGTCTGCCATCACTGCCAACAGCTCCATCACCACAATGATTTAGTACCACACTCAAAACCTGATGGGCAAACATTTACACAATAAAGACAGATGTATTGTTCTCCCTGATATGTTGTCATTGTTTAATGTCTCATGCTGATATGACAGTGTATTCTTCCTCAAATCACAGGTGAATAGTTGTTCCTTTTTTCTTTATTCTTTTGTGTTTGCAAGGCAAATACCATGTCTGCTGCTAGTCAAACAGAGTGATGGAAAAAAAGACAATATGCATGAACATTACTTACGTAAGGCAATTAAAAACAAATACATCACCGATTTAAAGGATGTTGCCAAACTTAAATCAAGCTGGTAACATCCATTGTAAAAAGTGGGGCAAATAGCAACCACAGCCGTGGGCAGTTTGAGTCCCTGAAAAGTATTTAAAGCTGAAGTTTAGGAATATATATAATATGTGTATATATATATATATATATATATATATATATATATATATATATATAAACACACACACTAGAGTTGCATGATTCTGGATAAAATGAGGATCACAATAGTTTTTGCCTAGAATAAAAATCACCATTCTCGGTGTAACATCATCTTTCACATTATACAAAAAAAATGGGCTAACTTTACTGTTTAGTATCTTTTTTAAATAATTTAAGTGCATTTTTTCCCTAGAAATTGCTTTTGAAAGACCGCTGCGCAAATACAGTGTGACAAAAAATATTGCAACGACCACCATTTTATTCTCTAGGGTCTCTGCTAAAATATATATATAATGTTTCGGGGGTTCTAGCAAAAAATACTGATTTTAACTTGTAAGCAACACGTCAGAAAAAGGTTTAGTCTTTAAGTGATTAAACTGACCTCATTTACAGACCGAAGTTCATCCCATTGATCTAAAAGAACCAATTGGTACTGTACAATATGTCTCTTTATCTCTTAGTGCTGAGCAATGTTGTGATAAACTTTGCCAGTTTTTTTTTTCTTTTGACAGCTCTGAGCAGAGAACAGCTCTGCACTTACATGAATTGTGGAAATGCCAGGGTTGAATCCAGATCGTGATTTTTTAACAATTAATCCTGCAGCTCTAATATATACACACATATATACACACATATATACACACGGGGGGTTAAATTCCTAAAGGCAAATACACTTTGCAATACAAGGAAAATAAAAAACAGCATTTTAGCTTGAGCATGATTGGATGATAAAATCAGCAGAGCTTCCCCTCATTTCAGATCTACCCCTCAGATTTACAGCGACTGCACTTCCAAGTCTATATGGACTTTGTGCACTGTCATATTTGAACAGGAAGGGACCATCCCCAAACTGTTCCCACAAAGTTGGGAGTATGAAATGGTCTAAAATGTCTTGGAATGCAAACTCCTTAAGAGTTCCCTTTACTGGACTTAAGGGGCCAAGCCCAACTCCTGAAAAACAACCCCACACCATTATCCCCCCTCCACCAAATGATTTGGACCAGTGCACAAAGCAGGGTCCATAAAGACATGGATGAGCGAGCTTGGGGTGGAGGAGCTTGACTGGCCTGCACAGAGTCCTGACCTCAACCCAACAGAACACCTGTGGGATAATTTAGAGCAGAGACTGCGAGCCAGGCCTTCTCATCCAATATCAGTGCCTGACCTCACAAATGTGCTTCTGGAAGAATGGTCAAGCATTCCCATAGACACACTCCCATACCTTGTGGACAGCCTTCCCAAAAGAGCTGAAGCTGTTATAGCTGCAAAGGGTGGGCCAACTCAATATTGAACCCTACGGACTAAGACTGGGATGCCATTAAAGTTCATGCGTGTGTAAAGACAGGCATCCCAACACTTCTGGTAATACAGTGTATATACAGTGACCCATCTATTCTGAGGGTTAAACTGAAGGAAAATGGATGCCAAGCGCCTTGAAGCGATTCAGTTCGCATTTGTAGCGCTATATAAGTAATTCACTCACTCATATGTAAGTACCGATCCTGGTGCATATGAACTAAAAAAAAAAAACGACTTCAGTTAAGAGATTTTATTCTCAAAAGGTCATCATCCAGTAAGGCCAACAAAAGTATTTTTAAAGTGGAACTCCAGCTACATATCTTTCTAATTTTAAAAAACAGTGTGAAAGAATAAAAACCACATTAGGTTTGTATTTCTGTCTGTGACCCACTGAAGAGATTTCTCCTCACCAGTGACCACTGCTATTGAATCAGGGAGTGAGGGAAATCTGATGCTGCGTACACACGATCATTTTTCGGCTTATAAAAACGACTTTTTTCAGCCTCTAGAAAAAACAAAGTTTTTTCCAACTTCATCATTAAAACGACATTGCCCACACAAGATCGTAAAAAAAAAATGCTCTAGCAAAGTGCGGTGACGTACAACACGTATGACGGCACTATAGAGGGGAAGTTGTATTCGGATGACGCCACCCTTTGGGCTGCTTTAGCTGATTTTGTGTTAGTAAAAGACGATTCGCGCTTTTCTGTCTGTTACAGCGTGATGAATGTGCATTCTCCATTACGAATGGTAGTAGTTTTACCAGAACGAGCGCTCCCATCTCATAACTTGCTTTTGAGCATGCGCAGGTTTTTCACGTCGTTAAAGCCCACACACGATCATTTTTTACAACCCGAAAAACAACATTGTTTAAAACGTTGTGAAAAAATAGAGCATGTTCGAATTTTTTTTTTTGTCGTTTTTCAGAACCCGAAAAATGCTGTGAAGCCCACACATGATCCGAAAAATGATCGCGTGTACGCGGCATTAGGCCTCTCTGTTTTACATGTGCTTCAGCTTGCACAACATCTCCAGTTTGTAAACGCTGAACACAGATCTAAGGCCGGGTTCACACTTGTGCGAGTTCATAACGAATGTGATGTGTTAAAAACACTTTGAATTTGCATGTCTTCCCTAAAGTCATTGGGCCAGATTCAGAGAGAATCGCCTATCTTTAGGCGGGCGTAGCGTATCTCAGATACACTACGCCGCCGTAACTTAGAGCTGCAGGTCCCGTATTCAGAAAGAACTTGCGCTCTAAGTTACGGCGGCGTAGTGTAAATGGGCCGGCGTAAGCCCGCCTAATTCAAACTAGGCTGGTAGTCGGCGTGTTGTATGTAGATGAATCGTGACCCCACGTAAATGACGCACTTTACGAACTGCGCATGCGCGAGCATGCTCAGTATCACGTCGAATGTCCTCCGTAAACTGCGCCGGCTCAATGTTTAGTCGACGTGAACGTAACCTACGCCCATCCCCATTCACGGACGACTTACGCAAACGACGTAAAATACGACGCTGTTCCGACGTCCATACCTAACATGACTTACCCCTGCTTTATGAGGGGTAAAGTTACGCCGAAACGAACGCCTTACGTAAACGGCGTATATAGATGCGCCGGACGCAACTACGTTTGTGAATCGGCGTATCTAGGTCATTTGCATATTCAATGCGGAAATCAACGGAAGCGCCACCTAGCGGCCTAGCGAATGTGATTAAAAAAAGGGTCTTGTCTGACTTTACTGCGTTGCAAATTTAGTCTCCATAGATATCAGTGTAAATCGTTCTGGAATCGCAATGATGGTTCACATATGTGTGAATTCTACCACGCGATTTTCCACAAAAAACAGGAAATACACAGGAAGTTAACACCTTTTTTTTTTACACTATGGGCCAGATTCACGTAGCTCAGCGGATCTATAGATCCGCTCGATCTACGTGAATTAAGATCCGCTCCCGTAAGTTTAGGAGGCAAGTGGCTAATTCACAAACCACTTACCTCCAAACTTGCGACGGCGGATCCTAAATCCCCCAGCGGAATTCAAATTCCGCGGCTAGGGGAGTGTCATATTTAAATCCGGCGCGTTCCCGCGCCGATTTAAATGCGCAGGCGCCGTCCGTGAAATTTCCCGGCGTGCATTGCTCCCACTGACGTCGCTAGGACGTCAGTGGTTGCGACGCTTACGTAAACGACGTCCGTCCGTATTCGAGAACGACTTACGCAAACGACGTTAAAAAATTTAAATTCGACGCGGGAACGTCGGCTATACTTAACATTGGCTGCGCCTGATAAAAGAAAGGGTAAGTATACGACGGAAAACCGCTACATAAACGACGTAAGAACACTGCGACGGGTCCGCGTACGTTTGTGAATTTGCGTATCTCGCTGATTTACATATTTTTTATCGTAAATCAGCGGGAACGCCCCCGGCGCCATTTTTAAATTGAAAAAAAAGATCCGACAGTGTAACACATTGTAACACTGTCGGATCTAGCCCTATCTATGCGTATCTGATTCTATGAATCAGGAGCATAGATAGGACCAGTTTACGTCAGAGATACGATGGTGTATCTGTAGATACACCGTCGTATCTCTTTGTGAATCTGGCCCTATGATTTTATTGGCTAGAGCATTAATCGCAGCTATGTCCTACTCCTGAAATTCGCGGTAAAATTCGCAACTCAGAATGGACAAAAACTGACCAAATTCACAGCGCATCAGGCCTAAATGAGAATGTTGAGTGTCACTTTAACCACTTAAGCCCCGGACCAATATGCTGCTAAATGCCCAAAGCCGTTTTTACAATTCGGCACTGCGTGGCTTTAACAGACAATTGCGCGGTCGTGCGACGTGGCTCCCAATCAAAATTGGCATCCTTTTTTCCCCACAAATAGAGCTTTCTTTTGGTGCTATTTGATCACCTCTGCGGTTTTTATTTTTTGCGCTACAAACAAAAATAGAGCGACAATTTAAAAAAAAAATCAATATTTTTTACTTTTTGCTATAATAAATATCCCCCAAAAACATATAAAAACATTTTTTTTCCTCAGTTTAGGCCGATACGTATTCTTCTACCTATTTTTGGTAAAAAAATATCGCAATAAGTGTTTATCGATTGGTTTGCGCAAAATTTATAGCGTTTACAAAATAGGGGATAGTTTTTTTGCATTTTTATTAATTTTTTTTTTTTTTACTATTGGCGGCGATCAGCGATTTTTTTCATGACTGCGACATTATGGCGGACACTTCGGACAATTTTGACACATTTTTGGGACCATTGTCATTTTCACAGCAAAAAATGCATTTAAATTGCATTGTTTATTGTGAAAATTACAGTTGCAGTTTTAGAGCTAACCACAGGGGGCGCTGTAGGAGTTAGGGTTCACCTAGTGTGTGTTTACAACTGTAGGGGGGTGTGGCTGTAGGACTGACGTCATCGATCGAGTCTCCCTATAAAAAGGATCACTCGATCGATACGCCGCCACAGTGAAGCACGGGGAAGCCGTGTTTACACACGGCTCTCCCCGTTCTTCAGCTCCGGGGAGCGATCGCGACGGAGCGGCTATAAACGAATAGCCGCGCCGTCGTCCCAGGTCGCTCCCCGCGGGAATCCACCCGCCGCACGCAGCGGGGGGTGTCCCGATAGGACCCCCCACCCGCTAGAAGGCAAGGACGTATATATACGCCGTTCTGACTGTCCGTGCCATTTTGCGGACGTAAATAGTCGTGCGGCGGGCGTTAAGGGGTTAAACAAGCTGCTGTCTTCAGCACTATTTGAACCCTGTTGAAAACCGCCTAGCAGCTAGCAGGAGCCGAACGTAGTTTTAAATCTTAAGCCTTGTACATACGGGCCAGAAGTTTTTTCCTGACGAGATTCTGGCAAGAATCTCTTGCCGCCCGAGTGTACACACACTCCTTTCAAAAGAACGGCGGTTCTTTTGAAAGGCAAGAACGCGTTGAGGTGACAAGCTAGCACTCGTCACATTTGATGCCGTCGCCGCCATCTTGCTTCACCCTACCTATGCCGTGGAAGCTACCGCGCATGTGTCAAAGTCATTTCGAGCATGCACAGGTTTCCATGGCGACAGGTAAGTATACACACGCTCAGGTTTCTCTATTTTTCTCGTCGAGATTCTGGGAAGATTTCCAGACGAGAAACCTGAAAGCCTCGTACACACGCTCGGTTTACTCGGCAAGAAAGCTCTGCCAGCAGTTTTCTTGCTGGTTCTTGCCGAGAATACCGAGCGCGTGTACGAGGCTTAAGAGAAAGCTATTCTAAGCTTGCCAAAAGCTTGTTGAAAGCATCATAAAAATTAGCTGTTTACACTTTTATATAAGCTGAAGCCCATGTGAAAAAGGTCTTAAGCTGGATACACATTATACAATTTTGTATAAGAAAATAGTATAAAAGTTATATAGTGTGTAGCCAGCTTTAGTGGGGGCACCTGCTTCAGCAACAGCAGTTATTGGCCGAATTCCCTCTAGTTGCCGCTAGTATTCTTCACACTGACAATTTGTCAAAATTGGCAGCAGCAGGATTGCCAAGAGGTGGCCCGTTTGTCCCTATGAAACAAGTCCCTCTGTAGTGAAGGTGGAGATCAAGATTCAGCAGCATTTAGGCCAGCAGCAGAGCGACATGTCACGGTTTCTGGCTACAGAGGGAGGGATTCCATAGGGACACAGCCTTTTTAGCAATCCTTGCAATTTGTTGCTAGTGGCAGAATCGCTCGAGTCTCATCACCCTTACATTGAGATTGCCACTAACTTCCTGTTGTGTCTTTGAAAAGGTTATTTGATTTTTAAAATTCAATTTGGGGGGTCACATTACTGATTTTTAACAGGACAAAACCATACCTCTAGTTTTAACATCCTTAAAACTATTGGTCACAGACTTAAGAGGCAGACATTGAAGTTATAAAAGACAGAATGCTTTGGGCACTAGGAGTAGAGAAATGATACAGCGTGCCACAACAATCTGCTGGTCTTAAATTATGATTAAATAAATCAAAGATGACTCTATGGTTTATATTGCAGAACACAGAGACTGCAGGGGTCAGGAGTGTGTAAAGCAGTATGCAGTGTTTAGGCGTGCATAAGGCATAGAGCACACAGAGATCAGGAGTATGTAACGCACAGAGCGTAGGGATCATAAGTATGTAATACACAGAACAGAGAGGTCAGGAGAGTGTAACACAGTGATGGCGAACCTTGCCACCCTAGATGTTTTGGACGAACATTTCCCATGAGTGCAAGAGCATCATGGGAAATTTAGTTCCAAAACATCTGGGGTGCCAAGGTTCGCCATCACTGGTGTAACACATGGAGTATAGGGGACAGAAGTGTGTAATGCAGCATGTAGAGGTCAGGAATATGTACAGGCCAGCAAACACAGTAGAACCCAAAAATTCTCTTATAAATCCCCCCTCCCAGTACAGATCTTTCCCCCCCAAATCCCTCCCAGTACAGATCTGTCTTCCCCCAAATCACGCCAGTGTACCCCACCCAAATAACCTTTAGTACAGATGTCTCTCCCCCATTACAGTCTACAGATTGCCGAGTACAGATCACCTGCCGCCATTACACACCACAGATTCCCCCCTCCCCCAGTACATACCACAACGCCTCTAATACAGACCTTTGGCTGCAAAAGTGGAAATATAAACTAGGGGAATGGTTCTGAACAACGGGTCAAAGTCTGTGGAGTAAGGTTCTGCTAAAGCGCAACCTAACCCATTCCAGAAACCTTTTCTTTTGCCCTAATTCATTTTCCCTTTTACAAATATTGGGAAAAGTTTCACTGTAATCTGCATAGTGTTGTAATTTTGTGTGCCAAGGCATGTCTTCCTGCTTTCTAGCCAAGGCTGGGCCAAGCTGCCTCCTAGGATTAATGCGTACCCTAAGAATCAGTGCATGCACATATGTCAAAGGTTGTAAAGGTAAAAAAAAAAAAATCTTAAATACCTTCTTTTTCCTTAGTGCAGTCCTGCTTCACTTACCTCGTCCTTCGTTGTTTTTTCTTCTGAGAAATGCTTACTTCCTGTTCTTCTGTCTAACTCCACACAGTGAGGCCCCGTACACACGACCGAGTTTCTCGTCAGAATTCAGCCAGAAACTCGATCGGAGCCGTATTCTGCCGAGAAACCCGGCCGTGTGTACACTTTCGGCCGAGGAAACCGACGAGGATCTCGTCGGGCCAAATAGAGAACATGTTCTCTATTTACTCGTTAGTCAACGGGGAAACTTGGCTCGCCGAGATCCTCGACGGCTTCACAAGTAACTCGATGAGCAAAACAATGTGTTTTGCCCGTCGAGTTTCTCGGACGTGTGTACGGGGCCTAATGCAAGGCTTTCTCCCTGGTGTGGTGTGTCATGCCTTCCCCCTCCCTTGGACAACAGAAGAGTCTAACAAACAGCTCCTTTCTCTATCTGCAACATTGAGAGCGTACTGACTCTCCTGTTGTCCAAGGGAGGGGTCGAGCACGACACTCCACACCAAGGAGAAAGCCTTGCATTACTGTGTGTAGTTACAGACAGAAGAACAGGAAGTGAGGATTTCTCAGAAGAAATAAGGACATTTAAAAGCAAAATGAAAGGATGAGGTAAGTGAAGGAGGACTGCACTAAGATAAAGGAAGCTATTTAGGGAAAAATGTATTTACCTTTACAACCCCTTTAATATGTCACTGGGGATTTCTGTGCATGCACCCACAAGCTGGCAGCATTTGTGCACATGCGCAGTAGTCCTAAATACCTGCCAGATTTTTTAAGATCTTGGCATAGAAGGGTGGAAGGAGGGAATTGATGTGACGGTAAAGTTCTGCTTTAAAGTCTCCCTGTTGGCACTATATATTTATTGACGTAATAAAAATGCAGTAAGATCATTACATAACTGCAACAGAATAATTTACTTTGAGCTTTTCATTTCTTGTTATTGTTCCGGCATGTGCAAACTAATAAGCAAAGTGCAAGCAAGCAACTTTTCAACACCCTCAGATGATTTGCGTTGCTTACTGTACAGAAGAATTCATGCAGCACTAAGTTCACAAACAGTGACATTTCTCCATGCCATAAACTGCAACCACAATCCTGTTTACATTTGCTGGGGTTCGAAATGCCATTTTATTGTTGGAAGACAAACAAGTCCAGGCATTCCACATTTCCAATCATCAACTCATAAATCTGATCCATAAACCTTCCTACTGTTCTTTCATTCAGCCAGATGCTAAAACAAATGTATTCCTTTTTGCATTTTCTGCACACGCTTTATCTTCAGCTTTGTAAAAGAAAATATCTTCTAACTACCAAACAACCTTGCGTATGTAACTTTGCTGAAAAGTCAACGTATGTATCTAAGCCCCATTTTCTTTTTTCATTTTGGAAAGAATAGCTAATGGTTAAAACTTCTGTCAGGTTTATTTTTTTACCATCTGTGTCTCATCTGAGAGATTTCCCTCCCAATTCATGTCCTGCAGACACAACAGGAAGTGAGAGGAAACCTTTGCAAGGTGAGGTATATCATCTGACTCTGAGCCAGTGTCCCCATAAGAAGATGTCACCTCTATTACTGTTCTGTTGACAACTCAAAATTTTAAAGCTTCAGCCCTAGAAAGAGCAGTCACCAGGACAATAAATAAAAAAAGCACTCTCCCTAATGGGGATACAGACTAACCACTCAAAATCAAGTATTTTAATTGCTAATTTTTCAAAAGACTGTGCACTTCGGAATAGAGAGACTATTTGATTTTTTATGCGCTTTATATATCACAGTCCTCTCCTCATCTAAGATTGTTTTATTGCTTTCTGTGCTGGCCCAGTTCCTTTGCCCCTCCCCTATCCTCCCAGTCCCCACATAAACTTTTATGTAGCTGCCAGGAAAGAGAAATGCTATACAGTGTCACTTAAGTAAGAGCTTGGAGGCTACCGACATCACATCCAAGATGGCAGCACATAACAGCCTCCAGGCTATCGCATGTCTGCACGAGGAAGGCTTTACAAGTAACATACATGTGTACAATACAATAAATGCATGTCTAATCTTATGGGAACATTTTCTTTAAAATAAATCGTCTGGCAACAGGGTATCTTTATAGAAACCCCATAACTCGAATTGCCATCAAAATCACGTCTCGAGGTGCCAGCCAGCTTGCCAGCCTGGGGGTGGGGGAGGCAAGGCTGAAGCCTTTTTAACTCTGTTAAAGTGGCTGTAAACCCATTACAACCACTTTTACCTACAGATAAGCCTAGATTAAGGCTTACCTGTAGGTGCTTGAAATATCTCCTAAACCTCTACGGTTTAGGAGATATTTACAAAAATAATGGGCGCCGATGTCTACGGTGCATGCGCCGTAGACAATGGCGCAGGCGCACTTTAGCAACAGCGAGCGCACCGTTCCTAATGGAGGCCGTGCATTGACTGGCGGCTCCCGCGTGCATGCACGGGAGAGACGTCATCGCGGCTCCGGTCAATAACAGCGCCAGAGCCGCGATTCCCGGCAAGTCAGTCCTGAGAGAAATGTCAGCCGCCCAAGCGGGGTACGAGGATGACTGCGGGGGCTTCGATGTGAGGTGAGTATTAAATAATGAGCTAGTATGCTATGCATACTAGCTCATTATGCCTTTTTTGCAGGGGTTTTTTTTTTGGATTTTTTTTATAGGCTTCACTTCCTCTTTAAAGTGGTTGTAAACCCTTACAGACCACTTTAACCTACAGGTAAGCTTAGATTAAGGCTTACCTGTTTGCTGCCACAGATATACAGGGTTACAGGGATATTTACACACACTCCTGCTGATACAGGACTCTTATTACATTTGTTAAGCCAACTGTTACTTCTCCATGTATCTTGTGCTCTGTTCTCCCACCCGTGGGTCCTGGATGGACATGGCGGGTGTCGCTGGCTAGAGTAGAAGGAGCTTAAAGGGGTTGTAAAGGAAAAAAATGTTTTCCCTAAATAGCTTCCTTTACCTTAGTGCAGTCCTCCTTCACTAACCTCATCCTTTCATTTTGCTTTTAAATGTCCTTATTTCTTCTGAGAAATCCTCACTTCCTGTTCTTCTGTCTGTAACTCAACACCGTAATGCAAGGCTTTCTCCCTAGTGTAGAGAAAGCCTCTTGAGGGGGGAGGGGGCGAGCAGGCAAGTCAGGACACTCTCTACTTTGCAGATAGAGAAAGGAGCTGTGTGTTAGTGGGTGTCCTGACACTCCTGCTCGCCCCTCCCCCCTCAAGAGGCTTTCTCCACACCAGGGAGAAAGCCTCGCATTACGTGTTGAGTTACAGACAGAAGAACAGGAAGTGAGAATTTCTCAGAAGAAATAAGGACATTTAAAAGCAAAATGGAAGGATGAGGTAAGTGAAGGAGGATTGCACTAAGGTAAGGAAGCTATTTAGGGAAAGAAATTTTTTCCTTTACAATGAATGCAAATAATGCCACAAAACCGGCACAAAAGCTTCAGTGAATTCCTCCCAATGTACCTTACTGCACTAAACCTTTTATCTAACATTTTAATTATTCTACTTTTTATTCTGAAAAGCCAAAATAAAGGAAGAGTTGTGATATGTGCTATGTGTCTCTCTTGCCTAACTCACAAAGCTAAGAGGTGTGATTTTCCTGTAAAGTACGGCAATAAAAGGTAAGAGCATTATGAGACCAGCTTAAGCTGGCCATAAATTATACAATGTTCTTTAGGTTTACCTTCAACTATGTAGTGCAAGGACATGCCTGATTGTATACAAATGGAAAGTGTTTGTTTGACCTCATATTATAGGGTTTTTGGTAAATTAAAAAGGAAATTACCGTATTTATCAGCGTATACCGCACACTTTTTTGCCCAGCAAAAAGGGCAAAATCGTGGGTGCGCGATATACGCCGATACCAGCTTCCCGCGCTTTGTTCGAACCACTGTGCCGACATATACCGAGCGCAGTACACTCGGATATAGTCGGGCAGGCTCGGCTCCTCTCGCGGTCACGTCGTGTGCGTCCTGTACGTCGTTTACGCAAGAGGAGCCGAGCCCGCCCGACTATACACGAGTGTACTCCGCTCGGTATATATCGGCGCATTGGTTCGAACAGAGCGCGGGAAGCAGGGATCGAGCGGGGATGACCGCAGAAGGATGCCGGACCGGACCAGGCCGCCGATGGTTGCGCTGGACGACGGGCAAGACAGAGACGAGGGGCATCCAAACTAAGTATTTTTTTTTTTTGCAGGAATCTTCCTTCAAATTCAAGGGTGCGCGGTATACACCGGGGCGCGTTATAGCCCGATAAATACGGTATTCAAGAAATTGTATAATATATGGCCAGCATTACTATATTAATATAGATTAATGAATTCTCAACAAAATAGCATGGTATCAATAAAAAATAAAAAAAAACACACATACTTCTTGCCACTTAAAGCCCAACTATTGGCAAATAAAATGTTACCCCTTGCAGCGGGGCTGTGCCCCCACTGCAAGAGTTAATTGCTCATTTAGGTCTAGGGAGGCAATAAAAGATTTACTTACATGATCCTCCGCTCCTCCTCACAGCTAGAACAATCCCCATGCAGCCTAAAGCTCCACTGGTGTAGAGTCCTGACATCATTAAGGCCAGAGCAGGACACACTGCTCCAAAACCTTGAACTGGACTTAAAGGAGTTGTAAAGAAAAAAATAGTTTTTGCTGAAATGGCTGTTTACAGGGTATAGAGACATAATAGTTAACTGATTCCTTTTAAAAACGATTAAAAATAGATAAAAAATCAATTATATAATGTACCTGTAGTTTTTTAGTTTCGTTTTTGCATCTAGTTTAATTTTGCATGTTATCCTGCCTCTGTGCCATAGAGCAGTGATGGTTTGGAACATGAAACTAGAAACTCCCAGTACTGTGGTCATCAGGAAACAGACAACCAGGAAGTGTCCAGAAAAGAGAAGAATTACAGCAACATCAGAGCAAAAACGAACAATGAGGACATGAAACCAGGACTGCAGTAAGATAAAGGAAGCTATTTAGCTAAAAAAAGTCAAGGGGAAGTTCACTGCGATGTTGTGGGGGAGCACTTGATCATGCAAGTAAAATGGTTTCTCCTCTCTGGACAAAAAAAGCAATTAACCTGCAATGTGGGTTTAGGTCCACTGCAATGGATAGTTTTTATTTGCCTGAAGTTGGGCTTTAAAGGAGATCTAATGTCACAACAGTTGATTACATAAAATTTAAATTAGAAAGCAAAGCAAATAGTTATTTTTTGACAATTCAATAAATGCTTACTTGAAAAATAAAATAAAAATCTTCTTCCATATTGGGATTTCTGCCTGTTTGCTGGCCATCACTTTCGGCAACTTTCAGGATTCCCTGCATGTTTTGCAACTTCTTCTCTACTTTTTACGTTTGGTTGTTAAGGACTACATATCCTATAGTACCTTGCTGTCTGCAAACTGTGATACTTGTACACTTTCTGAAACTCCTTTTTATCTCCTCTGTAATTCATAAGGCAGGTTTTGTGGAATGCGTGACATATCAGTGCCTACTCACAGGTTATACAGAATGTGTACCACAGAATTCAAGGAAGAAAATATGTGGGGAACTTCAAAGACCTTTCAGAGTAATAGGAGTAGGCTAGAAAGAACTGAAGTACAATATGGAAATCAGTGGCGGCCGCTCCATTAGGGGCGCAGTCCCCCTAATCCATGTGCCTGACGCAGGGGCGTTGCTAGGTGGCAAAAAGACCAGGGGCTTCAGCCGGAAGCCGGCACCGGGGGGGGGGGCAGTGGAGTGGCACGGCGCGGGGTGACCTACCTGACACACATACCCTGACCTACGTGTGTGTGTGTGTATGTATGTATGTCAGCGTGTGTATGCATGTGTGTGTGTGTGTGTGTGTGTGTGTGTGTGTGTGTCAGTACACACACACTGACGTGTAAGTCAGTGTGTGCATGTATTTCAGTTACAAATTCCATGAGATCAGCATGTAAGGAAGCTCTAGCATGTCTTTCAGGGTTGTTTCTGACACATGACCTACATACAGTGACCTGACCTACATACACAAACTTGACCTACATACACAGACATGACCTACATACAGTAACATGACCTACATGCACAGACATGACCTACATAATAATCACTGACCCCCATGCTAATATCTCATATTCTGTCAAGGTGGGGGGAGTCCCCCACCTTGACAGAATATGAGATATTATTATTGGGTTCACCATTGCACAGACATAAGCGGCAAGACATACTTTAGTACCGGCTTTAATAACAGGGATTTAGGAAAAGCTTAAAGTGTTAGATTTTGATGCCCAACATTTGCTAATATGGTTAAATCATTGACCTACCTCAGCAGCCGGCTTTGGTGTGGGGTGTGCAGTGCCGGCGCGCCCAATGAGCCTGTCATAGAGATGCAGCCAGAGGAGGCTCAGGAGTCGAGGAGAGGTGCCGAACCTAGCACCGAGCGGGGATGTGGTGCGGCGGGCGGCATAGTAATTCCAGCCTTTTGAGCTTTTAGCGCCTATGATAGACTTCACACGTCCCGCTGTCCTGGCATTGGACCAGTGGGACATCCATCATAGGTGCTGCAGGCTCCAGAAGGCGGGACCTGCTATGTCTCTCGGACACACTCGGCGGCTGTCAGAAACAGAATGGTCCCTGCTTGGCGGCGCTCAGGGCTAAGTAATTAAATACCGCATGCCTGAGACTTTGGGGGGACCCATTTGAGGCTCCAGCCTCCCCCGCCCACCCCTAACGACGCCCCTGGCCTGGCCCCTAATCTACATGCAGAGCGCCAGACGCATGAATCTCAATGTATTTTTTTTAAACACATGATTAAAGTCTGAGGCTCTAATTGGTTTTCAAAAAAGGGTGGGCTCAGGGTAGAGCTGCACGATTAATCGCGGAGAGAATCGCGTTCTCGATTCTCTCTGCCCACGATCTCCCTGCGGGATGACCCACGCGTAACCAGCGTGGAACGCAAATGGCACCGATATCAAAACCGACGTCAGCAGCTATGACTAAGCACTAGTTTCAGTGCGAAACACGTCAGCAGTCGGGTTTCTGAACAGGAAGAGAAACTCTCCAACACGATCTGATCTTTTAAAAAAATATATGTAGCACAGATCTACTTAACCTTCTGATTAAGAAAAACAGTTATGCATTGTGGGATATATAGGACAATGAGGAAGTACTCGTTGTTAAATCAGGCTGGGAACTACAGACCCACAATGCCAAGCTACAAACCCACAATGCCAAGTCACAGAACAGTCTGCTGGGCAAGCACATAAAAGGACAGGCGTGGCCTGCTTTCTCCCTTTCTGGACGCCATTCAACAACCAGCAAGAGGCCTGTGTGTGCCAAGGGCTGGGAGAGCCTTCGACCTACAGCAGAAAGCGGATTGCCTGCCCCAGAGGGATCCTTGTGAGCCGCCCTGCTGATCGAGCAGGAGAACCAGCCAGCGCTTCGAAGCATTTGAAGCCACCTGCCTTCCAGCATACCAGGAGGAGCAGCACGGCGTGGAGGTGCCATCTACACCGACGGAGTCCACAGCCAGCTGGGATCCAGAGTGGCGAGAAGGCATTTGCCTATCCATGTGTAGTGACTGTACTATTGCTAAGTGATTGCCTGCTATACAGACTGCCGCTGAGACCTGTAGTTCCACAGATGTGGATCTATTGCACCTGAGAATGCTATAGATAGATCATGAGGATTTCTGTTTCCTTTTCCCCCATGCTGCAAGGTCAGTACTGTACTGTTCACTCACAGGAGGAATTACAATTGGGAATAGTTTGCAGCCAAGTAATCAACACCACCATATTCTACAGTTACTGTTTAATTTGCCATTTTGGATTGCAAATATGTGCACCACCTCACACTGCAGTATAATTAAGCTAGCTGGAGACAAAAACTGGAACTGGAGGAACTTCCAATACCTTATTCTTTCACAAGGCTTTACTGCTATACAATTGTGTATCACTCTGAACTGCACTCTAGAGAGCCATTTAGCAACATACAGTTGGAACTTGTCATTTTATTACTGCGTTCACTGCTGTATATCCTGCGTGTATTGGTCTGTGTGCTGAGGCTTCAGTGGGGGGGTGCTTCAATATAGATGTTAAAGTATTGATGATATATTTGACTGTGCACCTGTTCACATATACCCTTATCAGGTTGCTATTGGATACAGCAGTAGGACGTTATTGCTTTGAACAAATATCTCTGCCAATCAATACTTGTTATTCATCGGTTATTCACACCATTTCTTTGTTATTCACCATTTTTCATCATAGTAAACGTTTACAAATTGTTCATTGATATCTTGTGTGAGTCTCTATTTACTGCCACAACTGATGAAGTGACGGAACCCAGGGTCTCGGTAAATATACTACATGCTCTTTCATTATTGTGTCACTTTCTGTTGATGGGTTCTACACTAACATTGCTAAGCAGGTGGCCAGAGGTGTTGAGACAGTTCTTGGGGTTGAGCGGCAGAGTGCAGAACCAAACAAATATTAAACAGCTCCTATGGGGGTAGCTCTACATATATAAAGTGGTAGACAGCAGATATGCAAGTAAATTCCATGCAAGGAGATCTGCTCCATCCCCATGCACCATCTGAGGCCGTTCAATTATCTCATGAAATGACACTTAATTGTTTTATGCAAAAATAAGTTACAAAAATAAATATTAACAACAACTTTATCAGTACAGCCTAACCTGTGCCCACCATTGCAGCCACACTGTACCCACCATTGCAGCCTCGCCTGGGCAGAGGAATGCATGATTGGAGGAAGAGCAGAGCTGCGAGATTGCATACTGTTAGCGCAGCTTGCATTATAATTGTCTTGGCTCTGCTTGACACAGCGGCTCTCCTCTTCCTCCACGCTCTCTTCCCCCCGGGCGAAAGGTGGGAGAACGACTCCCGATCAACCCAGCCGGCAGTGCTCCCCCCCCTCTCAGGCAGGTAGCCCAGCTCGTAAGCCCTCATTTTCCACTAGGCGAGTGGAAAATATGAGGGCTGGGTACAGCTTCAGCTCCTAGATATATACAAATATTTTATTTTGAATAGAAGTAAAAGTGAGTCTCCTTAACCACCTCAATACCCAGCCATAGTAATATGACATCCACGGATGGGATCTACCATCCGGGTGGACGTCATATGACGCCTGGGCTTTGTGGGGGGATATCTGAATGATGCCTGCAGCTAGAGGCATCATTCAGATATCCTTCTCCTCTGCCGGCGATTCTGAGGATTGATAAGAATGATCATAGCGGCAGTTCCGCCGATTGATCGTTCTTATAGATCCCCCCTCCCGCCGCCATTTTTTAGAATTTATTTTGACTTCTGACCTCTGACATCTCCCCTTTGAGGCAGAGAAAGGGACTAAGGACACAGATTGCCCAGTCCCTTTCTCAGCTGCACTGAAAATGAATGGACAGGAGACAGAGGCTCCTCTCCATTCATAATCTGAACCATCATAAACACAGGTTACGATGTTTCAGTTATATGAATGGACAGAGTCAGTAATCACTGACTGTGTTCATTGGGAAAAAGTAGGAGCCGGGTTTAGTGACAGAGGGGGCCGGAGGAGGAAATGGTGGGTGACTGTCACGTACCTGGTACAGAGCAGAGCCTGGCGTGCAGGGAATGGCAACTCTTGCTCCTCTGACTCCGGAACCCCTGGTAGAGCAGACAGGGAGCGCTAGAGTTCAGAGTCGCACAAGCGCCAGGAAGGTGCCGTGCAGGTCTGCGGTGGTCTCCTGAAGACTCCACAGATGCTGTGCAGGAACTGCAGAGATGCTGGAGGTAGACAGCAGACAACAGGAGCTTGGTGCAGATGGCTGGAACAGGCAGCAGGTGGGAGGTGTGCTGTAGTACAGATGCTGGCAGAGTCAGGCAGGCCGGGTCAAACACAGGCGGGCGGATCAGGTACAGGGGGAAGCCAAAGCAGAGTCGTAGTTCAAGCCGGATCAGTAACAGGCGGGCAGCAGACCGTTTGGAAGGAGAAGGCGGAAGCGAAGTCAGACAAGCCAGGGATCAGGGCAGGCAGAGAACAGCAGGGTCAATGGTAAGCCAAGGTCACAGGAAACAGGAGCCAATCAGGTAACAGGTATCAGGTAGGGTAAACAGGAACGCTGTTGACTGAGCAGCAGGGGGCTATGGGAAGAGCCCCATTAAATAGCCTAAGTGGCGCCAAAATGGCGTCAGCACGTACCCGCGCGCGCCGCTATTGCGCGTGCCCGCGCGCGCCGCTATTGCGTGCACCCGTGCGCGCCGACGTGCCGCGAACGCGCGCACCCATGCGCGCCGACGTGCCGCGAACGCGCGCACCCGTGCGCGCCAATGCGCTATTGCGCGCCGGTGCGCGATTAGCGCCACCTAGTGGTCTACCAAGTCCATGACATTGCCCCCCTCCAATGGGCAGCCTCCGGATGCCCAACTGAGACATCTTGAGTGGATGAGCATTCTTGAAGGACCGAATCAAGCTCTTAGCGTGGATGTTACGTTCAGGTTCCCAGGAGTTTTCCTCAGGGCCATAGCCCTTCCATTTCACCAGGAACTGAACCTGATTGCGCCTTTTTCTGCAGTCAAGGATAGACTCAATCTCGGATTCCTCCTCACCGTTAACCAAGACCGGTTCAGGTGGATCAGTGCTTCGCCCAGGAAAGGGGTTAGCGACGTCAGGCTTCAGGAGGGTGACATGAAAGACCGGATGGATGCGGAAAGACTCTGGTAATTCGAGTTCATAGGCCACACTGTTGATCTTCCTTCTGATTGGAAATGGCCCCATAAACTTAGGCCCCAGTTTCTTAGACGGACAGGCAAGTCTCAGGTTCACAGTAGACAACCATACCAGATCCCCAGGTTCCAGGTTCAGTTCTCCTCTTCGCCTTTTATCAAATACCTCCTTATTATGCTCCTGAGTCTTTGCCATAGTTTCCCGGAGAAGCCTGTTGTTAGCGCTGAAGAAGTCTAATGTCTCTTGGACGGCGGGCACCGTACATTCCGGGACACGATTAGACAAAAATAGCGGGTGGTAGCCGTAATTCGCAAAGAAAGGGGTTTGTTTGGTAGCAGAGTGAATTGAATTATTATATGCAAATTCAGCCAGTGGAAGTAGAGAGACCCAATCTTCCTGGGAGAACGAAGAGAAACAGCGTAGGTATTGTTCTAATGTTTGGTTTGTCCTCTCAGTTTGGCCATTTGATTGTGGGTGATAAGCAGATGAGAACGACAGCTCAATCTTGAGGGACTCGCAGAGCGCTCTCCAGAACCTGGAAGTAAACTGTACTCCACGATCTGACACGATATTTGCGGGGATGCCGTGTAACCGCACAATTTCCTTAATGAAGATTTTAGCAGTTTCGGGAGCAGAAGGTGTACCCCTCATGGGCAGAAAGTGTGCCATCTTGGATAGTCTGTCCACTGTCACAAAAATGGTGGTGAAACCCTCAGAAGGAGGGAGCTCAACAATAAAATCCATGGAGATCATTCTCCATGGTCTCTCTGGTACGGGCAAAGGCTTCAACAGTCCCCAGGCTCTGGATTTGCTCCCTTTACTTCGGATGCACGTGGTGCACGACTCCACATAACTCTTACAGTCTTTCATAAGCTGGGGCCACCAAAATGTGCGCTGCAAGAGTTCCGAGGTCTTCTGTACCCCAAAATGGCCAGCCAGCTCATGGTCATGACAGAGACTCAGGACACTGACCCGTAAGTCTTCCGGCACAAAAATCCTGTCCTCATGCCACAACAAGCCATCTCTGAGTTGCAAATTTGTATCCGAAGAGGAGGCCATTCCTGCAGAGGCCTGTTTGATCCGTGACAATAGGTCATCCTGAAGCAGCATAAAATTTCCCGAAGATAAGATAGTGTCCGGAGGAGCAGGGTTTTCAGAGTCGCTGTACATCCGGGAAAGAGCATCGGGCTTGGTATTCTTGGACCCTGGCCTGTACGTTATGTGGAAAGTGAACCTGGTAAAAAAAAGCGCCCATCTGGCTTGACGTGGTCTTAGTCTCTTGGCTACTCTCAGGTATTCTAAGTTCTTGTGATCTGTATAGATCAAAATTGGGTGCGCTGCACCTTCCAATAAGTACCGCCACTCCTCCAGCGCTGCCTTGATCGCTAAAAGTTCTCGGTCACCCACATCATAGTTCCGTTCCGCGTCAGATAGTTTGCGGGAAAAAAACGCAACCGGGTGGAGAAGGGCCTTTGGCCCCTGTCTTTGGGAAAGCACCGCCCCGACTGCCGTCTCCGAAGCGTCCACCTCCAAGATATAGGGCAGGCTGGCATCTGGGTGTCTAAGGACCGGTGCAGACGTAAACAGTTTCTTCAACGCCTCAAAAGCTCCTTGGGCTTCAGGGGACCAACGGAACCGGACAGTTTGTTTGGTTAGGCCGGTTATGGGGGCGATGATGTTGGAAAACCCCCTAATGAACTTTCTGTAGAAATTGGCAAACCCGATAAAGCGTTGGATGCCCTTTTTATCTGTGGGCGCAGGCCACTCAAGGATTGCCGTAACTTTCTGCGGGTCCATCTCAATGCCGTTGACCGAAATAACAAGTCCCAGGAACTGTATGCTTTCACATTCAAACTCACATTTTTCAGGTTTGGCGTATAATCCGTGTATTCGGAGTCGCTTAAGTACGCTTTTGACGTGTTCCCGATGTTTGACAACAGAAGGGGAAAAAATGAGGATGTCGTCAAGGTAGACCACGACAAAGAGGTCAAGGTAGTCTTTAAAGATGTCATTCACGAAGTGCTGGAATGTGGCAGGCGCGTTGCAGAGCCCGAAGGGCATCACCAAGTACTCGAAGTGGCCGAAGCGGGTGCGGAAGGCAGTCTTCCATTCGTCGCCGTCCCGTATTCGTACCAAGTTATAGGCCCCCCGCAAGTCCAGTTTCGTGAAAATGACCGCTGCTCCCAGTCTTTGGAATAGTTCCGGCACCAGCGGGAGAGGGTATCGATTTTTTATTGTTACCTTATTAAGCTCGCGGTAATCCACGCAGGGGCGGAGAGAATGGTCCTTCTTCTCGACGAAGAAAATTCCTGCCCCTGCTGGTGAGGTAGAGGGGCGGATAAACCCCTTCTTGAGGTTATCGTCGACATAAGTCTTTAGATTTCCAAGTTCTAGTTCAGTTAGGGGAAAAATTCTTCCGAAAGGGATTTCGGCCCCGGGGAGGAGCTCAATCGGGCAGTCGTATGGTCGGTGAGGGGGAAGGGTGTCAGCCCCCTTTTTGCTGAAGACGTCCAGGAACTCATGGTACACCTCGGGGACAGATTGGCGGATTTCAATGTCGGAGTCCATGCAAAGCAAAGAGGGGGGAGATGAGATTGCCTGCAAGCAGTGTTGTTGACAGTAGGTGGAACAAAAGCAAATCTCACCGGTAGTCCAGTTTATCTGAGGGTTGTGAGCCTGGAGCCAGGGTATGCCCAGGATTATAGGGAACAGAGGGGATTCAATAACATCCAGGCATAAAAGTTCTCGATGACTGTCCGAGATGGTAGTGGCGATGGGCAGGGTTTCTTGGGTGACTGGCCCGGATTTCAAGATAGACCCATCGGCCAAGTGTACAGACAGTCCAACAGCCCTTGGGCGTAACGGAATATGGTGATGAGTGGCAAAGGCAGAGTCCAGAAAACAGCTGCAGGCCCCGGAATCAAGTATGGCGCTGGTCCGTATATCCCTTCCTGGAAGCTGCAATAAAACGGGGACAGCCAGATGAGCAGATTTGTTGAAGACAATGGGTGAGGGGACAGATGACATGAAGGTGCACTTATGGAATTTTGCTGGGCAGGTCCTCACGTAATGGCCGGACTCTCCGCAGTAGAGGCAAAGGTTGTTTGTCCGGCGTCGAAGTCGTTCCTCAGCAGTGAGAGAAGGGCGGATCAAACCCAGCTGCATGGGTTCTGGAATGTCTCTAAAGGCAGTGGTCGGGGCTGGAGGAATCGGGTTAGGGTACGCGGGTACCCGGGGTAGCATCCATGTTGGGCGATTCAGACCGGTGGCACGTTCAGTCCTGCGTTCCCTCAAGCGTCTGTCAATCTGGATGGTTAGGTTGATAAGAGCCTCCAAAGTGTCAGGGACCCCTACACGTGCGAGTTCATCCTTAAGTGCTTCGGCGAGGCCCAAGCGGAACTGATAACAAAGGGCCGAATTGTTCCAGGTAGTGTCCGCACTCCACCTTCTGAACTCGGCTACATAGTCCTCAACGGGTCTGCGACCTTGCAGGAGGGCATGCAAAGCGGCTTCAGCGGTAGCGGCCTGATGAGGGTCTTCATACAACAAGGACATAGCCTGAAAGAACGTGTCCAACCGGTCAAGGGATAAGTCCTTTTGCTCCATCAGACGGTGGGCCCACGCCTGCGGTTCACCCGATAGGAGGGCCATAACAAAACCTACTTTGGTAGCTTCTAGTGAGAAAGTTCGTGGCTGAAGCGCAAAGTAGAGCTCACAAGCATTCCGGAACGCTCTAAACTTGCTTCGTTCTCCTGCAAATCTTTCAGGCATGGGCACTTTAGGTTCAGGGGGCAGCATAATAACTGAAGGTGACGCGGATGCGCCAGACGAAGAAGAAGTGGATGGAGTAGACAGTTCCTGGACACGATTTTCAAGTCGGGTATAGCCTTCCTGCAGGGCCCTGACTGCTTGGGTAAGGCCATCCAGATGGCGACAAAGTTCCGTCATAGGGTCCATTCCCTGCGCAGGCTCAGACATGGCTGCTCAGTACTGTCACGTACCTGGTACAGAGCAGAGCCTGGCGTGCAGGGAATGGCAACTCTTGCTCCTCTGACTCCGGAACCCCTGGTAGAGCAGACAGGGAGCGCTAGAGTTCAGAGTCGCACAAGCGCCAGGAAGGTGCCGTGCAGGTCTGCGGTGGTCTCCTGAAGACTCCACAGATGCTGTGCAGGAACTGCAGAGATGCTGGAGGTAGACAGCAGACAACAGGAGCTTGGTGCAGATGGCTGGAACAGGCAGCAGGTGGGAGGTGTGCTGTAGTACAGATGCTGGCAGAGTCAGGCAGGCCGGGTCAAACACAGGCGGGCGGATCAGGTACAGGGGGAAGCCAAAGCAGAGTCGTAGTTCAAGCCGGATCAGTAACAGGCGGGCAGCAGACCGTTTGGAAGGAGAAGGCGGAAGCGAAGTCAGACAAGCCAGGGATCAGGGCAGGCAGAGAACAGCAGGGTCAATGGTAAGCCAAGGTCACAGGAAACAGGAGCCAATCAGGTAACAGGTATCAGGTAGGGTAAACAGGAACGCTGTTGACTGAGCAGCAGGGGGCTATGGGAAGAGCCCCATTAAATAGCCTAAGTGGCGCCAAAATGGCGTCAGCACGTACCCGCGCGCGCCGCTATTGCGCGTGCCCGCGCGCGCCGCTATTGCGCGCACCCGTGCGCGCCGACGTGCCGCGAACGCGCGCACCCATGCGCGCCGACGTGCCGCGAACGCGCGCACCCGTGCGCGCCAATGCGCTATTGCGCGCCGGTGCGCGATTAGCGCCACCTAGTGGTCTACCAAGTCCATGACAGTGACACGGAGTGCAGAGGGGGACATGGAGGGTGACACCGAGCAAGGAGAGTGACAGCAGCAGCACGGAGGGGGGGACAGAGCACGGAGGGGGAGAGCGGAATAACGGAGGAGGACAGCAGCAGCAGTCAGCGGTGATCGGTGCAGCCTTGGGGGGAGTTACAAGCACCGATCATCGCTGTATAAATTTCACTTAAACAGCTGAAAAGGGGGGGGGGGCTGGGGCCAGGGAGAAGCTGTCAGGCTGTATTGAAATCTAAACAGGGAGATCGGTGCTTGTAACTCCCCCCGCCGCACCGATCATCCCCTGACTGCCCAGGTATCGGGTGAAGCATCGGGGAAATGCTTGGTATCGGGACAACCCTACTTTAAAGTGTACCCATGAGGATATCATAAATACTAAAGTAAGGCTGGCCAGAGACGGAGCAATTTTCTTTACTGCAATCAGACAATTCAGACAGGGGAATCCCTCCAGCGGAGCCATTATCTTTTGTATCAATTGACCCTCCCTTTTTAAATTGTAAGCTCTAATGAGCAGGGCCCTCTGATTCCTCTTGTACCAAATTGTAATGTAACTGTAATGTCTGACTTTATTTTGTTAAGCGCTGCGCAAACTGTTGACGCTATACATGGGCGTCCGCTGAAATCTTTTTTGGGGGGGTTGGGCGCTTCGGCAGCGGCTATACACAGCCGCATTTAACCCTTTCGTTGACCGCTAGCGGGGGTTAAAATCGCCACCCCCCCTACGTTAAAATGTAAACACACCCCACTGTGCCCCCTTTACATTAACCAGCACCCCGCATCACTGGACCCCTTTACATTACACAGCACGCTGCATCACTGGACCTCTTTACATTACACAGCACCCTGCACCCCTTTACATTACACAGCACCCTGCATCACTGGACCCCTTTACATTACACAGCACCCTGCATCACTGGACCCCTTTATATTACACAGCACCCTGCATCACTGGACTCCTTTACATTACACATCACCCTGCACCCCTTTACATTACACAGCACCCTGCATCACTGGACCCCTTTACATTACACAGCACCCTGCATCACTGCACCCCTTTACATTACACAGCACTGTGCAGGACATTAATACATGAGTTACCATGACCAGTGCAGGACATTTACCCCCCTCCACTCCCCGCTGTCATGCTGCATATTAAAAAAAATCACAGTTAATAATCTTCAGACTGCATCATTCCGTATGGCATGCCATCAGCTTAATTTAGTTTAGTGCTTACTTGCGATAGATAGTGTAGTGACACTACTGGCTGATGCTGCTGTGCTGTCTGATTGAAATTGTAAGGAAGATGTTGCTGGTTGGTTCCTCCTTAGCGGCGCTTGCTCCTCTTTGTGCAGCAGGCAGCTCTCTACGCTCCTCCATGATAATCCCCTCCTGCCGTGAATGACGTCACGCCGCCAGGACGGGCGTCGGGTGGGGCTGTAAACTTAGGGGGAGCAGCGCGATAATCATCTATTGGCTGGCGCCGGCAAACAAGAGCAGGCCGCGGGAACAGAGTAATTGCAACACACTGACAGACATGACAGTGTCAGTGACAATCAGCGGCGCCGGCGGAGACTGCCGCTGAATGGTGTCTTACTCTGACTTCAACACATCACATGAACACTCTTTTACGATTCCGGGGGGGGCAAACGCCCCCCTTGCCCTATGGAGCGGACGCCCATGGCCCTATATAAAACCTGTATAATAATAATATTAAGAGGTAAAGATCTATGAGTAAGCAGTAAATACATAAATGTACACTATGGGGTAGATTCAGATACATTTTGGCGGGCGTAGCGTATCTCAGATTCACTCCGCCGCCGTAAGTTAGAGCAGCAGGTCCTGTATTCACAAAGAATTTGCGCTGTAACTTACGGCAGCGCAGTGTAACTGGCCCGGCGTAAGCCCGCCTAATTCAAAATAGGCTGGTTGGGGGCGTGTTCTATGTAAAATACTAGTGACCCCACATATTTGACGTTTCTAACGAACGGCGCATGCGCCGTCCGTGGGCGTATCCCAGTGCGCATGCTCCAAATGACGTCAGCAAATCGTCAATGCTTTCGGCGTGAACGTAAATTACGGCCAGCCCCATTCACAAACGAGTAACGCAAACGATGTAAAATTTGAATGGTTTGACGCGGTTCCGACGTCCATACTTAACATTGGCTGCGCCATCTTTTTGGTGGTTTATGTTTACGCCTGAAAACCCCTTATGTAAACGGCATATCTTTACTGCGACGGCCGGGCGTACGTTCGTGAATAGGCGTATCTAGCTGATTTACATATTCTAGGCGTAAATCAGCGTACACGCCCCTAGCGGCCAGCGTAAATATGCAGTTAACATACAACGGCGTAGGAGACTTACGCCGGTCGTATCTTAGCAACATTTAAGCGTATCTCAGTTTGAGCATACGTTTAAAGTTGTGACCGCGCGGATTCGGACTTATGACGGCGTATCTACTAATACGCCCGTCGTAAGTCTTTATGAATCTGGCCCTATGACTTTATATGATACATCGGTAAACTGGTTTACATAAGAGAAGTCCAAATAGCATTGATAAATATGTAACTATACTGGGAGGCTATCAGAAGATAAACAATTACAATGAACATGGCCTAGTGGAATCAAAGTTTTCAAACACACAGATAAGCACTTCTTAAGAAATCCCTAAGATAACTGCCAATCGTCGTTCTGTGGCCAGTCACAAGGAACAGGAAATGTCCCCAATAGGGATACACCGACAAATAAATAACTGGGAGAAAATCGGATCCTTCTTCATTCTATCCAAAACTCAGGCTGTGTGTACACAGAGGAGTGAAATACTCCCACCGACAGTCTGACAGAAAATGCAGCATAAAAAAAATGCTGATTTTGGCAGAAAATTCCACATGTTTAGAAGCGTATGCAGGTAAATTCATTCTGTTGGCTATAATATTCATTCATTCCAGTAGAATGAATCTCCATGTGTATGTGTGGAATGTATGCCTGTAAGCTCCTCTCTGAATGTAGGTTTAGGAGAAAAAATAAATAAAAAATGATGCACCTGAACGCTGCACTAAAATGCGAATCTGAATGCCACAATGCACATTAACACATAGTCTAAAATAGAGCTGCGTTCAGATATATAAAAAAATGCCTATAAGGCCTAATTTACACTTGTAGCTAGTGGGTGGTAAAAACAGGCATTTGAATCGCTACTTTACCACTCACCCATAACCAAACACAGATTGGTGGGAGTAATACACGTTGCTGCAAGGACGCTTTGCTTCACAGGTGCATCAATAATTATACCCCCATGTCGCATTCGGCAGGCGGTTCATGTGGGTCACGCTGCAATTGTCCTGCGAACTGGCTGGTGCAGGATTTAAAGTGGTCAAAACAGGCGGTGAGGAGATGACATATCGCCTCCCAGCTGCTTCTGTGAACCCTGTCTGAGCATTTTTTCTCGTCTGGGATGGGTATGGGTAGGGTGGTATGGATTTATGTTTGTTAGTTTGTATAAGTCTGGACAACAATTTAATGGTTTATAGCTGTTTCTATAGGATAACCAAAAGAAAAATCTTCTGTTATGTATGTAGCACTACCCCCGAAGGAGCTGCTGGTTTAGATTTGGGCCTGCCATTACCTTACTGTTCCATACGCTCATTTCAGGGGTTATCCTTAAAGGGTCACTAAAGGAAAAAAAAAATGTTGCTGAAATGACTGTTTAGAGGGTATAGAGACATAAAAGTTAACTGATTCCTTTTAAAAATGATTACAAATAGATAAAAAGCAATAATATAATGTGCCTGCAGGTTAGTTTCACTTTTAAAATGGTTTCATGTTCCTGTGAATTAGAGAGACACACAGAACAAAAACAAACAAATCCAGGGCAGTGTTTTGTTTTTAACCACTTCCTTACTGGGCACATATACCCCTTCCTGACCAGGTGAAATTTCAGCTTGTGGCACTGCGTCACTTTAACTGACAATTGCGCGGTCGTGCGACGTGGCTCCCAAACAAAATTGACGTCCTTTTTTCCCCACAAATAGAGCTTTCTTTTGGTGGTATTTGATCACCTCTGCGGTTTTTATTTTTTGCGCTATAAACAAAAATAGAGCGACAATTTTGAAAACACAATATTTTTTACTTGTTGCTATAATAAATAGCCCAATTTTTTTTAAAAAACATTTTTTTTCTCAGTCTAGGCGATGCGTATTCTTCTACATATTTTTGGGAAAAAAATAAATAAAAAAAATCGCAAGAAGCATCTGGTTGCGCAAAAGTTATTGCGCTTACAAAATAGGGGACAGAATTATTATTATTGTTTATTATTATTTTTTACTACCAATGGCGGCGATCAGCATTTTTTTCGTGACTGCGACATTATGGCGGACACATTGGACACATTTTTGGCGCCATTCATATTTATACAGCGATCAGTGCTATAAATATGCACTAATTACTGTATAAATGTGACTGGCATTGAAGGGGTTAACACTAGGGGGTGAGGAAGGGGTTAAATGTGTACCCTAAATTGTGTTCTAACTGTAGGTGGAGGGGGGGGTGACTGATCTATGTCCCTATGTACAAGGGACACAGATCGGTCTCCTCTCTCCCCTGACAGGACATGGATCTATGTATTTACACACAGAGCTCCACGTCTTGTCCCTGTAGCTGCCGATCCCGAGTCCCTGGCAGACATCACGGCCGCCAGGCACTCACATCGGCATCTCAGCGATGCGGCGAGCATGCGCGCGCCGCCGGACGCGCGCCCGCGCCGCTGGATGCGCGCGCAGGCCATAAAAACACGGCCTGTAAGAGATTCAGAACCACCCCGCGGCCGTATAAAGTCGTACGGTCGTCGGGTAGTGGTTAAAGTTAATCTGATTGGTTCTGTTAAGTTTTAGACACACAGTAATGACAGCTTAGACCACAGTGACAAGCTCCCAGTACTATGGTTATAAGGAAACAGACAACCAGGAAGTGTGGAGATCACAGCAGAATTACAGCAACTTCAAAGCAAAAACTAATAATAAGGACATGAAACCAGTACTGCAGTAAGGTAAAGGAAGCTATTTAGCTAAAAAAAAAAATTCCTTTAGTGATCCTTTAACCACTTAACGCCCGCCGCACGACTATTTACGTCCGCAAAATGGCACAGACAGGCAGAAGAGCATATATATACGTCCTTGCCTTTCCGCGGGTCCGATCGGGACCTCCCCCCCCGCTGCGTGTGGCGGGCGGCTTACCTCGGGGAGCGATCCGGGACGACGGCGCGGCTATTCGTTTATAGCCGCTCCGTCGCGATCGCTCCCCGGAGCTGAAGAACGGGGAGAGCCGTATGTAAACACGGCTTCCCCGTGCCTCACTGTGGCGGCGCATCGATCGTGTCATCCCCTTTATAGGGGAGACACAATCGATGACATCAGACCTACAGCCACACCCCCCTACTGTTGTAAACACACACTAGGTGAAGCCTAACACGTTCAGCGCCCCCTGTGGTTAACTCCCAAACTGCAACTGTAATTTTCACAATAAAGAATGCAATTTAAATGCATTTTTTGCTGTGAAAATGACAATGGTCCCAAAAATGTGTCAAAATTGTCCGAAGTGTCCGCCATAAAAAAAATCGCTGATCGCCGCCATTAGTAGTAAAAAAATAAAAATTTATAAAAATGCAATAAAACTATCCCCTATTTTGTAAACGCTATAAATTTTGCGCAAACCAATCGATAAACGCTTATTGCGATTTTTTTTACCAAAATTAGGTAGAAGAATACGTATCGGCAAAAATGGAGGAAAAAAAAATGTAATATATGTTTTTGGGGGATATTTATTACAGCAAAAAGTAAAAAATATTGCATTTTTTTCAAAATTGTCGATCTATTTTTGTTTATAGCGCAAAAAATAAAACCGCAGAGGTGATCAAATACCACCAAAAGAAAGCTCTATTTGTGGGGAAAAAAGGACGTCAATTTTGTTTGGGAGCCACGGTGCATGACCGCGCAATTGTCAGTTAAAGCGACGCAGTGCCGAATTGTAAAAACGCCTTTGGGCATTTAGCAGCATATTGGTCCGGGGCTTAAGTGGTTAAAGGGATTGTAAAGGAAAAAAATGTTTTGCCTAAAATTAATGTCTGCAAGGTAGACAGACAGAATAGTGTAATGATTCTGTTAAAAAACGAGTAAATACCTATTAAATTCCTTCATCTATATCACCTCCGGAGTTCTAGTTTCTGTTCTCTCATTCACTTCCTGGTTTGCATCGCTCGTTCATGTAAGAACTACATTTCCCCGTATGAATTGAGGCACGCCCAGTAATTCACACCTCCTTGAAGTCTCTAAGGCCTCGTACACACGACGGGACATGTCCGATGAAAACGGTCCGCGGACCGTTTTCATCGGACATGTCCGCTGCCGGATTTTGGTCTGATGGCTGTACACACCATCAGACCAAATTTCCCGCGGACAGCGAACGCTGTGACGTGGCCGCGCCATCGCCGCGACGACGTGCGCGACCCTGGAAGGTCAATGCTTCCACGCATGCGTCGAATCACTTCGACGCATGCGAGGGCTTTCGGCTGAGCGGACATGTCCGGTAAGTCGTACAGACGACCGAACATGTCCGACGGACAGGCTTCCAGCGGACATGTTTCTTAGCATGCTAAGAAACATTTGTCCGCTGGAAACCTGTCCAATCCGCCGTAAAATTGTCCGGTCGGCCGTACAGATGACCGAACATGTCCGCGGAAACTGGTCTGCGGACCAGTTTCAGCAGACATGTTCGGTCGTGTGTACGAGGCCTTACACGTAGAGTGTCCTGCCACACAGATGTAGTTCCCAGGAGGTCAGTAAAATCAGACAAGCAGGAAGTGAACAGAACAGAGAAGAAATAGAGCAACTTCTGAGCAAAAACAAACAATGAGGAAGTGAAAATAGGAATGTCTGCAGGTAAAGGATGCTTATTATGAAAAAAAAATTTTTTTTTCCTTTATAACCCCTTTAAAGAGTTGTCCATAGAAATGTCTGCACCAAACACAAAGTCTCTTTCAAGGTTTTTATTAAACAAATTTCTCCAACAGAGGGGTAGAGGGATGGGGAAAGACTCTGGTACCTTTGCTTTGCGGATCATGGGTACAACTTCGATCCAGAGGATTAACTCAGCTCCACACTGGATTTCAGCAACCAACAGACAGGCCTACTCTCATTGGCCTAGCAGCTAGTGCGAAGTTCGTCAAAGTATCTGCCACAGACTTGATAAGTGTTGTCAGGCCGTCCCACGATCTTCTGCCACAAGATCGTGTAACCACTCGCACACTTTCTATAGTTCCAATAAAGTACACAACTCACGGTGCCAAGAATTTTTCAGTCAGGCCGGCAGCAGACTGAGGTCAATTTGCCAGGATACGTCCTTCAATTGAATCCCACTGGTTCAGCTTCCTCCCGAAGGTAAGGTAGCGAAGGACCATCCCTGGATTAGTAAGCCCCAGAAACTCCTGGGCCTACTCTGTTGTGAGGCCTTGGACCAGCCAGCCCCGAGGCTACGAAACAGCTCACATATCCCTGAGGCCAGGAGGGCCATCAGGTCAGGATCGCAAGACGACCCCGCCAAAACAGCATCTGTCCCTTAAAGTGGATGTAAACCCGATTTTTTTTTATTTTGTCACAATGTACAGCATAAGATTTCCTATCGTCTGTGCCCAGTCTTGCCACACAGAGTTAATCCAGCTCTGAGTTATACTCTTATTGTTCAGTGAAATAAAACGGAATTACAGAGAAAAACCTTAGTCCATTCCGCCCCCTTGCTGTGAGTGACAGGTTATTTACATATCTCATACACTAGCCTGGAGACAGGCATTATTTTTTTAATTCCCACCCCCACTCCTTTTCTGAAGTCATGTGGTTACTTTTCTGGATTTTGACTGGATGTTGGTGATCATAGCAGAATTTAGTGTAAGGAATACACAGGAAAAAATGCATGTTGACAAGGGGAGTGTGGAGGAGGGCGGGGAGTCTACGGACATCACGACTCCACCCACAGAGCTCCAGACAACAGATCCACCCACAGAATCTGCAGTTTTTCAGTTTTTATAACAGAGGGGAGCCATTTGACAGGTAAGGATACATGCAGGAGGCATGTATATCCTTATAGATCAGGACTACGCAAGTAGTTTAGAAAGGATGAGAGTGGGTTTACATCCACTTTAAGTACCCCTCCCCAGAATGCACAGCAGGTTGACCACGCCCCCTGAGCTGCTTCTGGGGAAGAGATACCCAATGCATCCAGCTTGCTGCCTTTCCAACCTTGACCTGTGGTAACAGCGACACCCACTGTCAAGAGGAAAATTGTGCAACCCAGCTGAACTGAAACAGAACCAACAATTTATCATAATCCTTCTGAGCTAAACTACAGCTCAGGCAACTAGAAGTTAACACATAGTGCCTACTCAATGGGAGCATAGCGCTACATGTATATTTGTGTAAAATGGAAAACACACACACACAAAGTCATCATGGGTTTAAATCCCAACCATAACATTATCTGAATGGAGTTTGCATTGGTTTCCTCCCACACTTCAAAGACATGCTGGTAGGTGAATTGGCTCCAGTCTAAACCGGCCCTATTTAAAAAAGGGGGGGGGGGCTCTGAAAAGCAATTCATAGCATGTCACCTTTCAGAGTGCAATGTAAACATCTTTTGAGCCCTAAATGTGACAACATTCTTTGCAGGTTTGTGTTCTTTTTTTTTACAGCTCAAACACTGCTCCCAAATGCACACATCCCTCCCGCAGTGCTGGATACAAACTCCAGGTGACCTCCTCAATCCACTGAAATAAAAAATAAATACAAAAAAGAACAGACAGCACTCCGATGGTGTCACCACAATAAAAACGTTATTGCAAATCTCGCAAGCTGCGTTTCACCTCAAAAACTGGCATTATCCAGTTTTTGGGGTGAAACACATTAGAACAGAGTGGAAATCTTTACAGCTTGCAGGATTCGCAATGAACTTTTTATTGTGGTGCCGCCATCGGCGTGCGGCCTCTCATTCTTTGAAGCACTTCTGCATACAGTCAGAAATGATATTAGTCACTCTTCCACATATTGCTCACAATGCCTTTTTCTGTCAATCACCTGATTTTCAGGTTTGGTGTAAAACAACTTTTAACACCAGTTAGTGTCTGATACACGGCACAATATATACCTATGTGAATAAACTGATCATAGAAAATATAGTCCAGGAAGGCTGTCTTTCTGGTACACATTCTGCTATAGATTATCTTTCCTGGAAGAAGGCCATACATCATACAATTTTCTTATTCAATTTCCTTTAAATCTACATTCAACTCTGTAGTGTGAAGGCCTGCCTGATTGCATACAAATCTAAAGTGTTTTGGCCAGATTCAGGTAGACTTGCGACAGGCGTATCAGTAGATACGCCGTCGTAAGTCCGAATCTGCGCCGTCTCAACTTTAAGTGTATGCTCAAACTGAGATACGCTTAAATGTTGCTAAGATATGGCCGGTGTAAGTCTCCTACGCCGTCGGATCTTAACTGCATATTTACGCTGGCCGCTAGGGGCGTGTACGCCGATTTATGCCTAGAATATGTAAATCAGCTAGATACGCCTATTTACGAACGTACGCTCGGACGTCGCAGTAAAGATACGCCGTTTACGTAAGGGGTTTTCAGGCGTAAAGATAAACCACCAAAAAGATGGCGCAGCCAATGTTAAGCATGGACGTCGGAACTGCGTCAAATTTTTCAAATTTTACGTCGTTTGCGTAACTCGTCCGTGAATGGGGCTGAGCATAATTTACCTTCACGTCGAAAGCATTGACGATTTGCCAACGTCATTTGGAGCATGCGCACTGGGATACGTCCACGGACGGCGCATGCGCCGTTCGATCGAAACGTCATTTACGTGGGGTCACACTTAATATACATAAAACACGCCCACAGCTTCAACATTCGAATTAGGCAGGCTTACGCCGGCCCTAATACTCTACGCCGCCGTAACTTCGGCGGCAAAATCTTTGAGAATACCATACTCGCCTCTGAAAGTTACGGCGGCGTAGCGTATAGGAGATATGCTACGCCCGCCTAAAGGTATGTGAATCTAGCCCAATAGGTTTATCTTTTTAGGCTTACCATACATATTACAATTTGACCATACAATCAATTTTAGATCTACCTAAATATGACATGAGGACCAACCTGAACTGGTCAATCAATTTGTATCCAATAAGACAGGCCCTTGCACAACATACTCATTGGTAGATCAAAAGGAGATTTTACAATCAGATTGTGACATGTGTGGTGAGCTTAAGATCTACCATTTGCTATATAGGTCTATAGCCTGGGGATATGATACAAACTAAATAAACTGTTTAGGTTTGTCTTAATAATACAAAGCACAGGGCTCATTCACACAATCTTGTTTGAGATGTGCTGAGATCAATGCAAAGGCACAATAAAACCTATTTATTTGTATGTGCCCTGTTCACACCACAATTCTGTGTAAAGGTGGGTTGTGGTGGGTTGTTTGAAAAAATAGATTTATGCTGCATTTCTATGCAGTGTAACGCACTGCACTGCGTCGCAACATGCTGCAGTACTTAAATGAAGTGTCATTTTTGTGTAATACATTGTAACAACACATTGCACTGCTACCAGCTACATCTACACAACGTTCCACATTGCTATCATGTTTTAGGCTTGTTGCCATACACCGAGTCTGACTCATTTGAACTTTCAATTAGGAATCAGCTGAAACTCGATCAGAGGGTGACCCTGTTGGCACTCCATACAAATTTAAAGCAGTAGAAAAAAGCATAACAAAACAAAACATTGAGCCCAGGGCAGTTTACGTCATAATGTGCTAGTACGCATTGTAAACTAGCACATTATGAGAGACTTAGCTGAAAACAAAGCCCTCCAGCGATGCGCTGTCGCTGCTGAAGGCACTTCCATCTTCAACCGTTATGAACCGCTATTTATTTTCTCTGCAGCCTCAGCTGCACTGGACAGTGAATGAATGGGAAATGCCATGTGCTGAGCGGTTTCCTGGTCATTCACAAACAAGCACAGTAAACAGTTTACTATGCTTCAATTTTGATTGAACGCAATGAGTGTGTTCATTTAAAAAAGGAAGGGGCCGGTAAATTATATATTGATTGGCCCCTTCCCCACCCTCCATCCTGAAACATGTGGGGGCGCAACATGGGGGAAAGCCTGAGCAGTAGGGGGAATCGGCACAGCACAGAGTAATTAGGGTGTGCCCAGGCACGCCCCTTGCGCACGCCTATGACAACATACATAGAAGTTCACTCCCACTTTAAGGGGCAATTCACACCAGTGCATTGATCTGCGTTTTAGCGCAGATCAACGGAAGTACATCTGAAAAACAATCATTTCCAATGGTCCAATTAAGATCATAACACTGCACATAAATGTCAATGGGCATCAAAATATGTCAACAGACCTCAGCGTGCGTTAAAACCCGACTAAAATGGATGGAAATGTGAATGCATTTTCCATACATTTTAACACAAGTCGGTGCAAATTGGCCATACAAAAAATGTAAGGAGGCAGAGAGAAAATTGTCGGCTGAGCAGTGCCTGCGTCCAACCAGAGGCTGTCTTGGTGGTGCCAGCTGTCAGAATACAAGCGCTGCTGCGGGAGATCCATCCATCCACATTGTTTAGCATGGATGGAACCTGTTGGATAAAAATCTATAGGTATATTGGCCAGCATTAGCATGAGGGCTGGTGTGAACAAACCCTGAAGCAGATTGGATTATAAAGTGTATGGGCAAATTTAAGCCGAGTTACTGCCAACAAAATATTTTCCCTTTAGTGGAGATAAATGCTGGAGTTGCACTCCGCATCTTCTTGTAAAAGGAAATGATCTCTAATACTGGACTTTTGTACCAACTCCATACACACTTATCTGATCGGCATACGATCAAATAGGCATAGTTTTAGCTTCTGATCGATTTAGATCAAGTTCATTAAAATTAATGTCTAGCATTTTGCATAAAATCAGCAGCATTAAGATGTTTTGTTCCTAAATTTGATCATATTTTGATCAGATGATGAGATTGTATAGGGATGCGATTGCATCTTAACTATCGATCAATATCCACTTCCCCATGTGAGTCACATCAATCGAATTGGATGTCAAATATAGATCAATCCGATAGGGAAAGATCGATAAAAAAATAGATTTATCGAAGCGTTTATAACCCGCTGACAAAATTGTTGCATGCCTGCAAAACTTTAATAAGGGATTTTAAAACAATTTCCAAAACTGAAATCATAAGGAAGACGCAGTATTCAGGCTGACAGCACGGTCATGTAAAAAAATGTGAGAACCGAAATATAAAACTGCTTGGCTACAACAATAAAGGGAATTCATAAAACACAGAACACAGGTGGATCCATTTTCTCACAGTCACCAGTAAGGTTCCATTTCTAACTGGTTTGGAATGGAAACAAGGGTTCGCAGTGGTTACCATTGGTTCATTTTTCGCTCCAGACTTTAGCGACCCATCACGATAAAACACTGAAACAGACTTCTATACAGATAAATGTGATCCTATAATGGCACTTACCTGGTAGAAGTAAAGCAGATCCAATAACCTGGCATTGAGCTACACCTATGAATGAAAGGTCCCTTTTCTGGCTCTTAAGATGACAGATACAGATCTCATACAAAGGGTGCAGTTGCTGGTGTTTCCGTTCTCGTGCTGGAGCCTTGCCCTTTTCTCAGTCACTCGATGATTGGGTCACAGTAAAAATGTAGTGATGAGTAGTTAAGGTTTGTGGTTTCCTCCCTCGTTCTAAAGCTTCAGGCCCCTGGCTATGAGAGTGCACCGTCCCAGCAGCAAGCTCTCAAGTGTGCTAAGAGAGGAGCCGCCCCTACCAGGGAAATCACAGGCCTGTGGGAGGGTGGTGTGTACACACACAATGCACATTTACACCTATTAGGTCTATAGATCAATTACTTATATCACAGATCCAGATCTGAAACTGCTGTGCAGTGAGTGAGTGTGTGTGTATATACTGTACATTATACTGTACATTTACCTTGCTTATATTGTTTTTTAAATCAAGAGAAATAAATGCATAGGGCTAGATTCAGAAAGAATTTACGTCGGCGTATCTATTGATACGCCGCGTAAATTCAAAGCTGCGCCGGCGTATCTTCTTTCTGTATTCAGAAAGCAAGATACGCCGAAATTAGGCTAAGATCCGACTGGCGTAAGTCTCTTACGCCGTCGTATCTTAGCTGCATATTTATGCTGGCCGCTAGGTGGCGCTTCCGTCGAGTTACACGAGGAATATGCTAATTAGGTAGATACGCCGATTCAAAAAAGTACGTCCGCCAGGCGCATTTTTTTACATCGTTTACATTAGGCTTTTTCCGGCGTAAAGTTACCCCTGCTATATGAGGCGTATCCTATGTTAAGTATGGATGTCGTTCCCGCGTCGAATTTTGAAAATTTTACGTCGTTTGCGTAAGTCGTTCGCGAATAGGGCTGTACATAAGTTACGTTCACGTCTAATGCATAGACGATTTGCGGCGTAATTTCGAGTATGCGCACTGGGATTCTTTTACGAACAGCGCATGCGCCGTTCGTAAAAAACGTCAAATACGCGGGGTCACACTAAATTTGAATAAAACACGCCCACATCATCCACATTTGTATTAGGCGGGCTTACGCCGGACCTCATACGCTACGCCACCATAACTTAGGGCGCACGTTCTTTATGAATACGGAACTTGCGCCCTAAGTTACGGCAGCGTAACGTATACGAGATACGTTACGCCAGCAGAAAAATACGCCGGGCTATCCATAGTGTCAAAAAGTTCATGTCACAATACTCTCTCAGAGAACATTACAATTAGAAATGAGCTCTCTCAACCTCTGAAGTCATCGCTATCCTGAATGCCAAACTCCTTTGTACTCCAATAATATTTCTGTGTCATTCCCCACCCGGCACTCTGGCATGGTGTGGGTCTTCAAGTCTACACTGAAGTCTACGGTGAGGATGTGTGGCCATTAGGTTCCTTCCTTCCCTGCCTTGGGAGGGGGGGGGGGGGCTGAATCTGACTTGGTGGTCAGATTCGGCTGATCATGAGGGGAGGGATCCATCAGACCTTTTGACTAGGTGGACCTGAGTATGACTAATGCTCAGTACACACGATCCGATTATCGGACGATTGATCGTCCGTTTTTTTTTGTATGCTAATTTCACGTCGAATCTGATGAGTTTACTAAAGTCACGAAAATTCTCGTACGGCAGAATAAAAAAATTGCAAGTGATGTCACGTGTTGTAATGCATTTGTATTGCATTTTCGAACGACAGCTTTACTGATTAAACGAAAATCGTACGATTTTTTTACAAATTTTTGTCCCAGTCCAGCCCTGTTTATACTGATGACCATTGTCACTGGAACTGAAAGTGAGGGACCAGTGACCAGAACAGAAATAGGGGGGAAGTTGTCCAATTTGGACACTTGTCCAGGAGACCTCATGCACATAGTAGGCAAGGTCAAATAAGGACAACAGTCCATCCAGTTCAACCTGTGTAGAGGTGTGTGTGGGTAAAAAAATGTATTTCCCTTCCCCCCGTATATTGTTTTCGTCCAAGAGTCTTTTAAACGTATCCATACTGCCTGCCGACACCACTGATTGTGGAAGAGTGTTCAACATCCTTACCGCCCTGACAGTGAAAAAGCCTGCAACGCTGATCAATGTATTCAGACAGTCCCTCCTGCCAGAATACAATAGCTCAGCGGGCAGGTTACCCCCATCCACAAGTGAATCAGTTATTTTCATTCAACACGCTGGTTGAACAAAAAAAAAAAGAGACAAATATATGGACTGTCTTAGCATCAGACAAACATTCCTACGGGTAAGCTGTATTCCAGCTGCCAATAGGGAAGGGTTAAAGCTTTTGAAAGTTTTTTACTAAGGAAAAGAAGGGGTATAGTAATCAATACTTTATCATTAGTAACACATCACAGAGTGTACCCTTTTGGCTAACAGAAACTGGAGTCCGAATAAGACTAACAAAAGATTAACACAAATACATCACCAGGACCACATGGCTTACACCTGAGAGTCCTCAAAGATCTCAGTCAGGTTATAGCCAGACAGCTATTCTTAATATTTATGGACAGCAGACTGACAGGAATGGTATCAACAGATTGGCGAGGGGTCAACGTGGTGCCAATGCTTAAAAAAAAACGTCCGAAACATATACCTGGGAATTACAGACCAGCCAGTCTAACATCAATAGTATGTAAGCTATTGGAGAGGATAATAAAGGTCTATATCCCAGAATTAGCTGATGAATACAGTATCATTAGTAGTAAGCAGCATTGCTTTACGAAAGGTCGTTCTTGCCAAACCAATCTGTTAACATTCTGAGGAAGTGAGCTGCCACCTAAATAAGGGAAGACTTGTGGACGTGGTGTAACTGGATTTTGCAAGAGCATTCAATTCAGTGCCCCATAAACGCTTAACTTACAAACTGAGGTCTGTAGGCATAGATTATAGGGTTTGTACATGGATAGAAAATTGGTTACAGGAATCCTTCCAACTGTTTCAGGGGCTGTTTGACACAAGGCACATTCCTACACATCTGGTGGGGGGGTCCAATAGTTCAAGCCTTCTGGTCTGATCTGTTTAACATACTCTCTACACTTTTTACCAAACCCCTTTCAACAGGCCCAGCTTTTGCACTTTGTCACTAGGGAGTGGAAGTCCCCTAACCCTATGTATTCTTGCAATTAAAAATAAGATAAGAAATATGAAGCTTTCTGGGCAACATAGGTGACACGTCATCTCCCACCTAACTTTGATGAGTCCCTATTGTTCCCATGATCAGCAACTTCCTGTATTTTTTTTCCCCCACTTTATATTTCTCCCCCACCCCCTTATTTCCCCTCTTGTTTTCTTCCGGCTTTCCCTCTTCCCTATATTTCTTCTTACTCTTCTTTCCTAACTGCCGTCTCTTCTGGTAGCCTACTAACAATGGCAGTCAATATTGTTCATCAGAGACATAGCCTAAATACACTATAGCAGAACAGCTCCTCTCTTTTACTTATTTTTTTACATGTACTGTAAGGCTACATTACATTATCAGTTTATCCTACCAAACCCTGACTTATTCGTTGTAAATGTTTAAGTATGGCCTACACACCTTCAACTTGTATGACTTTACTCGACTGTCCAAGCGGAGTTCCACCCAAAGTGGAACTTCCGCTCATCTGTCTCCTCCCCCCTCTGGTACCACATTTGGCACCTTTCTGAGGGGGGGGGGGAGAGTGTGTACCTGTTTTTGATAGGTATCCTGTCCCCAATTATCTTGTACCTCGCTGCTGCGAGGTATGTCAGAGACAGTTCGGCCCACTCCTCCTTTCCCTGCTGCTGGGCCAGTAAGAGTGCGCAGTAGGTACCTGGCCGTGAAACCGCAGGGCTTCACTGCTGGGTTCCCTTAGCGACAATGGCGGCGGCAGTACCCGACAGCCAATAGAAATATTGGCTGCGGTGCCGACATCGCTGGATTCCAGGACAGGGAAGTGTCCTAATATTAAAAGTCAGCTGACTTTTAATGTTTGGAGGGGGAGGCCGGAACACCGCTTTAAGATTCTCCTTACGGATTTTCTTACGGCAACCATTTTTTTTCAACCGTTGTCTGTACCACTTATACCTCTCAATAAAATCTTTGAACAATAAAATTGGTTGCAGGAGCATGTCCAAAGAGTAATGATAAAAAATGGTCAGGAGTGGTAAGTGGGGTAAGGATCTGTCTTGGGACCAATTTTGTTTGACTTCATAAATGATATTATTCATTAATGATATTGAGGATGGGATAAATAGCTTAATCTCAGTGTTTGCTGATGATACAAAGCTAAGCAGGGCAATAACTTCACAGAAGAATATAAAAACTTTACAAGACCTCAAAAAAAAAAAAGTGATGCACTTGGGGGCTAAAATATAATGACAAGTTACTCACTAAGGGGGAACTTCTGGTGGAATCCAGGATGGAAAAAGATCTGGGGGTCCTAGTAGATGACAGACTCAGCCATGGCAAGCTGCAGCAGTCAGCAGAATATTGGCATGTATAAAAAAGGAAATTTACTCCATGAGATGAAACAATAATCCTACCACTTTATAAAACTCTGGTTTGGCCACATCTGGAGTATGCCGTCCAGTTCTGGTCTTCAATCCTCAGAAGGGATGTGCTGAAACTTTAGAGTCCAGAGAAGGGCAACAAAACTAATAAGGGGGCTGGAGGACCTCAGTTACGAAGAATGACTACAAACATTAAAGACACTTGAGAGGAGATATGTTAGCTATATACAAATACCTCAATGGTGATTCTACCTGGGCAGTCAAGGTGATCGCTGTGGCAGGGGAGTTGCAAGTCTTCTCCGTGCTGTCTTCTCCCCCCGTGCTGTTTTCTCCCCCGTGTTCCGTGCTGTCTTCTCCCCCAGTGCTCCTTGCTGTCTTCTCCCCCGTGCTCCTTGCTGTCTTCTCCCCCTCCATGCCATCTTCTACCCCCTCCATGCCGATGCTTGAGTTTATGAACAGAGAGAAGCTTCTCTCCCCTATGCTTCTCCCCCCCCTAAAAAAAAAAAATCACTAAAAAAAAAAAATAGTAAAAAAAAATAAATACTGCCACTGTCACATGACAAAAAAAAGTATCGGTAATCGGTATCGGCGAGTAAAAAAAGTATTGGTACTTGTACTCGGTCTCAAAAAAGTGGTATCGGGACAACCCTACTTGCAACCCATTATCTACAGAGATCGGTCTGAAGTCTGCTATCTGCTGACGTCACCAATATAGGTCCACCATGTCATCTTGACTCTGGGAGCCTGGATCTGCCAGGTGCCTGGACTGATGGCTGTTTCAGCGAGCCACTGAGAGGCTGAGATGGCCGCTTCACACCCCTCTACAGCATAGCACTCCAGTAAGCATGGAGGAGCAGAGCAGAAGAGCTGCTGATTGACAGACTTTTGTGGAACCATTTTGTTCTCCCAGCACAAGGGGAAAACACAGTGATTACAGCTAGCAGCTATAATAGCCGCAGCAATAATCCCAAGTGAAATCTACCAGGCTGGTTGTACCCAAGTTGATTGATTGATCAATCAACTTGGGTACATTCAGCTTGCCCATACATGGTTAGAATCTCAAACCATCTATGGCCGGCTTAGCTCTTCCCTACCCTGAAGTTGGGCTTTGACATGTCTGCAGCAGCAAGAAGTCAGACAAGGTCTGCCCATAGACAGTTTAGGATAATTTTTATGTTTGCTAGGGAAGAATCAATATTTTTTTTTTATGCTCTTGCAAAAGTGAAGCAGTATTCAGACATGAAAGACACTGATGTAGCTCCATTGTGTGTATTCAGGGCTGGATTTGCTCTCCCTGCCGCCCCAAGGCCAGGTTTCGCAATGCACCCCCCTCCCCAAATCAACAGAGAATGGCAACCAGATGGCAGGGGCGGCACAGTTAGTTTTTTTTTTTTAAGTGTATTTTGTGCGTGTACTCGAGAGAGGAGCCTGACTGCAGGAGTTGGGAGTAGGCAGGCCTCCCCCAGAGGCAATCTGCCACCTTTCTTCATGCCCCGGGTGGCAATGGTGGGTGTGTGAGGGGGTCCTCCCACACAGCCCGCCCTACCTGCTCCGCTTTGAAGCCCAACGGGGCAGAGGGACTCCCTATAAGGGAGTGAGAGGATCTAGCCCGCTCAACCAGCCCTGTTAGTCCTTCGCCTCTCTTTTTTTAGAGACCGCGTGGTCAAAGTGCGTGCATGTTAACCCAATTTCGAGTGCGTGTAAGTGTGGTGGTTTTTGTGGGAGGAGGGTGGGCGTACTAAGCGCAAGCTTACCTCGCATAGCACACCCACCGGGAGCCGGGCTGAGACCACCAAACTCAATTCACATGTAGCTGAGACCGGGATCCGAACCTCTAGCTGCAGAGGTGAATGGCTTGTCAGCGCAGTGCCAATTTTCTTATTATTTTTAATATTGTTTTTCTTATTCTTTACTTTTTGATTTTAATAATTTAATTATTTCTTATTTTTTTATAAAAAAATTTTTTCACTTGGCAATAAAGTTATCACACAGGAGAAAACAATTCCCTGTGTGATAGCAATTGGAGGTGACAGGTTCTCTTTATTGATCTTGTCACCTCCAAAACAGGAGTCCTAGCACTGTGCTAGAACTCCTGTCACAGCTCACCCCTCTCATTGTGTACATCGGTGGCAGGGACAGTCACAGGAGACAGACTCGGCAGCCTGGGGGAGGACGGAGTCCCGAAGACAGAGCCAGTAGAGAGAGGTATATCAGGGGGGAGGGGGCGGCAGCACACATCGCCGCAATCACTTAAGGAGCGAGCGGATTCCAGAAAGCAACTTGCCGCCCTTAACTGGCCGTCGGGAGACTCCATGCCGCTGCCGCCCCTTGGCGCCCTGCCGCCCCGAGGCCTGGCCTCGGTGGCCTTGTGGGAAATCCGGGCCTGTGTGTATTACTATTATTAGTAGTTTTCTACCTGTTCACTTACAATATAGAGGAATATCTTATGACTCACCTGTCTGAATATCAATAAAATACATAGAAGGCTGAATTGTTTTTAGTTTTGGATCAAGCCTGGTTACAATTTGTTATAAATCTATATATTTCTTTAGCATGCTCTGCACCATTGGGATCACAGAGACAATGGCCACCAGGACAAATAGGGTGAAGTCCAGCTAGGCCACAAATGGTAAGGTAATAGAATACTTTTCAGCAGCCAAACCAGCTACCGACAAGGCCTGTAAAAAATAAAAAATAACAATAAAAAGGTGCAGTTTACTTCTGCATTATTCACACTGTTTTCAAACAAGCCCTGATGAGGGGAGCACTCTTGAACCCCCAAACCGAATTGGCCACTTTTTGGATTGTCCCCCTGACATTTGTTGGAATAAAGTTGTATCTGGACTTCTTTAGCAGTGGTGTGGCTCTTCAATTTACCCCTGACAGGGTTGAAACTCTTCCCTACCCAGGTGACTGTGGGGTATTATCAACCATAACTGCAGCAACACACAGCAATGTGTGACTCATCCCAAGTGCTAGTAATCCATGTAGATCACTGTAATCTAAACTTGCTCTGAAGGTCCTAATTTAGTATGAAAGTGGTAAATATTAAGTGAATATTATGAATTGCTATGCAGATTTACCTTATTATTATCCCTATGAGTAATGCAAACACTCCTTACTATTCACAGAACCTTCTATCTCAGCAGATTACTACACCTACCATATCAGTTCACCTCTTATGATTATATGAGATCTTTGGCCTAGTATACTGTAAAGCTAAACTATTTACAGCTGTAAGTCTCTATTCAGACTCCCTGCAAAGAGATCAAAGTACAGTGCGAAGATAGGGAAATGTTTCCTTAAGAAAAAAGGGTCACTGCCCTGTAAATAAAGTGTAAATGATACAGTGAGTACACGTGTTTATGTTTAAAGGGCTGGTTTATACCAGACGCACTGGGCAGCATTCCTTTATTACAGAGCATGTCCACATCAACAAGCCGCGTTAGTGTGCATTGAAATAAAATGATGCGGGCATTACTGTATTACAGCACATACAATGCACTGCAGAGCATAGAATGAATTAAAAAGTAAAAATGGGAAGAAAACAAAAACGGAGCACTGCAATGTGTTACAACACACTTCAGCACACAATCATACCAAATGGTAGCGTACGCATTGTGCTATGCGTTGCCATGGGGTGTGGTGTGAATCAGTCCAAATATGTTTTTCTTGACACATTGGAATAAAATCACACTAACAAAGGTAAGCACTGCTCCCTCAGGAACTGCTGGAATAGCTGTACCTGGGTCTCCCACTGATTATCCTGCAACCAGTTGCACAGTATTTCTCACACAGCCAGGTGCACACACTCTTCCCACTCGCTGTCTTCAATGACCAGTCTAGGGAAGTTGTTTTTAGGTTTTATTTGGAGGACATGGATAGGAGAAGGGAATTAGTAGGATACTCCAAATAAACTATTCACAGGCGAGGATGCCTCTCTCTCTCTGTAGAACTGTGGAGCAGATTATCTGCTGAACCATACAGTGTCTGTATGGAACAACAATTCCCTCTGTAGCAGAAGGGACTCAGTGGACTTAAGCCTTCAAGACACTAGCCAGTGTCCCCTTTAGCTCACACACCCAATATGCTGACTTCTAGGACCAGAGAGGGATTTCAGCAACACACACACAGTCTCAGGGATCCCTTCAGGGGGCTGTACTCAGAAAATGTCTAGGGACAGCTGGTAGCCTCCTTCCAACTTCCAAGCGACACTCTATACTAGATATGTTCATTCCCGTTCGTACGAATGTTATTTTCGTACGAAAATGTTCATTTTCGTACCCGCGGAATAATGTGTACATACGAAAAAATGAAAACACCAAAATACGAAAACGACGGGATTACGAATGATCCGCATAACGAACAACCGCAAATACGAACGAACGATCCGACGAAATACGACAAAACGAAAACGGCAAAAGAACGAAAATGACATCTATAACAAAAGATTTGCATTCTGTATTTTGTTTGAATCCTTTTTCTGTTCGTATTTTCAGTTGTATGTTCATATGACATCTATAACAAAAGATTTGCATTCTGTATTTTGTTTGAATCCTTTTTCTGTTCGTATTTTCAGTCGTATGTTCATATGACATCTATAACAAAAGACTTGCATTCTGTATTTTGAATCCAAAATACGAACAGAAAAAAGGAATTCAAAATACAGAATGCAAATCTTTTGTTATAGATGTCATATGAACATACGACTGAAAATACGAACAGAAAAAGGATTCAAACAAAATACAGAATGCAAATCTTTTGTTATAGATGTCATATGAACATACGACTGAAAATACCAAAAGAAAAAGGATTCAAAATACAGAATGCAAATCTTTTGTTATAGATGTAATTTTTTCGTTTTTTTGAATGGGCAGTGAGTGTAGTTAGTGAAGCAGCTTCTCTTTTGTTCTGAGTAGTACAGTAAAGCCAAATAAACTTTTCTGTGGATTTTCATCTGAAGGGAGATCAGTTGGCCAGACTTTTGAACCCAAAAATGGTTTTCTGATGGAGTTTAAAAACAAACAAATTTTCTGAGAACGACTGGAAAACGATCGTTTTTATGTTTGTTGTTAAAAAAGTCTGACCAAGTGTATGGGGCTTAACAATAGTTAATATGGATGAGCCGCGTGTTGAAAGTGCCGCAAATCCCGCGATATATTTACGAAAGTACAAAATGACGAAAATCCTTTTTCTGTTCGTATTTTCAGTCGCATGTTCATATGACATCTATAAAAAATTGTTATAGATGTCATATGAACATACGACTGAAAATACGAACAGAAAAAGGAATTCAAAATACAGAATGCAAATCATTGACGAAAATTCACGAAAATTATTGTCTAACAAGTAACGAACATGAATTAAACAGAATAACGAACCATCCCGCATGTACGAAAATGAAAACGGTAACGAAAATACGAAACGATCGGAATACGAAAAAATCTCGTCGTACGAAAAACGAATGGGAACGAACAGGAAAACGGGCGTTTTACGAAAAACTAACCTACGGAACGATACGAAACGGAACAAAAAAAACGATTTTTTTTTCTGTGCACATGTCTTCTCTATACCAGTGACATAAGACCAGATTCATAGACATCTTTCCCCAGTCAGCTTGCAAAGGAACCCTGGGTTGTAGTTTTCAGGCTTCAGGCCCTCAGTTCAGGCACATGGTAGACTATGCTTGGGGAGACAGCCGCCTCCTCCCCACCTGAACCTCTCTCCTCAGAGGTGGGCTGGACTGTAATCCCGCGCCCATGTGCTCCTCAGACTTAAATACAGGCACCCAGCATTCCTTAGGGCACATCCCCTTCTAATTGGCCAGGGCTGTACCTGCATCCATTCTCTCATCTGCTAGGTTTCCTCCCACTGTCCAATATGTCTTATTGCTATTGTATCAGTGTGAAACATCAAGACAGCATGAGCTGCACCAGAGCACACTGAGCAGACCTCACTAGTCAATTATTGCTCTCTGTTAAGCAGACAGCACCTAAATTTGCCTTTCTTACATAGTTACATAGTTAGTCAGGTTGAAAAAAGACACAAGTCCATCCAGTTCAACCACAAAAAAATAAACAAACAAAAAAAAATAAAAAACACAATACAATCCCATACACCCAACTCCATACCCACAGTTGATCCAGAGGAAGGCAAAAAAAAACCCCAGCAGAGCATGATCCAATTTGCTACAGCAGGGGAAAAAATTCCCTCCTGATCCCCCGAGAGGCAATCGGATTTACCCTGGATCAACTTTACCTACAAATCTTAGTACCCAGTTATATTCTGTACATTTAGGAAAGAATCCAGGCCTTTCTTAAAGCAATCTACTGAGCTGGCCAGAACCACCTCTGGAGGGAGTCTGTTACACATTTTCACAGCTCTTACTGTGAAAAAACTTTTCCGTATTTGGAGGTGAAATCTCTTTTCCTCTAGACGTAAAGAGTGCCCCCTTGTCCTCAGTGCTGACCGTAAAGTGAACAACTCAACACCAAGTACACTGTATGGACCTCTTATATATTTGTACATGTTGATCATATCCCCCCTAATTCTCCTCTTCTCAAGAGTGAATAGATTTAGTTCTTCTAATCTTTCCTCATAGCTGAGCTCCTCCATGCCTCTTATCAGTTTGGTTGCTCTTCTCTGTACTTTCTCCAGTTCTCCTATATCCTTTTTGAGAACTGGTGCCCAAAACTGAACTGCATATTCCAGATGAGGTCTTACTAATGATTTGTACAGGGGCAAAATTAGATCTCTGTCTCTGGAGTCCATACCTCTCTTAATACAAGAAAGGACTTTGCTCGCTTTGGAAACCGCAGCTTGGCATTGCATGCCATTATTGAGCTTATGATCAACTAAAACCCCCAGATCCTTCTCCACTACAGATCCCCCCAGTTGTACTCCCCCTAGTATGTATGATGCATGCATATTCTTAGCCCCCAAGTGCATAACTTTACATTTATCAACATTAAACCTCATCTGCCACTCAGTCGCCCAATTAGACAGAGCATTGAGGTTGGCTTGTAAATTGGCGACATCCTGCAAGGATGTTATTCCACTGCATAGCTTGGTGTCATCTGCAAAGACAGAAATGTTACTTTTGATCCCAGACCCAATATCATTTATAAATATATTGAAAAGTAAGGGTCCCAGCACTGAACCTTGGGGTACACCACTGATAACATTGGACCATTCAGAGTAAGAATCATTAACCACGACTCTCTGAATTCTGTCTTTCAGCCAATTTTCTATCCATTTACAAACTGATATCCAATCCTGTAGACCTTACCTTACACATGAGCCGTGTGTGCGGAACTGTATCAAACGCTTTTGCAAAATCCAAATATATCACGTCCACGCCTCTGTCCAGGGTTTTACTTACCTCTTCATAAAAGGAAATCAGGTTTGTCTGACAACTTCTGTCTTTCATGAATCCATGTTGTCTGCTGCTTAAATAGTTTTTTTCCTGCAAGAACTCATCCATGTGGTCTTTTATTAAACGTTCCAGTATCTTCCCAACTATAGAAGTTAGACTAACAGGTCTATAGTTACTTGGTAAAGACTTTGTTCCCTTTTTAAATATAGGCACCACATTGGCTCTACGCCAATCCAGTGGTACTATTCCTGTCATTAATGAGTCCCTAAATATTAGATACAGTGGCTTTGAAATGACAGAGCTCAACTCACCTAGGATCTGTGGGTGGATGCCATCTGGTCCAGGTGCTTTATCCACCTTTATTCTGTTTAAATATTTCTGGACCATATCACTTTTGAGCCATTGTGGATTTGGGGCTGTGTCACTCCCACCCCCATTTTGGACATGAGCTCCCCCATGCTCCATTGTATACACAGAGCTGAAGAAAGCATTTAATAAATTTGCCTTCTCTTTGTCCCCAGTCACCCACTCTAGATTATTTTGTAAGGGGCCTACATGCTCAGACTTCACCTTTTTACTAATAATATATTTAAAGAATTTTTTGGGGTTTGTCCTACTATCTTTTGCAATCTGTCGTTCATTTTGAATTTTTGCATCCTTGATTTCCTTTTTACATATCCTGTTATATTCTTTGTAACATTTAAACAACACTAGTGTTCCTTCATTTTTATATTTTTTAAAAGCTACTTTCTTATTGTTTATAGCTTTTTTAACTTTGCCCGTGAGCCACATAGGTTTTATTTTTAGCCTTTTAAACTTATTGCCCATGGGAACATACTTTGCAGTGAGGTTCCACACAGTCTTTTTGAAAAATTCCCATTTCTGTTCTGTGTTCATCTGTGTCAATAGTCCCTCCCAGTCCAAGTCCTGGAGAGCAGCCCTCATCCTTGGAAAATTTGCTCTCTTAAAATTTAGTGTTTTAATATTTCCTGTATGTATTTCTTGCTTATAGTTAACATTAAATGAAATCATGTTATGATCACTGCTACCCAGGTGTTCCTTTATCTGAACATTAGTAATAAGCTCTGCATGGTTTGAGATTATCAGGTCCAACAGAGCATCATTCCTAGTTGGGGCCTCAATAAACTGCACCATAAAATTGTCCTGCAATAGGTTTTTAAATTTTTGTCCTTTAACTGTCCCAGAAGTGCCATTAATCCAGTCAATTTCTGGGTAGTTAAAATCCCCCATTATTATCACCGTCCCAGCCCTTGCAGCCCTTTCCATCTGTGCAAGGAGCTGAGTCTCCACCTCCTCATTAACATTGGGTGGTTTATAACAAACTCCAATGATTAATTTTGAACTATGCACATCTGTATGCAGTTCCACCCATAATGCTTCAGCCTCATCACACTCTCCATCAACCAGGTTCTCTTTCACGCTTGCTTGCTTTGTTAAGCAGAAAAGCCGAAAACCACATACACTCTCTAGCAGCTATCTATGAGGGTGCTACGAAAGTATGTTGGGTGCTGGGCTACAGCAGTATGAAGGAGGCCATGCCTTTTATGCTTCTCTTCCTCTACTAAGATACTCATGTTATGCTGTACCATTCTCCTCCAGCCAGCAGGGGGAGAGATAAAGCCATGCAAGCCCACAGACTTCTATGCAGAGATCTGAGAATCTGATGAGTTTTTTTTTTGTGACGGATGCCATATGATGGGCCAAATAAACTCCATACACTACAGATCCCAATAAGCACAGTGCAGTAGGAGTAGAGATTTGATTTTCCTAAACTGAATGTTGAAAATCTTCCTTTTGGCACCAAGGGAGAGAGAGGGAGCAGCTCTTTCATGATATTTGCCTGCTAGTGGGAGATCCAAGCCCGAGACTGGGAGTTAGAACATCTGGGGCTAACGCAGCACTACCCACATCACAGAACTTGCACTGCAGCCGCAAGGAGACTGAGCAGCAACTCACCCCCTGTTTTTCAAGGCTGATCACCAAAGGCTTTCTGGGAGAGACCGAGGGGGTTCCCCTTTTACAGCGAGAGGTCCCCGCAGCATCCTGGGGACTGGTGAGAGGGATATTCTCCCATTACTGATACTGCTTAGCAGGGACTGAGCCACTGAGAGCAGGCACCAAGTGTACCCAATCCATACTGTACTTAATCAAAACCTAGACTGCACCTATACCACAATATACCGAAGCTTTACCACATCTGAACCACAACTATCGTGTACCTGTGTAGAGACTATACTATACCTCTATACTGCAAGCAAGTAAACAAAGACTGTTGTTAAGTGCAACAACACTCTTAAAGGGCCCCAATGATGACCAGCAGAAGAATATCTCAAAGGACTTTGCCACCCCTTTGTTTCCCTGCCCCCTCCACTACCATCCTCGTTTTCTTTTGGACAGTGCATACCCAGTCTGTCTAGAACTAGCATCGCTGCCATAAATGCACTCTGAAAGTATAGTTCCAGCACTCAGTAAAAAAAAAAAAAAACATTTAAAAAAAAAACCTGCAAGACAAAGACATAATGAGCTAGTATGACTAGCATACTAGCTCATTATGAATTACTTACCTTTTTTTTTACAGTAAATATGAATTACTTACCTTAGATCGAAGCCCCCACAGCCACCCACATTCCTCTCCTCCGCCGCCGCCATGATACCCGGAGTGACTTCCGGGTATCGCCGCTCTGGCGCTGTAAAATGGCCGGAGCAGCGATGATGTCACTACCTCGCATGCGTGCCAAACGTCACGATCCCCGCGCATTCGCGAGTTTCCGGCACTTTGCCATTCAAGACCGAGCACGCTCAGTGCGCCTGCGCTGTCTTCTGCAAATATCTCCTTAACCATGTAGGTTAAGGAGATATTGCAAGCGCCTACAGGTAAGCCTTAATGTAGGCTTACCTGTAGGTGCAAGTAGTTTAAGAGGGTTTACAACAACTTTACATGCTATGTAAATTACCATTGTTATTACCATTGTTATGCTTGCCTAGTTACCAACCATAATGTGTCACAATAAATTAGGTGTAACGGTCACCACCGTTTACGATATACCCATTCCATCGCCCACGTCAGCTCATCTGACACTCCACAATCCGACAAACACGATTCATTCCATTCCCCAGAATAACCGAGACTCACACAGCTCTGGTACTGGTTTCAAAATGTATGAACTAAGCTTTAATGGTTAGCTCTCTTATATACAGTTTTAGAACCCAAGTGAACAATGAATCAACTCCACCCACACGGCACTTCAATACACACTCTTAGACAATGACATTCAGTTGAGTTGATTAATTAGTCATCCCCTAGATGTCCCGTCTCCGCATTTAGAGGGGTTAATTACTACAGCTTGGCAAGTTCCCCTCACCTGTTATTCCTATCACATAGTATCATCAATAGACTTTTCACACACATTCCTTTACTAAACATAATTGACATGCTAATTCCCTACCCCTGAAAGAAGACATCTGGCATTTAGACTGCTAACTCACAACACATATCTATCATCAATAGCATCTTCACACAAACAGTGTTATTAGCATACATAATGAAAGGTCTTGGAGCAGACCCAATTAACACCTCAAAGGCATGTGTCCTCACATTGAAGGAAAACACTCCACTGACCTGGTGTGGGTCAGAATAACCACTTGAATATCTCAAGATATCCTGCAATATGAATTATCAGTTATCAGTCACATCTCATGTAATTTATAATTAATATTTCTCAGTCACCCTATGCCCAAAAGGGGCACAGGATGACACTAGACCCAAGAGTTATTAGTGACGCTGGCACAAGAGTACCCCTCATCCTTCCAAAGTCTCTGGTTGTCACGGGTCATTCAGTTACATTAAGTTTTCCCTTACTACCTGGTTTGGTGCCCGTTTTCCTTGATGTACTAGTGCTACTGGGTAATCGTTCTTTCAGTGATATAGTATGTTTGTACACTCAACCTGGTGTGTCAGAGGGACTGAGGTTCTGGAGAAGGTTAAGGCAAAGAACAGAAGACCCCTTCGTGGTTAGCACTACTTGAAATGAATAAGGGAACCCTATCAGCATTGTCAGAGCCTGTGTACAATGGAAGCTGAAATAGGACAAATGTTGTCATGTAGTAAGACCTAGCTTCCTTTGTAACTTCCCCATTGTGGTTAGAAATAGCATATTAGCTCTTCCCAAATCTGATGCCTCGTGAAAGAGAAAATGTTGCAGATATTTCAAGTCTGTTGGTCACATGATGGCACAGGGTCTCAGGAGGTTACAGAATTACAGAATCATTGACAAGTGAATCACAGCTAATTTCTGTTTGGAGGCAGACATGGAGACCTTTATACCTACCTCACTTATACGCTTAATGATACATACCATAAGTGAGTACAACCTTGTCTATATAAGAAGCAACCCCTACGGTTGCCGCTATAACCCAAAATATCGACAACGAATGATAGCTGCCAGAAAGATAATCTAATTTATTTATACAGAAAATAAACTTGTATTAATCCGATATTAACAACTATAACATAAATGATACAACTCTAAAAACAAGGATGTTACCAAAGATACAAAGTAATACAAATAGGAATATCGTTACAATGGACATACAAGAGCTATCCGCATATCAGGACAAATTGTAGTATAGGAAAAGTTACAGAAAAGAGAAGCACGATTGATCTTAGACAAAATCTTGAGATAGAAGATAGTTAGGAATAAGTAAAGAGAGAGAAAGGGAATACATTACACAGAGATCTTACGTGACCATGTTTCGTTCAGATCGTCAGCCTTAGGAGAGAGGCCAGTGATCAGTGTATTGGGTTATATACACACTTGTAAACCCCCCCATGCACCTACCCCCCCCCATCCAGGTTCCAACCCCCATGGGACTTTGTCATTGGTCCAGAGTTGCTCAAAGTCTGATTGGCTGCACCTGAAGCCTCCTAAATGTTCATGGTCAGGTCTTAAATTTCCGGTGCCTCTTTGTCTACTACATGTAATAAACAACCCCCTTGATCCCCAGCCCAACCGGTTCCCACATTGGCATGTTAACAGCCACCTGGTGAGATGCAGCCATTACGTTTGTTAAGATGCTTTACAAAACAAAAGGATAGTTTCACCTGGAGACATTCCACAGTTTCCATGAGATAGAAAAAAGTTATTTTAAAATATAAGCGGGCCCTTATTTCATCATATCACAAAATATATAAAGGCCTGTAAAAACATACATACATCCTTGCAATGGTTCCCTTGAAACTCCATGATATAAATATGAATGTAAAAAAGTTAATTCTTGAACTTATGTCCTCCTTCAATGATTTTATATCCATCCACAACAGCCCAGAAGCCCCGACATTTCCAACACCACCACTGCCTCTTCCTTTCTTGAACGTGCTGGAACCCATCAAGGTAGACTTGAGACAGTAAAGAAATTCTTGTGCCTTTGAGACTTCACATCCGAACCATGAGTGTCTGTACTGCAATGTTTCATCGCCCCTCAGCTTTGGAAGAGTGGAACTCCAACATTGATGCAGGATCAGGGCTCAAGTCCTGCGGGAATGCATGGGAATGGAGTTGCTGCACTTTTTTCACAGCAGGAACGCAGTTCCCTTTGCCGGACTAGAGCAGCCGAGCCGCCCGAGCCAATCCTTCACTAAGCGGCGATGCCCAGCTCGAGTCACTGTCAGGGGCAGGTGAACCTTAGTCATCCTTTATGTTACTGGCCGCTTCCTGTATATGGATTCATCAGGTAGTGTGCGGGTATTCCGTCACTTCCTCGATGCCGCAATGTCTCCTGGGAGCGTTTGTCATTGTTCCCAGGAGACATTGCGGAGGTCTGACGCGAGTTATCGCGGGATTTAGAAAGAACTTGCTTTAAAAAGCATGCGGTTTAGTAATTATGCATATGAGCGTATCATTTTTTTTTATTTTGGTGGGGGAGTTCCCACACTTTTTTCCCCAGGACTTGACCCCTGTGCAGGATCCTGACATATTGTAACAGGTGCTCTGCACGCCTGTTATCTTTACTATAAGACAGGCGTTTCCAGCGCCGTAATGCGTACAATGCTGGAGCGCATACGGCGCTTGCGTGATGTCATCACCCGGGGCCGCTCTGTGTTCCAGCGTGCACTACGGCGGTCCTTTTCAAACTCACTACCATTGCCTACAGCTGTTCACTGTCTATAAAGGCATTCAGGAAACACATGAACAGCATTCTATTATTGTCAGCCGTAGCTCGGCCTACGATACAGACAGGGATGCCTTTACTCACCATGCTGGAACACTGTTCCAGCCTCAACTACTAATCTGAATACCATCTACAGCTACTGCTATGTGGAGCCTTACTGGGGACTACTTACAGACTGATTTATTGAACATCCTTCACCACAGGATCCCTAGTACCTATACTGAAGCCTGCAAAACGGATCAGTTACATTTCTGTACTCAAATACCAGCTATACAATTGCAATTGTCTATTATATCTTCTACTCCTCAACATCTAGGATACTGTTGTGTTATAGGACTGTCTGCTGAGGAATATGTTAAAGGCACATCTGTACTCAAATACCCTGAGCTATGTTCACCTCTCATAGTTAATACTATAACTCCTAACTATTATATGTACTCCCAAAGTACCTGAGCTAATTGCTTCTCATACCTTACTATTAGTTGCCAGTACAACTTGTGTAATACTACGTGAACACTCAAAGTACCTGAGCTATATTGCCTCTCATACGTAACTATTACTTGTTACTACAACTCATATTTGCTACATGCTTGACAGAAGTATAAAATACTTAAAGGCCTTGTCCTAACTGTTTGAACATGTTCGCTTTTTTTCTATGCTAGGGGTTGATGCTATTTCATAGCATCTCCCCTAGTGGCCTAATACATACCTATATGCTTATGGTGATATGATGTAGAGAACCCCCAAACTCCTGTTACGAGGAGTGACGCCTGGGGTCCCTTACTTATAATCACCTGCATATAGAGGTGTATTGGAATATTGACCTTTGAACTATGGTTTTAAAACTCTAAGCTCTGGTCACATGTTGTAATGCTTCCAAGCTTAGGGGCTCAACGCCTTTCTTTATGTGACACGTGATGTGAGATGATGTATAGATCCCCCAAACTCCTGTTGCGAGGAGTGACGCCCGGGGCCTTGTACGGAGTTGTCGCATAAAGAATCGAATTGAAATCCTTGCTGACTGCAGTTGTGGTTCACTTCGTTCACCAGTGCTGTTACAGAATAAAAGAACCATAAAATGAACCCATCGGAGATTGCAAACCAAGTTGTCACCCTTATCCAGAGGGTAGACGCTCTCGCTCATACATTACAAAAACCTACAAGCAGAAAACCAGGCTTTGCAAGAATTGGTTGCCCTTACCCCAAATTTACCTCAGCTTTCCCCAGAACCCAAGGTTAATCCACCTCCTACTTTTTCTGGTGATCGAAAGACCTATAGAGAGTTAATTAATGCTTGTAAATTAAATGTTTAAACTACATCCTTGCACTTTCCCCAATGATAGGATTAAGGTGCTCACCCTCATATCCTATTTACAGGGTGAACCCCGTGCTTGGGCAAATACCTACCTAGAAAAAGAGGATCCAATCCTAAACGCCTGTCAGCAATTCCTTGCAACTATGTCTTTACTATATGATGACTTCAATAAGCAACTCACTGTTGAAAATGCCATAAGGACTCTCAAACAAGGTAGACGACCAGTTGAGGATTTCATTGCGGAATTCCAGAGGTGGGCTATTGAAACTGAGTGGAATGATGTCACACTGCGTAACCAATTTCGCCTTTCTGAACCACTCAAGGATGAATTGGCTCGATCAGACCTCCCTCTTACTCTGAATGACATCATACAACGTTCGATCACCATTGATCGTAGGTTAAGAGAGAGACGAGCTGAACGTCAATCAACTGCCCTTACGCCTAAAAAATTGAGTTTGATTCCTGCTGCTGAGAAAATGGACATTGGGTCCACACGTGGCCCACTTGCCTCATCTGAAAGAATTTGTCGCCGCACATTGAATCTCTGCCCTTATTGTGCCTCATCTGAACATGCCATATCCTCTTGTCCTCTGGTAAAAAAGAAGGATGAAGGTAAGCCAATTCACCTTTGCATATTGGCTTGTTCCTTTTCTAAACATGCTCCTTATATCTTTTTACTTCTTATGTTACAGTGGGATTAGGTTAGAATTCCTGTCAAGGCCATGTTGTATACAGGTGCATGTGGTAACTTCATCGATTCAACCCTTGTCTCCTTACACAAGATTCCACACTTGAAGAAATCCTCTCCTCTCTCTGAGTTTTATCGATGGTACAACTTCCGCATCTGGACCTATATTGTACCAAACCCAACCTTTATTAACTACTTGTGGAGATAACCATAATGAATTCTTGACCTATGATGTTATACCTTCTCCGTTATTCCCTGTTGTTTTGGGGTTACCTTGGCTTAAACAGCATATGCCTACTTTCCTCTGGGAACAATCAACTGTTCTGTTGCACTCACCATATTGTAAAAAGACTTGTTATCAAGTTACTCCACTGCTTCATCTTGCCTCTCAAGAGATACCATTCCAGTACCTTGAATTTTCTGATGTATTCAGTGAGAAGAAAGCGGAGACATTGCCCCCTCATAAGATATATGATAGTCCTATTGAGTTACTCCCAGGTACCCCTATACCTACCGGAAAAATGTATTTCTCAACCAGAACTTTTGAAGCAATATTTACAAGACAATTTAAAAAAAGGTTTTATTAAACCTTCTACTTCTCCTGCCAGTGCTGGTATGTTTTTCGTTAGAAACAAAGATGGTAGCCTCAGGCCTATCAGACTATAGGGCCTTGAACAAAGTCACAGTGAAAAATCGCTATCCTCTTCCACTTATTCCTTAACTGATCAAAATACTACAGGCTTCTACCGTATTTACTAAACTCGATCTAAGAGGAGCTTATAACTTGATTCGTATTAGATCAGGTGATGAATGGAAGACCGCTTTCCGCACACGTTATGGACTCGAATACACTGTTATGCCTTTTGGGCTGTGTAATGCTCCAGCAACCTTTCAAAGCTTTGTGAATGATATCTTCAGAGACCTTCTCGATGTATGCGTTGTATACTTGGATGACATACTCATTTACTCAGATGACCTGATACATCGAAAACATGTCAGATACTTGCAAGACTTAGAGCTCATGCCTTATACGCCAAACTTGAGAAATGTGTCTTTGAACAAACTACTATCTCCTTCCTTGGCTTTATCATTTCTCCAAAAGGAATACAGATGGATCATTCCAAAGTGACTTGCATTACGAACTGGCCTACACCAACTTCGAGAAAGGCTGTACAGAGTTGTCTTGGTTTCGCCAATTTCTACAGGAAATTCATAAAAAAATTCTCCCTATTGGTTAAACCACTTACTCAACTTACCAGTTCATTGGTAAAGTTCACCTGGTCAGAAGCTGCCCAAAATGCTTTTCAACAGTTAAAACATTGCTTCGCTAGAGCCCCAATCCTACAACTTCCCAATTCTAATTGTCATTTTGTTTTGGAAGTCGACGCATCGCAAGGCGCCTTGGGCGCAATTCTTTCGCAGCGATCTGCTTCCGATTCTCCACTCTACCCTGTCGCATTCCTTTCAAAAACCTTGAACACAGCTGAATGCAACTATCCTATTGGAGAAAAAGAATTGCTCGCCATAAAATGCGCCCTGGAGAACTGGCGACATTAATTAGAAGGCTCATTACATCCCATAATGATTTATACTGATCGTAATCTACAATACCTCAAATCTAGCAAATCCCTCTCGTCAAGACAGCTTCGATGGAGCCTTTTCTTTGATAGATTTGACTTCTTGATTACTTACAGGCCTGGCGCAAAAAATGGAAAAGCAGATTCTCTTTATAGACTTTCAGAACCTGTTGAAGAACCTTCTGTTTCATCCCCCCTTATTCCTTCTCATAAGATTACACTTGCTAATCTGAATCTAAAACAGTTACTTAAACAAAGTTTGGATATGCAAGAAACTACTATCCCTCAGGGGTTAACGCAAGATGAAGGGTTTTTCTATAAGCATACTCAACTGTTTGTCCCGCCTTCTATGGTTATCCATATATTGAAAGTGTTACACAATGCTCCCCTAGCTGGTCATCCTGGAATAGAGAAAACTACAGATCTAATCCAACGTTATTTATGGTGGCCTAATATGACTAGCACCATAAAAAATTATGTATCTACCTGTGAGGTCTGTATTAGATCCAAATATGAAAGAAGACCACCTTATAGATTGCTTATGTCGCTTGGATTTCATAGTAGAATTGCCTCCTTCTAATGGGTATAATACCATCATGGTAACAGTTGATATGCTAAGATGGCTCATTTTGTCCCTCTCAAGAAACTGCCTTCTTCCAAAGAAACATAGCAAACCCTACTGGATCATGTTATCAAATTGCATGGTGTCCCTTCGCGTCTAGTTTCAGACAGAGGTTCTCAGTTTGTCTCCAAATTCTGGAAGGCCTTGTGCCATATTCTTCAAATAGACCACAGATACTCCAGTGGATATCATCCTCAAACAAATGGACAGACAGAAAGAATAAACCAGTGCCTCGAATAATATATCAGATGTTATTGTTCCCATCTTCAGGACAACTGGTCTACTCTTCTTCCACTTGCTGAATTCTCTTATAATAATTCAACTAGTTCCTCTACGAATTATTCCCCTTTCTATGCAAACTATGGGTTTCATCCCAATAAATTACCAGAGTCTTCATTACTTACAAATGTTCCTTCAACAAATTATTATTGGTCTACCCTATCATCCGTATTGCAAGTTTTGAAACAAAATCTCAAAAAAGCACAAGATCGCCAAAAAGTCTTATGATCTTAGGCATAGACCTGCACCATGTTACAAAGTAGGCAATCAAGTGGGGGCTTTCAACAAAAAACTTACGTTTACATTTACCAGCGAGGAAACTCGCCAAACAATTTCTTGGTCCATTCCCAATATCAAAAGTTATTAACCAAAATACTATGCAAATTTCTCTCCCTCCGGAACTTACCATTTATTCTTCATTCCATGTGTCGCTTCTCAAACCCTATCGACCTAACCCCTAGCCCATAGCACCTGCTATCCTAGTCAAAGGTGAAGAACATTATGAGGTTGAAGATATTCTAGACTCCAGAAAATTAAGAGGTTGTCTACAATATCTAATTAGATGGAAGGATTATGGTATACAAGAAGATTCTTGGGAAGACTCAGAAGAAGTGCATGCACCTGAACTATGTAGTCAATTTCATTCTACATATCCTCAGAAGCCTGTAACAGGAGCTCTGCACGCCTGTTAGCTTTACTGTAAGACAGGCGCTTCCAGCGCCATAATGTGTTACATGCTGGAGTGCATACGGCGCTCGCGCGATAAAGTCATCGCCCGGCACGGCTCTGCTTTCCAGCGTAGAGCGCGGAAGTTCGCCGTGCACTACGCCGTTCCTTTTCAAACTCACTACCATTGCCTACAGCAAACACATGAACAGCGTTCTATTATTTATCAGCCGTAGCTCGGCTTACGATACAGACATGGCTGCCTTTACTCCCCATGCCGGAACACAGCTCCAGCCTCAACTACTACTTTGAATTCCATCTACAGCTACTGCTATGTGAAGCCTTGCTGGGGACTACTTACAGACTGATCTATTGAACATCCTTCACAACAGGATCCCTAGTACCTATACTGAAGGCTGCAAAACGGATCAGTTACATTTCTGTACTCAAATACCAGCTATACAATTGCAATTGTCTCATATCTTCTACTCAACATCTAGGATACTGTTGTGTTATAGGACTGTCTGCTGAGGAATATGTTAAAGGCACATCTGTACTCAAATACCCTGAGCTATGTTCACCTCTCATAGTTAATACTATAACTCCTAACTATTATATGTACTCCCAAAGTACCTGAGCTAATTGCTTCTCATACCTTACTATTAGTTGCCAGTACAACTTGTGTAATACTACGTGAACACTCAAAGTACCTGAGCTATATTGCCTCTCATACGTAACTATTACTTGTTACTACAACTCATATTTGCTACATGCTTGACAGAAGTATAAAATACTTATAAGCCTTGTCCTAACTGTTTAAACATGTTCGCTCTAACTTTTCTATGCTAGGGGTTGATGCTATTTCATAGCATCTCCCCTAGTGGCCTAATACATCCCTATATTATGGTGATTTGATGTAGAGAACCCCCAAACTCCTGTTGCGAGGAGTGACGCCTGGGGTCCCTTACTGATAATCACCTGCATATAGAGGTGTATTGGAATATTGACCTTTGAACTATGGTTTTAAAACGCTAAGCTCTGGTCGCATGTTGTAATGCTTCCAAGCTTAGGGGTTCAACGCCTTTCTTTATGTGACACAGAGATGATGTATAGATCCCTCAAACTCCTGTTGCGAGGAGTGACGCCTGAGTTGTCGCATAGAGAATCGCATTGAAATCCTTGCTGACTGCAGTTGTGGTTCACTCCGTTCACCAGTGCTGTTACACAAATCTAGTCCCGTAACTTGAGAACATGGTATAACAATTGGATCGGACCGCAAGACAGCACTTTTCAGCATGGTGAAGGAAAGTTCAGGAGAATCTTATTCGTGGCACATTTGTCTCAAGAAATTACTTGTCGTTGCTTCTTCAGGTGGTGGTTGGGCGGGGCCTCTGGACAGTCGTGTATGAATACAAAAAAGGAGAACGCCAGTGTACAGTTATTGGAGGAATGCCAGGCAGGAGCAGTGGTGTGGCCATTAAGACTATAAAGCAGTAGGTAGACTAGGGGAGGTAAAATTACATTAAGACATAAAAACCTGGATGTCCAGGGATACTTTGGTTTCACTGGATGTAAAATATGGTACTGGCCGGCAGGAATGCTCACGTGTCTTTAAAAAAAAAAAAAAATTATATGACTGATGTCTTGGTTACAATATCTTGAGAAGATGGACGATAGAAACCAAAAGAAAAACTTAGAGCGCATAGTATTAAAGAAGGAAAGCAAGAGAGGTCATTAATGAAAAAGAATAAGGAGAATAGTAAAAAAATAAAATAAAAATAAAACAAAAGAATAAAAAAATAAAAACTACAGATTTAATGCTGCTCCAACCAAGATCTCTAGTTTACATTCCACTTTAGATTGTAAAGAGCATTGAATCGGTATTCAAAAAACGAATACCAAGTTGCCCTGACAACTTTTGCTGACTGCGAGAAAAAAAAAACTATAGTTCTTTAACAAAAAGGGCAATTCCTCTCTCATACTAGTAATTGGCAGTATTTTTGCAGGTCAGGTACACAAATATTAACAACGAGAGAGAGCAAAAAAATGATTAAAATTTAGGTAAACCTGACCGCACTTTATTATTACAAATTGAAGAGGCTTATCCCTAGAACAAAAAAAAAAAACAAGAAAAATATATAGTTCTAGGGTCCTCTCAAATGCGCAAAATAATCTACATCGGTCTCTTAATAGTGACCCGCATCGGGACCGCAACAGGGTGGAGTTTACAAAAGTTTTTGCCCTAAAACATCCTGATTTCCATCTCTGTTACCTCCTCACATGCTCAACCTCAGGACTGCTCCAGAACCTCTGGAACTTCACACCCCCATATGTCCAGCCAGGCCCTACCCTTTCCACACCTAGGTGTCCCTAGAAACTTTTTTATTCTGGGAAGCCTACCCCCACCTCCACCTAAAATGTTACCTCAGCCAACTCCATATCAGATAATTCCCAGCAGCTATTATTTTTGTTCCACCCACTCCCCTTAGATTATAAACCCCTAGAGCAGGGCCTTTCTATTCACGCCTTTCACAAACTTTTGGCACCATTTAAATCCTGTTGCCCAAAGTTTAACTACCCAACTTTTAACTCCTCCCTGAATCCCAACGGAAGTTTCAGTAAGTGTAAGGGGATGTCAGGTTTGTTATAAAAACCTTTCTTCAGGGGTTATCGGGGTGCAACCCGGGGGTTTCTTCTATATCCATCCCAAGGACAAAAGAATAGGTACAATAGACTCCCTGAGATAGTGTACCCTGCTGAATACAATTTAACCTGATGCTGAAAACAGTGCATCATTAGACATGTGATACCAGCACTAGTACCCTGGCCTTTTTTTAGGACCAGTTGGGACACTGCCACGGCATCCATTAGACATGACCCCTTCCTGTGCCAGCATAGCCGTCTCATGATTCTGTCCTTTTCCCCTGATGCAGAACAACACCTTCCTTTCTCCAGCACCCATTAGTACCAGTCATCTGAGGCTGTCCGGACTTAAACCCTCAGAACAAGATGGACTCCATGGTGTAACCCAGTAGAATCTGATAGTACCCAAATGGACCGTGATATATGCACAATGTTCCATCCCTGCCATTAGGGATGGGAATAATACAAGTTTGATTTTGACAACCCTGGAACCAAGTCATCCACTAATCTATAGGACTCAGTCAATTCGGATACTACCCCACCTGCCTCTCTTTGCAAAGTGGAAATTGTCCCACTGAGAAAGAGTCAGTCACCTCTCCAAGGTTTTGAAAAATGGCCAGAGCAAGTTGGATTTCCTAACCCTTCCCTGATATGTAGCCCAAGACCTCCCAATGTGTTCCTGATTATATAGTTACATAGTTAGTCAGGTTGAAAAAAAACCACAAAGTCCATTCAGTTCAACCACAAAAAATAAACAAACAAAATAAAAAACACAGTACAATCCCATACACCCAACTCCATACCCACGGTTGATCCAGAGGAAGGCAAAAAACCCCAGCAGAGCATGATCCAATTTGCTACAGCAGGGGAAAAAATTCCTTCCTGATCCCCCGAGAGGCAATCAGATTTACCCTGGATCAACTTTACCTACAAATTTTAGTACTCAGTTATTTTATGTACATTTAGGAAAGTATCCAGGCCTTTCTTAAAGCAATCTACTGAGCTGGCCAGAACCACCTCTGGAGGGAGTCTGTTCCACATTTTCACAGCTCTTACTGTGAAAAAACCTTTCCGTATTTGGAGGTGAAATCTCTTTTCCTCTAGACGTAAAGAGTGCCCCCTTGTCCTCAGTGTTGACAGTAAAGTGAATAACACCAAGTCCACTGTATGGACCTCATATATTTGTACATGTTGATCATATCCCCCCTAATTCTCCTCTTCTCAAGAGTGAATAGATTTAGTTCTTCTAATCTTTCCTCATAGCTGAGCTCCTCCATGCCTCTTATCAGTTTGGTTGCTCTTCTCTGCACTTTCTCCAGTTCTCCGATATCCTTTTTGAGAACTGGTGCCCAAAACTGAACTGCATATTCCAGATGAGGTCTTACTAATGATTTGTACAGGGGCAAAATTATATCTCTGTCTCTGGGGTCCATACCTCTCTTAATACAAGAAAAGACTTTGCTCGCTTTGGAAACCGCAGCTTGGCATTGCATGTTATTATTGAGCTTACGATCTACCAAGACCCCCAGATCCTTCTCCACTACAGATCCCCCCAGTTGTACTCCCCCTAGCATGTATGATGCATGCATATACTCCCCCTAGCTCCAGCTCCATAGTGTTTACGGTACCCAGTGACCCGCCTCCCGCTCCAAAGACAGTCTCCATTAAGCCTCTCTTTTTCCTAAGTATGGGAAATAGTCTGGATACCCGGATTTAAAACCACCTAGCTCTCATTGGACAGCGTTCCTGTTATTCTATTCCTACTGATAATATAGGTAGGCAGTTGATTGTGCTAACCTGCAGTATATTAAGTCAGTGTACTGTATACTGGGCAGTGTGCATGTAAAAGCTGACTGCAGACTATTCCTTTTCTATTACTAATAATACAGGCAGTTGATTGAGCTAAGCTGCAGCATATTAAGTCAGTGTACTTTATACTGGGCACAGTGTGCATGTAAAGCTGACTGCAGACAATTCCTTGTGTACCTATTCCAATACATCAAATACAGTATGTCTGGAAGGCCAACAAGGAGAGGCAGACACTCACAGGCCAATAAAAGAGGGCAAGCAGGCAAGTGTCTAGAGGCAACAGTGCTGGTCGTGGACACGGTGCATCCTCATCAGCAAGTGGCCGCGGGGCACGCTTGCCCTTTTTTTTAGCTGGCTGTGTTGAGCCGCAACATGCTGAAGAGTTGGTAGAGTGGATGACCAAGCCATCCTTTTTTTTTTTAACAGAAAGAGGTTTTTATTAACAAAACAGCATTACAAGATATGCATTATTCGACAATCAGATTTGCATAGAAACGATGACAGTCAGAAACAAGTGATTTCAGCATTTGCAGATCATAAAACAAAGGAAAATCAAAAAGGAAAAGGGAAAATACTACAAGTAAAATAAGCAACGAGGTGCTAGTCCATAGCCCTCCCTCCCCAACCGTAAGCCACCAGGCGCAGACCCAACCGGAGTACTCCTCAGAGTACATGTGGGCAAAAGACCGTCGCCCCTGCGCCAAGTCCCTAGATAACCAGCCAAAACGTGTAAGGACCCCAGCAGCCGATCGAAGTGGGCAGCGCCCCGAGAGAGAGGGGGGGCAACGGCCCCCATGCCGGGAGGGGGGGAGTCCATCTCAGTCCCCCACCCCCCCGGCCCCCCATCCCGGTGCGTCCACCCAGGCCAACCAGACCTCATCGTACTTAGCAGGGCACTGCCTACTCTCATACGTGAGTTTGTAAAGGGGCAAAGCCGAGTCCACCGCCTTCCTCCAGGATCCAAGGGTGGGAGGTCCTACCGACTGCCACCGTAGCAGTATCTCCCTCCTAGCATAAAACAGTGAGAACTTAATACAGAGCTTAGTGTACCTGTCTCCCTCGACCTCACCCAAATGACTCAGAAGGAGCACCAAGGGATCCAACGGCACTCTGGTCCCTCCTATGTCGCTAAGCCTCTCTGCTACCCCCGCCCAATACGGCCGAAGCTTCGGGCAGTCCCACACCATGTGCCAGAAGGTCCCCACCTCGACCCCACACCTGGCACAGTTCGGATCAAGATGCGGGTATATGTTGGCCATTCTATGAGGGGTGAAGTAGGCCCTATGTAGGAACTTGAGCTGGAGGAACCTGTCCTTAGCTGCTATCATGGATGGGATGTATGTGGAGACACATTCCTCCCATTCCTCCTCCCCCAAAGCTGGAATGTCCCCCCTCCATTTATCCATTACCCGGGTGAGTTTAACATCGTGGCCCACAGTCAGGTACATGTACAGAGTGGAAAGGGGCTTCCCCATTGCGCTCGACGTCAACAGTCGCTCAATTGAGTCAGGTTCCAAGGTCAGTGCGTCCGGAGAATTGGGCCCTCATTGCATGTCTCAGCTGAAAGTATTTAAACTCGAGGGATTTAGGGAGGGAATACTGTCGTCTCAGGTCTTGAAAGGGCTTGATCCTACCATCTGCTATAACGTGTTTAAAGGTGGTGATCCCGCGTCTGGCCCACTGTGAGGGTTCGGGCAGATCGCAGAGATGAGGCAGGGTGGGGTTACTCCACAGTGGGGTGTGTGGAGAGATACAATTCGGTTTAGCGTAAATAGCTCTGGCCGCCCGCCACACCCTAACAGTCGTCTTCATGGACGCCGTCAGAGGATGGGGAGCGCCGGGACCCCTGTACACCAGATTAGACAATGCAGCATATGACCCCAGTATGGCAGCCTCTAGTCTCACCGCCGGGTTTTGTCTGGCCTGGGAGAACCACCAGCGCACCGTAACTAGGACAGCCGCCCAGTAATACAACAAAAAATTTGGGAGGGCCAGTCCACCCCCCGAGATACAGTATCTGTCTCGCAACCCTGGGTGGCCTTCCGGCCCAAATGAAAGAAGTCAGCACCCCCTCCAGTCGCCTGAAGAAAGTTCTGGGAATGTGGGAAGGGGTGTTGCGGAAGAAATATAGGAACTTAGGGAGGAACACCATTTTGAGCAGGTTCACCCTGCCAACTGGGGTTAGTGGGAGGGTGCGCCAGGCCGTGCATTTGTCAGTGAGATGAGAAAGGAGGGGCCGTACATTCCCCTCTATATATTCCTGTGAGGTGTTTCTAATCCGAATGCCTAGATATGTGAAGTCGCTTACCCACTGGAGGGGGGTTCTAGTATCTACTTTGGGAAGCGAGGGGTGCAGTGGGAAGAGAACGGACTTACCCCAATTTATGCGGATTCCTGAGAACCGGCCAAATTCCTCAAATAGGTCGAGTGCTCTCCGTAGCGACTGAGAAGCATCTGCCAGGTAGAGTGTCGTCCGCATAGAGGGACACCTTCTCCTCTATATCCCCCACCGCTATGCCCTTGACCCCGGCCTCAGCCCTCAGGGCAATGGCAAGGGGCTCAACCGCCAGGGCAAAAAGTCCCGGCGATAGCAGACATCCCTGGCGAGTGCCCCGACCCAAGGGGAAAGTGTCTGAGAGGAGGCCATTCGTGCGGACCCTGGCCCTGGGATCAGCGTAAAGCATCCCCAGCCATGTCAGAAAATCTGTCCCGAAGCCAAACCGCGTAAGGACACCCCACAGGAACTCCCACTCCACCGAGTCGAAGGCTTTTTCGGCGTCTAAGGACGCCACTACCCCCGCCGCCTCCGGCCGCGCCCTGTCCATATGCGTGTAAAGCCTTCTAATGTTAATGTCCGTTCCCCTCCCTGGCATGAACCCCGTTTGGTCTGGATGTACTAAAGCAGTTATGACTGTGTTTAGCCTCCTGGCCAAGACTTTGGCCAGGAGTTTTGCATCAACGTTTATCAGTGAGATGGGGCGATATGAGGAGCACACGGTCGGGTCCTTACCCGGTTTAGGGATCACCACCACAACTGCCTCACCCAGGGAATGCGGGAGCTCCCGCGCCCTCTGCGCCTCTGTTAACATACCGAGCAGTTTGTCCGTCAAGTCCTCAGAGTATTGTTTATAAAATTCAACCGGTATACCGTCAGGGCCCGGCGACTTACCCGATTGGAGGGTCTTAAGAGCTTTCAAGAGTTCGTCAGCAGTTATGGGGGCATCTAGCAGTTCGTGGTATTTAGTAGTCAGAACTGGGATGTCAATGGGATCTAGATAGGAGGCCAGGTCATCACTAGAGTACCCAGCCCTGGAGCTGTAAAGGCTTTTGTAGAAGGAGACGAAGCAGTCGTTTATTTCGTCAAAGGCATACAGTAGGTCTCCCCCCGGTCCACGTATGCAGGGCACACACATCCTCCCGGATTGTTCCCGTGACAGCCAGGCCAGTAACTTCCCGGATCTCTCCCCCTGCTCGAATATACGCTGCGATTGGGCGAGTAAACGTTTCTGGGTGAGAGCAGTGCGAATTCGCACCACCTCCCCGGACTGAAGAGCGTCAGTCACAAGGATCCCTGGAACAGACATATTGTGCTTCCTGCAGAGCTGCCCTCCCCTCTGCTCCCACCAAGTCAGCCCTCCTCTCCCTCCGGACCCCAGCTATTATTGATACCGACCCCGCGTGTAAGCTTTAAAGGCATCCCAGATCGACAACGGTCCGGCCGAGCCGGGGTTGACCGCCCAGTATTCCTGCAGCGCCTCCCTAAAGTGACCATCCACCGCCTCGTCCGACACCCAGAACCTGGACAGCCTCCACAAAACTGTGCCCGGGGCCGAAGAGAGCTCCAGCGTCAGGAGAAGCGGCGCATGATCCGAGATGCCCCTAGGGAGAATCCTAATGTCCTGAACCTTAGGCAATGCCAGGCCCCCCAGGTACGCCAGGTCTATTCTAGAGAAGGACCTATGCGGTGCAGAGTGACAGGTGTAAGCCCTGGAATGAGGATTCCTCCAACGCCACACATCCGTCAAGCCATACAGTTCCGCCCACTCCACCAGACCAGAGTGGAAGGATCCACTCTGGGACATCCTGTCAACGCTCTGATCCGGGACCATGTTAAAGTCTCCCATTATGACCAAGTTATCGCTAGCAAAATCAGCTATTCTCGAGGTGATTCGGTTTAGAAGATCGATCGATGCAGGAGGGGGCAGATATACCCCTGCTATAACCAACCTCATGGACCTAATCTGTGCATGAATTACGACATATCTGCCATCCAAATCAAGTGTCAAGTTGAGCAGCCTAAAGGGGAGGGACTTGTGCACCAGAATGCTAACTCCCCTGGCAACGGTGGAATAAGTGGAGTGATAGTGATGCCCTATCCAGGGTTTTTTCAGGGCCAGCGTTCTACTTCCCACCAGGTGGGTCTCCTGGAGGATACAAATTTGTGGGCTATGAGCCATAATGAATTGAAATACCAGCGACCGTTTCGTTGGAGAGTTTAGACCCCTAGTGTTCCATGACAGTATATTAAGAGCTGACATACCAGCAGCTGGGGGGAATTATCTCAGGATGAAAAGGGCGCCCACCCCCTGAGACCGCTCTCTTGACTCGGAAGGGACATCCACAACACACACCTGACGCTGACTTAAGTAATGCATATTCAGAACCTACTTGCAAGACACTTTTTTGAAGAGAACAAAAATAAAACTCAAACCATAAACCATCCCCAACATGGGAACCCTCCCCTCCCCCCACCCAACCCAACCCCTTAAAACTGAGGCAGGTTTCCATCCCAAAACCAAAAAACAGCTCGCCGGCTGCAAAGGGGGGTCCTGTGCAAGAGCCGCTCCCAATCCCCCACAAGTTCAGCGGGGTCATGGAGTGAGTTGCGCTATGTCCTCCTAGCTGTAGCATCCGCCGGGATATATCTCAGACTATCGGGAACAAAAAATAAAAAATTAAACTCAAAAAGGCATATGTAAACGAAGGGTCCCTCCAGTAAGAAAGGGGAATAAGTAAACCATCTACTCGTAAGGATTGCAGGCCCGTCTGTCAAATCCTTGGGTGACAGGAAGTCGCAGCTGCAGAAATCTCCTGGTTCTTCTAACCAGGGGCACCATCTTCGTGTCCCACACGTGGGGAGTCCCTGGGCACCCCGTAAAGGCAGCCACAGCATCAACGGGCACAACAGTTGCAACAGACGCTTCAGGTGTGCACCAAAACAGAGGTATAGTGTAGCGCTCGCCAGAGCGAGTCTAAGGACGGGGCCCAGAGCATGATAAGGGTCTTCAGTGGGTACTCACGGCTCAAGCTCTTGGATGATGATCACGAGGCAGGGATTCCAGCCAGGCAGAGGCGTCTCTCAGGGAAGTGAAGAAGTGGTTTGTCTCACCATCCTGGACTCTCAGGTGGGCCGGGAAGAGAACGCTGTAGCGGATGTTGCAAGCCCTCAACGCCACCTTCACATGATCAAACGATTTCCTCAATTTCTGCGTTTCTATAGAGTAGTCAGGGAAGATCATCAATTTGTTGTTCTGGAACCTCAAATCCCCCACCGCCCTAGATGCACGGAGGACCTCATCTCTGTCCCAAAAGTTGAGGAGTTTGAGGATAAATGTGCGGGGAGGAGCTCCCGGAGGGCCAGGCCTGGGTGGAATCCTGTGAGCCCGTTCCACCGCATAGTGAGGGGACAGGCGTGCATCAGGCAAAAGGTTGCGTAGCATGTCCTCTACAAAGCACGTCGGGTTGTTGCCCTCTGCCAGGCCGACTATGCGCAGGTTGTTGCGTCTATTTCTGTTCTCTGCATTCTCAGCTCTATACTCCAGGGCTTTGACCGTAGTTTGAAGCGAGTGCAGTGCTGCACTGTGTTCCGCGACTATATCCTCTGCGTTACTGACTCTCTGTTCAGTCTGTCACCCTGGACCTGAGTTTGTCCATGTCCTGTCTGATAAGGCCAACATCCATTTGTACTGCCTCTATTTTAGCCGTGAGTGTGGATTGACACATGGCTATAGCCGCCATAACTTGCGCCAGCCACGGGGGCCTCTCTCCTTCAGCCTCCATTGGGCCTGTTTGCGACGCCCTGTGCTGGCCGCGAGTGGCCCTCATTCAAGTGTCTGCGTCCACAATTAAAGCCTCTGGACGCCCCCCGGCTCCCTATCCCAGGGACACCCAGGTGTCAAGTCAGCCGTGGAGGAAGAAAGGCAAAGTTCAGCAGGCCGCACACACGGCAGTAGTACCCCCCAGGTGTGGCCGCAGCTCTCAGCAAGGGGGGGGACCGGATCAGGGGGAGGCAGAAGCATCTGTCAGTCCTTCTGGGGGGCTCCCCAGCAAACAGTCCACCCGCCGGGTCCGCCTGTGTGGTGAGCGTTATCGTGGCCACCAGGGCGCAATGTTTTGAAGGCTCCGATGATGGTACTCAGCTTGAGGAAGGCAGTAATGTGAGCCCAGAGCAAACTGGCAGTCATGTTCCCCCAGCTGCAGCATACTGCCAGGTTTGCTCCAGTGACGAGGAGGGAGGGGATGATGTGGTCACTGACTCTACGTGGGTGTCTGATAGGAGAGAGGAGGAGGAGCTTAAGGACAGCCAACCGACTGCATCACACCACAGAGCTCCGCATGTGCAGGGCGCTGCTGTCTCTGCGCGTTATTCCAAAACATTTTTGGTGTGGGCCTTTTTTGAGACATGTGCAGCAGATCGCACCGTTGCTATTTGTAACATATGTCTGAAGCGTATCTCGCATGGCCAAAACATCAGCTGCTTGGGCACCACATGCTTGACCAGACATATGTTGACCTGCCATGAAGTCCGTTGGCAAGCGTACATAAAAGACCCACACTAAAGAACAAAGCAGACCTCTGCTTGCTCCTCATCAGCTGGGATCTCCAACCCCACTATACCTTCAGTCCTCTCAGAAACCTGCACTGAAAGGAATGAAGGTGTAGAATTAGGTGTGTCACTGCCAAGTACTTGCGGGCAATCTGCTATCGGTACACCAACATCCGATTGTACCAGGCAAATTTCCCTTCCCCAGCTGCTGCACCGCCGAAATAAATTCGCTCACAGCCAACCACATGCCCAGCGGTTGAATGCTAGCTTGGCTAAATTATAACAATTGTGAAACTTTCGCGCTACTATAGAGTAGATAGTGAATATAAATGTGAGTGAATGGTGCTTAAAAGCTGCAAAATCTGTCAGTGTTCATCTTACACAAATGTGATCATAATAAATATAAAGTGATCTCACGCTAAAGAAATACACTAAAACAAATCTAAAACCAATATCAAAAACCACGTAGGTATAAAATAGGTGTAACAAATGTGAACATATATAAAGAATCAATAATAAAAGTCCATATAAGGTTCAAATGGATAAATGGTCCTGGAACGTCAGTGTAATGGTGTCCCAAGTTGGAGACCAGTCCTCAAATGGGGTGAGTAACTTTAAAGGTGACAATGTTCCCAAGGAAAAAAAAAGGGGGGCAATTCCGCCCGGGGTCCCTTCACAATCGGGGAGTTGAATCAAGTGGAGAATCCACAATTAGCATCCCAGAACTCTCACCTCTATAATAAAAAATAAGGCTTCATAGATCTCCCATCATTCCTCTGCATGCTCTCCAACTATGGCTGTAATGGCGAATGACTTCAGCCTCCCCCACAGGTCTCAGATTTCTGGCCTATAACAAAACGTTCCAATCAGGAGCACCAAAACGAGGAGGAAAAGGAGAGAGAAGCCTCCAATAGTGTAGTATGTTATTGGGTAACTATTTGTGCTGATACAAGTGAACTCTTACATCAGTGAATTAAAAACGAGCAAAGATAGCAAATCGCGGCGATCTCAGTGTCGTCTTACGTCTCCTCCGGTCACTTGCGGTTTGCGGTAGCCTTGCTTCCTCCCTACGGCGTTACGTCACGTACCTCGTGACTTTTTCAGGGTCCCCTTTGCTATCTTTGCTCATTTTTAATTAAGCGGCCTGAGAAAGAAGCACGCATGCTTCGAACGCGCGCACCTCCACGCTGACCCTACACCCGGAAGTGACGACATCTGCGGCTGTGTTTCAGGGAATATTGCCTTCTGTCCCCGCTTGGTTCCACCGCCACTGCCGACATTGGAGAGGGTATACAGAAATCCCGTTCCTTAACATCAGGACACCAGCAGCCCCTGGGACAGAGCGGATGACGATTACACCTAGGGTTGCCACCTCATCCCTTTAAAAAGGAACACATCTGAATTACACAGGTTCTGTGGCTGATTAAGGTGGTAATTAAACTCACTTGGTGCCTTATCTGCATTAAATTAGCCTCAGAATCTGTGTAATTCAGATGTGTTCCTTTTTAAAGGGATGAGGTGGCAACCCTAATTACACCAGATAAGCCCAATGTTACTGCTCGTTTGTGAGTGTATCTCCTAATCTTTTATGTAACCTTCAAATAAAACAGTTTTATTGCTACGCTTAGAAGGCGCCACTTTTTTTTTCCCTTTTGCTACGTTTCAGATTCTTCTTCTATCTGTAAGCTGGCAGCCATCTCTGCGGAAATCTAGTTCCTGAGTATTTATATGGACTAATTGTCATGGACTAATATATACTGTCCCCTCTGAATATTTAATTCCAATCCCTTTACCCCTGAATATTTAATTCCAATCCCTTTCCCCCTTCTATAGTAGTAGTTTTACACATCCACATCCAGAGTGCGCATAATTAACCCTTTGTTTTTAATTCACTGATGTAAGAGTTCACTTGTATCAGCACAAAGTTACCCAATAACATACTACACTATTGGAGGCTTCTCTCTCCTTTTCATTTTCCTCCTCGTTTTGGTGCTCTGATTGGAGCAGAAATCTATGAGACCAGCGGGAGAGGTGGAAGTCATTAGGCATTACAGCCATAGTTGGAGTGCATGCAGAGGAATGATGGGAGATCTATGAATGCCTTATTTTTTATTATACAGGGAGTGCAGAATTATTAGGCAAATTAGTATTTTGACCACATCATCCTCTTTATGCATGTTGTCTTACTCCAAGCTGTATAGGCTCGAAAGCCTACTACCAATTAAGCATATTAGGTGATGTGCATCTCTGTAATGAGAAGGGGTGTGGTCTAATGACATCAACACCCTATATCAGGTGTGCATAATTATTAGGCAACTTCCTTTCCTTTGGCAAAATGGGTCAAAAGAAGGACTTGACAGGCTCAGAAAAGTCAAATAGTGAGATATCTTGCAGAGGGATGCAGCACTCTTAAAATTGCAAAGCTTCTGAAGCGTGATCATCGAACAATCAAGCGTTTCATTCAAAATAGTCAACAGGGTCGCAAGAAGCGTGTGGAAAAACCAAGGCGCAAAATAACTGCCCATGAACTGAGAAAAGTCAAGCGTGCAGCTGCCAAGATGCCACTTGCCACCAGTTTGGCCATATTTCAGAGCTGCAACATCACTGGAGTGCCCAAAAGCACAAGGTGTGCAATACTCAGAGACATGGCCAAGGTAAGAAAGGCTGAAAGACGACCACCACTGAACAAGACACACAAGCTGAAACGTCAAGACTGGGCCAAGAAATATCTCAAGAATGATTTTTCTAAGGTTTTATGGACTGATGAAATGAGAGTGAGTCTTGATGGGCCAGATGGATGGGCCCGTGGCTGGATTGGTAAAGGGCAGAGAGCTCCAGTCCGACTCAGCCACCAGCAAGGTGGAGGTGGAGTACTGGTTTGGGCTGGTATCATCAAAGATGAGCTTGTGGGGCCTTTTCGGATTGAGGATGGAGTCAAGCTCAACTCCCAGTCCTACTGCCAGTTTCTGGAAGACACCTTCTTCAAGCAGTGGTACTGGAAGAAGTCTGCATCCTTCAAGAAAAACATGATTTTCATGCAGGACAATGCTCCATCACACGCGTCCAAGTACTCCACAGCGTGGCTGGCAAGAAAGGGTATAAAAGAAGAAAAACGAATGACATGGCCTCCTTGTTCACCTGATCTGAACCCCATTGAGAACCTGTGGCCCATCATCAAATGTGAGATTTACAAGGAGGGAAAACAGTACACCTCTCTGAACAGTGTCTGGGAGGCTGTGGTTGCTGCTGCACGCAATGTTGATGGTGAACAGATCAAAACACTGACAGAATCCATGGATGGCAGGCTTTTGAGTGTCCATGCAAAGAAAGGTGGCTATATTGGTCACTGATTTGTTTTTGTTTTGTTTTTGAATGTGAGAAATGTATATTTGTGAATGTTGAGATGTTATATTGGTTTCACTGGTAAAAATAAATAATTGAAATGGGTATATATTTGCTTTTTGTTAAGCTGCCTAATAATTATGCACAGTAATAGTCACCTGCACACACAGATATCCCCCTAAAATAGCTAAAACTAAAAACAAACTAAAAACTACTTCCAAAAATATTCAGCTTTGATATTAATGAGTTTTTTGGGTTCATTGAGAACATGGTTGTTCAATAATAAAATTAATCCTCAAAAATACAACTTGCCTAATAATTCTGCACTCCCTGTAGAGGTGAGAGTTCTGGGAGACTAATTGTGGATTCTCTACTTTATTCAACACCCCGATTGTGAAGGGACCCCGGGCGGCATTCCCCCCTCCTTTTTGTCCCTTGGGAACATTGTCACCATTATAAGTTACTCACCCCATATGAAGACTGGTCTCCAACTTGGGACACCATTACAGTGATGTTCCAGGACCATCCATTTTCACCTTATATGGACTTTTATTATTGATTCTTTATATATGTTCACATTTGTTGCACCTATTTTATACCTACGTGGTTTTTGATATTGGTTTTTGGATTTGTTTTAGTGTATTTCTTTAGCTTGGCTAAATTGCTAGCACTTCAACTGCTGCCTTTACAGTTGGTAGACTCTGCCCCTTCTGTGAGTTTGTGTAATGTGCGGTACCTCAGTGGCAGGATCCCAGACGATCTCTACCGGCATGTGGAAGGCAATGTCTTGGCCTCGCTGGAAAGGGCGGTCAGGTGCATATTACTGCTGACTCATGGTCCAGCAGGCATGGACAGGGACATTTCTTATCTTTCACGGCACACTGGGTGACTCTGCTGGCAGCTGGGAAGGATGCAGGACAGGGTGCAGTAGTGTTGGAGGTTGTCCCCCCACCACGTCTCCAAAATGCTACTAGTGGCGATTCTGACACACCTATCCTTCACCCGCTACTCTTCTTCTTCCTCCAGGGCCTCTTCCTGTGCCGATTTGTCCTTGGAACCAGTGGTGCTTCGTAGGCATTTAAGGGGCTACGCAAGCACACAGGCAAAAATATGCCGTGCCTGTTTGTGTGGACTATCTCCCTGGGTGGTGTGCTATGCTTTGTGATGCTGATTTCCCAACTACTCTCTAGCCTGCTGATTTTGTACTTCAATGCCAGCTCATGTATGACCTCTGCCTGCCTGACCACTCTCTGGATTTCGATTGTGCACTGCTTTGCCTGATCGGTTGCCGTCTTGACCTGCCTACGTTTTCGCCTGAATCCCTTAGCCCACAAGCCCCACTTTGGACACTACCTAGCACAGAATACAAAGAACAGAGCTAATAAAGAACCAAATTAACCTTGGTGAAAATCAGACAAGCCACGTAAAAAGTGTTTCCTATTTCTACATGGGGACTCTAACTTGGGAGAAATACTGAGGATCTGTGAGACTTTGAAAGGAAAAGGTGTTTGACATCCATGCTGTCACAATCTCAATTAGGAGATCAGTCAAGCTGGTAAGGAGACATTTTATCTGTGGTGGAGGATTCCTTTCTGCGTGATTACGGCATATTATAGCCACCATCCTTTATTCACTGGAGGACTTTTTTTCTTTTGACCTTTTATTTGTATATCCAGTATATCTGCATGGTCTACAGAAGCAGGAGGCTGTCTCTTACTTTCAGAACTTTTCAGCACTGTTTATATTATTCACTTAATTGTGTTGATTCATTTTTGGTCCACATTTATTATCAACATTTCTTGTGACCTATTTGCACATCTAGCTTATCTGCATGGTCAATAGAAGCAGGAGCCCGTTTCTTACCTTTAGAAATTTTCAGCACTATTTTATGTTATTCACTTACTTGTGTTACATTTTGGGTTCACATTTATTATAAACATTTTTCACGGTTTAGGTTAACCGCATTTGCAGCGCAGCTTTTTATATATTTCATATATAATTAGGGTTGTCCCGATACCACTTTTTTAGGACCGAGTACAAGTACCGATACTTTTTTTCCAAGTAGTCGCCGATACCGAATACCGATACTTTTTTTAAATGTGTCCCCAAATGCAGCCATGTCCCCCCACATATGCAGCCATGTCCCCCACATATGCAGCCATGTCCCTCTAGCCATGTCCCTCACATATGCAGCCATGTCCCTCTAGCCATGTCCCTCACATATGCAGCCATGTCCCTCTAGCCATGTCCCTCACATATGCAGCCATGTCCCTCACATATGCAGCCATGTCCCTCTAGCCATGTCCCTCACATATGCAGCCATGTCCCTCTAGCCATGTCCCTCACATATGCAGCCATGTCCCTCTAGCCATGTCCCTCACATATGCAGCCATGTCCCTCACATATGCAGCCATGTCCCTCTAGCCATGTCCCTCACATATGCAGCCATGTCCCTCTAGCCATGTCCCTCACATATGCAGCCATGTCCCTCCAGCCATTTCCCCCATACCGCCGCATGGAGAAAATCACAGCATTCATTTGAATAGCTGTTTTGCCCGCGCGTATAGACACTCCCCCTTGCTTGGGATTGGACAGATCACGATCACCCATCCAATCCCGAGCAAGGGGGAGTGTCTATACGCGCGGGAACACTACAGCTATTCAAATGAAAGCTGTGATGTTCCTGCACGTCGTTTAACCCATGCGGCGGCTTTCGATTCGGCGGTGCGATGCGGCGGCTCTCGACGCGGCGCGATGCGGCGGCAGCAGCGGGGGGAAAGTATTCTATTTAGGTATCGGGGGTATTTGCGCGAGTACAAGTACTCCCGCAAATACTCGGTATCGGTCCCGATACCGATACTGGTATCGGGACAACCCTATATATAATCATTACATTCTTATTTTTGTGTGTATCTCACATGGTTAGTTGCAGCGGCAGTCACGTTTATTTGCATTTGTATTTTTGACTATATCACACTGAGACAGCACCGTATTTATTCCACATACTTGAGCTGGTGTGCTTGGGGGACAGGAGCCACACTGGGGCAAAAATTATGTCAGCTCTGCAGGAGCAGGCTCGAAGGTAGTTGACGCCACATCAGCTTAAGCCAGGAATGGTGGTTTGCGACAATGGCACCAACCTCCTCTCCACCCTCCGACAGGGACAGCTGACCCATGTGCCCTGTTTGGATCATGTCCTTAACTTGGTGGTGCAGCGGTTCTTGGGCAGGTACCCGGGCTTACAGGATGTCCTGAGGCAGGCCAGGAAAGTCTGTGTGCATTTCCGCCGGTCATATAATGCCAGTACTCAACTGGCTGACCTGCAAAAGGAATTTAACCTGCCCAAGAACCGCTTAATCTGTGACATGCCCACCAGGTGGAACTCAACATTGGACATGCTGCAGTGGCTGCACACGCAGTAGAGGGCCATCAATGAGTACCTGTGTGACTATGGCACCAGGATGGTCAGGGGAGCTTGTATTTTTTTGCCACGCCAGTGGGTCATGATCAGGGATGCATGTACTGTCCTGTCACCATTTGAGGAGGCCACAAGGATGTTGAGCAGTGACAGCGCATGCATCAGTGACACTGTCCCTCTTGTCCACCTGTTGGAGCACACGCTGCATGGAATAATGGAGAGGGCACTTGAGGCAGAACAGAGGGAGGAAGAGGAGGACTTCCTTACCTCTCAAGGTCCCCTTTATCCAGACAGTGTTCCTGCTGGCCCGCCTATCACACAGGAAGAGGACGAGGAGGAAGATAATTGTGTCAGCATGGAGGTGGAGCCTAGCACTCAGCATCATCAGCAGTCTTCAAGGGATCATTTACAGACCCAAGAAACCCATGTCCTTGTACGTGGCTGCGGATCATGTCCTCCTTAGTGACCCAGAGGACTACGGACCGAATGCCTCAGCAAACCTACGCTGCATGGCCTCCCTGATCCTGCAAAGCCTGTGAAAGGATCCTCGTATTCGTGGTATTAAGGAGAGGGATCATTACTGGCTGGCAACCCTCCTTGATCCACGTTACAAGGGTAAGGTTGTGGACCTTATCCAGTCATCGCAGAGGATGAAACAACTTCGGGAGGCCTTGCAGAAAGGTTTGTGCAACGCTTTTCCAGAGCCTGGGAGGTTACAAATTCCTGGTCCTGGACAACGTTGCTGAGGATTCAGTCAGTCACAGAAGGAGCGGTGGAGAAGGTGGCCGTCTGACCGATGCGTTCAGGCAATTTTTTAGTCCGCAGCCCCAAGGTATGGTCGGTTCCAGCAACCATTACCAGCGTACGATTCACATGGTGCAGGAATACCTAGGGGCAAGATCAGACTTGGACACTTTTCCCACCGAAAATCCTCTGGCTTACTGGGTCTTGAGGATGGATCACTGGCCAGAGCTTGCACAGCATTCAATTGAGCTACTGGCCTGTCCTGCATCCAGTGTTCTTTTGGAATGCACATTCAGTGCTGCTGGAGGCTTTGTAACAGATCACAGAATGCACCTGTCCACCGCCTCAGACGATCAGCTGACCTTCATAAAAATGAATCAGTCTTGGATCACCAGCTACCAAGCACCTGATGCAACCGAATATTTTTTTTTTTTAATGCAGGATCCCTTTAAGACTGCCTATGCTGATGCTAAATGACTATCATGTTATGCTGAGTGACTATCATCTTCCTTCTCAATGTAAAGACGATATTTCACTGCATAGCTTGGTGTCATCTGCAAAGACAGAAATGTTACTTTTGATCTCAGACCCAATATCATTTATAAAGGTATTGAAAAGTAAGGGTCCCAACACTGAACCTTGGGGTATACCACTGATAACATTAGACCATTCAGAGTAAGAATCATTAACCACGACTCTCTGAATTCTATATTTTAGCCAGTTTTATATGCAGTTATAAACTGATATTTCCAATCCTGTAGACTTTACCTTACACATGAGCCGTGTGTGCAGAACTGTATCGAATGCTTTTGCAAAAATCCAGGTATACCACGTCCACTGCCACGCCTCTGTCCAAGGTTTTACTTACCTCTTCATAAAAAGAAAAATCGGGTTTGTCTGACAACTTCTGTCTTTCATGTATCCATGCGGTCTGTTGCTTAAATAGTTTTTATCCAGCAAGAACTCGTCTATGTGGTCTTTTATTATTCTCTCCAGTATCTTCCCAGCTATAGAAGTTAAACTAACAGGTCTATAGTTACTTGGTAACAACTTTTTGTTCCCTTTTTAAATATGGGCACTACATTGGCCCTGCGCCAATCCAGTGGTACTATTCCTGTCATTAATGAGTCCCTAAATATTAGATACAGTGGCTTTGAAATTACAGAGCTCAATTCTTTTAGGATCCGTGGGTGGATGCCATCAGGCCCAGGTGCTTTATCCACCTTTATTCTGTCTAAATATTTCTGGACCATATCACTTTTGAGCCATTGTGTATCATTTGGGGCTTTGTCACTACCACCCCCATTATGGACATGAGCTCCCCCATGCTCTTTTGTATACACAGAGCTGAAGAAAGTATTAAATAAATTAGCCTTCTCTTTGTCCCCAGTCACCCACTCTAGATTATTTTGTAAGGGGCCTACATGCTCAGACTTGACCTTTTTACTAATAATATACATAAATCTTTGCAATGGTTCCCTTGAAGCTCCATGATATAAATACTCCTGAAGAAGTCACGAGAAGTGACGAATGCGCGTATGAGTATAACATAGAGCCCATAAGAGGTACCGGAGGTGACGTCGGCGAACGCCCTGTTTTTATATGCCTGTTTTTTTTATCACTACAATGTGAGTACCCAGTGTATTATCTTGTTTGAATAAATCCCTTTTTAAAACGATACTGCACTATTGGTACTTTTATCTCCCTGGGTGCGAGTCACTGTCACTGGTTGGACGTGACTACCGAGAGGGATATATTTTTCCAATTGCAGCCCTTTTGGATGATACCGTATGTGGATTTGACCAGAAAAGTGTACCTGGGTTTTTATGCTGTTACCTTACAGCAGTATGGTAAGGAGACATCCTCACTTACTCTGAAAACACCGAGAATTAACCTTGTTTCACGTCACTTTGGCATTTACACCAGTACTTTTATTTTGGATTTTCTCCTGCTGTTATGGTTACAGCTATCTGCTGTATGGACATTTAATTTAGTGTTATTGCAGTCACCGCTGTGTGTTGTAGTTTGCACGCTGTACACCCTATTGTGTATCAGTACATTTGGTACCATTATATTGCACTTTATGACACTTGCACTGTCACTTTGTACTACTTCATTATTTGGCAGCTAGCCTTGGCTGCACTGTAGCACGTTTATTTTGATGTTATTCACTTGTTATGATATATTATCATTTTTACTGCGATTGTGATTATTAGTCAGACCTTATCTTTCCATATATTAGGATCTGCCATATTTCCTTTGCACACTATCCCACTCCCCATTCACAGCGCAGCACTATCCCCCTATTCTCTATTTTGCTCCTGGTTTGATACACCATACAGTGCAGCAGCTGTACCCCTCCCCTTTCCCCATTCCCCCACTCTTGTGGCAAGCGCGGTAATACTCACTCCATCATTAATGTCCAAATATCCACCACACCCTCTATCATACCTTGGTCGAGTTGCCAGAAGAAAACCATTACTCTGCAAATGCAACAAAGTATCCCACTTGCACTACATCAAACAGCACAAAGCCTTAAACCTTTTGGCACAAAGACATTTGGAGTGATGAGACCAAAATTTAGCTTTTAGGCCACAACCAAAAACACTACATTTGGAGAGGAGTCAACAAGGCCTATGATGAAAGGTACACCATTCCTACTGTGAAACACGGAGGTGGATTGCTGATGTTTTGGGGATGTGTGAGCTACAAAAAGGCACAGAAAATTTGGTCAAAATGTATGGCAAAATGAATGCAGTGTGTTATCAAAAAATACTGGAGAAACACTTGCATTCATCAGCCAGGAAGCTGCGCATGGGACGTACTTGGACATTCCAACATGACAATAAACTGAAACACAAGGCCAAGTCGATCTGTCATTGGCTACAGCAGAATGAAGTGAAGTTTCTGGAGTGGCCAGTCTTCAGACCTCAATATCATTGACCCACTCTGGGGAGAACAGCACAAGAATTTACAGGAACTGGAGGCATTTTGACATTTTCCCCCCTTTAACATCATTGATGTTAAAGGGGGGGAATACACAGTATTAATAACTGGGGTATGTAAACTTTTGATCAGGGTCATTTGAATAGTTTGCTGTCATTACGATTTAAAAAGAGTAAACACAGTTGATTAATAAATGGCTTCAGCCAAACGCTAGCCATGAGTGAAAGAAACGTTTGTTATTCATATTCTCTGAAAAATGGCCAAGAAATCATAAAATTCTGCCAGGGTATGTAAACGTAGGAGCACAACTGTAGCAGGTGAAAAAAGATCATAACAAGGAGTGGATGAAAAGCACATCAAAGCACCACCTAGTGGTAACACTCCATGTGATGAAACTCAAAATGTAAACGGTGACCAAAGTTCATTGGGTAAAAAAACTCTTGTATATCACTTATGGTATTTTGTAGGGTATTTTCTTATATGTTATATACTTTAGTACGGTATGAGAGAGGGGTAGCGCTTTACCATTTACTATTAACAGTTTGAGTCTACGTGGGAACACATACAGGTGTATAGCAGCAAACCTCATGATTATTTATTCTTCCAGCACTTTGCTTTGCACATATGACCCCTAACCTTCAAAACGTGCAAGACAAGTTGTGGTGAATATGGCACCTACAGTAGATGTTCTGCAGAGGTTTTGTTGCCTAGACCTTATACTGTACAATCCATAACAGTGCTGCAAGACAGTTACCGTATTAGTGGATGCACATGCTATCACAGGGCAGCTTTTCCTGTTTCTAGACCCCCACCTTCTAATGACACCACTGATGTCTTGATGTCTAGCTACTTGGCTGACCCCCTTCAGTTCTTTAAGAAAAAAAAAAAAAAAACAGCAAAAGACAGATACGTTTTTTTGAATAGTCTCCGACTAGGCCGGGACTGGAACAAAAAAAATAGGCCGGGCATTTAGACTGAGCAGCCAACTTTTCCAGAGGGACTGGTGGGGGGGTTTGTCGGTAGACATTCGCACGGGAGGGGGGAGGGGGTCGGTAGACATGCGGGGGGTGTGGCTGGTGTCGGTCCTCCACCTGTAATGTGTAGGGACACTGATATTAAGGGGAATGCACTGTAATGATTACAGTGCAGTCCCCCTTATATTATGATGTCCCAATCCTATTGTGGCCATACAATGCTAGTACTGTCTGTCTCCTATTGTGCCCACACTGCCCAGTTACACTGATCTGCTCTCTCTGGTGGTGCGGGTACAGCGTGGCTCTGATGGTGCGGGTACAGCGTGGCTCTCTGGTGGTGCGGGTACAGCGTGGCTCTCTGGTGGTGCGGGTACAGCAGGGCTCTCTGGTGGTGCGGGTACAGCAGGGCTCTCTGGTGGTGCGGGTACAGCAGGGCTCTCTCCCTTGTGGCCCGGGTACAGTGTGGTGGTGGCACGGGTACAGCGTGGTGGTGGTGCGGGTACAGCGTGGTGGTGGTGCGGGTACAGCGTGGTGGTGGCGCTCGCTCTGGTGGTGCGAGTACAGCGTGACTCTCTGGTGGAGCGGGTACAGCGTGGCTCTCTGGTGGAGCGGGTACAGCGCGGCACTCTCTGGTGGAGCGGGTACAGCGCGGCACTCTCTGGTGGAGTGGGTACAGCGCGGCACTCTCTGGTGGAGCGGGTACAGCGCGGCACACTCGCTGGTGGTGCGGGTACAGTGCGGCGCACTCGCTGGTGGTGCGGGTACAGCGCGGCGCACTCGCTGGTGGTGCGGGTACAGCGTGGCACCCGCTGGTGGTGTGGGTACAGCGTGGCACCCGCTGGTGGTGCGGGTACAGCGTGGCACCCGCTGGTGGTGCGGGTACAGCGTGGCACTTGCTGGTGGTGCGGGTACAGCGTGGCACTTGCTGGTGGTGCGGGTACAGCGTGGCACTCGCTGGTGGTGCGGGTACAGCGTGGCACTCGCTGGTGGTGCGGGTACAGCGTGGCACTCGCTGGTGGTGGCGTGGGTACAGTGTGGCTCTCTGGTGGAGCAGGTACAGCGTGGCTCTCTGGTAGTGCGGGTACAGCGTGGCTCTCTGGTGGTTGTAGGTACAGTGCAAAATCACGTACAGATGCAAGAAAAAGTATGTGAACCCTTTTGCAATTATATGGATTTCTGCACAAATTGGTCATAAAATGTGATCTGATCTTCATCTAAGTCACAACAATAGACAATCACAGTCTGCTTAAACTAATAACACACAAATAATTAAATGTTACCATGTTTTTATTGAACACACCAAGTAAACATTCACAGTACAGGTGGTAAAAGTATGTAAACCCTTGGATTTAATAACTGGTTGAACCTCCTTTGGCAGAAATAACTTCAACAAAACTTTTCCTGTAGTTGCAGATCAGACATGCACAACGGTCAGGAATAATTTGTCACAAACTACGGGGAACGAGAGTGAACCACAACTGCGGTTAAGGAAAGATTTCAATGCACGTCTGTATGCCAGGCGATTATCAGTACTGGACCCCAGGCGTCACTCTAATCAGAGAATTATGCCGCGTACACACGATCATTTTTCAGCATGTAAAAAACTGTTTTTCAGCATGTAGAAAAAACAACGGGGTAGATTCAGGTAGATTTGCCCATTTATTACATATGCGCAGCGCAGCTCAATTGCTCTGCGCCGGCGCAATTGGGCGAGATTGCCACCTGATTCAGGATGCCTTTTGTGTGTAAATTTGCGCCTGCGTAAGCTAAAATTGATGGCGCAAGTGAAAGTGAATGTGCCCCTATGCAAATGAAGGTCTGTCCGTTCAGCAGTGGCTTGCACCCGGCGCATCTTCGACGGAGCATGCGCAGATCGAGCGCCCCCGTGTGCGCATGCGTGCAACTGCGCCTGTCCTACTTCCTGGGCTACGCCGGCCCACCTGCTTGCACTGAGCAAATAAATAGGGGCAGACCTGCGCAGGTCCTGTGCAAAATTACATTCTGCTTGGGTGATTTGAGGCGGGTGGCGGACAGCCTGGCCTCCTCCTCCTCAGTGCAGCAGGCCCTCACCCTGCATGCTGACCTGGGGAAAAGAGACACAGAGAGCCTGGAGGAAGTCAGCGCAAACTGTCTAGCCATGGTCACCTGCATGGTAGAGCAGCAGGGCGCCACCGCTTTGCTGACAGCGGAGGTGAGCAGGTTGGCAGGGGCGGTGGAGGCCAACACTGCTGCTGTGCGGGAGGAGGGGAGACAAACCCGGCGGCAACAGATGAACACTACCACCCGGCAGCTGCGGATGTTGGCACAAACCAACATTGTGCTCACCTGCCTGGCCAACGCCATGGAGGGCAGGCAGGCACCACCTGCCAGGAGTGAGGAAGTAGGGGATGATGCTCCTCCCCCCCTCCATCCCCACCCCCAGGCTCCACCACGCCGACTGAGGAGCCAGAGCCGGGGCACCCTTGGCACCAGGATGTCCAAAAGAAAAAAATAATAATTTTCCTGTGCTTTTTTTTTTTTTTTAAACATATCGCTTGTTGCTCAGATAATGAGCTTTTTCTATTTAGTTGGATTCTGCTCATATGATTTGTTTTTGATATTTATTTTATGCTCAGATTATGAGCTTTTATATTTTTATTTTATGCTTAAAGTTTGAGGTTTTTTTTTAATTTGTAGTCCCTACACACGGTGAGGAGTGTATACTACAGTGTGACTGGTGTGTGAATGGGGGGGGGTGTCACTCCTGCTGGAAAAGGGGTGTCACCCTCTGCCATGTGAAAGGTGTATGAATGGACAGCAACATAATTGGAGCCTTGGCGCGGCGTTGCTGCTCCCTAATACCATGGGGTATCCTTGGGTCTAATCCAATTTTGGGTGCATGTGGGGTGTGTGTGCTAGGGACCACAGTGGTGTGCACGCGTGCATTCTACTTGTGAAATGATTAATGTGTGTGTTTAACGTGAAAAGAGACGTTCCACGAGACCACTCCTGACTGCTCTTCCCTCAGTAGACCAGGTAGAGTTTCTTGGGGGTGGATTGTGTGGTTGGGGGGTCAGGTCATCACGTATGTCAATCTGCAGGCCCTTTCTCTCTGCAAAGTTGTGCAGAATGCAACATGCCCCAATGATCTGGCACACAAAGTTTGGGGAATACAACAGGGTACCCCCAGACTTATCCAGGCTTTGGAAACGGGACTTCAGGATGCCAAATGTGCGTTCCACCACTGCACGGGTACGTGCGTGAGCTTCATTATATCTTTCCTCTCCTGGGGTTTGGGGGTTCCGGAATGGAGTCATAAGATGGGGTCCCAGTGCATATGCCGCATCACCTGGAAGGGAAAAGACAGGAGAATGTTAGTCATGCATGTGCCCCTCGTGATGTCTGCATCATGGGGGGGGACAGTCATGCCTGACACCCATGTCACTCACCAACCAGCCAGCTGTCCCCATACATGTTCTGTTAAAATTCGGTGGGGATGCTGCTCTGACGGAATATGAAGCTGTCATGGCAGGACCCTGGGTGTTTGGCACGGACGTGCCATATGAGGCCTTGAACATCCACTATCACCTGGACATTGATTGAATGCCAATGCTTCCTATTGCAGTATATGTGCTCGGTCTCACGGGGGGCTGTAGTGCCACATGGGTGCAATCAATGGCCCCCACAGTGCGTGGGAATCTGATAGAAATCTGTCACTGCCCTCTGTCGCTGGACCTCCTGGGTGGGTTTGATGAATTGATTGGACATGCGTCTCAGGATTGCAGGAATAACCTGGTGCACACATCTTCTCATGGAGGATTGTGACATCCCAGCCACAATTCCACCTGTACGCTGAAAAGAGCCAGTGGCCAGGAAATGCAGGGTTGCCACTACCTTCACCAGTGGCTCCACTGCATGTGCACGATGTGTCTTGCTGGTGATGTCATCATGCAGGATTGTGGCTAATTCCAGGATGACTTCAGGGCTGAATCTAAACATGCGATACACCTCCGAATCCCCCATGTCAAAGATGTTCCTGCGCACTCGGAATACCCTCTCCCGTGCCCTCCTACGAGTCGGTTCACTCAGTAGTATTGCTAGAACCATAGCTGCCCCTGGCATGTTGGCACACAGATGTGAGGTCCAGAAAGTGTGGGTGCTCTGCTTGTTCAGCTCGTCCGTAACGGTGCTGCTGTAGTTGCTCTCCAGCTGACCTGTGGACGTCTGTTGCCAAGTTGCCCCTGCTTTTATGAGGAGCAATTTTGCCCGGGCCGAACAGCTTGCGCGCTTTGTGCGCAAACTGCGCCTCACGCGCAGGTTTTGGAATCAGCGTTAGTTCCTCATTTGCATATTTACTGAGGGAAAACAATGAGAGCGCAAGTTGCACCCAGCGCAAAAATGCACATTAAATGCGCCGGGGCAGAGAAACTGCGTCCATAGAAAAAAGCCTAATTTCAGGCTTAGCTTTTTTTCTGGGTCATCAGCATATTTGCCTGGGCGCAAATCCGTACTTGCGCGGCGCATATCGCGATTGCGCACGCGCAAGTCGTACCTGAATCCGGGCCAATGTTTTTTCCAACTTCATCATTAAAACAACATTGCCCACACACGGTCGTTTAAAAAAAATGCTCTAGCAAATCGCGATGACGTACGACGGCACTATAAAGGGGAAGTTCCATTCAGATGACGTCACCCTTTAGCTGATTTTGTGCTAGTAAAAGACGATTTGCGCTTTTCTGTCTGTTACAGCGTGATGAATGTGCTTACTCCATTACGAACGGAAGTTTTACCTGAACGAGCGCTCCCATCTCATAACTTGCTTCTGAGCATGCGCGGGTTTTTAACGTCGTATTATCCCACACACGATCATTTTTTACAACCCAAAAAACTATTTTTTTTTTTTGTCGTTTTTCAGAACTCGAAAAATTATGTGAAGCCCACACACGATCATGTAAAATGACATTTTTTTTAAAACGTCGTTTTTTACATGCCGAAAAATGATCGTGTGTACGCAGCATAAGAGTTTGGGGGGTTCTCTACATCATATGACTCACATACAGGAATGCATTGATTTTAGGGCAGAAGCCCGTATACAAGTAACAACGAATGTCGAGCACGTAGCATTTGAAAATACTGTATGCAATTAACAATTTACTTAAGAGAGGTAACTTTAGCTTAATTGATCTGAGAGTGTATGTCGCTTAAGAAATTCCACAGCGGTCACCTGAAGGCACACTAAGTCATCCAAAGCAGCAGGATATTATTAAATAAGCCAGATTCAAATACAGTACTTTGTAAAGGCTATATGTGAAGCGAATAATTCTAGAGCAGTATTTGTAACGTAGTGATGGTACTTATCCGTTTGCAGAGGATGAGTGTTGTCCAGTAAGCAGAGTATCGTAGTAGCAATGGAATTCTATAGTGCAGGGTCTCCTGGAGGAAGATATCTTAGGGTGTCCCCAGCAATGACAGCGTGGATATAGGTTAGGGATTAGCTTGATTGTGGCAGGGATCCAGCGTGGGATGCTTTCGAGCCCAGGGACACCCAGCACCAGTAATTTTGTAGCGTGGTCCGGCTACGGCTGACAATAATAGAACGCTGTTTGAATGCGAGCTGAATGCATTTATAGGCAGCAGACAGGTGCATAGGTAAACAGGGGTGATCATACGGTGCACTTCTGCATTCCACGTTGGAATGCACACGGCACCAGGCAATGACGTCATCGTGCGGTCGCCGTATGCGTTCCAGCGTGGAACGCAATACGGCGACAGAAAATGGTTTCAGTTCAGCAATATTCTTGGAATGTCTGGTGTGAATCGCTTTCTTGAGGTCATGCCACAGCATCTCAATCAGGTTGAGGTCAGGACTCTGACTGGGCCACTCCAGAAAGCGTATTTTCTTCTGTTTAAGCCATTCCGTTGTTGATTTACTTCTATTTGTCTTACCGTGGACTGATGAACAGCAAGGCTTTTGGAGATACTTTTATAACCCTTTCCAGCTTTATGAAAGTCAACAATTCTTAATCGTAAGTCTTCTGAGAGCTCTTTTGTGCGAGACATCATTTACATCAGGCAATGCTTCTTGTGAAAAGCAAACCCAGAACTGGTGTGTTTTTTATGGAGCAGGGCAGCTGCAACCAACATCTCCAATCTCATCTCATGGATTGGACTCCAGTTGGCTGACACCTCACTCCAATTAGCTCTTGGAGATGTTATTAGTCGAGGGGTTCACATACTTTTTCCACCTGCACTTTGAATTTTTACATGGTGTGTTCAATAAAAACATGGTAACATTTAATTCTGTGTGTGTTATTAGTTTAAGCAGACTGTGATCGTCTATCGTTGTGACTTTGAAGATCAGAACACCTTTTTTGACCAATTTGTGCAGAAATACATATCATTCCAAAAAGGTTCACATACTTTTTCTTGCAACTGTACCTGTATGCGATTCCTTTCCTGTGCTCTGGGGCACTTGCACTGCCGGATCCCCACTCCTGCTGTGATTGGACACAGCAGGAACCAATAAGCGGGTCCACTGGAAACCCGATGATCGTTTGGAGAGAGGCAGAAGGGCAGGCTGCCTATGAAAACAACACAGTAATAAAGCACTCTCAGGGAACACAGTTTACCCTTTGATCACCTCTTATGTTAATCACTTCCCTGCCAGTGTCATTAGTACATAGTTACATATAGTTAGTCAGGTTGAATAAAGACAAGTCCATCCAGTTCAACCATAAAAAAATAAACAAACAAAATAAAAAAATATCGTACAATCCCATATACCCAATTCTATACCCACAGTTGATCCAGAGGAAGGCAAAACAAAAAAAAACAGAACAGCATGATACAATTTGCTGCAGCAGGTGAAAAAATTTCTTCCTTCTCCCGAGAGGCAATCGGATTTTACCTGAATCAACTTTACATATAAAATGTTAGTACCCAGTTATATTATGTACATTTAGGAAAGTATCCAGGCCTTTCTTAAAAGCAATCTACTGAGTGGGCCAGAACCACCTCTGGAGGGAGTCTATTCCACATTTTCACAGCTCTTACTGTGAAGAAACCTTTTCGTATTTGGACATGAAATCGATTTTCCTCTAGACGTAAAGAGTGCCCCCTTGTCCTCAGTGTTGATCGTAAAATGAATAACTCAACACCAAGTTCACTATATGGACCCCTTATATATTTGTACCTGTTGATCATTATCCCCCCTAATTCTCCTCTTCTCAAGAGTGAATAAATTCAGTTCCTCTAATCTTTCCTCATAGCTGAGCTCCTCCATGCCTCTTATCAGCTTGGTTGCCCTTCGCTGCACGTTCTCCAGTTCCCTGATATCCTTTTTGAAAATGTGCCCAAAACTGAACTGCATATTCCAGATGAGGTCTTACTAATGATTTGTACAGGGGCAAAGGTATATCTCTCTCTCTCTCTGGAGTCCATACCTTTCTTAATACAAGAAATTACTTTGCTCGCTTTGGAAACCGCAGCTTGGCATTGGCATGCCATTATTAAGCTTATGAGCTACAAAAAAAAAAAAAAAAACAGATCCTTCACTACGGATCCCCCAGTTGTACTCCCCCTAGAATGTATGAAGCATGCATATTCTTAGCGTCCAAGCAGAACTTAACATTTATCAACATTAAACCTCATCTGCCACATAGCCGCCCAATGAAACAGAGCATTGAGGTCGGTTTGTAAATTGGAGACATTCTGTAAGGACGTTATTCCACTGCATAGCTTGGTGTCATCTGCAAAGACAGAAATGTTTCTTTTGATCCCAGACCCAATATCATTTATAAAGATATTAAAAAGTAAAGGTTCCAACACTGAACCTTGGGGTACACCACTGATAACCTTAAATCATTCAGAGTATGAATAATTTACCACTACTCTCTGAATACTGTCTTTTAGACATTTTTTTTTTTCATTTACAAACTGATATTTCCAATCCTGTAGACTTTACCTTACACATGAGCTGTGTGCGCAGAACTGTATCGAACGCATGCAGTGACCATGCATTTATTTATTTTTTAGCATTGGTGTCACTCGTGTCCTTTGCAATGTCGCAATCCCGTTAAAAATCGCTGATTACCAGCCTTTACTAGTAAAATAAAATTAAAAAAATTAAAAGTCTATCAATGTATCCCATAGTTTGTAGACGCTATGACTTTTGCTCAAACCAATCAATATACAGTATGCTTAATGCGATTTTTTTTTTTACCAAATACATGTAGCAGAATAAAAAAGTGGCCTAAATGGATGAAGAAATTAGATTTTTTACATTGTTCATTGGATGCATTTTTTTTTAGCAAAAGGTAATTTTTACATTTTTTTTCAAAATGGTCTTTTTGTTTATAGAGGAAAAAAATAAAAAATGCAGAAGTGATCAAATACCACCAAAAGAAAGCACTATTTGTGGGTAAAGTTAAAGCAACCCGGTGCTGTATCGCAAAAAATGGGTAAATTCTTCTGGAGCTGAAGTGGTTAAAAAGAAATTCAAATTGAAATCTTGGGTGGGGACAGAAGGCCTTTTTTAACTGAAAAAAAAATGCTATGAGTAGATAGAGAGGGGAAGAGAAAGATAGAGAGCAAGAGCGAGGGGGGATAGAGACGAAGAGAGAAAAAGAAAAGGGAGGAATAGAGAGGAAGCGAAATACGGAAGGACAAGACATGTAATTTTCTATACACAAAAGAGTAACATGCTCGTATACCATTTAACCACATAAGGACCGCCGCACGACTATATACCACGACAGAATGGCACGGCTGGGCACATGAACGTATATATACGTCCTCTTTAACCTCTTGACCACCGCCACATGTCTAAAAGACGTCCTGTTTTTAAAGATGAATATCTCGGTAACGGCAGCAGCTGCTGCCACAACCGAGATATCCATCTCTTCAGTGGGCGGTGGTGTACACGATAACGGCGGTCTCCGCGACGGATTCGACGGCCCCCCCTCCCGCGCCCTCCGCCGCTTACCGGAGCCGTCGGTAGCGGTGGAGGCGATCGGGACCATTCGGCAGCTGTGCGGGGTTGCGAGTGAAGGAAAAATCTCCTTCACCCGTCCCCATAGCTCTGCTGGGCGGAAGTGACGTCAAAACGTCAGTCCCGCCCAGCGTCTTAAAGAAACATTTTTTTTTTTTGTCATTTGAAAAAATGACCGTTTCAATTTTTTTTTTTTTTGCATTTAAGCCTAAATATGAGATCGGAGGTCTTTTTGACCCCAGATCTCATATTTAAGAGGACCTGTCATGCTTTTTTCTATTACAAGGGATGTTTACATTCCTTGTAATAGGAATAAAAGTGATCAATTTTTTTTTTTAATTTAGTGTAAAAAATTATAAAACTAAATAAAAATAAATAAGAAAACCAAAACAATTTTTTTTAAAGCGCCCCATCCCGACGAGCTCGCGCACAGAAGCGAACGCATACGCGAGTAGCGCCCGCATATGAAAACTGTGTTCAAACAACAAAAGTGAGGTATCGCCGCGATCGTTAGAGCGAGAGCAATAATTATAGCCCTAGACCTCCTCTGCAACTCAAAAAATGCAACCTGTAGATTTTTTTAAACATCGCCTATCGAGATTTTTAAGGGTAAAAGTTTGACGCCATGCCACGAGCGGGCGCAATTTTTAAGCGTGACATGTTGGGTATCATTTTACTCGGCGTAACATTATCTTTCACAATATATAAAAAAATTGGGCAAAATGTATTGTTGTCTTATTTAATTAAAAAAAGTGTTTTTTTTCCAAAAAAAAAGTGCGCTTGTAAGACCGCTGCGCAAATACGGTGTGACAAAAAGTATTGCAATGACTGCCATTTTATTCTCTAGGGTGTTAGAAAAAAAATATATATAATGTTTGGGGGTTTTAAGTAATTTTCTAGCAAAAAAAAATGTTTTAGTCTCGTAAACACCGAATCTGAAAAATTAGCCCGGTGGTAAAGAGGTTAACCACTTAAGCCCCAGACCTTTAGGCAGCTAAATGCCCAGGTCAGGTTTTGCGATTCGGCACTGCGTCGCTTTAACAGACAATTGCGCGGTCGTGCGACGTGGCTCCCAAACAAAATTGGCGTCCTTTTTTCCCCACAAATAGAGCTTTCTTTTGGTGGTATTTGATCACCTCTGCGGTTTTTATTTTTTGCGCTATAAACAAAAATAGAGCGACAATTTTGAAAAAAATGCAATATTTTTTACTTTTTGCTATAATAAATATCCCCCAAACACATATAACAATTTTTTTTCCTCAGTTTAGGCCGATACGTATTCTTCTACCTATTTTTGGTTAAAAAAAAATCACAATAAGTGTTTATCGATTGGTTTGCGCAAAATTTATAGCGTTTACAAAATAGGGGATAGTTATTTTTATTGCATTTTTATAATTTTTTTTTTTTTTTACTACTATTGGCGGCGATCAGCAATTTATTTCGTGACTGCGACATTATGGCGGACACTTCGGACAATTTTTACACATTTTTGGGACCATTGTCATTTTCACAGCAAAAAATGCATTTAAATTGCATTGTTTATTGTGAAAATGACAGTTGCAGTTTGGGAGTTAACCACAGGGGGCGCTGTAGGAGTTAGGGTTCACCTAGTGTGTGTTTACAACTGTAGGGGGGTGTGGCTGTAGGACTGACGTCATCGATCAAGTCTCCCCATAAAAGGGATCACTCGATCGATACGCCGCCACAGTGAAGCGCGGGGAAGCCGTGTTTACATACGGCTCTCCCCGTTCTTCAGCTCCGGGGAGCGATCGCGACAGAGCGGCTATAAACGAATAGCCGCGCCGTCGTCCCGGATCGCTCCCCGAGGTAAGCCGTCCGCCGCACGCAGCGGAGGGGGTCACGATCGGACCCCCCCACCCGCTAGAAGGCAAGGACGTATATATACGCCCATCTGCCTGTACGTGCCATTCTGTGGACGTAAATAGGCGTGCGGCGGGCGTTAAGTGGTTAAGAGCCCAGCTGTGGGTCGCGAGCGCGCCACTGGCGGGGCACTCGCGACCCGGTCCAAAGCTCCGTGACCCAATCGCTGATTGGGTCACAGGAGCTGAAGAATGGGGAGAGGTGAGTGTAAACAAACCTTCCCCGTTCTTCTCTGTGGCAGTCAGTGATCGTCCGTTCCCTGATATAGGGAACGACGATCAGTGACGTCACACGTCCCCTACAGTAAGAAACACGCATGAGGTCACACTTAACCCCTACAGTGCCCCCTAGTGGTTAACCCCTTCGCTGCCATTGTCATTTTCACAGTAATCAGTGCATTTTTATAGCACTTTTCGCTGTGAAAATGACAATGGTCCCAAAAATGTGTCAAAAGTGTCCGATATGTCCGCCATAATGTCGCAGTCACGAATAAAATCGCTGATCGCCGCCATTGGTAGTAAAAAAAAAAAAAAATGCCATAAAACTATATCCTATTTTGTAAACGCTATAAATTTTGCGCAAACCAATCGATTAAACGCTTATTGCATATTTTTGGGGGATATTTATTATAGCAAAAAGTAAAAAAAAAAAATTTTTCAAAATTGTCGCTCTATTTTTGTATATAGCGCAAAAAAAAAAACGCAGAGGTGATCAAATACCACCAAAAGAAAGCTCTATTTGTTGGGGATAAAAAAGATGCCAATTTTGTTTGGGAGCCACGTCGCATGACCGCGCAATTGTCAGTTAAATCGATGCAGTGCCGAATCGCAAAAAGGGCCAAGGTCCTTAACCTGCATAATGGTCCGGATCTTAACTGGTTAAAAAATCTTGGCTTTGTCATGTGCTAAAAAGCAGCAGTCAGCTGAAACAGCTCCTCATTTCTCACAGTCATCGCTTAAAAACTCCAAAAAGGGACAAACCAAAACCAGCAGACAGCTACAAGTCTTTGGTACAGCAGGAAATGAATGACCAATCAGCAGCTGCACTCCTAGGCCAGATCTCACAAAATAAGTGTGTCCAGCACAACAAGGCACATATGCATCACTGGGCAGCCAATGCTTCTGTGCTGAGAGCACAAAGACCACAATGTCAAACACAGCTCTCAGTTACCCCTAACTGCCGGAAGCTGGCAGGACTGGGTCCTGATCAGTTGACCTCTGTGACAGCCAATCACAATAGTCATGATTGCTAATCCTTCCCAAAACCGCCCCTCTGGACAAGGGTACCGTGGAAAAGGTTAAAAAAAATAAGAAAAATAGCGCAAGGTATATTTACAGAAAATATATTACATAATAGTAAAAAAAAAAGGTGAAAAATACTTAAAAGTGGTTGTATACCCCACTTTTTGACTTTTACCTACAGATAAGCCTATAATAAGGCTTACCTGTAGGTATAAAGAATATCTCCTAAACCTGTACGGTTTAGGAGATATTCCCCCCGCAATGCGCCGCTGATTGCAGCGGCGCATGCGCAGCGGGGATCCTCGGCTAAAGGACCGGCAGCTGCCAGACCTTGCCGAATCGAAGTCTCCCTCGCGCATGCGCTGGAGCAGCGATACCCGGAAGACACGCCAGAGCAAGATGACATCTCGCTCGGCGTGGACCAGGTAAGTTCTCTTCACCTCATTTTAAGGTAACTATTTTATAATGAGCTAGTATGCTGTGCATACTAGCTCATTATGGCTTTTCCTTTACAGGTGTAAAAAAAAAAAAAAAAAATTTACAGGGTATACAAAAAAACAAAAAAAAAAAAAAAAAAAAGGCTGCAAAAAATTTTGAAAAAAATAAATATATATTTTTTATACTTACCAGAAGTGGCTGTTACTAGGCAGATCGTCCTAATCTGCCACTTCCTCGTCCATGATTCTTTCTTCTCCTCGTGCTGCCTGCTGGGAAATGGGGAGCGGTGTCTTCTGGGATCTAGTGTGTGTCCCAGGAGACATCCGCCCATTCACATATCGCCGCGTGGCTCACGCATGCGCAGTAGGGAATTGGGCAGTGAAGCCACAACACTTCACTTCCTGATTCCCTCACCGAGGATGGCGGTGGGGCAGCTGAGACCCGAGCGATTGCTCAACTTCGGCTGCCAACATCGTGGGCACCCTGGACAGGTAAGTGTCCTTACTAAAAGTCAGCAGCTACAGTGTATTTCTTTTTTTTTTAAGCTAGACCTTCGCTTTAAAGTGGAGTTCCACCCATAAATATAACATTACATCAGTAGTTTTAAAAAAATGTCATTAGTCCTTTACGAATTATTATTTTTTTTTTTAGATGCCTTTAACTATTCTGCCTAGCAACCACACTTTAATCTTCCCACTTCCTGCACCTAGGTGCTTAATGCTTCCTAAGCTACACCGCACAGAATCCTGGGAATGTAGTGGGTGTAACTTTCCAGGAGTCTGTGCACTCCCCAGTCTCAAAGAATCATGTGACTTGGACAGCACAGGTGCTGAAACCTGATATGACACTGCTTGTGCAGCACTGAGCATGTGCGAGGCTGAAATCCAGGAAGTCATACAGTCTGGCTTCATGATGCCCACACCCAAGATGGCCCCAGTCAATTTCTATTTTATAAAGTGTCTAAATGCTGTAACAACCTAACAAAACGGACCTTAGTTTACAGACTAACTTTACTAGAATACATTAAGCTTGTGTATTAGAGGGGTATTTATATTTAAAAAGTGAAATTGTGGCCGGAACTCCGCCTTAAAGCCCAACTCTGGGAAACATTAAAAGTATCCCCTACAGTGGGGCTGTAACCGTATTGCAAGGGTTAATTTCTTATGTTTAGGGACACACAAATTTAAAATTTACTTACCCGATCCTCTGCTCTTAATGTCAAAAGGGTACCTGTAAGGGGAAAAAATCAATTAATATTTAGTTACTGAAGCTACAACCGACAACATCCTGGGGAATGCAGAGCAGCAAAAACTCATCAGAAGATGCTTTTGCAATGGACTGAAGTGTCTTTCCACAGTATTTGGGACGCTTCCTATTCAATCATCTGAGGTTTGATTTACCAAGGGTTCAGCAATTCCTCACATAAATTTGCAAACTTATAAAAGAAGTTAAGCGCTGCCAGATATAAATATTCTAACATTATATTCTCAGAGACTAAACTGATTTGGATCTACACCTTTTTTATAAAATGTCTAAATAAAATTGAATAATAGTGAGTACACCCCTCACATTTTTGTAAATATTTTATTCTATCTTTTCATGCAACACTGAGGAAATTATACTTTACTACAATACAAAGTAGTGAGTGTACAGCTTGTATAACAGTGTAAATTTTCTGTCCCCTCAAAATTACTCAACACGCAGCCATAAGTGTCTAAACCGCTGGCAACAAAAGAGAGTACACCCCTAAGTGAAAATTTCCAAATTGGGCCAAAGTGTCAATATTTTGTGTGGCCACCATTATTTTCCAGCACTGCCTTAACCCACCTGGGCACCAGAGCTTCACGGGTTACCATTGGAGTTCTCTTCCACTCCTCCATGACATCTGGTGGATGTTAGAGACCTTGCGCTCCTCCACCTTCCGTTTAAGGATGCCCCACAGATGCTCAATAGGATTTAGTTCTGGAGACATGCTTGGCCAGTCCATCACCTTTACCCTCTGCTTCTTTAGCAAAGCAGTGGTAGTCTTGGAGGCATGTTTGGGGTCTTTATGTTGGAAGACTGCCCTGCGGCCCAGTCTGCGAAGGGAGCGGGGGGATCATGCTCTGCTTCAGTATGTCACAGTACATGTTGGCATTCATGGTTCCCTCAATGAACTGTAGCTTCCCAGTGCTGGCAGCACTCATGCAGCCCTAAACCATGACACTCCCACCACCATGCTTGACTGTAGGCAACACACACTTGTCTTTGTACTCCTCACCTGGTTTCCGCCACACATGCTTTATTAAACCATCTGAACCAAATAAGTTTATCTTGGTCTCATCAGACCACAGGACATGGTTCCAGTAATCTATGTCCTTAGCCTGTCTGTCTTCAACAAACTGTTTGCAGGCTTTCTTGTGCATCATCTTTAGAAGAGGCTTCCTTCTGGGATGACAGACATGCAGACCAATTTGCTGCGGTGTGCAGCGTATGGTCTAAGCACTTACAGGCTGTCCCCAGATGTCGAAACGCGTCAGTTGGACCCATCCACAACATCACTTTTGGTACCATAACATCTGACAAGCCTATGATGAGCGTTTTACATGTGAGTTTTATCCTACTTTTAATAAACAACACTGTCCATACAGTATCACGCTATGAAAGTTATTTTCAATATTTCTTGCATGGCATGTGGTTACCGAGCCTCTATGAAGTCATCATTAACATTGTGATTTGGGATCAAGTCGATTAGCCGTTTGGATCCAGGACCAGCTGTTTAGATCAGGGTGATCGATACAAGCCTTTGGTGACTTGGGCGGTATATATACCTTCCCTAGTCATTTATATTTGGTAAGCCCCTTTTTCTACCATTGGTGGTGGCACTTCTGTCAAGCTGTTCCATCTTTAAGATCTCCTTATGGTGAAGCCATCTTTATCCACATTTATTTGGACTATAGTGACTTCATGCACTTTCCTGTGGTGAAGTCACCCTTATTTCCATTCGTTTGGATTCCAGTCACTTTATGCACTCTCAATTCATTGTTATCATTTGCAAGCCTTTACTATATGTTGGCACACTAATATTTCTAGTAAGGTCACGTGGTGACACCAAGATTTAGTCATGTAATAATATATGTAGATTTGGTTTGTCATGTTTTAGATGTGGGTTCTTCCCATATCTTTACACAAATATTAGCGCTACATTGTTCCAATTTACCTTATTTATTCTATTCCAAAGTTGTGTGGCAGCTTATATTTGTATTATACACAGCGCAGTTTATTCTTTATATTTTTGACCCCCATCCCTTTAACCTCTGCAGCAATGCTGGCAGCACTCATACGTCTATTTCCCAAAGACAACCTCTGGATATGACGCTAAGCATGTGCACCCAACTTCTTTGGTCGACCATGCCGTGGCCTGTTCTGAGTGGAACCTGTCATGTTTAACGCTGTATGGTCTTGGACACCGTGCTGCAGCTCAGTTTCAGGGTCTTGGCAATCTTCTTGGAGCCTATGCCATCTTTATGTAGAGCAAAAATTTGTTTTTTTCAGATCCTCAGAGTTCTTTGCCATGAGGTGCCATGCTGAACTTCCAGTGACCAGTAAGAGCGAGAGCGATAACACTAAATTTAACACACCTACTCCCCATTCAAACCTGAGACCTTGTAACACTAAATGAGTCACATGACACCGGGAAGAGAAAATGGCCAATTGGGCCCAATATGGACTTTTCACTTAGGGGGTGTACTCACTTTAGTTGCACAAAGTCAGGGACTTTGTAGGATTGATGTCAGGTGTGTGCGTCCTTGGGACACAGCTGATCACAGATTGAGGCAAAAGGGCCAATCACAGAGGCCCTTTACCATGTGATCAGCTAAGTGCAGTCACAGCTGATCATTATGTAAACAAGCTGGTTATCGGCAATCCTTTGTTCACGCTGACAGTATAAGGAGTCGTTAACCAACTTGTGTGAAAGGGACATTTGCACTGATAATCAGGGCACCGATTATTGCCGTTATGATTATCAGTTCAGCCCCAACAGTTGCCATCAGTGCCAACTACCAGTGCCCAACAGCGAAGGAGAAAATTACCTGTTTGCAAACTATAGAAAAAATAAATAAAAATTCTATATTTTTTGTCAATCGGAAAATTGCCCAGGGCAGGAAGTGGGTAAGAGCCCTTTCACACTGAAAGTGCCTGGGCGTCGGCTGTAAAGCGCTGCTATTTTTAGCAGAGATTTACTGTCGTTTTTGCTCTACTTTTCGGCCACTAGCAGGGCTCTTAACCGCTAACGGGCGAAAGAGGGTTAAAAGCGCCGCTTTGCCAGCGGTTCTTCCCTTTGATTTCAATGGGCAGGGGCGCTTTAGGAGCGGTGTATTCATTCACCGCTCCTAAAGCGTTGCAAAAAAGCTGCTGACAGGACTTTATTTTTTTTGCAAAATATATTTTTATTAAGAAAGACAATAAAAGTAATCACAGGACATCAATCAAAAGAAACAGAGAGTGAATCTATACTCCACGTGAACAGTTGAGAACTTGGCATCATTGTATGGTGTACAAAATAGTGCTCCCATGGGCCCATCATCAGCAAACATGACTGGATATTCCCCTCACCCTGTCACTCGCCGACACCGGAACAAGCAGAGGGGGGCCAAGTAAGCCTCCAACTAACCTCCACCCGCTCCTCCTCCGGCGAGCAACATACCCCAGCGCAAAGGTCACGCCAGGGCGGGGCCGAGATGCCAGCACAGCCGTGCTAGCCCTCTCCACAGTCCCTGGACACTACAGTAATGGGTCCGAAGTGAGCAAACCAGCAACTATATCGTTGTCTTAAACCCAACCTCCATACATTTATGCAAAAAAACAAGAAAATTCGTGGAGGGCAGAGACTAGAAGTGAGCAACAGAAAAAAAGAGTAGTGATGGAAAAGGAAAGAGAAGAAGAGAAAAAAGAGGGGGAAAGAGGAGAAGAGAGGGATATCGGAGCATACCTGTTGTTCAGGTGATATATTGCGGGTCTGCATCGAGCGCGCCGATTCCGAGGCCGGGTCTCTCCCCCAACCCAAGGCTTCAGGGTTTCCCCTCTAACCGCGATCTAAGGGATGGTTCAGCTAATTCTAGTATGGCTAGGTCTAAACTCGAGGACAGTTCCCTTTGGTCGTTCGTACGTGCTAAGTGTGCCACCCACAGTGCCCACACTACTTCAAAGCGGTCTAGAGTATCCTTACAAGTCGCTATCCAATGTTCAGCTTCCCTGATGTCATTTACCTTGGCCACCCATTCCTCCCTTGTCGGAATCTGCGGACGTTTCCAATAGATGGGGATTACACGTTTAGCCGCGTTAAGGAGATGCGGCAGTGCACTTTTTTTATACTTACTGATTGGAATTTGAGGTACATGAAGGAGGAAATGTGTCGGGTCGAGGGGGATGTCAAGGTCCAGGGCCTCTTTTATTTGGCTCCTAATGTCCTCCCAGAAAGGACGAATTCGGGGACAGTCCCACCATATGTGCAGGAGTGTACCCCTGTGTCCGCACGCTCGCCAACATTGGTCTAAAACGGAGGGATAAATTCGCGCCAAGTCAGCTGGCACCCTGTACCAGCGCGTCAAAACTTTGTAATTCGTTTCTTGGGTTCTAGATTCCATCGAGCTGGAATGAGTGAGCCGGTACAGGTGAGCCAGCTGAGCTTCAGAAAACTGGGTCTGTAAGTCCCTCTCCCAACCCCGCACATACGCCGGTTTGGGGTCGAGTGTGGCTGATCCAAGTAAGCGGTACATTTCGGACACCAGATGGGGAGGGGGGTCAGTTTCTATGAAGAGGCGTTCAAAAGGTGTGAGGGAGGTAATATCTCTAATAGAATGCCCATGTGCTTCGAAAAAATGGTGAAGCTGCCTATATCTCCAAAAGGACAACTGTGAACCGGTCTGTCTGGCCTGTAGGGACTCATAGCTAAGGAGTTTGCCGTTACTCATGAGCTTCCCGCAACTGGCGTCGCCATCGTCTACCCACGAGCCAAAGAAGGCCATCTGCTCTCCCGGGGGGAACCAGAGAAACCCTCCCAGTGGGGACACAGGAGGGGAAAGACCCAGGGACCTGTTAATCTTGTCCCAAACTGAGAGGGCATGTACCGCCAGCGGAGAAGTAGTATCAGACAGTCCTCTATACTCCCGGGACAGCCAAGGTGCGTATGATAAGTTTCTCCCGGCTAAGCATTTTTCTAAAGAAACCCACAATTTGGATTGGGTGTGGAAGCGCCAGTTGAGGATCCTCTGCAAGGCTATCGCCCTATAGTACCTGACCACATCTGGGACCCCCAAGCCCCCAGCCTGTTTAGGGCGTTTCAGAATCCGTAGTGCAATGCGGGGTTTACATGCATTCCACACGAACCCCGAGATCATGCTAGAAATTCGGGTAAAGAAAACTTTTGGTAGGGGGATGGGCAGCATCTGGAGAAAGAAGAGTATTCGCGGTAATATGTTCATTTTGACGATGTTGATGCGGCCTAGCCAGGTGAAGGCAGTCTTAGTCCATTGGGCCAAATCTTTTTTAATCGCGGCCAGTAAGGGAGGGTAATTGGCCGCGTATAGAGTGTCAAAACGGTCTGTCAATTGTATGCCCAAATATCTAAAGGAGGAACTGGCCCATGTAAAAGGGAAAGCTGACTGTAATCTATCTGCCAGGGACTTAGGTATTTTGATAGGGAGGACCACTGATTTAGAGGTGTTAACTTTAAAGTTGGACAGTGCCCCAAATCGCTGAAGTTCCCCCATCAGGACCGGCAACGAGATCAGAGGCTCCGAGAGGTGAAAGAGCGACAGGACTTTATTTAACGCCCTGCCAGTGCAGCGCCCCAGTGTGAAAGCACTCCGGCTTTTACACTGGGATTGCAGCTGAGGCTTTTTTAAGGCGCTTTAACCACTTAAGGACCGGCTCATGTACATATACATCGGTACTTTAAAGATAGATATCTCGGTAACGGCAGCAGCTGCTGCCACAACCGAGATATCCATCTTTTCTTTGAGCGGTCCTGTAAACGATAACGGTGGTCTCCGCAGCGAATTTGCCGCAAGATCACCGTTATCGGCGGCGGGAGAGGGGGCCCCCTCCTGCACACACCACCACCGGCGGAGGCGATCGGGTCCTTTCCTCTTCTTGGCTGGGATACGAGTTAGGGCAAGATGGCCCCCACCCGTCCCCATAGCAGGGCAGAAATCACCACGTCACTTCCGCCCATGCTTCTTAAAGCAATATTTTCTTGTTGTAATTTTGTTGACATTTTTCTTCTTTTTTTTTTTGCATGTAAGTCTAAATATGGGATCTGAGGTCTTTTTGACCCCAAATCTCATATTTAAGAGGACCTGTCATGCTTTTTTCTATTACAAGGGATTTACATTTCTTGTTATAGGAATAAAAGTGACCCATTTTTTTATTTTTTTGTGTAAAAATGTATAAAATAAATAAAAAAATAAATAAGAAAACAAAAACAATTTTTTTTTTTTTAAAGCGACCTGTCCTGACGAGCTCCCGCGCAAAAGCGAATGCATACGTGAGTAGCACCCGCATATGAAACCGGCGTTCAAACCACACAAGTGAGGTATCACCACGATCGTTCGTGCAAGAGCAATAATTCTAGCCCTAGACCTCTTCTGTAACTCAAAAGATGCAACCTATAGAATTTTTGAAACGTCGCCTATGAATTTTTTTAAGGTTAAAAGTTTGACGCCATTCCATGAGCGGGCGCAATTTTGAAGCGTGACATGTTGGGTATCATTTTACTCGGCTTAACAGTATCTTTCACAATAAAAAAAATTTGGGCCAACTTTACTGTTGTCTTATTTTTTAATTCAAAAAAGTGAATTTTTTCCAAAAATAGTGCGCTTGTAAGACCGCTGCCCAAATACGGTGTGACAAAAAGTATTGCAATGACCGCCATTCTATTCTCTAGGGTGTTAGAAAAAAATATATATAATGTTTGGGGGTTTTAAGTAATTTTCTAGCAAAAAACACTATTTTAATCTTGTAAACACCAAATCTGAAAAACAGCCAAGGTCCTTAAGTGGATAAGGCAGGCAAGTCCAATCGTGGCCCACGGAGGCAGGATGAGTGCCGTACATTCAGGTGAATTTCCCGTTTTCACGGTGGCCTCTGTAATAGGAAGTCCCATCTCCTGCGCTGCCATTGGACGACTGTCCTGTCCATCACAGGAGGCGGGACTTTGCATTAAAGAGGCTGCCGAGAAAACAAATTCTCCTGTATGCAATGTGTTGGCGCTTGCCCCGTCCCATCTGAGGTTGCAGATGGGCATCAATCAGGCTGCACTGATAGCAATGGTGAGTCTGCATTCATAGCAATGGGGTTGCTGCATTCCTAGTAGGGATGAGTTTTGAGTTAGACTTGAACATTGGCTGTTCGCCAGTTGGGCGAACAGCGAACAATTTGGGGTGTTCGCTGCAAATTTGAAAAGCCGCGGAACACCCTGTAAAAGTCTATGGGAGAATTCTAAAGTGCTAATATTAAAGGTTTTTTTTCAAGTTATTGTCCTAAAAAGTGTTTGGGATCGACTGGAGGCTCACGATGCAGTTTGGGAGTTGTGGCACCACCGGGAGGACCCACCCTGAGAAGGTACAAGGACTGACTTGATGACACTTTCTTTCTGCTCTACTCTTGTTTCCTACCCCTGGAGACCCCTAGTGTCCCCAGCTGCTACAATACTTAGAAGTTAGAATTGTTGTTCAAGTTAGCCACAGAATGCAAAATGACCCATGAAGACGAAGGCCAGCTTGCACTTTACTACGATGGCACTTGTATCTTCAATAAGCAAGCTGGCATAGCGATATAGGTTAAGCACAGGTATTGAACACTCCTTATTCCATGGTTAATGTACTTTTTCCTGTTTTATCTATGCTTGCTTACTGTATCGAACAGCTGTATGTCTTGTAAACTTGAACCTTTGACCAATAAAAATTGCTGACAAAAAAAAAGCCATTAGCCCGCTAGCAGAATATTTTAATAATGTGTTATATCACAAAAAAAAGCATGGTGCTCACAGACGTCAAAAAAAAAAAAGTGTTTGGGGACCTGGGCATGTATCAACACAAAAAAAAGTTTTAAAAACTGCAGTTTCTTCGGGAGCAGTGATTTTTAATAATGCTTAAAGTGAAACATTCCTTTCAAATTTCGTACCTGGGGATGTCTAAAGTATGCATGTAAAGTAGCGCACGTTTCCCGTGCTTAGAATTGTCCCTGCACAAAGTGTAATTTCTGAAGGAAAAGTCATTTAAAACTACTAGCGGCTATTCATGAATTGTCGGTCCCGGCAATACAGAAAAAAGTGATTGAAAAAAATGACTGGGGTCTCCCCCCCCCCCATTACCAGGCCCTTTGGGTTAGGTATGAATATTATGGGGAACCCCTGACATTTTTTTCAATGACTTTTATCTGTATTGCCGGGACCCAGCAATTCATTAATAGTGCGGGTAGTTTTAAATTACTTTTTTTTCCTTCAAAAATTACATTTTGTTCAGGGAACCAAAATAAAATAAAACAATGTGTGGGGGTCCACCCAAATTCCATATCAGGCCCTTCAGGTCTGGTATGGATATTAAGGGGAACACGTGTTCCCCCAAAAAATCATACCGATTTTAAGGGGAACTCTGCACCGAAAAAAAAGAAAATGGCGTGGGGTCTCCCAAAAATTCATACCAGACCCTTAATCCGAGCACACAACCTGGCAGGCCGCAGGAAAAGAGGGGGGATGAGAGAGCATCCCCCCTCCTGAACCGTATCAGGCCACATGACCTCAACATGGAGAGGATGCTTTGGGGGTCCCCCAAAGTACTATGGCCCCAAGTTGATGGGGACAAGGGCCTCTTCCCCACAACCCTTGCCCGGTTGTTGTGGGGGTCTGCAGGCAGGGGGGGCTTATCAGAATCTGGAAGCCCAATTTAACAAAGGGGACCCCCAGATCCAGCCCCCCCCCTATGTAAATTGATAATCAATACAAAAAAAAATAGTCAAATTGTTAAAAACCACAGGCACAGCTTTATAAGTCGGGGGGGGGGGGTCACACGACGGGTGGCGCCACCCTCAGCTACATAAGAGCGGTCAGGCTAGCCATGGTCATTCCTGGTGGAGTCAGCATCGTGTGCGTGTTCCTCGCTGGATATCATCACTGAAGCGTGGAGATCACCCATCGCTTGATACCGAGAATGGATTCCATCGCTGGAGTGGAGATCGAGACATCGCTGGAATCTTTTTTTTTCTTTTTAATAAAGGACTTATAAAAAGCAGTGTCTGTGTGGTTAACAATTTGACTCTTTTTTGTCAAATGATAGGGGTACAATGTACCCCTTAACAATTCACATAGGGGGCAGCATATGGGGGTCCCCCTTGTTAAAGGGGGCTTCCAGATTCCGATAAGCCCCCTGCCTGCAGACCCCCACAACCACCGGGCAAGGGTTGTGGGGAAGAGGCCCTTGTCCCCATCAACATGGGGACAAGGTGCTTTGGGGGATGTGGCCTGGAGCGGTTCAGGAGGGCGCTCTCCCGTCCCCCCCTCCTTTCCTGCGGCCTGCCAGGTTGTGTGATCTGGTATGGATTTTTGGGGGGACCCCAAGCCATTTTTTTATTTTGGCGCAGAGTTCCCCTTAAAATCCATACCAGATCTGAAGGGTCTGGTATGGATTTTTTGGGGGAATCCCACGTCTTTTTTAAATTACGCAGGGTTCCCCTTAATATCCATACCAGACCTGAAGGGCCTGATATGGAATTTGGGGGGAACCCCACACATTGTTTTATTTTAATTTTGGTTCCCTGCACAAAATAATTTTTGAAGGAAAAAAAGTAATTTAAAACTACTCGCACCATTAATGAATTGTTGGGTCCCAGCAATACAGATAAAAGTCATTGAAAAAAATTTCAGGGGTTCCCCTTTATATTCATACCAGACCCAAATGGCCTGGTAATGGACTGGGGGGACCCCTGTAATTTTTTTCAATTACTTTTCTCTGTATTGCCGGGACCGACAATTCATGAATAGCCACTAGTAGTTTTAAATGACTTTTTTTCCTTCAGAAATGACACTTTGTGCAGGGACAATTCTAAGCACGGGAAACATGCACTACTTTACAGGCATACTTTAGACACCCACCACGTACGAAATTTAAAGGAATATTTCACTTTTACTGTTTCACTTTAAGCATTATTAAAATCACTGCTCCTGAAAAAACGGCCCAGGTCACCAAACACTTTAGGACAATAACTTGCATATTAACCTTTAAAATGAGCACTTTTGATTTTTCATGTTCGTGTCCTATAGACCAACGGTGTTCGAACAAATTATTTGCCTGTTCGCATGTTCTGGTGCGAACCGAACTGGGGGGTGTTCGGCTCATCCCTAATTCCTAGCAACGGTGCAGGTGCTGAATTCCTGGCAATGGTGGGGCTGCATTCATGGAAGTGGTGGGGCTGCAGCGGGGCACTGATTAGGCTGCATTGACCCTTATTTTGCTTCACAGTTCTTTAAAAAAAAATCCCAGAAACTTCCCTCTTAAAGAGAAGGTGCGTGTTCTATGCAGATAAATACTGTATAGCAAAATAACACACCCAAGCTCATCTCTCCACCACCAGGACACAAAGGCAAGAGAATTCTTGTTGGGCAGTGTATTAGTGCTCGGACTAACACACTTCCACCAAATTTTAATGGTTCAAAGAATGTCAGGCAAAATGGTCGGCCCTCACGCTCATTCACTTCATCAAATCTGACCCTCTTTCAAAAAAAAAGTTTGGACACCCCTGATTTAACCACTTCAGTACAGGGCATTTATATACTCTTCCTGCCAAGACCAAATTTCAGCTTTCAGTGCTCTTACATTTTAAATGACAATTACTCAGTCATGCTACATTGTATCCAAAAATTTTTTTTTATAATTTTCTTCTCACAAACACAGCTATGTTTTGGTGGTATTAATCACTGCTGGGTTTTTTTTTTGCAATATAAGCAAAAAAAATATAACATTTTGAAAAAAAAAATAACTTTTTTTAGTTTCTATCTTAAAATTTTGCAAAGAAGTAATCTTTCTTCATACATTTGGGCCAACATTTATACTGCTACATATCTTTAGTAAAAAATAACCCAAATTAGTGTATATTATTTGGTCTCTGTGAAAGTTAGAGTCTACAAGCTATGGTGCAAATCAGTGAAAATGGATTACATCTGATGTACTGATGGCCTATCTCATTTCTTGAGACCCAAACAAGCCAGGAAAGTGCAAATATCCCCAAATTACCCCTTTTTGGAAAGTAGACATTCCAGTGTATTTAGCAAGAGGCATGGTGAGTTTTTTGATGTTGTAATTTGGTCCCACAATTCTTGGGAAAATTATGATTTTTTTTTTTTTTATACATAAAATTGTCATAACAAGTTTGTTCTCTCACACAGCACATGCACACTTACAATGACACCCCAAAATACATTCTGCTGCTCCTGAGTATGGCAATACCACATGTGTGAGACTTTTACATAGATTGGCCACATCCAGAAGCAGAACATCCAAGTCGAAACTCCAAGCGTTCTAGAAGCATAAAATTACACAAATGCATGAAAAGTCCTGGGTCAGTGCAGGTAGAGTTATTGTCAGCAAAGCAAAAGTATTGGTCCAGGCAGCAGACAGGACCATCAAGTTTAAGGCCTCAGTCAGGGAAGAATGGGGACAGGGATAGAGGCTTCTCCCACCCAAATCGCTTTGAAGCCTCCGGGCAACCAGACCCTGTTCTGGGAACACAGAAATCCAAAAACAGTTTTTTCTCAACTCAGAACACTATTCTGGAGCCCCTCACATATGCGAGACCCCTGTGTAGCAGGGTGAAAGATCAGTCCAAGGGGCAGGCAAAAACATGGTCAACAATCCGAGGTCAGTGCAGGTAAAAGGCAGAAATAGACGGTAGGCAGAGGGATAGTCGATAGTCCAGGGTCAGTTCACGTGAAAGGCATAAACATGGGGGATAAACAAAGCAGACGGCAGGAAGAGGCATAGTCAATAAGCAGGCCAGGGTCAGTTGAGTTGAGGCACTAGGTTGGTTGGTTGAGGAACAAGGGAAATAGCAGTCTTAGAAATTTGGGCTAATAGTTTACGAAAGTGCAATATTGCTTGAAGCATTCTCCGATACATAAGCCAGGTTGGGAGGGACATTGGGGACAATGGAAACTGGTGTCTCTCAACTCCTCTTTTGCTGCACACCCGACATTTTTGGCGTCTTCTTCCGGTTGCTGATGGTGGAATATTTTCAGGAAAAAGGCGCTCATGCGGTCTGCTGACAGAATCGGAGCGAATGCTTTCTGGGGTGGAGCCTTGCTGATAGACCAGGGCAGTGACAATATTTTGGATAAATCTGATAAAGGGGTTGGACAGTTCCATTGATTTTTGATAAGTGACGTATGCATTATAAATGGCCGAATGGAAGAAGTATATTGCAACTTTTTTGTACCAGAAGAGGGATGTTTGTGTTGAAAGATAGGGCTGCAGCATTTGATCGTTTAAATCCAACCACCCCCCCCTCCCCCGTGAACGTATTGTATTAGTTGATACAGCAAGGCTTTTGAACGGAACCACATCTTCTGTGAAGTTCCACGAGGTGTCATTGTGGATGGTGGACATGATGTAAACCTCTTTCTTATGCCTCCACTTCACAGCCAACATTTCCTCTTTGCTGTACCACAGGCCAAAGTTTTCTTCAAGTATAGGTGGTGAAACAGGGGCAAACTGGTGTAGTAATTGTCCATGTAAATATGATACCCCATTTGGAGGAGTGGGAATGCCAACTCCCAGAGAATTTTCCTGCTTATTCCCATGTACGTTGGACACTCAGGGGGCTGGAGCTGGGTGTCATGGATATGTAATATGTCTGGCAGCTTACCTTCTCTCCATGTGTTCATTAGAGGCCAGACTCCCTTAACTGGCTGCCTTTATCATCTCCACCCTGCATGGCTCCACCCCAGGAACTCTGTATTAACCGCTGCACTGCAGGTCTGCTTTGTTGATCAACGTTATTTGTTTAGCTGCGTGTGTTTGGGTTACTGCTTGCCGTGTGCTACGTTATCTCTGTGTACCGACTTTGGCTTGTCTACTACTACTCCTGTTTGCCTGTGACCCTGAGCCTTGGCCTGTCCCTTGGTTAATCCTCGTCTGCTCGTTACCCCGACCTCGGCTTACCCTCCACTAATCGCTTGTGTCCTGTGTGCCGCTTTCCCTCTCTCCCTGCGCAGCGTGACCTAGGGGGACTCCAGGGGCCACGACCTGGATTCAGCTGGAGTGAAGGCTATCCTCACCACTAGAGGCTCTGGTGAACACCAGCTGGGTCTTAAGACTCCGCACCCTGGGGAATCTTGGGCTCAAGCTGCCTGTAGGATCCCTGTTTGTGCCCCAGCGAACCTCTCCTCCACATCCACTTTGTGGTCCATCCGCAGCAGTCGGCTATAGGGTTCACTAACCCGTTGTGCACCCCTGACTCCACTGGGGTGCACTTGTCATCTGGCCACAGGTGACCTGACACTGGGAGACTTTGCCTTCGTACACACGAAAAGGCATGCATATATCCGGAGGAGCTTTCACAGAGCTTGTCGAGTTTCAAGCCGTACCTTGCCCTCTTACTGGGGATATACTGCTTTATTCCCAGCCGGCCTGTGAAATGTACCAGGGATTCATCTACAGAGATGTTCTGGGCAGTGATGTAAAGTTCGGCAAACCTCTTATTAAAAAAAAATCAATTAGGGGCGAATTTTATTTATCAAATTAACAATTTATCAAAGTCAGAATGATTTCGGGAGGGGGGGGGGGGTACTGCGAGTTACCACTGAAATGCAGGAACCGCATGATCATGTCATAGCAGGACCTGGACATCACAGCTGAAAAAATTGGCATATGGTGGATGGGGTTGGTAGACCAATATGCATGCAGTTCATTTTTTTTGTAAGCCCCATGTTTAGCGCAAGGCCTAAAAACAAACAATCTAAGCTCCTCCACTGTTAGGGGGTCTCCATTCAAAAGGGCGGGCATAATATGTGTTGGGGTTGTTTTGTATGTAATGACGGGCAAAAAGATTTGTTTGGCCCATGATGCTTTGAAGTAACTCAGAGAAAAATTAATAAAAAAAAAACAAATTTTAGAGAAACCTTTGGTGTTGGCCTGCACACCTGGCTGTGCTGTGAAAGGGGGGATTGTGGCTGACCCTGTGCTAGAAGGCAGCCACATGGGGTTTGCCAAGGCATCCAGAAGATGGGTTTGGGCCCTACTTTGGCGTGGAATTCCAGCGCTTGTACTGGGCCTTTCTTCCCAGGGTCTAGCAGTGCTTGTACTGGGCCTCTCCTCCTGGGGTCTAGCACCGTTGGCATTTGCTGGTTGGCCATTGGGGTGTCTGGCGCTGCTGGTAGCTGCCTGGAGTTCAGATTGTCGTCTTTTTGAGCGGACTACTTCCTCCTCCGATTCAGATGTACTGCCGTCAGGGGGGCTTGTATTGCGAACTAGAATCAGAACTGTACTGGGGCGGTGAGAGCTCCCCGCCACTTTCATCGGTCAGGCTTAGCATTTGGTATGCCTCTTCTGGAGTGTATACTCTTTTGGACATGGTTGTATGACAGGGCTGCATGACAGGGCTGCACGACAGGGACCAATAGG